>NC_136718.1:20016729-21279229 GCF_936440315.1 Barbus barbus
TGTGAAACACACCTGACACCAGTGTTGTGCATTATGAAGATAACTGAGTGCATTATAAAGCAATTCTTAATTGCCTTGATGAATCACTGAAAGCCTGTCATAAACATGTTTTGAATCAGTTTTCACCCCAAAAATGAGAATGAAAAATAAGACATTTGACTATATTTTGTATAAATTACATTTATTTATTTGTGATTTTTAGTTGTGAATTTAATTAAGCATATTTATTTATAATTATTAAAAAAGCATTATTGCGGTATTCTCATTACCATAATGCAATAAAAATCATGCTATTGTAATACAAAAGTCCTCATTAATTGGGTGAAAATAATTATTTTAATACTTAAAAATATTTGTATATTATGGTAGTATTTGTTTGTTCTGCCTTTATGATGATTTCAAAGGAAAAAAATAAATTTAAATTATAAATTAAAATAAAAATTAATACAAATTAAAAATAAACTCAAGCATAAAACATTTGAATGCATTACACTAGGCCACATAAGTTGTTTTCCTACACACACACACACACACATATGTATGTGTGTATGTGTGTATGTATGTATGTATGTATATATATGTGTATATATATATGTATGTATGTATGTGTGTGTGTGTGTGTGTATGTGTAGATATATAATACATATCTCTATAATATACGTTGTAATCATATTTTGTCATAGTACATAATAAATTGAAGCTACCGTTAAATTATATTTTAATACTTACCTATTCATGGCTACACCTTTAAAAAGTTTAATGCATTATGAATGGATTGTGTTATGCTCTTTAAAGATGGCCTCATGAATAGATAAGTATTATAATGTATTATGACTGCTTTCAGTTATTTACAAGAACATGTAACTTATTCTAAGGCTATTATAGATGCATTAAGAATACATTATCAATACATTTTGTATACAGGCTTCATTGTAAGTGTTACTCAATATTAATTTCCCAATAATTGATTTTTGGTGAACAAGATATCTCTAGCTCAAGTGGCACATAGAAGAGTTCAAATGTACACCAGAGGTAAACGGACAAGGAGAAAAACGTCCAGTCATATGGGAGCTGACCTCGAATCGCTCTGTAATTTACAAACCAAGCCCAACCTCTGACCCTTAACCTCACCGGGACCCTTAGATGGAAGATCCAGATTTGTTTGCTGTGGAGTACAGCTGTTCACAGTGCTGTTTGGTAGGAGAGATTTAGACTGTGAACGAATGAGCTATACTGACAATGTTAGAAGATTTTGTCACTCCTTTAAATTTATTTACTTTAATGGTTCCTAGTACACACACACACACACACACACACATTTACCTAGATGTACAAAACATTTTAGCTGCACCAACACTGTGATCCATCAGCGCTTGGCGATAATTGATTTTAAAGTATCCACGTCTTCAGATGGAAAATGTTCTGTAATTGGTATAGATGGTCTCTGTATGAGTGCCTCTGATACGGGCGGTGTGTAGATTGCATGTTGAGAAGGCGGGCTTGATAACCCTTCAACACATTAACTTAGCGCGAGGAGCGTTAGGCTAACGTTCTTTAAATGGAGCCGTGTGTATTCACTCTGCACTCGGACTGATATTGATTTAAGTGCAGCTGTAAATGGCTTTGTTGGGAAAGAAGGTTTTATGGAGGGAGAATATTTGAACTATTACACAAACGAGGGGGAGGAAGTGCTTCTCTCACAGGAAGTTGTGTACATAGCACTAGCGGTGGCCACACAGAGCGATGAACAGTCTCTCTGGACTTTGAGAGGCATTGTAATGGAGATGGAGCGGTGTTGCTGTGGTCAGTGTGTGGCTGAGAATGGAAAACCCTGAAGGTCAGATCATAGACATGCATGGAAGGGAAGCAGACAGACAGACTTTGATTTCTTTTGTTTATTTATTTTCTTAATAAATGGTCCTGGTCTTTTTATGCATAATTTATCAGTGCATGTTAAATACCAAAATTTGTTTAATTTAGGGGTTTGTCCCTTTCTGAAGTAATATTCTGCGGATGTAACCAATTTTTGGTCATGCTAGACATTTCTATGCAGTTGCAAAGGCATTCTGAGTGTCATTTAACATGTTACTAACGTTATTATTATTAGCTAAAACTATTAATAATGCATTGAAATTAACCTGGAAAACAAATTAGATGAAAAATTTGTAAAAAGTAGTAAAATTACCAAAAACTAAACTAACTGAAATTAAAAGTAAATTAAAACTATATAGAAATATTTTTATAGAATAACAAAAATGACAAAATTGCATACAATTAAAACTATGATTAAAACCAAAAAAATAAAAATTCAGCTATTCAAAATATTAATTCATGTTATAATACTAAGCAGAAGATCTCAATCTACCCAAGCCATATCTACAGTGTAAAGGCCATGCTTCGCTCCCGGTCTTGTCAGCTGGCTAGTGTCTGATGCTCTTTTAGGCTGGTTTAGCTGGGTGTCAAGGCTGGGAGACCAGCTAGAACAGGTGAAAAACAGATAAAATCAGCTCAGGCTGGTTTAAACAGGTTTTTATCAGCAGGCTTTAGGCTTTTATTCCTAAATAGTCAATATCATAGTCTAGTTTTTGCAGTTTAATCAAAGCATTATGCATAAAATCAAGCCCCCATCGTGCATTGTTTCCCAAGTACTATATTTTGTCATCCGGACTATATTTTGTCATTATGTTTCGCAATCTAAAATGTGTCACAATTGCCATTTTAATTACCATCTTGAAGTTCAAGTGTGTTGAAATGCATGCTGGTTGATTGTGTCCACCTGCAGTGCTTCATCGTGCGGGTTTGGATGTACAAGATGAGCTGAATGAGTTTCACAGGCCGCTCTCGCTTTGTCTGTAGCCGCTGCACACCAAGACCCAGAGGACCGAGAGAAAGAGAGAAGTGGAAATTAATTGGTTTGAAGCAATTTGTCCTGTCTTCTTTCCTTCATCAGTCTTTTTTCTTTTCTTTCTTCCCTCTCTTTTAAGTGGTCCTCCTCCTATGGAGGAAGGAGTCAATGGGAGAGGTGCCCCAGGGGTCATTTTCTTTCAAATAGCGAGTCCTCTCTCCCCCTCTCCCTCCGTCTCGCTGAGATATTGCCGACTCTTTGAGAACTGACAGCGGTCGTGGGAGATAGATTGTGATTGGATCACTCCAGCTTCCTTGAAGCCATCTTTCATTAATTTTTCTCTCCCCACATTCACTTCTTTCCCTGTTTATCGTAATCTGAGGCATCTCGCCATCTCTCTTGTCAACAGCACCGGTTAACAAGCCTCCGTCGACGTCCCTCTAGCTTGAGTCACGCATTTTTTCTCCAGGTTTTATTATGTTTGAGGAGGTGGATGGCCGGCGAGCGGTGGTCTCTCATGAAAGACAGAGATGTTATTGTTCTCCTTTGAATCTAGCGAGCAGAAATTTTCAAGACAGTCCGTAAACACAATCACACCGTAATCCGGCGTTCCGATCCGCCCCACATTTTAATATGTTGGCATCCGTACCTCAGGCTTACAGAGATATCACACCGCATTAGAGAAGAGACCAGGACCCTAATGTTCAATGATATTGCTGTTTCTTTCCCGCGTTTCTTGCTGATCTTGGGGAAGACGCATTGTATGTCGTCCACGACTGTCTCCCCTTTTGCTCCTTACGTTTTTTTTTTCTCCATTAGTATCTCTTCATTGGATAATAGAAACGGCAGGCGGAGGCGCATGTTGTGCCTCAAACATCAAAAACTCAATTTCGTCGGGTTGACAGAACAATTTTCCATTTCCCATATTCACACCCACTTAATTAAAAGTTGCTGATAGCCCCGGCATCTCTCTCCGTCGCTCTGGGGTCTCCGGGAAGACATAAAGCTGTCCCGTACTAAGCGAGAAGAAACTTCGATTAGCGTTAGCTTGATTTAAACAGCGCTCACTGCTGTTCGGACGATAAAGTTTACAACGTTTATCTGAGGCTGGGAGGAATTTTCTGAAAAAAAGTCCATCAATGGATTTGTCAGTTTGGTATATTGCTCATGTAGTTTGGGGAGATATTGTTTATGCTTTTGGGGTGACTCATGAAACCTGTCAAGAATGTCATATTTCACATCAAATTGAAAGGAAAGAAATATGAAATTATATTTGGCTTCAAGAAAATGAATCGTTTACTTTTTTTGTTCAATGTGTGACATTGTTTTTATAATGAAGTGCATTCGCCCTCAAAAGCCTCATCATCGTACTGTAATCTCAGCATAATCTCATCTCATCAAAAAATCTCATTTTCATTACTATAGTGCAGATAAATATATACTATAAGTAATATATATAAGTAGATAGGTAGATTTACAAAATATAGATTACAAAATATAATAAACTATAATTATCATTATATATTTACTTAAAATTATTTTATGTTTGAATATTTATTTATTTTTTAAATACACATTTTGGTATGCAATACAATTTGGGCTTTCTATGAGATCTCATTCACCCAACTTTCAACAGAGGCACTTGGCTCCATCATCAAGAATAATGCCCAGTATGTGTGCACTGTGGGAGCATATGTGGGTTTGAAAGCATGTGTGTATATTTGTACATGCGTATCACTCCCTCTGTTTGAAGTGTTTGATCATAGTGCTTGTATTGTTTCCTCACATAGCTGCACCTCGTGGCCTCTGTGTAACACAGTACAGTAAGGAAACTCTACACGGCTCTCTCGCTCTCTGAAGGTCAGTGTTCTTCTGTACTGCTCTATCAGAGAGCCGAGAGGAAGTATCAGCTGGCTGTAATCTGATTTGTGTGGCGGACGTCTTAATATAGGCAATGTGACAAGATGGAAGGAGAAACTGTCAGCTCTTCAGATCTCTGTGTGTGTGTGTGTGTGTGTGTGTGTGTGTTGAGGTAGTATTGAATGTATACGCTAGTCATAGCATGTTTAGACACTTGACTGAGTTTAATAACATTTTAAACTGAAATTTTATGCATAAATGCTTGAAATTAATTGTATAGACTAATATAAATTGTGATGACATTAATTGCTTATTTTTTTGTCAAATATAAATACATATTTAAATTATATTATATTATAATATATTTAATGTATATAAAACCCATAAGCCATATAACACTATATAAATATGATAAATAATATCTCAATAAAAATATATATAAATGACAGAAGAAAATGTAAACATGAGCCAGATGTTTTCTACTTTTATAATAAAATTATAGATTTGTGAAAATTAAAAGCTTATTCATAAACTAAAAATTATTGGCGTTAAATTGAGTATTTATGTGTGTGTGTACCTCTACCTCTAACACTAGCTTGGTCTATTCCTTTTTTCTATTCTATCTCTTTTCTTTTTATTTATTATATAATTAAAAAAACCTTGCTACGTGTACTACGTTAAGCTAGCTGAGACTTCTTATAGCACTTGAGCATCTTTGCTCTTTTGTTGATTTTGAAATTTCAGAATTGCAATTATATATCATTATATATGTAATTTTTAATATAGTTTTATTACCTTTTTACACTTTAAAAATATTTCAAATTATATTCTAGATTATATATCAAATTTATTTACCTAATTATTTTCTCATTGGCCTAGGAAAGTGGTGGCCCAGCCATAAAAATAGGTCCTGTGCCTTTTTGAATTATGTAAGACTTTTCTAAATTGTGGAATATTGTAATATAATAAAGAATGTGTATGTGTGCTAAAATGTTGACTGGAAGTGTAAACACAACCACACTTGCTGCAATTAAAACCCACATCACAGTTCACCTCACAGTTGGACAAAGCCATTGAAGGCTCATAATTTTCATTCTTTTCTAGTTTGTTTTCTCTGCTAGCCTTTTTTCCCATTCTATCATTTTACAACACTCAATTTGTTCTTTTTTCCTTCTCACCATGATTTTACTGAGGAGATCGTCCAGACGTGACATAGTGACCAAGTGAGCCATTCCAGAGCCCAGATGTTGCCATGGTGATATCCATAAACCATGCACGTTGCACACATACACAAATCCTTGAATGTGTGCTGGTATTGATAAAGCAGGAGGTGTATTGAGCTCTTAGCTGGAGAGTCTACCGACATGTAGCAGTGAGTGTTTGCGTTCAATAACACTCTGCACCGTGAAGGCCGTTTCTTCTCACATATTTTCCCTGCGAGAAACAAGTGAGGAATTTCGAGTTGGAATTAGCATTTGAGAGACATTTATTGGAGGTAAAATAAAGAGATGAATAAGACGGGAAAATTAAGTGACTGAAATACCAAACATTAATTATGTTTTATTATTTGTTTATCACGTTAACAAGCAGTTGCTTTATATAACCCGGGCACAAGATACAATTTAAAACTAATTATAGAGTAATTTAAGTATGGAACCAAAATTGATCTTAAACTATGAGCTGTTGATTATATCTGTCTCTAAGTTGGTGACAAATATGATGGCAGGTCTTTAGCGGCAGTGACGTACGGTCCAGGGGGCGGAATCTGAATGTCAGCACACTGTGCTAATTAGACAGACTGTTGATTATACTGTCAGGTCCGTGCCTTGGAAAGTATTTCTAATGTAATAAAACAGTTCTTTTGATGGTCTTTTGCCACTTTATTAATGAAAACAGTAGAAAGAGAGAACAGGAAGTCATCAGAGATAGAGAAACAAATGGACAGATTTGAACCTACTTGTCCCAGTTTCTTTAAAAATCGTCCTGCTTTGTTTCAAGCATGTTTCAAAGCAGAAAACCCCTATAACTGTGGTAAAATCACTTTTACATACAGCCTCAGGTTGGCTCATTGTTTTATAAAATATCTGTCCACACCAGTATGATTGCAGAAACACTAATTTAATATATAATTATATTATAAGTATATTTCTAAGTCTAACTATAGGATGTTTATAGTAACTTAGCAGATTTTTTTTAAATCAGTTTTTTAAATTTTCTAAAAGAACTTGCACAATGCCCTCGGTACAATAGCTGTGCAATGTTAGTCTGTTCATGGAAACATGCTGTGCTATTACATTAAGCATTGACTCTTACAGCATATATATAAAGAACACCCTCCCCCTACAATAGTTTAATACAATAATTGTACACAAGGTTTACGTGATCAACAAAATAAGAATTCACAGTCATTTTATCTGGTGAATGGTGGCAACAAAAAGTAAAAATAAATAAAAATGTGAGCAGACAATACAGTTAAAGAGAAGTGAAACAAAAATAACGAGCTGCCGACAAATGGTGACCTTGGCATATTATTGCATTTCAATTGATTTGCAGTCACAGGTGTGAATATTTAGATTTGGCTTCACACACGAACTAGCAGTTCAGAGCTGGTGTTACAGGTGTGTTTCGTCAGTTATTTGGCCACAGATGTTGCATCCCAGGATGCCGTTTATCATCGAAGCAGTGTTCGGGATGACCCCATCACCCTGACTCAGATTAACCATGGACATATACCCCACAGAGCTTTCATGGGTTTGATGGCGATACATAATTTATGTTTGGTGGGGGAGGCATTCTTTAAGAAATGGAACCTATATGAGCAGAGCTTTACTTCTGCAGCTGGGCTTAATGTGGCTCTGGAGCAACAAGTACTGTCACCGTGTACCAAGAGACGACCTGCAAATTGTTTTGGCTGCGTGGTATCTCTCTCTTTCTCTCATTTTCTTTCTTTTTTTTTCCATCTATCCTCTCCCTCTAGGCTGTGTCTGGCTTCCTGGCCATGATCTATGGTTTCATCTGCCATTTATTCTTTTGTGCGTGGCCAAATGGAAGATAGATGAACAGGGAGGGCTTAGAAGGGGGGCATTAAAAGAAAGAAAAGGCCTCCTAGTCTAGAAAGTTTGCTCTTTCTAAATTAGGCTGTGTCATTTTAGGGTGGGGGGGCCAAAAGAATGACCTATTCATTTGCCGTGCGTGTTCATGGAAAATGTGTGCTCGCTCTCTGAGGTGTGTGTTTTGGGGATGAAAAAATAAGCCATCGATCATCACAGCTACCTTTAGAGCATGACCAATTTTTTGGCCCAAATTGCACAGATGGCGCAATTACATGCACTGGGTTTGTCCAAACCCCACACAGAATAAAGAAAACACACCATCCTCAATTACATCTGCACAAACCTTCTCAGATATTCAGCGTTTCAAATCTGACAGGGCTCATGGATGAGGCTTTGAGAACTACAAATGTGTCAGCGATCAGTAGTGGCACACTAAGTGGAACTTATTTTTAGTTGGATCAATTTTTTAATTAATTTATTTGTTTTTTTTAAGTTCAATCTATTTTTAGATTATATTTAGTTAAACTTTTTTATATATAGTTTTTTTAAAAATATTTTTTAGTTCAATCTTTTATTTTATATATATATATATATATATATATATATATATATATATATATATATATATATATATATATATATATATATATATATATATATATATATATAATGTGTGTGTGTGTGTGTGTGTGTGCATGTTTATGTGGTTTATGAGGACACAAATTTGTATAATGACATGGGTATGACAGAGGTATTACAATATGAAGGTGGTTTATGAGGACACTGCCTATGTCCCCGTAATTCAAAAGGCTTAAAAAACATACTAAATGGTCTTTTTTTGAAAATCTAAAAATGCTCAAAGTCTCCTGTGAGGGCTAAGTTTAGGTGTAGGGTTGGTGTAGTAGGGCAATAGTGAAGTGACATTCAGCCAAGTATGGTGACCCATACTCGGAATTCGTGCTCTGCATTTAACCCATCCAACGTGCACACACACAGCAGTGAACACACACACACCGTGAACACACACCCGGAGCAGTGGGCAGCCATTTTATGCTGCAGCGCCCGGGGAGCGGTTGGGGGTTCGGTGCCTTGCCCAAGGGCACCTCAGTCGTGGTATTGAGGGTGGAGAGAGCGCTGGACATTCACTCCCCCCACCTACAATTCCTGCCGGCCGGAGACTCGAACCCGCAACCTTTGGATCACGAGTCCAACTCTCTAACCATTAGGCCACGACTTCCCACACACATAGCACACACAGTTTGTTCAGTATAAGAACCATTACGCCTATGGAGAGTCCCCATAAACGACAAAAAACAACGTGTGTGTGTGTGTGTGTGGTCCAAGACCCTTCCAGACCAACGACTGAATGTTGCTCCGCTCTTTCCCTCCTGCTCTCTCTGATTGAGATACTTTTCCATTGTGAGCCAAATGTCTCGTTTGCAGATGTTATTTATTTAATATACCCCTTGCTTTTCCTCATCCTCCTCTTGTAGAGAGATGAATGGTTTCTCTTTCAGTCATTTAAATAGAGAGGGATGAGAGCTCTCTCTCTCTCTTGTATGAATGGCTGCTGTATAATAGTCTCCAGCCCTGACGTTTAAACAAAGAGCAGAGGTAGGACACAATGCTCAACTCTCCGATTGGAAAATCGGCTTAATTGAAATGTTCCAG
This sequence comes from Barbus barbus, assembly GCF_936440315.1. NCBI lineage: Eukaryota > Metazoa > Chordata > Actinopteri > Cypriniformes > Cyprinidae > Barbus > Barbus barbus. The sequence goes on from NC_136718.1 coordinate 20,026,159, forward strand.
ACGCCGTACACTCCCCACCCCAACAAAGAACTGCAATCTCTCTCTTTTTTTTTAATGGCCAACCCCAAAAACCAGAACCACGACACTACAAACTGTTGCATCAGTACTTTATCGTCACCCTCGCACACACACACACACATTTAGGTCATTGCACACATCCTTCCCGCCTATAAATGTTGTCTAGGTAGGCAGCTGTCTGTTTGGAACGGAGCCATTGAGTCTCCAGAGAGCCGATCGAATGCCAGTCAGACGTTATGATTTATGAATGAAACTATATGAAAGTAGACATGTGTAGGTGGCTGGCAATATTTCTCAGCGTGTTTCAGCCAGCTGTTCTCTCTGTTGGACATTTGTAGTATGTAATATGTAGTATGCAAGGTGTCTGTGTGAATGAGTAACTGTGTGTTTGTTGAACTGCTGACAGTGATGGTGAATGTGGCAACCTCTGTTTTGCACCGCAGTGCTCAGAATTCACATAGCACTCTGTAAGCATCAAGCAGGTTGATCATTAGATATTTCCATCTGTTTTTCTTGTCGGTATGGCCCTAGCAATGCTTTACTTGTGCGTAAGATCCCAGGGAATGATAAAAATGTATACCTTGAATGCAATGTAAGTCACTTTGGATTAGTGTCTGCAAAATGCGTGAGTATAAAAGAAAAAGAAAAACGTGTGAATGAAAACTCAATTGCTAGATACTAACACTTCCATTGTCAAGTTCTTTCCTTTGTGTGCTGTTTTTAAAAATGGAGGATGAAAGATTTTCTGTGGTATATAACAATTTGCAACAGATGAGTCATATGAGCCTAACTTGAACTTTTCTCACAGGACATTTGGAGCTGATTCCAGTCAGACACTGGCGTTAGCATGTTGCTAAGCTAATGGCTCCCAGCTAACAAATACAGAGTGGAAAAAGTGTTTTTATTAGTGTGAAATATTTCTAACTGTAGTTGGAGATACAAATCCATACTGAAATAATAACTAGTGAGATTTAGTTGATTAATTCTGTGTGGTGTGTGTGTGTAGGTGAGCCGGGTGCCGGTGGAGAGCTGTGAGCAATACAGCAGCTGTAGCGAGTGTCTGGCTTCTGGTGATCCCCACTGCGGCTGGTGTGTCCTGCACAGTGTGTGAGTATCGGCACCTCCTGACCCCACAGCTGCTCACACACACGTACACGTGTGTTTACACGGCTATATGAATTGGGACATACTGTAGATTGTTTAATACAAGGCTAATTGCTATACTGATAATAGGGCATTATGTAACAAGTTTCCAGCGACAGTTTATCTGTCTGAAAAATGCTTAGCTATGAGACAATAACAGCCAAGCAGAACATGTTTAATGTATTGTTTAATATATTACTTGGACCAGTAAGGAAAAGAGAAACCAAAGCAACATCCAAAATTGTGTATCAAGTATGTACTTGAACTAAATTTATTTATTAATTACTTTTTGTTGTTATTAATCTAATGCAGCAAGATTTTTGGTATACAAATTTAGTTTTAGTTTTGTTTGAACACTACTGAAGTTTTATTCATCACACCACAGCGTTATTCCAAATCTAATCAGCTTACTAATAAAGTATGCACTTGATCGCTCTGGTTGCTTGTTCTTAGAAATGTATTATAATGGTTTTGTCCCCCTGCTGAGTAATATTTGTGTTTAGATGTTCACGTAAGGACCGGTGTGAGCGAGCTGATGAGCCGCAGCGCTTCGCCTCCAGACTGGAGCAGTGCGTCCGACTCATGGTGCAGCCCAACAACATTTCAGTCACCATGTCTGAAGTTCAGGCAAGTGTTTGTGAATGAAATCTATTTTATTGTGATCAGATAAGGATTTGGATAATTGAAAACATGTTGGGAGGTGGTTTGAGGCAGATTTTGACCACATTTAACGATAGTATAAATGTAAATGCATTTCTGCTTAGCATATTCCACAACATAAGTAATATTAAGTTTGTTGCAAATAATTATGTAGTATTGACATTAAATGTAGTTTTTTGCTTTTCTTATTCTACTTTTACATCATAAAGACAACAGACTCATTGTACTTGCAATTTGCTCACCTATTGTATTAATATTAATAATAATAATAATTATATGCTTTATTTTTAACAAATATTTAAAATAAAAAATTATTTATCAATATGAATAGCAATATTGATCAATTATTTCTCAATTTATCATTATTTTCAACGTATGGATTGTACTATAATTTGTAATATTAATTTTATGTATTTTTGAATTACTATTATTTTTTTATGGCATAATTCCAATATCTAAATAATCTTGAATAATAATAATAATAATAATAATAATGATAACATTTATTTGTTTGTTTGTTTTATGTATCATTAATTTTACCTTTTATTTTTTATATATAAATTTATAGTTGTGACGTCTGATTCTGTCTTTTTATTACCATTATCGTAAGTTGCATATGTCAAATACATAATGTACAGATTAACACATGCAATCTTTTTTGAGAGATAGAATGATTGATAGAACGATAGATAGATCCTTCTCTTCTCCTCCTTCTCTTCTAATTTCCATCAACAAGAGACTCATAGGAAATGTGATGTAGATGCTACATGGTTAAAAATGTGTCCAGGTGTCTTTTGTACAAATGTTCAGTGTTTGTCATGCCAATAAAGTACTGGATCTGAAATCTGGTCTGTGTTTGGTTCTACAGCTGGTTCTTCAGGCTCAGAATGTCCCCAGTCTGGCTGCAGGCGTTAACTGCTCATTTGAGGACTACACTGAGACGGAGGGACACATCATGGGGGGACGTATATACTGCCTGTCCCCCTCCGCACGGGAGATCGCTCCCATCACGCGCAACCAGGGTAAGGCGACATGCACACTCCTTTAAAAGCCTCCTAACGCTTGTTAGAAACTGCTGAAGCTCACCGTGTGTCTGCTGGCAGGTGACAAGCGGGTGGTGAAGCTCTATCTGAAATCCAAGGAGACGGGGAAGAAGTTTGCCAGCGTGGATTTTGTCTTCTACAACTGCAGTGTCCATCAGTCGTAAGTCTCACATGGGAAAGAGAGAAGGCAGCTTCCTGTCGTCTAACTCTCTTCCTCCCTGCCTCTCTTTCGTTCAAACTAAGACAAGTGTATTTTTATGGGACCGTGCTCTGTGTGTGTGTTTACTGCTTCCGAGTGAGAGAGATATGTTATTTTTGTGTGCCGTTAGCAGTTTTTCGCTGAGATCAGGGATGAGATCAGACTTTTAATGTCGTTTCATTAACGACTCATGAGCATCCCTGATTCAGCCGTCCAGCTTTACTGCTCATGAGTTATATTCCCGCAGTTCTTACATCACTCGCTCTCTCTTGCTCACGTTCCTTCGTTTAAATCATACCTTCCTCTGTTCTCGGATCAATGACAAATAAAAACATCAGTAATGATGAAAAGGAAGAAACATTTAAAAAGCTAGTCTAAAATAATGTAAAATTCCTAGCAATCTGTGTTATCATTTTGTTTTCCTACTTTTATAAACATTCATTAAATTTAATGGCTATTATAATGGTGTAATAACAAACAAAAAACTATTATACTATCTTAAATATATAATAATTTAATGTTCAAGTTTTTTTTTTTTTTCTTTTAATAGTTTGTTGTCATTAAGTTAGAATTAATTACGATCTGAAACAGTTTTTAGAACATAATTTTCAAGAAATAGCTCCGTAACAAAACATGAAACTGTCTTGGTATTTGACAATATGAAAGTTAATATGAAGTTAATATAGTTAATTTAAACAAATCTATCTATCGATCGATCTATCGGCAAGGGTACCGATATTTTTGGCCATGACTGTGTAGATCGATCGATCGATCGGATAGGATTGATAGGTCGATAGATCCTATCGATCCTATCCGATCGATCGATCGATCTACATGGCCAAAAATATCGGCACCCTTGCTAAAAATGATCAAAGAAGGCTGTAAAAATTAATCTGCATTGTTAATCCTTTTGATCTTTTATTTAAAAAAATTCACAAAAATCTAACCTTTCATTGGATAATTAGAATTTAAAATGTGGGGAAATATTATTATGAAATAAATGTTTTTCTCTAATACACATTGGCCACAATTAACGGCACCCTTTTATTCAATACTTTTTGAAACCTCCATTTGCCAGTTTAACAGCTCTAAATTTTCTCCTATAATGCCTGATGAGGTTAGAGAACACCTCACTCTTTTTCTGTAGGGTTCAGGTCAGAGGACTGGAATGGCCAGCAGAAGCTTGGTTTTGTGCTCAGTGACCCATTTTTGTGTTGTTTTTGGATTATTGTACGGGTGGAAGATCCAAACATGGCCCATTATAAGATTTCTAACCGAGTCAGTCACTTATTGATTTTTTTTTATCTGTTGGTATTTGATAGATCCATGATGCCATGTGTCTAAACAAGATGTCCAGGACGTCCAGCAGAAATATAGACCCACGCCATCAAAAATACAGCAGTATATTTCATTGTACACATGGGGTACTTTTTATCCCTGTGTTCACCAAACCCATCTTGAGTGTTTGCTGCTAAAAAGCTCATTTTTTAGTTTCATCTGACCAGAGAAGCCAGTCCCATTTGAAGTTCCAGTCGTGTCTGATAACTGAATATGCTGGAGATTGTGTTTGGATGAGCTAGGAGAATTTTTCTTGAAGCCCTCCCAAACAACATGTGGTGATGTAGGTGCTGTTTGACATTTTTTTTAAGGTTTTCTGACCCTGAGACTCAACTATTTTCTGCAGTTCTCCGGCTGTAGTTTTAGTTACTAAAATAACTAAAACTGAAATTAAAATTAAAAACTATAGAGACATAAAAAAAAGTAAATAAAAACGACAAAACCACAAATAACAACTAAATTACTAACACTTTAACTAAAAGTAAATGATAACAAAAAATATAAAAATAAAAATTCATTCAAAATATTAAAAAAAGTATCTCAATGATATTAAAATTACACTGATTTAGTACATTTAAATAAAAATGTTAAAGCAAAGTTGCATAGCTTCTTATTCGTTTTAAAATATATTTAATTTTATATTATTTTTAACATTTATTTATATTTATGCTTTTAAACAATGCATTTACTGAATAATTAAATAATTAATTTCTGTCTTTTAATGAGATTTTATTGCGGATTTTTGCCCACAAAAATAGCTAAATTAATTTTAATTCAGAAGTTGAATTGAAAAAATGCACTCTAAAAAAATGCTGTCCCAGCACTGGGTTGCATTTAACCCAGCATTTTTTAGAGTGTGTTCATCATATTAGAGGTGAGGTGTATATGATTCATTTAATTTATGTAGTTTTGAAACAATTAATAATTGCGAATGTCATTGAGCCTCTTCACAAACTATACCGATGATCCCACCACCACCATTTCATTCTCTTGACCTTATTTCCAGATACTCTTTCTCTCTCTGTCCCATGGCTCTCACTCTCTTCTCTTCCTCTTTTTATCCCGCCTCACTCCGGATAGACAACAGGTTGTGCTCCAGGCAAGAGTGGCTCCAGATGTTTTGAGCTGCAGTGTCTCCTGTCCTCTCCTGCTCTCATTAATTAAGTCAGGCCGTGTGCTCTTCTCTACCTCAGCGTACTTTACATTAGCATGGCACTGTCCCATTAGCGACACAGCCACTTCATCTAAAACTGGACGCGATGAAGTGCTCACCTGGTGCTCCTCGTGTGAGTGTGAGTGTGACTAAGGCACACGATTTGGCTCTAACGATCACAGGGTCTCTGTTCTGTGTGTGTGTGGCAGAGGGGTGCCTGCTTGGCACGGCAAATTACCCTGCTAGCTATTTACATGCAGTGTAACAATATTAGAGTTTAGCATGAGACAGGGGGAGGGGACAGCTTAATCGAGCATGCGAGAGACCCGATGCATTAACAAGAGGAGCACGGTGTGAATAAGGAGGGAAAATTGGAAAAAAGACAGATAGATGGTGGCTTTTGTTGAAGCGATAAAGCACTCGCAAGGCTGAAAGGTTAGCAGTAGCTCGCGCATTTTAATATGAAAAGAGCCCATGCGTGTGGCACAGGAGACACACACTGAATAGACTGTCCCTTCTCTCTCTCTCTCTCTCTCTCTCTCTCTCTCTCTCTCTCTCTATGTGTGCGCGCGCATGTTAAAGCCTCAGGTTTGGCACCACGTAATTGTGACGTCTGATTTCCGGTCTTGTGTTTGCCAAGTTTGCTTAGCAATATTATACTTGCATGTCAAATATATAATGTACAGATAAACACATGCAATTTTCTTTTTTGTGTTGTTTTTAATTATAATAATAATTATTATTTATTTAATTTTATTATTATTTAAATTTTATTTTATTTTTGAGGTTTGCACCTCATTGAGCTTCATCATTAAATATCAGCATATATCAAATACATAAAGTACACACTAACACGTGCTAACAAATGTATTTATTTTTGTTTTCATCTGAATACCAACAACAATAATAACATTGCTACTAAAAGTAAATAAAAATAAAATGTATGATTTATTTTTAAAGTATAATGTGTAATATTCATTTAATGTATTTTTATTTACTATTATTTTTATGGCACCATAATAATAATAATAATAATAATAATTACATTTATTTGTTAGCTTGTTTGATATATTATTCTTTTTTTTCCCCTTTTTTTTAAATTTATATATATACATTTATAATTGTAACATCTGGTTATTACCGTTATCATTAGACTTGCATATGTCAAATATATAATGTACACATTAACACATTCTTACAATTTTCTTTTTTTTTGTGTAAATTTAAATGAAAATTAACGCAGCATTTAATTTTTTAATTTATTTTATTTTTTTCAGTGGAGTTCAGGGGGAAGAAAGAAAGTGTATTTTGTCACAAAATAGTTTGATTTGTTTCACAGTTCTGGCAGTAAGGAGGATGACATGGCGCTTTTGAGGTTGTAATGTAGGTGCCTCTTCAGGAAGTAAGATCTGAATAATACAAGATCAAAGTGTGCCAATGTGACATTCATTAGTGGTTGCTTCCCTGCGCCCTCTCTCTTTTCTCCTCTTTCTTCCTCTAGCCTGTTTTGCTCTGCTCTCTTCCCTTTCTCTCCCCCTCTCTGTTCCTTTTTTTGTTGTTGCATCCTTGTTTTTCTCCTTTTCGCACCCTTTTTTTTCTATTCCTCTCTCTTAGAATCTCTCTATTTCTCTTCGTCAGTTTCAGCCAGTCCTTTAATTCAGCAGCTCTTGTGTCTCATGTAGTCGGAGTGGAGTGAGGAGAAAGCTTTATCATGCACCAACAGCGGACGTGAGCGTAAGCCTTTGAACATTTGGCACAGACAGGGGACGAAGCGTAGAGCGAACTTCTCGCCTCTTTGTGACGCTCTCGCTGACCGCAGAAGCCTTTTCGTGATATGAGAAAAGCACTGGGCATCTGAGGAGAATTTGGAAGCGGTGAGCTACATACAGCTCATGTAGTGTGTTTTAAAATACTGTGGAAAACACTGTGTGTAGACCGTACTTCAGCGTTTGAGTTGTAGCGATCAAAGGTCTATTTATTTTAGCTAATTAGTTTCTTTATTTAATGAAGTAATTTAAAGATATTCCAGGTCCCTTTTGTATTTCATTTTGTATTAAAATACTTTTTTTTTTAACTCATCATGAATTTAAAAACAACTTTGTTTAATTAATGCACAATATTCTGAACGATTCATTAGAGCATGTTATTCTGAAGATGAAGATGATGATGATGATAATAAAAACAGCAAAAACAGTAAATATAATTAATTGTCTGGTTGTAATATATTCTAATATACAAATGTCAAAAATATTAAATATTATTAAATTTAAACAATTCTTATTAAATATTAAAATAACATTAATAATAATAATTATTATTATTATTATATTAATTATTATTAAATACTTTACAGTTCTATCGACCATTTTCTTCAGCGTGGAAGTAAGCCTACGGGAGATACATCCGGTTCATTAGCCGCTATAAGTAAATAACGAGAATAATAATAACATGCAGTAAACGGTAAAACTGTTTGCGCTACAAACCAGTGTGTTCATTATTAAGATAATACGTTCAAATAATATGGTAAGACACACCAATTCTCAATATCAAGCAGCAAAATTAACTGTTTTGTACAGCTAAAAATAGCTGGACGCAGATGAGACCGGAAGCTAGACCCATAAAATTTACAAATGTCCGCACCCATTTATACGGCAAGAAAAAATTTGATAGTATTATAGAATTATAGTATTATAATATTTATTGATTTGCTTAAATTTTATTAAAATAATATATTCATAACTATAGTAAAAATGCGATTCATCATTTATATTTATTTATTTATATTATATTTATTATTATTTTTATAATGACTTTTAACAGTTTTTAATTTTGACTTTAATGTCCAATGGCAGAAAGAGGGAGCGTTCTGGAAATCTGTTCTATTTGTTGACACTAGAAATTACTTGCTTCACCTTTAATATACAGTTGTGAAATGTTTTAGAAGTGCTGCACAAATCTGCTTCCACCACTTATGTCAAGCTCAATTCATTCTGGAGTTCATGGCGAATGTGTGATAAGAAACTGCTCCCACGCATCTCTTCTATTATGGCTTTTTGAGACATGATTCTGAGACTAGAGTACAGATCAGAGTCCTTGTCCTCCTCTGCCAAAGGCCAACAAAATCTTCCTCTGTAACCATAGCAACGAAACCAACCTACACCTTTGTCTCGGTGCAATGTGTGGAAAGTTGACAGATCAGTGTTGTTTGTGACGTGTCTTGCATTCTTATTTTTTTTCACCTTGAGGTGCCAACTCTGTCAAATGTGGGCTCAGTCGTTAAATATCTTAACCAAACAAATCATCAGTGTTATTGATGTAAATGAGTCATTTTAAACTGTTGAATGTGAAGCTTTTCTCTCTATGTTCATTTTCCGTGTGCAATACCTGAATGAATGAATTGTGTTTGTGAGTTTTTGGTTTCTTTTCGGATGTCTTTTGATGAGAGCGTTCATTCACTCAGTCTTTGATCTGTCTCACTCTCTGTCCATCTCACACCACCTGCTCTCCGTCACCTCTGCTTGAAAGATGAAAAGTGTTGAGAAAGGGAAAGAGAAGACATGAACTAGATTCATTTGAAAAAACATCTTGGAAATAGGGTGTAATGGATGGTTGCTAGGGCGCTAAATTAATAAATAGTGGTCTAAGTGTCTTTAGTGTGTTGCTAGGGCACTGATAAATGGTTTCATAGGTGTTCAGAGATTTTAGTGTGTTGTTATGCAGTTGCTAGGAGGTTCTGGGTGGGTGCTAGGGTGTTGCTAATGTGTCCTGAGTGTTTTAGCACATTATTATTTGGTTTGCGAGTGTGTTCTGTGGTTGCTAGGGTGTTCTGAGGGATGCTAGGGTGTTGCTAAGGTGTTCTGAATGTTTCAGTGCATTATGTGGTTGCTAGGGTCTTCTGATTGGGTGCTAGGGTGTTGCTAAGGTGTTCTGAATGTTTTAGCTCATTGTTCTATTGTTGCTAGGGTGTTGCTAAGGTGTTCTGGTTGTTTCAGTACATTATCTGGTTTCTAGGGTCTTCGGAGTGGGTGTTAATGTGTTGCTAAGGTGTTCTGAGCATTTTAGCTCATTGTTCTATTGTTGCTAGGGTGTTGGTAAGGTTTTCTGGATGTTTCAGTATATTATGTGGTTGCTAGGGTCTTCAGAGTGGGTGCTAGGGGGTTGCTAGGTGTTCTGAGCATTTTATCTCATTGTTCTATGGTTGCTATTTTAGTGAGTTTTGGTTATTAGGGTGTTTTGGGTGGTGTCTAGGGCTTTGTGGTAGTAGTTTGCTGTAGGAAGGCTAGGGTGTTCTAGGTTGTTGCTGGGGTGTTGCTAAGGTGTTCTGAGTGTTTTAGTGCATTGCTGTATAGTTGCAAGTGTGTTCTGGGTGCTTTCTATGGTGTTGCTAAGGTGTTGTGGTAGCACATTGCTGTTTGGTTGATAGGGTGTTTTGGGTGGTTTCTCGGGCTTAGTGGTTGTTAGTAAGTTGCTGTACGAATGCAAGGGTGTTCTGCGTTGTTACTGGGGAGTTGCTAAGGTGTGTGCATTTTAGCGCATTGTTGTGTGGTTTCTAGGGTGGTTGCTAGGGCTTTGTGGTTGGTGAGTCATATGAATGTTATGATGTTCTGAGCTGGGGTATTGCTAAGGTGTTCTAAACGTTTTAGTACATTGCTGTGCAGTTGCTAGGGTGTTTGGGGTGGCTGCCAGGGCTTTGTTGTTATTACTGAGTTGAGGTTTCCTGAGTGTTTTAGCACATCGTTATTGCTGAGGTGTTTTGGGTAGGTTTAGTGTGCTGCTGTACAGTTGTTAGGGCATTCTGGTGAGTGCTGTCGCTTTGCTACATGGGTTCTAATGAGTTCTGAATAATTTTTAGTGCATTGCTATGCGGTTGGTGTTAGGACTTTGCTATGTAGTTGTGAAAGTGCTCTGAGAACAAGTTAATGATATAACTAGAGAAATATGTGAGTGTGTACAGTAGTTTGAAAATGTCATTGTTTGATATAAAATGCATCTATATGTGGCGATTAATAACTAAATAATACTCTTTTTCTTTCGCTGTCTCTTCTTGATAGGTGTCTCTCCTGTGTGAATGGCTCCTTTCCATGCCACTGGTGCAAATATCGACACGTGTGTACCCACAATGCCAACGATTGCTCCTTCCAGGAGGGCCGCGTCAACATGTCTGAGGTTAGTCTGTCCAATACAATACATACATTTACATGCAAAGCTCTTTCTGCATACATCTCGCGTTTCATTTAAACGAAAATTGCTTTTCATGTTTGCGACCCATCGCCAAAAAATCCAGGGGTGCAGATGCACACATGGGCGGTCATGTCCCATTTGCGAGCGTTGTTCTTTTTGCGCTGGCTTTGTGTGAGCAGCTGTTCTAAGGAGAGCGGCTCTGGATTAATGCACTTATAAACGGCACTGACTGAATGACTATGCAAATTGTATCGTGTTGTACATTTACAAATGCTACATTTGCATAAAAACCAATATCAATCACATCTCTCCCTCCTCTTCGTATGAGCACTGGAAGTGCGCGAGGCGGCATTACGCGTGTACAGTGGGTTATGATTACCGACGCGCACACACACATCAATCCTCCACATGCCCGTTCTCGACTGCAGAAGTCGTCTCAGGGGAGCATTTGTATCTCAAACTGTTTCGATTCGACCAGGGGGCTGATCACGCGCTCTGCAGCTGTTAAACAGCGCTTTCGCCATTGAGAGGGGCATTTTGGTGTAATGTACATGAATGTTTACAATTTTCCACACAGCCTTATCGCTGTTCACTCCCAAGCACCTTCCTGCTTTGCTGCAGTGTTCAATTCCTCGGTATTAGTTGATCTTACATCCCAGCTAAATGCATTTATCCTGCATCTGAGTAGTAGCCACTGCTGTACATTGTAATTTTTGTTAATGAAAGTCTTATTATATACTCTTAATTTATATTAGTGCTGTCAGTCGATTTAAAAAAAGTTCTAATTAATCGCACATTTTTGTAAAATTAATCGCAATTAATCTCGATTAATCCAGCCTAACATTTAAGTTTTTAAATATACTTCTATATTGCAATAATTTCACATTCAGTCATCAAAAGTACAATGTACAAACAACATAAAGACAGTATATTTTTTAATATTTCTTTAATGGCATCTTTTTTATGATTGAAGGCCAGCATCACTGATATCAATACTACTGATGTCTCTATAAAATAGTTTTTCCTCTGAATATTTAACCATTGACTGTAGCCTTTCAGCATTACACTATAATTAAGAGCTATCAATTTGAACATTTATTAGACTTAACTTCTAATTTAAGTGAACTTAAAACAATCTTCACATGAACCCATTATAATAAATTACATATTTACCTGCCTGTGCGCAGAAATATACAGAAAATAAATAGTTACCAAACACTAAATTCTGAATTAAATATATGAACCCCTTAAAGCTATAAAAGTTGATTTCCTCTTTTTTCTTTTGTTCTTGGATTAATATACATCACAGCAGCTGGTTATTAGCTTATTTGCCTGCTGTTGCTTTAAAAGCTGCTGCTGCTGAATGTGACGCGGATCTGACATGCATCTTATTTTCTCACAAATCTCTTTACCTTTTCTGACCCACTTCAGGTCTTAAAGTCTCTACTAATGAGCGGACGAGTTGAATCGGGAGTTTTTGATGAGGGAGACAGTGCTGGGGTGCCTCAGGACAGCTTTTAAAACCTTTTCAGAGACACATTCTTAAATGTGACGCATATATAACATATTGCATGCATGCATGCACAGCACACAGTTTTAAGGCACCTTTAATCGCCTTTTTGGTATCTTCATGCCTTAACTGAAGGCATAACTACGACATTGCATGCGTGTAGTTTCTTTCGCTGTTTGATATGAAATGATACAGGCTACAGCGCGCGCCGGCACCTTTGTGCGTGTATTCGAAGAGCACGAAGAGACGTCCTGCATCTAAATAATCGCAATACTTTTCAATAAAAAAGAGACAGAGGCAGCAGTTGTGAATGGGGTGGCCAACCCTAGCCCCGCCCCTGCGTTAATTGCATTAAAAAAAATTTACGCGTTAATCTGAAAAAATTAATGCATGCGTTAACGCGCTAATTTTGACACCACTAATTTATATTATTATTATTATTATTACTTAAAAATAACAATTAAAATAATAATAATAATATTTGTAATTAGTAGTAGTAGTATTTAATAATAATAATAATGTTTTGACCTTGTATAATAATAATAATAATAATAAAATTTTTAGATTGTTTTCATTTTTCAGTTGTCATGATTTTAATTGTTTAAATAAATTTTTATTTATTTAAATTATTTATTTTTGTTTACGTGGATTGTGAATACAGTCAACGCTAAAGAAAGCTGTTAAGCGCAATGTGCAGCAATGTCTTTAACCCTTTGTCCTTGACTATATTCATAATGTATAAGGGCCTTGATAGCTTTATTGATTTTGTGGAATGGTTACTGCCTAATGCAAATATCAAAGACACAGTTTTTCATTAAGATGTTATTTTATTAAGCAAATTTATTTTTTAAGTCACTCTGGTTAAAAGCGTCTGCTACATAAATAAATGTAAATGTAAATCATTAAGTATAATCCTTCAGCTAGAAAATAGTCTATCTTTGACAGTTAGTGTTACGCCTAGATTATTATATTATCGATGATTCATTTTGACAGTAGCTAGATGTCATTACGTCATATCCTGACATGAGGCCATGAAGAAGTTGCCATGACGTGTGTAGAGAGTAATAAACACTGGAAAAATGCTCTTGACATGGAGGTTGGTACTGTGGTGTTTATTGGGTGGAGGATGAAGGTGAGACCCTGGTAGGGTTTTGTGGGTGAAGGTATGGAATTGAGGCAGGGAGTGAAGGATAGGTGTTTCAGATCTGGTATCTTCAGGTAGTGGCGGTTAATAACCAGTGGTTGAAGTGAGATTTCAGAGATTGCTTTTCATTATTATCTGCAGTGGGGTCTCAAAAGCGAGTGAAGGTACCTGCCTAGACAGCATTTCTGGAATCTTAGAAGCCGTCTGGTGATGACTACAAAAGTAAACATAAGGTTAATACCAGTGCTCCATGTTGTCATTCCAGAGTCTACTTTTATACTGTTTGATACTACTACTACTACTAATAATAATAATCCTTAAGTAAACAAATAAATATTTTTAATAGCAACAACAACAGCAATAATAATAATAATTTTATTATAATGCTTTAAATAAAGAATTCTTTATTTTCTTTATAAAACTGTATTTGCAGATAAATCTTTATTTAAAATTAATATCACAATTTTCACTCTAGAAAAGGGATTCAAAAGCCGTTAACTTAAAAAATAAATCATGATTATTATTATTATTGAATCTGACCAAGCAGAAAATTGCTTTAGTGAGGAGAAATTAATAATAATAAAAAACAATAATAATAATGATAATAATTTGTTTGTTTATTTTTTTTGTTTGTTTGTTTCTTTCTTTAAATGAGTTATAGACAAGCTTTTCCACATATATGACCCCAAATATAATTCCCTCAGTCCTTTTCAAAATGACTTTATCTGTTCCATTATTAAAGCTCTGTCTCTGAACAACCTTACCTTAAAAAGTAGTCAAACATCCTCGCGAAGACATGAAAGATGAACCATGCAGTCACAGAGCGTAATGAGTCACATTTGCAAATCAAATGTATATAAATCAACATTTGCCTGACAGCGGATAAACAGAGGAACACATTAAATCTGACCAGGCGGAAAATTGCTTCAGTAAGCCACACTTGAGGAATCCACAAGGAGAAATAAACAAACATACATATAAACAAACAAACAAATAGCACCGCTAACACATTTGTTCCAGCATTCATTATTTGTGAACCCATCTGTCGGCCAGTAGCTCATTTAGTCACACTTGGACAGTGGTTTTGCCCTTTACTAGTGCCAAAAGTGCCTGACCATTTCACAGATCCGCACCGAAGGTCGTGCAGAGCCGGAATATTGAAATGTGTCCTGCGTTCAACATCGCTTTTGGATTAATAGTGGAGTCAGTGTGCATCATGCTGTTTTCTGTTTCCAGCCTATACAGCATGTGTTTTCATGCAGGCACGCTCATAATGTGCCAACACTGGTTGTCCGTAAATGGACCAGAGAGACTGAATGAAAGCCGCTGACCCACCTTGGGAACCCAAGATTGCCGTAGTAGATTTCATCCAACCCTATTGAGATACAGCCACTCTGTTCATAAGCGTAATAAATGGAGTTTGTTTTAAGGATGATGAAACTGGTGTTACGGCTGCGTTCTCCCGCTCATTTGAGACTCATTAGTGTGCGTCTCCGATGAGACAAATGGGGGTTTTGATAAATAAGTCATAGGGTGGTATATCGCCATGGAGCTGCTCGATGCACCCGTGGGATCCGTGCGATTCAGTAATGCTCTGCCTTGCGTTTGCTTTTATAAACAAAGACATGTCACCCATGATATTAGCAGAAACAGCAAGGGATTGTGGGGGTGTTTGTCCTCAGTTGGGTGCATGTTTGGTTTTAAGACTTGTAGTGTAAATAGGACAGTATATAGCTCTCATAATTCATACGGAGCTGTTAGCATTAAAAGCTTTCTGCTCAAAGCTATTGTACCTACATTGTTGTTTGGTAATAAAATAACTTGCACTGCTTCCCGCAAATATTTTATCCATAGCATTTCAAAAGCTTTTCTGGGTGGTATGAGTACATAAGACGGTAATATAGTTGTCAGCAGGAAGATAATTCAAAGAAAGCTTACACAGACACCAAAAACAAGTCATTCTTTTGTCTTCTTGAAAGAAGGGTATATTCTCTGGCTTTCACAGCTTCAATTATAATCAGTATAACTAATATGCTGCCGCTGAATATGGGAGTTGCACAGTTGAGTTGATCAGAGACTTTTTTTATCAGGACATCCATCGTGTTTATACTTTCTTCCTTTTTGCTTTGAGAGAGTTAATTAAAAATGAGAAGACATTTAGATTTCACTTTGTCACCGGAGCCAGTAATTTCATTTTTAGATCTTTCATAATGTCTGCGTTTGGTCCATAAAGCTTTAAACTGTTAAAATAATAGAAATTGAGTCTTGTGAGCATCCACAGACAAGTAATTGATTTATTAATGTTTGAAAATGTAACTGGTTGAATATTATCTTTAACTGGTTGTTTGTTCAAGTCATAGTTTACCCCATATATTATTATTATTATTTAATAATATTAACTAATAATAATAATACATTTTGAATTGTGATTATATTTGACATTATGATATTATGACAACTGTGCACATTACTGTAAAGCAAAAAAAAAAAAAAAATAATTCTCATTACTATAACAAAATAATTATATTTATGCAGATTTATGCTGTTTTATAGTCATTAGAATCTAATCAAAATCACCAATAAGAATGAGACAAAAAAACCACATCCAAACACATTATGGTAATGTATATATTCATAAATTTTAATTTATAATTTTATTTATAATTTTAAAATAATTTTTATTGCTCTTGGTTTTTGGGTGAAATGTGACCTGGACATGTCTTATCTTACAGTTTAGATGAGAAATGACCAGGACGTCCTATATTTTTTTTCATCTCCAAACATAGTGCCATGTTCCAATTTGTAGCATCTTAGTTATCCGTTATGTAGGACGTGATGCTTTTGTGTCAGACCTTGATTTAATCTTCAATCCGAATGCATGTCTCTTATAGAACATGCATAATTTGAATAGAATACGTGAACACTAAATTAGATTCTTAATGGGACAGCCATATATTCTTCACTGACCTCTAGCACTAAACTGAATAGCACTTTCACAGGTTTGATCTGGTCTTTGTTTCCTATTGCATGTGGAGAGCAGCATCCACTTCTGGCTTCCAAACTCCATCCAGCTCTGATTTACCATCTGTCCCGTTTGGCTGTCAGGTGTTTCTTCATCCTTCGTTCCCTCTCTCTTTCTCTCTCACTCATTCCCTCTCTAAAATCTCTGCCCAGCTCCCACAAACACTCTGTAAATTAGCGTCTCCCATGCCTCTGATCCCGGCCGAGGACGGAGCTCAGAGAAGCCGGTCTCTGCATCAGTATTCCAGCAGCTGTGCCAAGAACGCATGCCTCACCTTGTGCCATTTCAGTTCCTCGAGTGACTCCATATCAAACGCTACCTTCATCCTACCCGTCACCTCATCCTCTCGGGATTACGTCGACGAGTGTTCATCTTAATTAATCAATAAATTAGAAAGGCAATTAGCAGAAACAGGGACCCCGCCATGCACCCTCACTTTTGTTGTTTGATGCCGGTCCATCCCCGCTGTGTTGCGAGTAGAGCTCAAAGCCCCTCAGTTCCCATTCTCTCTGGCTCTGGGCCTCTCTGAGGGATCTAAGGCTGCCACTGATCTGTGGCTTTAATTATTCAAAGTGTATTAAATCTTAATTTCCAGATGCCTCAGCGTCTGTCTGCCTAATGGAGACCGAAGATTAATTTTACATTCAGGAGTCAAGGAGATGGCTCGAGCACTTTCAACTTCTTGGGTGGTGCCCAAGAATACGGGGCCAGGACCGGGTTTCTCATGCTGCTTTAACTTAGTCCAGTTTTAAAAAAAGCATGTTTTACTGTATTTGACTGTATTATTTTACTGTATTTGCTAAGAATACAAAAACTTTTCATGCTATGTTATAAATTAGTTATTGTGTAGCACATAGCAATAGTTAGCAATTAGCAGTGTAGCTTATACAGATTTTTTACTTGCGTATACATGTTTTTTGTTGAACATTTTTGATGGCAGTGCTTTCTTTAGCATTCTAAAAGCATATTTAAGCTGTTAGCATGTTTACGTGGCAAAATCCTGTCAGCAAAGTTGCATTTTTACATTAATTAGCTTTTTGTTTTAGCTTGGTTGCCTCATCCATACACATTTAGGTGGACATTTTGGCAGTTGTGTTGTGTTTTGCACTGCTTTTTTTTTTCTTTAATTGCCAGTAGCAGCTAGGATGGGTTAAGATGAACAATTTGTTTGATAATTATCCAACATCCAACCTAGTCCATATAGATTTTTTTCTGATAATTTACAGATTTTTGTTTTGTTGGTGTTTGTTTATTAACTTTCATATTTTTTCACTTTATCATGCTAAAAGCATGTTCTGCTTTAGCTGTTAGCATGTGTGCACGGTAAAACCATCTTAGTTGTGTCTCTAAAATAAGTTCCATCAAAGCGTTGTCTCTTCATCCTTAGATTTGTGTCAACCTAGTTTATGTAGATTTGTAATTATACTGATATTTGTTGAATTTGTATTTTTGGCAGTAGTGCTTGGATTAGCATACTGAAAGCATGTTGTGCTTTAGCTGTTAGCATGTTTGCATGGTAAAATCATTAAGTTGTATCTTTAAATTAATTTACTTTAAATCATCGTTGCTTCGTTCTTGCACATTCAGATGGCTGCCTTTGGCAATTGTTGCCATTTTTCAGTAGCAATTAGCAATTTTTTTCAACAGCTTCAGTTAGCCTGTTGAAAACATGTTGTGCTTATGCTGTTTCACAGTAAAATCTCAATATTTTTCCTAAAAATAGCATCTCTAAATATATGTAGCATTTGAATATCTGAATGCCCTCTGAGAAGTATGTTCAGTCCAAGGCAGGTGAACCCAAAGACTGTTCCTTAATACTGCAGCGCCCAGCCAGTGGTCAGTTATAAAGTGTTTTATTTTCCCTAGTAGCCATATGGAGATGTCTTATATAATCAATATCACTATGAGTAACTGGTCTCCAGGTTTGCTAACACATATCGGTTTGTATTAAGCCACAAGTTTTGAGTGGCGCTCTATTTTCGAGCCCCGTGTGGGTGGGCACTCTAAAGCCCTTTTAGACTTCAAAGTACCTTTCATTCGACAACAGGCTCCTCTTAGAGTGGATGGATCCACGAGTTGTTTCCCCCTCACCGTTTGGCCCTTACTAGTCAACGAGCTCCAGACTGCCTAATTAGATGGCAGCTCAGTTCCTCATCTGTTACCCTGATAAGACTTGCCAAAATATGTAATTAAAAACGCTACTAGGATTTAAAGACTTTTTGTGATGCTGCCCTTGAATTGTTGATAGTAATTGGTTAGACATAATAGATTAGATTAGATTCAACTTTATTGTCATTGCACATGTAAGGTACAGGGCAACGAAATGCAGTTAGCATCTAACCAGAAGTGCAATAAGCAGAGGTACAGGATATACAGTGCCTACAATATATTACATATGTACAGAGATATACAGATAAGGCAGTAGTACTATGGACATAATTTACACATTTTAAAATACTATCAGTATGATATACAGATGGGTGATATGAACATACTATACATACTTTACAGATGGATTATGCAGTAAATGTATGTACACTATGAGCAAATTTATGAACATAATTACAAATGGATATGAATAAGCTATACATTAAGATATATAAACACTAGTGCAATGAACAGTCTATGGTCAAGGTGAGAGAAGTCCTCAAGAATGCTGAGAGCTCGACGTAAACAGCGTTTTCTCTGGACGTCCTCAATGGCAGGAAGTGGTGTCCCTGTGATGCGCTGGGCGGTTTTCACCACCCTCTGCAGTGCCTTGTCATAACAGGCACTGCAACAGGCACTGCATAACAGCAATAACAGGCTTGTCAAGTCGTTTAAGGACTCAGTCAATAGTGATACGTGTGAACGACCAGCTAATGCAGCGCTGTTGATCCTACTATACCCTAACAATAACTGTGATGAAGTACTGTGAGTAACCTCAGAACTAAACCCGTCATAACCACTTTAGGGATGGTAAGATCAATGGCACTGTTTTAGTTGGTTCTGAATGGTACTGAAATACATGTACTGTGGTACTTTACAAGAATAATTTGGGACTACCATGGTACCATGTCCACAAAAATAAGATAAATGAAAATAAAAGAGATAGATAGATAGATAGATAGATAGATAGATAGATAGATAGATAGATAGATAGATAGATAGATAGATAGATAGATAGATAGATAGATAGATAGATAGATAGATAGATAGATAGATAGATAGATTGATTGATTGATTGATTGATTGAAAAAACGAATAAATATATACACTGCTATTCAAAAGTTTGGGCATGGTTCTTGTCGTAATTTTTTAGTTGCAATAAAAATAAAACAAAAACCATTTAATTAATTTGAATAAAACTAACAAAATGAAATTTGAAAAAAAAAATTGTCAAATGATTGAAATAAATTAAGCAGAATTAGCATGACTGCTAAAACTGATATCTGCAACTAAATAAGCGAAAATATAAATCTAAAATGTTTTATATATTTTATAACTTCATTATTATTATTATTATTATTATTATTAAAGCAAATAATAAAAATATCAAAGCATAATTCAAATAAATTAAAATAAAAATGACACGCACATAACAATTACTAAAACAAAAACAAATCCTGAAAACTAAAAAAAACATCAAAAAATACTAAAATAGTATAGAACTAAAAATAATACCAAAATAACACTTCTGTATTTACATCAAAAGTACTAAGGTACTACAGTACCATGGTCTCTGTACCTTCCATGGTATTATTGGAAGCACCCTGGAGTGCAGTATAAATACTGTGGTACAGGTTAGTACCATGGTATATTTTAAAGTACCATAGTAATACCATCACTGTACCATGGTATCATTTATTTTATAAAGAGATGGTTCTCTGAAGTACTTCTAAGAATACTATGGTAGTACCATGTACTATACCTAAAACACTTTTTGGTACATTTGTGCTACACTTGTGTGCCATTTCCATGGTACTGAATGACGATCATATTAAATACCATCTACTCCTATTACCTTAATGCTTTTTTGTAAGTGTAGAACATTCATCCTAAACGGTTCAAACAATTTCTGTTCCTATGTGATTTAAATCCATTTCCAATTCAGATGTGTATGATCTACAGAAGTGGGCTGCATTTGCTGTGTTTGCAGTGTGGGCTTTATTTTGCTTAACGCTCCATGAGCACCGTCTCTGCATCGCCCCACAGCTACTTTAGACTGAGAGAGAAGTAGAGAATGTGAGAGAACGAGGAAGAAAAGAGCAACAGATATCATGTTTTGCTTGCAGGAGCATTGCTAGAGGCAGCAGTTGAGCAAAACAAACAGCAGACTAGCAGAGCAGCGCTGCCAGCTACCAGAGCCAAAAAACAGCCCTCCTCTTTCCCTCCGCATGGCTTCGCAACAATCCTATACTACACACTGCACACTGCAGCTCTCTGTGCTTCCATGTCCATTTCATACCAAGCATCAGCTGTGGATCCATTTGAAATGTTATTCAAATTAATTGCATGACATGCAGATTAATTAATTGAATTCATCACATTTCAATATTTGCTCAGAAAAGCCCCCAAATGAAGACAGTCTATATTCATGTGACAGACGGGTGAATCACTGAATTGACATCATAAGAAATATCTTTAGAAGCTGTTTGTATTATTTTTCTAGCTAATGGACTGTTTACACAGGATGCTTGCTTGTATTCCTTCTGCATTTTTTATCATCATCATCATTGGTCTGTTAGCATGCAGACTAACACTTTTGCAGTTGTGTTGATTCTTGTATCTTGAGGGCTGTTTTTAAGATGTTGGAAGTTTTGGAAAACAAATCACAAGACTTGAAGTCCTGAAACATTCTCTTGTGTTGATTATTTTATGTCATTAGACGACTGGAATTGGCATTTTTGTAATGCAAAAAAAGAGAAAATCCATTGTTATATTGGAGAATATCAATGGAAATAATTAAATATAATTATTCTTTGTATTCACTTTAACTGTATGCTTTTAAAATGTATTTTGAATTTAATTTGCAACAGTGTTTGTCAAATCATTGTTTATCTGACATACCTCAATACTTAATTAACAAGATATGTATATACTCCATATTTAATTTTTTTATGAATATATATTTTTTATTTCTTGGCTAATAACCATACATAAAATAACCATATCCTGGAATGTTCTAGTAGTCCATGCAAGCTTTTATAATGCAGTATAGTATAGAGTTAAAAAATACACAAACAAACAAACTTTTTAATATATAGTTTCTCAATGTTTTTTTATGTGTTTATTTATTTATGCAATATTTAACACTGTACTATACTGCATTATAAATGCACACTTAGAACAACAGAACATTCCAGGATATGGTTATTTTACAGAAACTGCAGCACATTTAATTTTTTCATTCATTTCATTTATTCAATCTCATTTGACTATTGGAAGTAAACACGAAACATTATGAATTTAATTTGTAACAGTGTTTTAGTTAAATCATAGCTGATCTGATTTACAAATACCTCACATTATTTCATTTCATATCATTACTCTTTTGGTTACGAACCAAGACCATTAACTTGACTAATTTCCAGAGATGTGCTAAATATGCTAAAAACATTTCTGGAATTTTCTGGCATTCCATGCAAGCATTTATAATGCAGTATAGCACAGTGTTAAATATTTCACCAGAAGCCGCAGTGGAATGCTCCAGCATCACTCAGATGGATTTGAAGTTTTCAAGTTGAACATGTGAGTTTGCTCCAAGCTCATTCCCACTATGTGATTCAGCGCTGTGGGGGCGCACACCGCATGATAACCTGGATTCCCGGCTCACCGGAGCCACAGTCATTTCAAAGCAAATGAAAGCAGTAAAAGGGAGAAAACGTGAAACACTTCAAAGCAATCCCCGCGGTACACCATTATTCCGTTGTGCTCAGCAAGTGTGCCATCTGATCTGCTCTTTCAACCCTGTTTTGACACCTGTCAGGGTACTTAATAAAATAGTTTCCCACGTTTTTTCCATTTTGCTTTAGCGCTTGTGCTTTCTTACAGTCTTATTGCTCTTACAAAAAGTACTGTTGTGGTACCACAGTTCAGTAATGATATCTGATGGAAATACTATACTATTTGAGAATCTTTCTTTCTGCATCTGTTTGTTTGTTTACCAAATAAATATGCTTTAAATGTTGCCTTTTCTTGTCCTTTCTATTCCCCTTTTCCATGCCTTTTTCCCTTTCCTTTCTCACACCCTTTCAAACACACATTTCCATTTTTCCGTGGGGCTGGACTCTTCTTGTAAAAGGCATCTTTTTCTTATCAGATGGTTGGAGCATTTCATTAAATGTGTAGTTTACGCCTTTCTGTTCTCCACCTGTGTGTTTTGATTGGTGAAACGAATGGCAGAGCCACAAGCAAAGCGTCTCTCAGCACCAGTCAGGTGGCTTAGCATGACCGATAGCAGCTCTCCCTCTTCTCTGATTGGCTCTCAGCCGCTCTTATCATTTCTCCCCTTTGCCTCGCGCAGTTGCGAGCTGAATAGACTTTGTTAAATTACATTGTGTCACATTTGCAGATTATTTTCGGAATGAAGCCAAGCTAATCAGGGTAATTAGATTTCATGGCAGTTTAGTGAAAAAACAAACTGACAAACTTATAAACAAGCTGAGTGTGTAGGGATAGCAGAACTAATGATGAACTAATGATGCCAAAGCATTGGTCTTTGAAGATATGCCCAATTGTATTTCTCATAGAAACTAATATGATGGTAAATAAAGCAGAATCTAATATACTGAATTGTTATATGATATAGTTCAAATATTTATTTTTTAACAATCAAAATGTACAATTGTACTTTCAAGGACACGTTAAAATCATATTTCACCTCAAAATAAGTAAATAAAATTAGGCCTCATTTTCTTCAAATAAAATATTCCTTATGTATGTTTCTTAGAGTATATTCATAAGAATGAACTGCTTAAAATTTAGACAGAACATATATTGCAGTATTTTTTTAAATATATTTATTTTACTGTATAAACCAATTTGTTTTTATTTTCACATTATATAATTTCACATGTGTGTATCATTATATGCATTATATAACATTATTATTATTTTAATATATATATATATATATATATATATATATATATATATATATATGACATGTTTATAGCATATTTAAATATGTATATCTGCTTAAAATGTATACGGAACATCACACAATTATTTTATTTTTTAATATTTTTTAATATTAAAAATTAATTTATAATATACATTTATGTACATGAAATATTTAATTTATAATGTAATAGATTAATATAATATATACATTTTAATTTAAGTATTTTAATATTTTTTATATATCAATTAAATATTATTATCATTTAAGTTTATTTTATCCTTTTTCACTTATGCTTATTTTCTTAATTTATTATATATATTATATTAAACTTAATTTATTATATATATTATATTTTTACACACACGCACACACACACACAACTTAATACACAACACTTTTAATAAATAATTTGATATATTCATATTTTAAGTGTATTTAGCATTTAAGTTTATGAACTGCTCAAAATATATACTAAGCAAACACACGCATATATGTGTATGGGTGTACTGGACATGTTTTCATGAGATTCAAACAGTTGTTTGGACATGGTACAGGTACCATGGTAATACGATATGTGCTTAGGATTCAGTCTTTGAAAACATGTAAATATTTAGCATGCAGGCATCATTCTGACCGTAAACCGACTGTTAACCAGCGGCATAAACACATTTCCTTTTAAACCTTTAGCAGTGAACACATAGTTTTGGGTTTGTGTGCTGCATTCTTGGGAAACTGATAAGGGCTCTCTGTGCTCAGCATACAGGCCTTTATTGACTCTGAACAAATTGCACCTTTTCATTAGCAGTGAAACCCTCACCTTTGTGTACCACACAGTAATTGAACACTAACACAGGCTCGCTCTATTGAGGGAAGGGGGGGGACTGCATCACAGTCTATTTATTCAGTCACAACCGAATCGAGAGCACAGCACAGTATTAATAAGGAGACTGCGGCCCGAGGCAATTAAACCAGCAGCCCAACGGAACTCTGCAGAGTCACCGAGCCGCATGTGGCTTTCCCATCAGGTTTGTTTACAGAGCCCTTGCCGTGGCAGCGCTAGCTCATATCTCCGGTAGATTTTAATAACGCTGCTGGTGCTCCGTACTCCTCCCATTCAATTAGAACCACAGGCAGGGTAAATAGGAAATGAGGGTAACAAGTTCAGATGCTCTATCAGACTGTGATTGGATGGATCAGAGGAAGAGCTACCTTGTGTTGCATCTTTCATACATCACCTGCAAATGGTTTTTTTTGGGGGGGGGGGGCATGTGTTATTTGAAATACTGTGTAAATACTATGATATCCATTCAGTACAATGAATTACTGGATTCACTGCAAAAAAAAAAACATCTCCAAATCTTTTTAATTTAATTTCATTTTTTGTTTGTTCGTTTGTTCGTTCATTCATTCATTCATTCATTCACTCATTCATTCATTCATTCGATCATTCATTCATTCGATCATTCATTCATTCATTCATTCATTCATTCATTCATTCCACTCCAACCAAAAAAAGCTATATATATATTTATGTACATAAAATATTTAATTTATAATGTAATAGATTAATGTAATAAATACATTTTAATATAATAAATTCAGTAGTCAACATTTGAAGTGGATCAAAAAGTTCATCAAAGTTATCCTAAGACAAGAACGCATTTTGGTTTTATGTTTTAGGACAACTTTGATGCAAGGTTTTGATCCACTTCAAATGTTGATTAGTGTATTTAAATATGTAACTGTTGAAATATTGAATATATAATTATTATTTAAATAAGATATATTTACAATTTTGCTTATTTTCACACACACAGACACACACACATAGATGTGTGTGTATATATGTATATATATTTATTTATTATTTATATATATATATATATATCCTAAAATTTCCCAATAATCCCATTGTCCTATAATTTAAGCAGATTAAAAAAATTGTAGTATTAAAATAATAATGATCATTATAAATATTCATTTTTATGTATAGAATGATACATTATATATAGAAATATGACACCAACATGTTCTGTAGTTTTGTGAGATTCCCTGATGCATCAGGGTACCACAAGTTTTTTTTTCCTCCTCCTGCATCAAAGCATCAATAGAAAGGTTGCTGGTTTGATCTAGCTGTATCCTTCCATCATGTACTGCTTGAGTTTTTTGTTTAGGTTTTATATGTTGCACATGAGATGTGTCTGTGAAAACAGTATGTGGGCAAATCCTGCTGCCACCTCACTATGCTATTTACTTAATTTGTCATATAAATGCACTTATGCCAAATACTAGACGTGGCATGACTACATTTGAGCAGAGGTCTTTCCGGGGAAGGTCTCGTGCCCATGGTTCTGCTGCTGCCTAGTTAAAGTGCACAGTTGGCATCATAACTCGAGTGCCGATGCCAAGTCTTTAAAATGGCACACGCCCTCAAAAAGCTTAATTGCATTTTGCTCTGTGCCCTGGTTTTCCAATCTGTTGGCATGACAACGGTGGCGATGGCCTTGAAGTCCTCCTCGTATCCTTCATATACTCGCCTTCACTCGCTCTTGATTTAGCGGCATCACCGAAGGGACTGCCATGTCTGAATAGCCACATTTACTCGAGTAGTAAGATCAAAAGCGTTTTTGATCTTCTTTAGATGCACCTCAATGCCGTTATTTGAATCTCTCAAAATTATAATAGCGAGTCATTGTTTTGTGTAAAGCGGTTTCATGTGATGTCTCTGTATAAAAACACATGACGAAGATAAACGCTGAGTTACGTACAATCTATTATGTGTGCTATAAACAAGAATGAGCCCTTAAAGTGATTAAATGTTTGAATTTTCACCTCACAGACATATTGAGATTTAGGAGTCTCTTTAATCATGTTTTCTTTAAAATATAAAAAAAAATGTAATTTCTGAAGACTATCCTATTGTTATGGTTTGCAGGAGTGTCCTCAGATTCTGCCATCCACTCAGATCTACATCCCTGTTGGTGTCATGAAGCCCATCACCTTGTTGGCTCGGAATCTTCCACAGCCTCAGTCAGGGCAGAGGAACTATGAGTGTATCTTCTATATTCAGGGGAAGGAGTACAGTGTCACTGCATTGCGCTTCAACAGCACTAGCATACAGTGTCAGAAGACCATGGTAAGTTTAAACCCTTGTTATTTCTTGTTTTTAGTGATTTTGTTTAGTTTCTCAGAGGTTGCCCTTTCATAGCTCAGGAGATGTAGTGGAGTTATTAGCTGTGTAACTTGTTAACTTGTTAGTTGGTGTAATCAGATCTAGCTTCCTTAGAAGAAATAACAATAGAAACACATTTTATAAATATTTATGCACTACAGTTTAAAGTTTGGGATCAGTATGTTTTTTAAGAAATTCATATTTTTATTTATCAAGGAGGCAGGACACATTAAATTGATCAAAAATAAAGACATTTATAATGTCACAAAAGGTCTATTATGCTGCTCTTTTGAACTTTCAAAAGAATCCTTAACGTATCATGGTATCCACAAAATATTAAGCAGCACGTCTGTTTTCAACATTGATAATAATAAGAAATGTTTCTTGAGCAGCAAATGAGTATATTAAAATGATTTCTGAAGTATCACGTTACACTAAAGACTGGAGTAATGCTGCTGAAAATTCAGCTTTGTATCACAGGAATGAATGACATTTTAAAGTGTATTAAAATAGAAAACAGTTATTTAAAAAAAAAAAAAAATGCAATATTATTGTTTTTATTGTACATTTGATCATGTAAATGCAGCCTTGGTGAACATATAAGACAAAAAAAATAAAAATCTTATCTATTCCAAACTTTTGAATGGCAGTTTATATATTAATTTATTTTTCGTCTGTCTGTCTGTAACTTGATGAGAAATGTTTGAGTTTTTATTGAGATTTCTGACCTTTGGTTGTAAACTCTAGAGACACATGAGGAGTACTGGAATAGGAGACTTTAATTTAAAAGCCTTAATTTGCTCTACATTTGATTGCATTGCTGTCTAGAAGAAACAATTGAGATGCTAATGAGATCTCTTTGGGGATTTTCTTTCTTTTGGAAAGAATTTCTAGCCGAACATACTGTAGAGGGTGTCATGTGTGTATTTTATGATTACATGGACCAGTGGACCTGTGCCAAAGGCAAATGGACTGAAAGCCATTCTGACAAGCCGTGACCCCTTAAATCGTCACATCTTTGTGAGTTGTTTAAGGGCCATTATTGGTGGAGAAACGCTAGTCCAAATAGCTGGCCATTTTCTTACAGCACTGCTGACACAAGCCTTCCCCCTCATTACCTTTTGGCCAATCAACATTTTGTCTGGCTGTCAAAAATCCCATCAGGCACTGGTGGACCATTAGGGTCTGATGAAACACGTGCCACTTGTTATCGTTTTAACAGACTGCTTTGCAAAGGCAGTCATTAGTGGCAGAGAGAGGAAGCTCGGGTATTTGATGGTACGGTGACACTTCTCACCATGCCTTATTGATGGCCGTTATAGGACGCAGCCTCTTTCTCTTTTGTGTAGAGATTCCTGGTGTTACTGAGGGGGAGCTAATTACACGGCTAAGAGTTTGCAGAGAGCTGTCTCGCTAAAGACTTTATCGACTGTTTGCTGTCGCAGCCGTTTCAAATCAACAGCGATTGGCGCGTCACTGATGAGAAGCTATTCCTCCGTCTCCGCTAGCTGGAAGCATCACCCAGAGTGATGTTAACTTTAATAGTCAACGAGAGCGAAATACAGCCGGCTGATAAGCGACCTGTTCTCTTCTGATTTTGCAAAGGAAGGTGGAAGCGATACAGGTGCTTCAGTGTTTCCTTAAAGGGATAGTTCACCCAAAAATGAAAATTCTGTCATTTATTTACTCTGAGGTTGTTTCAAACCTGTATGAGTTTGTTTCTTCCGCTGAAGACAAAATAATATATTTTGAAGAATGTTGGTGAACAAACAGTTGATGGTAGCCATTGACTTCTGTTATATGGAAAAAAAATTCTATGGAAGTCAATGGCTACCGTCAGCTGAAGATATAGGTTCAGAACAACTTGAGGGTGAGTAAATTACGACTGAATTAAAATTTTTGGGTGAACTATCTATTTGTTCTGAATGAGTTTCTCAAAGGTCTAAAGTTCACTCTAGAATGACAATTGTGTTATGTCTTTCTTTCCTCTCTGGAATACAAAATGAGAAATTCTGTTGGTTGTATTAGTCACTCATTTCCATTCATTTATAATGAATGGGGACAGGAGCTTTTGTGTTTTATGAAAGGACTCAAAAGCACCATGAAACATCATAAATGTGGTCCATATGACTCAGTCTTTCGATAATTTTGTGTAATGAAAAGACCTAAAATTAAGTTGGTATTCACTGACATTCTTTCCCTTCAGTGAGCTGTTAACTGCTTCAACTGGATCATTGAATCAGAAAGTTGTACTTCTGTGAACCGGATCAAACGATTCATTGAAAAGATCCAACTCAAAGAATGATTCATCCATGCATTGATTCAAATGGACATTGCTGAGTCGTCTTAAAGGACTGAATTTTTAAATTATGGCTTAATTGAGTTTGCCCTGTTCCTCACGTGAAGTTATCACGACTTCAAAAGCATTGAATATAGCAAATGAGTCATTTGAACTACTTTTATGTTATTTTATGGTGCTTTTGTCTCCTTTTTTAAAGCTTTAAAAGCTTTAGCCCCCTTAATTTAATGAAAAAGAGCAGTCTTAAAAAATCCCCCTTTGTTCTCAGAAGAATCAATTAGAAAGTCCTGTTACTTTATTCTAATTCTGTATATTGTGGTTTAAGTACAAAAAGTAGCTTGTTAATTTACTAAATACTTCCTAAGCTCAGTCTGATTGTATAGCTGATGTTCTTTACCACTGATGAAAAGCAGTAGGTCATCTTCATCTCAGTCGAAGCTCTAAGAAAGGTGGTTTTCCTTACTTTTCCCTGGTCATCTGCGGTTTATGCCTGGGACGGAACCACGCGGGGTTTGGTTCTGTGCTGCTGGGTATTCAGACAGCCTGTCACTCCTAATGAGAGCCGCAATTACAGCCGTGTTAAGATCCCACTGCAATTACACCATTAAATGCCAGCAATTATCAGTTACTTAGCGTGCAGTGATTTTAGCATGAGTGCTGTGTGGCCCTGCGTGAGAGTTCCATTACCAGAAGTAGGAGCATGTATCGAATGACAGGCTTTGGCATAGATCAAGAGTCACTATTGTTTTAGTCATTCACAGAGTCACTCCTTGCAGATTAAATGACTTGTTCGTCAATAGGCTCCGGCTGAATCGGTCCCGGAACATTCCAAGGACTTCCGTGTTTGAACGCTTTAGCTGAGGTGCCAGACGGCAGGTCAGATATGAATCACCCGCCAAAGCCCCTGCAGTTCTTTTCATTCACGTCGCAGAAACTTTTCCATCTGATTGATTAATTATGACGCTGACTAACGGTTCTGTTGAATTCAGAGGGATTTGAACTGTTTGCTTTGCCATAACGGCACTGATTCTGAGAAAGGAAATTCTTAAGGTCGTCGTCGGCAGTGTCAGGGAGCAACATGTTACATAATCAGGGTACTTTTAGCTAAAATGAATGTTACTTTTGTGAATTTACATCATAATATCGGAGTTGTCTCATTTCAAAAAGATTTGAATATTGAAGACACTTTATTAAATTAATTTTATTTGCAAAATATTTAAATATTTGTTTACTAATCAAGTGATTTTTGCAATTATATAACGTCTGTGTTTGCTATGTAGATAAAGTTATCATGGTGACAGATTTGACAGAATTTGTCAGAACAATGTAGAATGTATCACAAAACCAAATGTTTAAGATTGCATGGCACAAGATCGTGAATGTATTTTTCTCAGGATTTACAGAAAAGTATAGAAAACGGCGTTCCTCAGCGCTGGCCGTTGGAGGTCAAGCGCGTGCCGGGTACATCCGAGGCAACAGCTGGCAGGTGGAATCCCAGGCTCACAGTGGGCAGATGGCTGGTGTAGTATGATTAGGGAGGAGGAGCTGATTGTGTTTGCCTGAGATTGATCAATTCGATCCTTTGTCTCTCTGCTTAAGATAATAGAGAGACTGGTTAATAAAACTCAACGGTGTGTTGGGACGCAAAGGGAAGCGGGCAGTCCTGACGCAATCGATTGAGTAAACAAAGGATATAGAGCTTAGGATGAGATGTGCTGAGAAGGAAGAGCATCATTGAGCATTAGCAGGTTGATACTGAAGAGGAAGAACTTATTATCTGAGTTTGGATTGTTCGTATAGCCGTCTGTCGAGATGCCTGTAGATGTATTCAGATAGTCATGTTTCTTTTAAAAGAAATTTGAACTGGACAAAAGTAATGTGAAATGCTTGAGAGATTGAGACTGATGCAGCAAATTCACTTTTTTAATATTGATCCAATCTTGACATCCTGATTGCAGTGCATGTTTTTAATCATAATATAGGCCTATATCACAACTCAGCTTTCTAGTCATTTATTTTCACTGTGGCACATTGAAAAATGCTGGATGGAAATGCTAGGATAAAAATTATTTTGCAACAAGGATTTATATGTTAACATTAGTTACCACAATGCCTAGCATGAACAAACAATATGTTTACAGCACTTGTTAATGTAGGTTATTTCTCATTTCTAAATTTTTGCTCATTCTCTAAAGGCTAAAGTTTAAAAAATGACACAAAATGCTCATTTCTGATACAGTTTTAACATTTCATGTTATATCAATTTATTTTAATTTGTGGAGAGGTTTTAATGAGGCCAGCAGGGGGTGCTCACCCTGTGGTCTGTGTGGGTCCTAACGTGACGGGATAGTGACGGGGACTCTATACTGTCAAAAAGCACCATCCTTCGGATGAGATGTTAAACTGAGGTCCTGACTCTCTGTGGTCATTAAAAATCCCAGGATGTCTTTCGAAAAGAGTAGAGGCATCCTGGCCAAATATCCCCATTGGTCTCTGATCATCATGGCCTCCTAATCATCCCCTTACACTGATTGGCTTCATCACTCTGTCTCCTCTCCACCAGTAAGCTGGTGTGTGGTGGGCATTCTGGTGCACTATGGCTGCCGTTGCATCATCCAGGTGGATGCTGCACACTGGTGGTGGACGAGGAGACACCCTCCCTCACAATGTAGAGCACTTTGAGTGCTTAGAAAAGCAGAAAAGCGCTATAAAAATGTAATGAATTATTTATTATTATTATTACCTACAGTGTTTGTGTAGTAATAGTCAACCCTATTCTAGTGTAAAATCCTTAAAGGGATGGTTCACTTAAAAATTAAAATTTGTCATCATTTACTCACCTATTTACTCATATGTTGTTCCAAACCTGTACAACTGAGCTTTCTTTCACTGAATGTGAAAATTTTTGATAAATGCCTTCTTTTTTGTCCATACAATGAAAGTCAATAGGGTTCAATGCCGTTTGGGACCTTATTGACTTTCATTGTATGGAGAATAACAGTTGAAACGTTCTTCAAATGATCTTCTTTTGTGTTCCACAGAAGTAAGATTGTCATGCAGGTTTAGAAGTAAATGCTAATTTTTTTGGTCGAACTGT
Organism: Barbus barbus; assembly: GCF_936440315.1. Classification (NCBI taxonomy): domain Eukaryota; kingdom Metazoa; phylum Chordata; class Actinopteri; order Cypriniformes; family Cyprinidae; genus Barbus; species Barbus barbus. Next base: position 20,058,243 of record NC_136718.1, read on the forward strand.
CCCTTTAAGACTCATAAACAAAGGCAGCTATATGTTTGTGGGCAACTTATGTAGATTTTGCTTTGGCATCAGCACAAATTTGGTGGAAAAGAGGTGGAGGAGAGGAAATGAAATGAAAAAGTGAAAATGGGTGTATAAAAGACGAGACAAGAGGCCTAAAGTCGCTCTCTCTCTCAGAGCGCCACAGCTCAGGACCCAGGAGATGAACAGAACAGGCTGATGGTATCAGACTCTGCTTTACAACATTACCTTCAGCTCAGATAAATGACCGGAGAGAGAGAACTAGAGACTGACAGAGAAAACACAATGATGGAAAGGAACCGAGGGGGGAAAGGGAAGAAAAATCTCGGCCAGAATCTCCTCTATGCCGTCTACAGCGAAATGAGGACTATCGGGAGAGTTTGATAGCATCCAATTAAAAGCCGTCGTAGATAAAATGATGATGAATTGCAGCCGTGCAGCAGAGAGATGGTTTGCTTCAGACTCAACACACCAGTTCCCAAACGCTCCGATGGAAGGGAAGGAGGGAAAATGAGCTCAGGAGGAAGAGGGTCATCATTTTTGAGGAAGGGAACGGGAAGCAGCTTTTGTATGTTGGGGCGAGAGGGAGAGGTGAATAACTGAAGGAGTCTCAGTTGCTTCCCTCAGCGGGGTTAAGAGTGTGTCAGACGCTCCTGTGGAGCCGAGCTCCTGCTAGGAAGAAGATTCACCATGAGCTCCGAGCTTAATTCAAGCGCTTCAGCCACTTGACGAAAACGCTCTCTTTGCCAAAAACAACACCGCAGTTGCACCAATAAAACACCTCTGCATAATGAGCTACAAATACGTTTTGAAAGCTTTTTTTTCCCCTCTTCAAAAGTAGTTCCGTTTTAGATTTCAGCAAACTACAAATCACTATGCAATGTGTTATGTAAAAAAATATATTAGTTATTATATTTATTGGACATTTAATCTATTATAACTAAAATATGGTTTATTTATTATATAATTGCAGCCAGTAGAATATTTATTTAGTTTTTTGTTTTCAATACAGGAATGTTCCTCCTTAATTCCTTCATAATGTTTTTCTGCATGTGTTTGTATTTATATATACATAATGAACATACACAGCACACACACATATATTATGTAAACAAAAAAACTTTAATTTTGGATGCGATTAATTGCGATTAATCGTTTGACAGCAATAATATATAAATATACAATTCAAATAAAAATAGAAAAACTTACTTTTTGACTTGAAATTATAATATAGGAATATTTATAATTTTATATTTATTTATTACAATTTTATATTTTTATATGAAAATTAAGTGCATTTTTACATTAAAACACAATAGGAAATATTTAATAAGATGCTTATTGACAATTAACAATGACATTGTTAATTCTGTAGGATCAAAATAATAAACTTTGGATGTTGGATGTGTTTGTGTTAAGTCTGTGTGTGTGTGTGTGTGCGTGCGTGTGTGTGCGTGCGTGCGTGTGTGCATGCGTGCGTGCATGTGTGTTAAACCCCCTCCCGATGTGCTGATGTGTTATTTTTACCCAGGCGCACAGATATGCTATCAAAATGACTAATTATATAAGACTGACCCACACAAAAGGCGGTATTTTTTTTTCTTTCTTCCCTCCCTCCTCACATTCCAGCAGCTGCTCTGTTTTGTTAACATCGGCACTTTCCAGCCCCATGGACCCGGAATCTCCTGCCTCACCCGCACGTATCCGTACGCTCCCTCCTTCCCTCCATCCCCCTGATCAATGGGCTTGCCAGCAGAGGACGGGCGCAGGCTGGGGAGGTGCCCAGTGTGTCTCTCTATTTCTGGCCTCCATTCATTTTCCCCTGTGAGGGTAATTATGCATTTTGGGCATGCAGGTGGAGAGAGGAAGAAAGAGGACCTATGCAACTCATATGCTACTCTGTTTTCAGACTATTGTACATATGCAACTGCTTACAGCTTTCATAGGTTTATTATAATTGGATGCATAATGAGTGGAGTTCTGCTAGTCTTTTGTCATGTTCAGAAGTTAGTTTCATGCTTTCTTGTTCTCGTTTAAGGTCTGTGTAGTTCCAGCCTCTGTTCTGCCAAACAGCTTTACTCTCAATCTTGTAGAAGTAAAGTTTTGCTTTTGTAAAATTAGTTTTTCGTGATTTTTTTCCAATGCAGTTTACAAAGATGGCTTTGTCATAAGTGCCAAAAGACCTCAAAGATGCTGCAGAAATAGCAACAAAATGAAAGACAAAATGTTCTGTCACATTTCACAAGATGTTTAGTCTTTTTAAGAAAATTCAGATTTAAAGGAAGAGTGCTTTTATCCTTTTTTCCATTTTGTCAAAGCATCTTTTAGGAATGTTTTAGAATTGTTGTGACATTTATTTTTATGATTAGCACATTTGTCTTTGCAGTGATCACCGTAATAGAAAATCTATCTGTCTGTCTGTCTGTCTGTCTTTAGGAACATTATATATTGTGACATTTATTTTCATTATTAACACTTTCATTATTTTTCTCTGCAATGCTCAATAATTAATGCTAATAAAAACATTTATTACTATATTTAAGTGTAATCAAATAAGAAATAACCTTTGAGAATAATGGTATTTAGTTACAATTAAAAATTATTATTTCTGTCAATGTTTAATTTATTTATTTGTTTATTTATTTATCTATTTTTTAAGTAAAATGTGGCAGAATATATACTGTATATATATATGCACGAGGTTCGGTGCTTATGGAATAAGTTGCCGGATCATGGTTATTCTTAATTGGGTCATGTGCTGTTTCTCCTCACCTTGTGTTGGAGGCCTCCATCGGCCTCATGGGAACTCACACTTGCACAAGCAATTAATTACTCTCCGCCATGTCTCCACGATGACCACGGGCTGAATAATGAGCGTTATTATTCATCCAGTCTGAAGTAGACGCACAGTTCTCCCCGAGCTCCTCTCATGCTGGCCGCTCTCACGAAACAGTGCCCGCTGTTTTCAGCCACCTTTTCCATAAATGCTGCATATGTGACCTTTTGGTAAAGAACAATACGCCTTTTAGTTGTTTCCAGCCATTTTGTGGTCACCAAAAGTCACATGACCTCAGTCACATGATTAAACCACCGCGATTAGCTTCGAATACAGCGATTGTCTGACTGAGGTGAGCGCGTGGTGTAATGTCAAAGGCATGTTAATGATGATATGAATAAATCATATCTATGTTTTTGGACGGCCCTCGGAGAACAGCGACGGCCGTTGTTAAGATGTAACGTATGTGTGGGAGGACTGCTGGAGCTCTTTAAAGTTTAATGGGGCTGGGACGCTGGTGAGGAGACGTAGGCAGGAGGAGTGTGAGGGTTCATGTCTGCATAGGGAAGAATGTGTGTTTGTAAGCGTGGAGGTCATCTGCGGTCTGCGTGGAGGATGTGTTTGATCAAATCCAAGCGTTGAGAGAAGCTGTCAGTGCTTGTCAAAAGAAAGGCCTTGTGACTTGGGTGTTCAGCGGTTTACCCTTGACCTTGCGTCTTTCAAAGAGTCGTCAATTGACACATTGGTTTTGTTCAGACAGGCAGCAAATATCTCTTTTATGCATATCCGGCAATGTTTTTTCTGAAGTTAAAAGCTATTTACATTTATAATTTGTTTGAAATCTGATTAACATAATTCCCAAATTGAAGTGATATTTATTTGTTTATTTATTTATTTATGAACCAACCAATCATTAATCTGATTACAGTGGCATTCATATATGGTTTGTTATTTAATTTAAATCATTTTTTTTTTGCTATCCAGTTCAGTTCAGGAATAAATAAATAAATAACAAAAAGAAAACAGGTAGATAGAATAGAAAAATAAAAGAGAAAGCTAGTGTTAGAGGCCCTTTTTTAAGAAAAAAAGCAGCTAGAAAACGAATTGATGAACAGAAGTATATACAGTATATATAGATAGATGGATATATTACATATATTATTATTATTAGATTTTTACATACTTATTTAGAGGAAAAATCTATCACATTTTCCACAGAAATAAGAAGCAGCACAATAAAATAAAATGTTTTTTTTTTTTTTTGCACCAAATGAGCTCAGTAGGATGATTTCTGAAGGATCATGTGATACTAAAGACTGGAGTAATGACTGAAAATGCTGAAAATTCAGCTTTGCATCACAGGAATAAATTACACTTTTAAAAATATTAAAATAGAAAACTGTTATTTTAGATTGTAATAATATTTAATAATATTTTATAAAATAAGTGCGGCATTTGTGAGCATGCTTTTTATGTGTAATGTTTTAAACATTTCAAAAATCTTATTGACCCCAAATGTTTGAACATTAGTTCAGATGTGGCATTCATCTATTAAATGGTAAACGAGCAAACATGTGAGATGTTTCAGACATGGAGTAAGCATGAACGTGTCAATAGTGCTGTAATCCCATCTGATGCGCTTCGTGAGTTCGTCATGGCAAGATGTCATGATGGACATGAGCAAAGGCAATTTTCAGTTTTCCGTCGTCGCTTTCCACTGTGACAGCTACTCAGTTATAGAAGAAGTAAGTCTCTCGCCGTCGCGCTGACACTTAAATCAGTGCTGCGCCAACCGATGTGGATATACCGGATATTGACTGCACTGTCAGAACAAACGGACCTGATTTCATCACTTGTAACTTGACAGACAGGTAAAGTCATAAAGATCAGATTTGAGAAAAAAAAAAAATCTGATTTATGTCCTATGTGAACAAAGCCGGTCCTAAATAATTCTAAAATAACACTGGTGAGAGCTGATAAATAAATAACACATTACTGTATATAAATAAATAAACAATAAATAAATAAATAGAAATTAAGCATAATTAGTCCTTTTTTATAGCTTTAAAAAATCCAGTCCTCCTTATTTGCATGAAAAAAGCTATACATTCTTCATAATTTCTCCATTTTTATTCTACAGAATAAAGAAAACCATGCAGGACTGGAATGATGTGAGGGTGTTTGCAAATATTTCTGCACAAAAACTCTGTTCTAACGTTTTTTACACATTTGAAATGCACACAAAATAAATAACTTGACATGTAATTTGTATGTTCAAGTAGTCTTTAAAAAAAACTACCTCAGTTTCAATGGTCACTATTATATGTGTGTGTATATGTTGGAGACAGTTGAAGCCAAATGAGATGTGTCAGAAAGCAAATTGGAAATGCCAATTTCACTTACGTCCAGGCAACGCGCTTCACGCCTCTTGTTTCATGTGTAAATTAATGGCTTCCGCTCAGTAATTTAGATTTTTGAGCTCACTCACACACCCTCAATCTATTTCACCCCATTTTCCTCCCCGTTTCCGTCTCGCTTCCTCTTTCCTGTGCGCTCCCCGACCCCTCCGCTCATCCAGAAATGGCCAGGCCCGCGATGACAAATCGCATTTCTCTCTGCATGCTGGTTCTGAGTCAGTAGCTCTACTTGATGAGACGGTTTCTGATACTAGAACCTCGTCTGTAAGTGCGCTGAATGTCTGCTGCTGTTTATCAGGAGTGTGTGTGTGTGAATGAGAGGGGCCGTAGAGAGGAGGCTGCTGTCAGGGTGGAGTGTTTTCACCTCCCCCATATTGATCTGACAGTCTCACAATTGCGTGATGAGAATCCCGACTTGTCTCTCCTTCGCTGCCCGTCTCACTCTGTTGCTCTCTCCCCGTTTTATCCGTCTCACTCTCTTTTTCTCTCTCAAGGATACACACTTAAATGGCAAGATTTACATGGAGCGAGATAAGCCAGCATGTTTCATTCATTCGCTGCCATTTTAGCTGGGCTGAGCTCGAGCTGTGCACCAGAACATGGTTTGCGTGCGTTTTCCTGAGCACTCTTCATCCCGACGGCCCCTAGTTGCATGTCAGGATCAGTGCAGTAAATCAATGATGCGCTGCACAACAATATGGTCACGTCGAATTGGCAGAATGCACACTTAAACGTATTTGTTTGTTGTTTTTTGTTTTATTTTAGGTCATTTTAGTGGATGGACAGATACTGTCGAAATCAAACTCTCATGTCTTGCATGAGCATCATAGCTCAATGTGTCCAGTACGTTTATTTAGTGTTGTTTTGAGCCTTTGTAACAGATTTGACCTACACGCATAGAGAGAGCACAGGAAAAGATGGTGAGACGCGTGAGAAATAGGAATCGAAAAATGTTGCGAGCCAGATTCAAACTCCAATTTCCTGTATCAACACTACAGCTGAATGTGTCCAGCAATTGTTTTATGTTAAGTATTTTTGGCTTTTTAGTATAGGGAGAACCAGGGGTGGGCGATATGATCAAAGTCTTGTATCACGATGTAAGTAATTTGATTTAATTTGATACCTTAGAAGTTTCTTAATTTTTGTCACCAGTGTCAATATTACAAAAAATGAATACTAGCCTAAAATAAAACTCGGGCTCACTGAAGACAAGTAAACATTCAGCGATTTAAATAAGAAACTAATTACAAGCAGTAGGACAAAAAAACTACAGTAGAACAAATAAAAAAGAAATGCTACATATCTTGTATAAAGTAATCAAATGTATAAAATCGCTGCTTATTCTTCACTGTGTAAATGAAATATATATTTATTCTTATTAAACTTACATAAATGATTTAGTCGAGCACGGAGATATTTTCACTCTTATGTTTGATTAACTTGAATGATAGACAGTAGGAATATTAGACTGCTGTCACTTTAAGAGCTGCCTGGTTCCAATATACTGTTATACATGTTTTGTTTTTCAGCTGTTTGCTTTTACTTAAGACGTAAATTGCTGTTTTTGCTAGGATACTTGCAAATATGGGAATTTTGACATGCAAGTATGTATTTATCCGTTCAAGGCCTATAATAATGCAAAAATAACTCAATACTCTGATAGTTCAATACTCCCGCGCTCTGTCTCTCAGACAGTGTGTGCATATAGTGAAAAGAGTTCTCTTTCGCTGCTGATTGCGTTTCAATGGCTTAAAATCACTTGTTTTTAAACGGCAATGCTTAAAAACACATGCAAACGATAAGTTTTCGTGACCTCATAGCACAGAAATGTCATGTGAGTGTGTAACTGTGTGTATTGCTGACAAATTTCTACTGGTTAATTGTGTCTACCAAGGGAGAACAGGAAATTAGCAAGAAATGTGGGTAATGGGATCAAGAAATGTTGCGAGCCAAATTCAAACTCACGTTTACTGCGTAAAAAGCACTACAAGCTGAATGTGTCCAGCATTTTTGGCATTTTTGTCTCAAGTAGAGAAAGAACAGAAAGATATGCCTAGAAATAGAAACAGTTGGTTCAAGAAAAAAATCTGATTCAAACCTGTTTACCATATAAGCACCACAGCGCAATGTTACTTTTTTGTTTTATTTTAAACAGTTTTGTCTTTTTAGCAGATTTTACCTAAATGCAAAGGAAACACGGGAAAAGATGGCGAGGAGTATGGGTAATGGCAAAGTTTGAATCTGCAAGTTGCTGTTCTTTTAGGTATTTTTGTCTTTTTAGTAGACGGAGGGCATGGCATTATGTATAAAAATAGGAATAATTGGTTCATAAACAAAACATAGTGGGTGGAAGCACAATAGAGAGAGGGTAATGGGATTGAGTAATGTCTAGAGCCTAATTCAAACTCATTTTTCCAACATTTTGGTATTTTGCGCCTTCTTTTTGTCTTTTTAGTGGATAAACTGTAGAGCAAGGACAGGAAGTGATGATAAGAAGTGGGAGTAATCGGATCTGAAAATGTTGCAGCAGTTCAGTGTGCCATTTACTAGTTTTATTTTCTGCCTTTTTGTCTTTTATGGTGGATAGACAGACTTTAGTGACAGGAAATGATGGTGATAAGCAGGAGAAATTGGATTGGAAAAGCCGTGACTCATATTAAAATCCATATTTCCCACATGAGCACTATAGATCGATTTACAAGCTTTTTTGCAGGTTTGAAAATGTCTGTAAATGTATTTATTGAAAATTGTTTAAGAACACCTATTACCTGTTATAAAACATAACCTTTTGTGGCTTTTTGCTTTATTTTATGACAGGATTTCTGCTTGATGGGGCCTCATACTGTACAAAACACTAAGAAAACATCAAGTGTGAAGAACAGCATGGAATCATGTCTATCTTTCTTTTTTCTTTTTCTCTCCAGTATGACTATGAAGGAAATGACATCAGCGACCTGCCGGTGGATCTCTCGGTTGTGTGGAATGGAGATTTCGTCATTGACAACCCCTACAATATCCAAGGTAAAACTCACATCCGTTCTTCTAAAGTTGCTCTTTTTGTGTATCCACACCTCTCTCCAGTATGTCTGTGAAGACAAATTAGGTCCGTTTTATGCCTGGCTGCATGTCAGGCCTCACTGCACTCCATACAGCTTATCTGGTCCTTCCTGAGCTGTGACTGCAGCTCGCTGCTGCTAAACAATAAGAAACTACGTGAAACCCTCATTCGTAAAGAATGAAAAGGGTGGCAGCTGAGAAAGTGTGGTTTTGGGTTCATATCCCCATCTCGATGGTTATCAACCTGACTCTCCAAATAACTCAAGATGACCGCTTTGGTCATTTTGGGTCGAGTCCAGATCCATTTGTTGCTAATATTTCAAGTGTCAGGCTGGTAAGGAGCTATTTAGTGAGAGCGGTGAGTGAACAGTGACTCCAGAGGACCATCCAATTGATCACCACACCTGGGCCAAATCAAGATCTCTGCACCTTGACTGATGGTGACACATCATGCATTTCCTTTCTTTTTCCCATCTCTTTGCTGTCTGCGAAATGTAAAACAATGCTACTTTCAGATCCAGTGTTTGTGTAATATCCTGTCTGGTCGGTTTTTGAAGGTAGCACAGATGTATGCTTCACTTTGGTTGGATGGAGTGGCTAAAAGAAGTAAATTAATTCATAAATGTCCTTTCAGTTTATGATAGCATTTCTATTCACTACTTTTCAAAAGTTTGATCAAAAGTGACAGCAAAGACACGTATAATGTTCCAAAAGACTCATTCTAAAAACGTTCTTCTTTTGAATGTTCTATTTATCAAAGAATCCTGAAAAATGTATCGCATTTTTTGACAAAATATTAGGCAGTACAACTTTTAATACTGATGATAATAATATATTTTGTTTATGTGTATATTTATTATGGATATATAATATATATAGCATACATTTTGAAAATATTTACATGTATTTACATGTACATATATATATATATATATATATATATATATATATATATATATAAAGTAACATATTTTTATATTTTTACTTTTATTTTGCGATTAATTGTTTGACAGCACTAAAAATAAGTTATTATTGGTGTCTTAAAAGGATGTCTGCACTGCAAAAAACATTTCTTAATCATTTTTGTTCTTTAAAAATGCATAGAACAAGAAAACAAAATGGGGTTAAATATGAATTCAAAATATATATTTTTTGAAAACTACTTTTAATATCTTATGCGACTTGCAAATTGTCTTGTTTTAGAATGTTTAGATATGGCCCAAATCCCCCCCCCCCCTCGCTCTCTTTCTCTTTCTCTCTCTCTCTCAGCACCATCTTTATGGCACAATAAATTTATCCATCTTCGCCACACTGCAAGAGAAAAAACCCCAGCTTTGCCCTGCTGTAAAGTGGAAATGTTAATGTAATTAAATCATTCATTTGGTTCAGTTTAATTAGCGCAGCGCTACTTTTAAGCTTAGCCGTGGCTAATCAGATTAGCATGAGGCTGAGACGGATGGATACACTGTCTCCTTTGAAGTCCGGCGGCAGTCTAAGACGCCCAGCCAACAGAACATTCACCCAGTCCCCTGAAGCTGCCATCTTTCTCTTTACAATGGGAATTTAACATCTGTAATTCGCTAATTGTTAGCTGTAGCTGAGGTGATACCTTTGTTTCATACATCATCCAACTTTTAACTTTCTGTCAGTTTACAGTCAAAGTGAACTAAACATTTTAGATCAAAAACTCTAGAATGTATTTGTGCTCTCATTTTTCAGTTTAGTTAATATTTATATAACATCAGCTACCATTACCTTGGTACTGCTGAATCACTGTAACTCACGCCTAAAACAGTGGCAACAGCAATATGAAAAAGACACACTGGTGTTTAAACAGTAATCACATTTAATAAGTCTAATAATGACGATAAACACTTCTTCAGTCGAGTAATATAGTTCATTAGCTCAACTGTAGACGATTTATGGTTGCCAAGCAACTTGGCACATTAATATAGAATTTATCTGATGTGCGGTCGCAGGTTTTGTCCTCTGCTCTGCGTGCTTATTTATCCCTGTCTTTATCTCTCTTTCTCTCGGCAGCGCACCTGTACAAGTGTTACGCGATGAGGGACAGCTGTGGGATGTGTTTGAAAGCGGATCCTCGGTTCGACTGCGGCTGGTGCATGCAGGAGAAGAAGTGTTCTCTGAGACAGGAGTGTGCTCCTCCAGAGAGCATCTGGATGCACCCCAGCGCAGGAAACAGTCGCTGCGTGCACCCCAAAATCAACAAGGTAGCACCCGCTCCCATTCTGTCACACCCCATTTAACACATTCAGTATTTACAAGGCTGTCAAACACACTTTTTATTGTGTGAGCATTTAACAGGTGTTGTTTTTGCACAGCCGTGTTGAAGGTTCTTCAGTGGTGTTTTGCATCTTATGTTCAGCAAAGAACCTATCAAGTACATTTTTTGACTGTATAAGTTTCTGAAGTAGCTTTATGTTTCCTTTAAAGATTATTTTTACATTTGTGTACCTAAAATTTACATATTATATGCAATGTATGACATCTGTTAGAGGAAACAGAAGTCCTCCTGGGTTCTTTGAAGCACCATTGTGGTTTTGTTAAAAAAGCAACTATGGATTTTCAAGAAATAAAATAAAATATAAATTCAATACAAATTAAGATCAGTCAGCTGCATTTGTGGCATAATGTTGATTTCCACAACAACAACAAAAAAGTTTTGTCCTTCAAAATCAAGGCTATGGTGAGGCACTTACAATGTAAGTGAATGGGACCAATTTTCGGAGCATGTAAAATCAGAAATGGAAAGCATCTATAAAAAAATGTAAGCACTTACACTACTATTCACAATTCGGTTAGATATCTAAAATGTTTCTTTTTTTTTTTAAGTCTCCTTTTCTCACCAAGGCTGCTTTTTTATTTGATCAGAAATACAGTACAGTATTATTGTGAAATATTATTGCAATTTTTAACATCATTGTTTAGTGTCAAATGATCCTTCAGAAATCGTTCCAATATACTGATTTGCTGCTCAAGAAGCATTTCATATTATTATCAATGTTGAAAACAGTTTTGCTGCTTAATATTTTAGTGAAAACTGATACATTCTTTTCAGGATTCTCTGCTGAATAGAAATTTCAAAAGAACAGCATTTATTTGAAATAGAAAACTTTTGTAACATTATAAATGTCTTTACTGTCACTTTTGATCCTTTTGCTAAATAAAAGTATTTTCTTTCCAAAAAAAAATTAAATAAAAAATACTGACCCCAAACTGTTGAACGCCAGTGTAACTTCACATAGAAAGGTTTAGTATTTTGTATGTTTTTTTTTTTTTTTTTTTTTTCTTAATGTATGTTGTTTTTGTCCTGTGGCAATGTAAATTAAACAATATAATATCATTAAGAATTTTATTTAAACATGAATGATTTGGCCCCATATACTTCTATTATAAGTGCCCCATTGTAAGCCTTTGTCATTTTTGTGCCATATTTACTAAACACCACTGTTTGTCACATATAAATTTAGTATAACAAATTTGTTGTTTCCCTCTTCACCTCTCATAAAAGTCCATTCATAGAAGCCATATGTTTACTTCCTGTATGCTAACGATGGTGTACCGTTTCTCAGTTTCTATAACACAGACACTATTCATCTAAGAAAAGAAACAATAGACCTCCAATTTAGGTTTTCTACAGCGGCCGTGCCAAACAAATCTCTCGCTGTGCTTTTATTGCCATGCAGCGGTGTATTGATGCTAATATACTGCGGTGTGCCAGTGCTGGCAGCTGGCAGTCTGAGAGACAGCGGTGTCTCTCAGTAAGATTAGCCCCTGATACTGGGTAATTGCCAGTGGCACAGTTGCTAATCCGTTAGCTCATGCCTGTCTCTCTGCTTACTTATCGCTCTATAACCAGAGCTGAAAGCTTGAATGAAGGAAGAGGTAGAGACAAAGAAAGGGAATGGTGAATGCTTGTTTTCAGTTCACATTGAATCCGCTGATCGGTTTGAACCGCCAAGTCTTCTGAAGTCATACGATAGCTTTATGTGAAGAACAAAGTAGATTTTAGTAGTCATCCACAGATTTTCCTCTCCAATGTTGTTCTCAAATCAGATTTTTGTTGTCTTTAGACACATGACATTAAGCATTGTGAATTCTATCCGTCTCGTGACCAAACATCATTGAAAATAGCGCCATGTTTGGAGTTACATTTAGAGTTACAGTGATGAAAATGAAGTTGTGAAAGACCGAAATACAATGAATTTAATGCGTTCAAACCAACGAAACTCAGTAAAACAGTAACACAGGCTGTACTTCCTTCACAGACTCATTTTTGGGCATTTGTGGCAGGGATATTTACCATCATTAGTTTACCTAGCATACTTAGGGTTTTATTCCTTCTGAACTTCATGTTTTTGCCAAGATATCAGTGTTAGTATTATTTAAATACTATTATAGTTTTTTTGTTTGTTTTTTTTTTGTTAAATTTTTAGTAAGAATATGCGTTTATTTTATAGCAATTTTGTTTTTGTGCTTTTGACATTTCTATTTTAGTTTTAGTTAGTAGTTTTACTACATTACCTTCAGTGTTTAAATGTTGTCTTGTTTAACTGAAATAACTTATAGCTGATATTTTTCATCACATTTCAGCTTTTTTGCAATTAAATACTAACTTTATTAAATTAATTTTAGTTATCAGTACAAATCGTTTATTGGCCCAGAGCATTAAGTTTATATTTATCCTAACTCAAGGAATATTATGCTATCCCTATATATTCTCACAGTCTGTCGTTTCCTACCACGCTCATTCCCTTGGTTCTCCTCCATTCACGTCAGAGTCGTGTGACTTAGTATATTAGCCTGTGGATAAGCTTCTAATTTCATTTGGAATAGAGTATTTAAACTGGGATTTTCTGTCTCTGTCTCCTCAGAGAGACCCCTGGGTATGAGTAGTAATTGAATTTGCTTTATGTCTGTCTTATTGTCTGCTGTTTTGTGTCTCAGTTGAAGCTGTCTGCTGACGTCAAAGTTTTGTTCTTTTATTCTAAGGGCCATAGAAGTTCATAATACCTGGAGAGAGCTAGCCGTTAGCTTTCCCATTAATCTCAATGGCAGTTACCATAAGTTTTGCAACATACTGAGTAGAGAAACCCTGACAATCATGGGGAAAAGACCTTCCTAAGCTGCTCCCTAGTTTTTCCCAAAATGCACTTCTTCGGCATCAATATTGCATTAACTTGCTCAGAGTGTAGATTTTCTCCATTTCTAATTACAGCAGAGGAAAACGCACCTAACCGGGGGCAACAGCAAGGTTTCTTATAGCAAACCACCTTTTCTTTATCTGGGATTTTCTCTCTGTCACACACACACACACACACACACACACACCCTTATCACACCTCTGTCAACAGTAAGCAGCTCTGATAAGCTTTGACACTGAAATATGTAAAATATACATGTTCTGCCTTGTTTTTCATGCAGTGAGATGAAGTCAGACAGGCAACGGAAGGGTGGTAGGCCTCTGATTGGGTGATTTGGTTTGCGTTCTCCTCATGTAGGTAACAAATGAAAATAGTCTTAAGCCTCATGTTCCTTTAGGGAGATGGACTTCTGCTGCTGCCCATCCAAGTCTGGCCATGATTGGATGCCGCCAAGCTACATGTAAAACAACCCCTCTGAAACCAATTACAGGCTGCTTTCCCCTCCTTGTTTCGTTATGCTGTATTCTTTATTGGCATCGCTCTGTACAAAAAGCCAATTTTTGACTCTATGGTCTATTCGAGGCTCTAAGATTGGCTTAGGGGGAGAGGGATTTGAGAACATATGCTACAAACTAGCAATATTGAATGGGAAAATAGGGAAAAAAGGAAGCAAATTAGGGCCCCGGAAAGCTACATAACTGAAGCGACAGATATGGCAGAACTTTGATGCGTTTTTCCATTCTTCAGCAGATTGGTGGAGACTCTATAAATAGGAGGTTTTCTGGGTGAAATCCCAAGTGATGCTGTTGTACCCGTAAGCAAAGACACTTAACCTCAATTACATCAGGAAGCATGCAGCCGTAGACGTACGGAAAAGGGGGTGCCAGACAGAGCTGTGTTGCATGTCTGGCTGAACAGCACAAGTAGATGTTTCAACCAGTGGAATTTGACTGCAACTCTTTTTTGAAAGATTTTACCCATGCTGCACTTCTGTGTTTGCCAAAAGATGAAAGAAACCTTGTTGATGAAGATCAGGGAAAGGCCGACAAACAGACAGTAGACAAATGCAACATCAGGAAAGCGTTAAGCCTCACACACCGTGCAGGTGGCTTGTGGGCGGATGGGATCTGGGTCTTCAGACGCCCCAATCTGCCCCTATTCTTTTCACCCGCCGTCTTTTCTGAGTCCTCCCACTCTCCCTCCATTGTCATCCTCCCACCTATTGGCGGAGGGCTGGGGGAACGCGACACACAAACAGTAATAATCTCGCCACTAGAAATCGGCAGGAGGCTTCATGCATTCTGGTGCACTTTAATCTCAGTAATTGCATATATTTTTTGAAATGTATCGTTACCCAGAGCTGATAATGAAGGGAGATTTACTTAACTGTGTATAATTTAACAAGGTCCTGGGGGAGAACGTGTGTGTATATTAGTGTTCTCCCACTTGTGTTGAGAGAGATTATTTTTATCTATCATTTCGCTCGAAGGCTGATTTAATTAGAAACGTATAAATTGTTTTTTTGAACATAATAAAAGACATGTAATGTAGGTTAATTTTACTGTAATCCCGAGCGACAGGCTTCAGTCCAAATTCTGTGATTTTCAGGTCAAGACAACTGTATTACAGTACATGCTCTATCAAAACAGCTTGGATTTAATTTTGCTTCTCAGGCTGTTGTATTGACATTGCAGTGTGGACGGAGTCATTATAACTGTACTGACCAGTTCCACCAAAATTAAAAACATGTGACTTCCCAGAAAACTGTGGTGAATTTCTTTCAAATTCATTTCCTGCCATTCCTGCCATCAAATTCTACATCGACTTCCTGTGTTGTGTGGCCAGTTTAATTTAGGTTCCAGTTGAAAGGGAATTATTTTTCAGTTATCAGTGTGGCTGAAGCACTAACAAAATGAAAAACACAATTTCATTGCAAATATTCTCATTTCACACTTGTTGAATATATGGTGTAACGTACTATTAATATGTAATTTAATGCAAATAGTTTAATTTGGCTCAAAGGGAATCATTTATGATTTTATAGGGAATTTGAACGGAATCACAGTTTTACAGCTGATCACTGAACGAGCCGTATAACAAACTCTGCACTGGATATTATGTTACTTACTTTTACTTTTTGTCATTTAGCTGACGCTTTTGTCCAAAGCGACTTACAAATAAGAAAAAGTAACTAAAACTAAAAGTTACAACTCTATAAATACTATATACCCACATATTTAAGAAAATAAAGAAATTAAATAAAATTGACACATGCATATAACAACATTTCAATAATAAACATATAAATGAAAAAACTAAAATAAAAAGCGATACTTCTATCCCTTGCCGGTGTCCCTGCCCAATGGAGTCGCACGGTAGGGTTGATGGTCTTTACACACTTTACTTTTTACTTTTGTCATTTATTAAAATCCAAAATATAGTGAAAACACCATTAAATAGCACAGTAACAAGATCGGCAGTTTAAGACATTAACTTGTGAGCACAAAACACAAGATACTTCTCTTTTCAATATAAATAAGATTTTTATTTTTATAAGACATAAACTAATCTAACACATGAACACAAACATTCACACATTGCAGAAAGAGAGAAAGTGAGGAAAGGAGGAGTTTAAGAGAATGGAAATGTGATATCCCAAGTTTACAGTAATATGTTCAATTGCATAGACCTTAACAACCATCAATCACTTATTTA
Organism: Barbus barbus; assembly: GCF_936440315.1. Taxonomy (NCBI): domain Eukaryota; kingdom Metazoa; phylum Chordata; class Actinopteri; order Cypriniformes; family Cyprinidae; genus Barbus; species Barbus barbus. Next base: position 20,074,394 of record NC_136718.1, read on the forward strand.
ACCCTCGCTTTGAGTTTCTCAATGAGGCTAAAATTTATATTAAATACACAGATTCAGAACCTGAAGGTGTTGCTTGCTTTGCCTGTGTTAAGGGGTTTCCTTTGTGTCGTCGTTGCAGACAGGGGGGTTCCCCGAAGTGTCTGATTGGTTGAGAGTTCAGTAGTCTTTGAAGTGAAGTCTTGGGCGTTGGCTGAGGCTGCGGAGTTGGTCTGGTTGAAGTTTGAAGTGAGTGCAGTCGGAGCTGAACTTTGCAGCAAACTTACATTAGAACACGAAACTCCACGGAAAGAAAAGAAACTAAAGTAAAAGAATAAGAATAAAAGGATGTAACGAGACTAGGTTGGTTTTCTTCTCATTGTTGTAGCAGCTGGCACGTGGGCCAGAGCACGCTCAAAGAGCAGCGTCAAAACGTGGTGGCAAAAGAGGAGAAGGGAGAGGACCAGAAGGTTGTAAGAGAGAATTTTTAAGAAGAAGAGAGTTTGATGGTGTCCTGAGTTTTAAACTTGGCTTCTGGACACATCCCCTCTGGTGTCTTGACCAATTAGATAGGCTATTATCTTAGCTAGGTGTGTTCCTTCCATCATAAATCAGCATGTTATCAGTCACATGGTCCAAATTTTACAGGCTCTTGCAAAGTATACTTTTGGACATGATTTCTATAACAAGACTATGATGCATTTGACAAAGAATTGATTGGAAGAAACATTTAAAGCATGATTTTTCACACTCATACATACCAAACACGCATCTGAATCCTTCAGCTATTCAATAGTGATTAAAAAAACCAAACATAATATTTGATTAAAACATGATAATCTAATGTGTAGGTTACAAACATAATATAGGTTATTTCTATGCAGAGAAATAACTCATAGGTCCTTTTAAGATTATTTTTAGCACATATGAACAGATTGCCTCTAGTGTGTAGTTCTATGGATAATAAGAGGCATGTTCTGTGACGACCAGAGAAAGGTTAAAAGGTCTCCTTCCTGAATTGGAATCATCAATAAGTGTTCTTTTGTCTCAAGGTTGTAAGCTGTTTTGTGAAAGAGGCTTGCTGGTTAGTTTGCTTGCTTCAGACTAGTTGGAGCTAGGAATCTGATTTACGGCATCATGTTTCCTTGGGGCCTCTCTGAATTCCAGCTCCTCAGGTTTCAATGTTCTGATGCATTTTAAATTTGTCTGATTCAGTCTCTGATATTCTACAATGATTTGCTATGCTACATAATTTTCCACAAAGGGGTGCCTCAAGGCTCTATTCTAGGCCCCCAGCCATTGTGGCAGTGATGCAGCCGAGGCCCGGCTCCAGTTTCTGTGGAGACCTTGTGGTCTGGAGATCAGGCGTACAGAGTACCTGTAATTACCTGCTGTTACCACTGCACATCATTCACCATATTTGTTTTGTCATGCCACACCTGTCCTCGTTACGGAGAATAATCCGGCTAAATAAATCACATTATCCTACTGCCTTGCGCCATGCGGCTCTGAAGCGTGGATCCGGGAGCCTGGGTAATAAGTTTCAATTAGAGGATGGATGGAGGGGGGTTGGAGGGAGGTGTCTCACCAAGCCCAGCATCAGGGGCTTCTGCTCCCCTGCGCCAAGGGGTGATTTGTCTCCATTAAAATGCAAGGCATCTGAGTTTGTGTTGTAACTGCAAGACTATAAGGAGCTACAGGGTTCAATGCCAAGACCTGTCCACTGACCAGAGGTCCATTATATGTTCTACAGATATCAGAATAAAAAAAAAAAATGCCCAGACTATTTTTTTTCTCTACATTTTCTCGTCTTTTGTCTGCTCTTCTGCCCGTCATGGCATAAAGTCCAAATGTGATTTGGCACAAAGAAAATGTGGTTTGTTGTATAATGGACAGTTAAATCTTCTTCATCTCCAGTCAAACTAATGTCTCTCTTTTCCTCATTGTACAGCTGTTTCCTGAAACCGGACCACGGCAAGGCGGAACCAGACTCACCATCACCGGAGAGAACCTGGGTCTGCAGTTTAGAGACATTATGACAGGCGTTCGACTGGGAAAAGTACCCTGTGTTCCTATTGAAGAGGAATACGTTAGTGCGGAAAGGTGGGTTAAAAAGTTTTTTGGCTTCAATGTGTCTGTCCTGTTTAATACTGTGAATCTGCATTGAAACAGTCGCTATTGTATAAAGCAAATAAAAAAGTGACTTGACTTGATTACCGCCATATTTAGTTTTTGGCAGAAATGAAAATGAGGCTTTGAGGACTAGAAATACAGTGTGTTCTGTGGATTATACTGTTGTTTAACAACATGCCAATTGTTCAGAAGATCTATAGGTCTATAACACTCTTACTTTTCACTGTATAATCTGTCATTCTCAGTCCACAGAGTGCAGTTTTAATGCATTGTTAGTTCTGGTTACTGATTATTCTTTCAGCATACGTATCTAGTAGATCCATTTAACACATTTTACCACATCTAAATCAAGAATCCTTGCAGTGCAGAAATAAGTGTAGAAAATGCAGAAAAAAGTCTGCAGATTCCATCTGGGCTGACTAATAAATCAGACACAGATTAATTATAGTAATAATATTTACTTGTGCTGTATCATATAAATCCATCCATTCACCTTCGTCCCCTTGAGGCCTTTTGTAACTTAGCGGTGCTGTTAATCACAAACCCTAAAGAGGATTCCAATGTTTTTCTCTTCTGCAGGATTGTGTGTCTGCTGAATGACGCCACAGGATACCGCGTACAGGAAGCCCAGGTGGAGGTGTGCGTGAGAGACTGCCTGGCTGACTACAGAGCCCTCTCACCCAGGGCTTTCACCTTTGTGGTGAGTGTATAAGAGTCTGGAGACACTTAATCCTACAGATCCATTCAGATCTGCCTGTCTTTTGGATAATTTAAATGCAAATTGGATGCATATAATTCCAAAAAAACTACAACAGTAGAAGGAATATAAGAAAGATACAAAAAAGTGCATTACTTTTTTTTCATTTTACATTTAACCAAAAGCATTCAAGTAAGAAAAACAAATAATAAAATGTAAAAATCACTTCACTGGGCTATGGGTGAACATAAGAGACTTCTTTTAAAAACTTTACAAATTTTTTCCAACCCGAAACTTTTGAACGCAGTATTGAATGAGGTTCTACTTGCAAAGAGTTTGTGGCTTTATACATTTTAATAATAATGTTTGCAATAAGATTCCAATAACACAAAATGTGCTTCTTCAATATGTAATTTTCTTCCTTAGACGCCGTACTTCACACGTGTTCAGCCCGCTCAGGGACCTCTTTCAGGGGGAACCAGAATCACTATTGAAGGAAATCATCTCAACGCTGGCAGCTCTGTTGAGGTCAACATTGGGCGCCACCCTTGTCACTTTAAAAAGTAATTATTTTCTTTATCTCCTGTTTATCTTTTTGTTGGTGCCATTGTTTAGCATTTTACAGTTCGGAAAAGGAAACTCTAAATTGTGAGATATAAACTTGCAATTGTGAGAAAAAGCAGGAACAAGATTCCGTGGTTTAGTAATAAGGCAAAAGCCCCAAACTATGAAAAAAACATACAGTTGTCTGTTTGGCTGCCCTTCTGTCTGTCTTGTTATCGTTTTATCCCTCCATCTGTCTGGCTTTCTTTCTAACTTTGTGTTTCTGTCTGTCATATAGTTTCTGTTTGTTTGTTTGACTGTTTTATATGTTCCATAGGCTCTGTGCCAGTCATTTTGATGGTTAGCCTGTTGGCTGTTTTGGTGTAGCATTTGCCAACGTACAGTCTCCACTCACTTGTTAATGTGGTCCTTTTTCTCTCTCTCGCTCTCTCTGCTTATTCGTCTGCCAAGTTGTCTCCCTCTGTCTTTATCTGCATCCTTCCAAAAAGCTGTCTTCCGGCTTCCCACCTTAGCACGTCCTCCTGTCATTCCGTCAGTCAAAACGCCCAGGCCTGGGTTTTTTTTTTACCCCTCGGCATGTATCTACAGCATAAAGAGACACTTTGAAGGCAAGAACATCAGCCACGTTATGGCACAGGCGGTCCCGGTCGATTGTGCGCTTCCGTTTGTGGACGGAGACAGTGAATGAGTGTTCCTGCCGTACGCCTGTCTATCTGTAGCACCAGACCGCTCTGCATTGCAGAGGAGAATAAAAACATTGTCTCGCTGCCAAGTCTCAGACATGAGAGAGGGAGAGAATGAGGATTACCGCGGTTCTCGCTGACTGAGACGTCAGCCACACCTGGTCTCAGAGCCAGGGTTCACTTCAGAGAGAAAGTCCACTTCCTGTTAACCCATTGTGTGAGGGTGTTAAAGGGATAGTTCCCTCAAGAATGAATGTTCTCTCATCATTTACTCACCCTCACATTGTTCCAAACCTGTGTGAAACAAGAAAAGAGACGTTTTGAATAATGATCACGGTGCTCACTTCAGTGAAATGAAAATGGATGGAGGTCAAAGTAGATTCATGCCCCAAAAAAGCCACAATTAAAGGAATTGTCACCCACTTTATTCTAAATATATATGACTCTCTTTCTACTACAGAACACAAAAGGAGAAATTTTGAAGAACGTTCACACTGCTTGCTTTAACACAATGAAAGTGGATGGAGACTAGGTGTGTTCATGCTCCAGAAATCAATCTTCACAATTAAAGGGATAGCCCACCAAGTTCTGTCTTTATTTACTAACCCTCATGTCTTTCGAAACCTGTTCAACTTTTTTGTGACTTTCATTCTTCTGCCTTGAAACACGGAGACATTTTTCAAAGTAACTTTTATAAAGACAGAAAATCAAACATATTGAAACAACAGTAGGGTGAGTAAATGATGACAGAATTTTTTCCTAGACTGTTCCTTTAGAGAAAAGTCGGTCAGTGCAGTGCTTCGAATACCAACTCAAGGACCTTTCCCGATCCTGCCCGTTCTCTCTTCCACTTCACTTCCTATCAGCTCTTATCTTATAATAAAGGCAATCATAAAACGCCAAATATAAAAAAAGAGTTATAAAAGTAGCACATACAACATTTGCACTATATTTTAATCCATAAAATATCATTGAATGAGGACCAGTCTAAATTTGAATTAACTATTCACTGAAAGTCATTGAAAGATTTAGTCCCTATTGCACTTTCATTGCATGGAAAAGAGCAGCTTGGACATTTTGTAAAACATCTGCTTTTATGTTTTGCGGGAGAGAGTCAAACTGAAACCTCCCTTTCATATGCCCTGCTTATTTTTTCGTGTGTGTTTTGTGTCTTCCGTTCATAAGATCCAGTGAATTCATATTCAAATTTATTCTACACGTCTGTAATCCAAATTACATATTTAAAATGCAAAATCTCTAAAAAAAATATCCCAAAGCAATGATTGCATTTTGCACTTCATTCCGTTGAATGTCTGTGTATTTTACCTTTGAGGAAATTTCTGGCTTATCCACTCCAAAACTCACTCTCTTTGCGCACTTCCATCTTTTTATTTATTTATTTATTTATTTTTTGTGACAACCACCTTGTCAAAATATGTGCAGTCTTCAGAGGATTTCTGGGGTGTGCATCTTGAAGAGTGTTCCCATGGCAACGTGCTAAGGGGATGTGCATGGAGATTGCAGGCACGTCTCCAGTACAGGAGGAGAGAGTAAAGCAGACAGACAGACAAAAACAAGAGCCCAAGTCTTTGAAACCCATATGGTTGTTAACACAAATGATGGAGCTTCATCAAACATACTTAACTCTTACTGAGTACAGAATCTGTCATGATGAAATATGAATGTGATGACATGCTTACACGGCACATGCTCTGATTGTGATGAGAATTACAGTAAACATTTCAGTTGCTCTTTCTCTAACACACCTTCCTCCATGACTGTAGGCGGAGCTCTAAAGAGATCGTGTGCGTGACCCCGGCCGGCGTGAACGCGGGAAGCACTCCGGTTATGGTGGACATTGACTCTGCTGAGCTGAGGAACCCTGAGGTGAAGTTTAACTACACAGAGGACCCCACCATCCTGAAGATAGACCCAGACTGGAGCATTGCTAGGTAGGCGAAACAACTGTTACATGGCCCATCGTTTGAGTTGCTAACTTCAGAACAGAATGGAAGCCTGACTACTATGTTGTTTTGTTGGAACCATAGCCTAGAGGTTTGTTTATGTGCCCTGATACATTGAGCAATCATGGAAGAAACACAAGTTTGAATCTGTTTCCTGATCTTCTCCCCTTTATTCCTTCATTGTCTCCATCTTGACAAAAAAATAATAATAAATAAATATTTATTTTTTTATTTATACTTTTTGTTTTTATGAAGATGGAGAACAATGTTTCGGTAACTTTAAGGTAATTTTAAGTAGCACACATCAAATTTCTTTTAACTATATTGTAAATTAATATTCAGGAGCCAAATTATTCAAGGCCTTATGTCAGACTTTGTCTCTTTGTGTCTCGTGTTTCCCCTCCTCTCATGCCCATATTTGGTGTTCCTGTCCTCGTTCCCTTTAGTTATCAGTTCATTAGTTCCAGGTGTGTTGTTAATTATCTAGTTTAGTCTGTCCTTTATAAGCCCTGTGTTTCCCTGCCTCTGTGTGCTGTCTGAAAGTGTCATTCTGTGTTCGTCTTGCCTGTACTCCACGTCTCACGAAGTTGGTTATTAAAGGAGTACCGTTTGTGAAGAACTCCTTGTCTCCTCGTTCCCTCGACGAAGCGTGACAGAAGACAGCACCAAAACATGACAATGGCTGAAGACAGGCTTTGGTGCCTGCGGCAGGATGGCCGGGAGTTGGTGAGGTATGTAGAGGAGTTCCTAGAGCTTACCAACCAGGTGAGCTGGATTGACGCCTCGCTCGGTGTCTGTTTTTGGTTTGGGTTGGATGATGTCATCAGCTGCGATCTTCCCACGTCCAGTTTTTCCCTGATCGCTCTGGGTTAATCATGTCCTCGATGTAAATGGCGAAGTTGAAGTTTGTCAGTACGATCGTCATCCCACCCGAAAACCACCAGGCCTCACCAGCTCACCCCTCGCCAGGACCCTCCACATACCCAACCAAATGTTCCGACCATCCAACTCTTCCCAGCACCGCCTCTGTCCTCAGCCCAGAGCACCCCCGAGAATCCGCGCTTCCAGAGCGCCCCCGAGAATCCGCGCTTCCAGAGCGCCCCCGAGAATCCGCGCTTCCAGAACGCCCCCGAGAATCCGCGTTTCCAGAGCGCCCCCGAGAGTCCGCGCTGTCCAAGTGCCCCCTAGAGTCTGCGCTGCCGGAGCGCCCTCCAGTGCCTGCTCCTTGTAAGTGCCCTCCAGTGCCTGCTCCTCGCAAGTACTCTCCTGCGTCTCCGCTGGTCCCGTCCAGCTTCCGCCTCCAGAGCGCCCCCAAGAGTCTGTGCCTCCAGAGCACCCCCAAGTGTCTGTGCCTCCAGAATTTTGAACAGCCACGGGACACACGTTGTAATGTTGATTGTGCAACACAATGATACCCCCACCTCTACCAGAGGAATGCGGAAGATCAAATAATCCATCGCCAGCAGGAGTCAATTCATTAAAAAGAAGACTGTCAGATTCTTTGTGCCATGTTTCAGTTAAACAGACAAGGTCCAGCTTTTGTTCTAAAATAATGTCAGATAAAATAACAGCTTTGTTGTTGACAGAGCGCGTGTTAAACAGCACTGATTTCAGCAGACGCGAGGGTGCAGATGAGTCCGAGGCAACCTCCACACGCGTGAGTGCGGATAAGTTATTAAAATTAACCCCTGTAGGTCTAAACAGCAGTCTTTGGGGTTTGCGCAGAAATGTCAGATAAGTGACAGGCTTAGATGTTGAGCATAACAAACTACGCCTTGACGAGCAATGTATGTAACGCTTAGGTCGCAGTATTCCAACACGACTGCAGAAAGCACGTATGTCATTCGCCAAGACTGAGTTTCCCTTCAGGTTCAGCAACTGGCGAGCAGTGTACCTGAGAGCCATTCGGGAAGAATCCACACCAACAGCAGCCTCGCAGCGGTGTAAGTGGTCCTGGGCCAGGCAACAGGAGAGTAAATTCCAACAAACGGCACTCAAAAATAAAAGCAGTAATCCAGCGTGTGACGCATGATTCCACATCACAGTAGAATAAAAAGACATATACAGTCTTCACTGGCTCAAGAGAGGAGCGGCAGCCAAATGCGCCAGCGTGCCCTTTCGACCGGAAATGGAATTTATATATAATGTGCTAGGAGTTTCACATGACGAACCTTTGCCGATTGTGGCCCAAAAATTGCTCACCGAAAAATATAAATTGTAGATAATTTGGACACTGGATCTACATATGTGTAAAACATAGTGTTGTGGTGCTCATGTAGTTATCATGGGTTCAAATCTGGCCCACTTTGCGTCCCAGTTCACCTGTCATCATTTTCTGTCATATTTCCACTTTCTCTCTTAATAAAAATGGCAAAATTAATAATCGTGGCAATTCCTTCTACCTCGCTGAAGGAAGTTGGAACAACAAAGAAGTAATAAAAATCAATACAAAGCCATTTGTGTTACACTTTCTCTTGACACATGAGCAGAACTCATTAAGAGGTTGAAAAATGAGATTCTTTTAGGGGTCGCTCCCTTCACACCATCAGATGTCTGCACCTGCGAGCAGAGCTGCTGTCAGCTGATGGTGTGCCAGGGAGGAGCAGCGATTTGCACTAAAGCATGTCTGGTCTGTCGGTGTCGGGGGTGAAATAAAAACAAGTCTATAGAAACACCATCAGCATGTCAGATGGGGCAGGCAGGATGGAGCACTTATCACCTGTAACTTCACTGCTCCTGCGGGTTATAGAGCGAGCTCTTTAAAAGCCTGTAGATGAAAAGAAGCTCTCAACACTCCCTCTCTCTCTCGCTCCTCCTCTCTTTCTATCACTCACTTTCTTATTTACCTTTGTGTGGTGTCAGCGGTACGCTCTCGGAGAGCAAAAAGGTGTAAAATGTAAAGCTATATAGCGAAGCTATTGACTTTATGCACTTAGCAGGCATCTGTGTATAACAATTGTTAGTTGCTGTTTTTTTTTTTTGCTTTTTTTTGCAATTTTTGAATGACTTCTGATGTTTCATCCGATATATTACATACATTTTTATTTATTTTTTCATGTATATATACTAGGGCTGGACGGCATATCGAGTTTGTACGATATATCGATATATTTTTTATAAGCAATACAGTATGAAGCAATACCGTTAATGTCGAGTTTGATACGAGCACATCTGAAAAATATCTATAGGGAGGACACAAACTGAACTGCTGCGGAGAAAGTGCATAATACACTCTGTTCTAAACATGTTACAAGCTTTATATGAAGGGCTTAAAAAAAAACTCTTAAGATACAGTAGCCTATAGTTTATAGTTTAAAGCAGCTCTGACAGAAAGGCTGCTTGTGCCCCTGACAGAGACGCGCTGGTTTAAGCTATGTGCTCTTTTCCTAAATGCATAACTTACATTTCAAGGGTATATTATGTAGATGTTAGAAAGCCATGGAAATATTTCCATTTTGCTCTCAGACGTGCATGAGCTTTTGCTTTGCGATTCTCTACTAAACTTCACAAACTTCGTTTAGAATGAGCGCCGCCGCGCATGCGTGCCAAACAGACAGAGCGCAATGAAATAGGTGCGCAAGAACTCTGACTAAAATATACATAATATTAGTTGGACAATATAAACGTGACATCTGTAGAATTTTAAACCTACAAGGTAGTGTATATGTATGAGAGCACTAACTGTAAAGTGACTGTAATGGGTAAAAGCCTTTTTACTCAATTAGTCTGTGCTTTTTTTTTAGTTTAGTAAATTTAACTTCTGCTTTAAAAGCATGGTTTTTGTTTTTAGATTACAAATGTTACAATGTTAGAATGTAATGTGATTCTAACCCCTTTTTTTGCACATAATGTATGCCTGCATGGTTACATTCACTTTATTAGTTTATTTGTTTAATCCAAATACAAAATACCGAGATATATACCGTAAACCGCAAATCAGCCAAAAAATACAGATATTAATTTTTGCTCATATCGCCCAGCCCTAATATATACAGTACTGTAGAGAAAGCGGAAGACATTGATTTTTATATTTAAATAATAATTTTAAGATATATATGAAGTGCTAAACAGGAAATAATTATATAAAATCTGAATATATAAATGTAAATTGTGAATATATAGAAGTAAATCTAAATATATTGTAAGTACATATTCACAATTTACATTTATATATTCAGACTTAAAACTATATATTTGGGTTCACTTTTATATATTAATAATTTACATTTGTATATTACAATTTGTATCTATATATTTAGACTTATAACTATATATCCTGATTTACATTTATATATTCAGATGTATAACTATATATCCTGAATTGCAATCATATATTCAGATTTATAACTATATATCCTGAATTACAATTATATATTCAGATTTATAGCTATATATCCTGAATTACATTTATATATTCAGATTTATAAATATTTAAATTCTGATTTACTTCTATATATTCACAATTTACATTTATATATTCAGATTGTATAAAATTATTTCCTGTTTGGCGCTTCATACATATCTTAAAATTATTTAAGATGTGTGTGTGTTGTATTATATTTGAGTTTGAAGTTCCTGGCTTTTTCCTTTACTCACATACTCACAAAAGAGTTGCGAGTTGGTTATGTCACGACTCACACATACTCACAACTGTGTGTCTGTGTGATTGTGTATTTTGTTGCTGACCCAAGCCGCCACAGTCAAGCGTGCACTCTCTCCACCGAGCCCTGCTTTGAACGGGGCCATTATCCCCCATGAGTGTGTACCGCGGTACCTTTCCCCCCTCTGTCTGCCTCAGAAAAACAAACGCACACACTCAGGGATCAAAGCAGTACCAGAAATGACTGCGCCTGTGCAGAAGTCGCCTCTAGCTTGAACAGACATAACTGGAACCCAAACGTTGTGGCCCCAGAGCCTGTTAGTGTGCGCCGACTGAAACTGTATTGATTTGAGCTGAAAATGCCCTTCAGGGCCACGGCGCAGCAGGTGTCACAGAGGCAAACAGGCAGAGACATCAGCGGCGGTACAGTGTGAGACTCAAACTCACAGACCACCAATGTCAACAAGCTTGTGAACACAAGACGTCAGAATAGGGAACCCTAGGCAAATTAGTATCATGAAACAATTTTGTGTTCGATAAGCCTAAAAAATAGTAGCCGAAGTTACATATAGCATCGTCAATTAAAGACGGATGCAAAGAAATCAAAAGTTAGGGCAAACAAGAAATAAACCAAGAAAAGTCAGGCCCAAAACTAGCTATGCTAGTACATATGGTTGAAATTAGTTAAACTGTTCACATATTTTCAGCTAGCACATCTGGTTTAAAGTCATTTGTAAGTATTGAGGTTGGTTGCTGCCACAGTAATACAATAACAGTGTTGCATGCTTGCAATACATCAAGTGTACAGTTGCGTACTTGCAAGCATTGTGACTGGAATGAGATATCTTCTCAGAAAGTGGTAGGCAGAGAATCTATTTGTAGGCAGGGTGTCCTTTTTCTTGTTCCCTGAAGCTTGTACCTGAGTTAAGAGGGATTTCTCTCTGAGACGGACAGAGACATAGAAAAGAGAGACTGAAAGAACTCCACACATACAGTGTGCTGTGAACGAGCAGGTCTCCAAAAACCTGGTAAGACAAACCGAGCTCTAGGGTTAACAGATTTCCTATTGAAACAGGAAATGGGGGCAGGGTGAAGTTAAAGGGCTTTCTAAATAGCTAGTAGCTTTTTGTTTACATCACAGCCTGTCAAAATTTTACTTAAAATATCACAATTGATTAAAAAGAGGCGTGCAGATTTGCAGGAGGGACTTTCTCAGTTTAAATGTAGTTTTAAACTCTGAGTTTTACCCCCAAAATATCTCTGATTTAAAGGCATTTTTGGCCAGAATTGAATGAATTTAAATAAGTACAGAAATGCGCTAACATATAGTTAGCCTTGAAGCTAACAGAAGCTGACTGAAAGCTATGAAACTCTTTTTTATTTGATGGGCTCTGTGAATATCATCGAATCTGTTATGACTTATGAAATGGGTGCCGCATATGTAGAGGTAGAATGTCTTTAAACGCCCGGCTCTTCACGAAAATCCTTTTTGTGTCTCATCGCCAAAAGTGATTATGGGATATATTACCTCTGCTCTGTTTTGCCTCCTTTGGGATGAAAAGCTTGATAGACTGATATTTCTTCAGATTTCAAGGCCAAGTGTTGAGCTAGACTGTATGATTGGGTTATTGTGCAAGATCTGTACCCATCATGTTTCGATGATGACTTCCTGTTTCTCTTCCCAGCGGTGGGACTCTGCTGACAATCAGCGGCACCAACCTGGCCACCATTAAAGAACCCAAGATCCGCGCCAAGTACGGCTCTGCCGAGTCCTTCCATGTAAGTATCCTGTTTCCTTGTCCTTTCCTGACATCTCTAGGCTCTTCCATACTTTTTTCTAATGTTCATCTCACAAAAGCTTCCACATGTTCCTCTGTCGCTGTGTTGCAGTAGAGTCAATCAGATGTTTAAATGAAATTAACTGCACAATATGTGTAATGCAAATAATGCAATGCATTTATATAATTTATGTATTTATTACATAAATGTATTATGTTTTATTATTTTTTTCGGAGAATGATCACAGAGACATCATTTAAATGCATCATCATTATTTTGCAGATAGAAAGAAAGAAGGTGGTTTTTAGAAATTAATAATAATAATAGTTATTGTTAATAATAAAAATGGTTGTTTTTGTTAATTCAAATAATTAATTGCATTATATTGCAGATTAATAAAACATTAAAGAGATTAAAAGTGGTTTATAATGTTTTTTTTTTCTTTATTTATCAATAGATGTTGTTTTCATATAATTATGATTATTTCTTCTTATTAAAAAATAATACTTATACTTAATTTGTATAATGAACACATTTAATGGACACTCCACAAAGCTGTTAAAAAATGAAGTTTTATTCAGTTTTGTCCCTCTGTTTTCCTATTCTACTCAGAACTGCACAGTTTTCAACAACTCCGTTATGGTCTGTCTGGCCCCGTCGGTGGCTGATTCGGATAGAGGCTTTGCGGAGACTGGCAGCGGACCGGATGAGATCGGCTTCTACATGGATAACGTTCACGCCCTTGTGGTCGTCAACGAGAGCTTCAGCTACTACCCAGACCCCATCTTTGAACCCCTCAGTCCCACAGGCATTCTGGAGCTCAAACCAACATCGCCCCTTATTCTGAAGGTACACTTCACTCGCTTCAAGCGGTTGAAGGATTTGTGGTTATTGATGTGAGGTTTATGTGGCCAATTGGAGTTTGCGTCATTTGCTGATCACGTTGCCACTTCTTCTGCCCATATTTTCCTTTCCTGAATAAAAGGAGCAAAAGGATACTGCAAACTAGCTACAGTAGTATCTAGAAATTGTCCTCTCCATACGTACCACTTCTTCTTCACCCCTTCGTTTATAAACTTCAGAATGCTGATCACAGGCCCCGGCTGGTTTCTCCTGTAATGAAAGATTCTCTTTTCTTTAAACCAACTGAGGTGAGAGTCGAAGCATGTCGGGTGATATTTCTTTGCTAAATGGAAATTTATTAACGAAACCTTTTTACTTAATGCCTGATCCCCCGCCTGGCTTATTGGGGGGGAGAGACAACAACCCGGTGCATTAGCAAAGCGAAGGAAAATACGAAAATGCAATTTGGTGAAATAATCAGGGATATTCTGGAGATGCATCACATTCTCCACGCAATTAATTTCTCATCTAATTTGATCTGGGGTTGGCGGCGCGGATGAGATGAGAGGGGGAGAGGGAGCAGAATTTGCATTAAAGAGCGTTGTGCCGTGGCCTCGCTGAATCATGAGGATGGGTGGGGGGTGCTTTGCTGTTGTTCATCAACATTTCTTTTTCCCATCCCTTCTGTCCATGTGGCCGCAGAGTATTCTGACCTTTATTTTCCTTCCTGTTTATCTCCATTGAGGAGATCAGTCACAGGATATGTTCATATCTGTTCAAGCCTCTGGGGTTTTCTTTGCTTTTTTAAAATCAATATCTGCATGACCTTTACGTGTCCAAGGTTGTGTGATGCTAAATTTAATTCAGACAAAAAGAGGCCATTGCTATCTTGAAAACCCATTCCAGCATCTTAAAGGAATATTTTAGATATCTATAGACATTCTATAAACATATTTTCCCTGCCAACATTTTCACTGTTGCCAACACAAAAAATGTATTATATAAAAGTGTGATTTCACAGTTTTTTTTTTTTTATAAATGTACCATTTTCATATGTACTGTAATTTATTTTTCAAATTAATTACATTTTATATTGTATATTTTATAGTGTGTGTGAAGACATACAAATATAATAGAATATAATATGCAAATAATTCTATTTTATATAATTCATATAATTCTATTTTAATTTTATAAATGTTTATGATGATGATGATGATGATAATAATAATAAATGCATATCTAAAATTATAACCTTAAATTCATTTTTATATCACATATATAATGTAATTATGTTTATATTAAATATTATTTCACATAAATTACTTGTTGCCAACAAATATATATATATATTTTTAATATTATTACAATAATAATTTTTGATGGAAATTATAGTTATCAGCATAGTTGATGCTTTTAAATGTTACATAACAACGCCCTGTTGAGAATCATGAGGAACACTTTTTTGTTAAAACAATTCATGTTAGTTATATTTTATTGTTTCTTTTCATATTGATGATATCTTTTTCTATTTTGTTGTCATTACAGGGTCGTAATTTGATTCCTGCAGCTCCCAGTAACTCCAGACTTAACTACACTGTGTTTATTGGAGAGACGCCGTGCGTTCTGACACTCTCTGAGACCCAGTTGCTGTGCGAGTGGCCCAACCTCACCGGACAGCACAAAGTGACGGTATGTACTTAGATCCTCAAGTTCACACTGACCAAATGTCAACAGATTGGAAATGACAACTCGCAGCCAGGAATGAACTTAACACCAACCGAATGCCCCGCTGAAGGAAAATGTCTTGAAAGGACACTCTTTATCTCGCCGCAGCATGTCATTCGTTGTGATGGCTCTGAAAGCGAAATGCTCCGAGAAGAAAAATATTTACGCTTGTTTTCTGCATTCATATTATTTTTGTCGCAAATGTCACATTGAATTCTGAGAAATTGTGTGAAATATATGTTTGTACAAATGCTCTTTGAAAAATGCTGGTTCAAAAATAGACGCGTCTCTTTGCGTTGCCTTCCCGTGCGGCACTCAGAGGCGGTGTGAGGCGAGGCCGGGGAGACTCAGACACAGCTGTGCTCTTGTCCCATGTACAGTGACCTACTTATGGGCTGCCCTTGGTGCATTGGATCACGTCTGGCAGCTCTCAGTGCGTGTGATTTCTGTATATTTTGGCCTATATGTGAGAATTAGAGAATGTGTGTGTATACATGTGTGATGATGTGAGTGTGTTCGTCGCACAGCTGTGCATTGACCACCGTGACCCCTGTTAGAGAGAGTCTCTCTAGGAAATTTTGCATGGCTGCAATCTTTGACCCTATGCCTTCCCAGGGGTCCCTGTAGTTTTGCAGACAGCACACAATGCCTGCGGTGCAGTACATACGCTCACGTAATGTCTGCACTGGAGTTCCAAATATTCATGTTAGCGCTGTTTGCTAAAGCATTTTACTGTATTTCTACACCTCTTTGTGCATGATTTGTTTTTACATGAATGATACCTCACATTGTGTGAGTTGTTAAAGAGAGAAATTAATTATGGTAAGTCATTACTGGAATTCATGTTCGGGTCAGACACAGGTTAATGGCTTTATAAAATGTATTAATAATTAATTATATTAAATGTATATGTTATATTGATATATAAGTGCTTGTCCTTGATTTTCATTCAGTTTCAGTTCTAGGTAGATTACTTGAAAATTGTAGTCCATTACTGATTCTAATTTACATGACACGTTGTTATCATCAACAAATTAATGCATTCATTGTTATTAAAAATGTTATGAACAATGAATTGTTATGAAGTGCATTAAACATTGTATTACGTCAAAGTTTCCCACCCTGGGGTTTGTGAGTTTAGTGAAAAGCTAATAAATAATTAAATCATGAAAATGTGCAATTTAAATAAATATTTTTAAAATGACAATTATTAAAAGAAAACACATAATAAAAATAGGAAATGTTATACCTGTAAATCTGCATGTCATGTGACCATGTGAATAATATGTAAAAATAGTAACTAGTCTGATTGAGTATTTTAAAATGTAATATAATCTAATTACAAGTACTTACTTTACTTACTTTACTTTTGTCATTTATCAGACGCTTTTGTCCAAAGTGACTTACAAAGTAGAAAAAGTAACTAAAAGTTACAACTCTATAAATACTATATACCCACATATTTAAGAAAATAAAGAAATTAAATAAAATTGAAAGTACTTAAAGGATTAGTTCACTTCCGGAATTAAAATTTGATAATTTACTCACCCCTATGTCATCCAAGATGTTCATGTCTTAAGTCAAAAAGAAATAAAAAAATTTGAGGAAAACATTCCAGGATTTTTCTCCATATTGTGGACTTCAATGGGAGCCAAACAATCAATAAAAAAAAAATAAAACAATATACTTTTTAACCACAAATGCTCATCTTGCACTAGCTCTGCGACACGTGTCCATTACGTAATCACATTGGGAAGGTCACGTGTAATGTGTATATATACTTTTTCAACTAATCCTTTAATTTTAAGAACCTGATTACATAGTCAAGGTTACATGCAATCAGTTACTACCCAGTACTGCCTCTAAGATACCATACAGATTTTGCAAGGGCTAAGCAGTGCCAGATCACAGGTTTTATTGAATAAACATCCTCACAGTTTCTTTAGAAAAATAAATTATCTTCATCTTATTGGTTTTAGACGTTTAACTATTCTGTTGTACAAACATGTTTATGCTTAAAACAAACACCTTGACACTGTGTGGATTGATTTTTGCCAAGACAGAGCTGTGTAAACAATCACACGGTTCCTTGTTAAATTTTCTATTCTCGAAATACAAGCTTGAAATGATCCATTAATAATAGGACATTTCAAGCTAAATGGGTTTTCAATCTCTTAGCTTGTCTCACAAATGTGATTGGCTTGTAAAGTTTTAATTTAGGTCTTTGTTTAAAGCTGCTGTTGCGTTCTTGACGCAAAAAGTTGATTCTCACAAATGAATTGGCACAACAAAATTACGAATGTTAATCGCGGCTAATTGTAGATCGCAGACCACTACACAAGATTTGCTTCCTGCACCATGAGCCTGAGTCTCCCATGTCTCTGTTACAGATCCGGGCAGGAGGGTTTGAATATTCCCCCGGCACCCTGCAGATCTACTCCGACAGCCTTCTCACCCTGCCTGCCATCATCGGGATTGGAGGAGGTGGAGGCCTCCTGCTGCTGGTCATCATCGCGGTGCTCATCGCCTACAAGCGCAAGTCCCGGGACGCTGACCGCACCCTCAAAAGACTCCAGCTGCAAATGGACAACCTGGAGTCTAGAGTCGCTCTCGAGTGCAAAGAAGGTGAGATGAAGTATTAGTAAGTCATATATTATTTAGGGTTTAAACCGATTGGTCAGTGTGTTCACAATCTGTATCCTAGTGCAGCTGCGTGTTACTCTTTTTAACAAACTGTCAATCAATCAATCACATTGTTTAACCACATTAATTGTGATTTTAAGTTATTGTGGTATTTATGGACTAGTCAGACACAGGCTAATTGCTTTAAGATTATTTGTAATAGTTTATAATGAATTAATATATATATATATATATATATATATATATATATATATATATATATATATATATATATTAGGGCTGTCAACGTTAACGCATGCGATTAATCTAAAAATTTTAACGCGTTAAAATAAGGTTTGACCCCAACTTTTTGCCGTCATCGCAGCGCGGAAGGTAATCATTGCCTGCATCCCAATGTGCACACTATCCATCCTAAATTCTATGTGGTATTAGTAATTTTCAATACTATTTAGGGCAGATAGGGTGGATAGTATGTACATTGGGACGCAGGGATTGCGTGATTATGAGGTGCCGGTCTCGACAAAAGTGAAGCGAACGCGGAGAGAAAGAGCGAGTGTGTCCGAGAGAGAGAGAGCGACAGTGCACGAGAGATATGTATACTCATATTTGATAAGGGTACAGCGAACCAGTGTTGCCAGGGCCGCGGTTTTCCTGCACAATTGGGCAATTTTGAAAATACATTCGTGGGAAAAATTACAGAGCCGTGGGTTGCGTTTTTTTGGGCTACTTTTATAATGTACCGTGTCCGCCCAAAGTATACACGTGTGATCGCAAAAGGAAGCTATTACAAACACTCGATGGTGGTTTAAAGTGAGTTCTGAGTAAAAGTGTACTATTAATCTCATAAATTGTCTTATGTAGCATGATGCTAATGTTAGCTCTAATGCACATGCAGAACAGGTCCAATTCTTCATGATACATTTTATCATGATACTTCATGTAAGGTCGCAAGAAAATGTTTTGTTGTATTTATTTAGAAATACTTTTGATAATAGTTGGGTAAATGTGTACTGGGATTGAAGTGATGTGGCTTGGTAAACGTTTTATTGCCAGTATAAAGGCTGATAATGGCTGAATTAAAACAAAAGAATAATGATGATTATGTCTCATACCTGGCGGAGATGTGAAAGGTTCTGTTTCCTTAAACCAGTTTGTCATGCCTTCCTTTATTTCAACACATTTACAGGGAAATCCTAGTATTTTAAATTTGCGATTAATCGTAGACCAGGACTATATATATATATATATATATATACATATATATATATATATATATATATATATATATATATATATATATATATATATATATATATATATATATATATATATATATATATATATATATATATATATATATATAGGGGTGGGGTGTAACGGTACACAAACATGACGGTTCGTTACGTACCTTGGTTTTGACGTCACGGTTCGGTATGATTTTGGTACAGCAGGAGGAAAAAAATCAATTGCTTTTCTTATTTATTTAACAATGGTTTACAGAACAAACTGCTCTTTCTTTAAATAAATTAAATTATAATTAAAATTTTATTAGGGATAAAAATCAATTAATAATTTAGTGATTACATGAGGGGTGATATTTCATTCATGTATATTTCACGTTAAGTTCAAGTTTATTTGTATAGCGCTTTTTACAATACAAATCGTTGCAAAGCAGCTCTACAGGAAAATAAGTTTCCACAATATATTTATGTATTGCAGAACCTTAATATATTTAACTTATGGCAAAATTTGGTAATTCTGTATGTTATCTGAGTGTTGGCATCCTGAGGAGTTGGCATTATCTTTTCTCAGGTGTTCGGTCATCCCAGATCAGTTAAAACTAGTAATAAAGAGGAAGGAACTGTGGTGTTAGTAAACGCTGATATGTCGCGCCACATCAAAGAGCGAAACGCCATTTATTGTCTGAATTTTCAGAAAAAATTGAATGATTCATTCGGTGCACATGCCTACCCAACCTGAAAGACCTGCATCGAAAATTTTCGGTACGAATATGTGTACCATTACACAATACATACATGCATACATACATACATACATACATACATACATACATACATGCATACATACATGCATGCATACATACATACACACACACACACACACACACACTCACACACTCACACGCATACATTTTTTATATACATTTTTTTATATAAAATAGAACAAATTTCAATATATATAAAATATGTATATATTTTTAATTTTGGAAAAAAATGTATTCAAAAATTACAAATAAAAATTAAATATATAGAATTTACGTATGTAATAAAATGTACAATTGTTTTACACATAAAAATTATATATATTTATTAGGAATGCACCGATACCAATACTGGTATCGGTATCGGGCCCGATACTGAGCTCCTGTACTCGTACTCGTTAAAATGCCCCGATACCAAACGCCGATACCACACAGCATGTGATAAGTGCCATATTCAGACAAAGAAATACAGACAGCAGAATGGAGTTATTAGAGATTAAGTATGTCTACGAAGTATATGCATGCAATGAAATTAATGTTAAACATTCAGTATTGACGCTTGTATAGCTGATGTGCGCGAGTTGATGGGCTAAGCAAAGCATGCTGAGTGGATTGAGCTCGCGGCGGCGTAGATGCGCAAGCTCGTCGAGTGAATATCCCTTTCTCACAGACATCACTGGATAGTTTGTAGGTCGGTCGGATATGTCAAAAACAAGTAAGTAAAACAATACACAGTTACTTAACGGTAGGGAGAGAGAGAGAGAGAGAGCGTGCGCGCACTTCTGTTGTGTGATCTTTATTGATGTTCGCTCACTTGGCACACGCATCATTTGGCTTAAAACTAAATCGTAAATATAAGACAATTTATAGGGGTATTCACTATAAACCATCATTTATTTTCAACCTTAAGCATGCACAACATTCTGGCAAAAGTTAAACTAACAGCCTATGCGCTATGTTCTGTATTTGTCCCTCTCATTCTGCACCAGTACAAATATGTGCGCACGTTGCGTGTGTTTTGCTTGCTTCATGATTGATTATGCATTATATTAGAGGCTTTGGAATATAAATGGCAGCACGTTTCAGATGAAAAAAAGCAACTTTTATTTCTGAAAATATCACAGTTAGGAGATTTATAAGGAGTGGTTCCCTGCATTATTACAGCAAAATGCGTAATTACAGTACTGAGCCGCTGCAATGGAGCAGCTCTAATGTTATTAAATTAAAGATGATGTACCATAGAGCAAAAAAATGAACAGTGAAAGTAACAAAAACTTGTAAAATACATTTTAATGGGCATAATTAAGTGTGAAAATAACCGAAGATATTATACAGTCAAATCAAAATAAAGTAAACTGTGACATATTATAACCAAAAATTCTTCATACAGTGGACTACCAGTAAAATTGATACAAATTTGGGACAAAAAATTATTCAGACCGAGTCTGGGAAAAAAACTGAATTTCAGGTTTGCATGAACCTGGTTTACAGCATGCCCAGGAGACTACAGGTTGTCATTAAGGCTAAGGGTGGCCTGACAGAGTATTGATAGTTGTGTAAATATTGTCATACTAACAGCTGTCTGAATCATTTTTGGTTGATTGTAATCCATTATGTACCTTTCTATCAAAGTTATCTGACATTATCAAGCTGAATTTGTTCAGACAAAGTTCTTTTCATATTTTATTACCATTTTCTAAACTATAGTGAATAAACCGTGATAATGTGAGGAATTTTAAAGGTGTTTGAATAAATTTTGGTTTGACTGTATTTATTTGAAATGAAGTTAACCAATTAACATTATACATACTCTTTTGGTTTCTGTACCCAATATTTTAAAAATGTAAATATGCAATAAAAATATCAGTATCAGTAATCGGTATCGGCAAGTACCAAAAATAAAAGTATCGGTATCGAGCGAGTACTGGAAAAAGTGGTATCGGTGCATCCCTAATATTTATATATAATTATGTTTATTAATTGATAAAGTATATCAAATTAAATCATATAACATATAATGCGTGTGCATGCATATATATATATATCATTAGAAAATAAGATAATCAAGACAATCTCATTAGAAATAAGATTTATATTTTGTTACAAAAAATATAAATGGTCAATTTTATGTATAATTTTCTAACACGAAAGCTTTTACACCCTAACTGTTTCTGCTTATATATTTATGAATGTTTTATATAAAAGCCACTTTCTATGATAAACGTCCACATTACAGAACGTGGATTTAATATAGAATTTAAATTGCTGTTGAAGTGAAACCTGCAGGTGTACTATCAAGCTCCACATTAACGTCTTTCCGTTCTCTTGTCGCCATGGTGACACCATTATGGTTGTTAGCATGTCTTGGTAACAGGTTGGCGTTAGTGGGCTGCGCTGATATGGCATTCCGTCTTCCGCCCAGTTTGAAATGCAGTTTCCATATGCCGTAAAGGTTCCCAATGCCACACTCTACCTGCTTTCGTAGAGATGCACCTGGTCTAATTGGCCATTATCTTAGGACTGTCGGCCTTCCTGGTCACAACCCTGTCAGGAGGATGAAAACGCATGGTGTGGCTAGCTAGCTAACAAACAGTCTTTTTCACTGTAAAGGGGAAGATAGCTGAATGGCAGAGGGAGAATGATGAAAGAAATTTACTTCTTGGCAAACGGGTGAAGGAACTGTAGGCATTGATTAGCTGTCACGTTCTTTAGCCCTGATTCTCACTGATTGGCCAACTGCCTTCATTAGTGGACAACCTGAACGGTTTGTTATCACAATGCCATTCAATCTGCGCATCAATATTTTATTTGGATCATATGTGCTGACATTATTTACAACCTCTGCAAAATATTTATGACCTTAGCTTGGTTATTTCTCATTTGGGCTGGGATTGGATTTGCTTGGTAATGACCCGAAGCTATCAAACCCATGGTCTGTCCAAGCCAGGGTCAGATAATGGGCTGCAAAAGGGTGAATCTCACAAAACCTGTCAAGAAGTGTCATATTTTATGCCAAACAATGTTTTTGGATAAAGAGAGGTTTGTTTTGTTACATATTTTATCAAATATTTTAATGATAATATTTTTATAAGATACATTACATATATTATATTATATTTTGCATATTTTATATAATTACTGCATTAGAGCAATGAAAACCATCATTGGAGCAGTACATGTTTTTTGGGGGGACCATTGAAGAAACATAATGGTCCAAAAATGTTTTTTGTTTTTTCATTATAGCTATATAAATTTCCAATTAAATATAATTGTTCTTTTGATTTTTAGGCTAAATAAGTCTCTTATGACATTTTCTTGCAAATTTTATTGAGATTCATCCAATAGTGATCCCAATGAAACCAGTGATCCCACCCCAGCAGTCTACGAAGGTGTGAATCTCCAAAAATCGCATCAAGAAATCTCATATTTTACACCAAAATCACGATAAAATAAAATAAAATAAAATGTTTTCTAAAAACTACGATTTGCACATTTTCTCCCCAAATTCCCATTACGAACATGTAAAAGAGGTTCTCATACTCCCATTAAAAAAAATACAAAAATAATATATATATATTCTCACTGATTGGCCAACTGCCTTCATTAGTGGACAACCTGAGCGGTTTGTTATCACAATGCCATTCAATCTGCGCATCAATATTTTATTTGGATCATATGCGCTGACATTATTTACAACCTCTGCAAAATATTTATGACCTTAGCTTGGTTATTTCTCATTTGGGCTGGGATTGGATTTGCTTGGTAATGACCCGAAGCTATCAAACCCGTGGCATGTGTCCAGATCGCTGTTCTTCTCCTGGCGCTGGTAATTATCAAACAGCGTTGCATTACTGCCGGCGCCCCCTTCTGGATTGGGGGTGAATTGCCTGTTTTCGTCGTAAGGCCTCATGCACTGAACCGAGATGTCCGTACCGTGACCGTTCGGTATGAATACATGTACCGTGCCACCCCTATATATATATATAAGCAATATATATATAATATATATAAGCAATATCACACGAGTAGCAGCGCGATATGAATACTCTTAAAACTGCATTCCGTGACAAAAAACAGTATTGTATATAAAAAATTATTGTGGATTTGGGCATTCGCCATGACACTCGCTGTGACAAATACTGCAAGCGGAGTCATACAAACGGTGAAACTGTTGAAGTTCTGATATCACTAGAATATCTCACTCTTATCAGCCAATCAGATTTGAGGACCAAAAAGAAATGCATATATTTTCTTTTCATGTTTCATGAGATTTACCTAAAAGTATGAATGCCCTATAAATGCTTAAAATCAGCGTTCCCACCTCTCTAAACCGCTTCACCCTCTAGTTTGGCCCTATAGCATAAAGTCGTGATGGCGCTGCGCGTGCTCAGTCATGGGGTGTGGTTGGGCGAGAGCCATCCAGGGACATGTGATTCACCATGTGCAGAGCCTTACTGAGCCATGATGCAGCCCGTCAGAGAGCGCAGTAGTACAAACAAACAAAGGCATGGCTAATGGCTAATTAGCGAGCTATCCAGCGCAGGTTTAGATATCGAGAACGCTCAGTGGGGATATCAGCTTCGCCTCTCTGCTTTATATTAGCCAAGAAATGTTAGTGCAAGCGTGTGTGGACATGGCGGTAATTGGAATGGTTTCACTTTGAGTGCTTTCACAACTAAAGGAACGATTTCAGAAAGAAGCACATTATCAGCAGTGTACTAAACTTTTCAAACTTGTTTTGACAAACAGCTTCAGCACTAAAGGAAATGTTTTGCTGGCTGACCTTGCCAGCACTGCTGCTGCTTCCTGAGAGGCGTAATGTTTTGACCACTACAATAGGAAGCCTTTAAAAATTCGCATTCAAGTTGTCTGTAATGCCCCCTCGTGCTTTACGATCCGACACGCGCCTCTCCAAGTAATGAAGTGAAATTCAATTACAAGGCCATCCCTCATGTTGGAAATCTTTGTTGGGCCTTTCAAGTGCACTTTGATGAGAAAGACCCATTGAATTAAAAGCTCTTTAGGCCTGTCACTTTCTCTTCTTTTTTTTTTTAGTCGGGAGACTGAAAATCCCATTGGGCAGTTCATCTTGAATAATATTTGTGTAGTATTTTTAAGATGAAAAACCCTCACTTAGAGTAGGAGCTTCTTACTTCACTATTCGTATCCCAGCGGACAACGAGGAGGAACAACAGCTGGAGGAAATTATGCATGAAAGCTCCGCTCCTTTATTAATTACCCACTCATGCAATTAATTGACTTTCTTTTCCCGTGAACTTTGTGTCTCTTACGTCTCTTCCCTCCCGCTCTTTTCGAATAGCAAAACCAAATTAGTCGTAAACCGAATAAACAAACAGATTGACAGACTTAGCATCGCTTCTGTTTACCCAACAAGTGCCTATTATTGCACAAGGCTCCCAGTGACCACGTTTTCATGAGTTCCCAATCAACCACTTTATTTAAAGTTCATTTTTATTCGTACTTATTGAAGGCTTAAAGCAAATCTAACTTCTATTATGAGATATTTTATAAGATGCACCCTGATCTGACTTTAAAATCTTTATCTGCACTGCAAAACTACAACGGAAATATTTGA
Source organism: Barbus barbus (assembly GCF_936440315.1). Classification (NCBI taxonomy): domain Eukaryota; kingdom Metazoa; phylum Chordata; class Actinopteri; order Cypriniformes; family Cyprinidae; genus Barbus; species Barbus barbus. The sequence goes on from NC_136718.1 coordinate 20,099,602, forward strand.
GTTGCTCAAACAGACCTAATATCTAAATGGTGTGTGTGTGTGTTTATATATATATATATATATATATTAACATTATATATTATTATATATTGTCTGCTTGCTTTATTAAATTATTTTTAAATGTCTTTATCTGCTCAACATACAACTGAAAAAATCATGAAATTTAATTTTTTTCAGATGTTGGAACTTACCATTTCTTACCATAACTTACTTACCATTTCTTTTCTTCTCACAGCTTTTGCAGAACTCCAAACTGACATCCATGAACTAACACAAGAGCTGGATGGAGCTGGTATCCCGTTCCTGGACTACCGAACCTATGCCATGAGGGTCCTGTTCCCTGGCATTGAGGACCACCCGGTGCTCAAGGAGATGGAGGTACGGGTCAGTACATCGTCATCACCATGGTAACCCTAGAGCAGAACTAACAATGCAATCAAAAATCAGCATACCACTACTAATACTAGAGCCCACAGCATAATGCTGAGATTGTATAAACTATGATTGTGCCATAGACTCCTGATCAACACTCTTGAAAGGTCATAATGTATATTGTAAATTCAGTTACCAATCTTTTTGACATCACTTGCTTCTGATAAATGGGGTTGGTGACTCTCTCGGGAGTTGGAAAAAAAAACCTTTGAACCTGCAATTTGGAGTTTACAAGTTCAATACGTTACAGATTGTGACCTCTTGTACAATAAAGCCAGACGCTAATGACTGACACATAATAGCACGATCTAATGAAAACAGTGCAGCTAAACGAAAGCAATCACAAAACCTTAAAACACACTGGTCAGCGCAATTAAATACTCCATTTCTCCGACATGCTGCGTCCACCGGCCTGCGTATGGCAGGTCACGCTGTTGGTTTGCGCAGGGATCGTATGTTTATTATTTCATCTGGGGTTTGTTTTCACTGTATTTGCCCCCGAGTCCCCGGCGTAATCAAGTGCCTATGCGCACGGCTCAGGCCCTTATTGCTCTGTGTAGCTTCTCACCCCAAAGCAACCTACAGTACAATCGGCCTCCCCGAGAGGCTGCAAATTTCATTCGGCTCAGCAGAGAAGAATTGAGGCACTTTATTAGTCTGTGTTGTCGGGAAAAAAGGCCTTTGTCAGGTTACATAGTACATAAGGTGCTGAAGGGGACAATAACAGACACCGGTTTGCTTTGATGTCTGATTCCGGCAGCCTCGCTTGGAGATTCGTTTTTGTTTTTCGTAATTTCTTTGGATTATAACTCTTTGTCCTAACTAGCTGTGAAAACTTTCGAACAACAATGTGAGATAATTACAGCCAAGTTTTATGTCATGCAGAATTTCACTGATTTCACTGTGGGCGGGGCTACTCAGTAAACACCAGTGTTGGAGAGTAAATACATGTAACGGAATTACGTAATTTAATTACAAAATAAATGTAACTGTAATCAGAGATTTTTTTTTTTTTTTTTTTGTTTAATTAAAGGGTTAGATCACCCAAAAAGGAAAATTCTGCCATTAATTACTCACCCTCATGTTGTTCCAAACCCATTCATCTTCGGAACACAAATTAAGATATTTTTCATGTAATCAGAGAGCTCTCAGACCCTCCATAAACAGCAAGGGTCCTTACAAGATCAAGAAAAAAGACTTTATCACTGATCTGTATAGATCAGTGGACTTTATTCAAATTAGTCTCCTCCTCGTCACCCTAGTACGGATATTCTCCAAAATGACGCTAGGGTGAACATCTGAATATTTTTACCCACATACAGATTTAATTGATTTTTTTTTCCAAATTAGGACACAAAATAGGACATGTTTATACAATAACTTTTTTATTTCCTATTTGGGTTTATGTACATGTATAGACCAGATTTACTAACATCTTGAGCCAACGTAAACCGTCTTTTGGCATTAAAATAGTACTGCCAGGATTTACTAAAGAATTAGCACTGAAAAGGCATGGACACACTTATTTTTGCTCCAGACCTTATTGAATATGCATTTATAGGAGTTTCCCTTTCAGACGCAAAATTTATGGGAGGAGAGTGTTAAAATAAAACACGCAACATGATTTACTAACGTTTACACTCGTCAAATTACTGGTATTTGCGTCATTATTTAACACCCCAAAAAAGCATGTCTTAAACTATTTTGCACTTGAAATGGTTGTATTTGTTGTTGCTAGGAGGAAGCACTGCAGACAACAGAGAGCATGTGGTAGAAGGGAGAAGATTTTTTTCCACACGTATTAATTTATTTGGAATGCCAGAACACATTATTTGAATCCCAACATCTTTACGTTAATTTGCGCTGCGCTTGGTAGATTGCGTTGGCGTGTTCTTTAATTTGCACTTTGTCAGTAAATCACCTGCAGAAATTTCCATGCCCATCTGTGCGGTTTTGGAACTGCGTTCTCACATTAATTTGCCCCTTTTAGTATTTCTGGCCCAAACTGTTAGATGCCTGTGTTTCCTGTCATAGTTTCCAGCAAAATTTGATTTCAAAAACAGTATCATAGCTATTCAGTTATTTCTTGTTGTGGTTTTAAATCTGTATTTAACCTCAGAATAATCTCAAAGTGAAAAGAGGTGCTAAAGTCTGATTTTGTGCTGGCTGTGTTTTAAATTAAATTATTATAATCTTAATTCAAATGGTGATGGATTTTGAAAAGTGATCAGTGTTAAGTGCTACTGTAAGGTTAACCCTGCCTGGTTTAAATGTTTGAAAATAATTATCAGTTGAAAACATTCATTAGAAATTTAGAAAAGTAATCAAATGTTATCAGTTGCATTAATTTAATAAAGTAACTGAAATAGTTACGCTACTTTAAATAGGATGACTTGTATTCTGTAACCTATTACATTTCCAAAGTAACCTTCCCAACACTAGTAGACACTGCTGTGGAACAAAACACATAAACAACAATATCCAGTAGCTTGTCACGACTAGTTTGGACACATGTAAGATGTTGCTTTTATTATGTTAGTATAAATATGTGGCTTCAAGAAATTGTGCAGGTAAGATGTGTGAGAGAGCGAGGCAGATGAAAAGTGACAGGTGCGGCTCACGGAAGGACACATCACCACCTTTCGCTCCTGGACTCCGAGGTCACGTCTGCTTCCTGCTGTACTCTTTCTCTCTCTGTCCTTCCTCGCCCTCACTCTGCATTTCCTTCTGTTGTGTTTTGAGCTGCTAGCATCTTGGATTCCCTTTGATGTCAATCAGAAAGCTGCACGTCCCTCATGCAGACTTCTGCCTGAACGCTGTTAAATTTACTAAAGGGCTTCGACATTGTGTTTCAGAAAGGCAGAATATGTCAATCAAAAACATTGAAAGAAACATAAACTTTCTTTAAAAATTTCCCTGGTCTTACTATGCACAGTTGATAAATTGAAAAAACAAAATCTTAATTTATTATACAATTAAACGAAGTCTGTTTATTTTCCAGGTAATGATCAGTTTAAAGGTCTGAAATTTTCGAATGCGTTTTTTCGTATTCGTCATCCTTTCCTATCAAAATTCTAGCTACGGATGCAAAAACACAGAATCAAACCCAATTTGAATTTTTTTTATGACGGAGGAACGTTTTGGAGGGAGTGTGTAAACGTGATTGACACAATGTGAGGTCGTATTTATTTTTTATCATGTAAAAATTTCGGACTCAGACCTTTACTCAGAAATATCTTGCAGTACACAGATTTAATACGAATGCTGCTTCATGTTGTCATCTTCTCTTATTGGGCGATTAAAATAGATTGACCCACCCCCAAAATTCATGTCATTTTTCAAGACCTCAAACCAGTCACACAATGGGCCTCAAGCATGAAACAGAAGCAGAACAAATTTGCGTCATAAAATGGCCTAAAATAGGTAGTGATATAAATAAATATGTTCAGGACAGCAATTTGGGTATGAACTGTTTTAAAAATCATTTACACTGCAGTTCAAAAGTTTGTGGTCAGTTAGATTTATTAATTTTATTCATTTATTTTTTGAAAATAGTTGAGATTAAGTTGATCGAAACTGACAGTGAAGATATTTATGATGGTACAAATTTCTACTACAAATACTGTTTTTATACTTTCTATTCATCAAAGAAACCTGGAAAAATGTATCACGGTTTCCATAAAATATTAAGCAACGCAACTGTTTTTAACATTGATAAGAAATGTTTCTTGAGCAGAAACTTTGCATATCAGACTGATTTCTAAAGAATCATGCTGAAAATTCAGCTTTGACATTATAGAAATAAATTACAGTTTAAAATATATTACAATAGAAAACAGTTATTTTAAAGCGTAATAGAATTTCACAAATCACTTTTTTTAATGTATGTTTGATCAAATAACTGCAGCCTTGGTGAACACGAGAGACGCAAAGGAATAAGACCAAAAGTTGTGAAAGAATTTAGAGCCTTTAAAATAATCATGTTAAATTAATATGAATCCTATTGCAATTTGATATGATTTTACCTTTTAGTTGCCGTAATTTATTCTACACTATAATGAGTTGCTCTGTGTGTTTTCCCACAGGTGCAGGCTAATGTCGAGAAGGCCTTGACTCTGTTTGGTCAACTTCTCACCAAGAAGCACTTTCTGCTGACATTTATCCGCACGCTGGAAGCTCAGCGCTCCTTCTCCATGCGTGACCGTGGCAACGTGGCATCACTCATCATGACAGCTCTACAGGGAGAGATGGAGTACGCTACAGGAGTCCTCAAACAGCTGCTCTCTGACCTCATCGACAAGAACCTGGAGAGCAAGAACCACCCTAAACTGCTGCTCAGGAGGTGGGCGAAAACACACACACAGTCACACTCTCACACTGAGTTAATGCCCCTTCACAACAAGAACCATAACTGTAAACATAACTATGTTAGCATCCACACCAATGCACAATAACGTTTTGTATACTATAGGCACGCACTGTGCTGCTTTAAATGCTCAAGCTCTTTAAACCTGGATGGATTCTGATTGCCTGTCAATGTTTTTATTATTAATCAGCTGGAAAAAATAACTATATTGTTCCTCTGTGTTGTTATTGTTATAGATGCAGTGTGAACTTCCCTATTCTAAATGAGTTATAACAATTATTAAACTTAATAGTTATTAATATAGTTATCCTTTGTGTGAACAGGCTTTTAGCCAATCAAAACCAAGGTTGTTTAGTTACAGCACTCTTAAATATACAGTAGCAAAAACAGCCTGTTCAAAAAAAGTCATTGAGAGGGCAGAAATATTGTAAAACTAAATCACGACTTCTGTGCAAGAAACCTTGACTAACATAAGTAGACTTGTAATTCCACAAAAACCTTGCTTGGAAATACCACCTCAAATTTTCTCCGAAATTCATGCAAGTCGATATCCTCCATCTCACCCGACTGTCGACCCTGATCTAGCACACTTACTGAAGTACGCTAATGAGCTATTCAGGACACTTCCCACTCATGAAATACCTGTTGTCCCACTCCATTCACCTTATCTCCCCTTCACCGTTTTATTAATGAGCATATCATTTAATAATAGGCCCTTATGCAAGGAAGTAATGGGAGTTGGTAAGTCTATGTGAATGCATTATTGAACAGCAGAAAATGCTCCTGGTGGGCTTGAGGGAGGAAGGAGTCGCAGTTAGCAGTTAGCTCGCGCTAACAGTCACTCTCGTTTGCCAGCTACAGATGAATTAGGAGCATTGAAGTCCATTAATTACAGCATGCTTTAATTACTTCTGTTCTGGGGAAGCTTTTGGGGGTCTTCGGCTGGCGACAGGTTGGCCATTAATGGAAGACGTCGCCCAATTACTGTAATTGTCTGGTCTTAATGAAGATTGGTGGTTTGTTTTGAAAAAAAGTGTAGTTTTTTGTTTATTTGTTTGTTTGAGAAAGCTTTCATTCACTTTTGGATTGCATTTGTGCTGTATGAATTTTGATTCATATTTTCTCATTCTCTTCTTTCCTTTTTCTCTTTTAGGACCGAATCTGTTGCTGAGAAGATGCTTACAAACTGGTTCACTTTTCTTCTGTACAAGTTCTTAAAAGTAAGCGTGTACAGTAATTGTTACTGAGAAGACAGCATTGTGTACAGCATTGATAAGAAATGTTGGTTACACTTTATTTTAAAGTGTCCTTGTTACAGTATAGATATACATTTAATTACTGGGTAATATTAACTAACTACATTTACTTAGTCTATGGTTAGGGTTTGGTTTAGGGTTACATGCATTTAATAATGCATACTTAAGTTTTATTATAATAGTAAGTAAATGTAACATGGGTAACAATGATACCTTAAAATAAACCGTTACCAACATGTTTCTTGAACAGCAAATCAGCATATTAGAATAATTTCTGAAGGATTGTGTGGCACTGAAGACTGGAGCAATGTCTGCTGTTTCTCATTCTCATTCACAAACAATTGACTCTTATGAGCCAGTTCTTGTGATGAGCACCCCCCCCCCCCCCCCCCTCACACACACACAGTTTTGAATCAGTTTGTTTTAAATGAGTTTTACTAATCACTCCGAATCCAAATTTGTGTTTTTAAGGTATATTTCATCCATAAAAGGAAGTTCTGTCATTATTTACTCACATCTGTATGACTTTCTTCTGTGAAGCACAAAATATGATACTGTCTAAGCTAATGGTATTGTTTTAGACCCCATTTAGTTACATTTTATGGACAAAAACATTTGAAGCTTTCAAAATATCATCTTTTGTGTTGTGCAGAAAGAAAACATTCATGTTTGAAACAACATTGGGGTGAGTAAATGATAACTGAATTTTTTATTTTTGTGTAATTACTCACTCCTGAAAAACAAAAATGCACCCAGTCACATACAAGAGCACAACATTTAACTTGCCATTATTCTACAAGAATGGAGACCAGAGGGCCTTTCCACAACTAGGTCCAAAATGATGTGACACATAATGAGACCAAAGCTGTCTTTCAGTGATCGGGCAGGTCAGAGGCCATCCCCACAGGCACCTCTGCATCCTAGCCTCCATCAGCTCTTAGCTCTGTCTCCTTTTATATACTCCTATCCCCCCCCCCACCCTCCTGCTTCACTCCATGACGCCACTCACAGAGCGTGATTGAGCTGCAGGAAGTCGGTCCTCCCCTGTCTGTCTCTCTCTCACTCTCGCATTAGCAGCTCTCTAGTTTTATTAGTTCAGTCATGCAGGGCTCAGCATGCAATGGAAGAATTTTAATCAACAGGAAAGGGGAGTCCAGAATGCTTTCACTTCATAGAGATTAATTTAACGATGACACAAATTGAACGTGCTTTTGCATTATTCGAGAACATCAGATGTATTTGCTTGTACAGGAGTAGTTCATACAAAAAATGAAAATTGTCATTATTTATTCACATTACTAATAAAATATATATATGAAGTCTTTTGTACTCATTAAGTTGCATGTATGTTCTCAAAAATACAGTAAAAACACTAATATTGCGACATAGTATTACAGTTTAAAATAATTGTTTTCTTTTATTATATATTCTAAAATGTAATTTATTCCTGTGATGCAAGCTGAATTTTCAACATCATTAATCCAGTCTTTAGTTTCACACAATCCTGCGCAAATCATTCTAATATGCTGATTTACTGCTCATGAAAAATTTCTTATTGTTATCCATGCTGCAAACAGTTGTGCTGTATTATATTTACTATATATTGATAAAATAAATGCAGCTTTGGTGAGCAAATTGGGGACACTTCATTTCTAGCGATTATCGTCAATTTGATTTCACAGATACCATTTAAACTAAACTGAGCTAGACAATGACATCTCTGAATACAATAATGAAATGCCTTAACTGAAAATTGAGAGTATAATCTTATTATTATACATTACTGACACTCTATCCTCCAGTTTGATACTGTTAAGTGCTTTGACACAATCTGTATTGTTAAAAGCGCTATATACTGTATATAAAGGTGACTTGACTTAACATAAGAGACTTCATTAAAAACATTCAAAAAGTTATAATATTTCCCAACTTTTATATATGAAGCATGGCTAAAATTATACAATTATGGTGCTTTTTGTCATTTATCATTGGAGAAGCAATAATATTTTGCTTAATACCTTTTATGAACTATGGAATTTACACAATTTTGTATTTTTGGATGAACTCATCCTTTCAGACCAAATAAGCCAATTGCGATTTGCTCATTTGAAGTCCGTTTCAAGCTTTGACTGTTTACAGGCCTTGTTTGGCTCCTCTGCTAGCTGACAAAAGTTCAAAAGCAGACAGTTTGAGATCGCTAATTAGCATTAGGAAAAGCGGCGCTGTTTTAGACGGATGGGATTGTGGCGTGAGTTAGTGGAACTGACAAGCTGTTGTCACCAACACACAGCTTGTAATATCACATATGAAGACACGGCTCAGACAACACAGTTGAAGCAAACTGACACGAATCAAATCTTTCTCACAAAGTGTGTTTTATTATCAACATTCTGGCCACAGTGGTGCTTTTGAACAAGGTCTGCTCAAGGCTGTGGTGTGGAATAATTGATCTGCTAGCTCTATATTTCAATAGGATATTTTCCTGCTACTGTTCATTAGCCCTATGGGTGGGTGAGGTCTGGCTATGTGGTCTGTACTCTCTCGCTCTCTTTCTGTCTCTTTCTTTAATGAAGCTGAAGCGTGGGATGAGGTCTGGTCTCTCGGCCACATGTGCTGCAGTGGGGGTCTCTAAGAGTGATGTATTCGTACTCCCTCTCGTTAGCAGCTGTCGGCTTAATTAGCGCAGATGCTAACGAGACGTTAACAGCATATGGTGGGAGGGTGGGTGGAGTAAAACAGGATGAAGTGATGGAGGAAACCAGAGGAAACAGTTTTGTGTGGGTATGTGTAAGGCGGAGGGAGACGGTGGGTTTCCTCGTTTCACCGTGCCCATCATAATCACTGCGGTCGGGGGTCGGTTGAGGAGGGTACATGCCTGATGTATCTCGCATGTTACAGCTCGCTGCAATTTTTTTGGGCTTACAAGTTTCCTGCATTGAACCTGACCAATCTTCTGAAATTATCTCAGATTTTGACTTGAAAATTTGAAGCTACAATGAATAAGATTGCTAATTGCTAGTTTCTGTCTCAGAAACTCATTACAATTCATTGTAGCTTCAGATTGTAGCTTCAGATCCTTTGTAGCTTTTGCTTCAGAAACTAGCGATTATCTAGTTTATTCACTGTAGCTTCAGATTTTGTGTGTAAATGTGTAATTCACACAATATTTGCTATGTCTGAATCAACAATGATGAATAAACTTGCTAATCACTAGTTTCTGAGGCAGAAACTAGCGATTAGAAAGCTTTTTCACATAGCACCACACAAAATCTCAAGCTACAATGGATAAGAATGCTAATTGCTAGTTTCTGTCTCAGAAACTCATTACAAATCATTGGTGCTTCAGATTGTAGCTTCAGATCATAGCTTCAGATCCATTGTAGCTTCTGCATCGGACTAGCGATTTTGACTTGAAAATTTGAAGCTACAATGAATAAGCTTGCTAATTGCTAGTTTCTGTCTCAGAAACTCATTACAATTCATTGTAGCTTCAGATCCTTTGTAGCTTTTGCTTCAGAAACTAGCGATTAGCAAGTTTATTCACTGTAGCTTCAGATTTTGTTAATGTGTAATTCACACAATATTTGCCATGTCTGAATCTACAATGAATAAGATTGCTAATTGCTAATTTCTGTCACAAACTAATTACAATTCATTAAAGCTTCAGATCCATTGTAGCTTCTGCCTCAGAAACTAGTGTTTAACGAGTCTATTCATTGTTGCTTCAGATTTTGTGTTAATTCACACAATATTTGCCATGTCTGAATCTACAATGATGAATAAGTTTGCTAATCACTAGTTTGAGGTAAAAACTAACGATTAGCATGCTTATTTTCATACCGCACAAAATCTGAGGCTACAAATAAGACTGTTTATTGTTAGTTTCTGTCTCAGTACAGTTCCTCAGATTATTTAATAAACTAGCGATTATCGAGTCTATTCATTGTAGCTTCAGATTTTGTGTGTTAATGTGTAATTCATATACAATGACGAGTACGTTTGCTAATCAGTAGTATGAGGTAAAAACTAGCGATTATAGTTTGTCATACCTCACAAAATCTGAGGCTTATTCACATACCATACAAAATCTGAAGACTGTTAATTGCTAGTTTCTGTTTTAGTAAGTCATTGTTGCTCAGAAACTAGGGCTAAACAAACTTATTCATTGATTTTATTATTCAAAGTTTTATTATTTTATTTAAGCTTTATTTAGTTTTAGTTTTAACTTTACATGTCAGTCAGACCAGTGCTCTCTGAGTGGATGCTAATTGTCCAGAGTTATGAACCATAAACCAGACTACATAAGGCTAGTTAACTGCTAATGGACGCCTAATCAACCAGAAACATAAATATAAAGAACTAAGAAACTGAAAAGCAGAAAGTTGTTTGTTAGTCAGTCAGTCAAGATGTTAATGCTAATGCAGAAAACAGCCTATCAGTCCACACCCTAGCAATCTCTTTCTCTCTTCACACCTTTCCGTTTGTTTCACAAAGGGGTTTAAGTGCTTCCTCCCAATCGTTAACCTCCATCTATCGCTCTCTCTCTCCCCTGCGTTTAAACTGTTTGTCTTTTTCGAGAGGGGCTTTTTGAGGGTGTGAGAGGCTAATGGTTGTATTGATTGGCAAGTCCTTGTGATTATTTGAAAGCGGTGCACCATTATAGCTGCTTGTTTTTCACATCTGAAGTGACAGTTTATCAGTAATCAAGTTTTGCTCAATATACATACCTGAAATGCATTTTATGTCCGTGTAAGGAAAGGAGGGCTATTGATTGCGTCATCTTTTTGCTTTGGCTTCCACTTTTTATGAGGTGAAAAAGTCACAGTGCATGTATTTATGACATTGTGGAGTCCTAACACACTGTTGTTGTTTCTGACACTCTTTCTCTCCACAGGAGTGTGCAGGTGAGCCTCTCTTCATGCTGTACTGTGCTATGAAACAGCAGATGGAAAAAGGCCCTATAGACGCCATCACCGGAGAGGCCCGATACTCCCTCAGTGAGGACAAACTCATCCGACAACAGATTGACTACAAGACGCTGGTCAGTGCAAGTGCACAACATTAGCGAACTCATCTGATGTTTCTTCATGTCTCTCCATATTTGAATTAAAATAAAACCCAAAAGATTAAACCCAAATTTACCTGGTGGTCTCGGGTATAATTCATGTGCACAATTCATGCACATTATTATACAAGAAAAAAAAGTCGGCTTGAAGTCATGTCAAAGTGTCATGCTGTTAGCTTAGCAACATGCTAACACTAAACCCTGTTGAAATTAATTGAGTCAATTCTCTGTGCACTTCATGTAAAGAGTGTTATTCATACTCCCTGCTGATGGATTTCTCAAATGTAGGGCATTTCAAATCAGTCACTTATGAGCTTTTTAAGAAGGCAACTGCCTACTCCCTTACGAAACACACATTATATGGGAACATACTGGAAAATATAATGTGATATATTACAGTTCTATATATGGGAAACTAGTGCTATATACTGCATTGATATATTGATACATATAAAAAAATCTATAGCAAACAACACAAACTGCACCACATTGTTACATGTAATAGATTTATTAAAACACTCAATTTCTCTTTCATGTGGGTTTTCACATACAGTATTCATAAACATATCTAACTTTATTATTTGTATAGTTAAATATAGTTAAATGTTACATTACATTCCCAAATTAGGACAAATTTATTACTTTATAACATTTATAACTTAATGGATTGATTGCTATAATAATCATAGGTATATGTTGCTAATAAGCAACTAGTTAAGAGACCTTAAAATAAAGTGTTACCATAATTTCTTATGTATTATTCAATATATTGTAATGTATTAACACAATATTAATCAATGTATTTTCACTATACATTAAATAATTTAATATATTAATTATTACTCTATAAAGAAATGTTTTCTTTGAGAGGGGTAGGCATCTCAATGATGTTTTCAACTTTATTTTACAGTGCAGAGTGCTTTAGCTGTTCAAAACAGATGCTAATAATAAATTGCTCAGACCAGGGGCGGACTGGGGCTAAAAAGTGGCCCTGGACTTTTTGGCACAGAGCAGCCCACCAAACCCGGTCCGCAACACACTATAAATGAGTGGCATATTCTTGACATTATAATTTGTCTTTTCTGGTGTATATGGCCAATAGTAAATAATTGTAAAGAATTTTTATGAGGGACAGTTTAATATCACTAAAGTTAAATACCAATATTATCAGTCCATATGACAAAATGCTCTGGTATCGTCTAGAAGACTTGAATAGTGCAGAATGGGACTGTTATGGTGCCTTCCTATTGGTCATACACAGTATTTGTCCTTTTGCTGGAGCTTGACGTCTATCATTTTAAGGAATAGTGTTCCAATTGTGGAAAAGAGTATACAAATTATTTTGATGATGAAAAATACAGTAAACAGTACTGTGAAATATAATGTTACAATTTAAAACATCTGTCTTCTATGCGCATATATAGTAAATTATAATTGATTGCTATGATCAAATCTGTATTTTCAGCATCATTACTCCAGTCTTCAGTGTCACATGATCTTCAGAAATCATTCTAATATACTGATTGCTGCTCAAGAAATATTTCTGATTATTATCAGTGTTGAAAACTGTTGTGCTGTTTCATATTTTTGTGGAAAATATGATACCATTCAGTCTTGGGTAAGATTAAAAAATATAAATTAATATTTTTCTTCAATGTTGCATTAAATCAAAGATTATAGAATACAAAAAGGGACTTTGATTAAATTGATTTAAGTGATAGTAAAGATATTTAAACTTATTACAAAGTAATTATATTTAAAATAAATGCCGTTCTTTAACTGTGAACCATTATACCAATAATAAAAGCATTATTAATAATTGATCACAAGTAATAACTGATAATTAAGCAGCAAATTGGGCAGCATTAGAATGATTTCTGAAGGGACACTGAGGACTGGAGTAATGATGCTGAAAATTCAGCTTTGATCACAAAAATAAATTACATTTTTAAAACATCCTAAATAGAAAACCACTATTTTAAGTGTAGCCTAATATTGCATAATGTATTTTTTATCAAATAAATTCAATCCTCTTTCAAATAAATAAATAAAAGTCTTAATTATTTCAAACTTTTAACCACCAGTGCGTTTATAAAATAGGCTAATGCACGTGAATTAATAAGCAAATTATATTTTTATTAGGCCTGGTTGGCAAATATTGATGAATTGTCGCGTCATGTTTAGCTGCTTACATCTTACCTCAGCTCGCATTCAAGTCGCTCGCAGCTCAGCGTCTGTGAACAGTAAATCCCGTCTTCTACACTTTGATTGGCTGTTTCAAACATTTTGACATTGACCAGCGCTTTTGAGCCGCTGCACTGAGCCGGAGCACGCTAAATTAATTAGAATTTTTGAATGAAGTGGGCCACGCGGCCCGGGCCATTCGTCTGGGCCGATGGAATGATATATGTACACTTACTACAGTCCATTTTTTATATATATATATATATATATATATATATATATATATATTACGCAAAGGGCCGGCCCACATTGTACTGAGGCCCACCGGGAAAACTCCCGGTGCTCCAGATGGCCAGTTCGCCACTGGCTCAGACTGATTTATCTCATCTTATTTTAGACACTTCATTGTGTGAACCCGGAGAACGAGAACGGCCCAGAGGTGACTGTGAAATGCCTGAACTGTGACACTATCACCCAGGTGAAGGAGAAGCTTCTGGATGCTGTGTATAAAGGAAGCCCATACTCCCAGAGACCCAAAGCAGGAGACATGGACCTGGGTAAGAACTCTTGAGAAAGACAAGGAAGGAATATGACAAAGGGCTTTTCACACTTGAAATTGTTAACGCAGGGTCATACATATAGATAATCCTGGGTTAACTTGTTTCATGTTGCACACTATTTATACTTTTCCCTGGATTTGTAATTAATGCTGGGCAGTTGGGTTCATACTCTACATTTGGAAACCCTGGGTTTATGTTCCTATTTGCATATTTATGAGGTCAATAAGACTGATTGGCAAATGACCCTTTTTAATAACTGCCTGTCTATCTCTGAAAATGTTTAATGTTAAAGTGGAGGTTTCTGTGGCAAAGCACATGAATATCGAATGAGGTGGTTTATGATTGGTTTTCTCTTGATAAATAATTTGCTGTAACATTTTGGCACCACACTGTATAATGTATACTTTTGCTTCTGCGATTTGTGAGGGTTTCATAACCTAGGGTTAAAAGAGGTGCTTAACCTCTTCTCAAAATTACACAAAAATATTGCATAACCCAGGGTAAAGAGTGGCCTTACCCGGGGTTAAAAAGACGATAACCCAGGGTTAAATAGTGTGAAAATCCCTGAAGAGATTTGTGGTTTGGATGAATGTGTGGCAGAGCACTTATGCTTCAAGATGGATACATCAATGAAATATTACATATGTCATTATTCAAGAAGTTTCATAGTTGATTGTCATTAAAATTACTGATCAATTATTCATTTTAATTACTGATTTTAATACCACAAAATGCATATGGAAGAGTCCAAATATTATCTCCACACAACCTACTTTTTTTCTTAGTATTTCATTCTAATATTGAATATTATTTATGTATATTTTATTAAATTTAGTATATATATATGCACACACACACTAAAATGTGCTGAAATTAATTGACAATTGGTATGCTTAATTAAATGATTAAACTAAATTATTAACATCCCAATTGCATGTTCTTGTAATCAGATGCTTCTGTTCAAAGCAGGTATTGTCAGCTGATACAAATGTTCAGCTTATCAGCAGCTTGATATAAATGGATGCTGAAGTCACCGTTGTGGGCACCAGGGAAATAGACACTGAACCATATCATCCACAGCAAGATCCCATTAGCTCGAGCAGTTCCCAACATGATTGTCATCTGGCTCAGACTGAGTGATGTTATCAGCTGCAGATCTCATCTGGCTTTGCGCTGCTCCTTGGCAGTTGTCTTTCAGAGCCTGTTTCGAAATAAGAAACTACGACTTCCTCCTGCAACAAACAAACAGCGAGGTTGTTTATTGGAACGGTTTGCTTGTAAGAGGCTTAGAATAGTCATTCCCATGACCTTGATCAGATCCGTCATTTAGATCTGACCCGAAATCTGACTTCCTGGTTATGTCGCTCACCTCAGTAACAGCAAGTGTATGTTTTCATATCTGTTCAGCTTGGAAAAGCGACTTCACTCTGCACTGGGAGATTCGGACAAGGTTATGCTCTAAATGAAGCCTTTCTAAAGAGGAAAGCTTCCCTCAAGTGGTCAGTCGTCCTTGCTCTGGGAGTGATGTGCGTGTCGTACACACATAGCTAGAGTTTGAGCACAGACTTGTCCCCAAAAGTGAGTTAAATTTGGCAAAACTTGCTTTGAGAGCCATTTGGGGGCATCCTCAATCGATTAAATTTTTTATTTATTTATTTTTTTTAAATCATGAAACATTATTCCGTTCTTACGGACACACCAAACTCATCTTGTTTTCTGTTTCAGAGTGGCGACAGGGGCGACTGGCGAGGATCATTCTGCAGGATGAGGATGTCACTACTAAGATTGATAATGACTGGAAACGCCTGAACACACTAGCACACTATCAGGTACAGTTACACCTGAGCTGTTACCATGAAAATAAACAGCCCTAATAAACAAAATAATGGTGTTATGTACAGAGATGGAATAAACTGTAAGGCCATGGAAATTTTATAAAATTATATGTATATATAGACTCTTTTACACAAAAGATGTCTTAAATATTCTTATATTTAAGTATTCTTACCTGATAATGGAAATGATTTCCAGTAATCTCTGTTGAATTATTTTGAAAAATGTACATTTATATTTATCATGAATGACTGTAAAATTCATGGTAACTCGCTGGTCAAATAAGGTAGGAACGCATTTAAAAGTTGTTTTATGGTCTTAACTACGAAACATTTGTAATCAAGTGGACATATTAGTCAAATATCAAATACTAACGGTGAAATGTTTGGACTAATTAAGATTTTGTAATATTTAATTTAAGATTTTGTAATAAGAAGTCCCTTATGCTCACCCAGGCTGCATTTATTCTCTCAAAATTCTGTAAAACCAGTAATATTGTTTTTATTTGAATTTTTTTATGTTTTTTCCTGTGACTGCAAAGCTGAATTTTAATCATTAATCCAGTCTTCCATATCACATGATTATTTAGAAATAATTCTAAAATGCTTATTCGGTGCTCAGTTATCAAAAGCATTTTAAAAACTCCCCAAACGTGGAGCTTAACCACTAGTGTAAATATTGAGCTTTGTCAAGTATTGTTGCAGAATATATCTATGATTTGCAGAGTACAGTTTGCTAATGTCTCTATGATTGAGTTTTTCTGAGTAATGTGCAGCGATGTTGTGTTTCTCACTGTTCTCAGGTAACAGATGGGTCTGTTATCGCCCTGGTGCCAAAGCAAAACTCTGCGTACAACATCTCAAACTCATCCACCTTCACCAAGTCCCTCAGCAGATATGGTACGAACTCTGCCTCAAAGCCTGGTTTTGATTTTCTCCTCAGAACTTCCAAGTTTCGTCAGAGACTTTCATCAGAAGAGCGAGATCACATTTGCCTTATTCAACCGAAAGATTTGTATGTATTGCACCCAGAGCTCACTGGCCTCTATTTTTCCCCTGAAAACGAGAACTCGCGCTAGTATTGTGTCCTCCTGTCTCGATTTCAAAAAGCTGGCAGACTTGATGTTTTTCGCTGTTCTTTGTGATGATTTTTGTTTTGTTTTCGGAGCACTTTGGCTGTTTGTGCGAATAAGAGGTGATGATAGCACAGAACTGAAGGTGTTTTGTTCCTCGACCCAAAAAAAGGGAAAGGGGATCAGAGAGAAAAAGCTGTTTAATGTTGTCTGTCCTCCTCAGAAGCGAGTATCCGTGATTGCCGCAGAATTACATGCACTCAAGCCATGGCTCTCTCATGGCAGACGTCCATTATAGTTCCCTTTGAGAGGGGGCTTCGTGTCTGGGATAATTCTCTGAGTGCTCAAACACTGGACACACATTCGTATTGTTGTTTAAGTCGTGTTTCGCTTGTTGCCATAGAAACGGCAGCGGTTAGCAGTCACTGTGGTGTCGGAGTGTTGTCGGTGCAGATCGTGGTCATTACATGATCTGGCTCTTACGTTTTTTATTTGATTTCCTGGATATGTAAGCTCCAGAAAATACCTTTGAACATTGTTCCAAATCCCTTCACACCCCAGCACAGGAAGTGAATTCATATCTTCAATACCCTAAGGAACGTTCCTCCCCAGCCTCCAGAATGGACATAGCGATAAGAGCACCGGACAGATATGCATCTCCCTCGGCCTCCGTAATGAAGTTTGACACTCGTACCATTAATAATGAACGATGCATTCACGGGCCATGGGAGAGAACAGAGGAAGTCTTATTTCAGACTGCTCACAGGGTATTTTTATATATTCGTGTCATACTTTATTATCCTGAGCTGAACATTATATGCGATTTGTGTCACATTGAGAAACGAGATACAAACACTTGCGTGTTGCTAGCGCCAGGCAGGCACGAATGGCCTGTTTGGCCAGAAACATACTCATAAAAATATAAAAATGCAACTGCAAGTACACAAAGGCAAACGTTTTGCCAGCGATCATCCAATATGGGGTTTTCTATAGCTGATATCAATATTTAGAAAGCAGGGTATTGACATAATGCTGATATAAACAGAAGCAAATAAAATAAAATACCAGTTTGTTCAAAAGTTTGGGGGTTGTTAGTTGTTGTGATTGTTGTTGTTTTTTTAATCAAAAATACAGTATTTATTTGATACAGTAAAACAGTAATATTGTGAAATATTATTGTAATTTAAAAGAACGGTTGTCTATTTTAGTATATTTTGAAATTTAATTTATTCCTGTGGTGATGAAGCTGATTTTTAGCCACCATTAAGGTCATTGCACACTGAGTCCGAAATTTTCTCATGTTAAAAAATAAATACAACCTCGCGTAGTCAATCATGTTTACACACTGCCTCTGAAACTTTCGTCCGTCATAAAAAATTTGGATCGTGTTCGATTTTTCTGCGTTTTCGCATCCGTAGCATGCATTTTGATAGGAAAGGATGAGGAATACGAAAAAACAGAAAAACGCATGCATAAATTTCAGACTCTGTGTGCAATGACCTTTACTGTAGTCTACAGTGATCCTTCAGAAATTATTTTAATATGCTGATTTGATGCTTAAAAAGATGCTGAAAACAATGTTTTGATTAGATTTTTACTTTTTGTTGTTTTGTTTTGTTTTGTAGGAAACCATAATAAATTCTTTAAAGATTCTTTGATCTAAATTTTAAAAGGACAACATTTACTTTAACCGAAAATATTCTTTAGTAACATTATAAATGTCTTTATTTATACATTTATAAATCAATTTAATGCAATCTAGATATTTTTCAGAAAAGCTAACTTCTCTTTGCACTTGTTCCATCTGTGGTTTATGTGAACTAGAAACTTGACCGTAGAAGACAGTTTATGCTAATGCCCATCGTTGCAGCAACACTGTGAAGGCAACACACACTCGTATTGCATTATGAATTGCTTTCTGACACATTTCGGTGCCTGAACGTCTGCGTTGACGTACTTGCACAGAGTAAGTTTCAGCCATTAATGTTTATCTCTGCTATCTTGTGGTCTCTGTGCAGCTTAAAAATGCTCATTCCCTGGTTTATTTATTACTATATTTATTATTTATTTGCTTTTTTACTATTATGTTTTTCTAAGCCTTGACTTTTTTTATGCGGTGTAATATAAAAGCGCTGCGAGGAGCCGAATTAAGCTTACAGTGGCTGTTTCTTTCAAGCACGCCGGCCTGCCAGTCTGTGACTGATTAACTAGACTCCAGACGCGGGACTCTATCTTTCACTCCCACTTGCCACTTAAGGATAGAATAAACCTGAGGGAGTTTTTGATGGATTCTGCAGATGCAGTATATTCATTGTAGTTTAGGGCATCCATAGGAAATGATCCTTACCCAGAATGCCTTATCCTCAGACAGATTACTGTGCTTAACCATCCATTAGCCAGAGCTCAGCTCCTCTCTACTCTCATCTTTGATGTGTAACTCCTGGGTATTTAGCAGCCGACTGCTCATCAGATAGAAGAGACCGCCGGACCTGATTTACAACCGCCGATGTGACTATTTTATGCTGTTTAGGTTTTCGCTTTATATTATATTTATGAAGATGGGTGGGTTCAATATTACCAGAGAGTTCTAAACCATCCAGATAGCGCAGATTATGATGAAATAAAAGCAATAAGCCTTGAGAGGCCATGCATTACAGTGATTTTAATGCAGTACGAGTACCCAACACACCCTTGACTAAGGTAAAATTGCTGTAACGCATGGCCTTTCAAGCCACATTGCTTTTATAAAATGGCAGCAGTATAAGGAACATGTTAAAAGACATACATTTTTACTAGACAGTTTGTTGAAATTTTACATTAATCAGAATGAACAATTCTTTTGGCAGGTATCATTGTTTCTCATCCTAGCAAATGTAAAAATAGTGCTATCGTGTTATAAAATGCTAGAAATCTTTTGATGATTGACTTTGTCTTTCTCTTTAGAGAGCATGTTGAGGACGGCCAGCAGCCCAGACAGTCTGCGGTCCAGGACGCCCATGATCACACCCGATCTAGAGAGCGGTACCAAACTCTGGCACCTCGTCAAAAACCACGACCATGCAGACCAGCGTGAGGGCGATCGCGGGAGCAAGATGGTGTCAGAGATCTACCTGACACGACTGCTGGCCACCAAGGTGAGCTTGCATGAAGTTTTCTGGCAGGGTTCCTCTGGTAAAATTAGCATTCCAGGGGATAAATATCTTTATTAGTAAAACATGCGGACATGAAAAACAACCCGCAGCAACAGTGTTAAAGTAGCGGACTTGGCAACACTGCTCTTAATCCTGCTAATAAGATGTGTTTTAGTCGATTGGATCACGAGGGAGTAGATGGGGGATGCACATTCCAGTTAACATCTGGTGTCTCTCTTGTCCACTTTCGACCACTTTCCTGACATACACCTAAGGTCAGGTATATGTATGTGCTTTTTCTGATCTTTTGATCCAATATTGTGAAAAAAGCTTACACAATTTACATATTGAACACAAAAAGAGGCAACAGAAAACAAAATTTAGAACAGCTGCTTTCATTTCTGCTCTGAAAGCCACAAAAATACCCAGAACACTGTGGGTTTGTGTTAGAATCAGGAGTGGTAAGAGAACACTTTGCTTTTTACATTTTTTTTTGCCTTCAAACCAAACTTCCCATTTCAGACGGCAAGGTTTAAATCCTGTCTTGCTAGCACGCTGGCCAAGCTCAAAACTTTTCGAACCATGTTTACACGTGTAAAGAGGCATCTTAATACCAGGTTTAAACAAGGCCTAAGAAATGATATGAATTTTCACTTTGTCAATCTTTAAGTTTTGAGGATGATAAAAACAGTGCAACATTGTGCTTTTATCCTAACCAAATGCAATAAACATCAAATATGTTCTGACTGGCTGTAATTGTCACAGATTCAAATTCAGTGTTGACAGAGAAACCGCTTGAATCTTGCTGCATCACTTCTGGTTGGGACACAATATAATATTCCTGCTATCTCATTTCTACTCTTCTATCTTCCTCCCCATTCTTGGTTCTGTAGCTTATTGCTTTGCCTCCTAATTGTTAGGCTAGGAAAAAAATGAAATCAGAATATGTTTACAAGCCTCTCGGGTGGTCAATTTTGATACATAATAAAAAATGATAGATAAATGTAATGCTGGAGCGGAAGAGAACAGCAGGAGACAGGTAATTTGTTGTGGATCGAGTGCTTCATGGTGCGTGGTGACAGAGCGCGGAATGAATGCTGGGAAACCTCGCGGACTGTGTCTGTCTGTCTCGTACATACACACACACACACACCAGCACACCTAATCAACACACTCCACATTATCTGAGAGCCACTGCTGTTCTCCCGCTCTCAGACATGATGAATAAACCAACATCATCTGTTCGGCTGCTTGAGGCTGTTTAGCGATTTGAGGCCTTTAGTAAGTTTTTGCAAGTAGCGATTTTGTGCAAGTAGCCGTTGTGATCAATAGGAGAGGTTTACAGCTGAGAAAGTTCTAGTAGCTTCGAATCGTTACATTTTCAGCCTTTTTCTGTTAGTAAAGTTTCTGTAATACAGTGGTTGTCAGCTTATGGGGGGAAAAGATGCTAATTGTAATAATAAAATGCAACTTACCATAATATTGAGCATTAAATAAAATAAAAATTGAGCTTTTGAAACCGAAAGGACAAAATATCCCATGTTTTGTTGGCACTTTTCTGTTTATGTCATGCTAATATATAAACAATTCCAGTATTTAATGTTAAGGAGAATTTGTTTTCTGTACGGTTTTCTTCTTTCTTTACAGGGTACTTTACAGAAATTCGTTGATGATTTGTTTGAGACTATATTCAGCACAGCTCACCGTGGCAGTGCTCTCCCTCTCGCCATTAAATACATGTTTGACTTCCTGGATGAGCAGGCAGACAAACACCAAATCACAGATTCAGATGTTCGTCACACCTGGAAGAGCAACTGGTGAGGAGCTGTACCCCTTAAACATTTAATTCAAGATTAAATTACTGTTTTATGAAATCAATTGGATTTTGTTCTCATTATCTACCTGTTTCCTTCCCCTCGTCCTCAGTTTGCCATTGAGGTTCTGGGTGAACGTGATCAAAAACCCTCAGTTTGTGTTCGACATCCACAAGAACAGCATCACAGATGCATGTCTCTCCGTAGTGGCCCAAACCTTCATGGACTCCTGCTCCACATCTGAACACAAGCTCGGCAAAGATTCCCCTTCCAATAAGCTGCTCTATGCTAAAGATATTCCTAATTACAAGAACTGGGTAGAAAGGTAAGTGGACTAAGATCTTGCTTAGCAGAAAATATTAGTCGTTAATTATAACCTTCAAATCATCACACTCATCTGGTCCTGCTGTTATGCTGTCCTGCAGGTATTACTCAGACATCGCGCGCATGCCCGCCATCAGTGATCAGGACATGAGCGCTTATCTCGCGGAGCAGTCCAGACTCCACCTGAGCCAGTTTAACAGCATGAGCGCCCTCCATGAGATCTACTCCTACATCACAAAGTACAAAGACGAGGTAAGAAAAAGAAAAGCTGACTGTGTTCAGAATGGAATACTAGCTTACTGCACAGTACAGTATATGCATACTATTGTTTATATATGTTAAAGATGCTAAATACAGATAATACAATGCAATTTTAATGTGATATTGTGCATTAAATAAAAGTAATGTCAAAAATTAAATAAAAAAATTATCAAACTTTTAAAACAAAAGAGAAAACCTTAACCATATCTTTGTTGACGATATCAATAGTCAAACTCGACTATATATATCTTGGTAATTTTAGTATATTGTATGGTAATGGTAACAATAAACCATGTCAATATTTAGTAATAAGGACGATTTATTTTTTTAAATGTAGGTAATTCAACGTTTTGGTCTTTAGTAAGGTTGGGTATCAAGAACCGTGTATTCGAAAAGACACGTGAATTTCGATTCTGCTTAACGATTCCTGCGTTTGCATTTTAGTCTGATTTTAAACTATTTGAAGCGCAGGAAGGGAAAGATCTTGCGCACTGTTTACGTGCAGCGCACACATCTGAAAGCGCGAGCACAGAGAACAGCAGCTTTGACAGTGGTCCCTATGCGGGTTCCCGACCTGTGTCCGTTCTCCAACCTTTCCGTGCATTTCCACTACAATTCAAATGGTACCCAACCCTAGTCTTTAGGCAAATCCATTTGCTCTTTATATAATTACTATTGTTGTCAATAATATGCATAGTATGCAATAAGTAACAAACATTTCACACATGTTGTCACATGACCACATATTTGCATGTTTAACTCCACAAGTTGCATCTAGGTATTTTAGAGATAAATAAAAAAAATGCATAAAACTTAAATTAAACAATGAGTCAAGAAATAGGTGTTTGAACAATATTAGGGCGTGTTTACACCTGATCACTTCATGCTTTTTCTCTGAACGTATAGCTATCCGATCGTGAAAAGACCAGAGGTAGATTTAAATCTGATGGCTCAAACCACTTCAGGTGGTGAAACTGGACAAATGTAAATGCATCTCATTGTTGAAACCACATATGTACATTTTACTCCTCCCAAAATAAAAAATACACATGTGAGAGCATGTTATAGGCTATGTTATAGTCAGATATGACACTGTTAATGTAACACGCATCGCCGCGGATGAGTAGCTGATATCTCTTCAGCAAGCCGACGTGCAAACTGCCACAAATAAAACTGAAAGTACGACGCAGACGCTCAACACACAATCATCTTCATTAAGTAGTGAGACTAACCTATCTTTCCATTTCTGAGGCCACGCTCTCCCCTGTTGCGGTCTTTAATCATGAAATTAGCTGATGATGAATAAAATGCATTTTTGTTGCTTTCATTGACGTGAACTGTTAATTTCGCATATAGCGCGGGAATTAAAGATCGGATTTATATCAGTTTTGCCAAGACACATTTATGTGGCCAAGCATAAATGGAAGCACAAATCATATAGATATCCGTTCACAGAAAACACATGAAGTTACCAGGTGTAAACAAAATCAGTTAATATCACTTATAGTTCATTTTGGAAACAGAAGGTCAAGTTGAGCATGTTGCATCATGGGATACACTATTTCATAGAGTGTGCTCTGGTTGCACACTTAACAATTCAGCAAATAGGAAGTAGCTACTTCATGCATACAGAAAATTATCTTGCTATAAATAATGCATACTACTTTCTTTGAAAAATAGTGTGTAGTGTGCCATTCTGAAGATATTTCATAGAGGAAAAATGAAAAAAATATGGTGGCTACTCTGACTAGTACATCAGATTTCGACCGAAGCAGGCCAGGATAGTGTTTAAATGGCAAATTGTGAAATCTAACACTTTTAATACATGGCCACTCCGATACAGTATTATCCATGTAGCCCTTCACACGTAACGCCATCTGACAGCACACACGAGATCATGTGTCAAAAGCAGTGACTCATTCCAGCCAGGCTGGATAAATGGAGAGATAATGAGCCGCCGAAGGAGACCATTTAATTCTACCTTACACAGAAATGAGGGAATGTGTGTGTGTGTTTTAGTGAAAAGAAATAGACACAGTGGGTCTGCATAATTATTCCTACATTTGCAACTGTGTTTCTTCACCCATTAAGCAGATATAAAAAGGTGTCCATAGTTAGCACCTAGCCTTGTTTCTTTCTAAACGATTTCATTTCAGTCTTCCATTTCCTTACCTTCGGGAGAGTTTAGTCTAACACAACTCATCAAACATCATCTCGGCTCTCTATGAAACCGCTCTCCCTCTCTCTGTCTGACATTAATACACTGCAGCTGCTTGCGTTTTAAGCAGCCGTTTATGTTCATTAGTCTTTATTATCCACATGCGCACGTGTCCACATGAACACCCTCGCTGAACCTGCGTGAAAACAGGAGGGAAATTAGCAGTCCATTATCTGACACTGAGGGTGTTGGAGATTCTTGTCTTTGCCGTTTCCTTTACATTTACACACTTGCTTTTGGTTAAACCAAGCAGATGGGTGTTAGGATCACACGCTGTTTCGCAAAAACAAGTTCTGAGAGGCACATTTGCCTTTCTGTCAGCAGACAGACATATATAAAGGAAGCGATGAAGCCAAGTGGCTAAAGATCTTGATTCTTGACTGGTAACGAGAAGGTTGTAGATTGGAACCCCACCTTCTTTAAAATCAACATTATTACATTTAAATTCACTCTGCCTCTGAAACCACTTTTCTTTTCAGCTGACTTCATCAAGCCTTTCTATTTTTAGCCCCTCCCCCAGCAATTTTATCAGTTTATGGTGCTCATGCTGTCTTTAAGTTCTTCTAGAAGGTATACTTACTAATTCAGAAATCCTAACGGGTGTTGTAGTGACTTTGGTGTCATTTTCATATCTATTTGTATCTTTTTCTACATCCTGATCAACACAGGAAGCATAAAGAGCAAAAAGTGTGTAGTTAAGGCTTTGTGTTTTTTATCACTTTTATGCTGAGTATATACAGTCATTTATAATTTTGTCACGCAAGCCCGTTGCCTCATAAACCAACTAAATATCCACCTACTAAACCGTGAAAACACTCTAATCTGAGGTAATTTCCTCCTCTACAGATCCTGTCCGCACTACAGAAGGACGAGTTAGCTCGGCGACAGAGACTGCGCAGTAAACTGGAACAGGTTATCGACACCATGGCTCTGACAAGCTGAGGACCTCCTCCCCGTCTCTCCACCCACCTCAGCTGGCTCCCTCTGACCTCCTGACCCCGCCCCCGAGCCTCGCTCACAGTCATACACACACACGCACACATACACACACATATACACACACTAAGCTAACGGACTGCAAGGACAGAAGCAGTACACTGGAGACCCCTCAGCCCAGGGTGGAAATCCTTTCATCACTTCCTTTGAACTCAACACGCACCAGAATGTCTGCCCGGACGCCACGTCCAACCAATAGGACTTCGTTTATTTGGATTTTTATAATTTTGGAGTGTGTGTTGAGCCATGCTTGTGTGCTTTTACTCACCAAGAATGTCTTGTATTATGAGCCAGAAGACCTTAAAGCCCATGAAGGATAAAATCGGTGCCCCCCCTCCCCCCACAAGCAGAATTTTGTTTTAGCGCTTACTTTAAAGTCTTTTTTTTTTTTTTCTTTTACTCTTTGGGTTGATCAAACAACTCGCTCACTCCAGTCTCCTGCCACTTGTGTTACTGCTGAATTTGCACAATTTACAGGAACTACAACAAATGAAAATGATATAAATATATATATAAATGTGTATAGATCTATAAATACAACTGCATTTTTATACAAAAAGAGTGAAAAGATGCGTACAAAGTTTTCCATTTTAACATAGCAAAGAATAAGATGAATTTGATATGTGAAACAAAGACTGAACTATGAAAAAAAAAAATCGAAAAAAATGTCCTGTGCCATGTTTTATTTGAATGTTGTTTAGTGCAAAAAACGATTTTCTTTAGATAAAATGTGCTATGATTTAAATGTTGACTACCCTAGTGACTGAAGAGCTGAGAGTGAAAAAAATGTGCAAAAAAGAACAAACTCAGACAAATGTGTTCCCATGTGGTACCTAGTGTTTTTTGGGGAAATCGTCCTCACGAAAAACAAAAGGTTCATTGTTTAGTTGGTGGATGAATCTGTGTATTTAGTTTTTGTACACTTTTTTCAACCTTTATTGCTATTATGGTTTTAGTCTGAAAGCCACTTGAGGACATATTCTTTGCTATTCTGTGTGAAAACTCGATCGATAATTAATAATTGGCCGTTTTCATTTTGTGTTCCTTTCTCATATTCAGACGTCAGCACTCTAAGCCTCGGTCATTTTTGCACAAATCAGTCTCGAATGAAGGAAAACTTGAGATTGAAGAACTGACGAATGTGTTCCGTTACTGATGATGTCACAATGTGGCATTCGGAGAAGGTTCAGTGACATCACGGTAAATGTAGCAAATGTTAATTCCATGCAGTTCCACTTCTCTTTGTTAAAAGCTTAAAAATCAAACTGTTGCACACAGAACGTGTTTTTAAGCTGAATAATTGTATGTGAATGCTACCCATTCACGAAAACTGATAGTTAAGCTAAGTTGATTTGAATTAATCTCAGAAAGGCGGTAACTATTGTCACGTTCTTAAACGCCCATCATGTCAGCAGTAGATACTTTTTTTGGAAGTAGAATCTTTTTATGGAGTATTTGTATTTATTTTATTTTCTGGTGTTCAATTTTGAGCTCATAAGCTACATGGTTTCCTTATGACATTTTTATTGGATGTTTTTGCGCTTTTTCTCGAATTTCAACAAACTCGTTTCCATCAAGATTGGTGATTTGCAGTGTTACAAATACAAATGTGAAGCGATTCTCAAACTGTTTCAGGGGTATCAAGCGGATGAAGTCGAGCTCTGCTTTACTTTTTTTCACCATCTTGGTTGTTTAGGAGTTTCTCTTTATCTTCTCTCTTGCGAGCGTCGGTAACTCTGTGAGGATGTGTATTGCAGTGACTCGCTTTCATGTGCTGCAGCAGTTCTCTAAAAATCAGTCGTGTTCAAACAAGAGAAAGCCTCTCCTGCTTTGGCTTTCCACTGAGATTAAAGCAGAAGTAGTACTTTCTGAGATGCGATAGTAACGTCTTTGAAAGATTTAGGTCAGAAACCCAATGAGAGAAACCGAACGTTTGACAGGATCTCGCTCACGTTACCTCCACCATACATCAGGGTTTGTTCCAGGTGGGAAAGTAATAATGAATCACTCTTTACACATTTATTTATTTTGGGATTACGGTTTACGTTATTGACTTCATGCCATTGGGATTTCTCCTAATCAACCCGGAGCAGGCCTCCACAACTCTCTTCAACGTATCTTCCACGGTAAAGACAATCTCCTTGTAGACTCGAGATGTTCACCTGTTAGGAACTGCCTTCGTTTTCAGTCTTCGCACACGAATTCGAATTAGATCAATGTTGGAGTTGCTTGCTTTTTTGTGTTTAGCTCTCATAATCTCTTAGCGATCATTTCTGGCAATCTTAGAGCTACGTGGAAGGAATCGTTAATGAAGTAGATCGATAGATAGACTTCCTAAAATACAGGACACACAACTGTCGGATGTGTGTGTCTTCATTTTAAGAGTAGTAGGAAAGAGCTAGACGTTTAGCATTGCAGGTGACTTAGACCCTTCCGTCTGGCTTTCCTTACGTTAGTATGTTCAGTTCATTTTCAGTAATGAGTTTCTGCATGCTTCGACATTACAAAATGATTTGAGAATACAAGCATGCTGTTCTACTTTCATTCCAAAGGCTGATGATGTTCATTCCACATATCATAATGTACGGTCTAGCCATGTTTTGTTTGTTTTTTTTATCATTGTTTTCCAGATGGAAAAATCTCGATGTGCTTTGCTTTGTGCTACGTTAGCGGGACTTTGGTGATGGTGATTGTAAAGCAAATGGTTGCATTGTAATGTCTCAGGACATGTGTTTCACTTTGATGTCGTCTTTGCCTTTCTTTTCATGCGACTTATTTTTTATGACGAGTGCTATCTTTGATTTTGATGTTGAGTTGTGGAACTCTTCAGAGATATTCTAACATTTCAAAGACTTCGCTGTGTAAAGTATTAGAGTGATGCCTCTCATTTTACAACACTTGTTTTGAGAACTACTTTTGAGTACAGGAACAAGCAAACAAAAAAAGAAGTTGTAGTAAAGGGGAAAACAAGCCGAACATAAGGTGTTTCAGACTCACAGAGCTTTCATTTCGCACAGAGTGCCTTGTCAACTCCTCTCTCATTTTTCTCAACCTCCTCCGACCCTTCCATTTCCCACAATCCATCTCTATCCATACGCCTCTTTATCGCTGTCTGGCCACGCCCTCTTTCTTAGACTCCTCCTCAGTCCAAATGACCAATCCGGGTTTTGATTTCCGCTCATGTTGTTTCCAGATTGAAGAAAAAATCCTTTTTTGGAAGGATGAATTAACTTAAGTGTAGGAACAGAATGTGAGCATGTAGATTTCAAAGAAAACGAAAACTAAAGAATTTTACTACTTTATTAATTCTGATACCTTTTGAAGAGTTTCAGACTTGAATCAACTGTGACAAGTTGGCTGTTAAATGCTCATTGTGTAAATATTGTGCTCTTTCCTATTTTGCAAATTTATTATGTGTAAATAAACATGCATCAAGGAGAGATTAAACATTTTTCGCTAAAATTGCTCGTCTCCCTGGTCTTCTGATTTTCAGTTATTGTTTCACTACATCATGTATAGTAGATATGTTATCTGTCAAATTTAGTGTTTTTTTTTTGTTGTTTTTTTGTCAAATCTGATGGCACAAAAGGTCCAGTGTCAATTGTATAGCAATGCCACGAGGGTCACTTTTCAACCACGCAACTTTTTGTTGGTCAACATTTTTGAATTTGTGACCTTCTTGAACACAATACAAAATTCATGAGGAGAAATTTCTACAACTGGATTTCAAATTTGAAATTTCGTCTACCAAAAATAAATATGTCCACACCAAATGTTATGGTTTGGCTTCTATTATGGTTCCTAAGGAGCCATTTTGTTACTTTATAGATTTTTCTTTATTGCTAAATTATAAAGCAGCATTTCATTTCAAGGCAATCCTAGAATGCATTGCAATGAACTGGAAAAAAAAGAAAATATTTACAAATACATATCTATTAATAAATAATATCAAATTGTTAGCTTGGCAACATCAATCTGTATTCATATTTATTGCTTTAGTTGAGCTGCTGGTGATTGATTGATTGATAGATAGTAATATCTATTTACTTGCTCTTTAGTAATAGCAAGTAAAGGTGATCAAATCTTGAACGTAAAACAATAAGAGGAATAACACAGGTCCCATTTCAAGAGTCTGTTGTCAGCTGCCTATGTAGACAGTAGCGCTCAAACTAGGCTTTGAACGCGAGTGAACGGTATGTGGAGTGTTTATCTGATAGCGTCCTGACATTTGAGTCCCAGTAATGATGGAGGAACTGAGATTTGGCTCTTTATTCAGCTCAGTGAGCCCCGCCAGATGAAACTGCCCCCATTAGTTTGGAGCATATAATCGCTCAGACTAATTCAATTAAAACTCTTTTTGAAGGAAAGCTCAAATTGCCCTATGATTGCGAGCCCACCGAGTCTTTAAATGATTCTGTCAGACTCAAATGTGCATGTACCAGTAAAGCTGTGATTTATGGCTGCCTGGCAGTGGATGTGATTTTCTTTCCTCTAAGCAGTTACAGTCAATGACGGCCGCCGCAAACGGCGAGAGCAATTAAAGCTCCATTCCACTTTTGTTGCTAGATGAGCATCTTGAGCTACACAATGATGCTCTGATTCTCTCAGTGAATAGTTTCACATGTGTCACTACTTGTCAGGCACCTTATCCTTTCCTTTTCAAGAAGTGTTCGTTTGCCTGTATGAGTAGCTAGTTCTACGAATCAAATTTTTGCAGGCCTTGTGTTTTGATTTTTCTTAAATGGGTGGGGAGTAATGGAACAATGTGATGAACTGTCCTTCAAGGAAAACCAATCGAAATGCTTCTAAGACTGTATTTATGCTGTCAAACTATTCTGATTTATTTACATGAAGAGATTGTTGCGTGTAATATATATACACTAGCAGTCAAAGTTTGGAGTAATAAAGATTTTTATTATTTTAAATATTGCAATTAAATATTACAATTTAAATGATTTATTCCTGTGATGCAAAGCTGAATTTTCAGCATCGTTACTCTAGATTTCACTGTCACATGATCATTCAGAAATCATTCTAATATGCTAATATGTGACCCTGGACCACAAAACCAGTCTTAAGTCACTGGGGTATATTTTTAGCAATAGCATTGTATGGGTCAAAATTATTGATTTTTCTTTTATGCCAAAAATCATTAGGATATTAAGTAAAGATCATGTTTCATGAAGATATTTTGTACATTTATTGCTGTAAATATATCAAAACTTCATTTTTGATTAGTAATATGCATTGCTAAGAACTTCATTTGGACAACTTTAAAGGCGATTTTCTCAATATTTCGATTTTGTTGCACCCTCAGATTCCAGATTTTCAAATAGTAGTATCTCGGCCAAATATTGTCCTATCCTAACAAACCATACATCAATGGAAAGCTTATTTATTCAACTTTCATGTGATGTATAAATCGAAAAATTGACACTTAAGACTGGTTTTGTGGTCCAGGGTCACATATTATTTTGAATGTTGAAAAAAGTTGCACTGCTTAATATTTTTGTGGAAAGCATGATACAGTACTATTCAAAAGTTTGGGCTAAAAACATAGAAAAACAAAACTAGAAATTATTGTATTTAACAAAAATGCATTTAATTAATTGAAAGTGACAGTAAAGACAATTATAAGGTTAAAATATGTTTTTGCTGTTCTACATCAAAGAATCCTGGAAAAAGTGTTACAGTTTCCTAAAAATGTTTAGCAGCATCAAATCAGCAAATTAGAATGATTGCTGAAGGATCATGTGGCACTGAGGACTGGGGTAATTCAGTAAAAGACTGCCTATAGTGGCAGGGTATTAATTTAAACATGAATGATAATTTTATTAATATTAAAGTTTTTCAACCATAGGTTGATGGAGAATAAAACATAAAATTGTGTTACATTTTTAAGACATTCCTGAATTCTGGTGTATGAGGGGTCCTTGGGTCTTAACGTAAACCAACAAGTCCAATCAAATGTGTCAGAATACCAGATGTGTTCATTAGGCCTTGCAGTGTAAATGCAGCCTAAATAAAGAGGTACTTTTAATTTGACACATCTTGACAGGAACAGATGTCATCATTAAAGACTTCT
Organism: Barbus barbus; assembly: GCF_936440315.1. Classification (NCBI taxonomy): domain Eukaryota; kingdom Metazoa; phylum Chordata; class Actinopteri; order Cypriniformes; family Cyprinidae; genus Barbus; species Barbus barbus. Next base: position 20,131,199 of record NC_136718.1, read on the forward strand.
GGTCATTGTTTCCCTAGACCACAAACTGGGAGGACTGGGATGATGAATGATGAACGACAGCTGTGAATGGAGGTAGAGTCTGTAGCTCCTCATGCAGATTTGGCACTGGCTTTCCAAACACATTTCTTCAGGTGTCTTCAAGCTGGTTTAAATGAACGGTGAAGAGTTTTGATATTTATTTTCACATTCTGGTTTAGTTCACAATGAAGTGCCAAATAGACACTTGGAATTTGGAGTTTATAACTCTTTGGGAAAAATAACTATCCACCTTTTTTTCTTCCCATAAGAGCATTATAAATTTTGTGGCTCTAGCTTCTAGCTCATCCACGTCCAGCTATTTTGAGCTGTATAAACAGCTCGTTTTGCTGCTTGATATTGAAAATTGGTGTGTCTTACCATATTATTTGAATGTATTATCTTATGAACACACTGGTTTGTAGTGCAAACAGTTTTACCGTTTACTGCACATTGTTATTCTTCTCGTTATTTCCCTATACTCTTAAAAATAAAGGTGCTTCAAAAGGTTCTTCACAGCGATGCCATAGAAGAACCATTTTTGGTTCCACAAAGTACCATTCAGTCAAAGGACCATCTCTTTCTTACCTTTTTATAATCTGAAGAACCTTCTTTCGCCACAAAGAACCTTTAGTGACCTTTAGAACAATAAAGCTCAACTTGAACTTGAACTTAGTGAAACAGAAAGGTTCTTCAGAAGTTAAAGGTTCTTTATGGAACCATTTAGACAAAAAGGTTCTTCTATGGCATCGTGAAACACGGCTAATAAACTGGAAGTCTCGCACAAAGCCTTACTTCTGCGTTAAAGAATAAGGAGGATATAGCACAGTTGTTTTAGGATCTGGCCATGCATCATGTCTCTTTTATGTGCTCACTCTCTATTTGGATGAATCTTATGAAAATGTGCCAAGGTCATGTTTCACCCCAGAAAAAAATATCTTTATTTTAATATTTTTAAGAGTGTAGAATAAACGGAACCCTCTCTTTAGAACCATTATGATTTATAAAAAAAAAAAAAATCTTTTTGGACAAATATATTTAAGTACACTTACCTGATAGTCTCATTATTGTTCTTGAGTATGACCATTTAAAAATATATATTTTTAATGCTATTTTACGCATCACATCACAATGAAGACTAGCACAATATATTCAGTTAAAGATACTTAATATATGCTTGTTACTTCTGACTCTTAATATTGGAACTCAATAACTAAAATGACCACAATATATTAAATTATTGATACTTAATCATTTAAATAATTTATATTTTTATATTACAGTAAAGATAAAGACTTTTTGTATGCTAGTAACAAGATTTTTAAGGGAAAACTTGTTAATTGTCAAAAATAATAATGAATATGACTATAACAGTGAATAATGAAAGTGCTAAATGAATAAATTTTATCGGTACAATATATATATATATATGTATGTATAATTTAATATGAATATTGTTGATGTCTTTTGCTTTTTGTTCTTGGCTATTTTTGTGAGATTCGGCCATTTACTGATATTTCGCACCTCCACCAGCTCAACTTATCTCCCCTCCCCCATATTTCCCGCTATATTTTTTTCAATCCTTTTTTCCCTCTTTTAAGCGTCTCTCCTCTGCTCAGGGCCTCCCGCTGACAGACAGATTCTTGAATGGCTGATGGTCAGAATAAAGAGACACAGATGTGGACAATTATCTTGGCGTTCACTCATGCGCGCCGCACGCGTCCCTCACCAGGTCTCTGAGGACAGGGGCTCTGCTGATGAAGCCGTGGGATTGCCCCCTGGAAATGATCACACCTGCGTGAAGGTAATAAGATGGTGGTTTGCTGAGAGCCAGTTTGATTACCGAGCTCGGAGACGTGGAGTGTGATTGGCAGTGGAATGTAGACAGGGGTGATTAGGGGGGACGGATTTTGGCTGTTACTTCTCATGGAGCAAAGGTGTCGAGTGTGAAGATGTTGGAAATATGTCGAAGCATCAGTTGTAGCTGACTCAGTCGATTATGAGGCACTGTTGGCGTGCGCCATCTGTATATCTTAGCGATGAGTTTTGTTCAAAAATCACCATAAACACTGAATGACATCATTTCAGATAAGATAAGACAGAATGCCATCAAAAAATGAACAGACCATGTTTTATATAGCCTATCTATCTATCTATCTATCTATCTATCGATCTATCTATCTATCTATCTATCTATCTATCTATCTATCTATCTATCTATCTATCTATCTATCTATCTATCTATCTATCTATCTATCTATCTATCTATCTATCTATCTATCTATCTGTCTGTCTGTCTGTCTGTCTGTCTGTCTGTCTGTCTGTCTGTCTGTCTGTCTGTCTGTCTATCTATCTATCTATCTGTCTATCTGTCTATCTGTCTGTCTATCTAATCACCATCTTTATAACTATATATGTACAGTAAGATAAACATTTAAAAGAACTGTTTTATGTTTTAATATATCTTTTTAAATGTAATTTATTTCTGTGATGCAAAGCTGAATTTTCAGCAGTCATTACTCCAGTCTTCAGTGTCGTATGATCCTTCAGAAATCTTTCTAATATGCTGATATAATGCATAAGAATTTTTTTTATTATTATAAATGTTGAAAGTATTTTTACTGCTTTATTTTTGTGGAAGCCATGACTATTTAGAGGTTTAGTAAAGATTTTTGAAGTTAGATTTTTAAAGAAATCAATATACTTTTATTTATAGATGATAATGCATTAAATTGATCAGAAGTCAAAAATCCTGGGGAAAAAAAAAATAGTGAACATTTTCAGTGACATCATTTGGCTGTGCACTCTTTCCCAAATATTCTGTCAGCAATGGCTCTGTTTTCAATAACAGCATCGTTTCATCGTAAATTTTAAGGCAATCCTTTTAAACACTTAAATATCATCCACTTAAAAGTAGTTTTAAGGGCCAGACTCACTCAAACAAAGGAGTTTAATTATTTAGCCGAAACATTAATTCTGTTACGCCTTAAGAAACAGTGACACGTAAAATAAGGTCACGTAAACCAATTTGTTTGAAAAGTTTTCGTATACGTGGCTCCCATGACTTTAAATCTCAGTGTGGAACTAACAAAAGACTGGCGATGATGCAAATGAACCGAACTTAATGAGAGCAATGAAGAGGGTGCAAGCATTTTGCAATCTTTCAATTTATCAACGGGGGATTTACATGGCGGTTCTTTATGGTTTGGAGAGATAAGGGAAGCATTGCATTTTGGGATGTGAGCACGCCAAACCGGATCTTTGAAACAACAGAGAACCTTTCTGCGGATCCAGAGATAGTATGTACGCGCATGTGTGTACGTGTTTGCGGGGAGGGGGTCTCGGTGCACTCTAAACCCTTCAAAGGATTGATAAAGCAGAATGATTTAACAGCAGCAACACCGGCCCCTGCGACCACCGGCGTGTCAGCATTGATTGCAGTTATGGTGATTTGATGTGTGGAATTCAAATGCATGTCCTCTCAGCAGTCTGTCCACACAAAGTTAGAGTCAAAGCAATGAAGGCCAATGTTTAGAGGACGCTTCAGCTCCACGACCCCCTGTCGACAAATACAAGCATGACATTTACAACAAAAGTCGCATGTCATGTGAGCGAACGCATGCGTTTCTTGTGGGAAATTCACAGCACACGCTTTGTGTTTTTCATAACAAAGAACAAGTATAAGAACCCACCAAATAAAGTTTAAAATGCTAAATAAAATGAGATTGTGATGCATAGTTGCAATTGTAAGACATACTGTAGTCACAATTATAAAATAAATGGCTTATGGGAAATTAAGTCACAGTTATGAAAAGTCAATTGTGAGATATAAAATCATAATTACAAGAAATAAAGTCACAATTGTGATTTATGAAGTTGCAGTTATAAGAAATATAGTTACATTTGTGATATATAGTGGCAGGTTTTGAAATATGACTATTATGAGAATATAAAGTCAATTGTGAGATATAGTCACAATTACAAGATAAAGTCACAATTGTAATGTATGAAGTTGCATTTGTGAGAAATACAGTTAAAATTGTGAGATATAGTGGCAATTAAAAAAAGACTATTATGAGAAGTCCAAATTATGGAAATAAAGTCACAATATAGGAAATAAAGTCACAATACTGACATATGAAGCTGCAATTATGTAAAAGTAAGTTATGAAAAAATCTAAATTGTAATTATGAAATATAAGGTCAGAACATAATATAACATAAGGTCACATTTTGAGGTATGAAGTCAATTGCAAGATATAAAGTTGAAAGTTGTCACAGCTGTGCTATATAAAGACACATTTTGAGATTTAAGGAATGTGAAGTTGACTGTGTGAGCCATTGCGTGAAAGTCTCAATTGAGAGATGTCGCAAAAGACAAAAATTCATTATTCCCTTTTAATAATTACTTATTTTTTTACATAGAGAAACTGGGTTTCCATGCACGTTCCCCATATGATAAAATGCACTACATTGCATCATATTCTCTTGTACGAGTTGAGATGTTGCAATGAAGTTGCATGTCATGCGGCGCAGTTTGGTGTGAGGTTTGTTAATGAAGAAGTCTAACAGGGTGAGGAGAGCCTCCCCAGTGCCAAACACAGTTCACGAGCGAGAGCGCTTCAGTGCAGAATATGTGCATTTACTGCAGAACGAGCGGTAGTAAACTGACATCGCAGCTTTCTATGCATTTTACATGAGGGTTGTTGCCTGTCGAGGCCTTTCTCTCTCGCTCGCTCTCTTTCCTAAGCTGTTCCACGGCTACACTTCTCAGACAAAATTGAAAGAGGAAAGAAATGAAAGAACTGCGTCATTGTCTGATCAAATCAACCTTGCATCATGTACCTTTCCGACAGTACCCAGAATTCATCATGATCTCAGAAAAAAGGATCTGGCATATGCTGTGTTTACAAAGGAAATGTCTTTGGAGTGCCTTTTCTGGTTGCGCTCTCTTTGTATTTCTCAAGTGCTAAACATATTTACGCTTTAATAATACAAGCCGCATTAAAAATGAAAACTCATCATTAGCCGTGGATGTTCAAGAAATAATTTTCTGCACTATTAGCCCATTTATCCGTGCTTGTGCTAATGATAAACAAATAACCGAAGAGAGAGCTGTAAAGAGCAGACCGCAGTGCGACTGAACCTGTTGCGATGCCCACCCTCGGCGGTCATCATTACGGTCACGTCTTCATTCTTTCAGCGTCTGATCTCAGGTCAGCTCCTGACAGTGGCATTACTCACATCTCATTTCCTCAGCATCTGCGCTGAGCGGCTCCTGCTGGTGTTAGTAACGTCCCATTTACCCCGTGTGGCCTGACCTGATCTGGGGTCATCCACAGGTGGAGTTGCTCACGTCTCATTTTGCTTTGGCTGGCCGCCCTCTGTTTCTGGTCAGTAAGTCTGTGGGATCGATTGCGTATTGGTGATGAATTCAGGGTGCAATGAGGCAGAGCTGCATGTGTGATTCCACTGCAGCTGCACAAACCAGCGATATGTATCAGTTTATATCCACCCCGAGCAACTGCAAATCAACCACTTAGTAATACCGTAGAAATGATCCAAAAACCATAGTAACCTACCAGCTGTCTAACTGTATCTTGTCTGACTGTACAGCAACTGAAATAAAGTTCAGTTCATCTCTATGAATCAGTTTGTTTGAAATTAAATTAAATACATTTTTAAACTCAGTTAAAAAAGTTAGCCGGATGAAATAATTAAAATTTCCTAACATTTCCAAAATGTTTCTTCCTTGCATATACATATTTATTTAAATATAATATTTAAAATACATTTTATATATGTGTGTGTGTGTGTGTGTGTGTGTGTGTGTGTGTATCCATACATGAAAATATTATTTTGCTATATATTACAAAAAAAAATTATAAGAAATATAATTAATTATATAATTATAATATAATTAATATTTAAATAATATATCTTAATGAATATAATATTAATGTCTTAATAAACTTTATCTATCTACATTTAAATGCATACATTATTGGTAGAAATTTCAATAGGAATATAATGTAGAACTGGAAAGGTCTTGTGATATCAGAGTAGTGAAGATCAAAGAAGTTCGGGCTTCTAACAACAGTAATGATGTTTGCGCTTGAAACAAGCAAGAGGAATTTGCCAAGAAGTAAGACAAAGTAAACTATAATCAATATTGAAAACAGATGTGCTTTCTAATAATTTTGTGGAAACCATGATCCTTTTTTTCCCCAGGATTTTTGACTTCTGATTGGCTGATATGAATGTCGTTTCAGAACTAACAAACAAGTTGACTCAGGAACATGTCGTACTTGGGTAAATCAAGTTACGCAAGTAACTCAGCCATAAAACATTTCCCGGTAATGCACATCTTGTCAATAGTTCCGACATGTCCATCCTTTGTACTACAGCCAGATCAGACAGCTCCTGTAATCCTCTGTTTATGCATTACTGCTGGTAACAGTCGGGTTAGCTCTGCTGCTATCGACCGGCCCGGTCCAGCGGCCCTCTCTCCTGAAAGAACGGAACATCTCGCTGCACAAAACAAGAAAATGTCTGTGCTGTCCTCCATCGACTCAGTTCAGAGCTCTGGATCAATAACACCCTGCACGACTGTAATCCTGGCCTCTGAATTATACTAATCTCAGGCTAAATAATCTATATACAGCATCAGCAGTCTTGTAAAATATTGTGGCTGTTGGTGCTTAACCAAAGCCTTATTAGAAAGATTAATTAGATGATAATTGACACTGTATTTGTTGGCCAATATAAAACGCAATACAATTTTGTTATAACAAAGGCACCGCGGGGATGTGGGTTTAGTTGATGTGATAAATGATACATGCATCAAGTGTACTGAGGATTTCACCAAGCTCCAAACAATCAATTATATTGATTTGCTCACAGCCCGCTGCATTACCATTTCTTTATCCCATGATAAAGTATCAGTCCTCAGTATAGAATATTCCAGTCTGGATTCTTCATGTGCAGTGCAGCCCTTCAGATTCATGCTGGTGGTTCCTGTATTATATTACAACATGTCAGTTCACCAATTAGATGCAAGTCTTGTCTAGACAGTCATGCAAAACAGTTCTGGGAGTAACAAACTAAAAGTAGCAATGCTGTTAACTTTACCTTTTTTCAGCAGAGTGACAGTAGCTCAGCTAAAACAGTTAGCTACTTTTTCAAATAACAAAATGTTACATTGCTATTTTTTATTGTATTTTATTGCCAATGTAGTGCACATGCAACTTTACAGAAAAAAAGTATATGTCATTTGTGAAATATTGTTAAAATAGCTGACACTTTCGATCAATTTAATGCATCCTTGCTGAATAAAAGTAAATTACTTTTTGTTTTAATAAATCATACTTAGCCCAAACTTTTGAATGGTACTGTATTATGGTTTCCACAGAAATATTAAGCAGGAAAAGCTGTTTTAGAACAATGACTGCTGAAAATTAGGCTTTGCATCACAGAAATAAATTACATTTGAAAATACATTAAAAAAAAATTTATTGTATACCATGACAACCGTTAGACCGAATCTAAAACAATATATATATTATAACACTTCACAATTTAGTCTTGTTAAGTTTTATAGGATTATATATATTATTTACTTTCTGTTAGTAGCTTGACTGTATTTTAACTACTTGAGTAACTTCTGCATGGGAAGCTACAAAGTAGCTCTGCAAATCCACACTGGTACTTCATGTTCGCAGCACAGAATAAGGAATAGAGAGAATGTGATGGAGAGGAGCAGTTAGATAAATAATAAAACAAAGATCCTGCTGTTTTGTCTGAGAGCAGTTCGCTTTAATGCACACATGTGTACACACCGACACTAGTGCACACTTACTTCCCAATGTCAGCAGAGCTGCACTCGGAGCTGCAACTTCTCTCTAATTAGTCCCAGGGCAAGCACTCGGAGCACTGAAAGAGATGGAAAGGTGAGAGAGGGGTGAGGGGGAGAAGTAGAGACTGCGGTGAGTTGAGCCTGGCCGAGGAAAGGGAAAGCAGAGGAAGTCAAAAGTGTATTAGACGTTATGAAAGATACCGAAACACATGATGTTACATCAGGAAGAAATGAGGAAATCATGATGGAAGGACGACAGAAATCCAGTCTTTGAAATTTTAGCCCACTTTCAGTCAGTTCAATTAAAAAAAAAATTGTATTGCGCACCTTTGATGGCTCGCTTTTCATTCACATTTCTGTAATCATTTCAGTCTACTCCTCAAACTATGAACTATGATATGTCCTGGCCGGGGTTTTCTAAATTGCTTGAAATGTCTGGGTTTTGGCTTTGTTTTCCTACTGACATCGCTACATTCCACATACAATATTTGCATTTCTTTGACTGCTCTTTGTAGATCCCACCTTCTCACAAGCCATGATTGATTGATTATGTACAATGCCTGCATACTATTGGTCAAACTACTGGCGAACAACCTGTCTGGAACATACAAACACAGACAAGTGGAGTGATACATACAATGAAAAGTCTCAGTGCTGCTGGACTACTTTAGCTTTCTTAGAACGCTGCAGCGTGTCTAATAAGATTCGAGGTCCAGGAACTAACTGTTTTGTGACTTTAAAAATATCTTAATCATATCGCCTAACCTATATGTAGAATAGATATTCCTGTCTTGTTCTGTTCACTATATGGTGTACCTCAGGGGTCGCCAGTGTATTCACTAATATTCAAGCCACGGGGAAAAACTCGCTCCCTGCATGGTGTACACGGAGCGAACGACCACATCATTAGAAGAGTTTTACAGAGAATAAGCTGAAAAGAGAGAATTTAGAATCAAACAAAGCCTTTCATGAATGAATGATGCTCCTCTTACACTGTCCATACTCTGAAATATTTTTCAAATGGGGTAGTGGCATCATCTTCAGACAGAGAATCAAGACTTATGTGGAAACTTTTACACCATCAGAAGCTTCCTCTCCCTCGACTTTAGTCTGGTTAATTTATAAGATCTTTTTCTTTTTCCAACCCAGAGAGACAGTCATACAAAATTCCACACTGCTGTCAAATAACTTTTCATGGATTTCAATTTCACAGCACCTTCATATGCTGAAGTTTCAGTATCGAAACCCTGCTGAGAAGACAGTCAGTACCTTTGAAGGCAAGTCAGGTCACTCCACAACCATCTCAAAAATATTATCCAATATTGTTAATTAGTAAATTTTGCTTTAATAACATGGCAAATCACCAGTTGCGTGTGTGTGCATATATATATATATATATATATATATGTGTATGTGTGTGTGTGTGTATACAGTATATATAATATATGACGTTTTATTAACAAAGTTCGGGAGGAGCACGTCAGATACTTAGCCTAATTAAACACAAGTGGTACGTAATCAAGTCAATCAACTCACGGACATAAATACAGCTGACATACCTCCACTCATTTGACGGTCTATCAGCATCCCTCCACCACCCCTTCTCCACCAATATCACTAAGTTCTCACCATACCATGGGGGGATACTCTGGGTTCGGGCCATTCCCGAGCTCAGAGCCCTTCCCCAGGACAGCACGCCAACTACGTATTATCATACTCGCCAAATACGCATTACGTAACTCGTGCTAAATATATGTAAGTGTGAACTCGTGAAATGGGTATTAGGGGTGTAGCGGCACACAGGTCTTTTGGTTCGGTATGCATGTGCACCAAACAAATTGAAACAAGAAACAAAACAAAAAAATTCACACTTCTAATGGCTGACTGTCAGTCCATGTTTTTTCTTGCACAAGGCTTACAAGAGTGAATAAAACAGTTTTTGTTAGCTCGTATACAAGTTCTATCTGTCTATCAGTAGAAGCAGTCTTCAGATCAAATTCATAGACCATTTTGAATCCTCTTTCACATCAGAGATTTATAATTTCGCAGCATTGCTTCGGGAGTGCATTATATTGATTCTGACATAACTGATATAATTTAGCATGAAATGGCCTCAGCGATTGAATTGATTGATCATTACATGAATGCATCATCCTGCTTGCTGTTTCTGTATTTCAAACAGTTAGCAAAAAAAAAGAGAAAGAAGCACATCAGCTTTGGGATAACAAAGCAGCACAATGATTCTTGCCAAAAAAGGCGCAAGAGATTTTCGCCGCTCCAAACATATGGACATTTTTAGCTCTGACCCCCAGACTGCGGGTCAGTGAGAGGCCCTCATTACCAAAGACGAGTCATAATGGTCAAGTCAGCGTCTCAGACCTCATTAGAGCATCGCCTGATAGGCTCAATTAAAAATATGGTGACTCCACAGCTCTGGAACTGACAGCAAGTGTGGCTTCCTACCATGACAACCGTTAGACCGAATCTAAAACAAGAACCCTCGAAATCACGACGAGCACCGACAGCAGTCACACTCTCGGGTCCGTTCATTGTTCAGATTTCACTCCATAATACAATCTCAGCACCTCTTCTGACGGCTTCCACAGGTTCATGTATCATTTATGAAATGAGACCTGCAGCGAGAGAGGAAAGGTACACGTTGAGGTTTAAATGAACATGCAGCTTTTCTAGAAGCTTCTCTCGCATTGTCAGTGTCAGTGTTGCCAGTCTTACACCTTATTCACACCCTTATTCTCACCTTCGATTTGAAACACTCGCATAATGAGCATTCAAGTGCAGGCTGGGATCTTCAGACACGAGATCAGAGTTTCATGGTATCTTTGAATCCCTGAAACTCTGTGTAAAACACGTCAACGTGCGCATTATTAGCCTTGCACTTGTGCTAGGTTTTATGGTGGGTCACCACGAGACTTGATGCTTACAAGAGGTTATTTTTAGCACGCAGAGGCAACTTTTCGACTACAGTATCTGTAGCTCCAGCCGTCAACTTTAAACAAAGCAGGCTGTGTGTATGTGTCCAGTGCCTTTTAACATAAGAAGAATATGAACAAAGAAAACAATAGACATGATGGATGATGCAGAGAGGGTAATTATTTAAAATGCAGCAGGCCGACAGTGCAGCCAAAGCAAACGGCTGCCAAAGTGGGATAATTCTCATTCGTCTGAGCCTAAATTCTGTAATTGTGGTGGACAAAATATGTTGAGGGAAACATACAGAAGTTATATTATAAGTTACTGTACCATTCATGTGTTCTATGTTTTTCTCTCAATTGTCTTTTCTCCTTAATATCACATACATGATAAAACAGTAGTTTTGAATCTGATAGAATCATATGAGTTTAAAAAATGGGTGTAGAAACAGTTTTCTCTCAGAAATTGGCAGTGAAGTCAACACTTAATTACAAAGAAATGGAAAGAAACATTGAACTAAACATGAAATTTTGAAGTAGAAAGATTGAATCTTCATAGAAGATTCACTAATTAATTTAAATCCTTACTCAACATTTTATACATTGTTTTGCCTTAAAATATTTAGTATAATGCTTCTGGTCATAATTATGATTTATGGTTTTAGTAGTTGCGTTTAGTGTAAACTGATCTGTTCAAATTTCAGTTATGATACTTTTAAGATTTTCTTGTGCCAGATAACTGACTACAAGGGGGGGGGGGGGCGCAGTGGATAAGACACATGCCTTTGGTGTGAGAGACCCGGGTTCGAATCCACTGTGAGACACCAATGTGTCCCTGAGCAAGACACTTAACCCCTAGTTGCTCCAGAGGCGTGCGACCTCTGACATATATAGCAAATGTAAGTCGCTTTGGATAAAAGCGTCAGCTAAATGAATAAATGTAAATAAATGTACAAAAACATACTGTGTAATATTTAAAATATTTATATTCATTTATAATCATACTTTTCTAAAATGTCCTGTCTTTATAGCGCTGTGCACTTGTGTGTCATGTAAACGTGGTGAGTGAGTGAGTGTATCAGAACACAAATACTTGACATAAAGAATGAGAGCGAGAGATTGTGAGAGAGGGAGGGAGAGAGAAGCGTGAAGCTTGCCTATTTCAAGGTGTTGTTGAATGTATATGTAGCGTGAGTGTCTGACTTGGACGGACAGATTGAGGTCATTCATTCATGTTTGTAATGAATATAGAAGCAGACAAAGATACAAAGAGAAACATACAAATGTCAGGCAAGGGAAAACAACGAGGAGAAAAATAGAATATGGTAGAGAGAGAATCAGAGATTCAAAATCACAGAGACATGAATAAATTAAGGGGCCAAGGGTTGAAGCATGGTCTACATGGTACACACACATTTATTGACAGCCACTCAAAAGTAGACCATTGTGTGTGTGTGTGTGTACAAGCAACATTAAAATGATAAATATTTCATTTTGAGCTGAATTTTCAGCAGCCATTACTCCAGTATTCAGTGTCACATGATCCATCAGAAACAATTCTAATATGCTAGGAAATTGCTCAAGAATGTCTAATTATTAATAATGTTTAAAACAGTTGGGCTGCATAATATTTTTCTGGAAACAGTGATATTTTCAGGATTATTTGATGAATAAAAAGTTTACAAGAATGAGAGTTTTATTTGACACAGAAATCTTTGTAACATTATAAAATTCTTTACTGCTTTAATGTGTTCTGGCTGAATAAAAACAACAAATTACATTTTTCTTCAACTGCTTGCATACAAAATTTTTACTTGTCACACAATTTCTTAAACTTGACACTCAAACACCAGAACCACACACCAAATCTGCAAAACCATACACTCATTTTTGGCCTTTGACTCAGTTTGACCTTATTTTGTTGTCATAACAAACAACTATTATATGGTCTGATTCTGTTTGAATCAGTTCAACACTCCTGTGCTCAACCTAAAACACTTTTAGCATTTACACAGAGAAAGTGTAAAAATACATTCACCACCACCACATGACACCAATTGTGCGGAGTAATGAAAATATTTATTTTCATGTACTGAAGTCGGTCAATACTGAACATTAACAAAATATTCCTAACAAAACATTTTCCAGTTTTCATACAATTACTGAACGCACCATGTAACTGTAAGCTTACAGTAATACTGTAACAAATTACATATCCAGTTCAGTACTGAATAAAAAAAAAAATGGTCCCTTTGGTTTGCTGCTGGGTTAATATTGTGTAATCTGTCTAAAAATGTAAGAATGAGGTCAGTGTTGTAAGGACCCAAGCTGGCATGGCGGTGGAGGACCCCATTCTTTGTAATGGCAGCACAAGGGGTAATGTTACCCCGACGTTGCCCTGGTACATTGACAATAGCCCTATGGCCAATGATGTTTCTTCCCCTTCTTCTCACTGTTGTCAGGTTAAATCCAGCCTCATCAATATATATAAACTCATGCGGGACTTCCTCCGCATCCATTTGCAAAACTCTCTGAAATACAACAAAATATCACATTGTGTAGATCAATATACTGTAGGTCTGCTATACAGTCAAATTACATGTACAGTAAAAAGGTTATGTGTGCAGTACACAATACTACAGTCAGTGAACAAAACGTACCACCACATATTCACGCCGCAGGACTTTCACCCTGTCTGAATTTCTTTCAAATGGCACTTTATACAGTTGTTTCATCACAACTTGATGTTTTTTAAGGATACGGGCTATTGTTGACAGAGAGACCTGTTGGACATTATTGAAAATTTGGTGATCATTGGCAATATGGGCTTGAATTTCTCTAAGTCTGATTGCATTATTGGCCAAAACGAAGTTTGTGATCTCTCTCTCTTGCTCCTTCTGTGTATATGAGGCCCCTCCCTCCTTGCTGTTCTAATACATGTAGCTTACTGTAAAATGATACACGAATACATACTGTAAACGAATACATACTGCTCCGGGTGTGTGTTCACGGTGTGTGTGTTCACTGCTGTGTGTGTGCACGTTGGATGGGTTAAATGCAGAGCACGAATTCCGAGTATGGGTCACCATACTTGGCAGTATGTCACTTCACTTCACTTCACTTCACTTCACTTCATACCAAAACTGTTGATATAGTATATGCAGTAAGCTATGGATTTTCTGTTGATAGAAGATAAGTTTCTCACCTGTGCTCTTGACGAAATGTCCGAACTATTGATGCCACCGTGTACCTGCTTAGGTTAGACTGTACTCTCAGTCCAGCCTCCCTCAGTGTTTTAGTCCGTGGTTTATTACATGGTCCACAATTGTAGCACGAATTTCGTTACACAGATTTGGTTGTCTTCTTCTTTGTACATGTCCTACCCCTCCTCCAGGTCTTCCTCTCCCTCTCCCTCGGACTCTTTCTCCACCTTGTTCTCTCCGGATTCCCCCTCTCATCCGCACTCGCCCTCTTCCTCTGACACCGTCCTTTTTTGTTGAAGACAGGTAAACTTACCTGTTGCCTTTTTATGGTGCTTAAGTTCAAGTTCAAGTTCAAGTTGAGCTTTATTGTCATTCCGCTACATGTGGGGACATGCAGTGGAACGAAATGTCGTGTCTCGCAGGACCACGGTGCTACATAAATACAGACATTACAACAATGAAGTAAAAAAAACACTATAAACCTATACACTACTAACAGATTTAACTATAAGTATACTATATATATATAAGTATTTACCCTATACAAACTAAAAGGATAAAAAATACAACTATACGAATGCTTCACATAAATATTACCCTATACAAACTAAAAAATAGAAGATAAAAAATACAAACTATACGAATGCTTCACAAATACTGTACATGTGCAAAGAGAGACATTTGAGTCAGCAGCTGGTTGGGGAACAGTGCAGGATGATTTGTAGTGCATGAGCATGTAAACATGCATATATTGCTGAGTTTTTTGTGAGATTGTGCACACGCAGCAGTGTGTGTAAGTGTCCATAGTGCACATAGTGTAGAGTGTGAGTGTCCATAGTGTAAAGTGTCCATAGTGCACATAGAGGAGAGTGTCCATGGTGTAAAGAAAAATAAGAATAAAATAAATAAAAAAAAATAATTAAAGTTCCATACAGTTTTTCTTTGGTGTGGTAAGGTTTGGGGTGGGGGTGGTCCATGTTCAGGAGGTAGGGGTTTGCATGGGGTTTCAGAGGGGGGCGGGGTGGTTTGAGTTCAGGGCTCTCACAGCCTGGGGGAAAAAGCTGTTGAGCAGTCTGGCGGAGCGGGCTCTGATGCTCCGGTACCGTCTTCCTGATGGTAGGAGCTGGAAGAGACTGTGGGAGGGATGGGTGGAGTCCTTCACGATGCTGTTGGTTTTGCTGGAGCATCGTGTAAGGAAGATGTCCAGGATGGAGGGGAGAGGGGCACCGATGATCTTTGCAGCTGTGTTCACTGTCCGCTGGAGGGTCTTGCGGTCAGCAGCACTGCAGTTCCCGTACCAGACAGTGATGCAGCTGGTCAGCACACTCTCAATGGTGCCTCTGTAGAATGTGGTGAGGATGGGTGGAGGGAGACTTGCTCTTTTCAGCCGGCGGAGAAAGTGTAGGCGCTGTTGTGCCTTTTTGGAGAGTGACATGGTGTTGGTGGTCCAGGTGAGATCCTCTGTGATGTGCACCCCCAGGAATGTAGTGCTGCTGACTCTCTCCACAGTCGAGCTGTCAATGGTCAGTGGGGGGTGGTCAACGGAGTTTCTCCTGAAGCCTGATTGGTGTGTCTACAATTAAGCACCAGTGTGTGTGCACACCTGGTGGCTGTGTTTAACCAATTGGTTCATGGGGTGTGTTAATTTGAAAGCCTTTGCTTTGAAATCGCAAGGAAATGACATCATGATAAATTTCTATGTCAAATGCATACAAGTGTGTTTAGTGTTTTGAAAATCACTGTGTGTAATGTTTTGCAAAAAGTGTGAAGCTGACAATGTGCTTACAGTTGTGCAAATCGAGGCCAGTGTTTTGCTCCTTGAGTGTAAGGTTTTGCTAATCGTGGGAAAGTTTTAATTTTAGTGTGTAAGCAATTGAAAAAAAACTGTAATATTATGGCAAAAGTGTTTGCAAATTTTTGGCATATTTTGAATGCAGTGCTTCATTTTACAAGAGATGTGAGGCATTTTGCATTTTGTGTGTGCAATTCTTGGATTTGTGTGTAAAGTTTTGAAAATGTGTGTAAGCAGTTGAAAAAAAAAACTGTAACAGTATTAAAACATAATTTGTATGGTAGTAGCCTATAGCAGAGCATCTGCTAAAATGTGAATGCTACTGGCTAGCTCTCTTCAGATATTATAGAGAAGGAAAATTGGAACCAAAAATACATGGGAAAAAGAAAATTAATCAGCAAAGAAGGTCCTTTAAAGATACAGTAAAGTGGAGCTGAGTGGCTGAAGTGGGGCTGGATGTGGAAGCGGCGGATTGCATGAGAGGTGAGGTGAGGCCTTTCTTTCACATCACAGAAGAGTTGTGGTGAGGACGGCGAATGGCTATTTGTACAGCGGCAGGTGCGGGGACAAAATTAAAGCGCACAAAGAAAGAAGGGACCTGCCAGAGCAGCGCTTCCTCTGAAAGATGAAAGGGAAAAATGTTGCCTTCCTGAAAGAGGAAATATGACTTGCCAGAACGAATACATGCTGACTCCCAGTCGCTGTCAGATTGTGTAGATTCCACCATCCAGAATCCTCTGCAGTGGTGCGTGTACCCTGCTGATAGCGCTAGCGGCGAGAGCTCTAAGTGTGTTTCTGTAGAGGTGTCCCCATTATTTAAACAGAGCCGGTATAATGAGTGGAGTGGAGAGGTAGAGAGAGAAATGACACTAGAACTTGGAGAAAGAGCTGGTGGGTGTTTAACTGAAGTCATGCTGTTGGCTTATCACATGTTATAATACATTCTCAGTTACACCACACTCCAAAACATTCCCACTTTTTGAGAACATCCAAGAACGAACCTTCTACTCTGCTGATGATAAATGTACCATAGTTTCTACCAAAAAACTACCGCCCACAGTGCCTTCACTGACCATCTTATGCAAACTGCGCTAGATCTGGCATATGCTTGTAGCCATTGAAGGTATACTATAATTTTATCAGTTACTGCATTCCCTGATCATCATTTTTGCTGTTTTCCAGTCTTGTGTTCTTGTGTAAACAACACACAAACACTAAACAGACTAATTTTGTTCACTGTTCATGAGGTTTTGGGCTAGATGCTGCAAAGTGAACTATAACTTGTGCTAAAAACGAAACATTTAGCTACATGAATACCAAAATCCCAGCAAACAGGGAACTTTCTTATTTGAATAACCTTCTGGTAGGGTTCAGTGTTAACAGAATGTTCATTCAAAGTTATATAATGTTCTCAAAACTTTAGAAAAACAAAATTTATACCTCATTCATGGAACATTTTTTCCTAAATGTTTGTTTGACATTTGACTAGCATTTTTTAAATGACTACTTGTTTCAGAATGTTCAGAGAATGTTCAAATGTAACATTCCCATGAATTTTGAAATTATAAAATGGAATGTCCACATTTTCATTAAATACTGAGAACATTAACAAATCTTGGAACATATTTTTGTTAGCTGGGATACTAGTAAATGTGATTATTTTTCTACAGTAAAACTGACCAAAATATTCTGAATGCTTTTTACATGATTTTATGGAGATCCCATATGAATAACTACAGTACATTTACAATTATGCATTCGGCAGACATTTTTATCCATATCCTTTTATTTCAGTAGCTTCAATAACTGTGGTAACTATGGTATTTTTATAGCATATTTATACCAATAAACTAAAAAATGCACCATGGCAACCATTGTTTCCACCAAAATACTATAGTTACCACAGTTGCTGCTACTGAATTGCTAAAATGTAAATCTTGAATGCAATGTAAGATGTGTATATACTGTATATCTTTATGTATGATTTTATGTATAAAAAAGTAAATATGCTAGAACAAGTAATATAAAAACTAAATATGCTATAAATAGGAAAGCTTGAGGACTAAGCCATTTAAAAACAGCACAAAGTTAGAACTTTTTATATGACTGGAGCTCCATTTTTTTTTTTTTATGTCCGAGTCAACCAAAGGTTACAGATAATGATGTTTCCATGCCATCCTCGGCTATCCATCTTACGGTCATAGCTCACCACACCTGAAAAAAAAAAAGACAAAAGAAATCAATAGAAAGGAGCTGTCAAAGACCCAGTGTCACAGATCCTTTGAGTCTCACTTCACAAGACCTGTGTACTGGGGAAAACTCGACGTCTGGAATTCCAATGCACTTGTTTGGAGCGAAAATAAACAGAAGGTGAAAAGGGCACGTTCGCTTCAGTTTCTGTTGATTTTGAAAGCGCATTTATTCGTTATACAATCCAACCGGGAGGCCGAGAGTCACATTAAAGATCTATTAATGCAGTTGTGTAACCGTTAACTCTCGACTCCCGCGTGCATGATACATGCATGATGTTCTCTCGCTGTCATAGTCTTTCCGTCTCTCCTTCTTTCTCATGCACAAGGTAGTGCCACCGTCAGGGTGTTTAATCCATGCATCATGGCACTAATTTGCTCGTCCATAATAAATGAGAGCACTCACATTCTCTTCTCTGTGTAGTACAGTAGCAAACTGGAGCTCAATGCATCATGGGCAGTCAGGGGAGAGGAGCCTGCCTCACTGGTACTCACTGGAGAACCGTGGCCCCAGGGCCCCCAGCGGCCCCCATACTGGCAGCAGCGGCGTCCGCCTGCCCTACATTGTATGTCCTCTCATTATCCCAGGGCTTATTCATCACTATATGGCAGGGACACCCAGTGGGACAGGAAGATCACTGCCAACCGAGGACAGAACGTCCTCTAGTAAAGGACTCGTATGTGCAGTGATTTTGCGCCTAATAGATGGTCGTACGTTGATAAATGTCAGTTCTCCTCTGTCGAGTGGAGGCAAGTTTTGATGATCTGTGAAAGCGTCAAACTTTTCGTCAATGGGTTAAAAAAAAAAAATGCGACAGCGAGGGAGAGTCGCTGTATGTGTGTGCTTTAAAGTACGGGAACAGGAGCGTCAAATAATAACACTGTTATTTCAGGAAAGCTGACCTGTTTTAAAATACATAAATCATTACTTTAAATAGTAATGCAAATGCATATGATCTGTATGCATGCACCTGAATCACTCAAACTAGCTCATTAGCCTCCTTAAAGTCAGCATGAATTGGCATTCGCAATCCATTTTGCTCCGTAATATATTTCTGAGTGAAACATGATATTTAGTGAGAAAAGATGTTACATAACACACCGTATTATTATTATTATTATTATTATTATTATTATGTAAATATCTATTTGTTTTAGATTTTGAAAGCATGAAAATATCAGCATCAATGTTCTGTAATGCAACTGTGTAGAGGTATTTTTAAGTTGAAAAGGTATTAAAAATAACAAAAAAGTTGTAAAATGTAATGTCTGTCAAACGATTAATTGCGAAAATAAAAGTTAAATCCAAAATAAAAGTTTACATAATATATGTGTGTGTATTGTGTATATTTATTATGTATATATAAAGACACACACACAACATTTATTTTGAAAATATTTGCATGTATCTACATATTAATATAACTTATATATAAACATATTTAATATATAAATGTAACATATTTTTCTTAAATATATACATGCATATTTATATATAAATATACACAGTACACACACATATATTATGTAAACAAAAACATTTATTTTGTATGCGATTAATTGCTATATATATATATATATATATATATATATATATATATATATATATATATATATATATATATATATATATACACATAAAAATAACATATTAAAAACATAAAGAGTACAAATATCAATAATAAAATATAAATAAAAACAAAAACACCAATAGCACTTTTATGAGAAATACTTCCCGAGGTGAAAATTCACATGTGGTGCCTGAGGGAGTATAAAAAGGTATCTTTGACATTTATGTGATATGAGATAGTAGTAGTGTGTTTGTTTTTATAAAAACAAGTGCATCCTCCATCTTGAAAGCGAACATAATCATGAACTAGCTCAAGCAAACTTGTTGTAACTTTTTTATTTTACTTCAGCAATATTATGTATTTCTGAGTGAAACAGAATATTCAATAAGAAAAGATACATACCAGAATGGAGTCGGACCAAGTTTGCTAAAACAAGGCCTAAACAGCTATTTGACTATTGGTTAGGCTAACCTAATCTTAAAACCTGCATGGCCTAAATGATGTAAGCAAAGGAAGAAACATCCAGTAAGAAACTAAATAAGGTCAATTTCCATTTCACAAAATCAAAGTTACTTGAAAACTGCATGACAGAACGAAAGCGCTGCAAAGTCTTTTGCATTTGTCATTTTCCACCTATTGTTAAAGGCCCTTGAATCTAATCAGACTGGTCGGGTCTGTTTGATTTGGAGCACATACGTATTCGCTTACACGCAAATAAGGCAATTCCCCTCTAAGTTCACTGTAACCTTAGGAGATCAATGATTTCGTTATTGGCAAACTACCTAGATTCCCCTTGGGCTAACCTAGTCCAATGAAATGAAGCCGAGTGATATTTTATTGATATTTTTTTCAACACACCATCCCATAGGCTTTTGAGTCACCTTATGAATCTCATTTTCTACTTATAAATAAGAGATGAAAATGAATTGAAAACTAGTTGCAGATTCAAATTCAAATTTCAAGAGAATCAGTGGGCCAGAAATTGACATAAATGATAGCGGCATGTTTATTTAGCTTTTTTTGTTAATTATGCATGCAGTGTTGACAGAGCGTCTCAAAAACTGCATCATCTGATTATGGTGCAGTTAGATCACATTTAAAAAGTCATAAAATCATATGAAATCCATTTCCTCACATCTACCACAGCATGGAAATTAGAAATATAGGCCTACTCAAACTGACTGGATGTCAAAAGTAGCCAGATGCGAATCTTGTAATATGTTACATTAATGTTTGTTAACAGTTTTATAGTCTTTTGCATGATTCAATTTAAGTAATCTCACAATGGACTATAAACAGGAAGTTGTTTGCAGTTGACAGACACACAATGTCAGGGCCTCTGGCTGATCCTTAGTAATCCTTACATGTGGCATTTAGGAAAGAAATGACGGTGAGTTATTCTTAATCTTTATACCTTGCTTGTGGCCTGTTGAGTAGCATTTTGTTACATAATGTTTGAAAGAATTGCATTTAATTTAGTTTGCATCTACCTATGAGCATAGCTAACAATTGCCTAGCTTGGCAGTGCTGTGATGCTGCTGGATCACTTGGATGTTGATTCATAAAGTTATTGGGGTGACAGATGCTGTAACTCACTTTTAGATGGCTAAAAGTCAATGCACAAACTCATATAGAAAATATGTTTTGAAATGCTTTTAACTGTAAACTTGAACTTTTAACTATTTTGATTTCGAAAACATGAAAGTATCATTTTCACTGTTGTTTAATGAGGTATTTTAGGTATGTATTAAAAAAAAAGATTTGTTGCAAAATGTATTCTTTTCATAGAGCGAAGTGTTAAGGATTTTTATGAGAAACTTCACTTCCTAAAGTGAAAGATCTTGTGTGGTGAGGGGAGTATCTAGTGTAAGTTTCTACATGTTTTATCTGAATATATATACGTTTTTGAATGTCCGTTATGAAATAGCAATGTTGTTGAAGATATCTTTGACCATTATGTGAGTAGTAACGTGTTTTGTAATGTTCTTCTCCATCTTGAACAATCATCAACAGTTCATTTGTGGTAGCGTTACTGGCTTCTATGACACATCAACAAAATAGCCGCCTGTTAACATACAGTGGGTACGGAAAGTATTCAGACCCCCTTAAATTTTTCACTCTTTGTTATATTGCAGCCATTTGCTAAAATCATTTAAGTTCATTTTTTCCCTCATTAATGTACACACAGCACCCCATATTGACAGAAAAACACAGAATTGTTGACATTTTTGCAGATTTATTAAAAAAGAAAAACTGAAATATCACATGGTCCTAAGTATTCAGACCCTTTGCTGTGACACTCATATATTTAACTCAGGTGCTGTCCATTTCTTCGGATCATCCTTGAGATGGTTCTAAACCTTCATTTGAGTCCAGCTGTGTTTGATTATACTGACTGGACTTGATTAGGAAAGCCACACACCTGTCTATATAAGACCTTACAGCTCACAGTGCATGTCAGAGCAAATGAGAATCATGAGGTCAAAGGAACTGCCTGAAGAGCTCAGAGACAGAATTGTGGCAAGGCACAGATCTGGCCAAGGTTACAAAAAAATTTCTGCTGCACTTAAGGTTGCTAAGAGCACAGTGGCCTCCATAATCCTTAAATGGATGACATTTGGGACGACCAGAACCCTTCTTAGAGCTGGTAGTCCGTCCAAACTGAGCTATCGGGGGAGAAGAGCCTTGGTGAGAGAGGTAAAGAAGAACCCAAAGATCACTGTGGCTGAGCTCCAGAGATGCAGTCGGGAGATGGGAGAAAGTTGTAGAAAGTCAACCATCTCTGCAGCCCTCCACCAGTCGGGGCTTTATGGCAGAGTGGCCCGACGGAAGCCTCTCCTCAGTGCAAGACACATGAAAGCCCGCATGGAGTTTGCTAAAAAAACACCTGAAGATTCTCTGGTCTGATGAGACCAAGATAGAACTTTTTGGCCTTAATTCTAAGCGGTATGTGTGGAGAAAACCAGGCACTGCTCATCACCTGTCCAATACAGTCCCAACAGTGAAGCATGGTGGTGGCAGCATCATGCTGTGGGGGTGTTTTTCAGCTGCAGGGACAGGACGACTGGTTGCAATCGAGGTAAATATGAATGCGGCCAAGTACAGGGATATCCTGGATGAAAACCTTCTCCAGAGTGCTCAGGACCTCAGACTGGGCCGAAGGTTTACCTTCCAACAAGACAATGACCTTAAGCACACAGCTAAAATAACGAAGGAGTGGCTTCACAACAACTCCGTGACTGTTCTTGAATGGCCCAGCCAGAGCCCTGACTTAAACCCAATTGAGCATCTCTGGAGAGACCTAAAAATGGCTGTCCACCAACGTTTACCATCCAACCTGACAGAACTGGAGAGGATCTGCAAGGAGGAATGGCAGAGGATCCCCAAATCCAGGTGTGAAAAACTTGTTGCATCTTTCCCAAAAAGACTCATGGCTGTATTAGATCAAAAGGGTGCTTCTACTAAATACTGAGCAAAGGGTCTGAATACTTCGGACCATGTGATATTTCAGTTTTTCTTTTTTAATAAGTCTGCAAAAATGTCAACAATTCTGTGTTTTTCTGTCAATATGGGGTGCTGTGTGTACATTCAGGAAAAAAATGAACTTAAATGATTTTAGCAAATGGGTGCAATATAACAAAGAGTGAAAAATTTAAGGGGGTCTGAATGCTTTCCGTACCCACTGTATATATTTAATCCTACGCTTGTATAGTTAGTATGACCTTGTATAAAATGAGAATGAAGATAATGAATATTGCACAGTAGGTGTAATATATTATTGATGAGATTCATTTTCAACAAGAAAAATCAGGTGGAAGTGTCACTGCAATTATAGAACAACCCCATTGTGTTTTTAACATAAATACTTCATATTTTACTTAATATCTATATGATATGTGATTGTTGTAAATAAAACAATACTTTTGCAGCTATCAAAAAGCTGGGAAAGCCATGTTTTAAATAGGGTAAATTGTAGCATACTAGGTTACAGCACTGAAACGTTCAAGGTGGTGTTGTTTTTGGTTGGTGGTTGTGCAGTGGATAAAGATTTGATCTGGTAACTTAAAAGGTAGGTTAAAATCCATCCATTTTTTTGTATTTAGTTTTGAAAACTTTTTTTATATATATCCATAAGGGTGCTGATAATTCAGTGTTTTGTACCATAGAAAAGACCATATGAGAACGAAAAAAGGTCTTATTTTTAGCATGTCAATAGCAGGCTATTATTTGATACCAATCAATTATTTTTAAGAGCAATCTTCTTTTCCCTTGGGATCAGTCTGGCGTTACCAGAAGTGATGACTTTCGATTCAGCGTTTGAGAGTGTTATTAACTCAGTAATCTGACCAATTGATAACGCATGAGTTTGATGCAGGCCAATTTGCACATCGGTTCTATTGATTCATTAAAAACAACCACTTTAAAGAACAATTAGCTAGTGAATCTGACAATCATTAGCTCTGTGGTGGCAGAAAGCTTGCAGACATCCACATGACAGCTTCGGTATGGGGTGTGTCTTCGTATGAGATCTAGTCTTGCTTTTTTCAACTGGCCTTGCTTGGTCTGTCTTAAAAGTCAGTCTTTTTTTTTTATACAGATGATATGTTTCCATTTCTAAGGAGACAGAGACAGATGATGTGCTAAGGGAAGCCCCTGGGAATGAGACATCAACAATATGCTGAAACACAAAGAGCTTTGCTTGTTTTAAAGAATTACAAACTACTGCCTCGTGTTAACTATTTTATGTGGCTGTAACTATGCCATGAATCTAATGTTGAGCTCATTTAGTAAAAATGCATCTCTTGAAGTCGTGTCATGGAAGCTTGCTATTATGACTCATTGGGTGTTCACACTTTGACTTTTGAGTTTCTGTGCTGTGGATTTATTTTTGTTCATACTCGACTGCTGTATCCAGCGTTATCAGGTGGTGGATCAATATCTGCACTCGATAGATAGATAGATAGATAGATAGATAGATAGATAGATAGATAGATAGATAGATAGATAGATAGATAGATAGATAGATAGATAGATATAGATATATATAGATATAGATATAGATATATATAGATATATATAGATATATATATATATATATAGATATATATATATATATATATATAGATATATAGATATATAGATATATATATATATAGATATATATATATATATATAGATATATAGATATATATATATATATAGATATATTAAGGAGCTTTAGCACTTCTAGTGATTTCTAGTGGGAAAGCCAGAAGTTGTGTTGCACTATGCACTCTAATGTCTAGAGTATGAACTTTATAAGGTTGTTTTGTCATTCAGCATCAGAGTTCAGGAAAGCTGCAACAGTTAAGTGCATTAAAGGGCTGGACACACTACACTTTTCAGTCCATTGACTTCCATTCATACATATGTGAATGTGGGAGACAGGAAACACAAGCTCATGCAAAGTTTGGTGAACTTTGACCTGAAAATTCATGTCACATGAAGACGTTGGACCAGTAGAAGTTGTGCATGATGTCTAAGCTGAATTCACAGAAAGTCAACTTTGAATCTGAAAAATTGCTGCATTGCTATAAAGTGGAGTAGATGTTAAACCATGTTTTTTTTAAAAATGCCACAGAGTGTGATGACATATTAAAATTTTTGCAGAGTATGTAGAAAGTTTGCATGCTCGAAGTCTAATGTGACTGTAACTTACGTATCCAACATTACACACATCATTTGTTTGGTTAATTAAAGACTAAGTCAGTTTTCAACCAGCTTTGTACTGTTACAGTGTTGATAGTGTAAGTAAATTAACAGTATGTATTATTTTTCTTGTTTATTTGACAGTTAAACTCTACGTAATGACGTAAAATGCATCGTCTGCTGGACCTTGGACAGCCCCAAAATTACAAATCGTACTTCAGCATTTTTGTATCCCAACTCACAGATAGTGTGATCGAGTCTAGTTCAATTTGAGTATACAAGTTTTCCTACCTTTTATTTATATATTTTTTGCATTTCTCTGTATTTGTATAGCACTGAAAAAAACTCATAGATAGCAGTACTCTCAAAGACTGACACGGAAGAGAAGAAATTGCTGAATAAAGTTGTTAATTTTGTTTTCTTTGTGCACAAAGTATTCTCGTGGCTTCATAAAATTACAGTTGAACCACTGATATCACATGGACTATTTTAATGATATCCTTACTACCTTTCTGGGCCTTGTACCTGGTAGCTGCATTGCCGTCTATGCAGAGTCTCTCAGATTTATTACAGAGTAATTAATGACAGAATTCTCATTTTTGTGTGAACTTTCCCTTTAAAACCCCATCTTGTCAGCTTTGAAAAATTGTGATACACCTACGGTCTCTCTCTCTTCCTTCGACTTGCTCCCTTTATCAGTGGTCACCGCAGCAGAGTGATATTCACAACCGATTTGGCACATGTTTTATGCCGGATGCCTTTCCTGCCACAACCCAGCCCTGAGAGTGCACTGTGATACACCTATGGTAATTTTATTTATTTATTTAATTTTTAGTGTTGGTGATTTGAAGCAAAAAGAACAGCAAAAAATTAGAAAATTTTCAAGTATGTGGTGCCACTCACATGCAGGACAACAATATTGCATTGGCTTTTTTGAAATGCTGATAATGGAACAATGCCTGCAATCAGTAAATAGTAAATATTTTTAAAGAATAAGAGGCATTACACTGCTAATACTAAGCTAGTATTCCATTCTGAACATATAGATTCTGTTAGGGTTAAATTCTTGACCTACCAAATCTTTCTGTTGGCCTGTTTTGACCCTACAGTTGTTAATAGTTGTTGAAGGGACTGGTTTGAGCTGTTTCACTATTCTAATTTTAAAGTGGTTTTATGTGAATAGCTTTGAGTTTG
This sequence comes from Barbus barbus, assembly GCF_936440315.1. Classification (NCBI taxonomy): domain Eukaryota; kingdom Metazoa; phylum Chordata; class Actinopteri; order Cypriniformes; family Cyprinidae; genus Barbus; species Barbus barbus. The sequence continues at coordinate 20,157,695 of NC_136718.1, forward strand.
GGCAGATCATGCTGATGAAGGAAGAGGTTTGACATCTGTGAAATGAACAGCTCCTGGCTCTCGCTGACAACTTGTTCCTCATTAAAGGAACAGAGGTACAGTTCAAAACTTTCTGAAATTTGGAGGATGAGGATATTTCACAGTTCAAAAAGGAAGACCAGTTATAGAATTCTGCGGTTACGGATTGAATGCTAAAGGTACAGTACCTACCAATGCTAGTACAAACCCACTTAATAGTGAATAAACCGCATTCAAGGTCATGTAAAATATCAGATATATAAACCCACTTACCTTAAATAAAGTATAAAAAATTCAATAATAAATAAGCATCTCACTCTCACTTAAACAACAGGCCACAATCAAGCATCATTCACAACATAATTGCGTAGTGACAGCGTTTATATAAAAAAACCTTCTACATATTTAATAATCTTGTAAATATTCTAATACAGCTGTGGCTAATCTAGAATGTAGGAGGCTGTGCTGCATGTCTGAGAAATTCAAAACCATTTTGCAGAGAGACTTTAGATTTGTAGTTTGAACTTCCCAATTACACATATCCCCAGGCAGTTAACTTGGGCAGTTTTGGTCAAACTTTCTGAAGGGGGAATGGAGAAAAAAAAGCCTCTGCACTATAAGGTTTGCAGATCATTAAGAATGAAAAGCACAATTACTGCATCCAATTGAGGGCGTCTCTGGAGTTTAGAATGCCAAAGCATGTGTCAGACTTTCACAGGCTAAATGCTAACTATACGCACCGCTTAATAAGAGCATTATCTGTAGTTTGGTAATAAGATCAGTCATGCAGGCCCAGCTCTACTTTTTACACCGACTTTGGAGTCTGTTGTTAAACTAAAGCAGGAATGGAGTGGCCGCAGGGAGCACCAGCACTTTTCCTAGTGGGAAAGTTGTTGAAACCTATTTAAATATACACAAAGGGAGAACATTTTATAATAGCTTCAGGGAAATTTATTACAAACACATTAAAATATAGTGAAAATCAATAGGCCTATGTTTATATAAAATGTATAGTATAAAAATTGTAAAATGCTGTAAAAAAACATTCATGCTTTAAAAACATTCAGACCTTGTATAAGATAAATAAGAAACACCACAGCACATGTAATGTTTAGTTTTCTGAGGCCCAAGATCAGCATTTTGCTGCTCATGTCAGGACATCATATTTCATAAAGTATCTTTAAATAAAGCAGCTAACAATGAAGGGACAATGTACCTGTGTTTCTATGGTTACCTCATCATGATCACGCACCTATTCACTTGCCATTTCCTTTATGATTATGTGATTATAAGTTGTTAGATGTGAACGTGACATCCTTTGCAAAAAAAAGGGCTAGGTTTTTCACACCACTGCTTGTGATCTCTCTACACCTTTTACATGTGTCAGGTGGTTTAACTGCAAACTTTTCTTTCTGATGGCCCGTAAGTTTAAAGCTTTGTTGGTATGGTGCTCTAATGACAGTTCTGATGGGTTCGGGGAATTTTAGTTGGTCTTGAGAGCCAGGAACTTAGAGCCCTTTGTTTGATATGCGTTAGAGGATGTAAGTGTGTCAGAGGCTGCTTGAGGAAGTATTTCTCAAAGGAAGTCCACCCTCATCGGTGTCCCTCTTACCCGCACGTCTCACTCCTGCAATGACAGGATCAGAAACCTCCTTTGATTTCATCTTTCATGACCGTCTCTTTTATTTTAGTCCCTGGCACCCACCTTGTATCTCAGACTAACACTTCATCACCTTGATCAAGCCCATGGGTATGAGCCAAAATCTTGTGTGAGGCATCTCATGTAATAATAATGTACTCCTTTTCTTTAGCCGTTCATGTATTCTTTTGTCTAATAGAAAATGTGTGATATCAGGTTTTACATTTTACACTTCCCAAGCTAAACTTCACAAAGGTTAAAGGGATAGTTCACCCAAAAATATTGTTGTTTATCTGCTTACCCCAAGGGCATCCAAGATGTGGGTGACTTTGTTTCTTCAGTAGAACTCAAACGAAGATTTTTAACTCAAACCGTTGCAGTCTGTCAGTCATATAATGGCAGTCAATGGGACTCATGGCTTTGAGAGAGAAAAAAACATACACAGACAAAACCAAATAAAACACTGCGGCTCGTGACGATACATTGAGGTCTAAAGACACAAAATTCGGTCTGTGCTAGAAATTAACTGAACAGTAAAATAAACAGTATTTATATATTTTACCTCTGATCCACTACAATGTCCAACTGTCCGGTGCATGCCGCGTCTTCTTGCTTTACGATGGATCGCAGACTTATAAGTGCATTACCGCCACCTATTTCTCAAATGGACCATCGATACTCTATCTACAATCTCAATTAGTGTCAATGGTGCATTTGAGAGATAGGTGGCGGTAACGCACTTATCTGCGATCCGCCGTAAAGCAAGAAGACACGTCACGTGCTGGCTGTTTTGATGCACGTTTTTATTTTTGTACATTTTTGTGAAAATATATTTTAAAATAAAAATATATAAATCCACAAACACATATGAACGTATAACACAATTGAATAGAAATCAGCAAGTAAATGTTTACAAATCTTTTAAAAAAGAAAAAGAAAGAAAGAAAATAATAAATAAATAAATAAACAATTTAGGTTACTTTAAAACTGAAAAATGGAAATGCTCTTGCCCCTGAAATTTTAAATGATATAAAATATGTATATACACTCACCTAAAGGATTATTAGGAACACCTGTTCAATTTCTCATTAATGCAATTATCTAATCAACCAATCACATGGCAGTTGCTTCAATGCATTTAGGGGTGTGGTCCTGGTCAAGACAATCCCCTGAACTCCAAACTGAATGTCAGAACGGGAAAGAAAGGTGATTTAAGCAATTTTGAGCGTGGCATGGTTGTTGGTGCCAGACGGGCCAGTCTGAGTATTTCATAATCTGCTCAGTTACTGGGATTTTCAGCACAACCATTTCTAGGGTTTACAAAGAATGGTGTGAAAAGGGAAAAACATCCAGTATGCGGCAGTCCTGTGGGCGAAAATGCCTTGTTGATGCTAGAGGTCAGAGGAGAATGGGCCAACTGATTCAAGCTGATAGAAGAGCAACTTTGACTGAAATAACCACTCGTTACAACCGAGGTATGCAGCAAAGCATTTGTGAAGCCACAACACGCACAACCTTGAGGCGGATGGGCTACAACAGCAGAAGACCCCACCGGGTACCACGCATCTCCACTACAAATAGGAAAAAGAGGCTACAATTTGCACGAGCTCACCAAAATTGGACGGTTGAAGACTGCAAAAATGTTGCCTGGTCTGATGAGTCTCGATTTCTGTTGAGACATTCAGATGGTAGAGTCAGAATTTGGCGTAAACAGAATGAGAACATGGATCCATCATGCCTTGTTACCACTGTGCAGGCTGGTGGTGGTGGTGTAATGGTGTGAGGGATGTTTTCTTGGCACACTTTAGGCCCCTTAGTGCCAATTGGGCATCGTTTAAATGCCACGGCCTACCTGAGCATTGTTTCTGACCATGTCCATCCCTTTATGACCACCATGTACCCATCCTCTGATGGCTACTTCCAGCAGGATAATGCACCATGTCACAAAGCTCGAATCATTTCAAATTGGTTTCTTGAACATGACAATGAGTTCACTGTACTAAAATGGCCCCCACAGTCACCAGATCTCAACCCAATAGAACATCTTTGGGATGTGGTGGAACGGGAGCTTCGTGCCCTGGATGTGCATCCCACAAATCTCCATCAACTGCAAGATGCTATCCTATCAATATGGGCCAACATTTCTAAAGAATGCTTTCAGCACCTTGTTGAATCAATGCCACGTAGAATTAAGGCAGTTCTGAAGGCGAAAGGGGGTCAAACACAGTATTAGTATGGTGTTCCTAATAATCCTTTAGGTGAGTGTATATATTACAATGTATAACTTGTATAAATTATTTTGAGCTTCACTATTTACAAATATTTAACATTTAAAAAAAATTGGGAAACACTCCAATAATATAATAATGTCGTTCAAGTCTTTCAAAAGGACTTTAACAAAGTCCCTGAATGCTTAAACAAATCATCGACTCCATGAATTGATAATGCATGAAAATTATTGAAAGAACACCCATCCCTTAGTACGCCTTCAATACATCCTGCATCTCTGAAAAAATGATGTGTTCTGAGTCATAAATCTATAAATCTGTAAAGTTTTCCATAACCTCGCTCTCACCCAAACATTGAGAATATATAGACTTGCTGTCTTCGCAAAAGCGCTTGTGATTGACAACCCACCCTATTACCAAACACTGCCTGCAGGAAATGTCAGTCTTTAAGCTATACTCCCTGTTAGCAGGCAGGTCTCTGAGAGCACTAAAAAAAAACAATTATTGAATGATGGCTTTCCGTGACCGTAGCATGCTCTGAATAATAGAGCATTTTATAAGGAAATGCAATGCGGCAATTATTTAACTATTCTGCATTTCTGCATTTTACAGTCTTTAATATGGGGTTGCTGGCCAATGCCTTCCTATTTGTTCAGCATTGAACAGAAGTGAACAAGTGGAAAGTCTGATTCTCTCTTAACTGGCTCTTACATATGAGTCAAGGCTTCAAATTAGTGCTGATTAATCTCATCCCAAATAATTAATTAAATAATTATATTTCAAATAGTAGAGTAGAATGGTGTATAAACATACACGATGTGCTGAAATCACATCATAAGCATCCCAAACTTTGGAAAACTTTTTTCATTGAACTCAACACCAAATCTCAAACCCTCAAGTTAAGTTTTACACTTAGTGGAGTGGTGAGCTGAATATGTGAGTGTGTGTGTGAATGTGTTTAAGGCAGAGATGGACAGAAAATAAAAGAGAACTAGACAGACAAAGAGAGTGAGAGGGGGATGGAGAAGCCACTAGTGAATGTGCAATAGTAACCAGTGCAACGTGATCCAAATCACAGCTTCTCAGCAGTAGACTCCCTCTTTCTCTTCTCGTTTTTGTGGTTATTTGGCTGTCCACGGGAGTCATCGGAGCAGAGAAATTGCCTGTTATCTGGGGGGTCGATTTCTCATGCGCCCTTAAATTGCTTTGTATTGACACTCTGTCATCGTGTGGATCTTGCCGTTAGCCCCAACAATCTCCCCTCAGGTGTGTGTTGCACCCCTCCTTTAGACACAGAGTACAGTGTGTGTGTGTGAGTGAGTGAGTAACTAATGCATGTCTAATAGGCTTTAACATGATTGTATATCCTTTTATAGGGGTGCTTGGCCTGCTGTGAGGAGGTGCATGAGCCATTGGCCCACAACAATTTGGTGTGGCGCTCTGAAATCCATACAAGCTGTTTGGTACACTTTGGTGTCCAGTTCTTTTGGATTACGGATTATATTACCTAATATTAACTTGGAATGAAACGTTGTCAACATCAGATTTATTTATCATTCTCGTGCAATTGAAATTTTTACACTTGGCATGAAAATAGCTATTATTTAAGATCAAATTCAATCTTTCTCATTCAATCTGCTTAATGTTTTACACATTTTTGGGCTAAGACTATTTAAGATCAACTACTCTATCTTCTATATAACTACCATTCAAAATGAAATAATTCATGTGATGGCAAAGCTGAATTTTCAGTAGCCATTGTTCCCAATTGTTATATATTCTGTTTGACATTTATTTTATATATATATATATATGCCATAATTTGTACCCTATTACAGAAAAGTGCTATAAAGAGTTTCCTTGTCTCACTACATGCAAATACCATCTACTTGAGAAACTTTTTCCTGAAGCTTGTTTGTACAATCATTTCATTCAGTTCACTGCAGTCACAGTGGCATGTTTGGCTTCTTAATGTTCAAAGGCTTCTTTTGTGCTCAAATAGACACCAGCTACATTGCAAAGTGACAAACCTTGTGAAGATGTAAATGGTCTCAAGGACAGAGATGAATAATCGTGCTTGCATTGTCTGCTTTTGAACATCTTTTTCATCACCTGCTCATGACTAGATTATAGGCTGGGGAAAGAACATTTTTGCCTATGAATCTTAATTGTAAACATAAGATGATTGTCATGGCAAATAAAGCACAATGATAGAAGTTAAAAAACACACTAATTCACACTTGCATATAATAAACAATAATTTTGTATTGTCTGAAGTGTAGTGCATGTTGTAATGTGACTGCACCTTAAGTCTACGGGATTTTAGACCTGTTTTATGGTTTTCCAAGTAAAAATAATTTCTAAAAAGTAATGGCACACCACTTTGAGGTATCATTCATATCTGTTGCATGAGCAATCCGGGATGAGTTACGCTCTAAAGTTTAATATACTTAGGATTAGGAGTTTGTTCAACTCCCCTACACCCAAAGTGTTAGGTATGTGATGCTTGCTTTAGCAAGCACTATTAATTAAAATATAATTCTTTTATTTTTGCGATTGATCGGTTGAGAATCCAGGGATTATCTAAAACAGCTATTGAGCTGTACAATAAAACTGCCCAGGGCTTTCGCAACTTGATTATTCTTGAGCCTTAAAAACTCTATGCAGCAGTTTATTACTTTTCCAAATACTTTCATGTAAATGTCTCTCAATATGTTTTTGGTTTGGGGCTTTCTTGCATCTGACATACATTATACTGAGAGGCTCACTTCACAGATTTCTTTGCTCTTGGATTAATTAATGGGCGTCCGTATCGCATGCCAAGTCTGACAGGACTGTTTCTGATTATTGTGTCTATTAAAAATGCATTAAAAAGCTTGCAATTATTTAGGTAGTCATGTAAAAATGGTAAATTTCTGGAAGAGTGGTGGACTGTTGCACAACAGCGCTAACAGCTACCATTGCGCTTTTGCGAAAGTTGCTTTGTGTTGCGTGCTGCCGTCTGGGATTTAAAACCAACTTGAAGAATAGGTGCTGTAAAGAGAGATGGAGTCCCAGGTTGATGCCGCAGTTCTCCCAGTGGGAGAGTCTGGAGAAAACCAAGGATGGCTGGAGCCAATTGGAGCGAATTGATCTCTCTTGCGTCGGCTCCACGCCAGCCTCCTGTGTTTTCTTTCTCCCTCTCACATTAGCATACCAAATAAGCTGCCATTTCTCTTAGTATGCCAGCTTTCATTTGTCACCCCTGGTATAATACAACACCCGTGTCCCTTAACACACAGCATGAGGTTCCCCCGCTGAGCCAACCGACTCTGTGTGCGTGTGAGAGAGCGAGCAAAAAGATATCCATTGAGTATGACACACAAAAGGTGTTTCTCTGCAGGTAGAGGAGGAGATCTTAATAAGTGCCTACATGTGAGAGCATGAGTGTGTTTACATATGAAGTGTGTATTTGTGTTTGCAGGTGTATCCAGTGCAAGGAAATTCACAAATGAGGTTTCTATGTGCTCTATATACTGTGTTTGTCCTAGATGACAATGAAATTAAATGGGGACAACAAGGAGACTTGAGATTAAGGGGGGCATTTAAACAACACCTTTTTCAAATATAAAACGGAAATGTTTTAGACGTTTTGGCCATCAAATATTGAAAGTGCAAGCTTTTGAAAACGATACAGTTATCGTCTCTGTGTAAACTACAGAACAATGAATGTGTGAAATGGACTACTTTTTGATTACTTCTGTGATTTCTTTTGACCTAACTCATTTATTACATTGATTTTAAATGGTTAGTTCACCCCAAAAATGAAAATTGTCATTAATTACTCACCCTCGTGACGTTCCAAACCCGTAAGACCTTCGTTCATCTCTGGAACGCAAATTAAGATATTTTTGATGGAATCTGAGAGCTCTCTGACCCTCCATAGACAGCAAGGATATTACCACGATCAACACACAGAAATGTAGCAAGGACTTGGTAAAATTGTCCATGTGACATCATAGGTTCAATTACGTTCTGGGGTACTCTCCAAAATGGCGGAAGACCCGGGGAGAAGAATTGCTGAATAAATTGGTATTATTGTTTTCTTTGATACACGCCAAACTACACACAGATGTGAAAAATGTAAAACACTACTCTCGTGTCTTTTTCTTGTTCAGAGTGCAGTGAAGAACAGGAGTTTGTCATAGCAATCGCACATACTGTACATGCATGCACATATTCACTGTATGTATGACTGTGTAAAAATTCATTTTACACAATTATGCAACTGAACTGAATCAATACTCAACTGACTTGAGCTGAAGAATGACATTATTGACTTGTTAGAGCTGCTTTACAGCAGAATGTGAATTTGATACTGTTACGAAGCTGCTGTGAAACAATCTATATTGTATAAAGCACCTGACTTGGCTTGTATGCATGTTCAGTATAGAAGTCAGCTTTATTTATAAAGAGCTTTGTACAATATAGATACAATGTAAACAGAAATGCAAGGGGTTAAAAATAATAAAATAATTAAAGAGTTTTGATTACCAAGTGAGCAAATTATGTATATGTGTAAGTGTTTTCACACATGATCACTGTGTGTAAGTCTTCAGTAAATGAGTGAGGCATCAAAATGGCAGTGTTTCCCAAATTAACCAAAAGAGCTGTTAGTTTCCAATGATGTGTGTAATGTAGAGAACTGTGTTTAAAGTTTTTTAGAAAGTTTGTTTTACAATATCAAACTGAGTTTAAAGCATGTAATGTGCTTATAGTTTTGCAGACTTGGTCTAAAGATTAGGAATATGAGTGAATGGTTCCACTAAGTGGGCCTCAAGTGTCAATTTTAGTGTCAAAGCAATTAAAAAAAACTGTAATAGTTAGCAAGGTAGTCGTTAAGGTTAGGTAATGGGTAGGATTGGGGAAGTAGAATATGGTCTTGCAGAATATGTCCTTTATAAGTACTAATAAACAGCCAATATGTTAATAATAAGCATGCAAATAGCAACTAGTTAATAGTGAGAAATGGTCCCTATACTAAAGTGTTTCCAATTTATGTTTAATATTTATCACTGAGACTGAACTCAAACCTGGTGCTCCCATGAGACTCACCACTCAGTATGTCAAGAGCACTCAGAATGCTCTAACTTATAGCTATTTATAGCTCTTCTTTCCATACCTGTCTCATGTATGACTTCAGGTTTTACATGCTCATGCATTTGCATGAACTTACATTGCTAAAACCATTCAGAACATCCAAATAAAAGCTTCAGCCTACCACAATAATTCTGCCTGTCTCTAGTACAAACTGCTAATTCACATTAAAGCGCAAAGCAATGCTGTGGGCGACTGTATGAAAAAAAGTAAAGAAATGGTATGATTTGAAATGGAAATGAAAGAAGCTTACTGCAAAGAAACGGCCGAGTATGAGGGAAGCCAGCCTTGGCTGAGACACAACTCTATTTGTAAAGGTCAACATCTTTAGTAGGAGGAAAACTTCCCTGCGGCTCTCTCCTCCCAAGAGCCGGGGAAATATTTAGAGAAATACAAACGGTGCTTATTATTTGCGTGGAGTGTCGTGTTAACTATTCCCGACAGGTTCTCGGTGATTCCTGTGAGTCACCGCCCCCTCCTCCGGTATACAGTCTTGGCTGCTGCACTCAAAAGGCGGTGCTGTGTAGCGCTAAAGCTAGGTGTTAAACGGCTAGGCTGCTGCTACAGCTGTCCCACTCATCTCTGTTTGGTCTGTCGGGCTGCGCAAGCTGCTGACAATCTGATAGGAGATCAGACTGAGGTGTTACAGCTGGTGCTATGGAGGAACTCTAAAAGTTGCTTGCAATTTTGCTTGACGTTGCCTCCCGAGACTCAAAACGAGTATCCTTTTTCCTGTCAAGATATTCAGGGACAAATCTGCACAAAGACAGTAAGTAGACATATAAGAGGGCACTGTAGAGACCATCCCTGAAAAACATGTATGCAAGCAAGAAGAAAGACGCCAAATAAGATGACATGGCAGCTTTGAGTCTCTTCGTGCAGCAGATGTGCATTTTCCCTGCTGAAAACACCAGCTTAAGTGGTCACCAGCATATGTTGTGTTTTGGATGCTGGTTTCCTGCATGGGTTGCCATTGTTTGGTGTCCTTGCCTTACTTTTTAAAGTAGCTTAACCAGCAAGGTGCCTTTTTTTCAGCTAGGCTCACATAGCAGTGGCATAAGGTCTGAACTGCATTAAAGCTCATTCTGGTCCAGAATCTCTCAGTTAGAGAGAAAAGTCTGATTGACATGTTGAGAGACCAACCACAGTTTTGTTGTGCCATTTAAGGGTTCGTTGATTGGAAATATATTTTGAAGTAGTAAATTATACACCCAAACATCATTCAAAGTTTAAGGTCGTTCAGGAAGATTTTTTAGTTTTTTGATATAAGTCTCATGCTCACGAAGGCTGCATTTCAAATACAGTAAATCATTGTAAATATTATTGTAATTTAAAATATTATTGTAATTTATTATTGTAATTTTTTTCCTGATGTAAACTATGGCAACAGTTTGGATGACATGTATTGAAATGCAGAAGGCTGCACTTCTTATGTATGCCATATATCAATTTCAAAAGTACAAATTTATGTATTGCTGTGTGAGGGATATTGATTGAAAGGGACTGGATAGGATTCACAGTTACACTTTTACTAGTGGTCTGACACCAAAAAAACACATTAGATATAGAAAACAAAATACAAAAATTTAAATTGCATAGTCCGTTGTCAGAATTTGTAACTCTTGTGTTGTCCTCTGTCTATATATGCTTTCCAATTGAAGGTTCATGAGATGCACCTTTTGCGCTATTTCAGAGAACTGGTTTATCATTGGTTGATCTACTTTCTCTTCATTAGTGAAAGTCAAGATTCACTTGCACAATTCATGACAAATTTACAAAACGTCTAATAGAAATGTGTAGAAATTATTATTGACAGTTCATGACAAGTAGATCAACCATTTTGCATGTAATGATACAATGAACTAATGATTAGATGTTTTGAAGGGTAAGATTATTGCACAGAGAGCTATATACATTTTAAGCAACATGACATTAGCAACTGATAATGTAGGAAACTGCTGACAAATATGCATAATCAGTTGCATACATACATACAATTGATTATGCATATTTGTCTGCAGTTTCCTACATTATCAGTTCAAAAGAATGAGAGACTGCTTTTATGATGTGCATGATGTGGAGGTGGGACAAATAGTTTTGATCATTTCATTTCTGATTAGAGAAATGCACCAAAGCGACTGAGAAAAACTCTTTTCTATTTTAATATTATTTTACATGTAATTATTTCCTGTGACGAAATGTTGAATTTCCAGCCTCCATTACCTCAGTATCGCATGATCCTACAGAATTCATTCTAATATGTTGATTTGGTACTCAATAAATATTTATTATAAATTTTGAAAACATTTGTGCTGCTTAATATTTTGGTGTGTACTGTGATGCATTTTTCAGTATTATTTGATGTATTGTGGCGGGAGGAGCCAACGACAGACACAGTGGGCGTGGCGTCAAGCCTCGGAGAGGTTTTTATTAAACAATATTTAAAATAAAGTGTCCAAAGGGGGGAAAAGTGTCCAAAATAAACAGGGATCTGGTGTCCTCGTTGTGCTGCGGGGCTCGTGAAGGAGGGCAGTGTTCAGGAGGGAAGGGTCCAGGTAAGGGGCGGAGTCCGGCGGCCGCACGCGCTCCCGTCTGGAGGTCCCGGGGCGCGGGTGACGGCGGCTTCTGTGGCGGCTTCGTCCAACTCCTTCATCCCCGGGTGCTCGACGGGATTCCACGGCCCGGCGTCCTTGCCCGACGGCCGTATCGCGGGTGCAGTGTCGGCCGGACTGCGGGTCCGGCCGCTCGCGTCTCTGGCGGCGGCAGGTAGTTCCCTCTACGCTCCCTTTCCTGGACCCACGAGGACACCAGCGTGCATGCACGGGGAAGAGACCGGTCTCCCGAGGAGAGGCGCGCTCGGCGTTTAAACGGCGGCGGTGATGAGGCTCCATTCACGTCAGGTGCGCCTCATCACACGCCGCCAGCCCTGGCTGTTTCAGCGCCCCTCCTCTCTCTCACACACCCACTCCCGTCGGGAGCCTGGTGAAGGGCGGCGAATAAGGGACGGGGTGGTGATGATGGACAGGGGGGAGGCAGCCGACTCGTCACAGTATACACAGTTCACACACTGTTAATTGTAATAATTTTAATTAATAATAATAATAATAACTTACTACAAACTTTTGAAAGGCTGTTTGTCATATATATATCATAGATACAATAGTCAACATTTGAAGTGGATCAAAGTTCATCAAAGTTGTCAAGACAAGAACACATTTTGGTTTTAGGACAACTGTGACAAGGCTTTTTATATTGGATGGATGGATGGATGGATGGATGGATACAGACAGACAGACAGACACTCCCTCTGAAAACTAGCTTGGTCTAAAAAATTTTGTTAGCAATCACTTGACACTCTCAGCTGATAATGAGATGTTCTCCCTCTCGAGAACACGTTCAAAATCGATGGTTCTTTAACCTGGGAATCATTAAAGCACTTTTGCTTATACGTATACGCTGCCACTGCATAAAGTTTCAACATTACCTCTTGAGAAATGGAAGTCATAGCCTGCTGAAGGATCTTTAGCTCCCTGCAGAGCTCCAGAGACGAGCTGAGCTGGACTTATCAGCCGCCTCGCAGAGCATTGTGCACTGGGAGAGATGACGGAGAGAGACTTCCTCCTGCATTAATGAATCCAGTCAGGCGGGATCTTAAGGGACCTAAACACTCTTAGGCACCGAGGGGACAGGAGTGGTTTGGCATTTTAAGAGCCAGAGAATGATTCATACGCAGGATGTTCGCCGTATTTCCTACAAGGTGCTGACTGTACGGGCGTAATGCGGGGTCGCTTATCTGAACTTCCCAGTAAGAATGGACTAGTATTTAAAGCAGAACAAAGGTGGTAGTGACAGGTAAATAAGAGCAAATACTTGTCGAATGGCGGAAAAAGTTAAAACCCAAGCGCTCTCTTAACTTCGTTACCCTTTTGTTGTAGCTAAGCAACTTCAAAGCAACTGCGAGCTGTGAAAATCAGCCGTTAAAATTTCCGTTTACTCTGAGCTCCTCAGAGCGATCCACCTTTCTCTGGTAATTATTTGCAGCGTGATGAACTTGAGGGGTTGTTTTTCCAGCCTGTTATATGCAGTGATCAAAGAGAGAGGAAGAAAGTGACTTTTCACACAGCTCAATGTGCCAGAAGCCTGTACAAGCATCTGCTTATGTGGGGCTCTGAGAGCCGGAGCTCCAGCTCAGAGTAAACATGATTGCGAGGCTCCAGCCCGACTTACCCAGAGCTGTCTGACAATACAGGTGTATTTAGGGCTTGTTAGCTGATAGATCCTTGTCTTATAAGTGAAAGAGATGCTAATTATGCGGTCACAGCAACTGAGACGTGAGATAAGGATATCCATTTTGACTTGAAAAAGTATTCAACTCGTCAATTGCTTAAATGATTTTGTTAAGATTCACAATTAAAAATGGAAGTAAATTGAGCTGTAATTTACATGCACAGTGGCGCGCTGTGGTACATCAGGAGTTATGAGTTTAAATCTGGCTTGCAACTTTCCTTCAACTGTTCATCAAAATTTCCTGTACTTCAATATTATGTCAGTCTATCTGTCTGTCTTTCTCTGCATCTCTATCTGACGTTCTATCCACATGTCTGTCTATCATTCTATCTGTCCTTCTGATGAATGTGCAAAACTCTACTATGCTAAAGTGCTTTAAGTGGTTGTCTGGGTGTTTGCAGTTGCTATGATGTTTAGGGTTTGCTTGCTTACTCAAGTCAAATACCAAGTGTCTGTGATATTCCTTATACCTTCATTTTTAAATTATTTTTGTTTAGGTTTTGATTTTTTGGTAGTTAGACACCATTTTGTGAAAGATTCACTGTTAAATAAAAGTGAATTAATTAATTTTTTTCTTCCCCAAAAGAAAGGCTATTATTGATAGTTGAAAAGCAAATGAAATATTAAGCAATTATTTTAATCATTTAAAAGTGTGATTTTTAATAGTTTTGTTGTATTTATTGTTGTACTTATTTTTAGTCAAAGAAATGCTTGCAAATGAAAACATGCTTATTTCAAATTTGATGACACATTTCTCAATTTGCACAAGGAGGATATTGATTCAAATTGGACTCAAGCGAGATCAGATGTGACAATAACAGGTCAGACTGGTTTGAACCCGAGCCTCAGCACACATGGAAATGTATTTAATTAATCTCTAACAGTATGTTCTTTATTTAATATTTACAGGAAGGAAAACTGCAATACCCACTTTGTTGTGAATGCAAATATAAATGTTTTATCTCATGAATATGTTTCCTCTCCATACTGTTTATTCATGCATTTATTCATCCATTTTTCACGCTTATGAATCTGCAGAGACCTTGTTGCCAGCGTTGCATTGTGAGAGTACTGCAGAGATAGATACACAGAGCGCTCATGATAAATGTATGCACCTTTGTCGCCCTACAGAGAGAGTGTCTTTCACCTCTGAGCTGTAGATGAACAATGAGAACTTGTTGGTGTTAGAAATTACTCCACTACAGGGAGACGATATGCGGAAAAGTGGCATTTATTTAAAATACAAACCGTACATGCTCTTCATTAAGTGTGCCGTTCAACGTGGAGTGCTGCTCTTGGCAAAAATCACTCTAAACCAAACACTGGCATCTTTGTTCATTGTGCTGAAAGTTGGAAAGGCTCCTTTTGTTGCACTTGGAAGTAATACGGATAAGATCATTATTCTCCAATGTGTTTGAAAACTTTCCTATGCATGTCATATTTTTATTTTTTAGAAAGAATTCACATCAAACCCCCAAAAAGTGACAGTCAGAACCTAGTTAGGAACTTGTAATTCATTTAGCAGTATTCAACCTTTATGGTCCAGATTTTTGCAGCGACAATGACAGATGCTAATTCGCTTTGGTTTTTGGCTAAGAAGCGAGGCTTTTGAACTCAGTCAATTATAGAGGCGTTAACGCAAACTTTTTCCCACTGTGTGTACTTCCTCTGTCCTCATTTCAGATTTTTTCAGAAATCCCTTTTGATAGTTTTTTTCTTTTAAACGAGTGCTTAAAAGACCATATTTTTCCTCTTTTTCAAGCGCACCTTTTTATCCTCATTTATTCTCACCTGTGACTTCCGAAATGAAACCATGCAATTACGAAACATTACATTCACCACTAAATCACAAATTCCCTGGGCATTTAAAAGGAATAAGCCATCAAATTCAGAGACTATATTTATTCTGTGACTTCTCTGTCTTTGTGAGAAAGTGTATAATTGCCATTTCCAGTTGGATTAAAGATCAGGGCCCGTATTCATAAAGATTCTAAGAATCCTCTCAGAAAACTCTTAATTTAGCTTAAAAACTTTTACGTAGGAGTCTTAGCTTAAGAGCGATTCGGGACCGATCTGAGAGCAACTCTGAGTACGGAAAAGACAAAAACTTTCATCTTAGTGAGGAGGCGGGGTTGACCCCGTTGCTATGTATGACACAATCTTTTGAAGACTGTGATTGGTTGGTTGTCAAGAAGGAAATAAAAGAGTGCTTTTAAGAGTAGGGTATATTATAAGCCGTCACTTTGAAATTACAGGCGGAATTTTTCCTCTCACTTTTTCTCACACACACACACACACACACACACACACACACATTATATATGTATATATATTCTTTATTTTTTATTTACCATGCTGTAATACTTACAGAGCCGGCGCCAGGGCACCTCCATCGGGGGGCATTTAAATTTCTAGAGGGGGCACAAATCACG
Source organism: Barbus barbus (assembly GCF_936440315.1). Lineage (NCBI taxonomy): Eukaryota > Metazoa > Chordata > Actinopteri > Cypriniformes > Cyprinidae > Barbus > Barbus barbus. The sequence goes on from NC_136718.1 coordinate 20,173,435, forward strand.
TTGTGTGTGTGTGTGTCGGGGGGGGGGGGGGCTGCAATCTGTGATCTCGTGCAGTTGCTGACGCTCGCTAAAGCATGCAATCGCATTATGTGCGCTGTTTTATCGGTACTTTCACTTTCAAAATCAATCGCGTTCAGCAAGGAGGGGAAAGGATGGAAAGTGGGGGGGCACAGTAACTCGTCTGGGGGGGGGGCACAGTAACTCGTCCCGCGACGCCCCTTGGCACCGGCCCTGCATATTTACTGTGTTTTAAAGGAAATGAACAGAGACATATAAGCCTAATAAGTGCTGTAACAGACCCAAATCATCACTGCTGCATAGTTGCATTTTTCCAGTTGCCAAATATGTTAATGTAGTGATTTCTGGCGCTATGGCAATTCTGCGCGGTGTCTGAGATGTTAGCATGTCTTTAATAAGATCAGTCACAAACATGATCCCTGCACAAACTAATGTGTAGTGTCTTATTAACTCACTGTCATGCATTGTGTGCAACACATTTCTTCTCCCTCTTCATTTTCGTCCATTTTCTCCGCTGTTAAAGAAACTCTTAAGCCCCTTAAAAGTCCTCGTCCGTACTCCTAACAAGTTTGACCTTAAGACCTCTTTTAAGGGTTAAGATGCTTTCTGAATTACTTTTTTCTTTACTAGGATTTTTCTTTAATTTTAAGAGTAAACGCCCACATTTCTAAGAATTTTCTTAGAATTTTGTCACTAGGAGCTACTTTTTGCATTAAAATTCTTCATGAATACGGGCCCAGAATTTCTTAATAAATAAGACTCTTTGAACAGCTTTTAGATTTTATTTTTTTCTTTAAACATCACATTGAGGTGGCAAAAATGCCTTTAAAATGGTAGATCTCAGAGCAGTCATGGCAACAGGAAGTAGCACCAAGTGCCACAATCTGTGATTTATCCGTGGAGCAGAATGCTTGCCTTTTTCATTCCATCTGACATAAAAATAGAGGCAGAGGGAAAAACTGAAAATATATAGAGGGGCCCAAAAGTCTGAAAGCATCCTAAGGGATGCAAAATCCCATTTAAACCTGGAAATAATAATAAATATGGGTAAAAACTTTTGTTAACATCAGGATCATGAAGTAATTACTTATACAGTATTTAATCATCTTGGTTTGTTATATGTGTGTATGTGTATGTGTGTGTGTATATGTATGTATGTGTATATATATATATATATATATATATATTTATTTAGTAACTGAATGAATGAAAAGCTTATTCTTGTGGTTCAGCTGTAATTTAACGAAGCTACGAGAATACCTTTTGTGCGCAAAGAAAACAAAAATAATGACTTTATTGAACAATTATTTTCCTCTGTGTCACCCTATAGTGCCATTTTGGAGAGTATCATATATGTAAACAACATGCAGATCCATTGTTTACATTCAGATCAATGCATAAACAACATAAACAGTGCATCCGCGACATAAGTTACATACATTGGTTTCATATGTAATAATGTCCAAAATGGCACTATAGGGAGACAGGGAGGAGACGAATTGTTAAATAAAGTCTTTATTTTTGTTTTATTTGCGCACAAAAAGTATTCTCGTAGCTTCATAAAATCACGGTTGAACCACTGCTATTACACATGGATCGTGTAAGGATCCTTACTGTCTATGGGAGGGTCAGAGAGCTCTCAGATTCCATCAAAAATATCTTAATATGTGTGTTTTGGGTGAACTATTTAATGTGCTACTGGCCATTTCATGTGTTACATGAAAATTGTTTCTACACCTTTTTCTTTTCTTTTTTTCTTCTTCAGTGGATACAGAAATTGACAACTTGCCCTGGTCTCTCTCATGCCAATGTGTGAGCGGCATTAAGAGCATCACTTTGAGCTTCAAAATTTCACTTGTTACAATGCTCATTGTCAGCGCGGAGGTGTGGCTAGTATGTGTTTGTGTTTATTAATCATTGTATGTTGTCTCTGGCAGCATGGGATTGTGTGCGAGCATTTGTGCAGATGGACAGAAGGACAGGGCAGGTGGGGCGCTAGACATACAGATGGGACGCGCATACCCACAGCCTGCCTTGTCACGAAGCTATTATCCCCCCAAATCCTTTGACGCACACAGGTTATTGCTCTTTCTAAGCCTAAACGACTACAAACGGCGTATTTGTAGATGAACCTCTGCCCGTTGACAAGCGGGCGGCACTGTAAGGTTCTCAGCCAAAACATAAAAGCAATTCTAATGAAGACTTGCTTTAATGAACACACTCTCGTTAAGCCGCAGCTCAGCAGGTAAAACGAAAACAAAACGAGACACGGGCTGAACCCATCCCGCCTTTGCCGTTTAAAGCGGCAGTCTTTGAGGCAGTTGTACATGTGTAGGACTGCAGGCTAACTCATCTAGCCACTGTGTGACAGCAATTACTGTGTGTTTTCTCTCTCAGGCTTTTGCCCGGCCTTTGCAGGGCGCTTGTGTGCGAGTAGAGACGAGTGATGGAGATGAACTATCTTTGCTGAAAAGGTTAGCGGATGTGCATCAGCATGGAAAAACAATCCAGGGTATGTCTCCGCGTCTCCGCATGCTAGAAAAACACCATTTCCTGTATATGTTGCATGAAATGCCGTGTTTTTCCTTGAATAAAACCGAGTTGGGGTGGGGGCTCGGGTATCTTCACTCTTGTCTCAGAGACCTCCCTGGGGTGCGTTGCCGTGGAAACGGCCCCAGGTAAATCAGCCTCCTGAAGGTGGTTTCTTGTGGTTCCATTCCGCTTCAATAGGCCAGAGACTGTGTATTTCTCCCAGCGTGGGAAACAGAACAGGCTAAATGAAGTCGACAGTCAAAGGCCCCAGGGAAGCCCACAGGCAGACTTTTGTACCAAACTCATTGGGCTGATCAGCTAAACGTATTCCATTAAGGTGGGTCTCATGTGCTAGTGAGTACTGCTTTAAGAGTGCGCTGATTAAAAACAGATGACATGACCTTAAAATCAACATAGAATCCAAACTGACCCCATGTACTCCGTACATATACCTGGACTTATAGTGAACGGTTCATTGGTGTGTGTTATTCTAAAGAAAAAAATATTTATCTTTGGAGTTTTTCCTCAGTTTCCTCAAACAGCCTGTCATATAGAGAACACTTTTTACATCCATAAAATACTATTCTGTTATATGTTATATCCCTTCAGGCCCATTTACGCCAAGAACAGTAACTATGATGATAATATTAGTGTCCACACCAATGCAAGATAACGTTCTGTTTATTATAAGCAAATGCTGCAGTTTTGTCATTTGTTGCTTTAAATGCTTGAGCTCTTTAAAATCTGGCTGTTAATTGTTTTAAGTTAAGTTCATAAGTTAGAAAAAAATGTTCTTAAAGAATAAAGAAACTCGCTAAAGGTGGGTAAATGGTGACAGAATTTTTGGGTTTGATATCCCTTTAAGGCGTTTACATGAAGGGCAAATTCGGGATAATGGGCAAAAACCTAGCTTTATCGTCAGTTTATTCTTAAGCCATTTATGACCTAACGCCGATTAAGAATGTACACACACACACATATATATATATATATATATATATATATATATGTGTATATAATGAATTGTATGGTATAATAATCCTTATTTTTCTTTTAGTTGACAGGAAGTGATGGGAGGAAGGGAACAGGTGTGACATGAGCCTATAAATTGCTAATGCAATAAATTGCATTCACCACTAAGTTGCTTGCGGGATGGCACCACAAGTCTCCCCAAGAAAAATTGCATAGATTTACAAAGACATGGTGGCTGAATGCAACCGTGGGCCAATTTCCTAGACCGAATGCATGGTTTCTCTTTCTGCGTGGAGAGTATGTGTCTGTCAGGCCTGTCACTTTGGCCCTGCAGCTGTGTGACTCACTGCTCTCCCCAGTACCTCTCCTGAGACCTCCACATGTCAGAACAGTCAATAAAGCCAGCACAGCAGTGCCAAGAGCCTCCAGGGCTGCCCATGGTGGAGTCATTAATGGACCTGCATGGTAACATGGATAGGTGAGAGCTGGTGTATCTGGACGTACATTCATACAAGCCTCCTATGAGAACTGTATAGGGCCCAGTACAAGTACTTGAGGAACTCACATTGCCAACCTTGAGGATGATAAGTTTTTAACCCACAATTCATTGCTCAGTCAGGTCCCGCACTACAGATAGTCTTTGGTCTGCCATATCGCCACGTCACATGAATGAATAGTGTACTTCAAAGGCTTATTTTTTTTTTCCTCTGTACATTTCATCTATTGTTTGGATCACTTTTGACTATTTAGCTGTCGGCAATAGTGTTGCAATGGCGATCTTTGGATGTGAAATAAGACAAAGTCACATTGCCGCAAGCACAATGGTGGAGATAAAAATAAAGGGCTGTGGAGGGCGGGCATAGAGAGGGAGACGGATGTGAACAGACAGAATAAAAAATGTCCATTTGATTCCCTGTCAAAGACCAGGGTTCCTTCATCCTTTTTTAGTATTCTGAAGCAATGCATGGAGTTTGTGTTCACTGGGGTCTGATTTTGGTCTCTCCATCAGTACCTCTAATGATTCTACATTGACGTATAGCAGAGATGCAACACAAGAATTTACTTGAGAGTTGATATGGACTCCAAATTCAAGATATAACAACAACAAACTCTGAACAACAAAGCCTTGTAAATTAGTGACAAATCTTTTCTTCTGTATTGTAGCATAATCAAAATGTAACAAAGTAGGGCGGTGACTTGGTTCTATGCATTTGTTGTTGATTGATTAGTGTGAGCTTGGAGTGGTGGCGGTTAAGCAGGCTAAATGATTGGATATGTCCTGTGTAGATGACCAGAGAGAAATTTAATATGCACAGATAAATTGTTCACAATAAGATCTGTAATATGTATTTAGAAAATAGATTATTTCATTTCATTTTTCAGGGAGAATCCACATTTATCAAAATGTGCCAGATTTAGTCAGTGGCTAATTTTGAAGGCCAACAACAAACAATTATGTTTGTTTGTTTGTTGCTACTGCTGCTGCTGTACCTTAAATATGCAAAAAAAAAAAAAAATGCTGAAAAGTGCCATTACTACATATCTTACTTGACAGGCCAAGTTTCTGATTAAATAACTGTCGTTGTCTAACATTGCTTTTTTTTTTTTTGACCACTTCAGAAAGTTGCCCAGGTTGTTTCTGCAGCTCAATTTGTCAGTATAGGCCTACTTTGTTTTTTTTTAAGCTATAATATTTATCAAAGTACAAGCTGCTCTATAAAAAATATCACAAAAAAATTTGATTCCTCATATGATAACTTTGACATTTTAGCATTTATTGTCTGCTGTGGCAACATCAGCATTATTTTTATTGGATGCTGCACACTGGTGGTGGTTGAGGAGATCCCCCCTCACCCTCATATGATTGTAAAGTGCTTTGGGTGTACAGCAATACACAAAGCGCTATATAAATAAATACTTCATTCATTTATTACATCCCTTATCACTTTACCACAGCTCAAAGTTGAAAAAGAACTGTCAAAACTTCCATTGCGCAAAGGGTTGTGGGTAAAATGATTCTATAAAGCATGTAGGGATTCCCAGGCTATCAGTCCTCTAGAAGCAGTTTGACACTACATTTACATGCTATTTTTGATGCAATGATGATTTGGATTACAGTTATTCTAATCTCACAAACTATTTTGGATGGATAGTATGTGCACGGAAGGCCTTGATAGCCATGTATTTTGGCCATGTGTATGGGTGGTCTCAGTGGCCCCTGTGTCAGTCTGAGCACTCACACCTGTCTGAGTTTTAGAGATGTAGTCTGGGGTGCTCACATGTAGTGTGCATGGCCACAGAACAAGTGTGCCAGTACAGATCAGTCAGCCGTTGAGAGCTGCAGTAGAGGGCCAGGTATAAAGGACAGCCTGCCAGAGCCCAGCAGAACCAGAGATGAGCTCAGAGGTGCAGAAAGAGAAGTCACAGGCTCTATTTATCTGCACAGAAGCTGAAAAGATGTTTGTGTTGCAATATTGGAAATTCTGTAATTTATTCATCCTCATGTCAGATCAAACCTGCATGTCTTTCTTTCACAGAAAAATAAGTGATTTGAAAATGTTTCACCGCTCTCATATCTCAAAAATTGCATCATGTTTCAGCTGAGTATTTGGCATCATTGACATCAAACCTGGTGCTTTGCTAAATTCAGAAATGCACTTTTGGAAATTAAATTTGAGACCCCTTTAATATTCATGTAAAAGCTCTTTATAGTTCTGCTTAAACATCATTGTTCTTTTTAGAAGTGGCAGCGCCGCCTACTCACTCACATTTCTTTAACTGTTCTGACTGTAAATACCACCTTTCTGGACATTATATAGCTGGGAGCTGATGAGGGGCTTACATGACGGGTTTATTTGAATAGTGTCTGCAGCTTAAGCATTAAAACTAAATTATGAGAAATGACTGAAAAAGGTGTGAGTGGTTGATAGTTACCTTGCAAGTCAACTAACGGAGGCTTGGGGAAAGAAACTAATTTTCAAAAGCTGTTAGAGCAGAAAAACAAACTTTTGTGTTAGAATTGATTTCTATTGACACAGAGTTTCAATGAAATCATGTATATAGTTCATTCTCTGACATAAGAGTTTCTGATCTAACAAATTAACAGTTACTGAGGCTTGAGTGGAGCTGCCCTACCTTTCAAAAGTTCAACCCGTGAAAATGAAAAGTGAAAGTGCTTATAAATATTACGCCAAATAAAAACAAAAACTCGTGGCATTGATATGCAAAAATTGACTTTGGCGTGTATATGCTATGCAATGGGTAGGATTAGGGTTGTGGGATAGATGCGTATCATATGTACGCAAAAACTGTGTATCATATGCATGCCAACATATTTCGGATCATATGCACGCAAAAACTGCGTATTATATGCACGCCAAGCACGTGCATATCATATGCACACCAAAGTCAATTATTGTGTATCAGTACCATGAGTTTTTGTTTTTATTTGGCATACTATTTGTATGCATTTTCATGAGACAAGTTTAATGCTGGTAACTTTTAAAAAAATACATATTTTTTAAATAAGTATTTTGTGCTCACCAGGGCTGCATTTATTTGATTAAACATCAGTGTTGGGTTAGTTACTCAAAGAATGTAATTTCAAAAGTAATATTGTTCTGGCAACAGTAATTAGTTACACTACTAGTTACACATCTTACACAACAGTGTTCAGATCATCTTTTTTTCCTGACAAAATCAATATAATGCAATATTTCTATCTGCTGAACGTGAGCTTTTCCATATTCCAAGCTTGCCTACTACACTGGGGACTTCACATACATGTGCGAGTTGTGAAAATTATGAAAATAAACCTAGGAATTATTCTTGGATTTTAAATCAGCGGGATTGAGGCATCATAAGTAACTATGCTGTTTTATGGATGGTAACTGCAATATTATTACTGAAATCTTATTAGTAATTAGTTACAATACTATAGTGTCATGCTTCAGCTTCTGTGCTGGAGCAAGGAACGCAGGAAAATAGCGATAAACAGACTTTAATCTTCTTATACTGGAATACAAAACAGGCAGGAACTCACATAGCAAAGGGTTTGACGAACAATACCGGAATTCAGAATAAGGGACAGACAGGAACTTATATACTAATCAAACTAAACAAGATAACTAAACCCAGCTGGACATAAATAAACCAATCATGAACTAATAGGAACAGGAACTACCAAATAAGGACATAACCGGAACACAAGGGGAACACACATGTGACAACTAGTTACTGTAAAAAGTAACTAGTAACTAGTTACTGCCCAACACTGTTAAACATACAGTAAGAATTATGAAAAATTTTAAACATACAATTTAAAATAACTGTTTTCTGTTTTAATGTATTTTAAAATATAATTTATTCCTGTGATGGCAAAGCTGATTTTTCAGCATCATTACTCCATTCTTCAGTGTCCCTTTCTTGGAAAACTCATTTTTGCTCATTTTTTATTATCAATGTTGAAAACAGTTGTGCTGCTTAATATTTTATGGAATCTGTGATACAGTAATGTGAATAGATGAGATGTTTGTCATCATTTAATCATCATCATCACTGAGCCTTATGTTGTCTAAAATGGGACAAATATAAGATACATGGAATATAGTGCATGAGCTGTAAAAAACACTTTTATTAAATTTTTATGGTGCTTTTTGTAAACTTTTTGCAGCTTGACAGCATCCATTTATGTTCATATATTATATGGAAAATAACAATGTAAATTTCCTAACTTGTCCTATTCGAGGAAGAAAGGAAGTCTCAAGTTTGGGATGACATAGGGTGAGTAAATGATGACACACAAGCAAAGCCAAAAGCTATTTTCCATCTTCTTTTCAAGCACTGTGAAGAAATCTAAAAACGCATCTGCTATCAGCAGGTCCTTTGGACACGGTCTCCTTATGGCAGCCATGTGTATAAAAGATGGTATTTCCACTTCCTCCTCCCGTCTACTCAGCATCCTGTCCATTCTTTTCTCTCTCTGTGAATCTGTCTGTCTCTTCTCAGCTAAGCTGTTTTCACTCAAATTATTGCTTTGTAGTGAAAGCTCAAAAAGCAGCCATCTGATTATTAATTAGCATGCTAAAGGATTTGTTAAGCACATTAAAGCCGCCATTACATATCACCTTAGTCGTCCTTCTCTCTTCTTTCGCTCTGTATCGGCGTGTTTTTCTCTATTTCTGACATACAGACCGAGGGTGGCAGGCATCAAAGGGCAGGAAGAGAAGTGAACCCACACCCACTGAGCTAACATTTAAACTCCATCCCATCCCACCAGGATCCAAAGGCACCGCGCAGAACGTCAGATTAAACCCAGAAATATGTATGAAAAAACCTGCTTTCAAAGGGGTTCAAAGGGACAATGAAACTTCATCAAAGCGCCACGTCCTTCTTTTGCCCTTACATTTACCAGCTTGGCAGAACATGAATGCAGCTTCCTTCAGATTTCAGTTTTATAGCATCAGATGACAGGTGCAAATCTATCTACAGTGTCTGTCATAAGTGCTGTGCTGACAGGTGAGCTTTTGTACATAAACGTCCTGTATTGATGTTTGATGTACGAATTTAACTGCATTTGAACTGATATAGTATCAAATGAAATGGGTACTGAAAACAATCCCCCCCCCTTTGATTGGTGGTGATGTGGCACTTCTTCTGATGGTCAAATGATGTCAAAAATGAAATAACCCAGAATAATAATTTTTATTATTATTTATTGTTAATTAAAAACAAAAACAATCAATTAAATTATAATTTTTTTAATATAATGTTTTGGTGTGTATTATTTATTTATTTGTTTGTTTTGATTTGATATTTTTCAGTCATATTTTTATAAGTCAGCTCCCGTTAAGTTCATCACAGTCATTATCTATGGACATTTTCCACTAACATTTGACATTTATTACGTGCTCAAATTCTTTAGCTTTGTTCCAGTTAGTTTTTAATTAGGTTTAACATTTTAAAATTTGTATATTGACTTGGATATATTTAGTTTTTTTTTTTTTTTACCTTTTATTTATATATGGCTTTTAACTATACAGATTGTGTCAAAGCAGCTTTACAGTATCAAATAGGAAAATAGCGTGTCGGTAATGCAAAAGGACCATTTTCAGGTAAAGACAGTTATTTCTCTAGACTTTATTTGTTTTGTAATCTAATGCAACTGTATTCATACATTTTAAAGAGTTGTTTAAAAGTGTCCAAATTCATTCTGGGGTCATTCTTTAGTCACAGTACCTTCCCTGAGCTTCTCATTCAGTTCCCGGATAGCCACACACCCATTTAAAGCTCTTTCCCATGTTAAGCATATCCGGTTTTGTGTTCACTGTCCTAGTTCATGATAAATGTGAAGTTCTGCACCACCCAGACAAGCATGAGAAATGATGGTCCTAATTGATTCCCATTTTCAAAGGATCTGATGGGCGCACGAGTCAGGAAGCTTCTTTAAAGGGCTAATGAGCTTAATCGACGAGACTTGACGATCCATTCCTTGACGACCCCCCCCCCCCCCCCCCCGCCTCGTCCCAAGAATTAAACCGTTAAAAGAAAGGCTCAAATTTCTTAATCTTTGCAAATCGGTCTAATCCAGCATTGCAGAAATGCAGGCTTTGGAGAGAAGGGCTTCTTAAGCCTACTACACTGTGCATAGGTGTTGCTTAGCACTTCTGTGGGGGAGTGTTCACCGTGGATCCATTCATATGATTATAAGGTGAGGGTCACAGTTTAGGGTGAGAGAACGAGAAGTTTTCTTTCCCTTTCTCCTCCTCTCTCTCGCTCTCTCTCCATTTCGATGTCTTCTGCCTCCTCTATGCCCTCCGGGAGCCCAGTGTTTATTGGCTGCCTGAAATAAAAAAACCCATCTTTCCACCAGCCCCCGGCTAGCATTGTCTCAACAAAGCTTGTTACTTGATGGTTCAATAGGGGCTTTTTGGGTGTGATTTCCCTGCTCTCTCTCTCTGTCTCGGTAGCTGCCGTCTCGGCTCAGGAGCATGGCGAATGGGATCAAAAGCAAACAGCCTCACTGATAACGATGAAGGGCAAATATTGAAGCCTTATTGTTTGTTTTTTTTCTAGTTCCCCTGCTTCTGTCTGCAGCGTCTTTCACATTATGATTTATATTCACCTAAACTCTGACATTAACTCTCTGTTCAGGCTTATTTTCAAATGCAAGATGACCGTATTCTGATTAATGCGTAATTCTATTTAATGCACTTTAAATTAATTACTTTATTTATTTTAATTTTTTTTATTTATGCCTTTATTTGGACAGGACCGTGTACACTCTTAAAAAAAAAAAAAAAGAAGTGTGGTTCTTTGGCTCGTAATCATAGGGGAACCACTTTTGGTGCTTTATAGCACCAAATCTTGGCGCTTCAGCGGTTCTTCACCGGTTCTTTGGCATGACTGAGGGGCTATATAGCACCGCTACCATATACAGAACCTGTTAAGCACCTCTATGGTTCTTCAGTGGTTCTTTGGGGTGATTAAGGTGCTATATAGCACCACTGCCATACAAAGAACCAATAAGCCTCTTTAAAGGTTCTTAACGAGCCAAAGAACCACTGTTGGTGCTGTTCAGCACCATTTTTGTTGAAGAAATACAATGCAATAGGGCACTTCTTATGGTTCTACATAGCACCATTTGACAGAGGTGCTGTATAGCACCTTTAAAGATATGGTGCTATGTAGCACCAAAAGTGGTTCCCCTATGATTACGAGCCAAGAACCACTTTTAGTGATATGTAGCACCAATTTTTTTTAGAGTGTAGAGTAGACAGGAAAGCATTGGGTGGAAAGAGAAGGGGGTGAGATCGGCAAATGACCACAAGCTGAGATTTGCGCTGTATGTCGGTGCACTAACCGTGAGGCTATCGGTGCTGACCAAATGTTTTACATCTAGTTGACTTGTACTGGTCATCATGACCATCTAGAAGTGATTTCTGTTTATTTTCTCTGCAGTGGTCCGCTTATAATGTTAGTCCAATGTTTTTGTTTTTTCTGTATTTTCTAGGCCTTTTCGCACCAATGGTGTTCTCTATACATTAGCATCCACACCAAAGGACAGTTACGTTTTGTTTATTCTAAGCATGCACTGCAGTCTGTCATCTGCCACTTTGAATTTTCACGATTTTTAAAGGTGGAACATAATTGGCTGTCAATGTTTTTATCATTCATCTGCTGAAAAAACATTCTGAAAGTGATTCCAACAATATCATTACTTTGGGTCATTATAATAGCAGTGGAATGGACTTCTCCATTCTTATAGAATTAGAACAATTATTAAAACATTATAGCTATTGATATAGTCATCATCCTTGAACAGGTTTTATGGCTTCTGTTTGCAGATTAGCTTCCACTGATGCGATAGCTACATTATTCTTTGGTTTAAACACCTTAAAACCCTCTTTAATGATTCAAAATGAACTGTAATTAGACTAAATATGTATTGACGTGTTTTATAAGTGGGGATTTTTGGAAGGTCTTAAAAATGTGATATTGACTCTCCCTGTCTACTCCCTTTGACGTCATTGTTCATGTTGGATGGTCTCGAATTAAGTGTTTGGGACAGTGTGGGTTCTTTTGGTGCCAGCTGACAGTGGACGTCACTTTCCTGACTCATTTCCAGAGTAATTAGTTAGAAATAGTAGTATCTGCCCTGTATAATTGCTATTACCTCACAGTGACTGGGTCCCTTTTTTTAACACAGAATATGCTAGTTGACAGTGACCAATAAATGTGGTCATGAATAGGGGTTTTCCATGTCAGAAATCTGAGGAGGAGCCGTTTTTTTCAGCTTTGTCTTTATAACAGTACGTTTTTAAGTTACAGTTCAAGTTACAAGTAAAATTTCATCGTGCAGTGACTTTGCAGAAGATCAAGGAAAATTTGATTAGCCATAATATGACCATTTTAAATGGAATAAAACAAGCTTATACTGTCTTTGAGTTTTAGTGATGGGATGCTGAACATTGCAAGTGCAACGCTGTACCAGATGAGCTATTGAGCAAGTTTACTCTATAAGGAAATCCATATGGAGCTGATTATGTGATGAAAATTAGTATTAGTTTACAAATCATGCACTATGGTATTGTGAGATAATGTAGTATTGTGTAAGAAACCTTGCAAAAATAAGTCTTTATTAATCACAATTATGCCCTTGTAATTATAACTTGTGTGAAAAGTAATAAAAGTTGGTGTTTTACTGCAACTAGTGTTCATTTCAGCTGGAAAATGCAGTGAATTGTATGTATAGGTGCGTTTTTTTGGAGTTTTACAAAAAATGTTGGTAGAGACACATTTTTCCAGTTAGCCTGTGTTGGATTCTTTATATGGGAGTCGTAACCCTTTTCAAAAATATTCAGTGAATGCACTCATTGAGGACGGACAGAGTTACCTTTTTGAGCTTTTTTGCTTGGCTGTAAGTGTCTGTCCAGGTCAAGGGGCTTCTGTCTCCACAATGAGATGCTCACTGGTCTGAAGAGATCACCCTCAGGCACCGGCTGGAGCTCTGACAGATGGTCTCAATACACTGCATATATATAGAGAGAGAATGAAATAGGATGAGAGCAACAAAATGAGACAACGAGAGAGTGAAGAACACTTGGTTTGGTGAGTCACAAGTGATGGATACAGAGTATGTCGGTCCTTGGTGTGTGATGTGACTGCGGATTGGTTCTGACAGGCCTTTTAGAGTGGTCGTCAATCTCAGGACTGGAACTCTATTGGACTGTGTTGGATCAGAGGGGTGTGGCCTCAAACTTTTGTATAAGTTAAACTGTCATAACTAGCAGTAGTTAATCATCTAATAGTTCATTTACCAGGTTAATGTTATTTAAAAAGCAATATGACTTTATGTGGAAAACAAAAGGAGATCAGGATGTCTGTAGACCTTTAAAAATGTCTTTGTAAATTTATTTATTTATTTTTGTCTTGTTGCAAAATTGGTCTTAAATTTTGGTCTATTTTTGAAAATTTCAAAAAGAATAAGACCAATTTTGCAACAAGGCAAAAACATTACATTGATGTAATGTTATTTAATAATAAATTTTTTAATGTCTCAAATGACACGGCATTGTAAAGCTAAAGTTAAAAGTATTTCTATCTCTTTTTTTTTTCATTCCATATTTTAAAATACAAATATGCATTCTGTGTAAATGCCCCCCCACCCCCTTTTATTTTATTGCTAATAATAATAACTGTATTATTTTCCCCACAATACATTTCTCAAAGCCCTTTCATGGTTGCATGTTTCATGACTTGCATTTCAGTCTGCTTCTTACAAAAAGCTTCTTGAACCACTTTTATGATATTTTAAGGTGGTTTTTAGTTTTCATATTATATTTTGAAGCTTGGCATATCCGTTTCTGTTCATAAAATGGAAAAGGGAAGCATAGACTTTACACCTGCCAGCATTGTTGCAGTTAGTTAAAACTATTTAAAAAAAACATGTTAATTTAAATGGTTGAAATAAAATAGAATACAATGTAAAACTACATGAAAATTAGAATACTAAGTGAAATAAGTGTAAGTACGAAAAGTGGAATAAATGGAAATAAAAATAAAAGATTTTTGTTGTAAAAAAAGGATGCATAGTAAAAGTCATAAAATAAACTGAAAATATAAAAAGGCAATTAAAAATGTTAATAATAATAATATAGGCTAATACATAATACAAAAATAACACAGCTTTCTTTTCTGTTCCACAGAAAGAAAGTAAGTCATGCTGTTTGGGAACTACATGAGGGTTAGTATATGATGGCAGAATTTTCATTTTTGGTTGAACTATTTCTTTAAAATTCTTTATTCCTGCTTGTCCACATCCAACAACATCAAAAGCAATCTATATGTGAAGCGTCAAACGTATGCAGGAGTCTCTGTAGAGTGTGTTTGTCAGTAGGCCCGCCTGAGGAAATGTTCCCATTTAATGCAACCCATAGTCTCAATCACTGAGAGAAAGCTGCAGCGCTGCCTCGTGACCTGCTGACTACGCAGTTTGGATCACACACATTTAGAAACATGTCGGTCATTAATCAAAATGATTGACAGCTCACTTCACCCTGTTTAGACATATTTATTGCCACTTCTGTAATGTATGCGTGATGTCTGCGAGATCCATGGCTGACACGAAAAGAATCTGGATATGAAAGAAACAGATACTTCATCAAATTACTCGCCGTTAGATCTAAAACGCATGAATAATGTTTTTTAAAATGCATGAATAATGTTCCCCAGGAGAGCTGGGAGATTTTTGTCATGGTGTGAGTAGAAGTGTGCCTTTTTGAAACGCTATCGTTTGGAAACTCCAGAGATTTGCAGACTAATTAGGCTTATTTGCATGCAGTGGAAGCGAGCAGCTGACAGCGTCCACTGCCGGCCAAGAGAAAGATGCTTTTAATGAGAGCTCACTGCTGTGTTAAAGAAGTCCCCTGCCTCCTCAGGCCTACATACATGCGTGCGCACACACACACACACACACACACACACACACACACACACTCTCACACAACCCCCCCCCCCCCCCCCCCCCACACACACACACACACACTTTCTCACACAAACAAGTTACATGTAACCCTCCTCTGAGGCTCCGCCACCACAGCCATGTTGTCCTGGCTACATGGTTGTCACCTTTCTGATTCAAAATCAGGGTGCTAATTATGCCGTTATCATTAACAGCTCTATTTCAGATTGAACATGCTAAACTGAAATATGTTTAAGACTAGCAAGCGAAGTTATAAACAGAGTTGTAGTAAATAATTCTGATGATGTAATGTTGCAGTTAGACAAAAGTGCTGGTAAAATTGCTCTTAAAGGAACAGTTTACCCAAAAATAAAAATTTGCTGTTAACTTACTTCCTCTAAGACGATCTGAGATGGTGACTTACTTTCTTCTATAGAATGTTAAAGATGATTTTAGCTGAATCTATGGTCCTTGCGAATTCACAAATTGCAAGTCATTGGGTTCCGAGAGTCAACAAAGCTAGTACAGAAAATACAAAATTAATACCTATGGCTCCTGATAATCTATTGAGGTCTTATGAAGCATTGCCTTGCATTCTATGAATCACCAAGTACAATGGATTCAGCTAAAAATCAAAGATATTTTGAGGAATGCTGGTAACCAAACAGCTGAATGTAGCCATTGAATTCTATAATTTTTGGATGGGATTTAACCCTCTGGGGCCCGCCGTATCGCCGGCGATACGAACTCGGTTTTTTTACGATAAGTGCAAAAGACACTAAAAGTACTCTGTTGATTTTGGTCACACAAATAAGTGTTATACATCAATCGAAACTGTTAAGTGTCTACTTTTTTTTGAGTACACTCACGATTACAACAAAACTTTGTGGTTTTGGAAAAAAAAAGAAAACCAACAGGATGCGCTCTCTGTCTTCTCCGTCTCCGCGATATGTTTATAGTAACGGGTCACTAAAATGAAGTGTAACTCAGCGAATACTCAACACAGAAACATGAGAGTTATATCTATAGAAAGCCTAAAGCGTCTGCTTTCAAACGAAGTAAGTGTTATCGAAAACAAATGTTCTGTGATAAAGTAATCAGTATGAAACCGACACCATGTTCAGTCTGTCCAGTCTAACTCATTATTTCTAATGAGATCCCGCCCCCTCGTGTTCACATGTAAATAACCACGTGACGCGCGCGCGCTTGGAGACGCCCAACAACAAACACACAGTCACGAGACTCTGTTGCTGCTCGTTTCTGGAAGGAGACGCGCTGAGTAAAGGCTGGATTTACCTCAGAAGAAGTGCAAGACTTCATACAGAAGATCGATCTGAGTAAGTAAATGCTTCTTTTTTGCATTAGTTAGCGTGTTATTGTGACAAACTTGAACGCGTTTAGTTAGGTTTTTCCCAACCGACAACATGGTGAATGCTACGCATCTAAGAATGTTTAGGAGAATATTTAATGTTCACAAATAGATTTAATAGCGTGCTAAACAATAACAATTAGTTTCTCAGATATAAAATATCCTTTTTTAATGGTACAAAGTACATCCTTTTGTAGTTCACAGCATACGTGAGTCTATGGCTGCAGAATCATAACAGCTAACGTTACTAAAAAATCATGCATACTAGACTATATGACTACAAAATCATAGTTGTTTTTTCCCAAACTGTAATTCCAGACTACAGTGTTTGAATATGATGGACAATTTATTGTATTTAAATTTCTTATGGCAGGACGATGTTTTAATGCTCTATATAAAACAATAAAAGTAATATGAGAGTACATTGTAACATGATGAATACTACGAGTCTGTTTAGAACATGTTTATTATTAGCAGCCTACTTTGTTCAAAAATAGATTTTAATAACATACTAAACAATAATAATTCGTTTCTCAGATAGTAAATGTCTTTTTTGTGTATGATAGTACAAAGCATGCATGAGTCTATGCTCACAAATGTTTTTTTTTTGGTTGTTTGTATTTTTTTGGATCAGGTACCTGAACCACAGATGAATCCTGATGACTTTCTTCAAGATGTTTTCCTCTGAGAGCGCTGTACCAACATCAGATGGTCAACTACACTGATATTCTATGGTAAAACAAGATCCTTGGCTACTGATTGTGTTTTTTTCTTCTTGAATCCATGGAAATAAGTAAATATCAGGTATTTGTTTCACTTGTTGAACAGAATCTGTTGCAGGAATAACTCAAAGTCTGTTCACATCTCTGAGGTTAGATCAGTGTGCACAATAATGTGTCTTTGACCTTCATTATGTATGTTTTGATTATACTGTGTTGTAAATAAAATACAAATCATTTAAAAAACCCATAATTTCAGTCTCCACACACTCTCTGTCTTACCTGCCTCAGTCACAGTCACACTGATGGCCCATTAGCAGCTTTAGGGGAGGGCCCTTTGTCTCTCAGGTGAGAACCACTTAATATTCAAGACCATTTCCACTCCCTCGCATATTGGCTTTAGATCACAAAACATGTCTTTAAAAATTTAAATCAATATATTGTTTTCTGTGAATGAGTAAGCAGAATGATTTTCACATAATTGTGAAGTAAATATTCTAGCTTACAAGACTGATTACTCAAAAGTCTTATTCAGGACGATTTAGTGTGGCTTTTATGGCCTTATTTCAGCTACATTATTTTCCCCAAAACTTACTAACCACGCATAATATTTTTTTTCTAAGAAATGCAGACATGTACATCCATCTTGGTCACATATTATTGTAGCACAGTTTGTGCTGAATACAAAAAACATTACATGTTGGTCAATAGTATGATTTAAGAAGCTGAAATAAGCACAAATATCAGGGCATGTCAACACATCTCAAGGGCCCCAAAATGACCTCAGACCCCAGAAAATTCTGACATTTATCTACTCATGTCAGCCAAAACATGTATTTACAAGTATTTTTTTTCTCGTTTTTTCTTTTTTGTAGTAAGCAACATTATTCTGCAAATAACCTAGCAAGAGGTTATATGGAAAAATAAGTGGAAAAACATGAATCCGTCACTTTTTAAAAAAAATTTTTTGATTGAGATTTTAACCTCATAGCTTTTTGTTTTAAGGGAAAAAAGCAAGCAGCAAAACTGATTTTCCCACTTAGGGGGATTTATGCATATTTGCATTTGGAGATCAAGTGTATGGTGTTATTGTTGTGTTCCAGACATCATCTCACCCAAACACCACACAGAGAGCCACAACATCACTTGAGATTAACCCTGAGCTCTACAGTCACCTTGAGCGGAGAGGCTCGTGGGAGGTAATTGTGCTTTGACAGAGCCTGTGGCGCTACAGGCAAAGATGCCCCTCCATACTCACCCATACGCACACAAATATACAGACCACTCGCCTGTCATTAAAGCCTGAAGCAAGAGCCCCCTTAGGGACAGAGATGGATGAGGTGTCATTCCTAAACCTGTCCACAGAGACATAGGAACCTGTCAACCTGACCAAACCGCTCCACGGCCAACCATCAGAGCTTCACGCATGGCCCACATCCGCCCGTCATCCGCTGGGCTTCAGAAAGCTCGCGGCTCGCCGGAGCCTCTCATTCAGGAAGAGCGGAGTGGCTGATAGGCCCGGACAAAAGAACTGGCTCCACAAAAGTGAGCCATCAGGGAGGACAATAGGAAGCCAATTCATCAAGTTCAAGAGCAGCTTCACCTTTAGTGCAGTTTAAGGTACTGTAAACTTACGAGAAATGGAGGAGTTCTGAGAGATATAGTCTAAGAGACACTTAAAGGCTTGGAGAGATTTATGGTGCTCACTGGCACAATATTTCACCGATACCTCTTTGTCTGGCTGTACTGCTATATTTGCAACCCCATTACAAAAATGTGTAACTAGGTTTTTGCATTCTGGAAAATCATTACAACAAACTGAAAGTGAATATGTAGTCATTTAGCTCAGGGGTTTCTTACTGGTGGGATGCTATGGAGCCCTTAAGAGGACATGATGGAAAAAAAAGATGAAACATTTGATGTTTAATTAAACCAGTCGATTAAACCCTTAACACTTTTGTCCAACGATCAAATCTACAGTCCTTTGGCACATCAATAACATCTAATAACATCGCATTTAATAACATCTAGAGACACTGATGACACTGTTTGTTGTTTTGTGTCCATATTTACCAGGCCTTTCTCAGAAATGATCTCAGAATCAGTGTTATTTGCTGTTGGACATCAGCCCTTGTGTTGGTCCATCTGGAGTGCCTTTGTCAGTGTTGTATCATCATGGATATTATTAAAGGAATCTGCAGCATTTCTCTCAAAAAGTCCATTTCCACATAAATTAGATTTATCTCTCGGTTTATTCAAAGAATGTTCCATAAAGCTTTGGCAGTAACGACTGCTATTGCTTCTGTGCATATTAAAACTTTACTTTAAAAACATTGCGACATGCAATTCATATTTGTGCAATGTCTTATTTGTACCACTTGTGAGACAGTTCTTTCAGGTAATTAAGGTTTTATATTTTGAAAGGAATAGTACAGTACACCCAAAAATGAACATTTGCTGAACCGTCAGGCCATTTGGATGAGTTTGAGTTTGTTTCTTCATGGAAACAGATTTAGAGAAATGTAGCATTGCATCACTTGCTCACCAGACTGTAGTGAATGGGTGCCGTCTGAATGAGAGTCCAATTAGGTGATGAAAAACATCACAATAATCCACAAGTAATCCACATGACTCCAGTTCATCAATTAATGTCTTGTGAAGGGAAAAGCTGCATGTTTAACAAATCCATCATTAATGCATTTTAACTTCAAACTGTCGCTTCTGGCCAAAATATGAGTCCATAATAACACTTCATTACTCCAGTGAAAAAGTCTATCCCCTGTTGTTCTCTCATATCAAAATCCAAACATATTTTTTTCAACTGCTTTCACTTGCAAACAGTACTAAATCTGTGTATATTTCTTAATTGTGGGGAAGTCATGGCCTAATGGTTAGAGAGTCGGACTCGTAATCCAAAAGGTTGTGGGTTCGAGTCTCAGGCCGGCAGGGATTGTAGGTGGGGGGAGTGAATGTCCAGCGCTCTCTCCACCCTCAATACCACGACTGAGGTGCCCTTGAGCAAGGCACCGAACCCCCAACTGCTCCCCTGGCGCTGCAGCATAAATGGCTGCCCACTGCTATGGGTGTGTTTACGGTGTGTGTGCGTTCACTGCTGTGTGTGTGCACGTTTGATGGGTTAAATGCAGAGCACGAATTCGGAGTATGGGTCACCATACTTGGCAGTATGTCACTTCACTTCATTTTTTTTAATATACACAGAAGAAGTATAAGTATATTTCTTATACTTCTTAATTCAAAAAAGACACCTTTCACTGGAGAAAGAAATATTATAGATTCAGGCCAAATTCAGGCCAAAAGTGGTGGTTTGTCGTTAAAACACCTTGATGATAGTTTTGTTTCTTACAAACATGCAGCTTTTCACTTCACAAGATGTTAACTGGTAGCCTGAGGATGAGTGAATGTTCATAAAATGTTAATTTTTAGGTGAACTACTCCTTTAAGCACATTTTGGGAATTTATTTTGCATGTTATTGTTTCCATCCAGCAGTTTCTCTTTCTTTTCCAAACAAGATCCAAAAAGTAGAAAGAACCCTTTGGAAAGAAACCTGGCTCTATTTGCACAGTTTTAAAAATGTTTTATCATGTAGAAAGCTGAACCACGAGAAGCAACTGCTGCTGTAATTTTTCTCAATACTTTTTCCCCACGATCCTGAGCCGTCTGACATTGCCTTACATTGACTTCTTTCACGATTGGAGAACTTTCCAATTAAAATCTTTCTGTCTGACCCATTAAATGAACTATATTTTTGTAAAGTCAAGTTGACTCGTGTTGAGCGTGTGTGGTTATATTCCTGTCACGGTCTTTCTTTTCAGTCGAGCTCCTATCACTTATTTTTTAAGGGTTTTTTATTGCTTTGTGATAAGCAAGCAAATACAAATCAATGCTGTACTTTATGCTGAAGTGGTTTTCAAAAAAATAGCATTTTACTTTTAATTAGCATAGTCCAGAAATAAATAGTTCGGGGATGCAAAAACTCCTAACAATGACGTCTGGACGTCTGGAACCGCTCGTGTTATAGAGCTATTGATTTGCTAATTGTGCTCCGTCTCAGTTCTTTGTTCCTGTGGGTTGTGTTTAACCTACACGACTCTCTGAATTTCTCAGGACCGCAGCTTGTTAAAAAGATACTCCTACACTTAACGTCTGAGAATGCCTTGACTCACTGTGCCCCTCTGGAAAAGGGTTTCTATCTAACTTTGTGAAAAACCTTCATTTCTTCTTTTATCTCTGTCCAAAAGATGTGACATTCTTGGCAGCAATACAGTGAATGGCGGCCTCCTTGATATTTGGTTTAGATGACTTTGATAGCTGAGAGTACGGAGGATCTCCAGGGACTCTGGCGGGCCGAAGCCTCCACTGAGCTCAGCGTAGATTGTCTCGTTTCTGGATCTGTAGGGTGCCGCCGTGGTCCACGGGTTGTCTCGACGTGTCTCTTATTCTCTCAACACCTGGGATTATGCAGTGTCTCTTTGAGTCTTAAAGGATTTGGGCAAATCAGAAAGGGCAAGTCCAACAAGACTGAACTGAAGCCCAGCTATGGATTCAGATAAGCCGACTTACTCCATGGATGGCGCAACTGTTCTCGGTGCAGTGAAACAGCTGCGTCCCTGAGCTATGGCTTCATGTTGGCTGCTTTCGTGCTGATCTCAGCACAGCTCCTGGCACCCTCTGTCTGATGGTTCCCTGGTGTGGGCGCTATGAATAGCTCTCTACCCCTCTCCATTTCCTCCTGTGTCTTGGCAACACTGATCTACTAGCTGCCGGGTGCTGCAACACTGAAGCTGACAAAGCAAGGAGTGCAGAACTATCCGGAAAGCCAGATGTGAATGTGGGTCTGTGCATATATGTGTACAATTGTGAATGAGAGGGCAAAAGAGAGAAAGCAAAGTAATTTTTATTTAAAAAAAAATATTTTTTAATAAATGTATATACTCAAATGCATGCACTCTGCACCGTGTCTGTATGTATGCATGTATGTAAAAAGATATATTTCTTAATAAAACAAATAATATATTTTAAAATGTAATTTATTCCTGTGATGTCAAGCTGAGTTCAAAAATCATTAATCCAGTCTTCAGTGTCACATGATCTTTCAGAAATCATTCTAATATGCTATGCATACACACACACATACATATATACACATACACACATTATCATACACCATGATAATGAGTATGTGGCACTCATTGTATATAATCAAAGTGCACACACACACACACACCAAAGGATTGAATTGATTGACTGTTCCATAATACCATAGCGTTATTTGAAGTACCTTTGCGTGCCATGTTGACAATGAATATTTCACTATATATAAACAAAGTGCATGGTATTAGTATGGTTGTATCACTGTACCATGGTATTGCCTCACTTCGGTTTTGCAAGAGGCAGTAAACACATGGCTGATGCTAAAATCCCTCATATACCTTTCTTTTCCAGCTTTTAAAGCGGTCATATTCACACACAAAAAGCCCTATTGCCTCTTGCCGCTATCATTCAAATTTGGTTCAGTATGTTATCTGTCTGAGACGAAAAACAAAAATGAAATGAATAAAAAGACCTCTATCCTCAGACTAAAAACAATTCCAGCACAGTCGGATTAAAATCCCCGTCGTCTTTGCGTCCACAATAGCGGCGCTTCACAAGCACATTGAGGAGCCAGGTGGAGGCAGCGTCCAAGCCAATTCATTTGCATATTGCAGAGTCTCACTTGCCTTGTTGAGTCATTGTCTTGGTTACAAGGGAATATAAAAAAACAACAGGACGTAACTGGCAGAAATGGTCACCGTGATTCTTTAGAGCCTAAATCCCCAGCTGGCCCGCGACTCGCCAGTGTTAAAAGGAGCAGATACCAGAGCGTGGGTCACTGCCAGTTTTCTAGCCTTGAGTAATTAGCCCGTTCTTCTCACCATCGCTGAGCTCACCAGAGGAAGCAGCAGTGGGTCTGGAAGAATGCGTCATGCTAATACACATACCCATGCACACACTGCTCTACCTCAGCGTTTAACACTTCATATAATTTAAGAGCAGAATGAAACACTATACAGATTATTATTTAGGCAATTATCCAAAAGTTATGAGAGTGTGAATAGTGCACCTAAAAGCTACCTGCTGGCCATTTAACTTTAGACTACAGAGAGCATTTTAAGGCTTAGTTATGCTGCCTACTAAGATTTGGATGTATCTTTTATGAACATGTCAATCACACAATGCATTGAGGAGAGGTCAGTAAAAAAAAAAAGGCAGATGAAATAAGTGGAATGTTGGTATAAATAATCATACAGTGCTGATTGAAAGTTTGTGAACACCTTGCAGAATCTGTGAAAATGTGAGTAATTTTAACAAAATAAGAGAGATCATACAAAATGCATATTATTTTTTATTTGGTACTGTCCCGAGTAAGATATTTTACATAAAAGATGTTTATATTTAGTCCAGAAGGCAAAAAAATAGCTGAAATTATTCAAATAACCCCATTCAAAAGTTCGGGAACCCTTGGTTCTTAATACTGTGTGTGGTTACCTGGATGATCCACGACTTTTTTTTTTTTTTTTGTGATGGTTGTTCATGAGTCCCCTGTTTGTTCTGAACAGTTAAACTGACCACTGTTCTTCAGAAAAGTCCTCTATGTCCTGCTGAATCTTCAGTTTTCCAGCATCTGGAATGACTGTATGACTTTGAGATCCATCTTTTCACACTGAGGACAACTGAGGGACTCAAACACAACTATTAAAAAAGGTTCAAATATTCACTGATGCTCCAGAAGGAAACACGATGCATTAAGAGCTGGGGGGGGGGGGGGGTTATTTTGTAGAAATATTATTTTTTTCCATTTAGTACTGCTCTTCGGAAGCAACAGAAGATGCTTGCATGTTTCCCGGAAAACAAATTAAGCACAATTTACCTTGATCTTCAAATTCAAAAAGTTTTCACCGCCCGGTTCTTAAAGCATTGTGTTGCCTTCTGGAGCATCAGTGAATGTTTTGATCCTTTTCAGGACATGGAGGATTTTACTGAAGAACAGTGCTCAGTTTAAATGTTCAGAACTTGTTCAGAATTGTTCGACTCATGAACAACCATCACAAAACAAAACAAAAAACAAAAAAACAGTCGTGGATCATCCAGGTACCAACACACAGTATTAAGAACCAAGGGTTCCCAAACTTTTGAATGGGGTTATTTGAATAATTTCAGCTATTTTTTTTTGTCTTGTGGATTAAATGTGATCATCTTTTATGTAAAATATCTTACTCAGGACAGTACTAAATAAAAAACGTTATGCATTTTGTCTGATCTCTCTTATTTTGTTAAAATTGCTCACATTTTCACATATTCTGCAAAGGGTTCACAAACTTTCAATCAGCACTGTATATACAGTACACTACCATTTGGGCTTGGTAAGATTTTTGAAAGACAAAAATACAGTAAAAATAGTAATATTGACAAAATATTTCCGTGTAAAATAGCTGTCTTCTATTTTAAAATATTTTCAAATGTATTTTATTCCTGTGATGGAAATGCTGAATTTTCAGCATTACTCCAGTCTTCAGTGTCATGTGATACTTAAGATACTTCTTATTATAAATGTAAAACCATTGTGCTTCTTAATATTTTGTGGAAATATTTTATTCTGTTATTTTTTATGAATATTTTTTCCAGGATTATTTGATTAACATTTCAGAAGAACAGTATTTACAGGTGCGCCTCAATAAATTAGAATGTTGTGAAAAAGTAAATGTTTTCTTGTAAGTTATTTCAAAAAGTGAAACTTTCATATATTTTAGATTCATTGCATGTAAATTAAAACATTTCAAAAGTTTTTTTTGTTTTAATTTTGATGATTAGAGCTTATAACTCATGAAAGTCAAAAATCAGTATCTCAAAATATTTACATTTGAGTTTCAATTAATGACCATCCCTACAGTATAAATTCCGGGTATCTCTTGTTCTTTGAAACCACAATATTGGGGAAGACTGCTGACTTGGCAATGATCCAGAAGACGAACACTGACGCCCTCCACAAACAGGGAAAGTCACAGAGGGTCATTACTGAAAGGTGTGGCTGTTTACAGAGTGCTGTATCAAAGCATATTAAATGCAAAGTTGACTGGAAGGAAGAATTTGGGTAGGAAAAGGTGCACAAGCAACAGGGATGACCGCAAGCTTGAGAATACTGTCAAGCAAAGCTGATTCAAACACTTGTGAGAGCTTCACAAGGAGCGGACTGAAGCTGGAGTCAGTGCATCAAGAGTCACCACGCTCAGACGTCTTCAGGAAAAGGGCTACCAAGCCACTTCTGAACCAGAGACAACGTCAGAAGCGTCTTACCTGGACTGTGGAGAAAAATAACTGGACTGTTGCTCAGTGGTCCAAAGTCCTCTTTTCAGATGAAAGTAAATTTGTATTTCATTTGGAAATCAAGGTCCCAGAGTCTGGAGGAAGAGTGGAGAGGCACAGAATCCATGTTGCTTGAAGTCCAGTGTGAAGTTTCCACAGTCAGTGATGATTTGGGCTGCCATGTCATCTGCTGGTGTTGGTCCACTTTGTTTTCTGAAGTCCACAGTCAACGCAGCCGTCTACCAGGACATTTTAGAGCACTTCATGCTTCCTTCTGCTGACACGCTTTATGGAGATGCTGACTTCATTTTCCAGCAGGACTTGGCACCTGCCCACACTGCCAAAGGTACCAAAAGCTGGTTCAATGACCATGGTGTTACTGTGCTTGATTGGCCAGCAAACTTGCCTGACCTGAACCCCATAGAGAATCTGAAGATGAGAGACACCAGACCCAACAATGCAGATGACCTGAAGGCCGCTATCAAAGCAATGGGCTTCCATACCACCTCAGCAGTGCCACAAACTGATCAACTCCATGCCACGCCGAACTGAGGCAGTAATTAAAGCAAAAGGAGCCCCTACCAAGTATTGAGTACATATACAATAAATTAACATACTTCCCAGAAGGCCAACAATTCACTAAAAATGTTTTTTTTATTGGTCTTATGAAGTATTCTAATTTGTTGAGAACACAAGTTTCACAATTTGAGTTGAATTACTGAAGTAAATGAACTTTTCCACGACATTCTAATTTATTGAGATGCACCTGTATTTAAATACATTTTCAAAAATTAAAAGATCTTACTGTCCCTTTTAATCAGTTTAATGCATCTTTCCTGAATAAAAGTATATTCTTTTATATTTCAAAAAAAAAAAGACTAAATCTAAAAAGTACTATATTTCATAAGTATATTATTAATAAAACAGTACTATTTTTTAACAGTACTGTTTTATTAAATGTGTTTGTGTGCTGCATATTTATAGATTTTTCTGCTTGCTTGCTACTATAGCTGCTGTTTTTGCATAGGAATGAGTCTAAATGCTTTTAAAACTGAGATTTTTACCTCATAATTTACCAAATTTCCAGTCCTTTGAGTATGATATACAACATTACCAATGATAATTTAGTCAGTTTCCCCAGAAGTTGTAACTTAGTGTAAATAACATTCATTATCATTAAAAGCTCATTGCTGCCTATTTAACTTTTCTTGTCCATTAGAAGTTTAAAACAAGGGTTCTTCATTTGTCTTGTAAAAGATCTTGTTTGTGCACAAGGTAGTCTTCTGCTCATAATTAACAGCTTAATTCCATTGTGGTGTTTCACAATAGCTCTTAGCAAGTTCTGTCATTACACATAGCGTTTGTTTGAGGTCTTGGGGGAGAGAATGAAAGCATATTTTCTGCTCCATTTACCGTTTAATGAGTGATTCTGTCAACTTTTCTTCATGCATGCTGTGATTTTGTAGATAGTTTATAGCATCTAGATTAAGTAGTAGACTCAAATGCATTGTACACATTTAGCAGACCTTTTTATTCTAAGCAAGTCAGCTTAATAGCTTGAATTCTATGGGAATCGAACCCATTATCTACAGGTGGTGTTGCTACTGCAATATTTAACCAGTTACACTATTAGTCATTAGGATATTATAAGGTTACCATGGCAACAATGGCACACAATCTGTAAATAATGAATATTTCCATGCACTAAACAAACACAAATGACAATCTTCAACCAATACCTGGGCCAGAACCCAAACCAGATTCTGCTCGTCTGAGTTTAGATGGCTTTGTTTTAGATATTTATAGTCAGGGTTTATTTCAAATTACCCAACAAACACCAATTAAGACCTCAGACACAATTTGACTTTGCTCCTATGTTGTGTTCTCTCACCTGTGTGTAAAATATTGGAGGCTTGTATCTGTTCATTATCTCGTTTCTCTCTCCACCAACCCTCCCTCTCTTTTGCTATGCTCCTCAATCACTCATTACAGCTCTTTCTTTGAAGAATGGAGTCTATTTATAGCTCACTTTTAGCTTAAAAAGCTGCTCATGCTTTTCTTTCTTTATTTTGATGGTTCTGTGCCAGCACTTATATTTAAATTTATATATGTTGCCTACCTTGCCAATCGTTTTCTTAAAAACAATATATATGTGTGTGTGTGTGTGTGTATGTTTTATAAATGTCTATATATTTTAATTTTTAGATTATATATTTTTACATTTTATACATTTATATTTATAAAAATATATTTTATGCAATTTATATTTAGGTGGGAGTCATTAAAATTGTGATACTACACTCCAAGAATAAAATTTATTGACTCACCTCATGTCATTTCAAATGATGTTAGAAATATAAATTTTTGGTTTAACTGTTCTTTTAAGATGGCCACGACTATTAGTATTGGAATTTTACAGTTGCAATATAAAATAAAATGGTGATGATGATGATTATTATTATTATTATTTTAATAATTATTATTATTTGTGATTTTCTTTTTAATATATATTTAATATTTTTAATTTAAAGTTTAGTTAAATCAAACAAACCCTAACAAGCACAGCACACCTGGATTTTTTTTTTTTTATATACATTTCAAATTGTGATGGCAATTTTTATCAGAAAAATTTATTCATTTTTTTTCCCCCCAAATCATATCGGTCTACTCATGACTTTGTCTTCAGCAGATCACAAATGAAGAAACTTTGCATAATTTCAGAGCAGATTTGGAATGCCATGAGGATGAGTAAATAAAGGCAATTTTCATTTTTGAGTGTACTATCCCTTTAACCATACACACAAACAGCTATTGTTTCACACACAGACTGTCCACAATCTTTAGGATTGAAAACACATTTACAGTCCCATCTTTACATTTGACAGCTCGAATTTGACAGCCCCCTCCCCATCCTATCGACAGTCACTTTCCCCCCTCAAGACGCATTTACCTAATGCTCAAACATGTCTCATATGCATCCTCGCACTATCAGGGTTATGGAGGCGTGAGCCCGCCTGAACGCGGCCCTCCCATTTTCCGTTTTGTCGTACCTAACCCAGCCTCCCCCACCGCGCTCCAGTATGAAGTAATGGGCTGCTATTGAAGATGCTGCCTTTGATGTCTGGAAGCAGATGGGCAGAGGAGGAGAGCTGTGTGCTGACAGGTATCTCTCTCGTCGTGTCTGAAGTCCAGAGGGGATGCGAAGCTCTGCAAGACACAGACAGAAGGAGACTGCACTGATTGTTCTGGCAAGTGTTTTGACTCCTCACCTCACTTCACCTGAAATTAAACCCTGCCAACGAGACATTTAGATGCTGATGTTAGCCAAATTAGCCTCCTACAGATACTGGCGCTCATATATGGCCTTTCTTCTGATTATAATTTTCCCCACTGCCTTCACTCACGTATGCCCATTTGTCACAGATTTGCTTCTTGTATGGTTTGGCATTCATGTCCAGGAGTTTCCTTGTCTTAAAAAGTTTCTTCATTTCAAAATCCCATAATACAGATACACACACACACACACACACACACACACCATAATACAAATAACTATTACAGCATATATTAGTGCTGTCAATTGATAAAAAAAAAAAAAACGAATCGCACATTTTAATGTTTTTTCTGTAATTAATTCCTCCTTGTGCATTAACATTTTATTATCATAAATATATTTATTTAAAATATGTAGTTCAAATAAATGTTGACAGCAAAGACAGAATGTTTTTAACATTAATGTTGTTTTATGACATCTTTTTACTAAGTACTGTGAATGAAGGTAAGTAATTTTAAAAATAAAATAATTAATTGTAGTACAATTAAATAATATATAATATTCATTAATTATTATTTTAATTATTATTACTATATAGTAATGTTTTTTTTTTGTACAAATAACTTTTTCATGACTTGGACCTACAACAGTAAAGATATAATTCTATTGGCCGGACATGCATACATGAATGCTTCAAAAATCCGCCCAAAATAAGATTGCATATAGGCGCCTTTGACAAACTGATTTGAATATAACGTATTGGGACTGATTTGGGATGCTCTAGTCCTAATCTACTGTATAGGTTGGATAATGTACGAATTAGCATTCAAAACGTGTTTCACTCTACTGTATTTAAAGCCAGCAGTGAAATGGCATTGATAAATCTCTGCAGCATGGCAGTTATTTAAATTGTGAAGAGAAGCAGACCCTCTTTCTGGATCTCAGGAGAGGGATGTTAGGAGACCATGAATCCCTCTCGGCTGACCTCATCAATCATCGTATATCATATATATTTCATATGTACAAGATTGTATTTATAATATCAATCATTTGTTATTTATATATATATATATATATATATATATAATCAATCATAATCTCTTATCTGACCACAGTTATGTCTACAAGACCTTCATCACTCCCATATTCATTTTTCTGCTGTAGATGTGATCCTGGCACGGCCCTGACATAATTTATGAAGCGCTGCAGAAACACGGCTCTAGCTCAGGCTAATTGGTGAATAACTATTACCTCTCAGCATGACATGCTACTTCTACGCCCTTGGGCTTCTTTTCCTGGATCCTGTCTGAATAGTCATCTATTACATTCAGTGCTGAGTCAGCAGCAGAACTTCTGATTTGCGGCTGTGTTAACCTGAAATACAGCTGGATTCTTGTCAGGATGTAATGGGAAATACAGACTATGCTTGTAGATAAAAACTCAACCCTGATTAAACCGCCAGCTTATACACCAGCTTTGTTTTCTAGTGCTACACTGTAAATTATACAACAAAAATACACTTTAGGGCTGACCTATATACACTATACAACACACTATATATATTAGAGGCACAGATAAATGTGACATCTATTATATTGGCTTCATGTGAAGATTCTTTCAAGTTTACTTAAGTTATAATATTTTTTTTTTTATGTTCTGTCAAAGTTTGGGTCTGTTAAATGGTGGCACATATTTAACTGTAATGTTAAATGGCTGTTGAACTCATTTTAACCCAAAAATTAATTTAATACTTGTCTTCATTCATAGTACTTCAACATAGAAGTACATAAAGTTGTACTTTATTTAAAGCTATTATTTTTTTTTTTAAATACTGCCTTTATGATGTTTTTACTTTCATTTGGATACATCAGCATATTAGAATGATTTCTTAAGTGACGCTAAAGACTGGAGTAAAAAAAAAAATCAGCTTTGCCATTGCAAAAGTAAATTACACTTTAAAATAGAAAACTGTTGTTTTAAACTGTACTAATATTTTTGCTGTACTTTTATAATATTAGGTATTATTTTATGGTATTTATGTAAAAAAAAAAGACTGGAAAAACTGGTTAAAAATTCCTGGTATTATTGAATAACTGAATTAGTTTGAATGATTTCATTTAAATGATATTCTGAATGAACTGAGTTTGAGTGGATAGAGTGAAAAAAGTGCCAAAATAACTGCAGAGTACTCAAACCCATCTATGCACATAGCCAGCGAGTGGAGGATGAGTTTCATTTTGGACCCGTTGGGGTGTAGGGAACTTTTGTATCTGTATTAAGAGTACTTAAAAGTCATTTGCATGTGCTTGGCTATGACATCAAGGTGATTAGCCTAAGGCAAGACCACAGGAACACCCAAGCATCCCAGACAGCCTTACTGTCAGCTGTAAGGTGAGCCTTCTTCATTATCTGTCCATCAGAAGAGAGAAACAGCATGACGGCGACCATTTGGGGATAAATGCACGGTTACTATTTTTTCATACGTAACATAATTAGCAGTGATTTTCACAGGCTGATTTGGATAATTTGTGTACAGAGTTTGACTTTGGCATTGTTTACACTCTGTGTTAAAGGGATAGTTGAGCCAAAAATGAGATGTCATTATTTACTCACCTTCATGTTGTTGTTTTTCAATAGGAACACAATTTCAGTCTAAGCACACATAACTATAGGCCACTGAATGGCTTCAGAAGACATGGAATTTGTGTTTGAGGTATGACCTTGTGCAATTTATGAACCACATGTGAAGTAATATTAACCACAGACCTTATTTTACTCTAAAATTAAAAACTGCTTTTCTAAAAAAATTGGAATTCCCGCAGGAACCCATGGTGAATTAGCCTTCCGGCTTGGCCTACAAATTGAAACAGAAATTCAGAATTGAAGAACTGATTTAATTTAATTTCACAAGCTGTAAAGTGAATCAAAGTTTGCCTATAAATCTTCAAAGTTTCCTGCGTGATATAACTGTAAACTAGCAGTCTTTGTTGATTTGTCTTAGATCTAATGCTAAAGAGCCTCATTTTAAAAACTGATATTCCTTTCACTATTTGGCGCCTAAGCGAAACTCCTCAAGGCAGCGTCCTCATTTGTTTGGTGTGTGCCACCCAATTTCCATTGATTCAGAACCTTGGACCTTGTCGCTGTTGGCAGTTAAGGGGAAAAAAACACTAGAGGACCACAAAGCTCTTTTCTCTGTATCAAAGGTACATGGGGACAGATTGCTAACTTGCCTCAGCCAATGGTTGAACAAAAGATCCAATGCTTTGTGTATACTGGGCAGCTGTCCCCTTGTCATCCAGGTGGGCAGGCATTGCACATCATGGCTTGCTTGCTCATACACACATGCACATATTGTCTGTTTTCAGCTGTGCTTTCTTGTCTCTAGAAAAGAATGTAAAGTGGACCAACATTAAAGTTGTACAAAAAGAAAAGTATTTTAACATTTCAAGAATTTTCACAACATTAAAGAAAATATGGACCTGTTTAATTATGATTCCAAGTAAAATATAAAAAATAATTGTATGAGGTTTATACTGTAAATGAGCAAAACAGACCATTAACTGCACTTTTTATATATTTAATAATCAGCAAAAAATTCACAATTGTGACAGGCTTAATATATATTGTTTTTTATATTAAGTACGATTATGAAATAATTTTACGTCAAATCAATATTTCATGTCTATATCTATCTATTTGGTGAGTAGTCGGTAGTAGTACATAATATGTGACCCTGGACCACAAAACCAGCTATAAGGGTCAATTTTTTTGAAATTGAGATTTATACATCATCTGAAAGCTGAATAAATAAGCGTTCCATTGATGTATGGTTTGTTAGGACAATATTTGAGATACAACTATTTGAAAATCTGGAATCTGAGGGTGCAAAAAAAAAATAAAATAAAAAAATATTAAGAAGGTTGCCTTTAAAGTTGTCCAAATGAAGTTTTTAGCAATGCATACTACTGAACAAAAATTAAGTTTTGATATATTTACAGTAGGACATTTTCAAAATATCTTAATGGAACATAATCTTTACTTAATATCCTAACGATTTTTGGCATAAACGATAAATCGATCATTTTAACTCATACAATGTATTGTTGGCTATTGCTACAAATATATCCGTGCTATAAGACTGGCTTTGTGGTCCAGGGTCACATATTGCAATTAAAAGCTCTCAAGCTTAGACCAAGACCTTGGTTTTAATTGTGATAGAATCACTGTTTTATTTATTTTAATAGCAAAAATCTTCCATGCTTCCAAATTTACTATTCAGTCACACCTGTTACAACACGGGCCTTCCAGCACGAGGTCAAAACTTTCTTTTGGGAACAGACATGCAAATGTTCATAGTGCATTTAGAGGCAGCATCTTATGTCTTTTCATACCGCACTAATGGAATTACACAAGAGATGGTGTACAATCTGCCTCTCCCATCAAAATCAGATCTGCGTGTCGTGTCCCAAAGCAGCCCTTGCCGTTTTCGTGTAATTGGATATCTGTGGTCCATAATGAAACAGCTGTAAAGCCGGAGAACTCAGATAGGACGAGTGTTTCTTCTCACAAAGAGAACTGCTGACTGGAGAAGCGCGGGCAGGTTGTGTCCCCATTGTGAGCTTTTGATGCAATTTCCCCCAGCCAGTGGTAAAACACATTCAAAAGAACTTTTAATTAAACTTCCAATTAGAGAGAATCTGATAGTGGTCTTTGCTCTCCCTGTCAAATGTGATGTCATCTTTTTAGGACCCCTGAATGTCTGTTCTTCATCTGCTGTGTGTTTTGGTGAAAGAACTTCCATGAAGTATCTAAGATATTATTTAACCCCTAACTCCAAGTATGGAGAGTACCAAGGATAATATGGACCGATACGGTTGCAGTATCAAGGACACTTGAAGGATTGACTTTTATTGACTTGGGCCCGTAAATATCCACCCAGAGCACCCTAGCTACTACCCAAATCTCTTGTCATGTTGGGGATTTCTGAAGGAATTCTGGTCTTGTAACATTTTCCAGTCAGTCTTATGTTTAACATTTCAAGATTTTTTCATGGACTCAAAGAAATGTTTTGTGGAAGCTAAGTCGACTGTCGACATGACCTTGTTCGAATATGATCCTGTAAGTCTAGAAGAGACCTCTATCCTGAGGGTATGGCTGCACTTTTCAAATCCATACTAAGTAAAAAATTGTCTGAAAGGAACCAAGACACCATGGACAGTGAAATACTCTTTTCTGTGACAGTTCTGTGTGTTTCACTCCGTCTGCCTGCTTTTTCCTTTTCAAGGATATGGATGGATTCTGTAAAGTGCTTGAATGGTAGTGCATTGATATTCCTCAAACATGCTGTTTTTCTAATTTAATTAAATCAGCTCAACACACTCAATTCAAACTTTGTTTTGCAGATAATTTTGGCCTTAGGTGTACCATCTATATTCGTTTTTTTTTCATAGAAACGTATTAAAATGGAAAATTTCCCTTTCACTTACTCCCTGTCCCAAACTGAACCCTGATCTCTCGAGGTTCTTCTCCGAGTCTGTGTTTTGCCACATGGACTGTTCGATAAGACCGCTGAAAGTGTGCATTGAGGACACAAATACATGTGAGAACCCTTCTGAAAGCTAGAAATGTTAAATGGGACGCCCTGCGGTTTCTCTGAATTTCACAGTTGTATGCGAGTCCACAAAAGCTTGATTTAGGACATTTATTATGATTTGCATACTGAATTATGATTAGTCTTTCTTCTTGCACTTATTTGCATACTGAATTGATTAACTAATTATTTTTCTTTGTTTTTCTATGCACTTTTAGCAGCTCTTTTTTAATCATAAAATAATATTTATTATTTATTAATATTGCCAAAATCTTTTTATTTTTTTTGCTTTTATACTAATTTTTGTAGTTGTCAGGAATAATCTGTTTAAAGCAAAAGGTTAATGCATTTCTTCCATTGTTATTTTAGTATGGTTGAGATGTTAATATAGATAGCATCTATAGTATAGTGTCTGTATAGTTTTTATTAATTTTTTGTTTCAGGTATTTTAGTACAAGTTAAACTAAATTACAATGAGAAATATT
The DNA here is from genome assembly GCF_936440315.1 of Barbus barbus. NCBI lineage: Eukaryota > Metazoa > Chordata > Actinopteri > Cypriniformes > Cyprinidae > Barbus > Barbus barbus. The sequence continues at coordinate 20,208,220 of NC_136718.1, forward strand.
CCCTCGGCAATTAGCTGAAATAAAAGCTTTATTATTTATTAATGATAATGTTTTCTTAATGACTCTGATGATAGTTTTAGTTTTAATTGCCTATAATAACCCTGGTGTCAACATTTATAATCATTAAAAAAAAGAATGAAATATTTTATTAAACTATATTGAACATCATTCTTCAACTAGATACAGAACTGGTAATTCTTTACAATAAAGTACCATTACATTACTTGATGCATTACCTAATATTAACTAAAAATGATCAATACTTCAGTATTTATTAATCTTTGTCAGTGTTACTTAATAAAAATACAACTGTTTTAGCTCAGGTCCAGTAAATAATATTAACAGATACAAATTTAGATTTTCATAGCGTATTAGTAAATGTTGAAATTACCATTAAGATAATAAATGCTTCAGCAGTCATTTTCTATTTGTTACTTCATTGTTACTTCATTGAGGGTATAACAACAATTTATTCTAAATTGTTGTTTATCAACTAATGTTTATTATATATTTTAAAGATTCAAATCATACAATTTATATTTCAGTTGCAGTCTTGGCTGTGCTTAGCTTCATTTCTTTGCTCTTCTAGCATTTTTTTCTTTTGCCTTTTTTAAATTTATTCTGATGTATAGGTGACAGAAAATGTGTGCTGTGTGTCATGACAACAGCAAAGGCTCTAACATGGCATTTCATTTATGCAGAATCAAAGTGTATAACCTACAATTCTTTTGGTGCCTCGCAAGCATGGATATTTCCTTCAGGAAATGCAAATCTTTACGAAGAACATCTGCAGCTATGCACTATATATATTGTGTATCATCTTAGCACGTGCACATCAAGAAGCAAAGCTAAGAGAGGGAAAGTCTTTTCATTTTATAAAAGCCATCTGTTTGCATGGGAGGCAAAGCAATGAGATGTGTCCCTGGGGTCTTGGGCTCCATCGCTATGCTGTCAGGGAGTATTGAGACAGTTTGCAGAGTTTGAGGGCGTCCCTGGAGGGGTGACCATTGTGGGCATTACATAGAAGAGAGCAGGTCTGAGCCCTCACTGCTAATTGAGCTAATTAAACCTTCTCAGAGGGGGTCCTAATGAGGCGCTAACGAGGGTTCTCTAATTACATATTTACTCATTTACCCATGCAGTGACTAGAGCTCATTCTCACTCTTATCAAACTGTTTGATTTTTCTCAGGGAATGCAAAGGTTGGCCAATGCAATGTAGGGGTCTCCTTTTTCTTTTCATTTAATACATATGTGCCACCATCTTTTTTGTAAAAAAAAAAAAAAATTTTTACAAATATTTTTGTACAGCCAAAGGTAATATTATTAATAATATTATTAAAATATGTAAAGTAAGGTAGTTTAAAACAAAAAAATGTCATGAGAAATCATATATATTCAATAATAACCAGTGTTTAAGTTTTTTAATCTACATTTATAATAATCTATGGAAGGAGGTTCAATAATTTATACAAAAAAAATTATCATTGTTTTTAACTATAAATTTAAGCATGAAATGAAGATGAAAGTACTTTATCAAACTCAACAACCAATTCTTTTCCGTTACAATTGGATGCAAGTCACAATACAGAGGACAGACGTTTCTACTTCTGTTTCATTCAACGTTAATGAAATACTGAATCTTTAAATTACATAAAGAACATTATTTCATTTCAATCGTACAATTTAGATTTATTAGCTAGTTATATTCTAGCTCACCAAAATGTTGCCAGGCTCGTATCGTGTAAATTGACAACAGATTATTTTATGGGACAGAAAATATCACACTGTGTGCCTGAATTTAGTGATGTTGTTCAAGACATTTAGAGTTTCTTGGAAATCATTTCCTTTAACTGTTGTTGTTTAAAATGTGAGATTGATGCTTCATTATTACAATGAACAAAAATAACAGTTGTTACTTAGGATACTGGCTCTTTCTGTACTAGAAACAGAGAGAGAGAGAGAGAGAGAGAGAGAGAGAAGGTGAAAGACTGACAGACATTTGCTTCCACAGAAAGGTGGGAAGCAGGTGACAGAGGAATGAGACCCTGATAAGACAATGACACATCTCACTAATACATCCAGCTTCTGTGAGTGGAGGCTGCATGCTCTCAATGCTGCAGAAATCATTAAGAATACAAAGCAGTGTGTGTGTGTGTGTGTGTGTGTGTGTGTATTTGCTTGTTTTTTGTGTGTATGTGTGTGCAGTAAATCGCTTCAGTGCTTCTCAATAATGCTGGAGTGTGTGTGTGTGTGTGTCTTGGGATTAGAGTGGGATGTATGGCTTCATGCTGAGTCTAATATGTAACAGCAGGCTGTGTCCTATTAAAGTTACTTGTTTCCAGCTAATGCTGTACTGTCCTATAACTGAATCTGTTTATTATTTTCAAAAATTGTCATTTTAGCTAAATGTTCATATTTTCTGTTGAAAACAAGATGCCAAAAGTCGCCTCTATGATGCTAGGGTGTTGTGGGTGTTTGCCAGGACGCTGCTGAGCAATTGCTATGTTATTCAGTGGGGTTTCATAGCTTTCAAAGCATTCAATCTTTAATCTTTAAAACTACTTACATCTTCAAATTATTTAAAATCTAACCTTCAAACTTTAAACCTTAAACATTTAACTTTTAAAACTTTCTGGTCTGGCTTTCTTAAGCTAACTTCAAAGTTTGTCTTGATGAACTTTTTTATCTAGTTGATAAATAAATTTAATATAAAAGCCTCTATATTATCAGCATGACTAAAACTTTGCTGAAAAACCCGTTGTACCTATTACTACATGCTTTCTGCCCTCTTATTTATTTTTATTTATTTATTTTTAAGTATTGTTTCCACAAACTGGTTCTTTCGGACTGTTCATTTCAATGAACTGGTTCATTTCTTTAGTTTGTTTACATAATCACACAATGGCGTAACGTATACGCAATTATCTTATTAAAGCAAGCAATAAATTATGTGAAACGTGAACGTTTTAAATATCTACAGCATGTAAAATGAATAACCTTGTCTTCATCAGCTCACCTTTTTACATAAACGTTCAGAGACAATAAACACTTTCATTGCGTCCCTTCATTCAATTGCTTGGTTCACACATATCACTGTCTCAATGGTCTTTCCTCAGTTCAGTGATTTGGGAGTAACTGGAGAGCTGAATGAATGCAAAACCCAGCATCATTTTGCGGGGTTGTTATAATCAGTAACAGTATAAGTAAACAAGAAAACAAGGCTCACAAGAAGGAAGAGGCAAGTTTCTTGCAGCATAACTACTGTAGTGTGTGTGTGTGTGTGTGTGTGTGTGTGTGTGTGTGAGTGTGCATATATTTGAAAGAAAGAAACACACACCAGATGGTGAATTTCAAAAGCAAGATAATTACAAAACATTGCCATTTCATTGATGCTTCTGCGGCAGAACTAAAGCATATTCTCTCTTCTCATCCACAAATGTGCACTTCTATGATGATCCATTGGCATCTTGCTTTCAATTTTCCGTAGTTTTAATGTCAGCCCTGTTCAATCAATGCCACTAATAAACAAGCGCTAATAACACAAAGGGCCCAGAGCCTGCAAAGATAGAAGCTTTACTTTGATAGCCAATTAGGCTAGGCTTGCTTTCCTCATTCCGTTTGTCATAAGACTCCATGAGTCAAATAAATATCCAAGGTTGGCTGACACAATTAAAACCAGGAGACAGGAGATAACGAGTCTAGAGACTTCAGAAGAAAAAGTAGCGTTTGTTGTTGTTTGTCAGAAAAGCCTCATATAGCAGAGAGAAAGTTTCTATTGGTAATACATATGTAAATTAATGTAATTCTTTAGAATAGCGGGTTTGATGAGCCTTGGCCATGGTTTTCTCATCATTTTGCATTTTTCTAGTGATCAAGCAGTGTTTAGCCTTTTATTGAGGCCTTTCCAACCGCGATATGAAAGAAAATAAACATCAATTCCATTGTGTACATAATGTTATGAATTCATATTATACAAATCCCACAAGACTATATCAATAAGCAGCTTAATAGCGCAGTAGCCTTTGATGTAACGATATCCGAACCCACCAGGAAACCAGTGGCAGGGTGTATCAAATTAAAGTCTACGTAATGAGATTTCTTATTAATGAGGGTGAAATACAGTGTGGTCTGGTTGGAATAAAACCAGTATCTGGGGACCAAAGTGATCCCACAAGTCAGCTATACTATGGTAATGAGGTCTTAGAGAAACCACACTATTTAGAGGGACAAAGGAGCTCTTTGATGCATTAGGAGCAGGTATGCTCTTGACAATAGATTCATGGCTTCACTGATATCTTCCATCGGTGCAAAAGAGCCTTCTGTAATCAATTACGATTCACTTTGTGTTATATTGCAAAAAAGGCTGACAAGGCTCCATTCATGAGGCTATTTATATTTTGTTAGTCTAAATATGAATGTGGGCTGAATGTCCAGGTCACATTTCACTCTAAAATCACAGGTAAAAATTCTAAATTATATTTTGAATATATTTATTAGTTTGTTTTATATGGTTGCATTGCAATATATTTAATTACATTTGCATAAAGAAAATAAAGTCTTAGAATTTGGAAAAGGTATGCATGTATGGATGGATGCATTGCATTGCATTGCAAACATTTTAATGACATTTGCATGAAGACAATAAAGCCTTGGGAATTTGGGAAAGGGTTTTGTTTTGCATTGCAGTATTTTTTAAAGATAGTATTTTATTATAAAATTGCATTGTGGTATTATTTTATGAACAATGCATTTCCTTTAAGCCAAATTTAATTTCTTATTTATTAGTGACAAGATTAGTGATGATTTGTTTTTGTTTTTTAAGTGAGGTCTACTTTTGGTTCTGCTGATATATTTTCAAACAAAAAAAACGTCTTGGTTTTATGTAAGTTCATAAGTAATTTCACTTATTTAGTTGGCTGAATATACCCTGTGACACTTTGTGAATTCAGCACAGCATCCTTGAGACTTTATCAAAAATATAATAATGACTCAGGCCCACACATATTCTGTTCTCTCACATAGAAGATTGTGCTTACATAAAAACACACATCTGACGTTTGCCTTGACCATGCTCTTACAGATCCACTTCATGAAGAGGTGCTCATCTAGTCTTTATCTGTCAAGCAAGTCTTGGCAAGCATTAAGGAGAGAGCAGGGTGGAGGCTTTGTATTATAGATATGTACATAAAAATGGTAGCAATCAAATAGTTCTGCAATGTGTTTAAGAGAAACCTAAAGCAATTAAAATACATTTTTAAAGAAAAACAGGATAAATGGAACAGAAGATGAACAATATGTGTTCAGGCTGTGGACATATAAGTCAAGGGCTGTCATTTTTTCAGTAATGACTTATCAAACCTCTCTTGTTTAGAGAACTTGCTTTAGAGGTAATTAAATTCTAAGACCTTGAATCTTCTTTAAAGACATCTTTCCTTTCAAACATTTATGAAATGAATAATTGAATCAAATTATGGTGAAAGGTTAAACAAACATCTTTCAAAAGCAATTCAAATTTTGAATTGAAAAACAAAGTTGGATTGAAATCAGCATGTGTTAAATGAGAAGCCAATAATAATTTTGTATGTTTATTAAGGTAATATTTATTAAAACTGTCACATGAAAATTCATCATGATTATGTTTAATTGCATCAAAAAGCGTTTTTACACTAATACAATAAAAAAGCATTTCGCGTAGCTTGTTATTTGTTGCAGCTAACTATTGTTTAACAGTGCTGTTAATGTTAACTCAAATTATTGAAAATAGTTTTTGGTCTTTGAAATGAAGCTGAAATAAAATATACATTTTAGATGGGGAAAATAAAACATAAAATATTTAAGTTTGGAATGAATTTTGGAATGAATTTAAGTTGAAGTAATAAAATTGCTTAAACTAATTCTGAAATAAAACTAATAAATTGACATGTTAAAAAGGGAGAATGAAAATGACAAATGCACATAGTTGATGATATAAATAAAAACTAATTCAAAATAGAAGAACGATAATAGTATATAAATGCTACTAAAATAGCACTGGTGTTCAGTTATTATTATTACTAATCACCTTCTTTTCAGATCATTAGACATAGATACTCTTCAAGTAATTTCAAATTCTTGTCAATTCGAATGTGACTGACAGCGATGCCCTTGTTTACCAGTTTGACCTATTCAGATTTGATACGAACATGTTTTATCGCATTTACAGGGTAATTAGCCAATCATAGTCATGAAGAGAACATGATAGATGGGCACTTCCTCTTCATATGTGACATTTCACATTTTTCTGTATTACGTTATAGGACCTCAGTGAGAACACCATGAGCTCAAGGGATATGGAGATATGGCTTTGCTGTTGGACTGTGTAGGTTTACACATTATTCAATCTCATATTTCGCGATATTTGTTTTATTTTGTTTCCTCATCCAGTCCAAAGTGGAAAGAGGCGCTGCTCTCTGCCTCCTCGAAGAAAGTGTCTTGCTCTGGTTTCAATAAACATACAAAGAAGGAGGCCAATTAACAAAACCTTCTGTATTTTTAGCCTCGGGATGAACTTGAACTCAAAACATGCTAATTGTGGCCTTCGTGCGAAATGCAAATCTCTTTAAACCTAGTTTCTTCCAGTTCTCTGGTGACATTTAACCATTTCCCCATTGCCACTTGGACAATTACATCAATTGTAACAATTAGCCCGGTCTAGATTGTGTTACGGCTAAGTGCCATTTAGCCAAACAATGCATTTGAGTCGAATCAGTGGCCAAGGAGAAATCGCATCGATCTCGTGTGCAATGAGAAAATATCTCATCTCGCAAAAACACCATTGTGTTTAATAGTGGTCAGGTTGGCCTCTGCGGACGCTGGCTTGACGTCGCACTAATTCCGTCCCTTTCTTCCCTACAGAGATGAATAGATTGAGTCTTTCATTAGATAAATGGTGCCCAGAGAGTTTTAATGAGGGAGGACAACTGCAACTATCTGTCTAGTGACCTATTATCATCTGTTATTGCGCAGAAATCTCATTTGACTGGATTTTTAATTAAACTGCCGCTAAGTAAAAGGCCACGTGTATTCTGCAGCACAAGTCAGGGCACCCATCGGTAATCAGAGATTGCAGGTGATTTTTAATCATTCCTGGGTGCCATATGGGAGTCGAGCTGAAATGTTATATATATATATATATATATATATATATAGCAAGCATATTAACCCAGCCTGTGTTGAAAAACCCCAATCAAATTACAAAAAGTGGTATTTTATAAATAAATTCTCTTTGTTTAACTTGTTTCAGCTAAAATGTGGTCGTGGTCGTGCTCGCTGGTGGCCTGGGCTTAAACCTTTAATTCTGTCAACTTTAGAGTTATTTGCATGAAAAAAAGATTAATTTAGTCAAATAGTATCCTTCTGAGAGCACTCCGGTGATGATGCTTGTGATCTCAAGGTAGCATTGTCTCTCAAAGTCGGGTTATTTGCTGGTCAATGCAAACTTCAGTCGGACTCACGAGGCCCTGGGGAGCCCCATCCCTCCAAACTGACACCAAAGTCAAATTTTCTGCTTGCTTTTTAGCTGCATGCACCACAGGTCTCCTGCTGTTTGCAATCAGGGGCTCGCAAAAGCCCAGAAAGGCTTTGATCTGTATGATGGCTCTCTCTTTCTGTGCTGTTCACTAGGCTATCTTTCTCTCCTCTTCAGTGTGGGCCAGCCCAGGGTTGTATGCTATTCAGAAATGAATTGAGAATGCCCTTTAAATCCCAGTTAAATTTCTAAATTTTAACTGACACTTAGTTGAAGTGACAAGTAGATGCAGTATTCTCAGCTAAATTTGAACTTAAGGAAGTCAAGGAATTTAAATAGAATCAAATTCAAGGAAAATTGTGCAATTCATCACCGTTGTTAATGTTAAATATGTAGCTTTTAATGATAAATGTGATTTTTCAAAAAGATTTACACAAACATATATATATATATATATATATATATATATATATATATATATATATATATATATATATATATATATATATATATATATATATATATATATATATATATATATACACACATACACATACACGTTGGTTTTTGTGGTTTATGGGGACTCTCCATAGGCGTAATGGTTTTTATACTGAACAAACTGTGTGTGCTATTGTCCTACACCAACCCTACACCTAAACTTAGCCCTCACAGGAAACTTTGTGCACTTTTAGATTTTCAAAAAAACACCATTTAGTATGTTTTTTAAGCCTTTTGAATTACGGGGATATAGGCAGTGTCCTCATAAACCACCTTCATATTGTAATACCTCTGTCATACACATGTCATTATACAAATTTGTGTCCTCATAAACCACATAAACATGCACACACACACAGTTGGAGTCTTTACATGCACCTTTCAGAATCTGCTAAATGTTAATTATTTTACCAAAATAAGAGGGATCATACAAAATGCATGTTATTTTTTATTTTATACTGACCTGAATAAGATATTTCACATAAAAAATGTTTACATATACTCCACAAGAGAAAAGAATAGTTGAATTTATAAAAATGACCCCATTCAAAAGTTTACATACCCTTGATTCTTAATACTGTTTTGTTACCTGAATGCTGTCACTGATGCTCCAGAAGGAAAACCCATGCATTAAGACCCATGCATTAAACTTTTGAACAGAATGAAGATGTGTATATTTTTCTTGTTTTGCCTAAATATCATATTTTTTCATTTAATACTGCCCTTCAGAAGCTACAGAAGATACTTACATGTTTTCCAGAAGACAAATTAAGTTCCATTTACCTTGATTTTCAAATTCAAAAAGTTCTTAATGCATGCTTTTTCCTTCTGGAGCATCAGTGAGCGTGAATCCCTTAGTTGTCCTCAGTGTGGAACGATGAATCTCAAAATCATACAGTCATAGTTGGAAAGGATTCAAATAGACAAAAATGCTGGGAAACCAAAGAATTTGTGGGACCTGAAGGATTCTTCTGAAGAACAGCAGACAGTTTAACTGTTCAGGACTAACAAGGGACTCATGAACAACTATCACTAAACAAAAAAAACAAAAAAACAGCTGTGGATCATTCACACACAGAATCAAGTGTATGTAAACTTTTGAATGGGGTCATTTTTATAAATTCAGATTTTTATTATTTATTTAAGATTTTTATTATTATTTATTTAAGATATTTATTATTTATTTATTTATTTTATTTATTTTTATTATTTTCTCTTGTGGACTATATGTAAACATCTTTTATATGAAATATCTTATTCAGGTCAGTACTAAATAAACGATAACATGCATTTTGTATGATCTCTCTTACTTTGGTAAAATAATTAACATTTTGCACCACATACAATCCCTGCCAGACCTGAGACTCAAACCTGCAACCTTTGCGTTACAAGTTCGACTCTCTAACCATAAGGCCACAACTGCCCCCTACATATAAATATACACAGTAGACAAACATATATTATGTAAACACAACATTTTGGATGTGATTAATTGATTTGACAGCACTTGTATTTTTAATTATAGTTTTATTTAATTTATTATTATTTTAATTGTTTTTATATATATTTAAAAAACAGGGGCGAGGGGAAAAATGGCAGCCTGTTCATTTTTAAGTGAACTATTCCTTTCAAATTCTGTCAGTCATCTTGTTTTTAAGAGGCTAATCTGCATCTCTCTCCAGTCCATGATATGGCAGGTTATGTATTAAACTGAATGGACTCTCAGTGCTAATAGCCGGTTTGCTTGGAATTATATTTTGTTATTCCTGTCACATTTCAATTCATAATTTAACTGAAAATGCTCAGATTCATACAGTCACCCAACACAGTCATTATGCCTACACCTCTTTGGCAATTCCCCCTCTTTGTAGAAGCATTCTTTGCATTTACTTGGGTTACTCCATGAAGCTCTGACTGGCTGTTGTCTTCCTCTCCTACACAAGTATTTTGTTCCCCCCCCCCACCCCATTCTCTCATTTTTTTGTATGCAGCAGTTCAAAGTTTAGTATTTCAAAGCAGCTTCTTTTTGAAGGGAAGAGAATCTTTGAATTATGCATTGGCTGTTTAGAGCGAGCTAAAGTAGACTGGTTCCAACCAGGGGGAAACTGAGGCTTCAAAAATCAGGCGGTTAATGAAAAGAACCACGTTCTCTCTCTTACTCTCTCTCTCTCTCTCTCTCCCCGCTCTTGCCTTCCTCCGAGCTTAACTAGGCCGGGGGTTGCTGCATCTTTCCTCTCATCACTCGCTTTTCCAGGCAGCTTCGGAGGAGCTTGAGACTGTGTTTGTCACACTTTCCACCCATGCACTATTTGAACTGAGGGCATGCGTGATATATGTGAATCTAGTGTGCTTCCTAACCTGTGAGTGTGCATCTACCTTGAGGAAATAACTAACTTTAAGTAGCCGCACTGCTAACTTGATTTCATTTTTCAGTAGAGTAACAGCAGCTCAGCTGTTTACAGCATAGTAAACCCCCCTAGCTTTCGTTGCTTTGTTACAAAACTTTAAATCACTGTTTTTTCATTGTTTTTATTTCTTTAATATGTTGAATTGGCTTGATTCATTTCATTTCAAAAAGAACTGATTTACTTTTTTTTCTGAGGAAGTCTCTCTTTTTCAATGCTGCCATTCATTAAACAGTAAACATCAAAAACAGTAACATGTTACTTCATTAAAAAAAAAATCTGTGAAGTCTATGATAAACATCTTAGGTTTTACGGATTTAACTTAAATGCACACTTATGTTACTTTAAAGGGTTACTCCACCCCAAAATGACAATTTTGTCATTAATCACTTCTCCAAAATGGCGCTACACTGACACAGAGGAGACAAATTGTTGAATAAAGTCATTATTTTTATTTTCTTTGCGTACAAAAAGTATTCTCGTCGCTTCATAACAGTCAGATTGAACCACTGATGGCAGATGGACTATTTTGATGATGCTTTTCATACTTTTCTGTGCCTTGACAGTGTTTATTACTTGGCAGTCCATTTAGTGTTTATTACTCCAGTTTATTACTTATCCACAGCCATATCACCCTGCAGCCCAAGACAGGTTGCCCACTGAAGCTAAGCAGGGTTGAGCCTGGTCAGTACCTGGATGGGAGACCTCTGGTGAAAACTAGGTTGCTGTTGGAAGAGGTGTTAGTGAGGCCAGCAGGGGGGGCTCACCCTGTGTCTGTGTGGGTCCTAACACCCCAGTATAGTGACGGGGACACTATACTGTAAAAAGCACCGTCTTTCGGATGAGACGTTAAACCGAGGTCCTGACTCTCTGTGGTCACTAAAAATCCCATGGCACTTCTCGTAAAGAGTAGGGGTGTAACCCCGGTGTCCTGGCCAAATTCCCTCCACTGGCCCTTATCAATCATGGCCTCCTAGTAATCCCCATCCATTTGATTGGCTCTATCACACTCTCCTCTCCACCTGTAGCTGGTGTGTGGTGAGCGCACTGGCGCCGTTGTAGTGTGGCTGCCGTCGCATCATCCAAGTGGATGCTGCACACTGGTGGTGGTTGAGGAGAGACCCCCACATGATTGTAAAGCGCTTTGGGTGTACGGCAATACACAATAAATGCGCTATATAAATGCATCATTCATTCATTCATTCAATGGGACAGTCACAAGCCTCCCGGTTTTCATCCAAAATATCTTAAATTTTGTTCCGAAGACGAATTAAGCTTTTACGGGTTTGGAATGACATGGGGATAAGTGATTAATGACAAAATTTTCATTTTGAGGTGGAGTAACCCTTTAACTAATATAATGTTATTATAATATAATATAATATAATAGGCTATCATCCACAACATAGTAAATGGGTTTATAACAGATATTATTTTTTATAACTGATAACCACCAAAAACACTCTTTCACAAATTTAAGTACATACTAATATGTAAAACACCATCATAATAATAAACATGACACTAAAATAATGCAATAAACATGAAGGTAATAAGATAAGATGGAACAAAAACCCCTAATTTACACAATAGTTAAGAAACAACTAAGACAAAAAAAGCTATTTCAATGAAAAACCATCAAGTGTCACCCATGGAAATTCTGGGAATGTCACATTACATTTTTCACTGTAAATTTTAAGATGTCTTGTTGACTGGATGATTTTTTTTCACTTCCAAATGCTGTAAATTTGACATTATATTACTGTAAAATGACATCAAATATCCTGTTAGTTTTATTACAGTCTTCCGTACAGTGAATACTATTAACCGATTTAACCATTTACTTTTGTTATATGATCAGGTAAACTGTATTGCTACCTTAGTAGCTTGAATGTAGCTTGTTGCTTTTTGTTATTACTTTGTAATTCTTGTAGAAGCTTGTTTCCAAATAAGTATCCTGACTGTACTACTCTTAAACTTGGTCAATCTAGAAGCTACTCATGATTTGAAATAGCTTTTGTGCATAATGCTTTGGTGAAGCATGTGGACGTGAATGTCTGTGAAAGTGGCGATTATTGCTCACTCTGAGAGGGATGAGCTATAGAAGCTGGAGGAGAGATGAGGGAAGGATGGGAATGAACTCCAGCTGAGGGTGGAACAGGTCTGTGGCATTTGGGGGATAGGATTGTTTGATGGCACCTCCACATGGTGATGGGACGGTACTACAACCAAATATTTCTTTGAAGCTTGCACTGCCTCTTGACTAGGGTTGGTGGGGTCCTGTTGAATGGGTTCAATATTTTTAGTGAGTGATTTCCGTCATTTTCGGTTCTGCTACTTGCATGCAGTCAGAATACAATAAAATACTCTGACAGTGTGTGTGCTTCTGAACTACAAAACAAATGATGTTTTAAAGTTGTGAGCTTGCAGTCTGAAATGAATGTGACCAGAGAGAAAGAACTGAATGTGATGGATGCTGTGAAATGATGCTAAGACAATAAACAGGCAAAACAATCCATGTGTTATTGCTGCATGTCCGATTCGCAAATAAATGACTCTTGTGAACCGAATTGTTTTAATCAATGAATCGGCCAAAAAATTCACAAATTAATCTCATGAGTTACTGGAATTGGCTTAATAACTCACTCAATTACTGAATCGCTTAGAACAGTTCTTGGTTCAATGAAGTGCACTGCCTTACTGGAGAAACTTATTTTGTTCCTTATAAACATGGCATATGTATACAGTATATTAATGAATCAACCAAAAAGATTCACAAATTCATCTTGTTTGTTATAGGAACAGGCTTGATGACTCGCTCAATTACTGAATCACACAAAACAGTTCTTGACTCACGCATTGAACTGCACTGATTTACTAGAGCAAGTTATTTTGTTCCTTAAAAGCAAGGTCTATATATTAATGAACTGATCAAAAATATTCACAAATTAATCTCACAGGTTCTTGGAATTGACTTAATTACTTGCTCAATTACTGAATCGATCAGAACAGTTTTTGAACCCTCATTGAACTGCACTGCCTTACTGAAGCTATTTTGGAATTTATGTTAAACATTTAGGAAGTTATCTTGTCCCTTAAAAGCAAGGTGTATATTAATGAACTGACTAAAAAGATTCACAAATTAATCTCATGAGTTGTAGGAATTGGCTTAATGACTCGCTCAATTACTGAATAGTTCAGAACAGTTCTTGACTCACTCACTGATCTGCACTTACTTACTGGAGCAAGTTATTTTATTCTATAAAAGCCCTAAAAAAGACAAAGGGCCAGAATTACTAAACAGGGCAAATTAGCATTGGAGCGCAATTCCGTAAAAGTGCCGATGGGAGGGGAAAATTCTGTGTGTGATTTACTGACAATGCGCACATTAAAGAACACAGACGCAGCCATATCATTTCCATAATGACCAGCGCAATCTACCAAGAGCAGCAAAATTACCGCCTTCTTTAAGGCATGCTTTTTTGGGAGTGTTAACCTGTGAACCCGCACCAGGACGCCAGTGCACAGAATGCTCTCATAGGCTAATGGCGCAAATACCAGTAATTTGACGAGCACAAACGTTAATAAAGCACGTTGCGTGATTCATTTTAATACTCTCCTCCCATAAATTTTGAGTCTGAAAGGGAAACACTTACAAATGCATATTCAATAAGGTCAGGCACAAAAATAACTGTTCATGCCTTTTCAGCGCTAATTCTTCACTGCGCGTCTTTAGTAAATCCTGACAGTAGGCCTATACTATTTTAACGCCAAACACCATTTTTAACGCTCTGAAGTCAGTTCAGAGCCATGGCACAGCAGTTTTCCCAACTAAATGAGCCATTGAGTTCAAATTCAGGTTTAAATTTGTGCTAGCAGCACTGAGGTTGTGGGGTTGATTCCTAAGGAACATGTACTGAAAAAAATATATACCTTGAATGCACTGTAAGTCAATTTTAATGAACTTATACACCAGATTCATAAATGTAACAAGACCCCAATAAATGGGTTCTTCAAATACACAACTACATGAAGTCACACCATCACACTGATTCTGTTTAATCACCACCAGAGAAACGTAACCTTCAAAGCACACGCCAACAGTCTCTCAAACTGGGTTATGTCTTTATCATTAATAAACAGACTTCAAAAGGCTGTGAATGATTGGCTGGGGGTTGGGGAGCGGGGCACATTAATTATTCTCTGTTACTGAGCGGCTCCTAAAGTGTAATGGTCTCCCTCCCTGGCAGAATGACTAGGGGTCTATTTCAGCAGGCAGAAGCATTTACGTCTTGGGGTTAATGTGTGGTATCTATGGGAAAGATCAGCCAGGAAGCCACTGAAGCCCGGCAGGGGGTCTTTTTCCTCTTTCTTTCCCCCATTTTCCCCTTTTCCAACTCCCACTATCTTCCTGAATTCTCTTTTCAGGCTCATGCTTCATTATCCACACTTATTATTAATTGGAGGTTTTTCTTGCTGCGTCGGTTTGAGCGAAGGAAAAAAGCGCAGATCGATAATTTGCTGGAAAAAAAATCTTTTCAGTTCTAAATGTGTTGCTCAGATCAGTCTTCGCCCCTTCGCTGCGAACTCGAGACGCAGATGCTAACTACTCACCTGCGGTGGCAATCGATGACCAAACGTGGTACGCGAGTGGAAGAAAATGGGATCGGTCTCATTCTCCCTCTCATTTTCTCTCAGCCTGTCTCACTTTGTTTGAGGTTTCGATTCATTGGATTTCAGGGCTGTGAGATGTGGAATCCTAGAGGAGAAATACTGGTTGAGGCAGTTCATAATAGTGACAACTCCTGAGGAACCCATGGAGATACAGATTTTTTGATTGATAAAGGACTAGTTTGTATTAAAAAAAAAAGTAAAAAAAAAAAAAAAGTGATTGTTTACGCACACTCAAGTCATTCCAAGCCTGTTTCGCTTTTTCTTCTATGCACCACAAAAGGACAGTGTCTGAGCTCCAACCTCAAAAAAGGATGAATTAAAGCAGCAATAGAAGTCTTCTAAAGTGAGCAACAGTCCAAATCACATTCTTACTTCTTTTCGATTAAAATACCCCTATTATGCCATTTTAAGGGGTTTTAGGAGTCTCCTACAATAGCAAGGTCAAACAATATCATCTCATTTTCCAACGATTCTTAAACTAATCATTTGAAGCAGTTCTAAGATTCAGTCTTTTTAAACCCGTCCTTTCCATGAACCTACTCTGCTCTGATTGGTCAGATGGCTCAGTCTGTTGTGATTGGTCTATTTCAGCACTTGTCGTAAACAATATGCCCATTGCCATAGTCCTGTCTTTGAACGCTCAATAGAAAATATAAACATCTATTATTTTTTTTTACCCGTACTAACAACCCGTACTAACAACTCGTTTATGCTGTTCTGAGTCGATTCTTTCTTTTGGGACACAATAACTTTATCATGCACTTTCAGCTTTACAACTTTGTAGATCATTTGCATTCACATATAGCTATGTTACACACTCCATGAAAGGCAATATTCGTAATGGCATAATAAATGGCATTAAAATGTAAAAAAAAATGGTGGCTTAGTGTCACGGTGCACACAGCAGGGAGGAACAAGGAACACGCAGACGAGGATGTAACTCAAAATAACAGTTTTTACTGAAGACATCAAGGCAGGGCAAGACAAGGCAAGGCTGACACAGACAGGAACACTGGGGAGTAACGAGTAGACCAGACAAAATCAATCTGGATAGACAGGACTATAAATACACAGGAAAATCACACAAACACAGCTGGACAACAATTAACTAATAATCACACTAGACGAGGACAGGAAACAAACCAAATATGGACACAAGAGGCCGGGAACACATGACACACACGACAGATGACTGACACTTAGACACATGGCACCAGTTTTGATGTCATTAAATGTGTGGTATGTGATTTCTGAGAAATGATTCTGATGTTTGAAATCAGCAAAAAAAAACAAAAAAACAAACCCTACCCAAGGATCACGCTCCTGTCTTGATCTGCCCCCAAATTCACAAACATGCTATGCAACACAGGCAATTCTGCCATCATGAGTGGACACGCCACTTACTGGTGATTCGCTGTAAGTGTGTTTTGGTACTCGGTATGATCCACTTTTAACAGCGTTTCTCCGAAATCACTTAATGCATCTTTAATGGTAACCACTACTTTTTTTTCGCATATCTTTTAAAATTTTCCAAGAATGCTGACCAGAATATTGGTCTGTTATTCGTGCAAAAATACTGGGAATATAGTGAATATAGTAGGTGAACTACACAAGGGGAATACTTGTGATATTTTTAGCATGTTTTGTCCCTTTTTTTAACATTCTGCCTAACATCTCATTTTTGTTTCACAGAAGGAAGAAATAATATGGGTAAGTGATGACAACATCTTCATTTTTGGTTGAATTAGCAGTTACAACATAAAACATTCCTAATGTTTCAATTATAAATGATGGTATCGTTTCCATATTTTCATTTCAAATGCTTAAAGTTTTATTTTTAAAGTCTCCTAAAGACCACAAAGTCAAAAAACAGTTGCTGTTTGCTCTGCCTGGCTACTATACTACACAAGTCTGTAACTTATTAATATTTGGCATTTTAATTTAGCACCGACTTTCAATTTAATTATTGGCTTATTTCAGTTAAAACCAATTTGACAGAACATATCATACTGGTCATCACCCACTGACATGTCAAATGCGAAATTAAAGCATTGTGTAAATGGATTTAAATAATATCAAAGGTGTCGCAGGAAAGAATTTAAAGTATTGAATTGACTTTCCTGACTTTCTGGTTTGTCAACAAGAAATACAGAATGCTCCTTAATTAAATTCATGAATGGCTCCCGCAGCAATTAATTGAATTGCCAGAGCTCAATAACTGACTGGCAAACATTTTGAGATGGACAAAATGGACATGGTTACAAATATAATCAGTGTTGCTGTTGTCTCACGCCATCTAGTTTCAGTAAAATCCAAGATGTAAGATCCTAGAGTTACTGATCCTCCATGATAACCCTCATCTTCTCAACACTTGTATTTTCAGGGCCACTGATGCGCCTCAACTCAGTTACTGTTTAACAGGCAAATGGCCGTGCATGTCTGGCAGGCAGAAAGGTCAGGGTTATTGAATATCTCACTTCCTGCCCTTTCCCCACGCCACTGCACAGCCAACAAGATGGAAACATTAAAGAAGATTTCAGCGCTCTGACAGGCATGGGTCATGTCACCTTAGAGTGGCTGCCAATTTTCCATTTCAAAAAATCCTCAATGCCTTCATTTGCTTTTGAGGGTGTGAAAGCAGCTCTGTGATGATATGCATCCCAAGGCGAGGCTGAGTCTTCAAAACCGGGAGGTGTGTTGACATGTTTGGCCAGGTGGATGAAAATGAGTGTTTGGATCTAGAATGAATTTGTTACTTTACTGTAGTGCTGCAAAATAGGGTTTGAATTATGAGCAGGCGACGAGGCTGGATACTGATGACTTTAAAAGTAATATTATTATAATTAATAATACAAAAAAAAAAAAAAAAAAAAAAAAAAATTATATATATATATATATATATATATATATATATATATATATATATATATATATATATATATATATATATATATAAATTCTTATTATTATAAGTAGTAATATCATATTATGAGGTGCCAAACAGGAAATAATTATATAAGAATCTGAATATATAGATATAAGTCTGAATATATAAATGTAAATTGTGAATATATAGAAGTAAACCTGAATATATAGTTATAAGTCTGAATATATAGAAGTAAACCTGAATATATAGTTATAAGTCTGAATATATAGAAGTAAATCTGAATATATAGTTATAAATCTGAATATATAAATGTAAATTGCTAATATATAGAAGTAAACCTGAATATATAGAAGTAAATCTGAATATATAGTTATAAATCTGAATATATAAATGTAAATTGTGAATATATAGAAGTAAATCTGAATATATAGTTATAAATCTGAATATATAAATGTAAATTGTGAATATATAGAAGTAAATCTGAATATATAGTTATAAATCTGAATATATAAATGTAAATTGCGAATATATAGAGATAAATCTGAATATATAGAAGTAAATCTGAATATATAGTTATAAATCTGAATATATAAATGTAAATTGCTAATATATAGAAGTAAACCTGAATATATAGAAGTAAATCTGAATATATAGTTATAAATCTGAATATATAAATGTAAATTGCGAATATATAGAAGTAAATCTGAATATATAAATGTAAATTGCGAATATATAGAAGTAAATTGCGAATATATAGAAGTAAATCTGAATATATAGAAGTAAATCTGAATATATAGTTATAAATCTGAATATATAAATGTAAATTGCGAATATATAGAAGTAAACCTGAATATATAGAGATAAATCTGAATATATATATAGAAGTAGTTGTCTGACACTTGCATAAGTAAGTGCATAAGTGCATAATCTCTTAACAAAAAGGAGGTTTCAATAAGCGCCACCTGCTGGCGATAGCTGTAAATGTAAGCACAGTAAAAGCTGTCGATTACAAAAGATATTGTCTTCTGAAGACGCATATTGATTGCAATGGTCTGTTTCTTAAATGTGCATTGATTGCTTACCTCCACTGTAACTGATTTCCTCACACAAATGTTAATGATTTGATGCTAACTTAAGTTTGATCACGGTTAAAGCTAGAATGTCCACTAATGTGTTTATTTACAAAAAGGCATGAGTGAAGAAAAATGAAGCAATTTGATCTTTTATCAAATTTTTCACGAAACTGCGATTTAAATATTACTTCTATAGGCTATATAAAAAAGAAAATAAAAAAAAGACATATGACACATGTTAAATGGTGGTAGCCTAGTTTATGAATGGTACACCCCCTTAAGCTCACATGAATAGACTGACCCAAGTCTTCAGCAGCCAATTACACCGACGCGTTCAAACTGATTTTTCACGCGTCAACAACACGTTAAATACGTGTATTTCACGCGTAAACAACACGTATTTCACGCGTATTTCACACGTTGATTTGTCCATACGTAAACAACACGTATTTCACGTGTTAAACACGTGTTGTTTACGCGTGAAATACGCGTATTTAACGTGTTGTTGACGCGTTAAAATTCACGTGTTTTTGGCCCCAACGGCCTTCCATACTGCACCTCCGCCTCAGTAGTTTGGTGGACAGTCGTGCTTGTAGAGAAGGACGCGCTGTTGGATGGTCCCGGTGTGTCTTTTCTATCACATGCTGCTGCAATTGTCTCAATAAAATCACTATTTGTCAGCAAATTGTGAACGATTTCCCTAGCCCTCTCAGCCATGTTGATTTGTGAGGACCTTTTGGCGCTACGGCCAGCCTTTTGTAAAATACAGAAAAAAAAAAAAAAAACTCCATTTGGTTTGGATAAGTGATACACTTACAGTAATTAATATAGTACAAAATTCACATTGATGCATTCAATTAATAAAAATAATTAATAAGAACATCTGTCTTTTGACATGCCTGATAATAAAGATATATTTATTTAGATGTAGACAATAAACATATATTCAGATTTGCATTTATATATTCTGATTTACTAATATATACACACAATTTACACTTACATATATCCATAACTATAACTTTATATTCACAATTTACATTTATATATTCAGATTTACTTCTATATATTCGCAATTTACTTCTATATATTCGCAATTTACATTTATATATTCAGATTTACTTCTATATATTCGCAATTTACATTTATATATTCAGATTTATAACTATATATTCAGATTTACTTCTATATATTCAGGTTTACTTCTATATATTAGCAATTTACATTTATATATTCAGATTTATAACTATATATTCAGATTTACTTCTATATATTCAGATTTATCTCTATATATTCGCAATTTACATTTATATATTCAGATTTATAACTATATATTCAGATTTACTTCGATATATTCGCAATTTACATTTATATATTCAGATTTATAACTATATATTCAGATTTACTTCTATATATTCGCAATTTACATTTATATATTCAGATTTATAACTATATATTCAGATTTACTTCTATATATTCGCAATTTACATTTATATATTCAGATTTATAACTATATATTCAGATTTACTTCTATATATTCAGGTTTACTTCTATATATTAGCAATTTACATTTATATATTCAGATTTATAACTATATATTCAGATTTACTTCTATATATTCAGACTTATAACTATATATTCAGGTTTACTTCTATATATTCAGACTTATAACTATATATTCAGGTTTACTTCTATATATTCAGATTCTTATATAATTATTTCCTGTTTGGCACCTCATATATATTAGACCCCAAAAACAAAAGTTACAGAATATATAATTATACATGAAATAAAGTTAAAGGGTTAGTTCATATATATATATATATATATATATATATATATATATATATATATATATATATATATATATATATATATATATATATATATATATATATATATATATATATAAAAGTTTGAGGTTAGTGAGAATGTATTTTATGTCTCAGCAAGAAGTCTCTTGCTCACCAAGGCTGCATTTATTTGAACAAAAATACAGTAAAATATAGTTATATTGTGAAATATTATAATAATTTAAATAACTGTTTTCTATTTTAATATTTTAAAGTGTAATTTATTTCTGCAATAGCAAAGCTGAATTTGCTCCAGTCTTCAGAAGTCATTGGGATATGCTGATTTGGTGTGAAAGAAACATTTCTTCTTACTATCAGTGTTGAAAACATACATACTTGCGTACTTATTTATTTATTCATTTCTTTTTTAGGATGCTTTGATGAATAGTAAGTTTAAAATAATGGTATTTACTTGGAATAGAAGTATTTTGTAACATTATGAACTGATTTACTGTGACTTTTGATCAATTTAATACATCCTTGCTGAATAAAAGTATTCATTTAAAATAAAATAAAAATTTACTGACTCCAAGCTTTTTGAACAGCAGTACATTTGGTATAGAGCATCAAAACATACTGACATTTAGCATATATACTAAGATTTAGCTAATGATAAGATATGCCTATGGTAATGTTAATAAAGTTTACCACTTCCCCAAGCACATTTATTCATATATGCTTAGAGTAATTTAAAAAGGAAAGTAGAATAATTATGTTTAGCCATAAATTTATCAACAATACATTGGTGTGGAGTTTTCTGTTCCTCTAATTAACCTTTAACCTCCATATCTCATTTTTAACGCTGTAAATACCTCCACTTGGTTCAATAAAACTGTCATTAAAAGACTAACTAGCATTCATTTGTTGCTTTTCTGTAGATGAATGAGAATCTAATCATGTGTTTTTCTTTTAAAGAGAGCAAAGCGAGGTCTGTGGATCCATAGATGTGTTTTATTCAAATTCAGATCGGATGAAGTGCTAGTTAGATATGAGGACCGTCTAAAAAAAGAGAGTTTGCTAATGAGACTGGTCTCATTTAGGTGGCTCTCATAGTTAGCACTTCACAACAGTGTTTGTTTCACTCTTAAGTGTCAATTAGACGGTGTGAGGAGAACTTCTGAAAAGCAGTCATTTTCTCTCCTGGATTAGCTGATAAGGAACTTTTCACAATGGCTACACTTTGTCGTTTATAGTCTAATTCAGAAATATAGTCAAACAATTGCAGGGATAAGGGTTTTTCATGTTTTTCCATCAAAGCGTTTTCATTTTAACTAATCTTCAAAGCGTATTCCTGTTTATTCGTGTTATTTGAGTTGTGACACAGAGAGCTTTGGTTTGTTCGGCTTAAACAGCCAATCATAAGGTTGGTTGGGTTTCTGATAACGGTTCAGTTGTATTGCAGCTATTTTTTTCACCTTTAGTTGTGTTGTGGTTCTTCAGTTCTGCAATTCATCATTGGCTGTATTCAGTCATATCATGTTTATTACTTACATTTTTCATCATATGTGTCTTCAGAGATGTGATCCCAACCAGGTCTGTTTTCCTCGGGTTCAGCTGTCTTCTTGTGAGAATGTTTTGTTGTCTCCATCTCCTCAATGGGTGTTTTGACCCTGGTGTGACTCCTATCCAGATCTCAGCAGCCTTCAAACCCCAGACAATGTGGGCGAGCTGAGCACTGACCCAAGACCAATGGTACCTGCATGTATCTAATAAGGCCTATTGGGGGTTTGCTGCAAACCCTACAATGAACCTGAGATGTACAAATGGAAAAGTCTGAGCAGGTATCCTTGCACAACCTTGTCAGAATTAAAAATGATGCAATGATTTGTCATTTATGAGGTTAGGAGGAGTTTGGAACTTCTGAATTTATACAAAAATGTATCACATAACCTAAAATTCTATCTATCTGTCTGTCTGTCTGTCATTATTATGTCTAAAATTATGTCTGTCTGTCTTTCTATCTGTCTATCTATCTAAAGTTATCTATCTGTCTGTTTATCTATCGGTCTTTCATTGTTATGTCTAAAATTGTCTATCTGTCTATCTAAAGTTATCAGTCTGTCTGTCTATCTATCTATCTGTCTATCTATCTGTCTGTCTTTCATTATTATGTCTAAAATTATGTCTGTCTATCTATCTATCTATCTATCTATCTATCTATCTATCTGTCTATCTATCTGTCTGTCTTTCATTATTATGTCTAAAGTTATGTCTATCTATCGATCTGTCTGTCTGTCTGTCTGTCTATCTATCTATCTGTCTTTCATTATTATGTCTAAAATTATGTCTGTCTATCTATCTATCTATCTGTCTATCTATCTGTCTGTCTTTCATTATTATGTCTAAAGTTATGTCTATCTATCGATCTGTCTGTCTATCTATCTATCTATCTGTCTGTCTGTCTGTCTGTCTGTCTGTCTGTCTGTCTGTCTGTCTGTCTGTCTGTCATTCTATCATTCTGTCATTCAATCTATCATATACATTTTAATGTTATGTATGATTTGTATTTAATAATATTTGCTAATTGTATTAAAATAATTACTTACTAAAATGATTGATTATTCATGTAGGATTTAGACTGAAATTTGACAAGATGTGTCTTATGTCTTATAGCAAGACTAAAGGTAATTTCAATTATTAAACTGATAATCTCAAACTAAGACTGATAATTGGTAAGGCAAATGTTACTGATATGTTCAATCTAGTATAGATTCATCTTTGACCTCAGTGGTAATGATTCAGAAACCCTGAATAATTCACTTTCTTTGTATCAAATGCTCCCTAAAATCTTTAGTTAGTCTTTAGCCTTGAGAACAACTGAGTTAGAAGGGTCATCGTTCTTCTGAAAACCTCCATCCATTTTCATCCCTTGCCATTTCAGGAGATGCCATCGCAGACACTTACTTTAACCACCTGTGTTGCTAACCGCTGGCCCGTACTTGATAGAGGTGACAAATGAGAGTGAGGTCAGGAAAAACGGAAGGAGAAAATGAGAGGAAAGGAAGGATTCGCGGAAGAAAGTTATTTGGACATTCACCTCTAAGCACTCCAGGCTCTTCTGTGTCCTTTCCATTTCTACGTTTCATATACCACATCCACATGCCTCTCAAACACGCACAAGAGCCCCAGAATCATAAGTTAACAGTTGCCATGGCACTGAGCTCGAGTTTCGGGTCTTTTCCCACAGGCACAATGATAATTCTCACAGTGAAAATGGATGAATTGCTTGTCCGGCTGCTGTTTGGATGTACTGGATGCATGATAAATCCCTAGCACAGTGGTGTAAGCTGTACGGATTGCCGTGGCATTTGAGGTGCCGCTCATCCTGGATTTGTGGTCACTACACGGGGAGTGGACGGCACCAGGCCTCTCTGCCGTGAGAAGTGGATTTGCAACACCTTGCAACCACACTGTCAAATTCACACACTTTTGTCATCAGAAAAATGTTTTTCACTTTATATGTGTGAGCTCCTCAGGTGGCGTAAAAGCTCTCCACTCCGTTTTTGAAGTGTGTCCACAACATGTACATGAGGGACATGGAGGACAGCAATGGTTTTTCTGACTTGTTGTCATTATTTGACAGGTGCAGTAGAGAGAAGACAGAGAAGTGGGGATAAAGTAGAGTCAAAGTCCTTTTGAGGCAAGTTCATTCACTATTTTTGTAGTTATGCAAGTACAGCTCTTGGGGAAAGGCCAAAACTTTGAGTAGGCTTACATAAACTCTTGAAAATCAAGGATATTTATTGGAATATAGTTCCATAAAGAACCTTTTACATCCACAGAATCTTTCCATTGAACAAAATAGTCTGTATAGCTATTTGGTCACACTTTATATTAGGTGGCCTTAACTACTTATTGTGTTTATACTGTATTGCAAAACACTATTGCTGCTATTGAGGTGGGATATGGGTAAGGTTAGTGTGAAGAGTTGATCTTCACCGCTGGGAACGGCAGTACTGGCACGCACAGTATACATATACATACACACTTACCTCATTCCAACCCCTGCCGGTTAGCCATCGGAGAGCGGGTGCACACGTTATCTCGATGGCACACGGACATTTCACACACTCTTCTCCACCTCTACAGTATACATACCCCGGATAAACCACACAGACACACTGTTGGTAGTTTAGTTTGAAGTTTGATTGTTAGTTCGGTTTGTCTCGTGTGTGTGTGTGTGTGTGTGTGTGTGTGTGTGTGTGTGTGTGTGTGTGTGTGTGTGTGTGTGGGAAGTAGTCGGACTCTCGCGTTGCGCCGGCGAAACCAAACGATCGGGCGGCGCCCGCTTATGACGTCACGGCTGCGCCGCGTCGGCACAATGCGATTGTAGTCCGACTAAACCATTGTTGTTTTGTGGAAGGAACTGTATCGTCTTTTCTGTGGAGAGAAAAGAGGGTAAATGTTACTGATTTGTTATTAATATGTGTTAATAATGATTTATTAGTCTTTGTATTTCATAATGTGGTTGATGTTTTTACATTAAGTTGATGATTTAAACTTGAGATTATAAGATTAAATACTTACCTGATAATGGTACCCTCCGGGTAGGGGGTGGAGCCTGGCCTATAAGAAGGGAGGCCAGGCTCACATCAAGGGCTTGTTTACCAAGTCAGCGAACGTGCTACTGCGGTGCCGTAAGCAAAATTAGAGCTCTTGTATATTGTGGATACTCGTTTGTACCTAATATTTGTTGTTTATTTTGTTCTTTTATTTTTTTTTTGTTTTGTTTGCTGTTGCTTTGCTATTTTTTTTTTTTTGGACTGAGCACTTGTGTAAATACTCTCGCCACTGGATATTTTTACGGCGCACTGTAAATAAAAGTCACCTTTCATTTACTCATACGGGTCAAGCCATCATTTTGTTTTATTTTTCCGGACCTAAAACGTCCCGCAGTAGATCTGCAAGGGTCTACTGCATCACAGTTAGGGACAGGTTTGGTGGTATGGGTAGGTTTAAGGGTGGGTTAAGGTGTAAGGGATGGGTCAACAATGTAATTATAAATGTAATTACAGAAAGTAATTACAGCTGCATTACATAGGTATTTTTTAAAAATATAAGTACAATGTAAAAGCATTTATGTACACAATAAGTGCATTGTACCAATTATTAATTTAAATGTAAGTACATAGTAGTTAAGGCCACCTAATATAAAGTGGGACCAACAATTCTTTAGGCTACATTTACACTAGTGCATTTTCCTTTTAAAAGGCATAACTTTTGCTACAGTTATGCCTGTCATTTACACTACTTTGCCATTTTCGACCCTCGAAAATGGAGACTTTTGAAAATGCTGCAGACCCTGTTTTAGTTTGAAAACTCTGGGGTTGCAAAAGTGTAAACAGACCCAAACGGAGACTTTTGAAAATGATGGCTTGGCTGCCCACATTCCCTCAGCGTATCCTTGATGACCGTGTAAACAATAACATCATGCTCGTTGTACCCATAGACTTATATAGGTAGATTCCCCATTCGTAGACTGTAGGTACGTAGGTCATGTTACATGCGTTTTCGGTTGTGTTGTGTGGACGGAGATCGTTTCTGAAATGCAGTGAAAACACCGGTGTAGACGAGGATCTTTTTCATTTTAAAATGCTGTTTTAAAATGAATATGCACTAGTGTAAACAGGGCCTTAGATTATACAAATTTTCTTATAAGAACAAAATAGTTCTTTTAAGAACTGTTCACTTTACTGTAAAGGTTTTTAAGAAACCCAAAATGGTTGTTCTATGCATAGACATATATAGACACCCTATTCGACCGCTCCAGGCACGTAGATGCGGCCGCCATCTTGGAATGGTATTTTTGACGTCATTCACCATACTGTAGGTTCGCACAAAGCCGTTCTGTGCAGGATTGTGGCATCTTTCAAATATTCAGTGATTACTATGGTGAATGATGTTAAGTCGCTAATGAGGCATCTACGTATATATATCTATGGTTCTATGTATCACTGCAAAACCCTTTTGGAACCTTATCAAATCTGAGAATATTGGTATTGAAAATTGAGTTCTTTAGTTCAAAACAGGTGAAAAACTATATTATTTCTTTGTCATATTTCTTTTTTGAATATCCCTGTATTAAATATTAATTTTTTTGTATTTTTTAATTTATATAATTTGTATCTATTCTTATTTTATTTATATATTTACATAAGAAACAATTACAAAAAAACAAAAAACAAAGAAACAGCAACAACAAAAAAAGATGTAGCATTAAACACATTGCTTTGTTTGTTTGAGTGGCCCAACACTGCATCTTTGGCTTAACTGGCATATGTTTGAGGCAGAACTGCCTGTTTGTTTGGAAACGGTCTTTATTTTTGATGATGAGAGACTTAATAATGACTTCTATTCAAAGTATACATTTTGTCAGTTGATATTTTCACGGGGAATCAATCCCTCGACCGAACTGTTGCTAGCATCACTGTTATAGCCATAAGAAGCAGAATGTATTTTGGCCTGTGCTTAAATACACCCTTTTTAATCTTTGGTTTTAAAGAACAGAATGTAGACTAAACTGAGTGACAGAACTCTGCCGTGTAGCGAAATCATGTCACAAAAAGCATAAACATTTACAATGCAATAAATTAGGATGTGCACTGAGCCTTTTATGTGAAGCAGACAGCTAATGTCTCTCTGCCTGCCCTGAGCTTCTCACATTTAACCATCTCCACAGATCAGCCATAACTAGCGACTCGTTCTCATTCTCCAGCTAAACGAAGCTCTGTAACAATGTTTTTTAGTTTAAAAAATGTCGTTATCACAGCAGGTAGATGTATTTTACAGGCCAATTATTTTGGAGAAGACAGAGAGGATACAATCTTACGGCTGAGCAGACATTAATTTGAGCTATGAAAATGCAGTAAATCAAAATAAAAAGAAAATATTAGTATTTGTGTGTGGAAAGGAATGTTGTGGAGGAGCGAGAGAGAGATCGGGGAAGAAAATACACTGTTTTTGTGAGGACAGACAGAACATTTTCTGAAAGTTGTGGAGGAATATTTCAATGCAAAGTAAAAAATCAATCCAGAAAAGCTCTAGATATAATATTCTTGTAATTTTGCAAGCACAAATGGGAAAGATTGTGACCTCGACAATGTTTCAATGAATAATTTGTTTCTCAAACATACGAGGGAATTGGAAAACCTCAAAGGTATAGAAATATTGAAGTGGTAGACCCTGAAACTCCTCTACTTGTCAGAAATATTCTTTTTGAATTGGGTGAACATTTTCACAAAGCTTACAATAAAAGTAATCACAGACCTTGAATAATATATAAATTAATAGTTAACCAAGAACGTAGGTGGGAAGTTCATGACAGATATGTGTAAACAATTCTTTCAGAGAATATTCTTGCGCACTTACCTTTTTGTAATTGTTATTTTATTTTAATAGCCAGGTTATGTTCAGTCTTGGTTCCACGGTTTGCTGTTGTGTGAAACTCCATTCAAACTTAGTTAAACTTAATTTACTAAAGTAAAAAAAAATCTTACAGAAATCTTAATCAAAAAATGGGCATGTAAAAGTAAAAAAAAAAGTCGTGACGTATTGTCAAGTATGGTGACCCATACTCGAAATTGGTGCTCTGCGTTTAACCCATCCAAGTGCACACACACAGCAGTGAGTAGTGAACAAATGCAAATGCACACACACACACACACACACACACACACACCGTGAACACACCCCCGGAGCAGTGGGCAGCCATGCTGCGGCGCCCGGGGAGCAGTTGGGGGTTCGGTGCCTTGCTCAAGGGCACCTGCTGGAGAGAGCGCTGGACATTCACTTCCCCCACCTACAATTCCTGCCGGCCGGGGACTCGAACTCGCAACCTTTCGATTACGAGTCCGACTCTCTAACCATTAGGCCACGACTTCCCACGATGTGACTTCTTTTAAACAGCACTGAGACCTGACTGGAAAAACTGTGTTTATGCATATTTATGAATAAAAAGGAAACCGATTCAAAATCGTAAGTGGGAAAGAAAAACTGGTTTCTGGGATTTTTTGAACAAGCAGAAGGTCGTGGCTCTTTCCACCAACACATTTTCACTGTTTATGGAGAGCAATGAGAATCCCTATTGAAAAGTCAAGAATGGAATAAAATTTACAATTCTGAAAAATACTGTAAGGCATGCTTTAAATCCACAGCGTGTTTGGCGATCTAACATAGCTCTTAACTGCCTGTTTCTCATAAAATACTTACCCAGGGCAAAAGTTTTTTGCAAATTTCTAAGCTGTCATAGTGACATGACTGTTAAGTTACAAAAAGGGGGAAGGGAAGAGGTATGTGGCCAAGTATGGTGACCCATACTCGGAATTTGTGCTCTGCATTTAACCCATCCAAGTGTACACACAGTAGTGAACATACACCCGGAGCAGCGGGCAGCCATTGCTGCGGCGCCCGGGGAGTAGTTGGGGGTTTGGTGTCTTGCTCAAGGGTATCACCTCAGTTGTGGTATTGAGGGTGGAGAGAGTGTTGGTTATTCACTCCCCCAGCTACAATCCCTGCCGGACCTGAGACTCAAACCCACAACCTTTGGGTTACAAGTCCAACTCTCTATCCATTAGGCCACGACTGCCCCTTAAAAGGAAAACGGAAGCAGAAAAAGAACCATTTTGGTTTAAGCATTTAAGCTAATAAATGTCATTTGATATTCTGCATGTCGCAATGGCACAAAAAAAAAATTATGATAAAGTCTTTGGCATTAATCACCGTCATGTTTGTTTTTCTTTCTTTCTTTCTTTTTTTCTTTCTTTGAATACAATGGACAATTTATTTTTCTTCACAGTTACTTTTAGGTTTTATTTAATGGTTCCCATTTTGTCTTTTTTTCTAGCTTGACAGGTCACTGTGAACAGTGTCATATGGAAAAGAGCTGATGGAAAGGAGCTGAAGCTTTCTACATGAAATTTCAACAGCAGACTGGAACAAAATGAGGGTGAGTATAGAACATTTTTATTTCTATATGGTTTTTATTAAACAACAGACACTTAATTTGCCAAGAGTTTATTTTTTTTAATAACTAATTGTTATGGGGTGAACAAGACGTGCGGATCCATGTGCAGAGCTTTATTCAAAGGCATGGTCACAAACAGGCATGGTTCAGTAAACAGCAAACAGACATGAATGAGGCAAGACAAAGAGTATTCCTAGGATGAGCGTGGGTCGTCGATTGGCGAACAGTATCCAACTGGGTAAGGCAGAGAGATAATCCAGGTACACGAGCAATATTCCAAGCGAGGTGCAAACAGAGTCCGAACGGCAAGGCAAAGGGTTAATCCAGGAAATAAGGGCAAGAATCAAAACATGAGAAAACAGGCAAGTCAAGACTATGACAACTAAGTGGGCTCCGTAGAGTAGCTATCGCTAGGAGAGTGATATTGATAGTTTTCACGTGACATCACACCCTTATAGGAACACCCACCTATTTTTACGCAGATTGCATCAAGTAATAATGTAGTAAAACGCAGATATTAAAAGGCGAGATTCAGTAAACACCTGATTATCTATATTTTGTACAGGCAAGAAGATGAAGCCAGAATATAAACACAATGTGCAAAGTTTCACATTAAATGGCTTCCCACAGAAAACCATTACAAGGAAAACACTGAACCATTGAATTCTGATTGTGTTCATATTCCGGCCTCATCTGCTTGCCTATGTAAACTATGCTTCATTAATATGGTGAATTCTGAATTTGATCTTTTAATATTACCGTTTTAAATATATTACGCCACAAGTGTTTTTACAAGGTTTTGTCTGTTTATGATTGAAATATTGCCACGGGTGCTTAATATGGATTGCAAATGGCCAAAACTTGCATTTTATTCAGAAATACCTTTTGTTTTATTCTTTTGAGAGGTGATCTAAATATTTGCTGCTGGGAAACAGATTAAATATTGACACGCTTTTGCAGCAGTTCTATGGATGTTTTGCCCTCCAAGTCTTCGAGCCATGCCGTGACTGAAAGCTATGAATACAATACTCGGCGATCTGACTGAGGAAGTCCATGGCTTAAGGTAATGCATGTAATGGGAATCAGCTGTGTGATCAGTGCAATCAGCTGTGTGTGTGTGTCATCAGTGCAATGGATGATGGGAATTGTAGTCCAGAGTGGCGTGCAACAGTTAGTGTAGTGTAAGAGTCAATGTGGTGAGCGAGTTACCTCTGGTGGTGAGTGAACGGAAGTTCATAAACCAGATTCGTGACACTAATAGACTAGCTTTTAATTAGTTTTGTATATTATAGTTTCATTAGTTTACTCTTGTTCCAGATCCAGAACTTCAATCTTAAAATCTTAAAATTATAATATGAATATAAATAAAGATTAAAATAATTATCGATACTGTCTGAGAACTTTATAATTTTACACAAATTACGAATACCCTTTTTTGTCATTCACAGCACAACAAACAAATTCTGTGTAATTAAGTTTATTTAATTGTAATGAACTTGCTTAAAGTGGAGACAACTGTGTCAGTGAAGAGCTTGAGATGAAGTATAAGATGTGATGTGCGATGGAAACAAAAGCAAATCAAGGTAAATATAACGTATTACAGAATATTTATATTATGCATAATATCCAATCAACCTCAGGTCTAATTTTGTAAAATGATGGAAAATGTGAAAATAATATTCAGTGTACTCTTAAAATAAAGGTTTTTTATTTGCATATTTGGTTCCATGGAGAACCTAAAACATGCATGGAAATGTTCCATTCAACAAAAGGTTCTTTATAGTCCCACTGCGCAATGTGACGTCGTAGTGACATCTTTTCCATGTCATTTTGGACGTCCAATTTCCGTCCATTGATGGGGTTGTTTTGTAACGCCAGGCGACGTCTTTTTTCTACATCTACCGCACGTCTAATGTGTATATCACAACTGCCATAGACGTCCAAATTACGTCCAAAAAAAAATAAGCCAGATTAGGTCAAATGTTGAACGTCAAAATGACGTCCAAGTTGGGTCATGGTTGGACGTCCAAATAGTGGACCTAGTTTGGACGTCGAATAGATGTCCAGAATTGGTCATGGACCGACGGACCCAATATAGACATGATCTGCACATCTATCCGATGTCCAATGTTTAGTGGGGTAGGCAAAGGTTCTTTAGATTCTGAAGAAGAAAATAAAGATGTTCACTGAAAGGTTCTTTGGGGAACTACAAAAGGTTATTCTACTACTTGCAAAAAATAAAATAAAATACAAACTTTAATTCCAAAAATATTATCATACAATACATAATCTGAATTGTGCTGGGAATGATGGTTCAGAAAATGTTTTTCTGTTGCATGCATTTGTACAGATGCATAATGTTAGACAAATAATCTAGTTCATGCTTTAGGATAGTTTAATTTCCAAAAGTCCACAGGGCCAAAAGTGCGGGCACATTCTTCTCAGACCTTTGATTCTTCAATCTAAATTTAGAAGTTCAGTAGAACTTTCCTTAACTGTTGAACTTATTTTACCTCCACCTGACATCCCAATTATGAGTCTTGCAGATAGGTCAGCCTTGTCAGAGCAACGTGACACATTTAGCAAAACTCTAATTGCCTTCATCAGCCGGTGTGACCGGCCGTTCACGCCTCAGAACCCCGCTTGCGACCCGATCTCAGTGACTCTACGCATCCATTTCAACTTCTGACAGCTTACGCACTCCTCCAGCTGAACCACTGCATGTGTACGCCACATAAAACAGCAGATCTGTTGTGTCAAATTTGTTTGATGTGTCACAGATGTCAGTTTTCAATGGGTCTTTCAGATGCTTGCATCATTCTGTCATTACCAGAATGGCAACTGAAAATGAATGAGTTGTTTACCTTTGTGGCATTGTCGTCGTAGTCGTTGTTGTTTACATTCAGAGGAGGCTGATGCTGTTGGATCGACACTCGTCTGTGCGATTCCAAATGCGAACAATGTCGAAAATAACTCTTTTCATGTTATTTAGTAAAGGATTTAACAGGAGTCTTTGATTGACTTGTTGAGGACGGAGGGGTCGGGAACTGTGCGCAGAATATACAATAAACTGCCTCGGCCCGGTTGCTGTGGTAACTAGAGCACACGGCCATGTGAATGTGCACTCGCGACTTTCCACGGAAGAGCGAGAGACCTTTGGGGATGTGGGAGGGCTGATGTCAGTGAATACTGACAGTGCACATCCTAAATTATACCTGGATCTGTCTGCGCAGCATACCAATATGTGATATTTTTATAACTCCGATTCCCAGGACTCCGGAACGAGCCGGTGAGCGAGCTAGCGCTTCACAGCACAGCTTCGTTTGATTCGCCGTTTAATGAATTGCGACGCGATTTGATTCAAATCAAAACACACGCACAACGTTTAGCCGATAAACCTCTTTTTAAGCCTTGAACGTTGACAGATGTTTTCTCTGGAATCTTCTTTGGATTAGTTGAACATTTCACTCATGTTTTGTTTGTCTCTCACACGCATAGACTATAAAAACAAAGGGACCGTTGACAATGTGAATTCAACATGTTTCTCTTTCAGTAACAGGCTGTGAATAATTAAAAACTCAATTCAGACACATAAAGCTTACTAATCCCATGCAGCCCTGTTGACTTCAGACTCATTCACTATGTCTTTTATCTGCTGTGCAACACAAAAACATAGACATCATAGATTTAGATAGTGGACACTACAGGGAATGATTTTCTCACAGGCTTAATAGGAATATTTTCAAAGAGAATCGCAGATAAACATCTTTATAAAAGTTGCTCAAACAATCAGACTCTCTTTGGCTCAGTGCTTATGTATTATCTATATCAGTGCGGCAACTTTTTTCTTTCTTTACACAGACTTTTTCGATAAATATTTGACAACGATTGCTTTCTTTTGGAGCTGATGAAAACATTCCATAAATAAGTTGAAATGGTCCGTTTTTCTGTGAAAACAAACAACGGCAACATTGAGCTTTAGATTGTAGAAGAAAGGTCTTTCAAAGATTTTGATGCAGTGATATTTGAGGTCAGTAAAACAGAACCGATTTGGTTAGTTTTCTATGAGCTCGGGAACAAAAGTGGACGCTATAGCCTAATGAGGGAGGGAGGATTTTCTGAATATGTGAGAAGTGATGACTAAATTACCTTTATCTCTCATTTTAGTTCTTCACCTCCTCTTTTGTTCAACAGAATAATGAAATACACTTGATTGTTATTGCCCATGACCTTCCTCTAGCTATGACAGCGGTGGGATAGATAGGGGCTCTTTATAGCTGGATAGTTATTTGTGTATGCTGAAATCTCTGTACCCCTGATTTTTCAGATTTCTTTGTTTTTGCCATTAAAGGAATAGTTTGTCTAAAAATAAAAATTTGCTGAAAATGAACTCAGCATCAGGCCATCCA
This sequence comes from Barbus barbus, assembly GCF_936440315.1. NCBI lineage: Eukaryota > Metazoa > Chordata > Actinopteri > Cypriniformes > Cyprinidae > Barbus > Barbus barbus. The sequence goes on from NC_136718.1 coordinate 20,242,489, forward strand.
AGATGTAAATGATTTGATCCTCTGGAGTGAATGGGTGCTGTCAGAATGAGAGTCTAAACTTACATAAGATTATTTTATTTTATTTTGTTTCATCAACTGTTTTGATGATGAAACAAACTTACTCTGCATTCTGGATGGCCTGAGGGTGAGTCAGTTTTCATGAAATGTTCATTTTTGGATGAACTATTCTGTTTTAAATGACTTTTGAAGAAAACATTACTTTTGAAGTAACATTTGTAATTCAACCCATTATTTTTCTTTATTGACAAATTACAATGGAAAATAAATTAGGAAAAACACAATGTACTGTAATGTTATTTTTAACTATAATATTTCCCATCACTGTCAGCGTGGTAGGATTGATCCATGCAGTTCAGTCCATCCATCCACACTGTTCCAGCATCTCTGCCTGCAGCCGTCACCTCACATGATGATCTGGATTGAGTTCTGATGACTGATAAGCTGCTAAAGCTGGTTTTAAATCAACATCATCACACAAACTGATGTAAGTAGGGGTTTAATTCTTGATGTTTGCTTGTGTGATACTGTTCCAAAACTACCTTCAAGTATAGTTCAGCCCAAACGTGTATTCACTCTCATGTCATTCCAAACATGTATGAATTTCTTTTTTCTGCATAACACAAAATATGATATTTTTAGGAACTGTTTTTATTTACTTTAATTGAATGGTCAAAAAAACTAAAACAAAACACTAATACATTTCTCAAAATAAATGTTGCTGTATATAAGGAAGTCATACAGGTTCAGGTTTTTTTTTTTGGTGTACTGTCCCTTTAAATTGTTAGTCACACTATCCAAATACAGAAAGGTGTGGGTTTAGGGGTCATCCTTTAGGACTTTTTTTGCACCAAGTATGAGCTTTTAGCATAAAAAATATGTATCTACAGGTTCTTTCCAAGTCCAAAAATATCATATTGCAGTAAGACTCTGTACTAAAACTTTGGCTTTGATACAAGCAGATGGTATAGGTAAACCAATAAACAGAAACGTACAATTGAAATATACATTAAATCTGTCAAGTACAGACAGATAAGGCCCAGCTTTAAATCAAGGAGGATCAAAGAATTAACAGCTATCAGTAAATGCCAAATACATGATCTCAATGGTCATCAAGAGCCACGTGTCTCAGAATATTTGGATCCACTTTATATTAAGTGTCCTCAATACTGTGTACTTCCATTTAAAGATAATTTGATGCAATGCACTTATTGTGTACATTTTTACGTTGTACTTATATTTGAAAATATCATACTGTAATTACATCTGTAATTCATTTCTAGAGTTACATCTATAATTACCCCCTTACACCTAACCATACCACCAAACCTGCCACTAACCTTACCCGTATCCCACCTCAATACCACCTAAATGCTCCAATTATTCCAAAATATCATAACTGAGCAAGGAAATAAGAACAATTAGCTTATTTTGCTTAAATGGACATGAATATGAATAATCAGACACCCTCGGCAGCATGAATTTAGTTAAACTACTGTACATCTAAAGTACTGCACTTTTGCATAAATTTAAATAAATACAAGTAATATATAATTAATATATACTATTATATGCATTTTACATTTTTGGTATATATATATAATTTATTATTATTTTAAACAAGCATAGGAGGATTTTTTTAACTGTTCAGTTGTTGAACAATTCAGGTTCATATTTTGTTCAATTCATATTTTGTCTGAATACTTTAGGTGCAAAAAATCTTATTTAATAAGTATTTTTTACCACTGACTTCATGCATTATTTACTCATGGTTTCAAAAATGTTTTACATAGACTGTTAGTGGCAAACACAGACTGCTTTCCTCTATATCCCACTGAACATCTTTGATCTGCAGGCATGAGCGAGTCGAACTTTTCTTGCATCAGAAGTATAAGTTTGCCAGTGAGATCTCTAGTCACGTCCACTATATGAATATGGAAGTTAAAACCAAGACTGCAAAGAAAAATATAATTTTTTGATCTTCACACACTAGAGAGAAATGGAGGCTACAAAGATTTCAGCATACACAAATGACCGTCCAACCATAAAGGGCCCCTGTCTATCCCACCGCTGTCATCGCTAGATGAAGGTCGTGGCCAATAACAATCAAGTGTATTTCATTATTTTGTCCAACAAAAAAGGAGAAGATGAAGAAGTAAAGGGAGAGAGAGAGAAAGAGTGAGATGCATGTAAAAAGGGTCCCACCTCCTTCTTTCCCCCAACCTCTCAGGCCTCCCCCACCACCTTTTCTGCACTCTCATTTATTTCAATTTGTCATGCTTTGCTCCCCCCTCTGCGGGAGAAGCGGTCGGCAGCAGGGAGAGATGGGGAGAGAAATTGGTATCTCCGCTCGCACCGTAATGAAACATTTAGATGCGAGCAGAGCTATGCCTCCGCATTAGCAGCGGCGATGAAGGGAGATGGCTCGCGGCACACAGCCCACTCCACCTAATACCTCTCTAATCCAGGTCAAAGTGGGACACTTCTTCTCCTTAATCAGTATTGGCACCTTCTTTTGGAGGATGTATTTATGGTATGAAAGGTCCAGCTGTGGAGCCACTGTGGCTGATGCCACGAGCAGCTCTTTTTCTGACAGGGAATGGAAAAATAAATCATGGCTTTGCATTTGTATAGGGCTGGAGATGAAGGACAGGTGCTGAGATTGAAAATCCTATTGGTATTTCAGAGCTAGTTCATTTCATTGAAGACTGAAGATATAAAATGTTTGTGAGGAAACCCTGGGGTAAATAGCCATCAAACGTTAATAACGTCATCTATTATGATTGTTTTCAGGCTGGGAACAGTTTTATACCCGTCATAATAAGTGTTGTAAGTGTGTTGCCCTAACCTGGAATGGAAATGTTACCGGGTGTTTTGCTGGCTGTGGTTGTCAGATGGCCTATGCGGGCCTCTGATGCAAGTCTTTCAGAGTACTAAGTTAGGACCCATTTCGGGATTTCTCAGAGGTGGAAGCCAACATAGTTGAGTAAACCTCTATAGTTGTGAGTGGAACCTACAACAAATAGAACTGATGCATTCACATTTGCTCCAATAGCAAAAAAACAATTGCATTTCTATGACCTTACCAAAAAAAAGTGGGGGGGGGTAGGATTAAGTTGGTCAGAAGATAAAAAGATGTCAACTTTACTGGCACTCCCTCAGTTGTTGTATTAAAGGGGTCATCGGATGCCCATTTTCCACAAGTTGATATGATTCTTTAGGGTCTTAATGAAAAGTCTATAACATACTTTGGTTAAAATTTCTCACCTTTTTTACCATTTTATTTTTGTCAAAATCAGCTCTGTTTTTAGCAATCCATTCTAGTCCATGTTGCTTTAAATGCTAATGAGCTCTGCTAACCCCATCCCTCTCTTCCGTGGTGTGATGAGCAGTACTGTTTAGTTTAGCCGCGAAACTGGCTAGCTAGCATGTTATTAGGAAAAGCGATTTGCAAAGATTCATAAATAACCCTTATACTCACTTCTTCTGTAAATGAAGCTGGATCACGAAGGATTTGCGTGAATATAAACATATTTAGGCAGATCGGGATTGGTGCATTCCCTTCAAAACAAAAGTAACGTTAATTGTCTGTGTCGTCTCAGATGTAGGGGGTTAATGACGACTGCTATATTCATAATTACATCCAACAACAAAACACCTCAATCGCTTAATCGGAGACATCTTGTCTTCCCCTGCACCGGAGTCAACACAATGGCGGACAGCTCTCTCACTCAGGGCGGGTCTAAGGTAAGATGCTACTGTCAATCAACTATCGTGGGAGAGGTCTGTGCAGAACTATGTCATTCTGACAGGAATCTCAGAACAGGCTGATCAGAGAAAGCGAATTTTATAATAGGAATTAAAAAAAAACTCTGGGTGGATTTTTATCATTATTGGATGGATGTGTACACACACTTCCAACACACATTTATGTTCAAACAACTTAAAGTGAATTTTGCATCCGATGACCCCTTTAAAAACACTCACTCAGCAGTATGAACTAGTTTTCTGTAATTTAATTTCAGGGTAATTCAACACAAAGTGTACAGGTGCATCTCAATAAATTAGAATGTCATGAAGTTCTTCTATGAAACTCATATATTTTAGATTCATTGCATGTAAAGTAAAACATTTCAAAAGTTTTTTGCTTTAATTTTGATGATTAGAGCTCTAATCATGATTCAAGTCAAAAATCGGTATCTCAAAATATTAGAATATTTACATTTGAGTTTCAATTAATGACCATCCCTACAGTATAAATTCCGGGTATCTCTTGTTCTTTGAAACCACAATAATGGGGAAGACTGCTGACTTGGCAATGATCCAGAAGACGAACACTGACGCCCTCCACAAAGAGGGTAAGTCACAGAGGGTCATTACTGAAAGGTGTGGCTGTTTACAGAGTGCTGTATCAAAGCATATTAAATGCAAAGTTGACTGGAAGGAAGAAATTGGGTAGGAAAAGGTGCACAAGCAACAGGAATGACCGCAAGCTTGAGAATACTTTCAATGCAAAGCTGATTCAAACACTTGTGAGAGCTTCACAAGGAGCGGACTGAAGCTGGAGTCAGTGCATCAAGAGTCACCACGCTCAGACGTCTTCAGGAAAAGGGCTACCAAGCCACTTCTGAACCAGAAACAACGTCAGAAGCGTCTTACCTGGGCTGTGGAGAAAAATAACTGGACTGTTGCTCAGTGGTCCAAAGTCCTCTTTTCAGATGAAAGTAAATTTGCATTTCATTTGGAAATCAAGGTCCCAGAGTCTGGAGGAAGAGTGGAGAGGCACATAATCCATGTTGCTTGAAGTCCAGTGTGAAGTTTCCACAGTCAGTGATGATTTGGGCTGCCATGTCATCTGCTGGTGTTGGTCCACTGTGTTTTCTGAAGTCCACAGTCAACGCAGCCATCTACCAGGACATCTTTCTGCTGACAAGCTTTATGGAGATGCTGATTTCATTTTCCAGCAGGACTTGGCACCTGACCACACTGCCAAAGGTACCAAAAGCTGGTTCAATGACCATGGTGTTACTGTGCTTGATTGGCCAGCAAACTTGCTTGACCTGAACCCCATAGAGAATCTGAAGATGAGAGACACCAGACCCAACAATGCAGATGACCTGAAGGCCGCTATCAAAGCAATGGGCTTCCATACCACCTCAGCAGTGTCACAAACTGATCAACTCCATGCCACGCCGAACTGAGGCAGTAATTAAAGCAAAAGGAGCCCCTACCAAGTATTGAGTACATATACAATAAATTAACATACTTCCCAGAAGGCCAACAATTCACTACAAATGTTTTTTTTATTGGTCTTATGAAGTATTCTAATTTGTTGAGATAATGAATTGGTGGGTTTTTGTTAAATGTGAGCCTAAATCATCACAATGAAAAGAACCAAAGACATAAACTACTTCAGTCTGTGTGCATTGAGTTTATTTAATATACAAGTTTCATATTTGAGTTGAATTACTGAAGTAAATGAACTTTTCCACGACATTCTAATTCATTGAGATGCACCTGTAGTGTTAAATGTACATTAGTCTAAAAATAATAATAATGAAATATAAATAACTTTGAAATATTTAGGATGTTAATTTTTGAAAATATCATAGTCCGTAAAAGGTGTATGCTGCTGCAGTTGTGAATTCACTATTTTATTATAAAAACAAACTTATTTAAATAAAATTTAGATGTAATAAATGCTGATGCTTTTATCCAAAGTTGACATTTAATTAAGGAACACATTTTATTGTTGTTTTATTTTATTTATGTATTTAATTTTTTTCTGTGATTATATTTAACTTGCGAATTGTCTTGTATATTGTAAGAAATATGCCATGAAAGGTTGTGAGTTACAGTAAGTTTACCTTAGAAATGTAATGTAATGCAGTCACTGTATAGTTTGTGGCCTTGTGTGGCCTATATTTGTAATAAAACTGTATAGCAATATAAGATGGATGGATAATTTCATAATGAATAAAAAAGTTCATTAGCCAAAAGTATAAGCTATTTGTGATTGTCACTTTCTGAAGAAAAGGTCATTTGTACATGTTAAGCTATTATCGAAATGTTAATGAAAAGAAGAAAATAAAGCTTTTAGATGTCAACTTGCATATGCGATGGACATCATGAAACTAATCTTTGGTAGCTTTTTTTTAAGACATTTTGAGTAAATAAGCTGTGTATTTAAAGACAAAATTCCTGAATTCCAAAAATCCAACCTTTTTTACTGAATACAGAAGTTTGTATTCTCCCATACTGGCCCAAGTCTAAGGAGGCTTTTTGGTCCCTAACTATGTCTCAGATCTGTTTTTCATCTGTTTTGCTAGGCATATCACATAGGAAACTAATTGCATACCTCTCCTCAACAAGCTACATGATTTGAGGAATCATTCATGTCTGTAGCTGATTAAGTTTGATAAAGATGCATAGAATGAATAGAAAATATTTTTCACAATCTACCAGTTCACATCAGCTGCTGTTTTGCTGGATATGACTCCCAACTGGTTGTGTTTTTCTGAAGCTTTATCGGTATTTTTAAAGCATGATGAAACCACTGCTTTACTTTTGGCATACGTCGATTTTACTCAACCTTCAAGACTGTATTAAACCCAACTGCTCTGCAAAAAACATTATCAGACTTTAGACTTAAAGTATTACTTTAAAAGAAAGTGCCATATGACTTGTAATAGCATGTTGTCAAGCTGAACAGAAAATCATACACAAAACCAGGTTTCTTTACGGATTTTGTCACAATAAAGTCACATGGGTGTGGCTGACTGAAAATAAAGTCTTACGTTTGGTTTGATTCATCATCCAGATATGTAATAAACTTCAGTTCCACAAAAGATTCTCTGAAATAAATGGTCAGACGTGACTGACAGAACATTAAAGTTTTGACTAAGTTCAATTAGATTTGGGGTGAAATCAAACAATGGTCCGGTCTCTTGTAAAACAGCATTTGAGTAGATTGTTTTTTAATGAATGCCTTTTTAACAGCTTGAATCCTTTATTCTGTCATCACTGGACACACTTTATCTCTAGTCTAATAGCCACGAGTGCAAAGTGCTCAATATAATTCCTCTGAAGCTGCCACGGCTCTGTCAAAGCTGACTGGACCTTCATTAATTCCACTCTGAAATCGATGGCTTCTCTTGTCACGCCTTTGCAATCAGTGCCATTTTTCCCTTTTTCTCCACTCTCAGTGGTCTATATGGTCTGCAAGTTGGTGAGAGGAAGAGCAGAGAAGTGACAGAGAGGGGTCAGTCAGCCATAAGCAACACGGTCGTGAGTGAAGTGTGTCCAAAATGGGAATCCACCTCATGTTACCTTCAGCTAGCATCTGACCCCCACCATTTCTCATTACTGTCACAGTTGTTTTGTCACCGGAAAGGCTGGACAAAACAACTGTGGATGTACACTACTGTGCAAAAGTTTGAGGTCAGTAAGATAAAAATAAAAATATATATATATATACTTTTATTCAGCAATGATGCATGAAATTGATCAAAGGTGGCAATGAAAATATACATTTATAATGTTAAAAAATATTTATATTTCAATTAAATGTTTTTTTGAACATTCTATTTAAAGAATCCTGAGAAAAAAAAAGTTTTGAAATTTTACTTGAGCACCAAATCAGCATATAGAATGATTTTTAAAATGTATTTATTTACTTACTTATTTTTTGGACACATCATGTGACACTGAAGTTTGGCTGCGGAAAATTCACTTTTTCCATGACAGAAATAAATGACATTTTAAAATATATTAAAATAGAAAACATTTGTAATTGTAAAAAATATTTCATAATAATACTGTTTTTACTGTATTTTTGATCAAATAAATGCAGAATTGGTGATCAAGAGACTTTTTTCAAAAACATTGAAGAGTGAATTTTAAAAAACATTATTAAATCTTTAAAAAACATCATGTTTGATACTTGATAATGCAGTAAATTGTAAAAACAAATACCAGGTATATAAGTAATCAGATGTTTTCAAAAATTGAAAAAGGAGAAAAATAAAAAAACAATGTCAAAAAATAATGTAATTTTGCATAGTTACAGTACTTAGGCTAGCAAAATAAAATCAACTTTTTAAATCATTTGCATACTGTATGTATGTATGTTTATATACAGTGGTGTGAAAAAGTTTTTGCCCCCTTCCTTTTTTTTCTTTCATTTATTGCATATTTGTCACACTTGAATGATTCAGACCATCAGACTCATTTTTATATTACACAAAGATAACTCGAGTAAATACAAAATGCAGTTTTGAAATCATGATTTCATTTATTAAGGGAAAAAAGCTGCCTGGCCCTATGTGAAAAAGTAATTGCTCCCTAAATCTAACTGGTTGTGCCACCCTTTGCAGCAACAACTGCAATCAAGCTTTGCATTAACTGGCAATGAGTCTTTCACATAGCTGTGGAGGAATTTTGGCCCGCTCTTCTTTGCAGAGTTGTTTTTATTCAGCCACACTGGAGGGTTTTTGAACTTGAAAAGATTGTTTAAAGTTATGCCACCGCATTTCAATCAGATTTAAGTCCGGACTTTCACTTGGCCACTACAAAAGCTTAATTTAGTTTTTCTTGAGCCATTCAGAGGTGGACTTGCTGGTGTGTTTGGGATCATTGTCCTGCTGCATAACTCAAGTGCGCTTGAGCTTGAAGTCACAAACTGACACCCGGACATTCTCCTTCAGGATTTTCTGATAGAGGGCAGAATTCATGGTTCCATCAATTATGGCAAGTCCTCCAGGTCCTGGGGATGCAAAGCAGCCTCAGATCATCACACTACCACTACCATGTTTGCTGTTGGTATAATGTTATTTTTATGAAATGCTATGTTGGTTTAACGCCAGATGTCACGGAACACGCACCTTTCAAAAAGTTCAACTTTTGATGCATCAGTCCACAGAATATTTGCCAAAAGTCTTGGGGATAATCAAGATATTTTTTGTCAAATGTGAGACGAGCCATTGTGTTCTTTTTGGTCACCAATGGCGTTTGCCTTGGAACTCTCCCATGGATGCCGTTTTTGCAGTTGAATCACGAGCACTGACCTTAATTGAGGCAAGTGAGGCCTGCAGTTCTTTAGATGTTGTTCTGGGTTCTTTTATGACCTCCTGGATGAGTCGTCGTTGCGCTCTTGGAGTAATTTTGGTAGGCCAGCCACTCCTGGGAAAGTTCACCACTGTTCCAAGTTTTCTCCATTTGTAGATAATGGCTCTGACAGTAGTTCGCTGGAGTCCCAAAGCCTTAGAAATGGCTTTATAACCTTTTCCAGACTGATACATGTCAGCTATTTTGTTTCTCATCTGTTCTTGTATTTCTTAAGGTCGCAGCATGATGTGTTGCTCTTTAAGCATGCTTCACTTTGTCAGAAAAGTTCTGTTTAAGTGATTTCTTGATTCAACAGGTCTTGCAGTAATCAGGCCTGGGTTTGGCTAGTGAAATTTAACTCAGCTTTCTAAAATAATGTGTTTAATCACAGTTCTTTCATTATTTAACAGGAGTGGGCCATTCATTTTTCACATAGGGCCAAGTAGGTTTGGACATCTAAAAATAACGGGAAGGAGGCAAAAACCTTTTAACGGCACTGTATATGTATTATGCATTAATCAAAGTGGGAAGTCATTTTTGACCACTTACACATGCTGTACCATGTATTGTTTTGCAACAAATAAGCATTTTACATTCAGATTAGTATTAATAATTTTGAATATTGTTTAGCCTGTGTACTATCAGTACATTTTAATGTTTGATTTGAATGTATTTTTTCTCATTTCAGATTAATTTGGTGCTGTGTTTGAATTGACACCTGAATGCTCAATTTTAGGAGAACCTCTTGATTTATAAGATAACAAGGAAAATGTGAAGCTGTAAGGTGCAACGAAAGAGATGAAAGGGGTAAGAGAGAAAAAGAAGAAAGTTAAAAAGAGAGAAAGCCCAAAGTGTAATTTGTCAGCTGTCCCGCTCTCTTTCCGGTTTGATGTCACCCCATTACAGTATTTGTCAGTGGTATTGTCTGCTCATGACAGATCCATAATTTCAAAAGAACGATCACACAGAATGCCTAATCGTTCTCTCTCCTTGGCCATTTCTTTGTGCTCAACGGACACGCTTAGCCAGACTTCTGCAGCATTACACTGTGTGTCACTGATCATTCATTAGTACGGTATTATTCCAATGCAGGGTCAATCTAACTCTCACCACAGGCTGTCAGGAGACTCGATCAATGTGTAATTATATCTGACCACCGTCATAAATAACCCAGCTTGCAAGTTCAAGGTTGTGCTTAATTGTGTTATTCACATTGCTCATGAGCTATTATGCTCCTGTTGTATTGAGCTTCACAAAAGCTGGTCTTGAGTGTAATGTTTAGCCCGTGAGCAATGGATAGATGTATGGATGGGATTTGTAGCCTGAGGACTAAAAAATAATCTTAGAGGTAGTTTAATCAGTCACATTTATTATGGATAACTATAAGTAGCTTAGAGACAGAATGACAAAGTTGTCTGTCTGTCATGCATATATATGTATATAGATCAACTGGTCAGGTCAACTGACATGAAGCCAATTGTATTTTTCTAATGGCTTTTAGGATTATTGCTGAAAATCAGCTTTTGACCAACAGAAGTTTGATTGTTGCAGTTTGATTCTGTTATCTCAAACCAGGGGCACGTTCAGGCTCACACCGGTGCCCAACATTTTGCTCCGGTTTCCGGGTTGAATGACATGTTTCCTGGAAACGGTGTGCAATGGAGTTTGAGATACGTTTTCTCTTGTTTGGTGGGGTTGTCAAAAATGTCAGCCCAATCAGCAGCAACGTGTATAGAAACCACGTGGTATTAAAGAGACAGATCGCACAATGGGTCCAAGTGAAGTCATTTAATATGTGTCTGCTGCAGCTCGGTACGCGCAACAATTGAAGATATTAGAAGACATGATATTAGAAGAAGTTTGTCGTAAGAGTTTTATAGTAACATAAATATCAACATGATGATGATGAATTTGTAAGTAAATGTAATTAACATCTATTTAAATTCACAAGAGCAAGTATATTGTATGCACATGTTTATTTACATTAAAGGCAAAATAACTGAAATAATAAGAGCACAAGTATAGATCTGGAACTTCTTTAAGTCTGTCTAAATATGTAGTAATTGCAATGTCTTCTGGTCCATATCCTTTCCTCAGGAAGGTGTGCTAGACTGATTAATGTAACATAAAAATATTATACATATATATTTTGCTATTGTATTGTGGAGTGACACTTTCATAAACTTTTCTATGCTCCTCTGATTATATAATGGTAAATATTACAATATCATAGCACAACAACAGTGATCAGCAATACTGATAAGCCTAATATTCACAATAAAAATAATAAGGTCATATAGATCATAACACAGTCTCGGAGGTAAGAAGTGGATTATCCTTCACCTGAAATTTCTTTTCATCCTGAAATGCGAGGCAAATGTTGGATCCCAATAATTAGGAACCACAGTTTCCACAAATCCCTTCACTTGACTGTGTTGTTCTCTTTTATTCTGGATGGCAAGGGCAGTGACTGTAACATCGAGCGTATTTTGCAGTATTAAAAATGTATTTATATCGATTTTATCAGGCTCTGAAAATTCTTCAAAAAGAACACACAGAGTGATCTTCTCAGCTGCCATAGTTGCAACACTATCAGAACAGGGTGTTCATCACCGTTTCCATTTAATAAACGTTTTGCACCGTTTTTTCGGGGCTGAACGCATCCCAGGCAACAAAGCAACACTGGGTCAACCAATAGTGTGAGCTGGGGGGCAGGACCTTCCGAAGTATGTGACCAATGATAGACGGCATACCTGTTTTTAACTATTGTTATTTTTGCAACAAGCTTGTCATAATTCACTCAAATTCTTCATTTTTTTCTCTCAATTGTGGGTTTACATCTTGCAATCCTGACTTTAGAACTTTGGGGGGGGGGGGGGGGGGGGGGGGGGGGAGTCAGAATTGTGTGATATAAAATTACAATTCTGCGAAAAAAGTAAATGTTTTTTTTTTCTTGCAAATGCGACTATTTCTCAAAATTCTGACTATTTCCCGCAACTGTGACTTTATATCATGCAATTCAGACTTAATAACTCACAATTTTGACTTTATAACTTGCAATTGTGCATTTATATCATGCAGTTCTGAGAAAAAAAGCAAGCATTATGAGATATAAACTCCCAATTACAAGGAAGAAACTCAGAATTGCGAGATAAAGACAATTATTTTATTTTATTTATTTTTTATTCAGTGTCGGAAACGGGCTTCCATAAATTAATATATAGAAGCTGCACACAAATACAAAACACCATCATAGTAACAAACATGACACTTAAATAATGCAATAAACATTAATTTAGCATCATAGGATGCAACACAAAAGCATAATGTACTTAACTAAGAAACAATTAGTTAAATAAAAAATCATCAAATGTGACGCATGGAATTCAGTTTATGGTTTTTATAAATTATAAGATGACTTCTTTTTCACCTCCAGAAACTGTAAGTTTAACAGTACAGTAAGATTACATGAAATATTTAGAAGTTTAATTAACTTTTTTTTTTCCATACTATGGAAGTCAATAGCTACCGTCAACTATCTGCTTACCATCATTCTTCAAATGATCCTCTTTTGTGCTCAACAGAAGAAAGAAACTCATACAGCTCTGGTACAACTTGAGGGTGAGTATAGGATGACAGAATTTTTATTTTTCGGTGAACTATCCCAAACAGGTTTTTACCGTAGCAATTTTTTACTTTTAAAATTGCGATCATGATTTACAGTGCAGTTTATGTTTACAGTCTGACCTTTGCTGCTGCTGTGACCTGTATTATGCGTTCAGTGAGTTCAGAGTTCTCTTATGGTGTCAACATGTCAGCTGGGATTACTGGCGCACACTAGAAGGTTCACTTTATAATCGCCAGTGTTCCCGCTTATAGTCTTTCTTTCTTAATGAGACAATTGTGTAATTGCCTTGTGATTTCAGAGGGTAATAGATTAAACTAATCCTCTCAACAAAATATCTGTGTCTCCTTCTTGCCAAAGAAACTTTCCTATTACCAGCTAAAGCCCATTAAATTGCACTGTTGGATTTACAAATGTAATCAATAGATAATTGTCTGGGGATTTTTTCAACGGCATACTGATGGCAGACCACCCGCTGCCTTTGTATTTTCTAATCTAAAGTCATTTTTTCTTTTATATTACCACTTATGCATCTCCTATCAAACACTGGCAGGTGTGTGTTTCTGTGTGCGTGCTATACAGTCCAAATTAATGAAGAAAATTTCAGTGTTTGGTCCATTGCGAGCACTGATTTTTCCTGCTCATTTACTGCGCTCATTTACGGCTCGTTGAAATACATTAACCACACCAGTGCTGCTGGATTGAACTGGGTCAATCCGATTTTTATTTGGCCAGTTGAAACGATGAACCCAAAATCTATTGCTTCTCTAAAATGAGGTTATTTAATTCATCTGTTGAGCCCACTGAAGTTGCAAACCTCCTCATCAGATAGATCTATCGATGGATGTCCCACCCCAGAGATTTATAATGACTGTGAAATGTGTCAATCGTGCTGTGACCTGATCTGATACTCCAGCACAAGGGGGTCAGGCAGCAGCGCGGAACCGGTCGCTCTGCGTGATCGTGGGTAAAATGAAATCAGAGAGAATGGCAGTGACACGGTTAGCCCGGCCTAACTGACTGTGATTACCTCTTTCTAACCTCAGATCTCCAGTTCTTGGACTTGACCTTTGACCTCTTGGGGCTGTAGGGTAAAAAAAAAACCACAGACGGAAGGCTCTTACACAAAAGATTAGCTGATCACAAACGAGACGTATTTTAAAGAGCAGGTCATATGGGTTTTCGAAAAATATCTGTTTTGTATCTGCTATATGTCACTAGGTAACACATTTGCATAATCCCCACCTGCCCGCCAAATACGAACTCTCTGACCTCCCACAAACACTTAGGACACTTAAAAAAAAAAAAAAACAGGACCTGCCCTTTAATTGTTTTAAAGCTAATTAACGGCTAATTAATGTAACATAAAATAATATATTTAGTATTCCATTTAATATTTCTGTCTGCCTGTCTGTCTATCTATCTATCTAAATAGTTTTCATATTTCCTAATTTCTCATTTATATATATTATAAACAGCACATGTATGTTAACATTTTATGTTTCTTAATTGTTTCTCTTTGACAGCAGTGAGACTCGGTGGAAACCAAATTGAAGCTTTTTCTGATTTTCAGATTTTTCTCCTGAGAAGTGAGTAATCTTACATTGTTCTTAAAGAGATCTCATATGTTTTCTCATAAATTGCTTGTGCTTTTTTAAAGACTGTAATGAATAGTCTGGGATCTCAATATGAAGTCAAATATTTCTCATCAGACTCTTCTGAGACTTATTAGAGCTAAATTTTATAATGTTTATGGATTTGTGCTCATATTTTAACATCTGTGTTTTAACAATTTTTTATATATATATATATATATATATTTTTTTTTTTATTATAATATCTTTTTATTTATTTCTCGTAAGGCCTTTTAAAATAAATATCCAAGTCAAAATAAAACATATGAAACATACCTGAACAAGATTTGAACAATAACATTTTGTCCTACGTACTATTGCTAGTCTGAATGTGTTTTATTTGAAAGGCCTGATTGGGTTTTAATGGAACTCTTTTTTTTTTCTCATTTGTGAATTTTTTGAGAAAAAGGCAAAAACGTGAATATGAATAAATGATAAGGTGCTGTTGCTTTCAAAACTCCTGACATTGTTTCCCTCTTTTGACGTTCAGCTGCTGTTTTCTTGTGCTTTTAAAGGACAGCAGAAACCCATTTTCAATTCACTCTCGACAAAATCCTTCAGTGCTGTGATTTGGTAGCATCTTTGAAGTGCACTGCTGTGTCCTTCAGACTGTAAATGGAAAATAATGCATCAATAACATTGTGCCTATTGTGAGGAGACTGGTGTGGTGCAAATTAGTAAAGATGTTCTATACAAGCACTTCACACACAATACATGCACACAATTTCTCCCAAACACACAGCGACACTGTCATTTTACTGAGGGCCTGGTTGCCATGGTGATGCATCGGTTTAGAGGTCTGCATGGACACTTGCAGTTTTCAATACATTAAGACATAATGGCAGAGCCTGTGCTGGATACGGCAATTTGTGCCTGTGCAGCTCGGGCTTATTGTTGCACTCTTCTCTTGTTATTTTCTCTCGCTCTCTCATTTCTTTTCTCCCTTGATTCATCCTCCTTATTTACACACACACACGCAACACTATTATCCTTGCAAGTACCTTGAAGACAGTACTGGGAACGTTTTTGTATAGCGTAGGCATGTTTTCATTTTAATTTTTTTCAGGGAATTGCATGGTAATGTCACTCTCGCCAAATAACAATATAGTGCGCAAAGCCAAATAATATGGTCTGAAAAAGCTCACCCTAGAAGATGGTTTTGCATGGTTTCTAGCGGGTCCACCCTGGTCATTTGTTTATCAACTGGTTCAAGCTTGTCTGTATCACTGGACACTTTGAATACAATTGTTTGGGCTTTGATCGACTTAGTAGGTCATGTTTGGCAACCTGTTTCAAGGTGGAAAACCATTTTGAACCAGCTTAAACTAAACTAAAGTGGTTTAGCTGGTTTATGTGATCCCAGAGCTGGTTAATTTGAAGTTCAAGTGCTCAAACTATCAAAGCAGACCAACTGGAGCATTAGAAAACATTTTAGTGGCCACTGAAGACAAACACACTAGCCTAAGGTGGTTTACTGGTATATTTGGCCACCAAATCCCATCAAGCTGGGCTCAGCTGGTTTACCTAGTTGCCAGCTGATCTCCAAGTTTCCTAAGTACCATTAAAACCCCTGCAAAACCATCAAGACAGACCAGCTTGAGAAATTAGATCTTGGTATCTTGGTAGCTATTCAAGACAAACACACCAGACTAAAGTGGTTTGCTGGTATATTTGGCCACCAAACTCGTTCAAGTTGGTGTTCAGCTGGTTTAGCTGGTTTGCCAGCTGGTCTCCAAGTCTCCTAAGTGCCATTAAACCCCTTCTAAACCATCAAACAAGACCAACTTGAGCATTAGATTGCACCTTGGTGGCTATTAAAAACCAGCACACCAGCCTAAGTTGGTTTGCTGCTATATTTGGCCACCAAACCTGGTCAAGTTTGGATTCAGCTGGTTTAGCTAGTTGCCAGCTGGTCTCCAAGTTTCCTAAGTGCTCAAAACCCTCTCTAAACCATCAAACCAGACCAAATTGAGCATTACAAATATTTTGGTGGCCATTCAAGACCAACACATCCGCCTATGGTGGTTTGCTGATATATCTGGCCACATTTAGGTAGTTGAACAGCTAGTCAAAATCCCTCTAAACAATCAAATTGGCTTTTGTTCCTTTTTTGTAGTCTCACTTTGGATTAACAAGCATCTGCTAATAAATGTAAATCAGTCTAACTTGAGCAGTGTAAACCAGCTTGGTGGACCAACAGACTAACTTTAAGATGTTTTTGTAGCTCGGCTGTACACAAAACAAGCTTGACCACAGAAGATGTTAGGAGCTGGTTTCTGCAGCTGGTGCAATTGCTGCAGACTGACAATATCATCATAGTTTCAGCTTCCTATGTTTTATTCTCCATGAATTATCAGAATTACGAGTTATATAACCATGAAAAGTTTCTTCCAGGTGTATGTGTGTACCAAGATGCACCATTAAGATGTGAATGGCTTTCTTTTTGGTTCCAGGTCACTGGAATGACCGATATGAAGACTTGGATGGTTGAAAGTCACACATTCTCTTCCCGTTAATGACTTTGAGCCCGAAGGCCTCAGACAGAAGCCTGCAGACCTTCGGATTGATCCCCTCCTGTCTCCTTCAGGTTAGCCCTCCAGGAACCCCATCCAATCACATCAAATCACAGACGCCAAGTGGTGCGGTCCCGTCCAATCACACTGATTGCTTTGGAAAGTCCTGGCCATCCCTTAAGCTAACAGTGCAATTACTGGAAGTGTCTCATAAAGGGAAAGAGGAGGTGGAGGGATGGATGGGTGAAGGTGATTAATTGAGGTGGGAGCTGTTTAAGGGAGAAGAAAGGAAGTAGGAGATAGAGGAAGTGAGAGACAAAGGTTTGAGACGGGGCTACAATCAGACGGATCATGAGATAAGAGTTCATTGAGGGATAAGGTGGAATAATGGATGGAGGGGGTGGAGAAAGGGGATCAATCAGCTCCAAGGCTCATGTGAAAGAGACTGAAAACGTGTTCAAGTGTAAACTGACCAATTGGACAACTGCTACAGCAAAAAAAGTGACTTTTATGCATTTCTTAAAGAGAAAATTGGAATAAAACATGGATAATGGATACTTGAATAATGTGTTCAGGCAATTTCACATAACTTGGTAAAAGTATGTTGTGATCCTTTAAGGTCCACATGAACAGACAGATGATGATGCATTATTATTAAATTAGAATTAGTTTTTGAAAGAAACTGTGAGTCTGTAAATATGTTATTGGCTTGCTTGATACTCTGTTTTCACTGAGACTGCATGTGTAAAATATTAGCACATAGAGATAACTCTGATCCAAATATAAAAATAGATTCAAAGATTTACACATTCACCATGTGAGCACACAAAGTGCTTCACTTTCTCTGCCAAGTCTGGTATATTCAGCTTCTCGAGAGCACAGGAATAGTACAGAATCACTACAAATGACAAAAAAAATCACTGCTGCAGACTAAAAAAAAAAGACAAACAAAATGAAATAAGATTTGTACATAGTTTGCCTATTACTGAAGCGGAATGTCACTGCAGCAGAGAGAGCTGCTGATATTTTCCAGCGTTTTCTCAGGGTAGTTTGTGTAATGCTGTAAGACTGTGACATCCACAGAGTAAATTGCATGGCGGAATGTTGCCGCTCCCCGTGTGCCACTGAATATGCTGCTGTTGTCGTTTTCAATAGCCATCACAATAAAGAGAAATGTCATGGCCATCTTCAAAGGCCTTAAAGGGCAGCTGTATTTTAAAAGCAATATTGGCAGTAAACATGCGCTTACTCTATCTGCCTCTATCATCAGCGTGTGTAGGGGTGATAATCGTAATGGGGAAATGGCACCTGAAACGTTTGAACTTTACTTTCCTCATCCATATGGGCCCGCTTTGCCCTGTCATTGTCCTCCCCTCAGCTTTCTTCAGCTGCCACGCCACGTCCTCGCTTCCCGGCCATCAACGCAACCTTATCATCCAAAGCCATTTCCTGTTCGCATGAATGCGTAGCCAAACTTAGCCAAATGCATCTAGGAAAATAGAAGCGGCTCAGGGAGAGTTCAACGCTATAAGGTCTTTGAAATGTATTTTATTCGAGAAAGAAATAAGGACAAATAGGCACAACTGCCTGCAGGTAAATGCTAGCATGTAAAGCAGACTGGGGCTCGTTGTCATTTAAGGGTTTCTCTAGCAATGATTTTCTTGTATGATTGGTTTTAATGTACAACAGACAGACAGACAGACAGACTGTTTGTTTGTTTTTGTTTGTTTGTTTACAGAAACCTCTGCTAACTAAAAATGGCAAACATCATGAAATAATGTTCATCATCAAAAATAAAATTTTGTTTGCCTATCACTGAAAAGGAAAAAAAAATCTAATTTTTAAAATCAAATGTTGTGTTTGTAAATATTATTTAATGGACCTCAGCTAACATGAAAATGATATTTGAACAGTTGTTTATTATTTGAACTAAATATATTATATTATAAATATATTGCTCATTGTAAGTTAATATTATTTAGTGCATTAATGTTCAATCTTTTCTAATGATGAATATTTGTTTTTGTTTATACTATTTACTAAATGCTGTACTGGTTTTATATTTTTAATTGGTTTTATATTTTGCTGTTTATTCATTTTTGCTGTTTAAATTAAGCTATAATATGCCTATTCTACTGTGACTATTACATGTTTGATTTTTTTTTCTATGTGCTTATACAATTTTTTTTTTTTTTTTTTTTTGTTAAATAAACTCAACCTGAGAAATATTCACCAGTGTGGCGACTATCCACATTCTCTCCTATAGCATACGAATGTATTTTTTAATGTAATTTTCTACACCACTGTTATAAAAAGTATCACTTTTCATCTGTCACTAACTTTCACGTTTGGCAACAAGTACTTTTTTTTCTATAAAACAGCACAGCTTTCTGTACGTGCCATGAAGTGTTGCCATGGTAACTAAATAAATTAAGCAACGCTCAAAGCAGGTGTTTTTATAGCTGTCATAGTCACTTTCTCTTACTGTACAACCTAATGAAACGGAGATGAAAAGAAGAAAGAAGTTTGCAGCATATCAGGGAGGCGTTTGGTTTAAGCACCCGCTTTTTATAGTCCTCAAATAGTTCTTGAAGAGAGAGTTTGGTTTTTATCAGCGCTTTAGCAAGCACTCAACGTTACTTGACATGTTGCGTTTTAAACACACTCTCAATGTTACAAAGAACCGGAGAGTTTGTCCAAAAATAAATATTCTGTCAGTATTTATTCACTGTCATGTCATTCTAAATGCCCATGTATGAATGTTTTTCAGAATTTCTTCTCTCGTGAAAGAAAGTTCAATGGGTTTGGATCTACATGAAGGTGAGTAAACGATAACTTGTTTTTTCTTCTTATATGAACCGTTTCTTTAAATATTTGCAATGGTACACTAAACCAACCCTAATCTTTAGAAACTGAAAAATAAATAATTTCATGAGAATGAAAAACAAACCAGCAAAAAGACAAGAGTGATGGGTCATTTGTAACTACAGAGAGAAATCGGTGATATTTAAAAGAAAGCATCCTTGCTGTTTCTAAACGCTGTCCCCCTCAGTCATTACCATTGTCAACATAATTATCATTGTTATCACCATCACCATGATTATTCTCATCATTATCTCTCTTGTAGCAAATTGACTCTGAGCCTTTCTTGCCACATTGTTGCCTCTCAGACAAACCAACAGACGGGTGAGGAGAGTCAACATCTGCGTACTGAGGTTGACTCGTCTGTTAGCGTAATAACTGCATCTCAACAACTGCGCACCATTATTGGAGAGAAATGACGGTTGCTGGAGACCTTGAGGCCTTATGTGAGGTTTTGTTGTCTGATTGGGTCAAAGGATTGTGCGATAATGGCAAAAAAATATTAAAATAGAGGAAAGAAAAAACATATTTGCAGTTTGAAAGTCAACAATTTGTATACGGAATGAGATGGATCGCCACATGACGGGATCAAATGCAATTAAGGCAATTAACATAATTCAGCACTAACAGAATTAGCTTATCTTATTCTAAATAGTAATTAGCACATGTTGCTGAGAAGAAATTGGCTAAGGTAAACAAACTGAGAGATATGGAATGTAGAATTTGAAGTTAAGCAACTTTAAGCAGAATAGAAAAAAAACCTTTATGGCTGAATCTCACAGAACATTGCCCAGGTCACATTTTACATCAAAATCTAAAGAAAAAAATTAAAAAAATTGCAAAAACAGGCCTTTTGTTTTTAAGAACCACTGTATTTGAATTGTCACTATGTTCAAAAAAATAAAGGATATTTTCAACCCAATTAACATAATTCCACACATTTTTACAGCTATATAATTCATTTACAGTTTTTAAAAATTCATTACATATTTTTAGCATTACATTTCATTAATTAGAAATTTAAATATTGTGATAACTATTTAGCATTATTGTAAAAAAAAATATATATATAATTATTTTTAAAAAAATTCCCTACAGTTTTTGTATCAGTTTTTGTGTGCACTCCCAATATATGTATATGAATACAAAATATGTATATATAAAAATGTCATATTTGAGATATATGCAAATAATAGGGAAACACCTGCAAATATTTTATTATAATTTTATTTTATAATTTATTATTATTTTTAGTTATTTTTTTTATTTTTTTTATTTAGCTTAGGTATTTTAGTTTTCATTAATATGTTGAATTGTTTTTTATTTGAATATTTTCAGTTTCCTTTTTAAATTTCTTTAAGGTTTTAGTCATTTGTTTTATCCTTTTGCCATTTTATTAGTGATTTTAATATTATTATTACTATTGCTAGTAATTTGTTCACATCCAAAATAAAAGTTTTTGTTTACATAATAGATGAGTGTGTTACAAACACCTGCATGTATATATTTAAGAAAAATATGCTATGTTTATATATTAAATATTTAGATATACAGTATAAAATATAAAATATAATAATATAAATATATAAATGTTTATACATGCAAATATTTAAAAAATATATACTGCATGTGTGTATATTTATATATACATAATAAATAAAGTACACATACATATAATATGTAAACAAAAACTTTTATTTTGGACGCGATTAATCGTTTGACAGCACTAATATATATCCCCCCCCCCCCCCCCCCCAGCTCATTTCAAATAACAAAAACGTCATATTGAAAGAAAAAACTGGTAACACTTTACAGTAATGGACCATTATGTTTCACAGTAATGGACCAATGGACCTTATTGTAAAGTGTTATCCAAAATCTTATTGGTCCTACATGTAGATCTTATTTAATATCATTTCAGTATTTCATTTTTCATTTAGAATTTGGAGTGAAATATGACCCAGACACATTGCTGACAGGTTTTGTGAGATTCACTCTGGAGCAAGTGTGTGGAGGAAATAAATCTACCCAGACCTTAAGTGGTTCAGGAAAGACCTTTTCCATCAACATGTGGATGGTCATCTGAGGTGCACCGTGAACCTTCTGACTCTGAGTTTCTCCTTGTCACAGTGAGATTAAACACGCTTGTGAGTCCAGCGGCTGTATGTGCGCTGAGGGTTATGACATCACATACTGTATGCCCTTTGCTGCAACGAGCAGCATTAATAACTGAGCCAGCACTGGGATCTAGCGTCTGATTCTTCCCTGCTCTGCAGATCCTTTACGCTGGAGTCTGGTGTCACTGATAATAGACCCCTCTGGGAGCCCTGTACAGTAGCAGGGCCTGCAAACTGTCTGCATATTAAAGGGGCTCCTGCTCATGGCCTACTTCTGAAAAGCTGTCGGCGGCTGGAGGGAGAGGAGCAGCGGATAAGGAGGAGGAGGATGGAATTAGAATGGTGAAGTTCAAACTCATTGACGTGAGACAAAAGTGGAGTAATTGAGTTCAAGGTGAAGAAGTGCAGCCTTCAACTTTGCAAGCGAGAGCTTCACTGTGTGGTGATTAAATGTTTGGTAGGTTTGTCATTTTTTTGAGAGAGAAATGATTGCAAAAGCCTCCCACACAGTAGCCCTGCTGAAAAGACTAGCATAAATATCCATGTTCTAAGTTCCTGCTGGTTATTGCTGGTTTAACAGGTTGGCAAAGGTAGACTTGCTTGCTTATCTAGTTACAGTAAGAAGCCTTAGTGACCTGCAATGCTGGTGTCTTTCAGCAATGATTTCAAGAAAAAAAAGTGCTACATTGAATAAAATAGCACAGTTTCAGACATAATTTATTATGTATCAATTAAAATATGTATTTAAATATTTTGAAAATATAACTTTTTCTGCATTATTGTGAAAATATAATATTTACTATTATAATATTAAATAATTTAATATTTATCATATTTGTCGAACATTTTAATAATATCCTTACAATGCAAAAAATATTATTTAAAAAAAATACATAATTGAGGTAAAAAAAAAATTTTTTTTCGAATTTTTAAATATTATTGGAATTTATTGGAATTTTATAAGATAAGCTAATACTATTTCAGTCTTTCTGCTTTAAAATAGCACATTTAATTTGGTGTTTTACTAGCCATTTCTTTATTCATTGTGATATTTATTAGCAATATGTGAGTGAAAATAGTTTCTGCACCAATTTTTTTCAGTGTATATAAATAATTGATAAAACTATGATTTATAATTTAAATATTTGCAGTGTTATTCATATACTATTATATTTTTTATTAATATTTTGCTTTTTTTTTTTTTTTTTTTGCAGTTTAGTTGAAGGTCTCTATAAGTTTCATTCAGCAAATTTCCATGTGTATTGTAATTGAATCCAAGTAGTCATTGGAAAAATCAGTTTTTCTCTCGGCATACAAAGTCATCAGGTGTTTGCAGAGAGATGATTCACCTTGTTGGTTCAGGTGGGTGTTTGAACAGGGCATAGGGCTCTAGAGGACACGCTGGATATTCTGGGGTTCATTAACACTGTAGCAGGTCTCGAGCTGAACAAACCCAAGGAACCTAATCAAAGGGAACTCTCTCTAAGCTACATGCAGTAGGCTAGAGGTCATGCGGATGAATGCAGACCTAGTGGAAAACAGTGCATAGAAGATCCTGGACTGGAAACACTGTGGAAACTACATTTGGCCTTTAAGGATAGGTCACTCAGAAATGAAACTTCTGTTACTCCCACGTACATTGCTCCACATGACTTACTTTCTTCTGTGGAATCCACAAGGTTGTTTTTGAATAATATGCTTGTTTGTTTCAATATAATAAATAAGGACTGGGGCTGTCAGCTAAATCTATAAAAGACTTGGAATACAGTATATTCTGGATATGATTTATGGTATTTATTATTACAATAATATTTTGTTTATATAATCATATTTTATGTTAAATAATATTACAGCTTGATTTGATTGGTAACACTTTATTTTAGTGGCCAATTCTCACTATTAACTAGCTGCTTATTAGCATTCACATTACTAGCATATTGGCTGTTTATTAGTACTTATAAAGCACACACTTATTCTGCATGAGCATATTTTAGATCTCTTAATCCTACCTCATACAGAAACTTATCAACTACCTTACTAACAAATAACAAGCAGCACATTAGGAGTTTATTGAGGCAAAAGTTATGGTTTAATGTGTTTTTTAAGTACTAATAAACAGCCAATATGCTAGTTATATAAATGCTAATAAGCAACTAGTTGAGAATAATAAGCAACTAGTTGAAAACAGTGAGAATTGGTCCCGACTGGGGTTATTTTTATTTATATTTATGGATTTTACTTGTATTTTTGTTTTTCCATATTGGTCATTCCTATTTCTATTAGCATGGTAGCTGTAGTAGTAGAGCTGTTATTGATATCATAAATTATTATTTTTTTATTTAAATTATTTATATATATTTTTATTTTATTTTATTTGCTATTATAATGGTTATTTTTACGATTTTGGGTGTCTTTTACAGGTGTATAGTCATATTTACTCATGAAAAAAGCTAAAAACTCACTATAAAGTAAGTAAGAAATCGGACTGTATTTAGATATTAAAATTGATAAAGCAATGTCCTGCTGCAAATAGTAACAGTCAAATGTAGAAAAGGAGATTTGTATTGTATAAAAAAAGTATTTGTTTGTCCAGATTGTCATGTAGATGAAAGATCTCCAAAATGGAACTGAGAAATAGATATAAATAGATTATCAGGTTATATGTCCTTACAGCACATCCTTACAAGACACTAATTCACACTGTCAGTTTCCTAACCTCTTTAAGTTGCACATTAAAAATGTTCTCTATTGAGTTTACTTCTCTCTAGATTTTGCCAGAATTGAAACATCACTCTTAAAATCTCTCTGTCTTATCTTGTGTGTCTGAGTTTGTACTCACCCTGTATTTAAGAGTACAGTTGGGAGACTTACACAGTGAATAGTGATTGTCCTGTAATGCTAGGTTTGTCAGGAAATCAGCAGGGAGCCTGGCCACAGCGGTCGCACTCCTCCTCGGCACTACTGCCAAGACCGGCTGTTTCCGTTTGTGCGAAAGAAAGAAGCAAATTGATTTTTTTTCTATTCCACACAAACGTAGCAATGAAAGAGATGTGAGAATGAAAATAAATGCTTCTTTTACACCTAATAATGTTCAGAAAGAAAGATGCATTAACACACAGTACATCATGGGGACTTTCAATTGGCGAGGAAATCTGTATGCACGCCCAATTTCTAACAAACACTGAATAATTCATGCTAGAACTCCCTCTGTCCTCACAGCAGAACAGACGCCATGGTCCAAATTTCCCTTTGAAGCTAGTGAGCGTCCACTTCCCTACAATGACCTCCATGCATTGGCTGTTTTTTTGTTTTTGTTTTGTTTTTTGTTCAGAAACTGGTTGTCTGACTGTATAACCCAAATAAAAGAAAGAGCTAAGACTTTCCGCAGAATCTCGCAGTGGAGACGGAGTGGTCATTAACAGTCAATGAGAGAAAACCCTGGAGCTTTGTAAAGGAACAGCTTGATGATTCAATCTGTCCAAGCTCTGACTACAAACTCATCCAATTAGCCAGACAGGAGACAGTTTTGACCCCCAAGTTGCCTGACTTTACAGGGTGAAAACATCTCTTTGGCAGACATTTCACCCAGGCAAGCTTACCGTTGAATCTTTCAGGTCTGGCTGGCCTTGGAGCCAAAGTGAAGAGGGTCAATTACAAAACCTTTTGGTTCTCCACAAATTCAATTTTGAGTTTAGTAGAAGAACAGGTGCTGAGGTCTTGAAAGCCTCGCCTCACAGCTGTAGAACTTTAATCTAAAATTTCACTATTTACAATAGGAAGTAGTTTAACCTAAAATGTATTTTTTATTATCATTTACTCACTCTCGTATCATTCTAAACTTGAACTTCTGTGAAACAGAAAACAACATCCTAGGCTTCTGTTTTTCACAAAAAGCATGCAGATTTTGGATACTGTAAATCTGTCATGTTGAACTTTAAAGCTGCAGTCTGTACCTTTTTTGGTTAAAAAAAGTATGTTACATCACGTCTGTAAACATAAAGAAGTTGTCCCTGCTAGTAGGAGATCACACGTGAGGATCCTGCAGGTGGCGGATCGCTTAAAGCCTTTTACAGCAGCTGGAATAATTAAATGTATCATTTTGATGGTGGATTGTGATCCAGAAAGGATTATGTGTTTATGAAATACATATGTTAATGATATTAAATTATATTCCAGTTTTAAATATGCTTCTGATTACAGATAGCCTGGGATTACACAAGATTTGTATTTTAAAGAAAACCAGTTCGAAGGGAGCATAGTTTGTTTTTTAGGTTAAAACATTTTCTTAATATGAAATTCGAATGGCATGACAATTAGATTAGACTGTACAGAAATTGAAATCTACATGCTAATACACACTATACTCATTATAGTGTTGCAACACACAATGCTGATGTTAACATTAATAATTTGAGAATAATGTATAACAGTAATTATACTTTGCACGGTTTGATGTGACGTGCGCCAACTGATCAGATTTAATCACCATTGGTAGCGCGATTTATGGCAATGCTTTTTTCCTCAGTTGGTCAGAACAAACGTGGCAGACTTGTTACTTGTTCAGATGACAATATACGGTAAAAAAAATTTCATTTGGGTCATATATTCCAAGACGTAGGCTAGAATCGGTGATTGCGAAGTACAGTAAATATCCACACCGGTGCGGTGTCTGTCTACCACACATACTCTTCAAAAATTAATACGCGCTGGAGCCGTGCGGACTCACAACCCCACGCACAGAAGATAATTCCGCAAAAAGCTGCAATTCCAGGTTTTCAAACAGAGATGGCAACAAAAAGGCAAAACTTATGGACTGCAACTTTAAATCAATTTCGATCTGTTCTTGAATGTAGCACTCAAGTTATATGGACTACACTGACAAAACTGATTTACTTTGAAACAATTTTCACCAGCATATTGCTAGTAAATTTGAAGAAGCTACAAGTAACACACTGAATTTTTGTGAATTATTTTGTAAGTAGATAGTCTGAAATTGTATTTTATTGTAAAATGTACTACATTCATCTTTGTTTTATTTAAAACCTTGAAAATATTTTTTCAATGTTTTTCGATACTTTTTACATTGTATATTTCTGATACATTTTTTTTTTTGTCTAGTTTGGAGCTTGGCAGTATCAATCCCCATTTATTCTCTATGTAGGAAAATAGCAGATGAGATGCCACCTGAGTTCTCCTTTTGCGTTTTACAGAGGACAGAAAATAACACTGGATTGAAATTGCACAAAGGTGAGTAAGAGATGACCACATTTTCATTATTGGTTGTAGTATTTCATAAAAGTCTGCATGAATGGTATTCACAAGTGTTATTTTAGTATCATTGAGGTTCTATTATAGTTTTAATTAATATTTTAAATACATTTTTAGTTTTTATTTATATTTTTAAATTGTACTTGTTTTTTAATTTTAGAAATTTTAGTGATTTTGTTGTTTGTTTTTGTCTTTAAGTAGCTTTTGTTTTATAATAATTAGATATACAGTCAGGTCCATAAATATTGGGACATCGACACAATTCTAACATTTTTGGCTCTATACACCACCACAATGGATTTCAAATGAAACGAACAAGATGTGCTTTAACTGCAGACTGTCAGCTGAGAAGCCAATTGTCCCATTACTTTTGGTCCCTTAACAAGTGGGAGGCAGATATGCAAACTGTTGTAATTCCTACACCGTTCACCTGATTTGGATGTAAATACCCTCAAATTAAAGCTGACAGTCTGCAGTTAAAGCACATCTTGTTCGTTTCATTTGAAATCCATTGTGGTGGTGTATAGAGCCAAAAATGTTAGAATTGTGTCGATGTCCCAATATTTATGGACCTGACTGTAGATGTATATCTATAGTTTTCTCTTTTTTTTAGATATTTTAGTATATCAAGTTAAACTAAATAATAATGAGAAATGTTGTCTTGGCAACATTTTTTTTTATATTTTATGAAAGTGACATGACGTGCGGCCAAGTATGGTGTCTCATATTTATTTTCGTCAGCGTTTATTTTAAGTAATCTTGGCTTATTAGGTTCTAATTTTAGTTTCATTAACTATAATAATCCTGAATTAAAACCCCTTATTTCTGAGTAAAATAAGAAAAGATTTGTGAAAAATCGTTGTTGCTTATAAGAAAATGTATCACATCAGTTGAAGTCATTTGATAGTTTTTTTATAAAATTTTCCAGAGAACACATTTTGTCATTAGAGCAGCATGCATCGCTCAACAGTCCACAATAAGACCAGTAAGAAAACTAAAAGGGCTTCTTTCAGTTTCATGTTTGCTCTAACAAAGACTGTTGTTTCATGAAAAAGAGACCTCTGACGTGGGAGAGACATTTAGCCTTAAAATGCACCCCATTTTGCAGTGTAGCTGTTTAAATTTGTCTGTAATTTATTTGGCGAATCCCGCTTTCAATTACAGTACGTAGGAGGTTAGATGCTTAAAGACTCTTAGGCTGATGTTGATACACAGATGTCGGGGATGCCGCACAAATTGACAGCTAACTGATGTGGGTGAGAGGTGTAGTTAGAATTTTGGGAGTATCCGTTTGTCCTTTAGGGCAGATCATTTTCTTTTGCTCTTTCTTTGTTCTTCACATCTCAACACACAGCCCTTGCACACACTCACACACACACACAGACTCCAAGAATCGCTGAGGGTCAGAGCTGAATTAGCACCACGAGCCAATTAGCCTCCTCCCACACACTCTCCTTTACAGATGCTTCTTAAAGCAACACAGAGGCTTCTAATTAAACTCTGAAGAGCGTCTTGTGTTAGTCTGCGTATGTGTATAAAGTGTGTGCGCATGCGAGTGGGCGTTGAAGCATACCGAGCTAGCATGCCGAAGGAGCAAAACCCAGTCCTTTTGCACTCGAAAAAAAGATATGGACTCAAAAAACACACACCTTTCAATTGAAGGTCACGCTGGTTTAAATAATTGCAGTGCCCACACATCACCTCAACACCTCACACCTCAACATCAGCCTAATTGATCCGGCAATTATTCCTAATAACGCTCGAAAATACTTCAAATTAAAGCATATTATACCTCAAAGTTTCATTTCATGTTCTCGTCTTGTGGAAACTTATTTTCTTCTCAGTGTAAGTGTAGAAGGAACCACTGAGAACTGAGCCAAATACCTTTTGAAGACACTGAGAAACAGCTTCATCCAGCTTCAACCATGTTCATGTGACAGATGTCATTTTGAATGACGTTTTCTGCTTTTTGTTGCCATTCTGTGACGTCTTTAGATGTTCAGGGATTTTTGATGTGACAACAGAAAAATTATAAATATTTCATCATATATTTTCTTTTTTTAGTTGTGCATCATGCTCAGGTTATAACTCATAAAGCAGTGATATATATGCTTGAAAACTTATGATTTTTACCTAGTGGAATGGTAAAATGATTGCAAAGTATGCAAAATGTAAACTGTATTTTACTGAGCCCTGAACTTGACATGTGGGGAAAAGAAAAGATACGACAATCAATCAATAAATAAATCAATCAATTAATCAAAAAAATTTCAAATCTTGGTGCTCATTGGATAAGAGATAGTTCAGCTCGTAAGGCACTCAAGGATAAGTAAAATCTATATCTATATGATATTTACTTATCCTTGAGTGCCTTGGCCTTGCATTATTTTTATGAGAAAAATAAAAGATACCGTGGCCACAATTTAAGAATTCATTCCTACAACTTTATAACTAAAATTAATTTCTTCCTTTTATTCAAATGTTGTACTACTAAGTTCCCTTGTTTTAATTTATGTACATCATGGTCACAGTTTAACTAAAACATGGGAATTCATTAATAAATCATAAGAATGAATTAGTACAACGTGGCTACAAATTAACCAAACTGATTATTAAATCATGGGAACAAATTCTTAAGGGGGCAGTCATATGCTGGACTCCATATTACAATTATAATGGTAATGTATCTTCAATTTATGTATAGTAAATTCAACTTTTAAATGGCATACATACAGTATACTCACATAAAGCAATGCATACTGTATATGAAATCTCGGCTATGTGATTGTTTATACCACTGCAAAATGTAAAGTATATCATATGGCTCTAAAGTTGGATATATAAGTATGTATGTACCAAATAAATATAGTACTCATGTAAATCAATATAGTAGTCCTATATGACAAATCTCAATTGTCGTCGCATAATGTGAACTATCACCAAGCTCTAATCTGCTAAATGCATATACAGGACATTATAATATTAATATCATGACTTTCTGCAAAGCTGCTTTGAAACAATACGTAATGTGAAAAGCGCTATACAAATAAAATTGATTTAACTTTTCTTACTAAATGGCATCTGTAAATTATTAGCCTAGATGTGTTTTGTATTGTATATGTATGTATGTAGTTTATGTGTATATTTGAGTCAATAAAGCATAGGTATAAGGTATAATTATATGTATAGGCTTCAATAGCATTAACAGAAAGCAGTTAGTTTACCGGTTAGCAAGTTAACGCTTAGCCAGACAGGTAACTTCTGTCCTAAGACTGCTGGTCGGAAACTGGTGGGATGTAATTATGGTGCTACGATTCTTTTCAAAGACATGTTGAGGACAAAATCTAGTTTTGTTTGAAATTATTACCCCTGTGACTGTTCATATTCATGTACATGACAATATCAGATGTCTTCAGTGTGCAGTGAAATGAAAAGAATATCATACACACACCTGCTTGAGGTTTTTATCAGTTGTCTTATAAATAGGTCAAAAAAGGAGATGAATATGTAATTAGCATTCAGAATGTTGAGGCTATTGTTTCTGTCAGTCTGTAATCTTCCACAGTGCTGCTTTTTTTATTATTATTGTGGACCTCCAGCACTGGCTTTGAGAGCTCTTTCAGAGGGACTACCCAAGCCATCTGTGCCTTTGTTTGTGTGTGTGTGTGTCTGCCACACAGACTTTGCTTATTTACCATTCTGTCCATGCACTCCCAACACACACTCTATCTTTCTCTCTCACACCTCTTTTCACTCTTACATTTGAGCATCACCATGCTGCTAGCATCTGAGTGATGGCTTCATTCTTCCAGCTCTTCTCTCTCTCCTCTCTCTCCTCTCTGCACACAAATTACACTGAAAAAAAAGTGCGAGTGATGTGTTGGGAGACTAAATATCATTTTCACTGCACTCTTAATGCTTGATAAAAGAGCATGGATTATAACGTTGACAGTGCTTTGTGAAGTGTACTCAGACAACATCAGTTAAGACTTCAGTATACTATATAGTGACTGAGCAAAATCACTTAAAACAGCAACTGAACACGACAGGAAGCCTAATGCTATTGTTGACTGCTGAACAGGTACTGTACAACAAGACTAAAGCCCCTCGAGGGTAAAATATGCTTTTTGTTTTATTTGCTCCCCCAAAACACTAAATGGCAACAAACTGTGTTTTTGAACACCTTTTAGTCACTACACACTGCTGAATGGTCTTGATTAGGTCAGTGTGTGCTGACAAGAAGTTGGTTTTAAGAGTAAAGCCTTATTTGATGAAGTGGTTACATCATAATAAATACAGTCATGGCCAAAAATATCAGCACCCTTGGTAAATATGATCAAAGAAGGCTGTGAAAATTAATCTGCATTGTTAATCCTTTTGATATTTTATTTTAAAAATTCACAAATATCTAACCTTTCATTGAATACTAAAAATGTAAAATGGGGGGAAATATCATTATGGAATAAATGTTTTTCTCTAATACACATTGGCCACAATTAACGTCACCCTTTTATTCAATACTTTTTGAAACCTCCATTTGCCAGTTTAACAGCTCTAAATTTTCTCCTATAATGCCTGATGAGGTTAGAGAACACCTGACAAGAGATCAGAGACCATTCCTTCATCCAGAATCACTCCAGACCCTTTAGATTCACAGCTCCATGTTGGTGCTTCTTCTCTTCAGTTCACCTCACTCATTTTCTACAGGGTTCAGGTCAGAGGACTGGAATGGCCAGCAGAAGATTGGTTTTGTACTCAGTGACCCATTTTTGTGTTGTGTATTAGAGAAAAACATTTATTTCATAATGATATTCCCCCCCATTTTAAATTCTTATTATCCAATGAAAGGTTAGATTTTTGTGATTTTTTTTAAATTAAAGATCAAAAGGATTAATAATGCAGATTAATTTTCACAGCCTTCTTTGATCATATTTACCAAGGGTGCCAATATTTTTGGCCATGACTTTATATATATATATATATATATATATATATATATATATATATATATATATATATATATATATATATATATATATATATATATATATATATATATATATATATATATACATACACACACACACACACACACAGTATAAATGACTATTATCAGTATTGAATGAGCAATAAAGTATTTGTTTATTATTATTATTATCAAAAATTGTCCTTAATGAAATAAAACTAAACTAATAATAAATATTTAAAAAACTGTTTCACCTGTTTATCCTTAAGAGTTTCAGAAACAATCTTAATATTTCAGGCTGTGCTCAGATTTCTTAAGATATGCAGTCAAAGGTAAGAGATCATCTCATAATTGTCTTCAAAGAATTATGCTCTGCACATTCATTTTATAGTTTCATATTCTTAATATCTGTTATTTACTGTCTCATTTCCATTATTATAAATTTTTTTCTAGAAGAAAATCTGAGCCAAAGTTGATCTTTGAAATCAAACATTTGAGAATTCCATGAAGTCTCTAAAAAGAGCAACATCTGAGCAATACTTTTTTCCTTGAACTGAGAAACTAATATGATTTCAGCTCTAAAAGAATATTCTTCTCCACCCTCATATGCAGGCTACACTCAGTCCATGTTGAAGTCGTCTTAATTGATGAACATGATAAGAGTCTGTCATCAGTTTACTCTAAACACTGCTCCATGTAGTGAAATATGGCGCAGGGAGGAATTCCTGGAAATCATCCAAGCACAAAAGCCTGGATGAGCTCGAGTCATTCCCCCTCAGTGTGTGTTTGACAAGCAGCAGTCAGCGTGTCTCTGAGGGACTCTGATTTATCCTGTCTAATCCACACACCCCAGCTTTATGGGCTCACCAGGCCACCATACATTCACAGGAAGCGGTCCTCTTCTGCCGGGCTTGCCTCCCTGCATATTGAGTGGCTTCAATAGCAAATGCTATTTGAATACATTTTAAATCGTTTTTTCGGTTTGAAGTGAATGGATTGTAATGATAATTAGCAGCACTTTCCTTTGGGTAATGAGTAAATCTGTCTTTAAAGAGATTCTGAAGAAAATGTAAGGATGCTTGGCAGTGCAAAACTGGCTGCTGTTATGCTAAATTGGTGTGACGCTTCCAAGGAGATTGACATGCAGTTAGAGAGTTATTGGTCGTTGATAGGTGATTTCTAGGCTGTTATGGTTGGTTGCTTGTTTATCCAAGTTGGTTTTGGAAATGGTACTATGGTGATTATTTATTTAATGTGATTATTTATTTACATAGACCATGGTTATAATATATATATATATATATATACATACAGTATATACAGTGTGTATATAGCGTCCAAATACACACACACACACACACAGTACTGTGCAAAAGTCTTAGGCCACTAGTATTTTCACCAGTTAAAAATGGTTTTAAGTCAGTTACTACTATTTTTGCTGAAGTGTGTCTGTAGGAAATATCAGTTTACATTTCCAAACATTAATTTTGCCATTAATTGTAATATCCAGTGATATTTTTGTTTGCACAAGGAGTCTGACCACAGCCAGTGCTCCACACAGAGATCTGATCTCTCTCAATTTAACTAAACTAAATCAACATTTGGTGTGACCATCCTTTGCGTTTTAAAGCAGTTTTTGCCTGAGGTGCACTTGCCCATAGTTTTGAGGTAGCTCAAACCATAGCGATTTGTTTGTTTGTTTGTTTACATTTAACATACCATAACATTTTTTCTCTTGATTTTTGTTTTTATTATTACTATTATTATTGTTGCCATTGTTATTTATTTCATTCACATATAACATACCATGGCGTTTTTCATTTTTGTCTTGATTTATTATTGTTGTTGTTGTTGTTGTTTGTTTATTTATTTAACATACCATAGCTGTTTATTTGTTTGTTTGTTTATTTATTTATATTTAACATACCATAGCATTAAAATACTATTATTATTATTATTGTTATTATTATTTTCTATTGGTATTCGTACTATGGTAAAATGGTATGTACTTGTAAATACCCATATATGTGAATATAGAAGTTTAACACCGTAATGATTTGGGTCAGTTCGAAACCACCAAGCAACCACACTGCAGCCTTCCAAAACATTCAATACCCACTTAGCAACCATTCACAACACCTTCACACAATGCTGTCAAGTTTTAAATGGTCAAGCATACATTTTTCTTCAGAAAATGTAACATCCAATTATAGCATATGCTATAGCCATGAAAAGCAAACTATGACCTGCCTTTTTTTCCTCACATTTTGAACTGTTTAACATTTTTGGTATAGGAACTGACAAAATTTAATAAATAGATTTTGTTTATCTCTGAGAAAAGCAACATCAATTTTCTAGCTCAGAGAAGCAGGGCTCTTGTCATGCACACACGCATAATCAAAGTAAAGAAACGAAGCAGCCGCAGTGAAAGAAAGATAATTACTTAAAACAAAGAGCGATCACGCAGCGTGTGTGGAGGCATGGCATCCTGCGCGCGTTCTGTCGGCGTGGGTGTTGACAAAAGACGCATCATGCATGTGAGTACCTCTGCCTGTATGTTGGGCTGAACGAGGGACCGCAAACATAGACGAATACATGCACCACCATAGCAGTCTGTGTGTGTGTGTGCGTGCGCGCATTCATCATCCATGCCTTTCTCGCCATCTGTAACTCCTTCTTGCCTTGCCAAATCCACTCAAAGGGACCAGGAGATGACAAGAAAGACAAAGCCCACACACATTGCACTTGCACATGGTCACTGTGGCGGCCATCTTGAGTCTTTGTGGGCTCCAGGCGCTCTATCAGAGACGTGCTATTTTCAGGGTTTTATCTGCCCGTTTGGCATTTAGGTCGCTTCTGTTCCTCCAATATTGAAGTCTGTCTCGGCGTGGACGTAACCTTGGAAAATGCTACCCTGGACTAGTCACGGCAGAGTTTTGTAACACTACTTATAATTCTGATCTGGTTTTGCGTGTGCTGTACTCCCTCTCTTTCTCTCTCTATCAGGAGGAAGCTGGTCTTATTTGGGTGATGCTGCAGGGATGTCCAGAATATTAACACAAACCTTAGAAGCTGTCAGCCATTAATATGCCAAGCACAGACCTCCCAATTAGTGGAAAACATGGCTTTCTTGCGATAAGGAGTAGACAGGTTGGCTCAACACCAATGCAGCTCTGAGTGGAGTTAGACAGGGGTGAGCTTCTTGCGTGGAAAAATGATGTTTAGGGAGCTTCAAAGCAGCGGCGTATGAAGCTATCAAACGCACACAAAAAATACACCATAACTTTATTGGAGCACCTGGCGTTGAAGATGAGAGGCAGGATAAATAGATTTCTTTATCATGGGAGATGAAGCATCCAGGCAGATCCCTTCAGCGCTGAGACGCCCCGCTTGACATAATATGCAAAATGACTTGATTAAAAGGCGATTAATAGACACATCCACCTTGAGGTCTGTGTGTCGATTTTTACCCTTGGTCACTATCTCTATCTATCTATCTATCTATCTATCTATCTATCTATCTATCTATCTATCTATCTATCTATCTATCTATCTATCTATCTATCTATCTATCTGTCTGTCTGTCTGTCTGTCTGTCTGTCTGTCTGTCTGTCTGTCTGTCTGTCTGTCTGTCTGTCTGTCTGTCTGTCTGTCTGTCTGTCTGTCTGTCTGTCTGTCTGTCTGTCTGTCTGTCTGTCTGTCTCTGTGTCTGTGTCTGTGTCTCTCTCTCTGTCATTTTATCCGTCCGTCTGTCTGTCATTTTATCCATCCACCCGTCTGTCTGTCATTTTATCCATCCACCCGTCTGTCTGTCATTTTATCCATCCACCCGTCTGTCTGTCATTTTATCCATCCACCCGTCTGTCTGTCATTTTATCCATCCACCCGTCTGTCTGTCATTATATCTGTCTGTTGTTCTAACCATATATCCATTTGTCTATCCATCCTTCCATATGTCAGTCTGTCTGTCTCTTTTCAAAATTTTCAAATGCTTTGTCAACACTCCATATTTGTCTTAACAAACATTTCTAATTAAATTAATTTCAATGAATTTTATCGTGGCTTCCTTGCATTTAAATTTTGCATTTTTCTGCTGCCTCGATTCAAATTCAGAAATTAAATGGCAATTTAAACAGCATTCTCAGTGCAATTCTGTATGGCATACAAACCTGATAAAATGTTAAACCATACGATTTGTGCATGTTAAAAGTCTTTTAAAATCATACTCTAGATATCATGAGGGAATATGTAATTACAGTAAATTAAATTGACATTAATTATTCACTGACAATCTCACTCAGAACTCATTTATAATTGTATTAAGATTGCAAAAAAAGAAGGGAAAAAAGTCTCTCAATACATCGCACCAGGTTTGACTGCACTGGTTCTCACCCATGCACCTTTCAAATACTCTATGATTTGAGAGATGGAATGACATGAGGTTAGTTAATTACAAACTGTTTCTTTTTAGAAGAACCGTCCTTCAAGGTGCAAAAACATCATGATTAAAAGGCACAATTATTAGATACTTCCACCTCGAGGTCCGTGTGTCAAGTGAACCTTTCACCGGTAGTCAAGGCTGTTGTAAATTGAATCCAGAACTTGCAGAGAGCAAGGCAAAAAGGCCATCTGGCAGTCAGTGAACCTCAGATCTAATGTTATTCAGCTGCTTCCCTTTTTATTTTGCCAACAGAGAGGATTTTAGAGCATTACTGCAGTGGCAACCACTCACAGTTTCTTAGAGAGAAGCAAAGAGTCTCCTGTGGAAACATTTCTCCTCACCTGCTTCCGAGAGTCATTATGTGCCCCCCACTGATGTACTGTAGACCACGTCTCAGTCCTTGCAGAAACTCGAGTGCTTGTTTGAAATTGATCAATTTGGCTGAAGTGCTGCCTCAGATTAATTCCTGGCCTCTTTAGGTGCACAATATCACAGTGTTATGATACTCTGTGGTATATCGACTTAAACAGAGAAGAGGTCATTATGTGGCTGGAAAGTTTGCGCCTTTGTCACTTTGACAATGGATTTTTTTTTTTTTATGCACACAAATACTTGCAAAGAGAGAAGACCAATTTTCGTGAAAGAGTCATAGTGCTTAGCTTAAATAATGCTTTATATTATAATTATTAAAGGAATAGTTCAATTAATTAATTTTTTTGTCCTTTTTAAAACCTACATGACTGTTTTCTCAGTGGAACAAAAAATGGTAATTTTGGAATATACTGGTTGTTTTCATGATGCAGTTTCTAAGAATGGGAACTTGAGTTTTAACAAATCGCTCAAAAGCAGTTTGCATGGCTTGTGTGCTATATTTCAAATCTTCTGAAGCAATGTGATGAAATGATGAACTCATTATTTACTGCTAATGTTCCCATTGATCTGTTAACTGTTGTGACCGAATTTACATTGAATCAGTTCAACACTTAGTCAGTTAGTAAAGAGTCAGTGAATCATCTAAGGAATCAGATCAGGGAGATGTGTGAACAAATCATTCAGATTGAGGTTTTGTGAATCAAAGCAATCTAATTTATTGAAAAGTTATTATGAAACTTACAAGAACTTTTCAAAGATGTGCATTTTGTCACACAAAGCTATTTTAAAGTTTCAAAAGACATATATATATATATATATATATAAGTATGTCAAATGGGCTGCATTTATAATATTTTTTATATTATTTTTAAGCTTTGAAAGCTCCATTATGTGTAGTTGCAAAGAAAAATCCTTTTGTGTTCGACACAAGAAAGAGAATGGTATGGGTTTGGAATAACTTGACCTGAGATTTTTGAGCGAATGTTCCTTTAAAGAATCAGTATAACAGCTGAGCTCAGGTGCTGACTAAATTGGTATTTGCAAAAAAATAAAAAGTACTTGCCAATTTTTCGACTGTTTAAAATGCTTGTTTTTAACACAGAAGGTAGGTGTATCGTGGCTCTTCACTTGGTGGCTAATGGCAACAGCAACATTTGTTTAATAGAGACACTTGATAAATCTGGACCTCAGGTCTTATTTTCATCATACCTCTGAAATCCTTACTTGCGTTTCTATGGTAACCAAGGCTAAAACATTCATTGTTGTCGCATTCTTGCATGTTGGTGTTGTTTCAAGTATGCAAGATTTTTTTTTTTTTCGTCAAAAGCTGTTCATAATAATAACCCACAAACTCTGGAATGCTGCAAGAAGTCAGTAAGATATATTCAGAAAAGAACATAATTCATGCAGACATTACTTCAGTATTTTTTAGGGAGACATCTTTATTTTGAACAGTCTACCAAAATTAGACAGAGGTCTCTTACAAAAAGTACTATTGCAGAATCAGTGTAAATGACAGCATCAGGTGGTATAACTGTGTGTGTTTGTCCGAAAATATATGTAAAAGACATATTAGTCTCCTCTGGTTATGTGATCGCATCCAAAATAAAAGTTTTTGTTTACATTATATATTTATGTGTACTGTGTATATTTATTATGTATACATAAATACACACACATACAGTATATATTTTGAAAATATTTACATGTTTATACATTTATAAATTCATATTCTTATATTTTATATTATATATAAATATATTTAATACATACACATATTTTTCTTAAATATATACATGCATGTATTTGTAGTTATATATAGATAATAAATATACACTGTATACACATGTAAACAAAAACTTTTATTTTGGATGTGATTAATCACGATGAATTGTTTGACAGCACTAGTAAATTTAAATATTAAACTTTATGAATTATATATTTGAATTTAAATTTATATTTAATTTAAATTAAAGATAAATGCGTGATTTCTTTCAAAGTTAAACATTTTTTACCTACAATTATTATACAATTTAATTTAATGTTTAAAAATGAATAATTATATAATCAAATTAATAATGTCATGCATATATTGATAGATGGATGGATTTTTAAGTTTAAAAAACCACCTGGCTGTAAAATCTGAATGGGCACGTCGCCTCAAGGCATAAGACTTTACATAGATAAAGGCAATCATTGAAGTATCTATGTTGCTTCTTGTATCCCAAGGAGAACGAGAGCGAATGAGTGTATTAACTATAAAGTATTTATTGCTGCTTGTGTAGATGCTGCTCCAGCCTTCATCAGCAGTGTAACTCTCAGTAAAGTTGACTTTTTGGGGTTAGTGCTGCAGGAATCCCTCTGTGACTCCCTGTAAAGGCAAGCCGATGAAGAGAAACATCACATAGCTCCACAGCAGATTAAAGATCCAGCCAGCTCTGTCTGCTCCAGTGCACAGTCCAGCACTCGTGTTTTCAAGATGTTGTCTGGCTTGTGTTCTTATTTTCAAAGTCAAAACTAAATAAAAGGCAAAAGTTTCAGGCACATTAACTGCGGTCTTGTATCAACTTAGTTTTAGGGAATTTAAAGTTTAAAGTCAACAAATTGACCTTCTTTGTAGGGCTAATGCATGTTACACAGTGTAGTTCAATTAATATTGATTTAATTTTTTTATCTGAATTCTACACATATTATCTAAAAGTTTCAGTTATTCAAGAATTTTTTAAGTTGAAACATTGCTACTTGTATTTTAATATATTATGCTTTTATGTTATTTTTAAACTATAGCATTTTTATATAAAATGCAAGTAATGTCAATTTTATTTGAACTATTTGTCTTTTTTCAATTACATATTTATACACTATGGGTCAAAAATTGGAACAAATAAGATTTTTGAAATGTTTTTGAAAGAAGTCCCTTCATGCTAATCAAGGATGACTTTATTTATTTAAAAATACAGTAAAAAGAGTAATATCGTAAAACATAAATGAATATTACTTTTAATTATCAAAAATATATTAAAATAGAATATTTAAAACTATAATCATATTTTAGAATATTATTATTTTTTATATATTTTTCAGTCTAAGAAATTCAGTCATGGTGAGCATAAGAGAATTCTTTCACAAACATGAACAAAAATCGTAATCATTCCAAACTTTTAAAATATAATATAATATTATATATTATAGTATAGTATATTAAATTATTGCTCAAGAAACATTTCTTATAAAAAATATAGCAAAATATATTCAAATAGAAAATTTTAAACTATAATCATATTTTACAATATTATTGTTTTGACTATATTTTCAGTCTAATAAATTCAGTCTTGGTGAGCATAAGAGACTTCTTTCAAAAATATATTTTTTTATAATATAATATCCATTTTGCATTTTTGTGTGGATTTTCTTTCTTTTTTTTTTTTTCTACTAGCATTTAATTAAGCCAATCAACATGGTAGCTGTAACATCTGTGAAATAATTGTAACATGCCGATTGGACTATGAGTTTAACTAGACGATGACAAACAGATATATTTTACAGTGGTGTACAGTTTCCCAGACCCCCTACAGTTCATCACTTTGACACAAGAAGACAAGCGTGGCAGTCGGGTTGAAAAAAAACGTGCCTCTCTCTGAATACGTCTGGAGGATGTATAAACACACTTTGCTGAAAATATATTACGGAGACGCTCGCCCTATCTTCTCCCTACCCTCGAGGAGGGCTGTAGGTAACAAATCAAACAGGAATCCGAGCCCCAAAACATTCCCTCCTGGAAGCATCGTCTTTCCTCACAATGGTTCCTGCTTATCTCTGCCCAAACACCTGCCATGTTGGTTCCTACTTATCTAGTGATTACAGCTGTAGCCATTTTGCAATGATTCACCGCAAAATTATTTAGAAAATAAATAAACATCCCAAACGTTCAGAGACTAAAGCCCCGTTGACTGAACTGCTCTTTGAAGGTTTAGCGAGGGGTGCGGGGGGGGAACGTGTTTCATATTAATAGCTCTTTCTCCTTTACACGCATGTTCTCAAAGTAATTACCCTGGCATCGGTAAGAGCTCTTCAAGGTGACACAGGTCCTACAGAGAGATAGACACACATCTCTCTGATCTCTTTAGTGGAGGTGCCTGGCTGATTTGGGGCAGAGATGCTTTTTTGCCCTGTGAACTTCTAACTACTGACGTTTCTTATATTCGTGAACTGCTGGAGTTATTGATCCGGTGGAAAGTTCTGCTCTAGAGGACTCGATGCAGAGCTGCTTTACTGAAACCTACAGTAATTACAGCAACTATAGGAGCTCATTCGACATATCAAACTATTCAGCATTCAGACTTTCGCTCCCACTCCATCGCATTCAGTTTCAAAACTCATCATATTTCTCTTTGAAATGCACCAGAGTGCATCTTAACAAAATAATAGTCTTAGTAATCAGTGCAGCACAAATATATTCAGAGATGTAAAGTAACTGCGTTAAGCTACAATTTCACAAATCCAACTGTATTAAATAGCAAATTGAAAATGCACAATTAATATTGAATGTGCCGTCCAATTAATGTTATATCATGTTACAAGTCGCTACATTGCTTGTATGCAATAGGTTAATTAATGACTAGGCAAAAAATATAATAATAATAATTATTATTATTATTGTTGTTGTTGTTGTAAATACATTATTATTATTTTATTTTTATTATTGTTGTTGTACATATATTGTTTTTATTATATTAAAGACAATCAGTCATTTTTGGCAAACAATATAATAATAATTATTATTATTATTGCACACAAATATGAATAAAAACATAAAAATAAAATAATAAAATCATTATAAATGATTTTATTATTGTTGTTATTATTACTATTAATAATAATAATAATGTATTGTTGTTAATATAAGCCAATAAAATTTACATTTTTGTGTATATAATTATCATCATCATCAGTATTGTACATTAATATTATTATTGCTATTATATTAAAGACAATCACTTATTCATATTTTAATTATAATAATAATTTATTATTATTATTTAGTAGTAGTAGTAGTAGTAGTAGCCTATACACATATTATATTATTATATATTAAGCTCGATCATATTTATTTTTATTATAATAATTCTTATTATTCACATGAATATATTTACGGTGGCCGAGAGAGTTCAACGCGCTGCAAATAGAAAAAAACACCTGCAAATTAAGAAAACAAATTCATCAATTTTACAACACACGCGCTGCAAATAAAATTTTCTTTGGTTGTTTTGTGAGCATTTGTCGCACCTGCTGTCAAATTGATGATGTTTTTTGATTTGCTGGTGCTTTTTCTGTTTGCATGTGTTTTCTGTATATTAATACT
This sequence comes from Barbus barbus, assembly GCF_936440315.1. NCBI lineage: Eukaryota > Metazoa > Chordata > Actinopteri > Cypriniformes > Cyprinidae > Barbus > Barbus barbus. The sequence continues at coordinate 20,284,772 of NC_136718.1, forward strand.
ATTTTATTATTGACGACAAATGTGTATATATTTATATTACTACTACTATTTATTGAACTCTGTTGCTGCCTTAATGCAGTAAGCTGCTTGCCATGTGTTTCAGTGATTTACAAACCCCTTGCCAGTGGTAAAATCACTCTACATGTGACGTGAAATGAGAAACGTTAATATTTATAGGCTTTTAGAACCAATTCTGGCAAGTTTTGACTTTATACGGGTGATATTATAAAACCATGAACATCCTGAATAAGGATATGTTTAGCTGAAGGACCAGAACAGGGACATCATTCAAGGATCTTGTCCATAATAAGTAACCTATTAAATTTCAATGGCTGTGTCAGCTATTACCGTTCCTCATGTAATATTTATCTAAGTGTCGCCTGAGCTGACTGGAGAAGTGCTGGTATTGTGCTGAATGAAAATATGAAGCGCTACCTCCGATTTAGTAAGAGAGACAGGTGAAACAGGAATTAGTCGTGATTGCGTTCACATGGGATGACTCCAGGGCTGTTTTTATAACACATACACCGCAGTGCAATGAAGATCTCCGTGTTCTTGGCATATTTCCACATTGGTGGAGAAGATCCACCTCAGTTGTGTCAGTCTCCACTGGATTCCCAGCTCAGATTTTCCTGAAGTTAACACTGCCCCCTGGTGTTCATACAGTATTACACCTCTATCCCCTCTTCCTATGAATGAATACCTCTACCAAAAAAATAAAAAAACACCCAGAGAGCACAGACACACATTTTAGCCGGAGATAAGATTGCATTTCGGTGTAGCATGCATTTCTTCTTAGCATTTCGCTGGATCAGCTGCGCTCAGATTTGTGCCGCGGGAGCCTTTGGTTATCAATTACTTAACACAGTGGCGGGAAAGTTCCCTCTTGATCGCCACATCATAATCAAACCCGCCGCTTCCACAAAGGGAGCAATTAAAAGTCTCTTCCTTGATGCATTAAGCCGAATCAACATGTAATCTCAGAAATTTCCGCTCGAGTGATTCGCGTCGGTCAGCGAAGTGCCTTCGACTGAGGAAATCTTTTGAAACTCTAATCTTGTCAGGCCCGAGAGCGGGAAAGGTGTTTAGTGTTTACAGTTAGAGAGACCAATCCCTTTTTCTATGGAGCGAGATAAGCATGATGAGGAATGCAACATGTCGTTTAAAAGTACATAGAGGGCTTAAACCGACACATTGATGTATTACAGGAGGATAAGACAGCAGCTGCTAGCTCTTTGCAAGCTACCGCTACAATTCATTTAATGCTAAACACTTTAATTGATGAGTAGGAGTTTCTATTTCAAAGCCTGCCAGAAAATCTTCACTCGTTAGGAGAATTAAAACACTTTCAGCGTCGACTCAACAGGTGTCTGAGGGGAAATATTCAAGGTTTACTTCCAGGTATGTTCGAAACGCTGCAGTAGTTTTGTGTTTTACCGCAGTGTTTTGCTTGAGTTTGTGCGGATGGCCCTAATGAGTGTAAAACCATAGCCACCATCTGTTTCAAATGTGCAAGACTTCTCATCCGCTGGAAATCTCCATGGCTCCCTTGTTAAAACATCACAGGGTAACTGTTAAGGATGTCACATTTGTTCTGGGGAAATGTTTGTGATTTTCATCCAGAGCCAAAGCTTTTAGAGACCACCACTGTGAGAAAGCGCTCGCATATCTCTTCATTTGACACATCTAATTTGGGCTCAATTATCTCGCTCAAGCAAATGAAACCTAGACCTCTTTTTTTTTCGTTCTTGGGCATCATGAGTAACGAGCGGGACCAAGGGTGCAGGCGAGGACCACATCCAAATATGATACTCATAAACCAACTACAGCAATTACTGTTTGCATCTTTTATAATGGTCTCATCAGTTCGTATCTCTCCTGTGGGTGTGCGTAATTTTTCTCATGCGTTTGTCATAGTTGATTGTGTGCCATTGCCAGAGCTCAAATTAGATTCGTGCGTCTGCCTTCAAAATCAATTAAAGTTGTCCTGAAACTTTGGAAATTGAGGAAGAACAGACATCAAAGTCAAATGTTAGATGAATTTTCTCGAATAAAAGCAGAAGCTAAATTGATGCCCAGCATGAAAGCTTGAACAATTAACACTTTGATTTAATTATATCTTCATCTTTTGTATTAATGTTTCATTTCAGAGAAGATCAATTATAATGAATCTTTAGAGAAGGTTGCGAAAGTATTAAACTTTGGTGTAATAACTTGTCTTGCATTGTTTGTGATGACTGTCAATCATAGAAGAACATTGAAGAAGAGACCAGAGTGTCATAGAAACTTGAGGGGGCTGTTTTGACTTGAACTAGTAAGCAACACCCTAGCAACCTCCTACAAAACTTCAGCAACCACCTAACAATGCCCTAGCAATCGCTCTAGACCTTAGCAAAGGCATAACTATGTCCCAGTAACAGCATCCAACATCTATTGCGATGATAAGTTTTGTACACAGACTATCTATATTTTATTTTAGATATTTTTTTTTTTGTTATTGTTATTTTATATTTTTTATAACACGTCAGAACTAAATTATATTTTATTTTATTTTAACACTTCAGAATAACAATACTTATTCACAAGAATATAAGCAAGAGGAAAAAGTCATTTTGCACAGATAAACATTTTCATATTTTATTTTACTAAAACATTTCTGAACTATTTAATATTTTCATTTTATTCCATTCTATTCTATTTTATTACAATTCAGAACAACATTATTCATTCACAGGTGTAAGAACTGAGGAGAAATAATTTAATTTCATCATCTTTGTTTTTCACAGCTCTCTCAACACCCTAGCATTGTGATGGTAATATTTTATTTTATTTTACAATGCTTCAGAGCAATTATTTAATTTTATTTCAACACTTCAGAATAATTACTTACAGGTGTAATAAAGGGGGATAAGTCCTTACAGGTGTAATAAAGGGGGATAAGTCATTTTTGGATCTTTGTATTTTCCACAGGTCTACTAGATAAATGCCCATTGTGATGGTAGATTTAGCACCAATAAAAATTTAATATTTTATTTTAGAACACCCTTTCTTACTGACGCATCTAAGAAAGAGGGATAATTAATTTGATATGATCTTGTCTTTGTGTTTTCCACAACTCTGCTTGATAACCGGGATGCCTGAACAGTAACCACACCACAAACCAGCCTAACACATCCGCAGCGAATTCGCGAGATGGAGGCAGCACTCTTCTGATTCATTTGTGAAATTATGTATTCATGGGTTTCTCTTCTAAAATGGCATTTTCCAAACAGAAAGCAGCACCCTGTCAGCCTTGAGTGCTTTGTGGAATTGTTTAATTGGTTTGCGCTTTCGTTCAATTGATTGCAGGATTTCAGGGAGAGTGTTGTGATGCAGGCTAAAAGCTCCAGGACAGTGTGGAGAGATGAATTGTGGGACATAAAAGAAAAGGTCAGCGGCTCTGGTGTAAAGGGCACCGCTCACAGTGTATTAGAATGGAATAATTGACAGATATGCTTGTTAACTTGTTTTATAAGAACACACCCTTATAATTGAAAACAGCATTGAAAAGCATGTGTTCAGTGTACTGCATTCTTTTTCTTCTTTTATTTAGTGTTCGGACCATTTAAATATGAGACTAAACAACATAAACTAGACTTTCTCATGTTTTGAAGAAACTGTGAGTGGCGCCTGCATTTGTAAAACTCAAATTGCAATTCAAATTAGAATTCAAATTCATTGAAATCAAAAGAACTGTATAAACCTTTTTTTTTTACAGAAAAGCAAAGTTTATTGAGCCAAAACGTTCGTTATAAATCATATAGAGATAGATAAATCATATAAAATGAGTTTTTTATAAAGTAAAAATGCACTAAGTTTCCTGTAAGGGGTAGGTTTAGGTGTAGGGCGATAGAAAATACGGTTTGTACAGCATAAAAACCAATACACCTATGGAGAGTGTGTGTGGGATAATTAGGGTGTTTTCGGTGGCTGCTAACTGGCCCAAGTCCCAAGGCTCTATGAAAAAGCAATAGTAAATTGAAAAAAGGCAAAAGTTTATTTGCCATGTGGAAGTACTTCAGCATTTCCTCGAAGAATCTCTTCTCATTAGTGTGGGTGATGTGTGTGGAGAGGCTGCCATTATGAGTGAATGTCCAAACTCCAGCAAAAATCCATTAATTGTTTGCTCAAAGAACGCATGTTAGAATGTACATGAAAACACCAGCCGAATCCTTAAGAAAGAGCAGAGATAGTGAGCTTTCATCTCCATCCTCTTGATTCTAATTTAGCACCTTGACTGTGACTGGATCCTCATAGATAATTTGCTTTTGGTTTTCTCTTTAACAGCTTCGCACAGGATGTTTGGGTAGGTACAGAGAAACGGCACACAACTAAGAGCTACCAGCCGCAGTCTTCATCAAACTCTTTTGTATGCACAGGAAATTAAAATTTTAAAAAATGTTTCCTCATTATTTAAACATTCGCATCTGTTTTCACAATGGGTGGCACTTAAAGATAATGAAGCCTAATAAGCCTTTAATGCTGGTTTTAATGCATTCACAAAGAGTACACAAAAGAACAGATGGTGGGTTCCAAATCCACATCTCGCCCCAAAACCTTTGGTGTTGTGTATGTGGCTGTTCGCGTGTGCGTGTGGGTAATATCTGTATTTAAAATACCCAGCATGCAGTTGCAGCATCCTTTATCCCTGCTGATGGAATGTTCTGGTTTACCCTGAAACATGCCGTTGAAACATTCAAAAGGAGAAAATGTGTTTTACAACTCAAAATATGTCTCAGTTCAAAGACAATGAGATGTGAGACCAGCAACAGAGGGGAAGATTTTCATTGAGTATTGACTTGAATTTTGGTCTATTTTGGTATGGACCTGCATTTTCAAATTGGGGTCTGGGGTTATAGGGGGGCCATGTAAACTTTAGAGGGGAACAAAGAGAAAACAAGGATTTAGAGTGAAAAGCATGATACAAATAAATTTGAAGTATTGAAAGAAATCTTTTATATTTTGTATTTTAATTTTACATGGGTGTAAAATTAAATAAATGTATATATTATGTAATAATACATTTATATGATTATGTATATTATTACATAATTATATTACATTATTATGTAATGATTACATTATTATTACATTACTGTCTTGATATAAATAATACATAGATATGGGATATAAATAATATACATAATGTACTGTAATTTTAAATAATATATAGAATGTATCATTTAAAAATAAATTGTAAAGAATATATGTAGATATATTTAATTTTATCACTTATTATTTTATTTTATTTAATTTTGTATAATGTGCAATATAATTGGAAGTTATTTAATTATTAACCAATCTTATATCTGCCTTTCCAAATCAAGAAGGGGTTCCAAGGAGATTATATCTGAGGGTTGTTGAGTAAAATTTGAGAACCGGTGATATGAATTACTTCTCTTGTGTTTTAGTCCTTTTAGAGCTTGACATGTGGTCATTGTGAGCCATGAACTGAAAATAAATGCATGCACTTTCTTCTCTGGTAAATTAAAAACCTCATGTGGGTTTGGACCAATACGAGGGTATGTTTTATTTCTACCACTTCTGTAAGAATTAGGCTTCTCAGATCCATCTATAGAGTCTAAATCAATATAGATGCAGAAAAATGAAGGCCCAGACAAGAGAGAGGCCCTATGGAAATGCATTCATTTGCTCCCAGAGACATAGTTTCCTATCTAGTGAATGATTTTGGTGGTGTTTGGAGCACCCACTATCTGCTGATGGCTGTCTCAATCCAGTGAGCTCTGCAAACACACAGCAGTCTCCTGCAGTCAGTAATATTTAAGAGGCGCAGCCCCGGTAAGATGTGGTTATTAAGCCGTTCTCCCTCTGCCTCATGAAACACTCCAGTTCCAGAACAGCAATAAGTGCCCTTATCAGGCAGTCTGTTTCTTTTCTTGAGTCTAGAATAGAGGTGTTTACAGGTTATTCGCTGTGAATCTTAACAAGGACTCTTCATTAAAGTGCCCAATTCTACGTTTAGCCCATCTAGTAAAATAAAAGCTTTCATTTGAGAGAGATTGCTTTAGGCTAGGCTTTGTGCTGGCATTACGAACTTGAATTTATTTTCTTTACTTGGCCTCATGTACATACCTGCTAGATGGGTAAAAGCAAGTTCTAAACAGAAGCATCTTATATATATATATATATATATATATATATATATATATAATTTGCATGGTATTGATATGGTGAAATAATCAAACACATTTCAAAATTTGTTGTATAAAAAGGATTTTTAGCAATTTTTCCAACAAATACTATAGTCTCCCAATATTTCCAGCACAAACTTTTTATAACTTTTTAAACTTTAGAATTTTGTCCCAATAATATTTTTTGTACCAAATATTACTGTACTGCGACAAAACGTGTGCGAAGAAATATTCAGGTAAACTTTTTTCATGTAATTTGTATGTTAAATTATGAAAAGGGCTTTTTAGTGCGTATTATAGGGTACATAAAATGCTATGAAATTAGCTTTAGCAAGACAAAGTACTCAGCTATTTTCAAATTAAACTATTGAGAGTGTAAAAAGGTTTTTAAGAGGATTTTTTTCTTAAGATCGAAGGGGCTAAAAGTTGAATAAGCACCTACTATATTTACAGTATTGCCCATCATCACATATTGTGTTGCTTAGATGTTGTCTGCTTCAACTAAAAGGTTTATTTCTCCAGCTTGTTAGAGGATCTTTTCAGAATATAATTTATTTTGCTTTAGAACATGTTCAGCTTAATGGAAAGTATGTGTAATCTATGGTTACGATGAAAGCTTTCTGTGCACGTGGGTGGAAGATAAACCAGTGCTGAATGGAGTTTTGTTAGCATGTATGAAGATGAGTTTCATCAAGCCCAACATCATCGGTCCTCTCAGATGTATCGCTTTGAGAAATAATAATGAATATTAGGGGTTTCTCACGAGGTTGTGTTGTAAACTGCTGTGTTGTAAAAGGCTGCTGTATCCTGGTGTGGGCCACTTGTCATTGAAAACATCCTCTCGGCTGACAAGCTGTCATTTACAATGCTTCAGAGACGACAAAACACGATAGCAATTTCACTCGGCCCCCCTTCCCGTATCCGAACACGCATGCATATTCAAAGCGAAGGAAAAAACACATTCTAATCAACATTCCCACTGACCCGAAAATAAACATTTATTTTCCCATCTTCTGCACACCTCGAAGATTTTCTGACACTGTCCTTTGATAGCTTCCGTGACTAACATTTTCCTCTCCCAAATTGTACTTCCTGCCTGTAATTTATGCATCAGATTCATGCATAATTAATTTTATATTTACCACTGTCTGATTATGAAAGTAGCCAAACAAATTCCACCGTTATTGAGGTGTGTCGGCCACCCTTGTTAAAAATTGATAGGTTTTTTTTTTTGTTGAACTATAAAAAATGTAACAATATTTTTGGCCTATGCAACAATCATGATTGTTTTTCTATTTTGGGCTTTTGAATAAACTTTTAGTTAGTGTGTTTCATCAAATACTCAGTTTTCACTTTCAGATCAATTCCTGATGGATAAAATCAGGTCTGAAATCCTGTTTCAATCAGAAAACAATTACGAATGTAAAATGGATATGAAAGGGGTTTCAATCTGAGAAGCATTGCATGGTTGGTTGTTCTAATTGCAACCTGATCAAAATGCTGAAAATGACTCACCCTCAGGCCATCCAACATGCAGATGAGTTTGTTTTCTTCATCACAACCAATTTGGAGAAATTTAGCATTACATCACTTGCTCATCCTCGGATCCTCTGCATTGAATGGGTGCCGTCAGAATGAGAGTCCAAACAGCTGATAAAACCACAATAATCCACACCACTCAATTCCATCAATTACTGTGTTGTGAATTGAAAATATGCATGTTTTGTAAGAACCAAATCCATCAATAATGTGTTTTAAAAATCATTGCTTCTGGCCAAAATGCCAGTCCATAATCCATAATAACACCACTAAAATGAATAGTTTTTTGTTTAACAATACAAAATGTAACAACATTTTGGCCTATGCATCAACCACATGATTTGTTTTCTATTTTGGACCCGAATAACTTTTTAGTTGGTGTGTTTTATCGATTACTCAATTTTCATATTTTGATCGATTCCTGATGGGTAAAATCAGGTCTAATATCCTGTTTCACTTAGAAATACATTATGAAAGTAAAATGAATATGAACGGGGATTCAATCTGAGAAGCACTGCATGGTTGGTTGTTCTAATTGCACCCTGATCAAGTATTCCTGTGTGTGTCTGCATACTCGTTAAAGAATAAAGTGATTAATCTGGGGAAAACGGGGGTCGGGATCCTTACATGACCATAAAACAATCATTCTGACTACTGAAGCTGGGATGAATGAATGCAAATCCATCATAGGCAGGCTGTTTGTGTATGGAAATCCAGGAGGAAGCGTAATTACAGGCTTTATAGCCAAGGAAAGCACTAAAGCAGTAAGAGGTGGGATTACAGCCTGAAACGTTCCAACAGCGGCCAATGTGGGCGCCAGCAAGCTAAATAAGACTTTAAGGGTCAAGAAGAGAAAGCCTGTCAGGGAAATAATAGGTCATTCTGTTTTTGCTGACTGTTGCACTGTGAAATAAAAGTTTTAGAAACAAGAAGCGCAATCAGGAGGATTTGCACTGAGCCACAACTTTGCGGTTTGGCGAAGCGTATTCAAGAAGAAAGCTAGTTTGTTTTGGTTGTGAGAGAGGGATAAATATGAATATTGACTGTACAAATTAATCAAGTGCTGACCACACGTTTTTACACTGAGCCTAACCTTGGGTTATGGACGTTCTAAATCTGCTTTTAATCCTGGGTAAAGGTACTTTAGAAGCGGATTTAGCATAGCATTTAGCATAGCTTTTTCCCGGGGTTATGACACCCCAACAAACATCAAAGGAATGTACATTGTAAAATGAATACCCAGGATTATTTTTTTTAACCCCAGGTAAGTTAAAAGCAGCGTGAAACGTGAATCAAGATCAGGATTCCATTTGCCCCAGGTTTAGAATGACCCAGGGTTAACTATTTCAAGTGTGAAAAGCCATTTAGTGTGCTACTGATGTAGAATAGCAATGAAGTTTGCAGAAAACGCTCTGTATTTAGTTGTTGCATGAGCCTAGTGCTGCTTTGTGGCACCATGGGAATGATAAAACACTTTGACTACTAAACATCAATAACACACCTTTATTTTCAAGTGTGTAAATAAAGCATCCTTTTTCTTGGGAAGTGAAGCATCTATATGAGATCACATCCATTTAATGTTGCCTAAATTCAGTTAAATGCACATCATGTTATAATTACGATTTCTTATAAGTAGGAACCTCCCAGGAGTATTTTGAAGACCATCATTATCAAATGAAAAAGTCTTCCTGTGCTGTATGAGCAGTTTCTGAAACATCTGTGTTTTATCTCATCTTCTCACTCACAGGATTGGGCTGTCGATGTTCAGCACCATGGACAGCTCCTGCTCTGTATCACCTGGTCGGATGGTGTGGGTAAGATGGGGACACAAACTAAAACCCAAAATCTACCAAAACGTTTACTCACCTTCATGGAATTCAAACTTATCTTTCTTTTATCTGTGGAACAAAAAATGAGTTTTTTCCCCCATACAATGAATGTCAGTAGAATAAAATGCTGCTTTACATTTTATTGACTTTCATTGTATGGTTAAAACAGAACCTTCTTCAGAATCTTTCATTTTATGTTCCACAGAAGAAAGAAAGTTATACAGATTTTACATTATTTTTATTTTTGGGCAAACTATTTTATTGCATTACTTGTCAGCTCAAATAAGTGCGACGTGTCAAAATTAGCAGTTTTATTCAAGAGCATTTATCCTGATCATTAGCGTAGCTTTGGTTACTATAAATAAATGTTTTCTCTGTGCTTTGTGCTTTTGGAACCATGAGAAACCAGCAGTGGCATGTAGTTTTAAGCCTTCTAGTTTTGAAGAAAAAAAAAAGGAAATGAAACTATATGATACAGACAAACAAAAATGATACAGCATACAGTAAGTGCTTCAAACTATAAAAGTATAGTTTTTATATAAAATACAGTTTTTTATTTTATTTTGTCATTTTACTTTAAAAATCACTTTTATTGAACATCTGACAGTTATGACCTAAAATGACCTAATCTAACAGGTTATAAAGCAAAATTAAGTGGATTTAACTCTGTCATGTTACAAATTTAGATTTTACAAAATGATTTTAAGCCTCAGAGAAAATTGAAAAAAATTAATAAAATGCTCATATAATACTTTATTTGACCTCCAGAGGTTAACAATTTTCTTTCACAGAGCATATTCAGGCCCTGTTTTGTACCTTATTCATGAAAAGTCCCCAATACCTACGGTACCAGGCCTCTGACCTGTCCTGACTTTTAACATGGTTGCCTGGTAACCCTAAATGAGGGTTAGCACACAATGCACAGATGAAAGGTGACAGGTGAGGGCTTAAGTGTGTAGACGCGGTAGCATTATTCAGGAGAGGGAAAAACTGATCAAACTAAAGCAGTTGTGTGTCATAACCTTGCAATTAATAAAACTATTCTAGGCATGTTTCTAATGGAGCATGCCGTTTTTTTGGGGCATAACAAACATAACTCTGACCCAACAGGCCACTGCAATTTGTCAATCACTAATTCCCTTTATTGTTAAAGCCAAAAATCTGCAGTGTGTCCATATTTTTTAATATTCCTCAAAAATTCATTGTTTGATTTACTGCGTCATGGATCTTTGCCCAAATTAACATCACCCAGCTGGTTGGTCTGCTCTGCTGCATAAGTACAAGTCTTGTATTCTTTCCTTTCAACTTCTGTTCTTTGGCTTTTTATTTAACTGCACTCTTGTACTTCTCTACATAGCAAATAATGACTCTCATATGCTGCTCCTTTACAAAATGGGTTCTTTTAGCCACTGTAAGGTAAGAGAGCAATCATACTTCATCTAGGACTGTTTTTTAACCAACAAAAAACATGTAATTTTCACTTGTTAAATATATATCTACCGCCCCTCTTTGCTCTTCAGGTGCGAATGGCTTCTGTCTTCAAACTCACTGCGTTTTAAAATCGATTCAGATATTTCAACAGGCTCCAGACGCGCCCGTCCCATCTTCATTTCCGCATCTGCGTGATGCATTTAGTCTGAGAGCACGCAAATCATTTTCATTCCCCACAAAAAGCAGCGGGTGTCTTGCAGTTATTTAGCGAGATTACATGGTGTATGGATCTTGTTCAAAAACGGTTTATTTACTCGTTCGCTGTGGATGGATGAGCTCGACTGAAGGGAGATGAGCAAGAAAAATGGGGAGAATGTTACAACAGAACAAGCTAAGTTTTTGAGATTTGCATATTTTGGGGGCTTCATCAAAAATGTGAAGGCTCCAGTGCTTCCATCGCTTCCTTTTTCATGCTATGATATGTGGCATGAACTGATTTCAGGTGATTTCAAGCCTTAATAAATGGGGTGAATTGCTGTAATATTCCTGAAATATATATATCAAGTAGTACTCTAATTACTACTTGTGCACAATGTGTATTAATTAAAGATTGTATGATTTTTGAGTACTATTGTCCTAAATGCAAGGTTATGAAAGTGTACCTGAAGTATACTTGCAATAGTTCCACTTTTGCACAATCAAATATACTTCAGTATATCTTTAGTTGGACCTCAACACTACTTCCTCACAAATAAAGTGCATTAAGCACACAATCAGTTGTTCCAATTTAGTAGACTTTAATTATAACAGTTTAGTATCCTAAAAGTACAGTAGCTTGAAATTATTATTAAGTACATCAATATTTAAATTTATTTGTAGTGTACTTGGCATGAAATAAATGAATTTCAAATATATTTTAGTATATTTATTTTTCACTAGGAATATTATCATGGTCCAAGATGGCCTCATTATATTTAGTGACACATGGTCACACAGACATTATCAATAATTATACTGTATGCTAAGTGTTTGGAGGTTATCAGGCCAGTATCACGCCAGTCCATAGACTTATATCAGTATCACATGCTAAAGCATTGGCTCCCTATGTGCATGGTAATCTGTAATGTTTAAAAGTGTGTTCAAGAGGCGAGGGAGGAACAGGGCTGGGATCATAATTGGTGAGAAACTGAAAATGTCAGTTCCGCTAGCTTAGAAATCTCAGTCTACCGTTTACAAGCTGAGCTTTTTAATTCCCTCTGGCCAGAATGCCAATTTTCTGCTATAGTAGAGCTATGTCCCAGGAATTGCTTATGTTAATAAAGCCAGAGAAAGGACCGCACAATTAAGCAATTTTAGTGCTTAAATTTTAATTTGGAAATGCTGCCATTTCTCTGCTTAGTCATCCATGGCAATGGCATGTACAAAAAATACAGACAAGCACATTTTTCGTGTCTCATCTTTTCCCCTCATACATACAGGTGAAGGATAGGTTTGTGTTTGATTGCACAGATTACTAAAGGCTAGTGTTGGGTTCGAGTCCACCTTTGTCGAGTCCGAGTCGAGACCAAGTCCGTAACCTATTGAGTCAGAGTCCGAGTTTGAGTCCAAAAGGTGCCGAGTTGGACTCAAATCCGAGTCCTTAATGTTTGAGTCCGAGTCGTGTCCGGTCGAGTCCAGAAACTGAATTATACTGGAAAAAATTATTGAAAATACAACCGACCTTTTTATTATTATTGTATTTAATCTCGAAATTTAGCCATTAAATTAATATTTGAACTTTTACAAACCAATGGCAATATAAATTTAACAATAATACTACTAAATTTTGCCATTTAATATTTTTCTTTTGTTTCATGTGTAATAAAACTTGTTTTAAAGCAAAAAAAAAAATCATATAGAGGTATATGTAAAACTTTTATTAAATCACAAGTTTATAAAAATACAAATTAGCCTGTTTCATTATTCTATCTCTATTGTGTCTTCCAGTTCAACAACTGACACTTATTATTTGATGCCCCTGTCCCACATTTACAGAAGAAAATAATTAGTAGTCATAACAACAAACCTAATGCTTTATTACTTGTACTTATCTGTCTATCAATGACAAGAAACATATTTCAGAACAGCGCTCTGTTACGGTAACTTTTTAATGTGAACTGCAATAAACACTGAAAATACAATGCACTGTATCACACAGACAGGGCACTAAATCAGGGCCATATTGCTTTTCAGAAATACAAGTTCTGTAACCATTTTGTGGCTCAAGCGGGCACAATGTGATCTCATGATGATGCCACCTTTACTAAAGACACTCTCTACTGGTGCAGAGGATGCTGGTATAGACAACACTTTCACTGCCAGACAATGGAGCAGTGGGAATTTCTCCCTGTTTGTAGCCCAAAATTCAAGTGCAGCATTTGTGTCTGTTTCTTGAATAGTATCAAAGTACTTATGTATCTGAGTTTGAATGTTTGAATCCTTAGCTGAGTAGCTGATAGCGGGCTAGAAGTCGTGGACATTTGGCAGGAGGAGAGTTTGTGGTTGCATCACCGCCAACATCACAATTCAGCATGTCTCCACCTGCAGTGGCCTTAACTTCTGCAGTCAAAGTATCTGAAAAAATAAGAAACATGAAAAAATAAGAAACATTAAAATGTATTATCTGCATTTAGGTACCCAAGGACCACTGCTGTATGCCCACAGTGTATTTTATGCTCACAAAAAAAGTTTTCTTCATAACATGATGCAGACAAATCATTGTAATGTTATTTAAGCAAAGAAATGCATTACCTATAAGAGATCTTTTCAGATCTTCTCTGAATTTCTTCACCAAAACTGCATTCTCGCTGTTGGTTACATCTAGATCAACCCAGTTAAGGCCAAATTGAGAATCAAGCATTGCAGCCAAGAAATACACAACATGGTCAAACTGGTCCTTGTTCCCAATTTCCTCAACCATTTTGGTTCTCACAAAAATCCCAACGAACCTCTTTAAAAGGGACTGCCGAAGGGCTATGGCTAATTGCCGGCAATGAGTTCTCGACTCCGCTGTTTGAAGCAGATAAGTGTTTAAATCCAGTACCATGGGGAGCACCATAATAATAGTCACCATCTTCTCACCCTCTGTGAAGGCAGTTGAGAAAAAGGGGAGAGAATGGCACCTAAATCCTTCAGCTGATTCCATTCACGAACTGAAAAAAGAACATGCTGAAAGTCTGTACCACAAATTTGGGTGAGAGCCCTATGGTCAAGTGATGTAAGGTCTTGTAGTTTCCTGAATGTGCCATTCCAGCGTGTGGATGTAGCTGCAGGAATGGATCTCTGAGTCCCAAATGCAGCCTCAAATCGCTCTTTAAACTGAGTACTTGTGTGAAGTAATGAGGTGAATTTTGACATTTTGGCAACTGCTGAAGAAAAGGCCTTAGCTTCTTTCATACCATCATGCACAACTAATTGCAGAGAATGTGCAAAACATGACAGCCTTTGCCGCCTTCTTGTCAAGACAGTCTCATCTTCCCAGGTCACATCTTCCCAAAGGCTCTCATCATCCAAGTCTCCATCTTCTGCATCACTGTCATCACTGTGCTGCTCGTCCTGTGGTAGCTTGACTTTGAACGCACATTTCATATTTGCTGCGTTATCAATGATGATGTACTCGACTTTACTTGCTGTGTTATATTCATCAACAATCTCGTCAAATGGCATGGCTATATTCTCTCCACTGTGTTTGCCACGGAAGCGCCTACAGTCTAAAAGAAAGGACTCCAGCCGAGATTCTTGAATGGTATCAATGGTTGAATGGTATCAATGGTATCAATTGAATGGTATTCTTGGTTAAATCCATGGGCTGTGACACCGAAGAAAGACCGCATGGTTCGATCAGACCATATGTCAGCAGTTATGGACACAAATGATTGGGCCTGGAGCTTTCTTTTAATTGAGTTCTTAACCTAATTAACCAACAGAGGAATGTGTTTCTCAGTGATTGTCTTCCTTCCAGTGGGAGTGTATTTGTTGTCCACTACTTTCAGGAAATGCCTGAAATGCTGATTTTCGACAATTGACAGTGGTAAAGTGCAGCCAGTGATCAGTTCTTTAATGATGGCATGAATTTCTTGCTGTCGGGGAGAATTAGCATCATAAAGTTGGACAGTTTTTTTTTTGCAGAATCTGGTCTTGTGTATTCTGTTATGCTGGGTTGTGCAACATCTACTGGTTACTCGACTGTACTCGGCAAAATTATACCATTATGATAATATTTTTCACTAAAGGAGAATTATGACATGAATCAGTTGTGATTTGATGTCAATGACAGCGTATGGACTGTTTATATGGTGCATTTTGGAGCTTCACAAGTAAAATGAATTTTATTATTTCATCCAAGCGAATCTGTTGATTTGTTTACTTGTATTCATTTATTGATTTGTCCAGTGACCTTTTCTGCAGGTAACACAGTTACAACAGTAGGTGGTGAAACAGAGTGTGTTGGTGGGTGTTAACTTATGAGCAAGTCATTTGAATCATTCACTCAACTGATTTGTTCAAAATAGTCATTCACAACCAAAATGACTCATTCTCTCTTTTTTGTGAATGAAATATAATATAATGACGATACACATGAATGATTTGTTCGCTTAATTGATTCATCCAAAAACAAAGATTGATCAACAAAACATCTATTTTTGTGTTCCAAGGGGAGAAAACGCAGACCGCAGGTTTGAACGAGAGTAAATAATGACAGATTAATGAAGACACGATACTGCTGGTTGAGACACAATGAAATAAAGATACAAATAACAGATTCAACAGAAAATAAGTCTGTTTATGTTATCTAAATGTCCTCTCCAATAAAAGGACCAATCACAGGCCTGAATGAAGGACTCTAATAATCAAGGCTATCCATAGATGCACTTTGGTTATTTGGGTGAATTTTCAAGCTTCTTTAGCTTGTTAAATTCAGTGCGTGCTCAGTGCGAGCGCAGCAATAAAACAGTAATTATCATTTGAAAAAGAGTCAGCCCAGAGCAAATCCCTGTCAGAAGCTTTGTGCAGTACCTGGGACTGGAGCCACAGATCAAAGGCGTTTGATAGACTTCTGCTCTGTCATCATGGAACTTTAGTAATCTTCTTATGATAATTCACAGAAGGGGAAAAAAGAGGAATTTCAAATGGCCTTAGCACATTCAGTCAGGGTTTGTTTTATTATAGAATAAGGATGTAAATAAATAATGTAATGCGACGTCGCTCAAACCGCAAAGCTCTGGAGAACTACACAAGGTCCCTTCACTTTCTGTATCAGCTGCTGACTGTAATCCTCCGTAACCACCTTGGCGTAGGAGCGATTTAGAAAATCTTTGACCTGCTCTGATGTGCCATGCATGTGTTCAATTATACACCGCCCTGCAATTTTTCATGTTGAAGTCCTCTTTTGGTTTTGACATCCACCATTTTGCAGTTCTCAGTAAACGTCTGACCGATTCAGATACAGCTGCTAAAGAACCGTGTTTGACTGAAAAGTGTGGTAATTTGCCAATGAAAAGCCGGTAAGTAAGGGCACTCTGGGCATCTCTCCATATAAGATGAGAGGTGATTTGGAAATTAAAAACCGCAATGATTTCCAAAGTCTACGAGTGTGTGTTTATCCTCCATTAAATGATGATCTGACAAACCAATCACGATGAGAGGAGTGACGCTCAAGTTTGAATGACACAAAACACTCAACATTTTCGCTCAGCGTGGGGCAATTTGGTCCTTTCTGTGCTTCTCAGGCTTGCTTACAACATCAGAATATTGATCAGCTCCTCCTGGTTACTATGCTGAACGCACATTTATTAGACTCTGGTATTTTTAAACGAACGTTTGAAGTGTTGTACTTTAGTTCTGTGTGCCTAAATTTTAGGCCACTCCTGCAATGTCAACATCAAGTGTTTGGTGTCACCATTCAATGTCATCTTTGCATCCATATGGTTATAATACAGTTTGTCAGAACATTTAACCTCTCGCTGAAGGAAATCAACGAGAAAGAAGCTCTGAGGGATGATTAAGGCACTTCAGTTTTGATGCATGAAGCACTACTGCCCTGTAATGGACCAAGTAGGTACAACGTATATGTTCAACGTATGTGTACTGCACATGTTAGCGGAACGTCTTCAGAAATATACGGTTTGTTCATAACACAAAATGCAATTTTTTTGTTACTAAAATTACAGCTGGGTGGGTAAATGTGCTAGTGAACCTTTCTACATTCACCACAAACTGTCTGGACAATTGTAAAACGTTTTAGGCCTATGTACGCGATCTGTTCAGTGGGACCACGCGGATAGACGACGCAAAGGGAGGTAAGACAGTCAGAAAAGTAGCCTAAGTAAATATGTCACTCTCTAAATGCAATATTGTTATTAAACTCTAAATTTGGACTGGGCTGGAATTTAGTTTTGCTAAAGTGTGTTGGTACATTAATTTGGAGCCAGTCTGTTTCATGACCTCAAATCTGTTTCATGATCCTGATGTCCAGATTAACTCCTCACGCCATGATGTTCCCTAATTGAAATCATACTACACCCTTAAAAATAAAGGAAAAAGAGACAGCAATAAGAACCATTTTTGGGTTCCCCAATTAACTTGTAAGTGAACAGTTCTAAAAAGAACCATTTTTCTTAATGTGAAGAAGAACATAATCTGTTTAAGAACCTTTTGTGAAATTTAAAAATTCCATGGATGTCAACAGTTCTTCATGAAACTGTTGATGCTGATGATGAATAAGCTTAAGCACAAAATCATGGCTAAAAAAATACATGGTCTTTTTTTGATGGACAGTTAAAGTTGTCAGTTTTACCTCATAAACAGCCTGTCACCAACTTGATCATTCACCTCTCTCAGTCTTTATCTCTAGCTCTCTTGGTGGAACTATCTGTGTCTGATACCTGAATTCCCTCACAAGGCTCTTCATGTGCGACTAGCGGCCACCAGCGTGTGACTGTCAGAAGAGTTGTGCTCTGCCCTGCTGATTACTGTGACTACAGTAATCTCTCTGGGAAAACTCCCATAGACTTACATTGAAGTTACGTCAACTGCATCTAGAGACTAGAATATCATAGAGACTTAGGGTTGGGCTCTTTGATTTTTTTTGGGGGGATCAGTAAGTAACCACATTGCAACAAGCTAAAAAAAACATTCAGAAATTCTTAGCAATCACACAGCAACACCCTCAACATTGTGGTGATGGGGAGTTTTGTATGGGCAAGCACCACTCACTTCTTGTTAACAGGTCTAAAATGGCAGCATAATACAGAATAATAAATATATATGTTTCCACATTGCCATGTGAGAATGTAAAAATTTCGATATAATATTTTTTAGGACATTTTAACTGCACATAAGAAAAAATCATATGGGTTTCGGATGAGAATGAGTGAGTAAATTATGACAGGATTTTTTAAATAAAATAATTTATCACTAAGGTTGACCACTGTTTTATTCATTGGCAATGTACTTTTCTTTTTTCTCACGGTCTAAATACTTTAACACTTCTTCTAAATTGCAGAACTGATTCAATATCCATGCAGGTTTTATTCTGTCGTGCTCAGAAGAGAAGCTGTGCTGTATGTGAGAGATGCCCAGCAGAGAACAGAAGAACAGCCGGAGCACCTCTTAAAAAGGCACACTTTCATGTTCTATTTGAGAGACTTTAAAAGGACATTCCTGAAAAACATTTGCTATTTTAATGTTGCTGTAGGGTTAGGTGGGCAAGTTTTCAGATAAGGGAAAAAAAATGTATTACGTTAACACTTGCCAGTCTTAATTACATTTTACACTGTTATGAGTGTTTTTGTTGTTGTTGTTTTTACTAGCATCAGCAGTATTTGGTTGTTTTTATTCCTCTTTTTGCTTTGCAGTTTAGAATATGCAAATTTCTTTGTAAGATGTTCTAGCTTCCACTGAAGCACAATAAAGCGTAAGACAATTACTAAATCACTTTTCACTGAATTTGTATGCTGATCATATCATTTGTATCATAAACTAATGTTTTAGTTAGCAGTTTGAAGCATTCTCACTAGTAGTCTCAGATTTGACCCCAACTTGTGACAGCTTTGACCTGGCAGGGTTAAAAAAAACTCTCAGTGCATAACCTGGTTTGAAGATCTTTCATGCCTTGTGTCTTTGGTCTGACCTGCTGTTTTTGGTCCTATCAGAGTTCTTACATCTCTTCGGTTTCTCTCTGGCAGCAGAGGACAGAGGAGAAGATCAAGACGCCTTTGATGTGTTGCCCACTGCAGGCGATACAGGGATATGGAATATGATTTCTGAAAAATGTAACATCTAGATTAAAAAGTAACATCTGGTTGAAATTCACAGCAGGGAGTGGTATGTTTTATGAGCTGAATTGTTTTGAAATGAAGTGAATAAATTGCTCATGAAATTATTATTTTCTTCAAACTAAGCTTTCTTTGACACTTTGATACGTCTGCGTGGTTGTGTGTAGGCCTATCAGGGAAGACAATCAAAAAGAATTTAACAGTTTAGGTTTCCATTCCTCTTAATAATTCCGGTTCCTTAAAGGTTCCAATAATGATTCATTTTAGGGCTTTTAATAGAGTTTTTTTTTTTTTTTTTGAAAAAGTCGAACTTCTTGCTGCATGTTCAGACTGAGCATAAAGAACCAACTCAAAATTGTGATTTGTTCGAAAGTCGATTGTTTCTTTTTTTTTTTATTCACTAAAAAGAACTCTTTCAGAAGTAGGGGCCTAGTTCGTTCGGGAGTCAAACTAATGGATGCGTTGTTTGATTCCCTACAAAGAACCGTCTCTAGACAGTCATTCGATCCGGAGTCAGGCTGCACTGTGTTTTTGGTTCACTAAAAAGAACCGTCTCAAAATAGGGATTCGTTCAGGAGTCACACTACTGGGTTGCGCTGTGTGTTTTTGATTCATTACACATGAATGGTTCAAAAGAGAGGATATCTGTTTGCACTGTGTTTTTCATTCACTGCATAGAAAGCTCAAACGAGTGATTTGTTGAAGAGTCAGAGAGCCGATCCTCCCTATACGCAGAATAGCCAAGCTGCGTAGGGCCCCCTTGCTCTCAAATATGTTTTAATTTTAGTTCCGTTTTTGAACTTGGCCAGCGGTTATGAAAACATGAATGATCATTTCGTATCATGCGTGCCACCCTCTCTACGCAAAAAAACAGTCAACTCACGTAACGTGAATGTCCTACAGTCTCTTGCTCGAGACAAAAAAAAAAAAAAAAAACGAGTTGAAAGCGTACTGTTTCTCGAGCGCTTTCTGTGAGCGTGGACAATGAGCTCACCCCCTCTCCTTTTTTTTTTTTTTATGATTCACTATAAGTAAATGGCATAAGAGAAGAGTCGGGCTAAGTCTTTTTTATATTAAAAAAAGGGAAGAAATAAGAGACATTCATTTTGTAATCGGACTACAGTGATCTATAGCGATGTTGCGGCACAAATAACCCAGTTCGGCCCACATCTACAGAAGAATGCACGTGCGAGAACCATTAACCAAACTTCATTAATATCCAATGTATTTCAATGCTTCCATTTATATCGCTGTGAATGAGGGCTTTTGCCAAAAACATAGGCTAAATGTAAATAAATGGCACGCATGCGTTTGTTGAAGTGGTGTTTTACAGTTTGTTCATCATCCTCAGAAAAATGTCCTCCTCTCATACCCCTGGTTACACAGTAGCGCGTGTCTGTAGTGCCACCTGCTGGCTGAGCCTCAATACTGCACCTGTTTACCTGACAAATTTGGCCTGAACTTGCTACTTTTCCTTTTTCTCATCTTCTTGGTCGAGCCTTCATAATCACAGCTCACTCTCACAGGTAAGACCTTATGAACTTAAAATGTTTATCTGTGCTGAACAGCCAACCTGAATTCAGAATGATCACACAAACGATTGATTCTAGTGTGACATTTATTCTAGATTAGATACTGTCGTACCTTACTTAGTTTAATTTACTGTAACATATGACCTTATAAAAGTATGACTGTTCTGGACATTTCAGACTGAGTGTACAAAACACAGGAAAAATCAAACACTAAGAGGATAGAATGCCTTTTGATCTTTATTGATTGCATTTAAGAACTGCAGTTCAGTTCTGATTATCAAAAAATCTCTCGTATACTATCTCTCACCTATCAGTCTCTGCTCAGCCCGCAGTCTTCTCTTCCTCTGAACCATCTGGCACCTTTCATTTCTTCAAGCTTAACCAGTCTGTCACCTTCTCATAGGAAAGGAATGCTAATGCTTCTGAATAATGGGATGCATATATGAGGAATTTTAACTTGTGGATGAAATGTTAACACCGAACGCCAACACTGAGGCATACCTTGAGTTTGTTTTCACAGTCCAGTGCCACTGTCATTAACAGAATTTAAAGTTCACATCAGCGTTGGAATTGTGTCAGAGCTCTTGGGGTCCTTTCATTTACTTTTTAAATTTTTCTGAAGTGGGCCAGGGCTTAAAAAATTTGCATGTAAAATATAATGTATTTATTATTTATAAAAAATGTATTTATTATTATTTTTTATAATTTATTTAAATATTAAACTATTATTAAGTACTAATTATTATTATTATAATTATTAATTTAATTATAGTTAATTATACTAATTAAGTTTTAATTAATAAATTAAGACTTTTATACAGCAAGGATGCATTAAATTAATCAAAAGTGACAGAAAATACATTTGTAATGTTACGAAATATTTATATTTTTTATTAAAAAAATATATATATATTTTCATCAAAGAATTAAAGCAGTAATGGGTGCTGAAGATTCAGCTTTGCCATTATAGGAATAAATTAAATTTTTAAATATAATAAAATATAATTATTTTACATCAAATAATATACCGTAACACCTCCCAGATCGCAATACATCCATAAAAGGCTCTGACCTGTCCATCTCCTTATCCAGCAATTCAGAGCAGATTGATATATTTTGTTACATTATTGACCTTGAATTTGGTTTGTAAGATAAATGACTTTATCATATGAGAATATCATGTTAAAATTGCTCAGATATCTCTTGATCTGATCAGATAACCGTGAAGTCAGTGACCCATCCTGCTGCTTTTAATAGATAGATTGAAAAAAGAGAGCTAAATGACAGACTTTCATAAGCCCCCGGACAGAGGTCAGCAGAGGTCAGGTGGTCATGAAATGTGTCTTGTTTCAACAGCCTCGTGCGATGCACGTCCTGAATAAAAAGGGTTCAGATAAAGGTCTTTTTGAGAGAAGTTCTGGCTGATCTCAGTGGAAGCACGTTCATGCTGACTCACAGAGACAGTGAGCCAAAACAAGTACGACAAAGGCCAGAGAAAACATAACATTAAAGAGCTATAGTTCTAATGCAGAGGGAGGCTGGACTGATTATTTGCTCAGTGATATCTTCAAAGATATGACTTTAACTTTTTTTTTCTTTTTCTTTTCTAAACATGAATTTATTATTTTGGTTTATTGATGTTTTGTGTCTTTTTGTGTATGTTATGACTAGTTTTTGATTAATTCAGTAAAATTCAATTAATAATTAAAGCAAAAGTGTCTAATAATTGAGGGTTGCAGAGATACTTATGTAATGTGCACTTGTAGTGTACTTCAAAAAGTAGTTTTTTGTTGTTGTTTGTTTTTTTAACTGTATTTGCAGACCATATAATATTAATGAAATAAAATGCAATTTCTGATAATCCCAAATCAAATCTTTTACAAGTACATTTAAAATCACTGTTTTAATAATCTTTTGTTGTGCATTAAAAAATACACATTTTAATGTGTTGACTTACATACATAAGCACATGTAAAGTACGTGTTATCTGATATTACATTTAAAGTATATACATTTTAAGTGTATTATATTGCAACTTTCAATGTCAATAGAAAGTTTTAAATTTCAATAGAAATTACATTAAAGCATATTTTAGTTCCCATAAATGCTTGTCTGTACATTTGGCATTATTATTTACTCTATTTATTTCAAAGAAAGCATAGATAACTATGAAATAAGTATATATAAAAATAAAGAATACTTAACTTTAACTAATTGCATTTACTATAAGTTTAAACTATTATACGTTCTCATTTAATCACAAGTAACATGCAATTAAGTGACAAGATCAGGAGTTATGAACTGATAAAGTGTATACAATGAAAGTTACTCTGCATAAAAAGCATCTGCCAAATGCTTAAATGTAGAGTACATTTATGTATAATGTCTAAATGTGTATATAGGCCTATCCACAAAGTATCATGAGCAACAGATGCTACAGCAGTGGATCACTCAATCCCACAGCACTGACCATCCTGACAGGAAAGATACAGCCAGGCTACATATCAAACATATTTCACTTCAAACACCCCTATGAAGTGGCTTAATGTCATTCAATAAAAGCAGTAACTGAATCCTATGAACTTTAACACACACACACACACACACACTTGGTTCTTTCTCGCTTTCAGACATTGATTGATCTCTGAGGATCTGCTCAGGGAGATAAAATGAGGAAAAATATGATTTACACTACCATTAAACCCATAAGAAGGAAGCACAACCTCTGTGTAAGTTCTGGTTCTTCTGCATCTAACCAGTACAAATGTAAATCAGCTTGACCTTGTGGATTTCAGGAAATGTTTTGAGCATTAAGCAAGAGTCTCGGTCTGAATCCGAATATCCGTAATGTGTTGATGTGCTTTCGGTGCACCTCTGTGGCCAAGCAAAAAATATTAGATGCATATGTTCCATATAGCATACTTATTGATGCATTAGTCAATGGCCATCTGTTCATATAGCTGACCTGCTTAATTCCTAGATTCATGTGGTTCATTCCTATCATTCCTAGATAACATGAACCAGGTTCGTTGTTATTGGACTTTGACTCTGACCTGAATCAACATGACCTATAGGGCTTATCCCTATGACTTCCATTGTTTAAAACCTGCCTCTCATTTACATTAAAGTCTTGATCTAATACAGGAAACTTGTAGCAGCCTAGCAGTTCGGCAACCACTGTTTATTTACTTAATAGTAAATTATATTATATGCATTCATGCTTTTCTTTGTGAGCTGAACAGAAGGTGTGGCTGGATGACAGTGATAACTTATCATAGAAACAATTCTCTGCTGACTGTATTTTCAGTATTAGGAGCTATGCTTAGGCTGTGCAAGGCCAATTCACCACAACCTCAAGAGAATTCACACTCACCACTGTAGACCTCAAATGAACATAAAAACATTCTATCCTTCAGTTTAGAACAAGCATGCACAAGTGTTAAAAAAATACAATATTGACTCAAGAGGTTTAGCAACATTTTTTATTGTCCCTCCCAAAGTTATTAGTTAAAAATTAATCCACAACTTGAATTAGCCTGCATTAATAATGTAAGCATAAAGTATATAATGTAAATGAATTAATAGGCTTAAAACGCAACACTCACATTTATGCAGTATAGGCTACAGCATGTCTTTTTATTTATGAAAGATTTCTTGAAGTTTGAAGATTCCTGGTTTATTGGAGTGAAGCAATCAGTCAAAATGTTCCTGTATTTTCCACCAGATGTCACTAAACATACAATATTTGTCCAAAATCAGCTTTGACACACACACACACACACATATATATATATATATATATATATATATATATATATATATAGTATTGCAATAGTATTATATAGGATTAGACAAGTTTATAAAAGTGTGTATGGTTATCACACGGAAACGTTTGAAATTTTTAAAAGAATCAAAAAGACAAAATAGCCTAGATGAGATATCCCTTATTTAAAGACATGAAAGCGAATTATTAATGGACTTTAAGTCTGTTTAAGTCTCTTTACTTTTAGTCAGAAAACGCTCGAGTTTTACGTTCGCGCTCTAGGGGGGCTCCAGTTGTTGCGTCACATCCAGGGGCCCCTAGGCACTCAGCGTGACGTCATGCACGAAAGTTTGATACAATGCCCTCCATGTTTAGGGGAAGTTGAGTGTTCAACTGACAACAGTAACATGTGACGAAGACATGTAGGTGATCAATGGAATTTATGCGCCTGGAAAGCGAAGGCTCGCTGAAACAGAGTTGGACCTGTTAAGTTTTTTGGGTGAATGGTTAGTGTAACACCCAACTATAAAGAGGTCTGTTCTCGGGTAGACAAGCGGGCTGCTTTGGATAAAGCGTGTATCGGAATTAGTTTAGTATTTTTTCGGTGTTTCTTTGTAAAATGAGGAACCCTTTGGACAGACGCTTTTAGGATTGTTCTTCGGCGACATTCTCGGACCTCCGTCGCCGGGCGAGAGTCAGGCACCGTCCGTTAGAGGAGCATCAGAATGATAAAGCCTAAAGTGGGTCGGATGTTTCTGGCGACATGCGTCGGGTCGTTTTTCATTCTTATATTATACTTCCAGAACATCTCAAGATCAGGTGAGTCTCACTATTAAAATAGCGATGTCTGATTCGTGAAGGATTTGTTCTTTTGAATCGGATCTTTTAAATGAACTGGATCATATTCACAATTTGGACCGAATCTGCGGTTCTCGAATAATGACACGCACAACCCGTTCGATTCGTATGATCAGATGTGTGACTCCATATTAGCTTGTATAACAGTTTTGTCAACACACAAATAATAGTTTCGTTTTAAATATATAGAAATGCTTTTACTGGAGACATTAATTTTAGTATTGTTCACTGTAAATGTTAAATGCATTTCAACGTTGAAGCAAGAAACTGACCTTATTTCAACCATATTTCAACGTTGAAGGTCAGTCATATGCCAGCTGGGTATGCTTTTATTTCTGGGTCCCATCAACGAATGAACTGGATACATTAATTACAATAAAAATTAATAGAAAATCTTAGGTTAATAAAAAAAGCATGTTTATGTTTATATGTATCCTACATGTGGGTTTTTTTAGAGTATATGCAAAATCCAACTTGATCGAATGAGAAAATGTAACTATGTAAAAAGGAGGTGATTCTGTATGCGATTCCTGCAAAAACATACAAATTAGTCACTAATTTGCTAAAATGTAAAATAGTTACAAATTGGCATAAGACTGTGTTGGCCACATCCATGTATCTACTGAAATTAAGTTAGGGCTGTGAGCATTTTTGGCTGTAAACTTGGTGTAAAGCAAATTCTTTCAATCGGTGGAAAAAGGAAGTTAGATAACATCAAATGTAGGTTACAAATCAGACTTCTTGCAACAGGTCATGACCACATCCTAAATTCGTTCTTGGATTGATGACATTCACCTTTTTAAACGTTAACTGTGGGCAATGATGATGCAAGTGCATTTTGACCCGTAGCTCCTCCCAGGTCTGGACATCCTAAATGTCTTGGGTCATTGCCAACAAGGAATGGTCGTGCTATTTTGCCTTTGTATGTTAAAGTGCATTAAATGGTGTGATGGTTAAAAATGTAGGTTGATAGTCAAAAGGTTGTTGGTTTTAATCCCAAACAGGCCAATCCATTAATCATTCTAGAACCTTTTCACATTTTTTACTGGTTAACAATTAGTGTTCTAAACTGTGTTGAAAGACTTAAAATGAGATTTTTGGCCTTGTTTGCACCTGGTTTTAGGAAGCAATTTAAGTGGTATGATCACATTATAAGCTGAGACCCATTACACCTGGTCTTAGCATTCATTTTTAAATGCATTTCCTGTGACCACTTATGTTCAGATTTCCTCACATCTTATTTTGGCACACTTGCCAGTCCGGAGCATGAATATGGTTGAATGACTGAAGCCATTACGCTGTTTATGAGCGAGCAGGAAATGGAAGCAAATGGAAAGGATATTAATGGTAACAGCAGTTTCAATCATAATCTGTGTGTGGCACAACATAACTTAGTTGGAATCGATTGTTTTGGTGTGCTTACTCATAGCATGTCCCATAATGCTCACATTTTAGGTCTACACCACAAAAGATCATATGCAGTTTTGACTCCCTCTGGAAGTGGTTGAAAATGGACAAACTCAAAACATGTATGCCTGTATTTAATGTTGTCCACCTGTGGTCGACGAAAAGCGTCTTGATACCAGCTGTAAACAAGGCTTGACGCAATAACTGTCTGATTGAAATCCCCTGTAAAACCCAGCAGACAAATTGACATACAAAATTACTGAAGACTTGATCAAGATGCTGTAACATCATTTTAAATTCAGTTTGGACGGCAATTTCTTTCAGTTGTTATTGGGTGAAAATAGAGCATTAATCCCACACTGAAATTGGTCTAATGTATATGTAGGCCAATATGTTTGACGTTCATTTTGCATCAAATCAATGTCATATCAAGTTTTTGACGTCAGTTTGATTTGCATATTTGATCTGTTTTTTCTTTTCTGTGTCAATTGCCACTGGGAATGATTTAGTGCATTGTCATCACATCCAGCTGACAAGCTTAGGTAGTTTAAGTTTAGATAACATAGACATGCATGCCACATCAAAGCAGTTCCTCTGACATACTAAAAAGGACATCAAACTGTCTTTAGAGTGCACACGTGTAGAATTCAGCCTGTTTAGAACAGCGAACAAAAAAACGGCTGTTGAAGCCTGCTGGAAACTAAGGAGACAGAGAGAAAAACTGCCCCTGGAATGTTTGGAAAGCCCCCACTGGGAGACTCTGGGGCATTCCAAAACCTTTTAAACCTTTCCCCTGATGCCTCGTAGAGGAACGGATCACCTTGAAGAAGGATAGCGTGAGATTAGAGAAGAAGGGGGAATTGAAGGTCAGTGGCTTTGTCTTTGCCCAGAGTTTTGGGAAAGGCTTCATATGAATGTCAGATTTTTCAACCAGAGATTACTTAGATTCATGAAAGTGTATGGAAGTAAACCTGTGCTGTGACAGTAATTTATGAGTATGGAAACCACTTGGACAAGATCAGAAGCAGCATGGGGTAGAGAAGTATGTAACCACAAAAGATATGTAGATTATGGTTAGTTTCCGGTGAATTATAGATAAGATACTTTGAACAAATAGAGAGAACCTGGTAGTAATAGCTAATGTTTATTCTTGTTTTTTCATGTTGTAAACAAAACTTCAGTTCTTTCTCTTCGCCCAGGAGACCTCAACTAGAGCCAACTTCAGAGTCTTTTGGTGAAAATTTTATTTAACAGCCAAGATTGCAAAGCTGGCGTCAATGTAAGAAGCCCAGACCCCCACCCCCAAATTAAATTAATAATCCACTTCCCCTGACTAGATTTGGCCCCGTTGAACTGTTCTTGCCTAGGCTTGTTAGTAAGGAGTATAACAGCTTTATGGTGCATGCTTCTCAATAATAGTTCAGGATCTGACCATAGAAAGTCCTCCTGCCAAAGGCAAATAGCTCATCTATGGTAAAAGAGCATCATGTGATCCTTCATTTGTCTCTCCTTAACAGGTGTTTGTAGGTCACACCTGCTTTTTTGAAGACGCTGCTCTCGGTGGGCCTCATTCACTAATAACTGCATAAAAATTAGGTACTCAGAACATTTTCTCTGGATTCACGTTTAAACACATACAATTGTTCTTAAGGGCATAGTTCACACAAAAATGTCATCATTCACCCTTCACTTGTTTCAAACCTGTACAAGTTTCTTTCTTCTTGAGATATTTTGAAGAATGTGCGTAATCAAACAGTTTACGGAAGCCATTGACTTCCATAATGTTTTGCCCATAGTGTTAATGCAAATAAATGTTGCATTATTTGCTTAAAGCTTTTCTTTTTTTAAGACAGTTCTTTTCTGAGCCACACCCCTTCAATGGTCACACGGTCACACTTCACAGGAAGTTTGGCTCTGCTGTATACCACGGTGTCCTCTTTGCTTCTAAAAAGTGGTTCCAATAAAAAAAAAAAAAGCTGATACAAGTGATCTTAAAAGTAGTGCTCTCTAGGTGTCTTGGCCTAATACTTGCAGCAGCTATCAGTAATTACTTTAAAATGGCTTTTGTGTTTATGTATGTTTCTTCACAAAACCACATGATAACCGTCCTCATGTGTTGGCGCATTTATCCTGTGATCAAGTTCGTTTAATTATTAAATATTGAATTTACCCTCATTCTTCTACTTATATGCTTCTTTTTACCTGAAGCCAACATCAAGAAAACTTGTTGTCCAGCCAAAAAGCAACAAGTGAGGTACAACTAATGAAAGTTTAGTGGTTTGTCCATGAGAAACATATGGAGCTACTTCCCTCTCTGTGCAGTAAGTGACTGTGAGTCAGAGCACAGATCGAAAACTCAGCTGGAACGTGGGTGAGCTTTTGTTAAAAGACCTTTAAACATTTCAAGTAAGTGAGGGTCATTTATTTGACGTTAGCTCCATCATAAACCCACTGTGGGCAATTTGAAAGTAAAACGATGTCTCTGTCCTTTTAAAGCCCCAGAGTGGACTAAATGTTCTCCTCTGATAATATTAAAATGGTGTCTACTGAATGTGTAGTATTTTCATTGCTTATCTGGCCACCATCAGTTTCTGCTGTTCGTGTTTACAGAAGCAAACTTGCTGACTTCGCCACACATCACACTTCTTTTCGCTTGTTTAGTTTGACATAGACAGCCTGATTATTAATCTCAGTCGAGAATTTTTCTCCGCTCCCTCACAGTTCATTCTTGTAAAACTGCAGATTTAAGGGTAATTTTAAAGTAGTTTTAGGTATTCTTGTTGTTGATTTTCACAATTGCTAATAGCAGCAATGAGATGGGAAATAGTCAACTAGTTGTCCAACTACTCAACTAATTATAGAAGGATACAGTGTTCATTTCTTCACGGATAATTTGTTCCAAAGCATCTGCACCGCATGGCTGTAAAACATGAGCTCACTCTTTACCATCCAGCAAACTTCCAATGTGAGCCTATTGGAAAAGTTTATGAAGTTCATTACTCCAGAGGCCTAGAAGCAAAACTATCTTTTACCCTTGAAAATTGAGGCACATTGTGAAGTGATTGAAGGTCAAATTGGATTTTGGATTTTTACTTTTTCCAGTAATGCAGACTAAATTGTTTCCTAAATTGTTTATGTGCCTTTTACACATTTTACGCTCTAGTTATAGTAAATTAAAGTTATTAAGCTCACACGGGTTGGAGTCAGCCTTATTGATTTTGGGATAAACCACCTAGGATGCTAAAATTTGAGAAGTTAGACTTAAAACCTGCATTTAACAAAAATTTGAATGGATAGTTCAGCCAAAACTGAAAAGTCTGACATCTTTTACTCATCCTTGCATTGTTTCTAAACATGTATGTACATGTTTCTTCTGCAAGAACACAAAAGAAGACATTTTGAAGAATTATTTGTTTTGGACTCCGCTGGCTATGGGTGAAAAGATATTTAAAAAAAATTAAATAATAGGCTATCTTTTGTGTTCAGCAGAAGAAAGGTAGTCATACAGGTTTGAAATGGCATGAGTAAAAGATGACAGAAGTTCAGTTTTCATTGATCTGTCCCTTTAATGTTGATTTGAAAAGCATGGTTTTGATAAATAAATAAATGTACAACAGTTTAAAAACCACTTTCTGACAGGATCCTTCAGGCACATGTGTTTGGTACAGCGCCATCAGCCATCGCTGGTTTGTCGAAGCATTACATTACCCATAAAATGACATAACTCTGGGAGTCGTTCTGCTCTACGAGGCCAAGTTTCCCAATAGACCTGTTTTAGATTGTATGAGGAACTGTGCACAAGATGCTTTTGATTTAACATGCTGCCGGGGCATTGGTCAGTATCCCGCGAGCCCTCCTGATCCTTCGCTTTTCCTTTCAGACAGCTGAGACTGGAGATGGATTTTAAGCCATCAGAAATTTGGATAGAATAAACAAATCACGCAAAGGACATGAACAGATTGTTTGATTGCCAAACACTGGCACTTGTTTGGATAGAAGGCAGTTTCTTCATGTAAAACAGCTTAAGGGATGCAAGTTTGTTGTATCTTTTCTTTTGTTTTCTTAATTTGTTCATGCTTCAGGACTGGGAAAGAGAAAAGGGCAGTGTCCTTTTAATAAGGGGAAATTTCCAGCCTAAAATGGAATTTTGGGATTTGGGATGAACAATCACAGCTCTTTGTTAGTCAGGGATAGAGTGACACCCTCACATTGAGGCTTTGAAGAGACAAAGAGAAGCACAGTCTTTCTTCACCTTTTCATATCATATGCATTTCTGTCCCTCTTCTCAATTTCATCTATAGTTATGAGAGTAAAGCTCATGCTATGAATGGAATACTGTACAGCAGGCCACTATGAGTGGATGTAACTTTATCCAAATCTCTGATTAATCACATTCCTCACTTGGTAATGGATTTTGCTTTATGGCATATTAAGGCATACATTGGAGTTCTACTTCCTAGTGTGCTTGAGGCAGAAAGGAAAATGATTGCTTTAGTTAGAAAGTATTCCCCTCTGCCCTAAGAACACTTAATGGCAAGTAAAACTCCTTTTTACAGAAACAGGTCTTAGTTGGTATTCATTAGAATTTCAGCCTAAGCATTTTAATAATTTTGTGCTGTAATTGAATCAAATCCGTAATTGTCAATCATGTTCGTTCTTGTTTCATAGCTTAATATTTCATTACTGCCTCAATTTTGCAGCTCCTAGAATTATGGGTGTTGGTTTGACAGAAATTAAAAGAAATGTTATGGTCTACATTATATATAAATCCTCATAAGTTCAAGCTTATTTGTATAGCACTTTTTACGATACAAATCGTTGCAAAGCAGCTCTACAGGAAATTACGTTTCCACAATATATTTTTATATTGCAGAACCTTAATATATTTAACTTATGGCAAAATTCGGTAATTCTGTATGTTGTCTGATCATTGGCATCCTCTGAGGTCCTCTGAGGGGTTGGCATTATCTTTTCTCAAGTGTTCGGTCATCTCGGATCATTTAAGGGTTGGATCCAGACTGAAGCTTCTGTAATTCCTAGTTACCACGGGATGTTAGTCCAGAGTTTTGCGACCTTAGGGAGCGGGTTGGATTGTAGCATGGTAGAAGACAAGTTAGGTACGCAGGAGCTAAACCATTTAGGGCCTTATAGGAAAGTAATACTATTTTGTAAATGATACGGAACTTAATAGGTAGCCAGTGTAGAGACTGTACAATTGGGGTAATATGATCATATTTTCTTGACCTGGTAAGAACTATTTTGCCAGTTCATTAGAATCTAGTTGTGGTTTCTTAATAAGAGGCTTAAAAACCGCCAGCTTGAATGGTTTTGGGACGTGACCTAACGATAACGATGAGTTAATAATATTGAGAAGCGGTTCTTCTGCTACAGGTAACAACTCTTTCAGTAGTATAGTGGGTACTGGATCTAATAAACATGTTGTTGGTTTAGATGCACTGATAAGTTTATTTAGCTCTTCCTGTCCTATAGTTGTAAAGCACTGCAGTTTTTCTTTGGGTGCGATGAATGAAGCTGAAATACTAGACACAGTAGAATATACATTTGATATTGTATTTCTGATGTTATCTATTTTATCAGTAAAGAAATTCATTACTATTAAACTGTGAGTGGTGGCGTCTGTTTATTTGTTAATCTAGACGCTGTGCTAAGTAAGAACCTTGGGTTGTTTTGGTTATTATCTATGAGTTTGCAGATATGCTCTGCCCTGGCAGCTTTTAGAGCCTGTCTGTATACTGTTTTTCCATGCAATTCTAAAAACTTCCAAGTTAGTTTTTCTCCATTTGCGCTCAAGATTAGGAGTTTCTTTCTTGAGAGAATGGGTATAACTGTTGTACCATGGCGCAGTACGTTTTTCTCTAACCTTTTTCAATTTGAGGGGGGCAACAGCTTCTAATGTATTAGAGAAGATAGTGCCCATGTTGCTAGTCATTTCGTCTAGTTCATGTTTATTTATGGGTACACAGAGCAGTTGAGATAAATCAGGCAGGTTATTTGTGAATCTGTCTTTGGTGGCTGGAACAATAGTTCTGCCCGGACGATAACGCGGAGCCATATAATTAATATCAGTAATACGCAGCATGCACGATACAAGGAAATGGTCATCATCATCATCACTTTGAGGTACGATATCTATATCAGTAAGATCAATTCCATGCGATATAATTAAATCTAGCGTATGATTAAAACGATGATTGGGCCCGGTGACGTTTTACTTGACTCCAAAAGAGTTTATTAGGTAAGTAAATGCAAGTCCTAACGCATCATTTGTATTATCAACGTGAATGTTAAAATCTCCGACAATTAGCACTTTATCAGCATTAACTAATAGATCTGAGAGGAAATCTGCAAATTCTTTTAGGAAATCTGTATATGGCCCTGGCGGTCTATACACAGTAGCCAGAGCAAGAGACAGGAGAGATTTCTTTTGCATATCTAACAGTGTAACATTAAGCAGAAGTATTCCGAATGAGTTAAACCTCCTGTATCCTGTTTTCTGAGTAACATTGAGAATATCACTATATATTGTTGCCACACCGCCGCCACGACCAGTCTGACGGGGCTCATGTTTATAACAGTAGCTTGGTGGAGTAGACTTGTTTAGACCAAAATATTCATTTGGTTTAAGCCAGGTTTCAGTCAGGCAGGGTTTCATCAAAATTATTATCTGTGATAATTTCATTTACAATAACTGCTTTGGGTGCGAGTGATCTAATATTTAGGAGCCCAAGCTTTAAAAATAGTTTTTGTTCATTTATTTTGCTTTTTTCTGGTTTAATCACGATCAGATTTTTTCTAGATCCTGCATTAAATTTATATTTTGACCTCGCTATTCGGGGAACAGACACAGTCTGTATAGATTGGACAACGCAAGTACTTCTATCTTTTAAGTGGGTAGAACAAAAGTCATCATAGCAGTTATTTGAGAATTGGCTTTCTAGTCAGATGGAGCGTAGCGTCCAGGAGATGTTGTCTGTCAGGAGTTCCGCTCTGACTCTGCTGGGGTGCAGGCCATCAGCATGGAAAAGCCTAGGACGCTCCCAGAAAAGATTCCAATTATTAACAAAGAGCAGTTTCTGTTCTTTACACCATGACAATAACCATTTGTTTAAAGCAAACAGTCTACTGAACCTTTCGTGTCCTCGTCGATACGTGGGAAGTGGTCCTGACACGATGATCATCGTCGCGGGCGATGTGCTGCCTACCGTCTCGATCAGGCTCCTGAAGTCCCTCTTCAGTATCTCCGTCTGCCGCAGCTTGGTGTCGTTAACCCCCGCGCGCAGCACGACAGCACCAATGCTCTCATCGTCCTTCAGGATCACGGGTATCTGCGCAGAAACATCGAGAACACGAGCACCGGGGAAACAGTGAGTGTGCACTTTACCTTCAGCTAGCGTAGCACGGACGTGCCGGATGATGGAGTCTCCGACGATCACAGGGTCACGTTCCGTCTCGCGGAGGGGAGCGAAGCGGTTCCAGGTGGAGATCTCGAAGACCGGAAGCGGCGGAGGGGGAGAGGTCGTCGCCCGGGGTTGGCTCGCGTCTTCCGCTGCTGGTGCACCCAGGGTCCGTGGCGTCCCGGCGCCGGAGTGAAGGACATCTGGGAAGATCGCATCCTGGGTGCACAGGGTCTGTGCAGAGAAACACACGGAGTAGAGGTGGTGGGAGTGTTAGAAGCGTGCTGTATACTTACCCCGGACTTGTGAGCATCAGCCCGGGATGTTTCCAGCGCGGCTCTCCACTCTCTCAGCTGGGCCTGCTTCTCCACCAGGTCGCGGATCTGCTTCTCCATGGCCTCCAGCTGCACCGAATGCAGCTCGAATGTGTCCTCATCTGCACTCAAAGGTAGACACAAAGCCGCCATTTAAGCAATTAACAGTGAAACAATGGTAATGTGTGTGAATAGAGTATTAGCAGTGTAAACGAGATTAGCGGCAGCCACGCTGCGGATGCTAACGGGCTATAAGCTAATAGCAGACTCGAGAAATCAAAATAAAACTAGTGATAACAAGGCGCTCTGATTGGTTTTGTTTTAGAATGCTATAGGGATATATTCACACGTTATAGAAACGAAAATGATAGTGTATAAAATTGTTTTTAAGACAGAAAATAGAAGATAAAAAATCAACTTGATGGAGCTCAAACTCAAAACACGCAGTCACAAATCAGCGCATCAGTTAACAGTTTAGGGTCTGTATGATTTTTTTTAATGAAACTTTTATTCAGCAAGGATGCATTAAATTGATATAGTGACCATAAAAACCTTTACATAATTCAATTTCAAATAAATGCTTTTGTTTTTAACTTTCTATTCATCAAAGATCCTGCAAAAATATATGACAAAAATGTTAAGCGACACAAATGTTTTCAATAATTTTAATAAGAAGAAATGTTTCTTGAGCAGCAAATCAGAAAAACAGAATGATTTCTGAAGAATCATGTGACACTGAAGACTGGAGTAATGGCTGCTGAAAATTCAATTTTGTCATTATAGAAATAAATGTATATACACTGTATATATAAAGAAAAGAAAAATACAATATTACTGTTTTAATTACAGTATATACAGTATTATTGTCTTTTTGATCAAATAAATGCAGCCTTGGTGAGCATAAGAGACTTCTTTCAAAAAATGTCAAAAAAACTAACCTTAACGATCCCAAACTTTTTGAATGGTCATGTAAAAAAAATGTTGAGCTACAATATTATACAAAGAAACTCTTGTCGTTGAGCCCTACAAGGTACAAAAATGGACGCTGACAAACTAGACGTTACAGTAAGTCATTTTCATACTTTTCTGCGGTAACTGACTTCTCAATACACTACTGGAAATTGTGTTTTTGAAGTAGCAATTTCTGGGAAAACGTGCATGAGTCAAGACTTGTGGCAAATAGTTTTAATGCACATTTAGCATGAATAAGAACAACTTGTGAAACATGCTGATTTCATCATCGGACTAGTTTCAATTCTAATTCTGATGGGTTTCATGACACATATGATGCTTCCTGACATCACAGTGTCCAGGAACCACAAGCTCTTATGTTTCCACTGTTGTTTCAACCAGAGTAACATGATTCTTAAAGTCATTTGAATGTGTTTCCATGTACCGCAGTCTAATTATATTTAGATGATAGGGGCGAGAGCACCAGCTGTGAAGACAATTGAGAAGATAAATCATTTGATTTCGGGAGTAAAACAAAAACTCAAAAGTCACCGCACAGAACAAAAAAACTCTCTCCACATGCACGAGGCCGAGCAGAATTTGATTAGTAATGAAGCAGTTGCAGCACCGCAGGAGGGCTTCCTGCCCATTACCTTGCGAACTTTTGATAAAAGCCTGCTGATTTGTGCTGTCCTCTATAAACCCTCACAGGCCAACATAAATGGCCACAAGCCTGTGTAGCATTCCAGCAAGCAACCTTTGTTGTCGCCGCCTGGCCTCGGTTGATTTGTGAAACCTCACTCATAGTGCATACTAACAAGGTTAAAAAGAGACCTCATTGTTGCCCACCTTTGAAAGCCGTTTAGTGCTTTTTTTCTAGCAAGTAGCTTAGGATTGTTTTGAGGAACTCATTTAGTATTTCTTTGGGTGATGCTGTGTTGTTTAGTTATCATTTAACTTCAATTTTGTCTTTTTCTTCTAGCAATTCTCTAGGTTACTATGTTCCTGTTGAAAAAAAAAAAAAAAGGTCACAAGAGGAAGTTAGCTTGCACGTCATTCTGTGGTTGTGAATCAGACAGCTCATAACGGCTTCTTGCGTACACTTTAAGACTTCCTTTAAAAAAAAAAGATTCTCATCTGTTGATTATGATTATGATTAGGAGTATATTGTGAAAAGACATAATTTTGCGATGGCAGCTCTGATATGTTTGTACCTGGCACAGACATTAAATACTTCCTTTTTTATGACTTTTTACACTAACATTTAGCAACTGAATTATATGTTGTGAGGAAACCGACTTCACTAGGTCATAAATATGAGTTTATGCTACAGATAGAAGTATATTTTATCTCTCATATCTCACACTGAAATGTATGTGAGCAGCACAGCTCAAGACTTTATGCTAACATTTTTTTTTTTTCATTCACTGAGCAGGTCTAATGTATTGGCTGAAAGGCAGACATTGTTGAGTGGGTGCTAATCATCAGGCGAATTAAGCAGTCATGAATATTAATTAGGTTTTATGACTAGATGCTCCCGGAAGGTTACCAAGCAACATCTTCATGACTGAATTAATTAATATTCACATGCCTTAATTTTGCAGCTTAATTATTATACAGGGCTGATAAGTGAACTAGCCGTTCAGATTCTACTAGTTGTTTACTTGTTTTGATGATTTTGAAAACTTAGGTACGCACATCCTTAGTATAGACTTCATTGTGCAAATTTTAAGCATTTCACTTGCAAATGTTGCACCGTCCCTCTTTACCGTAACTGTAATACAGAAATAAGCCCAAAAACAAAAGAAATATAAGCACATTTAGACTTAATTTTCACTGTAGATGTTATTAATTTTACATGTTGTGTTGGCTTATTTATAGTTTATAGTATATTCATTTAATTTATCTATCTGTCCAGTTGAATAATGAGTGTATGTAAAGGCTGGGAAAGCCATCAGCGCCTGCTTTCATAGCACAAAATTGGGTCTGTATATGTACTCAACCCCCTCCCCGTTTCCTTCTTTCTGCCCCTTCCATGTTATTTCATGTTCTTCTTTCCTTCCATTTTCCATTTGATCCTCATATAATCCATATTTTTCTACTAGGTCTCTTGACACTGTACAACAGATATGGTACAAATTGGTGTACCACTAACTCTTTTTAAGCATTTAAAAAAAAAAAAAAATAAATAAAAATGATGCTAAAATTAGATGTTTTTTTGTGATTATTGATATAAAAAGACAAAAAAGTTCCCCCAAATCTTAAATGCTTTTAGTTTGTCCTTCTGATATTGATGATCAACATTTTTGAGGGTTAAGCACCTCCTTTCACTGACCATTTACTGAAAAAGAACATTTTGGTATTTTTTTTTATATATATATAGAAGCCGTTAACGGAAAGTGCCTTTTCTCTTTTTGCCATGATTGCTTACACCTCCACTCTCTCAGTGTCCAGACTTGCTAGCTTGCCCTCTCTATCTGAGCATTTAAATTATCCCTTTGACTTAGCTGGCACATGTGCAAAACCAATCACTTACGTTAGCAGCAAGGGCCCCAACACAGACTGAAGGTGTGTGTGTGTGTGTGTGTGTGTGTGTGTGTGTGTGTGTGTGTGGGTGGGTGAGAAGGGGAGTAATGGGGAAGTGGCTTGGACTGAAGAGAACAGACTGTTCCTATAGAGAATGCAAATGTGAAGGAGGAATTTTATGGCCGATCGGCTAGGTGCAGGAGTCAGAGAAGGCAGTAATTGTGGACCAGCCTGAACCCTGCTGGTCCCCATATGCTTAGAATTAACAGCTCTAATCTTTTATAGCTCAATAATGTGATCATTCAGACAAAGCGCTTTAATCTCTGCTCTCTCCACACAAGGTCACAAGTCTCTTAACCCCAAAGAAGCACTTTCTGAGTGAAATTTGAGTGGTGCTTGAACATGCAGAACTCGCTATCACAATGCTGGGATGTTGTGAGTGTTTACCAAGGCAGTGCTATGTGGTCACTAGGGCGTTCAGAGTGGTTTTTAGTATGTGGTTTCTAGGGTGTTCTGGCTGGTTTCTTTAGCCCACATCAAAAGACCCCACCTTTGAGTCTCTATGATATTCTGGTCAATTTAAGTTCCTTAAATATAAGATAATGCACTCAATGTTTTGTTTAAAAGATATTTAACATAAATTACTAGTACAGCTCTCATCACCAGTTTGATGTATAATTAATTTTCAATAGCAATGCGAGATGCACACCAAAGTTTAAAGCTTCGGGGTTAGAGGCTTGTTCTAACCTGCAATGACCATATGTAATAGCAATAAAATTAACCAATGTTTAAGTAACCAATTTTTAATGGATGTCTAAATGTTTTGCTTTTGGAGCCATTATCTTTCTGTTGCCATTTCTCATCTTTTGCATTTGTTGTGTGTTTGTAGCTTCTGAACAAATTTCGGGCCAGAACAGTTTCTCAGTTAAATCGGGAAGAAGCCCTTTGCAGACACTACAAGAAAATGACCAGGTATGTATTTCAGCAATGAAATCATTGAAATGATGTAGATTAACAGCAAATAGGTTATGAAATTATTAAATAAGACAAAGTGAACATGATTATACATTTAAAAGCAATTGGGGGGAGGGGAGGGGTGGCGTAGTTCTGATTAACTGAAGACAGAGTGCTTTTTTCAGGCCCCTGGTGTTGAAGGGACAGATTTTAACAGCAGTGGAAGTTGAATTACAAAAATAACAACCTCACATTCCTGGAGTGGCTCAATTCATTCACCCCCAACACCTTATTTTTACACAATCATCATCTCATAAAGACACATCCAAACCATCTGACAAAACAAAATTATATGCATCACAACTGTGCCAGGGTAGTACTTAACATAATTCAAAATAAAATGTTTTGGTCTGCTCATGTTTTTCCAAATTTGTATGACTGACTTTCTTCTGTTGAAAAGAGGAAAATCCTGGCTGCTCTTTTCTTGTAATAAAAGTAAAAGATAACTGGGTCTGTCAAAATTGGCAAATATAGTATATTAAGAGTAATCCACATGACTTGTGCATCATATAATTTTTTTTTAAAGCTATACATTAGTCTTGTAGATTTACAGACATTGTTCACTGAGTAATGGAAGCAAACAGCCAAGGTGCTCTTGTGTTTTACGGACAAAAGTAAGTTGTATGGGTTTAGAATGACATTATGTGAATGACGGCAGACTTTTCATTTTTGGGCGAACTATTCCTTTAAAGGTCTGAGTGGAACGTCTAGATAAAATCCTTCCAGTTGAAACACTACCAGCTCATCAAATCCTATTATATTCTTGCCGTTATCAAACCCATCTGTAGCTCATCCCCCAGGCAAAACCGTTACCCTCCCATAACAGCTATGTGCCTCATGGTTTCACAAGAACTTCCCTCAAACAGCAACTGTCGTATCAAATAAAGTCACGCAAATATGTCTCTTTGCATGTAGTGCAATCTGTGGTTCCCATAAGTGCACTGTTAAGAAATCCTACATTCGGTTTCAGAAGAAAAGACTTCAGTTTTAAAGCAATAGTTCACCCAAAAATGAAATTCTGTTCTGAATCCATGTGACTTTTTTTTTTTTATATTCCATTTCCTCTTATACCATTCCTTCCTGTCCTCCAGCTGGAGCAGTCTGCAGTGCAGGCCACTCTGCAGGGTCGAAGGGAACTTCTGGAGGAAACCTGTCACACCCACACCCGCAAAAGACGCGTACTCGGCCCAGAGGACCTCCGCCACCTCATAGTGGATGATAAACACAAGTTATTGTATTGCTATGTCCCCAAAGTTGCATGTACAAACTGGAAACGTGTGTTGATGGTGCTAACAGGAGATGGGCGCTATCGCGAGCCACTGGCTATTCCGGCAAACGAGGCTCACGTAGCGGGCAACCTGCGTTCGCTCTCAGAGTACCCCACGGCTGAGATCAACAAGCGCTTACGCACATACCTGAAGTTCGTCTTTGTGCGCGAACCCTTCGAGAGACTTGTCTCGGCATATCGCAACAAATTTACCCGTAGCTACAACACGGCCTTCCATAAACGCTACGGGACCAAAATCATCCGGAGGCATCGAGTGGACCCCCAGTCTG
Source organism: Barbus barbus (assembly GCF_936440315.1). Taxonomy (NCBI): domain Eukaryota; kingdom Metazoa; phylum Chordata; class Actinopteri; order Cypriniformes; family Cyprinidae; genus Barbus; species Barbus barbus. The sequence continues at coordinate 20,325,414 of NC_136718.1, forward strand.
AAGCACTGGAAAAAGGCAATGACGTCTCCTTCGAGGAATTTGTGTATTATTTAGTAGACCCCCAGACTCAGAGAGAGGAACCATTCAATGAGCACTGGGAAAGGGTTCACTCGCTTTGCCACCCTTGCTTGATCCATTATGATGTGGTGGGCAAGTACGAGACTCTTGCACAAGATTCGCGCTACATCCTGAAGCTAGCAGGTGCCGAAGGAGAGGTTAAATTCCCAGCCACATCCAAGAGCACCAGGACCACGGGTGACATGGCTGCCTCGTTCTTCGACAACATCAGTCCTTTTTACCAGAAGAAACTCTTCAACCTTTACCGAATGGACTTCTTGCTTTTTAACTACTCTGTGCCGGCATACTTGAAGTTGAGATGAGGGTTTCAGCATGTTTCAACTGATCCATAACTTGCACAAACGGATGCGAGTCTTGCGGGCACTGATGCTTAAACTTTTGCTCTTGTGTCTGGATTTGAGTGAATTACCTGAGGGAACCTGTAGAGGATGTGCCTTGGATATGGCGTCGACCTCGCTCCCTTGAGGCGAAATTCAGCATTGTGAACAGATAAGTGTTGGCTGGGGTGAATCCCGAAAGTTCACAAAATATTGTCTGTAATTCCTTTGGCTTTGGTAACTTGCGACCGAGCTCCAAGTATGTGGCTTTGTCCTTCTGAATGTTGATAAGTGAAGCGGGATTCTTCATCAACGGACAAATGCTATGAATGTTTAATCTCCTTTGATCTTCACCACCCAAAAGGATATTTATGGTATTATTTACGTAGCATATTTATTGTGGATTTTGCTCTCGAACTGGAACCAGCAAAGCCTTGACGTTAATCTCGAAGAGATTCCTTGAAGCTGATCTCAAAGCCTCCTTTTTAACATTCCCTGGATATGATTTCAGACCTTAACCTTACGCTCAATCACAAAGGTAGTTTCCAAGTCACAGACCGTCAACTGTTTCAAGCAGATAGCTGATAACATGTTGGAAGGAGTCAAGGGTAAGGGATGAATTTAGACCTCTCCTTCATTCGCAAACTTTGGCCAGTTTAGCTACTCTGGAAAGAAATGGTGTTCTCACAGAGTCACCCCTTTATTTAGCATGCAACAGGCTGAGTAAACAGTGCATAGCTGTGGTTGGGGAAAGATAGACCCTCATCAGTGCGGCTCTTGTTAAGGTATAGATGCAGGGTGAGATCCAAACTACTCATTGGGCATTGCAGGTCAACCATCAGCATGATCCTGGGAGGAAACACTCATCTTATGAATTTATAATAAGGGTTGAAGTGCAATAAAGGTTTTTGGAGAGGTACAAGTATGTGTTTAGAGGATTATCTATCCCTTAGAACTCTTAAATTGAGAGGAAATCAATCCCTGACAGTACAGTTTAACGTCTTATTAGTTTTCACAACTGTTCTTTTGGGTCATTAGCACTTGGTTGAAATGACCCTGAATAATTTAGGTATTTCTTCTTGTCTGCGAAAAAGGCTAATGACTCGTTTTTATGGTTGAAATTATGAAATATTTAGAGAAAGGGTGAGAAGACGGAGTCTGACTAATGTCTGGTCCTGGTGCACAGTGGGTATTGTGTGCCACATTGCATAACGAACCTTCCCAAATTGCTCTTGGAAATGTTTTGTTGGAAAATATTTTCTATATAGCTAGTTAGGTTCTATTTCAATGTTGAGCTAGAATCTTACAGCCTTTTGTAAGGACAAAGGGAGTCATCTATAAGTTTAGGTTTGTAATACATTTCAATGGGCAATTATATTTAACGCCACGTCTTTGATTTGAAAGTTACAGGAGTCCCAGTGCTTTTGTCCTGTCATAATGTCATTATTCTAATGTCAAATTATGAATGTGCTGTTAAGAGGATTCATATGAGAAATGTGAGTGTGGGAAAGCCTTTCGCTGTATGAGCTGAGCTGTTGAGAGTATGGCAACAGTATGTGCCATTTGTGATGTAACTAACAGTTTGCACCTGTTTTGAAAGCTTTTGGGCATACATGTGCTGCAAAACTGTGAATGCCAATGTGCACTAGACAGTATGGAATCCTGCTTTGAAGGGTAAATAAACTTTTCATTTTTTTTTTTTTTTCAGTGGACAACACTGAAAAAAAGTTTTTTTTCATCAACCAACAGTGATTATTTCATGTGCTTTCTTTTTTTTTTTTTACATTTAATTGTAAAGGCAAACTGCCTCTGGTACAACAGTGAAACTTGGTTTTCTGGACAAATGTGTTTTCTTTTGTTTTGTTTTTTTAGGGACCACAACACTCAACCGTAGAAACATCATGTGATTAAGGTTAATTATAATTCAGAGTGAAAATATTACAGATGTGTTGAATAACACTGCCACATGAACAATATGATTTTCATCAAGTCATTCAAGTGAACAAACAATTACATTCATTATAAGATTTTGCCATTTTCCAAAGTGTGGTATTTTCAGAAAAAAAAAAATTCAGGTGCAAATAAATTACAAACTGAGAGGTACGTTAGACCCTCTGTATACGAGATATAGTATCCAGTAAAAATATCTAGCAGCAATTATGACCTTGTATGTAGTTACTAAAACAGCAAAGGAATGACTGTCAAAGTTTTGAGACTTTCCCATTTTCTTTAAAAGCAATCATATATTCAAAAACATTTGACAAAAAAAAAAAAATCTAACAAACATCCCAGAATCCTTCAAGGTCTTAAATCTTGTAAACTTCAAATTCAATTTATACATAGCACATAAAAATTTGTAACAATTGCACCTAAAGTTATACCTTAATATACAGTAATCAGGTGACTAGTGTGTATGAAAGCAGCATCACTGAGGCAACAGGACAACACACCAAGAATATAATCATATAACAGACTGTCAGGTAATAAGTCGATACCTGCTGATGTTTTTCATGTTTCTAGTCAACCTATCCTGTAAGCACAAAAACAATGTGGCTGATATTCTGTCTTTAGCATCCCACAGACAAGTTCACATCTCCAAAGCCACTGTAGCCAACCTGGGCAGCAAAGTGGGAGCTGGAGTTGGGAGTGGGTAAAGGAGGAGACATCTAGCATTTTACAAACCGAGCCCCTCCACTAACATGACCAAATGGAAACACAGGGCCAGGAAACCTGTACCCAACAGGTCTCCCAGCGCAGTCAGGTATGGGATGGAGAAGTTATCCGGGTCCAGACCTTTCCTCCACATCAAACGCACAATCAGGTCTGCTGTATAAATTAGGATCCCAACCTGTGAGGAAAAACAAGAATACACATTCAATTATTTCCCATATTATGACAACAGACTGATTTTTCTTTTTAAATAAAATTAATATTAATCCATTATTAATTAATACTTTTAATAATACTTTTGGTCAGCAAAGAGGCACAAAATTTATCAAAAAGGACAGTATAAGGACATTTATTTATATGGGGGTGCACATAACATGACATAACATATATATATATGCGCTGTTATTTTGAACTTTATATTTATTTTAAAAAACACAGTAATATTTCACATTATTACTGTACGTATTGTATTACTCTACATATAGTAGTAAAACTGACCAATGTCTTTACTTCCTTTTGGGGTCCTTTATTAGTATTTTACATCCAAGAGATTTCTTTAAGACTTTAATTAAAATTCAGGATTAGTCACATTTAAAAACACACCCTATTTTATAATGCTAATAAACTGTATTTTTATCCACATCATTCAATTAGGAATTTGGGAGGAGGATGAATAGTCACGCCAATTTCCACATTTGACCTGAAACAATAAAAGCACTATTTTCATGCTTTTTAGCCAGATGATGAAAATCTAAGAGAGAAAATATTGATATATTAAAAATTCAAGTGATCTCATGATTTATTTCATTGCTTATTTCATATCACTGTAAAAAAACTAATGAAGATTCAGTGTTCATCTAAACTTTTAACTGGCCTAAAAGTAATTTATGTAATTTTTTTGTGGTTAATTAGTAATTATTTTTGCAATTGTTTGTCAGTGGTGCAGAATTTAAACACTTGAGCTTTTAGCACTAAGGCTCACCTGAAGCAGAGCAGCACCCACAAAGCAGCAGATAAACACTGGCGTGATGGCAGTGTGGCCTCCTTGGAGCATATTAATGGCAAAAAGAAACAACAGATGACCTGGAACCACCAGGAGGAACAGCACCCGCGCTGACTTAGAGTTCACACCTGAGGAGAAAAATGTGCTTCTTTACTAGTCTACTTCAAAAGCCCATCTCCAAGTGGTCTCTAAATAAGGTTCAAACCTCTCCTTCAATGTAAATCTACAGTATTGTTGTTGTCAATAAAAATCATAGTCTAACACTTTAGAAAATGAATAGCACACCCCTCCTCAAAAACAGCATGGTTTGAGATATCATTCATGTGTGAAGCACAATGGGTTCAGATGATTAATATGCTGAAGAGCAAATATCAGGGTTCATGCTTTGTTCAGCAATAGCAAAGCTTGACTTATCAAACACGACTAATTACCCACTTTATCTCAAGGATCTGAAGGAGTGAATTCATCTGAGGTGCACAAATAGTTTGAAAGTGACCTCACCTGAGGAGAAGAACGTGGCACAGGGGTTGGGCCAGTGCTGTCTCATCTTATAGGGCAGGACTCCAGGTACGCTCCAGAAATGAAGGTAGGTGGAGATCCGACTGGCCTGGATGGCCACCAGATTCCCCCCCACACCTGAAAAGTTCAAAAAGGAAAGAATGCGAGAGATTTCCAATCATTACACCATTACAATTCTCATATTCTCCTCATTTCAGTCGGAAATGAAACGTGTGTTGGAACGCAGCATGTGGCTAGGGGAGTATGTACACTGACGTTCGTCAAATATACATTGTAAGCATATTTTCAGAGTATTCTGTTCACAATTAATAGCTTTTCAATGATTTCGCTCGATGAAAAACTGGCAAACGACGCTCTGTGGAGAATATTACAGCAGGAGGGCATATCAAACTAGGTAATGAAGTATCAAATTAGTCTTTCTGAATCACAGCCGTCTTATGTTCCTCATTAAGGGCAGTTTGTCTCAGGATTGAGCTGGAAAATTAGGGTGCCAGATCCAGATAAACAACTCGAGAAGACGTCAGAGAAGTCTTTGGCTGGGAAATCACAGCTACTACTGGATTAGCCCAATTTTACTACTCCGACATGCTCTATTCCCATTGGGAAGCGTGTAGTTTCCGCCAATACAGTGTTAAGTCATCGTTCGAGAGGGACGGGATGGGTAGAGCACATGTGCAGCTGGGTAGGAACAGAACCAGCGAGGGGAAATCCAAACCAGATTGCTAGAGTTGACAAACCACCACAAGTGATATTTTACGTAAAACCAAACAAACCCTGCCTCAGCTGGGGTTTTTAAGACTATTAGTAATTCCCATCAAAATACTTGACTTCTTTCATGTACTATAAAATGTCGTGAGCGACGAGCCAGTGCTCTGATTTATTGTGACGATTTTGGAATGAGACTGTTTTATTTTGGCAGTGTTGTCCGATCACCTCCCTGAATCCACGAATCGAGTTCCAAATGCAGAAAGAGATGATCAATTTTATTGTAATGAGAAGTTGAAGAGGGAAAGGGGCCTTTAATGATGTTTACAAAATAGTTTTTCCACGTGGTTCTGAGTATGTGAAAGGTGTCTTTGCTCAAAGTATGATTTGTCATTGACATTTACTCACCATTTATGACTGGTGTGAAGACCGCCATCCCCTCAAAGTTCGGATCGCTCACAGTCTTATCAAGAATAAGGCCTCCGAAACTTCAATTGGAAAGTTTCATGAATTTGAAATGTTTAGATCAGTTAACCCACAAATTGTATTTCTGTCATTTGTCATTCTGCCATTACATTAAAAAAATCAAATAAAGTGTTTTGAATTTACATTATTTAATCATGCACATCTTTTTTTATAATTATTACGGTTTCTTAAATCTTAATCAGGAAACAATTTGCTAATTGCTAACAAGGAAATGCTAATGTAATTTCATTGAAATTAAATAGTTTTTAAGTTAAAGAAAAACAACAACAGCAAAAAAAGTGAATTGGGTCACTTAAAAGAATAAAAGTGATTAGTTCTATATATTGCAATTTAATCTAGTAGACTACACATATTAGAGATTTACATTATTTACTACTTAAACAAAATTGTGCTGTGCAGATCACAAAAAAATAGGTAAACTGAACAATCTCAATTTTTTCTGTGAATTCTAAGTACTGCTGATCAACTGGGTTATCATACTTTAAGGCTAATTTTCATTAGTTGTCCATTTATTTATGATTGTGACTACACTCTAAACTGAGCAATTTCTAACTAATAATGTTTAATCATTTTATAGTCATTTTCTACAAATATATATATAATTTTTTTTTTTATATTTATATATTGTCTGTGGGAACCCTGCGTCCTCTATTACAGGCCTCTATTACATTATATATGAATATATGACCATTTTAATGTGTTTATTAACTCTGTGTTTCTGTGACTGTGTCTCTGTATGCACGTTTGTACCTGCTGATGGACATGGCCACTATAACAGGCTGCCAGCCGGACTTCAGAACCTCTTTAATCTGTGGACTCCGTCTAGCGATGAGCACCCAGAGAGGAATGAGCAGCAGGAAGAAGACACACACCAACGGGGACAAGTACCACACATCTGGACACACACAAACATTGTAGATGACACATGCTAGACATAGTAAATAGTTACATATTTTAGATAATGTGCTATGATTTGTGCAAATACAGATTTTAAGGACTCTAGTGAATAAAACTACATAGTACATACATGTGTGATGTTTCTAAACAGAAAGATGATTCCCACTCTCTAACCTCATCCCCATGGAAACCATGTCACCTCTTTGTAATAAAGTAATATTTTAGTGAATTTCTACTGCCCTCTTCTGGTACATTTTAAACAGTTCATGCTCATTAAGTAAGGAATATTTAGAGGTTCTAAAAGAAAAAGTTATTTATTTTTAATTGAATTTTTTATAGTTAATATTTTAATATATATTTAATATAAATGTCATTTAATATAAATAAAATAATAATACTTTATTATATATAATAACTTAATTATTTAATAAATCACTTCATATATATATATATATATATATATATATATATATATATATATATATAAAAAAAAGCAAGTGAATATGTTGTGAAAATTTAAATTGCACAATTTCTAAAAGGTTTTTTTTTTTTAAACACTGCTTTAATCTAATGATTGTCAATAGTTAAAGCTGTTAATAAATATCAGCCTTTTTTAATATGTAATGTACAGTTTTTAGATTTTAAACTAGCAGTTATTAATCCATGAACACCTCTGTACTGGAACAGTGTGCTGCTGACTCCAGCCAACAGAGAAAGAGTGATGAGATCTCCCAGACTGGCTGCTATCGGTGTGGCCACATTATCAGGGTTGATGCCCACTTTCCTGGAGCCAATGATCACACCAATCATCACCAGACCTGGACACGGATGAAAGCAGCAGACTCAGTAACTGACAGGATAATATTAGATTGTAATATTCAAAGAAAAAGACTAAAAGGTCCTGCTTTCTGGAATGCAAATGCTTTTATTAAACAGCATGAATCAGCCTATTAGAATGATTTCTAAAGGATCGTGTAACACAGAAGACTGGAGTAATGACTGCTATTCTTTTGGCTATTTTTTGTTGTTGTTGTTGGACAGTTTAATGGAAATGTGATGGGAATTCATGTTGTTGTTCATGATGTGCAAAGCAACATTGTGTATAATAAATTTCGGAATATTTTAAAATAACAAACGACACCCAGACTATGATTTCAGTATATTTTAGGATGCAAACTGTGATGCATTACTTATTTTTATTCTTTGTTGAATAGAAAGAAGAACACACATTTTTGCATCAATGTAAACATCTTTACAGTCACTTTCGATCAATTTAATAAATTCTTGCTGAAAAAAGTTTTTTGACAAAATTTTTACTTCTTTAACCTCATTTTGTACTGAGCAGAAAGTAATATTGGAACTTCATTTACTACTTCCAAAGTAGTATTTATGCTATTTATACATATTTATGATACGTAATTCTTCCTACCTATATTTTTTTATATATATATTGAGCACAAAGTAATATTTGAACTTGATTTTATCTGCATTGTAGATTGTGAAAAGTGAGCTAAGATATTTTATTTATGATATGCAATTTTTCCTACTTATGCAATCTTGGTTGCTTGTTACTAAAATCATTTTAGAAGCGTATAAATATCTATGAATTTCTAATGAGAAAATTATATTTATGTAACATAACATAAACTAGTGAATCATAAACAATAATGATATTTATTAAGAAAGTACATTGTGATTTCATGTTATTTTGAAGTAATAAGGAGTAGTGTACCCAAGGACAGAGCTGCCACAAATGCGGTGGTAACGCTGCTAGCACACAGGACAGCCGCCTGGTCCAGCTCTACACCCCCTCTGGACAGAGCGCCAAGACCTACGGCCGCAAGAGCTGCCAGGAAGCCCACCACAGTGGCCTGAACCTGAGGAAGACAGCAGAGCAGCTCCACAATCACAGCTGCTCATCAGAGCCTAAGATCATATGCCTTCATTCATAATTAAACTGATTAAAAATTTATTTTCATAATGAGTACTCATTGGTATTCAAGACCGAGGACTCCTGCAGAATGAAGTCTCATAGAGTAATTGTTCATATTCTTTCATATTTATTTAACATTTACTGAATGTTTGTTCGGTTAATTCATGTTTGTATTGTCTAATTTATCTCTGACGGGAAATAAAGCCAGTTTCCAGTGGATTAGGTAAAATATCAATAATATAAAACATCTGTGTGTTTCTGATTGAGCCACCTGAATGAGAGCAAGATTACAGGTCACCATCAGCCACTGCTGTTTGGGGTCATCCATCTGTCCGGTGTTAGCCTGAGGAAGACGCAGTGAAGCAGATAACCGCTTGAAGCATTTTAATTTAATCACGAGACACACTTGATCATCTCAAGGCCATTAAACGCTAAGGTTACAGCTTGAGATAGATTATAAGTAATATATGCATACAGTAATGAATATATTATCCAACTGGATGATAATTTTTACATACAGCAGTAGAGAGACGAGATGCTAGAGTCATCTCCAGGTTTCCTTTGAGCCCGACCAGAGCAGGTACCAGGATGAACACCTCTGTGATCACTTTAAACACATCCCAATGCTGAAACACACACACATACAGATGATATTTAGAAAAACAGTCAGAAACAGTGAACAGCAGGTCTCCATGATACCGAGGTTGACCTGGAACTGTTAAAACACTATTTATGAAATGAAAAGAGAAATGTGTAATTAAGCAATTTAAAACAACAAAAACAGATTTCCGTGGCATTTTAAAACCACAGTATATGGCACAAACACACTCAGATCTTCCTAAAAACTGTAATTTGGAATTTGAAGGAAGTTTATTTTCAGGAAAAATTTTTTTTTAAAAATAGTTGTCAAATAGGCTGAAATCGCGTTTGGTCTCGTACTGTATCGTGTATCTTGTCAGTGTGTGCACTTGCTTGGCCATTTGTAGTTGATAAACAGGAAAGTGGGTTCAAGCGCCAGCAGAAGGCAGTGTAATGGAAGTGGTCTTTAAGAGAAGCAGTCTATCAGCGGAAGTTTAAAATCAGCTCGTAAGTGTATTTACTTGACTCAGTGTTTAGCGCATTTGCCGTTGCTAGGAAACGCTTATTTTGTTTACTAGGATGAGAGTTGCTGAAATCGCGTTTGGTCTCGTACTGTATTTTGTATCTTGTCAGTGTGTGCACTTGCTTGGCCATTTGTAGTTGATAAACAGGAAAGTGGGTTCAAGCGCCAGCAGATGGCAGTGTAATGGAAGTGGTCTTTAAGAGAAGCAGTCTATCAGCGGAAGTTTAAAATCAGCTCGTAAGTGTATTTACTTGACTCAGTGTTTAGCGCATTTGCCGTTGCTAGGAAACGCTTATTTTGTTTACTAGGATGAGAGTTGCTGAAATCGCGTTTGGTCTCGTACTGTATCGTGTATCTTGTCAGTGTGTGCACTTGCTTGGCCATTTGTAGTTGATAAACAGGAAAGTGGGTCCAGCTGAATTGAAATGATCATTTGTTAGATTGGTATAATGAAGGTTATTATACCGCGGCAGCGGTCGCGGCAGTCGTCGTGTGAAGCCCTCTTAGTGTGAAGACCAAAGAGTGTAAGTTAAAGACCATCGACTCTACCGTGCGACTCCACCGGGCAGGGACACCGGCAAGGGATAGTAGTAGCTTTTTATTTAATTTTTTCATTGATATGTTTATTATTGAAATGTTGTTGTTATATGCATGTGTTAATTTTATTTAATTTCTTTATTTTCTTAAATATGTGGGTAGATAGTATTTATAGAGTTGTAACTTTTTAGTTTTAGTTACTTTTTCTTATTTGTAAGTCGCTTTGGACAAAAGCGTCTGATAAATGACATAAGTAAGTAAAGTAAGTAAATATTTCATTATTACATGATAATATGGTCAACATATTATATGAAATTCGAGGTAGTATTTACTAAGATTAATGTAATTTATACAGATTTAAAATACATTTTAAAAACATTAAATAAAAAAATAATTTGAATTATTTTATTACAGTAGTACAATATATTTAATTAGATTAATGACACACTGGAATATGCTTAATAAAATATTTTTATTTAATTTTATTTAATTTTTTTAATAATCTCACTATCCAAAAAAAAATCTTAAATCATTTAAAAAAAATTCTATATATAAAATACATTTTTGTTCTGATTAATTTAAACATTTAAATGCATTTTTCCCTTTTTATTTGCAGCCATTTAATATATACCGTGGAGAATGCTAGTATTTTGTTACGAATATCGCAAAAGATTTTCAAACTAAATTAAACATTTTTTAAATGCATTCACTGAAGCAATCCATCCAAAAGAACCCGCTCAATGAAATGAATTAGAATAACCACTATTAATTTGGAGTGCAAGCCACATGAAATTGCACTCAAAATTGACACTGCATAACTCAAAGGGACAACAAACATAACAACACTAGTGCAATAATACAACAGTAAACAGTAAAACAGTGATTCTCATTACCGATTTAAGCTGTGTTGCATGCTGGGAACTGAAGCCCCACACCTACAGAACAGCACATTGGCTTTCACATACATCACTGCTAATGTGACCATCATTGTCAATATTTTAAAACTGAGTGACGTCTTAATGTACAAGCCATAAACTGAGAAGCTCTCAATCGAATGAAAGAGTACAGATTAATTCAAACTAGGTCAGTTTCAGCTTTTTTTCTGATACTTCCAGTCAAAACACAGACTATAGTCATCAGTAAAGTCATAAATATCATCTCATAATGGGCAAACTGACAAAAGTGTTGATGACTCACTGAATATGAATGGCTTCTTGCACTGTGCGAGTGTGTTTATATTTAGTATGTGTCAGTACACGAGTTGAAAGCTCCTCTCTTCGCAAACCCACTCATGAAGTTAAAAATAGCCATAATGTTTAAATGAACAGATAAGAGGCCGGTGCCAGCCAGCCAGAGGCCGGTATTTTTACCACAGGCACAGTCCAGGCCGGTGTCACGTCACAGGCCCGTCCTGGGATCTAGCCCACTTCTGCTCTAGAAACAAGCTTTCATTCTCTCACCCACCCCCATGAGAATTCAATTAATAGACACAAAACACAGTCCATGCCAACCGCGTCTATCTAAAGGACAGGAACACAAGGAACCTTGTTTAAGGTTACTGGAAGCTAGCATGTGATTGTGAAGTGTGCTGATATCCTATGAGACCTCTGTATAGTGTACAAAAAATGAGTATGCAAATTGTTAACTGAAATATTCAAATATTTTGTGCTAGACTGCAATAGCTTTAGATCTACATTATTCTACAATTTCGCTTAAGGTGTAATAATGGAACACACATTATTGTTAGATTGTTACATTTTAATTTTAGTTAAAAATGTCAGTAATTTTGTAGTGGGTTTTGCCATTTGTGTGTGTGTGTGTGTGTGTGTGTGTGTGTGTACTTAACCATATTTTGGGGACAAATACAACCCAAAAGTGAGGTAAACCTGACAAAATCTCCAAAAACCTCCCTTTGGGGACGTCCTCATTTGTAAAACGGGTTTAAAAATAAACTAAAAGTTTAGGTGTAGGGTTGGTGTAGGGCAATAGCACATACAGTTTGTTCAGTATAAAAACCATTACGCCTATGGAATGTCCCCATTTAGATAGCTAAGTAAACGTGTGTGTGTGTGTGTGTGTGTGTGTGTGTGTGTATTTCTATTCATCTTTATTTTATGTCATCATTTTTCATTTTGTTATTTTTTATGTATTTATTTTTTATCATTAAGTTTTAATTAAGTTTATTTTATCATTTAATACTTGATTTTGTTCCTTCTTTTTTTCAATTAACAAAAAAAATTCTGAGTGTTAGTTAAAATAACAGCAATGCCTTGTAAGTAGTAAAAAAAACACTCACATTTGAACCTTTTATACTATTAAATACTTAAATACTATTATAATTTTTTTAAATGAATGAATTGATCAATGAATTTTATGAAATAATTTAATTTATTAATGTTTTTTCATTATTGTTGCTGTCATGTTATTAAAGCATTAAGCCATTCAAAGCCATGCACTGCAGTTATTTTTCCTAGAATAAGTTAGTTTTAGTCTTATTCTCTTATTCTATATATCTTATTAACCTGGTTTATATCTTTAACATTCAATACTGAAATACTTTAACATTTATCCACTAACAAAATAAACTTAAAAACGCTAATATCATATTTTTAGACATGTATATCATGATATTTCTGAAGTAACGCGAATTTACCATGGTATATGAATATAATAGTATCATGCCCTTACTAAAATACTGCAGTTACACATCCTCCAAGGTACTTCAGTGAAAATCATGGCACTACCATGGCGCATGTCCAAAAAAATTTAACTTTTTTGTATATCAAAATACCATGCTATTACCATCTGATCCCATCACTGAACCATGGTACCGTCAATGGTTCTCAATACTGATTGGACAGCATTATTTACAGATTCAATAATAGATACAACCAAGAAATACAGCAAATCTAGATTAAATCGCTCATACTTGGACAATGTCCATGACGATACCGGCCGCCACCATACCCAGTCCGCCCAGCAGATAAGGCAGTAGAACCTGCGCAGCGATGACATATGAGCTCTCTGGCAAGAAACCATGAGCCGAACGAGTGAGCTTGCAGGTAAAACCTCTGAGCTTCTTCCCCTGATAACAGAGCTCCAACTCTAACTGAGTGACCACCATCTCTGTTACCCCATTCCCCAACGGTGAGGGCCACAGCAGAGATCGACGAGGGTTCCTGGAAGCTTTTAACACCCTCCTAGATGTTCTTACGATTAAACGATGAGGCGATTTAGTATCTTCAGATTGTTCCAGGATAGCAAAGGCCCAAAAAGTTGGCTGAAGCAGGCAGTATATATATTTCAGTTCTTCTTGAAGATGTCATTTGTTCATCTATCAATACCACATGGGTTTTTCGACCAAAATCCAACAGGAACCTTCACATTCAAAAATGTCTCAGCTGAGTTGGTTTTCTGAATGCCAAAATCCACTTCTTGAGAAGCTTCGAGACTTGCCTTATGCCTGATGAAATGAAGAATCTAGTTGTTCTCCACGGCTGTCCCTTGAAGACTGCTACAATAATTTCCAAGCTGCCTTTTTTTTCACACGCAGGTCGCTGGAACGTCCATGTACACAAACACTATGTTCTCCAGAGCACGGCTTTTCTGTGAGTCGTGACTCACATGACAAACGTTCCTTTCCGTATCAGCGTCGATTTAAACTCCTCTCCATCATCAGGCCTGGTCTAACAGGTCTAGAACGTGACAGAAACACATGTTGAGGCTTTATTTCCACTCGTTTCTGTGGGCAGTCCTTTAGGCCCCCTCCTCACTGGTGCATCAGGTCCTCGAACAGTCACTCGTCTAACCCTTATTACTCCCCATCAACCGTTTCATCTGCTCAGTTTTGCGTCTGTCCCCCTGTCCTGCTCTCTGCTAATGTCTCCTCTGATGTATAACTGACCCTGTCTTATCAGCTGTGAATGGGCTGAGTGCTTGGCAGAGGGAAGAGAGGGGGGAAAGGAAAAGATAGATCGAGATTGAACAAGTGTGTGTATGAGAGACAAAGAGACAGATTGAGAACCCATGGGGTTGTAAAAGCAGCGTTGTTCGATTGCTCACCACTCTACCGCTTGCCAGTATGTACAGGACACGTTGGAAAGAGGGGCATGATTCAGCTAAAAAAAAAAACTGCTTGGTTGTGAACACGGCACAGTGACGCAGCAAATCCAGACCCACATCACCAACACACATCTCTGATCTCATTCTTTAAACACCGTCAGGACACCAAATCTCTTAAGACTATTATATGACAACTGGTTCTATAGGCACAGGATATAATATTCAATATTTACTTACTCTCATATGGAAGTCTGTTTCCGCCACGGAATAAAAAAATAAAAAAGGTAATTGTGACTTTTTATCTCACAACTCTGAATTTATATCTCGCTATTTTAAGTTAACATCTCGCAATTCTGACTTTATTTCTCAAAATTCTGAATTTATATTTTGCAATTAAGAATTTACATATTACAATTCTGACTTTTTTGTAGCAATTTCGAGTTTACTACATCTTACAATTCAGACTTTATTTCTCACAGTTTTGAGTTTATATCTTGCAATTATGAATAAACATCTCTCAATTCTGACTTTTTTTTCTAGAAATTCTGAGTTTACATCTTGCAATTCTTACTGTATTTCTCACAATTTTGAGTTTTTAGGGCTGGCCGATATATCGAGGAGCGTCTCGCTGCAGAACACAAGATCCAGGGGGCGTGGCTAGATCCAGATCCAACTCCTCCCACCTTACATATACCTAAACCTACCCATCTCCATCCCCTGATCCCTAAACCCACCCATCTCCACCGCTAAAAACCTACCAATATCCACCCCCTAGATGTGGACCACGCCCCCTGGATCTTGTGGGCTGCAGCGAGCCCTAGATCACTGACAAGCTACACAATATCGCCTTATTCTAGCAATTCCGAGTTTACATCTTGCAATTCTTACTGTATTTCTCACAATTTTGAGTTTATATCTTACAATTATGAAATAACGTCTCAAAATTCTGACTTTTTTTCAAGCAATTCCGAGTTTATATCTTGCAATTATGAATTAACATCTCACAATTCTTATTTATTCTAGCAATTCTGAGTTTACATCTTGTAATTTTGACTTTTTTTCCTCACAATTTGAGTTTATATTTTGCAATTAACATCTCACAATTCTTACTTTATTTTTGACTAATTTTGAGTTTACATCTCACAATTCTGATTTTATTTCTCCTTATTCTGAGTTTATATATCGCAATTCTGACTTTTTTCTCAAAATTTCAGGTTTATATCTTGCAAATCTGACTTATTTCTCGTAATTCTGGGTTTACATCTCAACTTTTTATTACTTTTTCTTGGAATTCCAAGGTTAAATCTCACAATTCTGACTGATTTCTTTTGAGATCTGAGTTTTTATCTCTTGGTGGACATAAAGATCTTATGTCTGTATCACGAACATGTGCAATATGTGTTCAATATATGTTTTGCCACATTTCATTTTGTAGTGACTGGAGTTTTCCAGCTTCAAGAAGGGACACGAGTCACTACTTTTATGGTACTTTGATAACATCGTCCTATTATGTTTGTTTATTTTGTCCATTTTTGGAGCTTGACTGTCCTAAAAACCTATTCAAAAACCGTTCATTCATAGCCTGGTCATTTTGTTAAACATCTCAATTTGTGCTCCACAAAACATACAGCTTTGTAATGACTTCAAAAAAACATAATTTTTGTGTGAACACCTGCATTAAAGCTTAATGATTGGAGTGTTTTTCCAGTCCCTCGCTTTCCGAGTGAATTTTAATCATCACATTAATTTCCCTCACACTCTGCTTCCTGTAAGTGAGGACCATAAATATCAGCACTTGACATGCTGGATAATTAAAGTGGGCACATTAGCTGCTATAGTATCAACCTCAAACTATTGGAAAGTCATATCAGGCTATAAAGTGTTACATAAACTTGCAGAAAGTTCTTCAAAAGTCTCTTACTTGCACACTGTCCAGCACCATGCCTGCCATCACCATCCCCATCCCAGCCAGCAGGTAGGGGAACAGCACCTGCAGACAGATAGAAATGGCCGACTCATCCTCTATCTTAGCCTGGGCTGTTTTGGTCCTGTCCTCCACAGGCTTTTTGGGTGGTATGGTGGGAGGGGGTAACAGCAGGTCATTCTGCCCATCTAGACTGCCAGTCCGATCCAAACCACCCTGCCCCTTCCCTTTCCCCTTTTTGGGCTTCTTGCGGCCACCTCCTTTCCTCTGCCGAACTTCGTCTCCTGCCATAGCGGAGTCTCCGGTCCTCTCCCTCTGAGCAACAGAAAGTCAATTAAAGACAGCTCTTTAACATCGATGCAGGTACATCCAAAAATAAGGGGTTAATTTATTCAAAAACATGTGGCTGGGGTTCATAAGTCTGAGACCAGAAGCTTCTTTTTTTGCATTTTTCTAATGATAAATAATTTGAGTGACAAGCTGCATAACAAACGTAAATATTTGGTGATGTAATAAACATTCTAATGAATTATGATTGTAGGATATCACACTAATATATAAATGTATATATATATATATATATATATATATATATATATATATATATATATATATATATATATACTTTACTTTTAGTCATTTAGCAGACGCTTTTCTCCAAAGCGACTTACAAAAAAAAAAAAATATATATATATATATATATATATATATATTTTTTTTTTTTTTTTTTTGCATTATATTTGTTCAGAAAAATATTTAATAAAATTATAAAATATATAATATCTTGCAATTATGAATTAACATCTAACAATTCTTACTTTTTCTAGAAATTCTGAGTTTACATCTTGTAATTTTTACTTTTTTTCTCACAATTTGAGTTTATATTTTGCAATTATTAATTAACATCTCACAATTCTTACTTTATTTTTGACTAATTTTGAGTTTATATCTCACAATTCTGATTTTTATGCAATATACAATAACATTTTACATAATATAAAAATATATAATAGTATAAAACAAATAAATGTTAAATGTCAACACTTGAACGCTAAAACTGAATCTAAAGGCCATTAAACAATAAAAATAAAAAAAATCACACATTTTCGTTATTTTAAGTAAACATTAACTCAAATAAAATAAAATATTCAAAAAAATATTTTTTTTTATTTTCATTTCTCTTTTTATATTAAAATGAAAATTTAAAAAAAGAACATTAAAATAAAAACGAAAAATAAAAAACTGATTCAAACCATCAATGATACTTACTTTACTTTACTTTTACTTTTGTCATTTAGCAGACGCTTTTGTCCAAAGCGACTTACAAATAAGAAAAAGTAACTAAAACTAAAAAGTTACAACTCTATAAATACTATCTACCCACATATTTAAGAAAATAAAGAAATTAAATAAAATTAACACATGCATATAACAACAACATTTCAATAATAAACATATCAATGAAAAAATTAAATAAAAAGCTACTACTATCCCTTGCCGGTGTCCCTGCCCGGTGGAGTCGCACGGTAGAGTCGATGGTCTTTACACTCTTTACTTTTTTACTTTGATACTAAAATGACATTGTTTATTGCATAATTAATTTCAATTCCCAATTCCAGACTTTTAGTGTGGTGGCAGTCTTTTGAACCCCAAATATACAATTAAAGTAAACATGTATTTTTCCTGATTTATCTGTAAGTGAATGTTTGTTTTTTACATGAAGCATGTGCACACAGTTAAGCTGCACTAGTATTACTGCATCCCTGTTAATGCATTCATGTCTGATAATCAGTTCACAGATATTTGCATTGGTACTTTGTAATAGAAATATAATGATACAAATATAATGATCTAAAATGTATCAACAATCTGATCTGAAAGGTTTCACATCGATCTGATATTCATGTTTTGGTCCATAAGCACTGATGACACGTTGCCATAGCAATATCAAGTCGCACATTCTCATAGATATCACTGACAAATCTCACAACAAAGCAAATAAATGTGCGTCGAAACGGAATGTTATTGATGAGAAGGACAGATGCGGAAAACAATAATGGGTTACACACGGATCATGATGGCTTGTGCTCCACATCAGCAATAGAAAGTCACGTAAAGAACAGCCTACCGTCTCAAATTAGCCCTTCTTTTGTGTTTATATTCATCACATTATATGAAACTTCGCTATCGATAACGATATTAATCACTGTAAATGCTTAAGCGCGTTGAATCACTACTCGAAATGTTTAACTTCCTAGATAGGAAACGAATTCACCAATAGTACTACGGAGAAAGATTAGCTCATGAATATTTATTAGTCACGTGACGGGACGCGCCTGGTAGCTGACGAAGCAACGTCTGCCTGCTGAAATTAATATTCATGAGCAGATTCCTGATTTTGTGCAGTAATTCGACAGAAGACGAACTATGATGTATTCCATCAATGTATGTAAACCAGAATATAGTACTTTTGAGAATAATAACCTAACACAGTCTGTTGTTTTAAAACTTTAACATGCAATCGACTTGCGTTAAGGTTTTAATGTTTACAAATTAGTTTGAGGTGCATTTTTTCAGAGATGTTTTCAGTGAAACAAAGCGGCTTTAATCTACGCATATGTGCTTCTATCATCAGTAAATAGTGGATATTTTTATTCAGTGCCTAGAATCTTCCACTCCGTTCACTACAAAGATTTATTAATTAATTCATTTGGTGATATTTTCTGTCGATTAACCTTACTTAATAGTTATGCTAGCAGGTGGCGACAATCAAAAACTGAACGACATGTGTTTAAAGGAACACTCCACATTTTTGGAAATAGGCTCATTTTACAACTCCCCAAGAGTTTTACCGTTTTTGAATCCATTCAGCCGATCTCCGGGTCTGGAGGTAATAGCACATTTAGCTTAGTTTAGCATAGATCATTGAATCGGATTAGACCATTAGCATCTCGCTCAAAAATGACTAAATAGTTTTGATAACTTTCCTATTTAAAGCTTGACTCTTCTGTAGTTACATCGTGCACTAAGACCGACGGAAAATTAAAAGATGCGATTTTCTAGGCCGACATGGCTAGGAACTATACTCTCATTCCGGCGTAATAATCAAGGAAATTTGCTTCTGTACAGTGGGTGCAGCAGGCGCAGTGATATCACGCAGTGCCTGAAAGTAGTCCCCAGTTCGGTAAAGTGAAGTGAAGTGACATTCAGCCAAGTATGGTGACCCATACTTGGAATTCGTGCTCTGCATTTAACCCATCCAACGTGCACACGCACACACCGTGAACATACACCCGGAGCAGTGGGCAGCCATTTTATGCTGCAGCGCCCGGGGAGCAGTTGGGGGTTCGGTGCCTTGCTCAAGGGCACCTCAGTCGTGGTATTGAGGGTGGAGAGAGCACTGGACATTCACTCCCCCCACCTACAATTCCTGCCGGCCGGGGACTCGAACCCGCAACCTTTGGATTACAAGGCTAATAGTTATGTATAGTTATGATAGTTATGTAAATAGTTATGATATAGCTGGGGACTACTTTCAGGCGCTGCGTAATATTACTGCGCCTGCTGCACCCATTCCTAGCCATAATTACTTAATTTGTAATGAAACATGATATTAAGGAATGAGAGAATAAACATGCTGTCTACTTTTAAAGTTAAGTATATAATAACGTTACTGCTCTACCTTGCATTTTTCCACATTGCAGGTGTCCACGCATGCATCTAACTTCCAAAGGTCATGAAAAGTTGCATAACAGGCAGACAATTTATAATTGAATGTACCAATGGCCCATTTTATGGGAAGCTAATAACACAAATCAATCTCAAATCCAGCTATGGTGTAAGTATACAGCACAGATATGTCCATGCAAATCTAACACTTAAATATCTTACCTACCACAATGTCGCAAAGGAAAGGAAAGTCGTAAGAGACCAGCATAAATCTTAGAGGGCACCGAGAATAACAACGTGAAGTAGGATTGGAGGATTCACAGATAGGGGGGCCTTGGAGAGTGTCTTAAATTTCATCCTGTTGGCAGTTTAGATCAACCCCCTCCTGTCTGACCTCATCTGCCACTGAGAAAATAGTGTTGACAGGGAAACCCACCGCTCCTCTCCCTTCAAAGAGCCAGTTAACCGCTTTCCATACACGTATCACAGTCACTTCACTGCCACCAAATTTGAAATGACAGTGTTTGCATTCACAGGTTTTGGAAAAGCTCTTAGACCGCATTTGGTGGTGTAATTATGCAAACAACTTTAAAGCACAGCATATGACATTCAGTAAGTCAGTTTACACTGAATTTACACTCCGGTAACTTCTGTTGCTTTCAAAACATTGTCTCAAAGGGCTATTACATAACCACATTTTCAAATTTCGGGTTTTTTGTTTATATATTTCATAACAGTATTATGTAATGGTATTCTCATTTGAATTGTCACCATATTTTATTATTTATTTCTTGCAGGAACAAGAGAAAGAAGCCAGACTGTAACAGAATCAAAATCGACATAGATCAAAGATCCTAGACTGTGTTTGGATGTCAAAACTAGCTCACTGAGTACTGCACAGTCCTTCAAAAACAGTAAGGAAAACAGTATTGTAAATGTTTCAACACATAGTATGCTACATAATTGTCACATGATTTACATTACATGTGTGTAATGCTATCATCTGGGAAGTAAGGGTATTTTGCCTTTTCAGTTCAATTTTATATAAAATAGCTATTCTTTATATTTGTATACTTTATATTTCATCACACTGTAAATGGAATGTCAAGTCAGACACATTGCATTGTAGGATACACTATATTACACTGCAGTATAGAGCCGGTCACCCTAGTCTGCATGGAAGTTTATATGTATGCGCGAGTGTTTTATGGATGTGTATGCGCGCGCATCGAGTTTATATGTATGTGCGAATGTTTATAGGTGTGTCTGCATGGAAGTTTATATGTATGCGCGAGTATTTATAGGTGTGTCTGCATGGAAGTTTATATGTATGCGTGAGTATTTATAGGTGTGTCTGCATGGAAGTTTATTTGTATGCGCTAGTGTTTTATGGATGTGTATGCGCGTGCATCGAGTTTATATGTATGTGCGAATGTTTATAGGTGTGTCTGCATGGAAGTTTATATGTATGCGCGAGTAGCTATTTATAGGTGTGTCTGCATGGAAGTTTATATGTATGCGCGAGTATTTATATAGGTGTGTCTGCATGGAAGTTTATTTGTATGCGCGAGTGTTTATAGGTGTGTCTGCATGGAAGTTTATTTGTATGCGCGAGTGTTTTATGGATGTGTATGCGCGCGCATCGAGTTTATATGTATGTGCGAATGTTTATAGGTGTGTCTGCATGGAAGTTTATATGTATGCGCGAGTATTTATAGGTGTGTCTGCATGGAAGTTTATTTGTATGCGCGAGTGTTTTATGGATGTGTATGAGCGCGCATCGAGTTTATATGTATGTGCGAATGTTTATAGGTGTGTGTGCATGGAAGTTTATTTGTATGCGCGAGTGTGTTATGGATGTGTATGCGCGCGCATCGAGTTTATATGTATGTGCGAATGTGCGAGTAGCTATTTATAGGTGTGTCTGCATGGAAGTTTATATGTATGCGCGAGTAGCTATTTATAAGTGTGTCTGCATGGAAGTTTATATGTATTCGCGAGTGTTTTATGGATGTGTACGCGCGCGCATCGAGTTTATATGTATGTGCGAATGTTTATAGGTGTGTCTGCATGGAAGTTTATATGTATGCGCGAGTAGCTATTTATAGGTGTGTCTGCATGGAAGTTTATATGTATGCGGGAGTGTTTTATGGATGTGTATGCGCGCGCATCGAGTTTATATGTATGTGCGAATGTTTATAGGTGTGTCTGCATGGAAGTTTATATGTGTGCGCGAGTAGCTATTTATAGGTGTGTCTGCATGGAAGTTTATGTGTATGCGCGAGTGTTTTATGGATGTGTATGCGTGCGCATCGAGTTTATATGTATGTGCGAGTAGCTATTTATAGGTGTGTCTGCATGGAAGTTTATATGTATGCGCGAGTAGCTATTTATAGGTGTGTCTGCATGGAAGTTTATATGTATGCGCGAGTAGCTATTTATAGGTGTGTCTGCATGGAAGTTTATATGTATGCGCGAGTATTTATAGGTGTGTCTGCATGGAAGTTTATTTGTATGCGCGAGTGTTTTATGGATGTGTATGCGCGCGCATCGAGTTTATATGTATGTGCGAATGTGCGAGTAGCTATTTATAGGTGTGTCTGCATGGAAGTTTATATGTATGGGCGAGTAGCTATTTATAGGTGTGTCTGCATGGAAGTTTATATGTATGCGCGAGTAGCTATTTATAGGTGTGTCTGCATGGAAGTTTATATGTATGCGCGAGTATTTATAGGTGTGTCTGCATGGAAGTTTATTTGTATGAGCGAGTGTTTTATGGATGTGTATGCGCGCGCATCGAGTTTATATGTATGTGCGAATGTTTATAGGTGTGTCTGCATGGAAGTTTATATGTATGCGCGAGTGTTTTATGGATGTGTACGCGCGCGCATCGAGTTTATATGTATGTGCGAATGTTTATAGGTGTGTCTGCATGGAAGTTTATATGTGTGCGCGAGTAGCTATTTATAGGTGTGTCTGCATGGAAGTTTATGTGTATGCGCGAGTGTGTTATGGATGTGTATGCGCGCGCATCGAGTTTATATGTATGTGCGAATGTTTATAGGTGTGTCTGCATGGAAGTTTATATGTATGCGCGAGTATTTATAGGTGTGTCTGCATGGAAGTTTATTTGTATGCGCGAGTGATAACTTCAAACTCTTTGCAATTTTTCTCTGAGAAAATCCTTTCTGATATTGCTCCACTATTTTTCGCCGCAGCATTGGGGGAATTGGTGATCCTCTTCCCATCTTGACTTCTGAGAGACACCGCCACTCTGAGAGGCTCTTTTTATACCCAATCATGTTGCCAATTGACCTAATAAGTTGCAAATAAGCTGTTCCTTATATGTACATTTAACTTTTCCGGCCTCTTATTGCTACCTGTCCCAACTTTTTTGGAATGTGTAGCTCTCATGAAATCCAAAATGAGCCAATATTTGGCATGACATTTCAAAATGTCTCACTTTCAACATTTGATGTGTTATCTATATTCTATTGTGAATAAAATATAAATTCATGAGATTAAGTTTATGAGTAAATTATTGCATTCCTTTTTATTCACAATTTGTACAGTGTCCCAACGTTTTTGGAATCGGGTTTGTACTTCAGTTTGTGTGCATTGAATTTATTTAATACACGAGTTTCACAATTTTAGTTGAATTACTGAAATAAATTTACTTTTCCACCACATTCTAATTTATTGAGATGCACCTGTACATGTGGCAGAGATGTACCGTAAAAATCAATTAAAGACGTAATCAAACAGACGATGAACACTAACAGCAATGATTATAAGTTTTAATCAAACTTTTCTCAGAATTGTGAGATAAAAAGTTGCAATTGTCAAATTCTGACAGGAAAAATGTCAGCTCACAATTCTGACATTTTCTTGCAACTGTGTGTTTATACATTACAATTCTGAGGAAAGGAAGAAAAAAAAGAATTGAGAATTATATCAGGGTGTCTACTACAGACCTTTTTAATACCACCTTTTGTGAAATTTAAGACTAAACCTGTGATGGAAATACACATTATATTACATGCATGTGTGATATTTAATGTTAAAAGAAAACTAAATATCCTCCTGAACCCCAAGCATAGCATTTTGTTCACTGTAATGAACAAAGACTTACAGCATGTAAACAGGCAAACACAACAAATAAACAGGGAAAGAAATTAAATATCAATATTCCCATGAAATATTAGATATTCTAATGAAAATGTTGCTAATTACTACTCCCATTATTACTACTACTATCTCCACTTCTTTTTTCATTTATTTATAGCTATTTTACACACATAATGCATAAAATAAGAGTATATCAATTCATTATGTTTTATCTTTCATAACAGTTGAGAATCATCTTTATACAAAGTTTGGTTAACAAAAATCCTGAAACATAAAAATTGATTGATTGATTCCGTCAAAAATGGTTTTTGCCAATACATGTCTTTTGAACAACACATAAAATGTCCCCTAAAAGCCTAATTTCACAAAACCTTTTTCCCCTGGTTATCAGGAGGATATTATCACTGTCAAAATGCTATCCATTATTACCATACAATGAACTTTTCATATCAGCAGACAATATCCCATACAAAATATCCTCACAAAAGCACTGCATCACCAAGATTTTTGGTGGTATAAACATAAGAAGCTATATTTTCATCAGTGCTCTATCAGCTTTTACATGCTTAAATCTTATTTTTTTATATTTACCCCAAGATGTTATTTACCTTAATAAAGGCCAATTTTTTTAACATTAATAAATGTATGCATCATCTTTAATGTCTAATAATTAGTTAACAAAACAAAAAAAAAAAATCAGAAAATCAAAATGCACTATAGCGCTGTTGCCAATCAAATAAAATTTACAGTGCAAAATTACAACTGCAATAACATTTTGAATAGGCCTATAGAAAAAAGATATGCTGAGGAAAAAGCATACTTTTAAATACACTAAACCGCAAGTAGATGATGTTAATTTGCTTATTAATTTAACCGATTGGTTGGTTCAAAGCGCTGTACTAAAACAATGCGGAGTGTTTCTTGGAGAATGTGAAATACTTCTGCTGTCATCTTTCTTTGGAACTATTTTCATTGGTGAAACAGAACAAACCAGTCAGTATTGTGTTTAAAATTTACTTGTTTGTTGAACTAAAATCAAGGCAATATTTGCACTCGTGAAAATATTGAGCAAAATAGCTCCCTTGTCATGGTATGTTACTTAAATATATTAAACATGTACAATTTTTACCTCTGTATGTTTCGGTTTCTGTGAATTTCTTTATGAGTGCCGTTGCACATTTCAAGCCTCAACAACAGCTGTTTGCGTTGAATGTAATAAAATCAAAAGAATCATTTTAACCCACGGCCACCGGTGAAATCCGAGAGCTCTCTGACTCTCCATAGACAGCAATGGTACTACCACTACAGTCAAGGCACAGAAACATAGTAAGGACGTCGTTAAAATGGTCAGTGATTCAATCATAATTTTACGAAGCTACAAGAATACTTTTTGTACCCCCCCACCAAAAAAAAAAAAAAAAAACGATTTTATTCAACAATTCTTCTCCTCCGTGTGTTCCAAAGATGAACGAAGGTCTTACGGGTTTGGAACGACATTAGGGTGAGTAATTAATGACCGAATTTTCATTTTTGGATGAGCTATCCTTTTAAAGCTCTATAGGAGGAGTTAAGAGTTGAAAATTTCAGTCTCTAAAGAAAACATAATAATAATAATATTAAGTTGAAATAGGTTAACAATATGCAATATACAATGATATACTTTAAAGCCTTACCTAAGACTGCTATTACCAGTACATTCAATATTTGCTAAACTAACAAATCAAAAACAGTCTTCGAATTAATGCTTATTTCCCATTACCCCATTATGAATTACTGAACGATTATTAACTTTTAAGTTCAAAAGACAACCAAATGAACACTTAAGTAGCAAATGTACAGTATTCATATGCATAGAACATAATATTACAGTAAAACTACAACAGGAGTTGTCAAACCTGTCCTGGAGGACCCCCTTCCCTGCACATTTTGTATGTCTCCATCATCAAACACACCTGATTCGACTCATCATCTTGTTAGTAGAGACTGCAAGAACTAAACCGGGTGTGTCTGATAAGGGAGACATACAAAATATGCAGGGCTGGAGGTCCTCCAGGACAGGGTTGAAAACCACTGCACTACAGTATAGGGAACATATTCTCTATTAACTACAATTTTTGCCTTAATTAACTCCTAATTTACTGCTTATTAATAGTTGGTAAGGTAGTTTTTGTAGCATTTAAATTTAGGTATTGGGTAGGATATAGGGATGTAGAATAAGGTCATGCAGAATAAGGCATTAATATGTGCTTATAATATACTAGTAATATGCAAGCTAATAAGCAACTAGTTAAAAGTGAGAGTTGAACTCTACAATAAAGTGTTACCAATATTAATGTCACCAAGAAAGTAGAAACGGATTACAGTACCTTTGTTGTAAAAGGAGATATTTTATTGCTTCATCAGTGTTCATCTTCAAGCAGGCAGTTTGGGTTCTGGATGAAAACAAATCTAACGTTAGTTGTTAACGTTATTCAAAAGCAGCATTACACCCCAAATTAATGCAACTGTCACATAGTACTGAATGTGCATGTGAAACAAAGGTATAAAGATAAAAAAAATCATGTCATTCTCGATTGAAACTGATTTTTGTTTGTGTAAATACGTAAAGGATAAAAAAGAAATACGTAAACTGAAAAATACATTAATAAACGTACAGTCCAGTAATTATTGGGGAAGGGAGAGTTCCGCTGACCGCTGATACAGGTTTGTTGTGTGGTCCACACACTGTAACTCACCAGCGAGTAAAACATCCTCCAGCACCTCTGTGTCCGATTCCACCGCGTTTGAATGTGAAAGACTCCGAGTCCGTACTCACTTAGTTCCGTCAGATAACACCATCCCGACCACGAACATTTTACTCCAATTTCTTCAACAACCGATCGGGCGGCTCGTCGATTTCAAATGTGTGCGCGAGTAGCTATTTATAGGTGTGTCTGCATGGAAGTTTATATGTATGCGCGAGTGTTTTATGGATGTGTATGCGCGCGCGTCGAGTTTATATGTATGTGCGAATGTTTATAGGTGTGTCTGCATGGAAGTTTATATGTATGCGCGAGTATTTATAGGTGTGTCTGCATGGAAGTTTATTTGTATGCGCGAGTGTTTATAGGTGTGTCTGCATGGAAGTTTATTTGTATGCGCGAGTGTTTTATGGATGTGTATGCGCGAGCATCGAGTTTATATGTATGTGCGAATGTTTAAAGGTGTGTCTGCATGGAAGTTTATTTGTATGCGCGAGTGTGTTATGGATGTGTATGCGCGCGCATGGAGTTTATATGTATGTGCGAATGTGCGAGTAGCTATTTATAGGTGTGTCTGCATGGAAGTTTATATGTATGTGCGAGTAGCTATTTATAGGTGTGTCTGCATGGAAGTTTATATGTATGCGGGAGTGTTTTATGCATGTGTATGCGCGCGCATCGAGTTTATATGTATGTGCGAATGTTTATAGGTGTGTCTGCATGGAAGTTTATATGTATGCGCGAGTATTTATAGGTGTGTCTGCATGGAAGTTTATTAGTATGCGCCAGTGTTTTATGGATGTGTATGCGCGCGCATCGAGTTTATATGTATGTGCGAATGTTTATAGGTGTGTCTGCATGGAAGTTTATATGTATGAGCGAGTAGCTATTTATAGGTGTGTCTGCATGGAAGTTTATATGTATGCGCGAGTGTTTTATGTGTATGCGCGCGCATCGAGTTTATATGTATGTGCGAATGTTTATAGGTGTGTCTGCATGGAAGTTTATATGTATGCGCGAGTAGCTATTTATAGGTGTGTCTGCGTGGAAGTTTATATGTATGCGGGAGTGTTTTATGGATGTGTATGCGCGCGCATCGAGTTTATATGTATGTGCGAATGTTTATAGGTGTGTCTGCATGGAAGTTTATATGTATGTGCGAGTAGCTATTTATAGGTGTGTCTGCATGGAAGTTTATATGTATGCGCGAGTAGCTATTTATAGGTGTGTCTGCATGGAAGTTTATATGTATGCGCGAGTGTTTTATGGATGTGTATGCCGCGCATCGAGTTTATATGTATGTGCGAATGTTTATAGGTGTGTCTGCATGGAAGTTTATATGTATGTGCGAGTAGCTATTTATAGGTGTGTCTGCATGGAAGTTTATATGTATGCGAGAGTAGCTATTTATAGGTTTGTCTGCATGGAAGTTTATATGTATGCGCGAGTGTTTTATGGATGTGTATGCCGCGCATCGAGTTTATATGTATGTGCGAATGTTTATAGGTGTGTCTGCATGGAAGTTTATATGTATGCGCGAGTATTTATAGGTGTGTCTGCATGGAAGTTTATATGTATGCGCAAGTGTTTTATGGATGTGTATGCGCGCATCGAGTTTATATGTATGTGCGAATGTTTATAGGTGTGTCTGTATGGAAGTTTATATGTATGCGCGAGTATTTATAGGTGTGTCTGCATGGAAGTTTATATGTATGCGCGAGTGTTTTATGGATGTGTATGCGCGCGCATCGAGTTTATATGTATGTGCGAATGTTTATAGGTGTGTCTGCATGGAAGTTTATATGTATGCGCGAGTAGCTATTTATAGGTGTGTCTGCATGGAAGTTTATATGTATGCGCGAGTGTTTTATGGATGTGTATGCGCGCGCATCGAGTTTATATGTATGTGCGAATGTGCGAGTAGCTATTTATAGGTGTGTCTGCATGGAAGTTTATATGTATGGGCGAGTAGCTATTTATAGGTGTGTCTGCATGGAAGTTTATATGTATGCGCGAGTAGCTATTTATAGGTGTGTCTGCATGGAAGTTTATATGTATGCGCGAGTATTTATAGGTGTGTCTGCATGGAAGTTTATTTGTATGAGCGAGTGTTTTATGGATGTGTATGCGCGCGCATCGAGTTTATATGTATGTGCGAATGTTTATAGGTGTGTCTGCATGGAAGTTTATATGTATGCGCGAGTGTTTTATGGATGTGTACGCGCGCGCATCGAGTTTATATGTATGTGCGAATGTTTATAGGTGTGTCTGCATGGAAGTTTATATGTGTGCGCGAGTAGCTATTTATAGGTGTGTCTGCATGGAAGTTTATGTGTATGCGCGAGTGTGTTATGGATGTGTATGCGCGCGCATCGAGTTTATATGTATGTGCGAATGTTTATAGGTGTGTCTGCATGGAAGTTTATATGTATGCGCGAGTATTTATAGGTGTGTCTGCATGGAAGTTTATTTGTATGCGCGAGTGATAACTTCAAACTCTTTGCAATTTTTCTCTGAGAAAATCCTTTCTGATATTGCTCCACTATTTTTCGCCGCAGCATTGGGGGAATTGGTGATCCTCTTCCCATCTTGACTTCTGAGAGACACCGCCACTCTGAGAGGCTCTTTTTATACCCAATCATGTTGCCAATTGACCTAATAAGTTGCAAATAAGCTGTTCCTTATATGTACATTTAACTTTTCCGGCCTCTTATTGCTACCTGTCCCAACTTTTTTGGAATGTGTAGCTCTCATGAAATCCAAAATGAGCCAATATTTGGCATGACATTTCAAAATGTCTCACTTTCAACATTTGATGTGTTATCTATATTCTATTGTGAATAAAATATAAATTCATGAGATTAAGTTTATGAGTAAATTATTGCATTCCTTTTTATTCACAATTTGTACAGTGTCCCAACGTTTTTGGAATCGGGTTTGTACTTCAGTTTGTGTGCATTGAATTTATTTAATACACGAGTTTCACAATTTTAGTTGAATTACTGAAATAAATTTACTTTTCCACCACATTCTAATTTATTGAGATGCACCTGTACATGTGGCAGAGATGTACCGTAAAAATCAATTAAAGACGTAATCAAACAGACGATGAACACTAACAGCAATGATTATAAGTTTTAATCAAACTTTTCTCAGAATTGTGAGATAAAAAGTTGCAATTGTCAAATTCTGACAGGAAAAATGTCAGCTCACAATTCTGACATTTTCTTGCAACTGTGTGTTTATACATTACAATTCTGAGGAAAGGAAGAAAAAAAAGAATTGAGAATTATATCAGGGTGTCTACTACAGACCTTTTTAATACCACCTTTTGTGAAATTTAAGACTAAACCTGTGATGGAAATACACATTATATTACATGCATGTGTGATATTTAATGTTAAAAGAAAACTAAATATCCTCCTGAACCCCAAGCATAGCATTTTGTTCACTGTAATGAACAAAGACTTACAGCATGTAAACAGGCAAACACAACAAATAAACAGGGAAAGAAATTAAATATCAATATTCCCATGAAATATTAGATATTCTAATGAAAATGTTGCTAATTACTACTCCCATTATTACTACTACTATCTCCACTTCTTTTTTCATTTATTTATAGCTATTTTACACACATAATGCATAAAATAAGAGTATATCAATTCATTATGTTTTATCTTTCATAACAGTTGAGAATCATCTTTATACAAAGTTTGGTTAACAAAAATCCTGAAACATAAAAATTGATTGATTGATTCCGTCAAAAATGGTTTTTGCCAATACATGTCTTTTGAACAACACATAAAATGTCCCCTAAAAGCCTAATTTCACAAAACCTTTTTCCCCTGGTTATCAGGAGGATATTATCACTGTCAAAATGCTATCCATTATTACCATACAATGAACTTTTCATATCAGCAGACAATATCCCATACAAAATATCCTCACAAAAGCACTGCATCACCAAGATTTTTGGTGGTATAAACATAAGAAGCTATATTTTCATCAGTGCTCTATCAGCTTTTACATGCTTAAATCTTATTTTTTTATATTTACCCCAAGATGTTATTTACCTTAATAAAGGCCAATTTTTTTAACATTAATAAATGTATGCATCATCTTTAATGTCTAATAATTAGTTAACAAAAAGTTTATATGTATGCGCGAGTAGCTATTTATAGGTGTGTCTGCATGGAAGTTTATATGTATGCGCGAGTGTTTTATGGATGTGTATGCCGCGCATCGAGTTTATATGTATGTGCGAATGTTTATAGGTGTGTCTGCATGGAAGTTTATATGTATGTGCGAGTAGCTATTTATAGGTGTGTCTGCATGGAAGTTTATATGTATGCGCGAGTGTTTTATGGATGTGTATGCCGCGCATCGAGTTTATATGTATGTGCGAATGTTTATAGGTGTGTCTGCATGGAAGTTTATATGTATGCGCGAGTAGCTATTTATAGGTTTGTCTGCATGGAAGTTTATATGTATGCGCGAGTGTTTTATGGATGTGTATGCCGCGCATCGAGTTTATATGTATGTGCGAATGTTTATAGGTGTGTCTGCATGGAAGTTTATATGTATGCGCGAGTATTTATAGGTGTGTCTGCATGGAAGTTTATATGTATGCGCAAGTGTTTTATGGATGTGTATGCGCGCATCGAGTTTATATGTATGTGCGAATGTTTATAGGTGTGTCTGTATGGAAGTTTATATGTATGCGCGAGTATTTATAGGTGTGTCTGCATGGAAGTTTATATGTATGCGCGAGTGTTTTATGGATGTGTATGCGCGCGCATCGAGTTTATATGTATGTGCGAATGTTTATAGGTGTGTCTGCATGGAAGTTTATATGTATGCGCGAGTAGCTATTTATAGGTGTGTCTGCATGGAAGTTTATATGTATGCGCGAGTAGCTATTTATAGGTGTGTCTGCATGGAAGTTTATATGTATGCGGGAGTGTTTTATGGATGTGTATGTGCGCGCATCGAGTTTATATGTATGTGCGAATGTTTATAGGTGTGTCTGCATGGAAGTTTATATGTATGCGCGAGTAGCTATTTATAGGTGTGTCTGCATGGAAGTTTATATGTATGCGCGAGTGTTTTATGGATGTGTATGCGCGCGCATCGAGTTTATATGTATGTGCGAATGTTTATAGGTGTGTCTGCATGGAAGTTTATTGGTATGCGCGAGTGTTTTATGGCTGTGTATGCGCGCATCGAGTTTATATGTATGTGCGAATGTTTATAGGTGTGTCTGCATGGAAGTTTATATGTATGGGCGAGTAGCTATTTATATGTGTGTCTGCATGGAAGTTTATATGTATGCGCGAGTAGCTATTTATAGGTGTGTCTGCATGGAAGTTTATATGTATGCGCGAGTATTTATAGGTGTGTCTGCATGGAAGTTTATTTGTATGTGCGAGTGTTTTATGGATGTGTATGCGCGCGCATCGAGTTTATATGTATGTGCGAATGTTTATAGGTGTGTCTGCATGGAAGTTTATATGTATGCGTGAGTAGCTATTTATAGGTGTGTCTGCATGGAAGTTTATATGTATGCGCAAGTGTTTTATGGATGTGTACGCGCGCGCATCGAGTTTATATGTATGTGCGAATGTTTATAGGTGTGTCTGCATGGAAGTTTATATGTATGCGCGAGTAGCTATTTATAGGTGTGTCTGCATGGAAGTTTATATGTATGCGGGAGTGTTTTATGGATGTGTATGCGCGCGCATCGAGTTTATATGTATGTGCGAATGTTTATAGGTGTGTCTGCATGGAAGTTTATATGTATGCGCGAGTATTTATAGGTGTGTCTGCATGGAAGTTTATTTGTATGCGCGAGTATTTATAGGTGTGTCTGCATGGAAGTTTATTTGTATGCGCGAGTGTTTATAGGTGTGTCTGCATGGAAGTTTATTTGTATGCGCGAGTGTTTTATGGATGTGTATGCGCGCGCATCGAGTTTATATGTATGTGCGAATGTTTATAGGTGTGTCTGCATGGAAATTTATATGTATGCGCGAGTATTTATAGGTGTGTCTGCATGGAAGTTTATTTGTATGCGCGAGTGTTTTATGGATGTGTATGCGCGCGCATCGAGTTTATATGTATGTGCGAATGTGCGAGTAGCTATTTATAGGTGTGTCTGCATGGAAGTTTATATGTATGGGCGAGTAGCTATTTATAGGTGTGTCTGCATGGAAGTTTATATGTATGCGCGAGTAGCTATTTATAGGTGTATCTGCATGGAAGTTTATATGTATGCGCGAGTATTTATAGGTGTGTCTGCATGGAAGTTTATTTGTATGCGCGAGTGTTTTATGGATGTGTATGCGCGCGCATCGAGTTTATATGTATGTGCGAATGTTTATAGGTGTGTCTGCATGGAAGTTTATATGTATGCGCGAGTAGCTATTTATAAGTGTGTCTGCATGGAAGTTTATATGTATGCGCGAGTGTTTTATGGATGTGTACGCGCGCGCATCGAGTTTATATGTATGTGCGAATGTTTATAGGTGTGTCTGCATGGAAGTTTATATGTATGCGCGAGTAGCTATTTATAGGTGTGTCTGCATGGAAGTTTATATGTATGCGGGAGTGTTTTATGGATGTGTATGCGCGCGCATCGAGTTTATATGTATGTGCGAATGTTTATAGGTGTGTCTGCATGGAAGTTTATATGTGTGCGCGAGTAGCTATTTATAGGTGTGTCTGCATGGAAGTTTATATGTATGCGCAAGTGTTTTATGGATGTGTATTCGCGCGCATCGAGTTTATATGTATGTGCGAATGTTTATAGGTGTGTCTGCATGGAAGTTTATATGTATGCGCGAGTATTTATAGGTGTGTCTGCATGGAAGTTTATTTGTATGCGCGAGTGTTTATAGGTGTGTCTGCATGGAAGTTTATTTGTATGCGCGAGTGTTTTATGGATGTGTATGCGCGCGCACCGAGTTTATATGTATGTGCGAATGTTTATAGGTGTGTCTGCATGGAAGTTTATATGTATGCGCGAGTATTTATGTGTCACTGTGTGGCATCCCCTCTTCTTTTTATAACAGTCTGCAAACGTCTGGGGACTGAGGAGACAAGTTGCTCAAGTTTAGGAATAGGAATGTTGTCCCATTCTTGTCTAATACAGGCTTCTAGTTGCTCAACTGTCTTAGGTATTCTTTGTCGCATCTTCCTCTTTATGATGCGCCAAATGTTTTCTATGGGTGAAAGATGATGTAGATGATGATAACTTCAAACTCTTTGCAATTTTTCTCTGAGAAAATCCTTTCTGATATTGCTCCACTATTTTTCGCCGCAGCATTGGGGGAATTGGTGATCCTCTTCCCATCTTGACTTCTGAGAGACACCGCCACTCTGAGAGGCTCTTTTTATACCCAATCATGTTGCCAATTGACCTAATAAGTTGCAAATAAGCTGTTCCTTATATGTACATTTAACTTTTCCGGCCTCTTATTGCTACCTGTCCCAACTTTTTTGGAATGTGTAGCTCTCATGAAATCCAAAATGAGCCAATATTTGGCATTGTAGCGAAGGCTACTTTCTTGGAGGATAATAGGGCTGATTTGAAATGGAGGAGCAGTGTACCAGGTGTGTCGGTCAGAACACGACAGAGAGGGAAGTGATAAGCTTGAACTGGTTTAATTTGACAAATAGGTAAATATACATCAGAGGGGGGAGCCAATCATCAACTTGCACATTTACAATGTCCACTTGGATACGCCAGAACTTCCAGCTACAATGAAGGCAGCCACAGTGAATCAATCGAGCCTCCAGAGGTTGAATTCAGAGGGATCAAATTAGTCCAGGAAAATGAACAGTCAGTTTAAGCTCGTTTGAGTAATGTCCTGACTTTAGATTAGCTGTGCTGTATCTTGACCAGATGAGAGTGATAGATGAATTGTGCTGGGATTTGGGGCGTGTGTGTGTGTGTGGTTTGCCTGTAACAGACAAGCAGCAGTACTCTAATAAGTGAACACATATCACAGCATTAATACACAACTATTAACTCCTCCCCTCACAAACATATTTAACATTTACTGGAATTATCAATCAACACAAGAGGTTATATCATCCTAAACATATCTATAAATATTTGTAGAAAGCCATCCTTGCTCAACTGAATGTCAAAGTGCCGTAACATAACATTACACGGCTGATAACTGCGTCATACCATCTGACAATGAGCATAGATCAGCGGACGCGATAGTATAATCCTTACTCACTCTTATGAGACGCACAAAGCACAATATCCACCCGATCCGTGGCTGGGAATCGATGCTATTCCTCTCCTCCGCGTTCGTGTCACTGATGAACTGATATCTGCTGCAGCTGTTGCAATATCCGGGCGTTTCCCCTTTCACTTCCTATCCCTTGAACGCGCCGTACTTTCATAATAAGGGTCCCTGTTATAGTCAGCGCTACCGTACTCCTAATTCCCCACGTCTCCTTTTGCACAGCCGCCCCCAAATTGCGTGCAATTTGTTCCTGCAAAAGGCTCACACCTCAGTGTGTAGACACTGGAGGGCCTTTCCCAGTCTCATCTGCGTCTGGAATCATTGGGAGAGTGATAAGTCGGGCAACCGGCCGGGTGTAGACTTTGTCTTTGACTTGAATGTCTGCAGCTCTCACATGACCATCTGCACTCTGATGCACTTTGATAACCCTACCAACTGGCCAGAGTGCACGGGGAAATTGCGGGTCTATCACCAGCACTACTGAATTCACTGCCAGATCAGCTGGAGTACCATGCCACTTCTGCCGGCATTGTAGAGTTGGAAGGTAACACCTGATAAATCTTGCCCAGAAGTGATCTGCTATGACCTGGCCGTGTCGCCATCTCCGCTTGCTTAGACCCTCACACTTAGG
This sequence comes from Barbus barbus, assembly GCF_936440315.1. Lineage (NCBI taxonomy): Eukaryota > Metazoa > Chordata > Actinopteri > Cypriniformes > Cyprinidae > Barbus > Barbus barbus. The sequence continues at coordinate 20,361,077 of NC_136718.1, forward strand.
GTAAACAACTGGAGGGAGTGCTCCATCCAGCCGCCCCATCAACAGGACATTTGGGGTCACTGCATCCAAGTCTGCAACACTGGACGAGGTGTAACCCAGAGGTTTAGCATTCAGTATAGCCTCGACCTCTAGTAAGACTGTGGATAAGACCTCCTCGGAGACCGGTGGAACTCCTATGACGGTATACAGCGCTGTCTTGACAGACCTGATCTCCCTCTCCCAGGTGCCCCCGAAGTGGGGAGCTGCAGGGGGGTTGAAGCGAAATGCAATCTTCTGCTTGGCTAGAAGGCGTTGAAGATCGGAGGACATGTTGTTAAAAGACTCACGGAGCTCCTTCTCCCCTGCTTTGAAGTTCGTACCCTGGTCTGAGTAGAGCTCAGCAGGGTTCCCTCTGCGAGCGATGAACCGCCTGAGACTCATCAAGAAGGAGTCCGCATCCATATTGTGCATGAGGTCTAAATGTACTGCCCGGGTGGTAAGGCACTTATAAATGATGCCCCATCTCTTCTCTGAGCGTCGTCCTATCTTGACCTGAAACGGTCCAAAGCAGTCGACACCCGTTGAGTAGAACGGTGGCTTGTATAAGCGTAGACGGGCCACAGGTAAGTCCGCCATCTTCGGGATCGCCGGCTTAGATTTCCATCTTCGGCACTCTTCACACTGGTGTTGCATTCTCCGAATGGCTTCTCTCCCCCTAAGGATCCAGAAGGCCCGACGCATCTCTGCGAATACTCGCTCAGGGCCTGGGTGACAGAGACGAGCATCATAGTCCTGGATGAGGAGTTTTGTCGCTGGATGCAAAGGGTCTAAAACAATAGGGTGTTTGAACGTGGGGTCTAACCCTTCCGCGTGCCGAAGTCTTCCCCCAACCCGTATAATTCCCTCGACAGGGTCAAGTTCGGGGGAAAGAGTGAGGAGACGACTACTTCGGAGTACGGCTTTCCCTGCTCTGAGGTGCCGTATCTCCTCTTGGAAGCATTCCGCCTGGACTCTCTGGAATATCGTCATCTCTGCCTGCTGATAGTCTGCTGCTGTCAGGACCTTCTCTTGGTCTGCGGCTCCGTGCTCTTCCTGTGCTACAGCCTCAACCATGTCTCCCCAGCTAAGGTATGACTGGCTCGAAGATGTCTCTCGTAGGTCTGCTCTCGATACTACTCCGCACGAAATCGACTTCTTGTACTCTATGACTTCCTGTTTTGTCACCTCCACAGGTAGTGATGGCCATTCAGCAGGTCCTTTGAGGAGGAAGGAGGGCCCTTGGCTCCAACGGTTCGGCTCGGCCAACTCTGCCAATGTCTTCCCTCTGGTTACATCATCTGCCGGGTTCTGCACGGAGTCGACGTAGCGCCAAGTACTTCCCTCTGTAAGCTCTTGGATCTCGGCTACACGAGTACCCACAAAGACTTTAAAACGGCATGACTCTGACTGCAACCAGGTCAGCACTGTTGTAGAGTCGCTCCAAAGGATTGTCTGATTTATCTTCATCGTCAATTCTCTCTCTATTGTCTTTGCTAATAGGGCGGCCATCAGGGCACCACAGAGCTCAAGGCGGGGAATGGAGTGCTGTCGACGGGGTGCCACTCTGGATCTAGCTGCCATGAATGCAAGGTATACTTGACCCTGGTCATCTTCTGTCCTCAGGTAAGAGACGGATCCATAGGCCTTTTCAGAGGCATCACTAAACACGTGGACCTGTCTGGAGATCACCATCTGGTCGGTATGGGGTGGAGCATAAGGCCGGGGTAACGAAATACGTGACAGCAGAGGTAACTCAGATTCCCACTCCTCCCATGCCCTTTGCAGATCGTGAGGGATGAGTGGGTCATCCCAGTCACGTGGCTTGTCCCACATGCTCTGGACAATCAGTTTGGCGCGAGTCGTGTAGGGTGCGATAAATCCCAGGGGATCATATTGTCGGGCTAGCACCTTGTAAACATTCCTCATCGTGAGCGCACCATACTCCAAAGGTCGGCTCTTGTAGCACAAGGCATCCGTCTGCCAGTGCCAGCTAAGGCCCAGGGCCGGTTCTAACAGGCCTGGTTCTTCATGTGTAAGCCATCGTTCCAGACTATCAGATTTTGCTTCGGTAGGTAGGTGTCTGAGTATGTCAGGTATGTTACTAGCCCACTGGCGAATCTCGAACCCTCCAGCTGCCAACACTTTCCTCAGCCGATCCACCAATTCCTTGGCTTCGTCTGGGGTAGGCACACTCTGTAGACAATTATCCACGTAAAAACAGCGCTCCACTGAATGTCTGACTCCATCTTCAGGACCTCCGTGATCTCTGGCATGCATTTGGAGAGAGAATGTGGCACAACATGGTGAACACGCTGTGCCAAATGGCAAGACCTGCCACTCAAAGACTTCAGGGGAGTCCTCCCGTTTCATGTCTCTCCAGATGAACCTGAGAAGAGGCCGGTCTTCAGGCAAGAGCTGGACTTGGTGGAACATTCCTCGGATGTCGCCACAGACTGCCACCGCATGTTCCCTGAAGCGCAGTAAAACTCCCAGCAGAGAGGCTCCCAATGTTGGTCCAGGAAGAAGGGTGTCATTGAGGCTTCGACCTTGGAATTGAAAGGAGCAGTTGAAGACCAAACGACTCTTCCCATTATGGTTTACCAAGTGGTGTGGTATATACCACGATTCATCTGAGGTCAAGGCTTCTCTGGGGTCAATCTTCTTGACCGCTCCAGTCTCCACTAACTTGCGAATCGCTGCACAGTACTCATCAGCTCGTAGGGGGTCCCGGGCCAAGCGTCTCTCCAGACTTCTGAGGCTGGGTAGGACAGCTTCCTTGGGAGCTCTGAGCGGGGGAACATCTCGCTTCCTTAGCAGAGGGGTGGCGTATCGGAGGATGCCTGCAATCTGTACACGCCTCGTCTTGGCCTCCAGAAGCTCCAACGCTTCCTTATCCTGCTTTGATCTCATAACCGACTTGCTGGTCTGGGATGGCAGTATGTCCATCTTCCAGAGCCTCTCAACGTTCTGCATCAGCTCGGTCATCTGGGGTGAGATACTAGTAAAGAGACACTGCTGGGCGCTCGGGGCCCACTGGGTAATGTGGGCAGGTCCTTGAAGTGTCCATCCCAGTCTTGTGCGGATGGCTGCCGGTCCACCAGGAGGGCCCAGTCTCACCGGTTCGATCGGAGTGAGTAGATGAGGGTAGTCCGCTCCAATCAGCACTAGTGGTTTAACATGTACAAATGGCTCAAGAGGAAGATCTACCAGGTGACGGTACTTCCTCTTCAAACTGGCGATTGGGTAAGTATGGTCTGCTAAATCCAAGCGCGGTGAGGTGAATGCATCCACTATCCGAAAGGTTCTCTTGGGATTAGTTGGGGATGAGATATTGAACGAGACAGCGGCTCCCTTCAGGGCTTGAACCTCCTGTCGTATGGTCCGCAGAGCGAGGTCCTCTGGCTTCTTATGTAGGCCCAGCTTGTCAGCAGCCTCAGGGAGGAGCATGGTGCGCTCGGAACCATCGTCCAGGATTGCATATGTGTTTAATGTCCGGTCCTTGTTACGCAGTAAAACTCGGACGACTTTCAGCAGAACACGAGGATGGTCCGATGGTTTGTCGAGATAGAGAACTTCTGCACTGGTTTTCACCAGGCAACTTTCAGACTTTGGCTGCTCCGCCTTGGGGCGTGAGTTAACGTCATGAAGAACCCTCAGATGCTTTCCCTGACACACATCGCAGGGCCTCTTGAGGTCGCATTGTGCCGCTTGATGTGCTCTCCCGCATCTCCAGCATCTCCTGTTAACCCTGATCCACTCTATGATCTCCTCTTTATTGAGTTTCTGGAAATGTGGGCACTTGTTCAGGAAGTGCTGCGTGTCCTCACAATACGGACAGTAGGGTTTTGCTTTACTTTTCCACCCCTGTGCAAATGAGCTCTGACCCTCTCGCCGGGATACGGGGTTCGGCGTACAGCCTTCTGCTCCATGGAGTACCGTAGCCGGGGGTCTACTGCGACGTTTCTCAACGCGGTAGCCTGGTAGCCCTTGGGCACGAGTGTCGGTGAGGTTGTCATAGCCTTGACACCACGTCTCATATCGAAGCCATTCCGCCAGGTCAAGCAACGTATGAGTATGTCCAGGACGATGGAACATCTGACGTCGGAAGTTAGCTCTCATCTCCATCGGAAGCTTGGCGAGGAGTCGGGCTACATGTGAGCCACATCTCAGCTCGACTTCTCCGTCTGGCCCCAGTGTCTGTAGCATACCCACAAGTGACTGCACGTGCAGAGAGAACCTCTCAAAGGCAGCTATATCCCCTCTTCTAATCTCAGGAGAATCTATCACCGCAGCGATCCTCTTCAAGGCGATATGGTGCGGCTGGCCATACTTCTCAGTCAAGGCTGCCATAGTGTCTGTGTACGGCTGAGGCGAGTTGATCAAGGAGTCGGCGATAAGACAGGCTTCTTCAAGTTTCACGTGATCTACCAGAATCTGATACTTGAAAAGCTCCGGAACGTCAGTGGGTATCAAGTTCGTTAAAGCTAATTTCAGCCGAGAGAACTCCATCGGGTCATTATTAACGAAAAGTGGAATTTTCGGCGCCGGCCCCCTGTACTCTACTACTCCTGGGGAATCTGACATGGGTGAGAACTGTCGGCCTGAAGCAGGGGGTGGCGCCTGGGTATAAGGCCTAGCTGGATACTGAGTGGGGACTGCCTCCTCTGGCCGATATATACTGGGCTGCGGCCGTGCAATGGGTGAGTAAAGCTTTGGCCTCTGGGTGCTGGACCGGATGTCGTACTCTTCTGGATCTTGCCTAAGCTGAGGGGGATTCAAACTCCGAGGGGTAGAATGTGGATGAGTGGGAGCTGCGGTCCTAGATGATACACTATCCTTAATGAGCTGTAGCTCGCTCATCATTCGGTCTATGACAATGAACACTCGCTGCTCCTCACCAACTGCGGACCTGGGAGGATTATCAATTAAAGGCCACGGCGGAGGAGGCAGTTCCTCGTCATACTCCTCTTCATCTAGGGCTAACGAGTCTTCTGGTAATGGAATCGGTGGCACTGGCCATTGCTCTGAGGTCTGATCCCGCTGAACTGTTCCTCCCATTGTAATTGAGGCTGTCAACTCACGTGATTCCTGCTGAGTACCATAAGGTGAGGTGAAACTTTCTCTGTGCCCACTCGACTCAGCTCCCTCTTCTGTGTGGGTTGTATAGGTAGGTAGCCGTCCTAAACTTGTGTCGATAAAGCTCTCCTCTGAGCTTGGTAAATAATCACACTGTGTCTGAGGGGTTCTACTCCACGTCACGTGAGGCTGCGAGCTCCATTCTTCCCTTCTAGGCACGGGTTGTGCTGGACTGCCATGTGCTGAGCCGTATTTCTTGGGACGCACCACATTGATCGCGTAATCTCTCAGATAGGATGGCGGTCTCACCTGACGTTTGGGCCGAACGGATGGGCCCCCTAATGCTTCGCCGCTCTGTTGCATACTCCCAGCACCACTGCTATCCGGCTCGAAGGACCACAAATGTAGCGAAGGCTACTTTCTTGGAGGATAATAGGGCTGATTTGAAATGGAGGAGCAGTGTACCAGGTGTGTCGGTCAGAACACGACAGAGAGGGAAGTGATACGCTTGAACTGGTTTAATTTGACAAATAGGTAAATATACATCAGAGGGGGGAGCCAATCATCAACTTGCACATTTACAATGTCCACTTGGATACGCCAGAACTTCCAGCTACAATGAAGGCAGCCACAGTGAATCAATCGAGCCTCCAGAGGTTGAATTCAGAGGGATCAAATTAGTCCAGGAAAATGAACAGTCAGTTTAAGCTCGTTTGAGTAATGTCCTGACTTTAGATTAGCTGTGCTGTATCTTGACCAGATGAGAGTGATAGATGAATTGTGCTGGGATTTGGGGCGTGTGTGTGTGTGTGGTTTGCCTGTAACAGACAAGCAGCAGTACTCTAATAAGTGAACACATATCACAGCATTAATACACAACTATTAACTCCTCCCCTCACAAACATATTTAACATTTACTGGAATTATCAATCAACACAAGAGGTTATATCATCCTAAACATATCTATAAATATTTGTAGAAAGCCATCCTTGCTCAACTGAATGTCAAAGTGCCGTAACATAACATTACACGGCTGATAACTGCGTCATACCATCTGACAATGAGCATAGATCAGCGGACGCGATAGTATAATCCTTACTCACTCTTATGAGACGCACAAAGCACAATATCCACCCGATCCGTGGCTGGGAATCGATGCTATTCCTCTCCTCCGCGTTCGTGTCACTGATGAACTGATATCTGCTGCAGCTGTTGCAATATCCGGGCGTTTCCCCTTTCACTTCCTATCCCTTGAACGCGCCGTACTTTCATAATAAGGGTCCCTGTTATAGTCAGCGCTACCGTACTCCTAATTCCCCACGTCTCCTTTTGCACAGGCATGACATTTCAAAATGTCTCACTTTCAACATTTGATGTGTTATCTATATTCTATTGTGAATAAAATATAAGTTCATGAGATTAAGTTTATGAGTAAATTATTGCATTCCTTTTTATTCACAATTTGTACAGTGTGCCAACGTTTTTGGAATCGGGTTTGTACTTCAGTTTGTGTGCATTGAATTTATTTAATACACGAGTTTCACAATTTTAGTTGAATTACTGAAATAAATTTACTTTTCCACCACATTCTAATTTATTGAGATGCACCTGTACATGTGGCAGAGATGTACCGTAAAAATCAATTAAAGACGTAATCAAACAGACGATGAACACTAACAGCAATGATTATAAGTTTTAATCAAACTTTTCTCAGAATTGTGAGATAAAAAGTTGCAATTGTCAAATTCTGACAGGAAAAATGTCAGCTCACAATTCTGACATTTTCTTGCAACTGTGTGTTTATACATTACAATTCTGAGGAAAGGAAGAAAAAAAAGAATTGAGAATTATATCAGGGTGTCTACTACAGACCTTTTTAATACCACCTTTTGTGAAATTTAAGACTAAACCTGTGATGGAAATACACATTATATTACATGCATGTGTGATATTTAATGTTAAAAGAAAACTAAATATCCTCCTGAACCCCAAGCATAGCATTTTGTTCACTGTAATGAACAAAGACTTACAGCATGTAAACAGGCAAACACAACAAATAAACAGGGAAAGAAATTAAATATCAATATTCCCACGAAATATTAGATATTCTAATGAAAATGTTGCTAATTACTACTCCCATTATTACTACTACTATCTCCACTTCTTTTTTCATTTATTTATAGCTATTTTACACACATAATGCATAAAATAAGAGTATATCAATTCATTATGTTTTATCTTTCATAACAGTTGAGAATCATCTTTATACAAAGTTTGGTTAACAAAAATCCTGAAACATAAAAATTGATTGATTGATTCCGTCAAAAATGGTTTTTGCCAATACATGTCTTTTGAACAACACATAAAATGTCCCCTAAAAGCCTAATTTCACAAAACCTTTTTCCCCTGGTTATCAGGAGGATATTATCACTGTCAAAATGCTATCCATTATTACCATACAATGAACTTTTCATATCAGCAGACAATATCCCATACAAAATATCCTCACAAAAGCACTGCATCACCAAGATTTTTGGTGGTATAAACATAAGAAGCTATATTTTCATCAGTGCTCTATCAGCTTTTACATGCTTAAATCTTATTTTTTTATATTTACCCCAAGATGTTATTTACCTTAATAAAGGCCAATTTTTTTAACATTAATAAATGTATGCATCATCTTTAATGTCTAATAATTAGTTAACAAAACAAAACAAAAAAATCAGAAAATCAAAATGCACTATAGCGCTGTTGCCAATCAAATAAAATTTACAGTGCAAAATTACAACTGCAATAACATTTTGAATAGGCCTATAGAAAAAAGATATGCTGAGGAAAAAGCATACTTTTAAATACACTAAACCGCAAGTAGATGATGTTAATTTGCTTATTAATTTAACCGATTGGTTGGTTCAAAGCGCTGTACTAAAACAATGCGGAGTGTTTCTTGGAGAATGTGAAATACTTCTGCTGTCATCTTTCTTTGGAACTATTTTCATTGGTGAAACAGAACAAACCAGTCAGTATTGTGTTTAAAATTTACTTGTTTGTTGAACTAAAATCAAGGCAATATTTGCACTCGTGAAAATATTGAGCAAAATAGCTCCCTTGTCATGGTATGTTACTTAAATATATTAAACATGTACAATTTTTACCTCTGTATGTTTCGGTTTCTGTGAATTTCTTTATGAGTGCCGTTGCACATTTCAAGCCTCAACAACAGCTGTTTGCGTTGAATGTAATAAAATCAAAAGAATCATTTTAACCCACGGCCACCGGTGAAATCCGAGAGCTCTCTGACTCTCCATAGACAGCAATGGTACTACCACTACAGTCAAGGCACAGAAACATAGTAAGGACGTCGTTAAAATGGTCAGTGATTCAATCATAATTTTACGAAGCTACGAGAATACTTTTTGTACCCCCCCACCAAAAAACAAAACAAAACGATTTTATTCAACAATTCTTCTCCTCCGTGTGTTCCAAAGATGAACGAAGGTCTTACGGGTTTGGAACGACATTAGGGTGAGTAATTAATGACCGAATTTTCATTTTTGGATGAGCTATCCTTTTAAAGCTCTATAGGAGGAGTTAAGAGTTGAAAATTTCAGTCTCTAAAGAAAACATAATAATAATAATATTAAGTTTAAATAGGTTAACAATATGCAATATACAATGATATACTTTAAAGCCTTACCTAAGACTGCTATTACCAGTACATTCAATATTTGCTAAACTAACAAATCAAAAACAGTCTTAGAATTAATGCTTATTTCCCATTACCCCATTATGAATTACTGAACGATTATTAACTTTTAAGTTCAAAAGACAACCAAATGAACACTTAAGTAGCAAATGTACAGTATTCATATGCATAGAACATAATATTACAGTAAAACTACAACAGGAGTTGTCAAACCTGTCCTGGAGGACCCCCTTCCCTGCACATTTTGTATGTCTCCATCATCAAACACACCTGATTCGACTCATCATCTTGTTAGTAGAGACTGCAAGAACTAAACCGGGTGTGTCTGATAAGGGAGACATACAAAATATGCAGGGCTGGAGGTCCTCCAGGACAGGGTTGAAAACCACTGCACTACAGTATAGGGAACATATTCTCTATTAACTACAATTTTTGCCTTAATTAACTCCTAATTTACTGCTTATTAATAGTTGGTAAGGTAGTTTTTGTAGCATTTAAATTTAGGTATTGGGTAGGATATAGGGATGTAGAATAAGGTCATGCAGAATAAGGCATTAATATGTGCTTATAATATACTAGTAATATGCAAGCTAATAAGCAACTAGTTAAAAGTGAGAGTTGAACTCTACAATAAAGTGTTACCAATATTAATGTCACCAAGAAAGTAGAAACGGATTACAGTACCTTTGTTGTAAAAGGAGATATTTTATTGCTTCATCAGTGTTCATCTTCAAGCAGGCAGTTTGGGTTCTGGATGAAAACAAATCTAACGTTAGTTGTTAACGTTATTCAAAAGCAGCATTACACCCCAAATTAATGCAACTGTCACATAGTACTGAATGTGCATGTGAAACAAAGGTATAAAGATTAAAAAAATCATGTCATTCTCGATTGAAACTGATTTTTGTTTGTGTAAATACGTAAAGGATAAAAAAGAAATACGTAAACTGAAAAATACATTAATAAACGTACAGTCCAGTAATTATTGGGGAAGGGAGAGTTCCGCTGACCGCTGATACAGGTTTGTTGTGTGGTCCACACACTGTAACTCACCAGCGAGTAAAACATCCTCCAGCACCTCTGTGTCCGATTCCGCCGCGTTTGAATGTGAAAGACTCCGAGCCCGTACTCACTTAGTTCCGTCAGATAACACCATCCCGACCACGAACATTTTACTCCAATTTCTTCAACAACCGATCGGGCGGCTCGTCGATTTCAAATGTGTGCGTGAGTAGCTATTTATAGGTGTGTCTGCATGGAAGTTTATATGTATGCGCGAGTGTTTTATGGATGTGTATGCGCGCGCATCGAGTTTATATGTATGTGCGAATGTTTATAGGTGTGTCTGCATGGAAGTTTATTTGTATGCGCGAGTGTTTATAGGTGTGTCTGCATGGAAGTTTATTTGTATGCGCGAGTGTTTTATGGATGTGTATGCGCGCGCATCGAGTTTATATGTATGTGCGAATGTTTATAGGTGTGTCTGCATGGAAGTTTATATGTATGCGCGAGTATTTATAGGTGTGTCTGCATGGAAGTTTATTTGTATGCGTGAGTGTTTTATGGATGTGTATGAGCGCGCATCGAGTTTATATGTATGTGCGAATGTTTATAGGTGTGTCTGCAAGGAAGTTTATTTGTATGCCGAGTGTGTTATGGATGTGTATGCGCGCGCATCGAGTTTATATGTATGTGCGAATGTGCGAGTAGCTATTTATAGGTGTGTCTGCATGGAAGTTTATATGTATGCGAGAGTAGCTATTTATGCGCGAGTAGCTATTTATAGGTGTGTCTGCATGGAAGTTTATATGTATGCGCGAGTGTTTTATGGATGTGTACGCGCGCGCATCGAGTTTATATGTATGTGCGAATGTTTATAGGTGTGTCTGCATGGACGTTTATATGTATGCGGGAGTAGCTATTTATAGGTGTGTCTGCATGGAAGTTTATATGTATGCGGGAGTGTTTTATGGATGTGTATGCGCGCGCATGGAGTTTATATGTATGTGCGAATGTTTATAGGTGTGTCTGCATGGAAGTTTATATGTGTGCGCGAGTAGCTATTTATAGGTGTGTCTGCATGGAAGTTTATATGTATGGGCGAGTGTTTTATGGATGTGTATGCGCGCGCATCGAGTTTATATGTATGTGCGAATGTTTAAAGGTGTGTCTGCATGGAAGTTTATTTGTATGCGCGAGTGTGTTATGGATGTGTATGCGCGCGCATGGAGTTTATATGTATGTGCGAATGTGCGAGTAGCTATTTATAGGTGTGTCTGCATGGAAGTTTATATGTATGCGGGAGTGTTTTATGCATGTGTATGCGCGCGCATCGAGTTTATATGTATGTGCGAATGTTTATAGGTGTGTCTGCATGGAAGTTTATATGTATGCGCGAGTATTTATAGGTGTGTCTGCATGGAAGTTTATTAGTATGCGCCAGTGTTTTATGGCTGTGTATGCGCGCATCGAGTTTATATGTATGTGCGAATGTTTATAGGTGTGTCTGCATGGAAGTTTATATGTATGCTCGAGTATTTATAGGTGTGTCTGCATGGAAGTTTATTTGTATGTGCGAGTGTTTTATGGATGTGTATGCGCGCGCATCGAGTTTATATGTATGTGCGAATGTTTATAGGTGTGTCTGCATGGAAGTTTATATGTATGAGCGAGTAGCTATTTATAGGTGTGTCTGCATGGAAGTTTATATGTATGCGCGAGTGTTTTATGTGTATGCGCGCGCATCGAGTTTATATGTATGTGCGAATGTTTATAGGTGTGTCTGCATGGAAGTTTATATGTATGCGCGAGTAGCTATTTATAGGTGTGTCTGCGTGGAAGTTTATATGTATGCGGGAGTGTTTTATGGATGTGTATGCGCGCGCATCGAGTTTATATGTATGTGCGAATGTTTATAGGTGTGTCTGCATGGAAGTTTATATGTATGTGCGAGTAGCTATTTATAGGTGTGTCTGCATGGAAGTTTATATGTATGCGCGAGTAGCTATTTATAGGTGTGTCTGCATGGAAGTTTATATGTATGCGCGAGTGTTTTATGGATGTGTATGCCGCGCATCGAGTTTATATGTATGTGCGAATGTTTATAGGTGTGTCTGCATGGAAGTTTATATGTATGTGCGAGTAGCTATTTATAGGTGTGTCTGCATGGAAGTTTATATGTATGCGCGAGTAGCTATTTATAGGTTTGTCTGCATGGAAGTTTATATGTATGCGCGAGTGTTTTATGGATGTGTATGCCGCGCATCGAGTTTATATGTATGTGCGAATGTTTATAGGTGTGTCTGCATGGAAGTTTATATGTATGCGCGAGTATTTATAGGTGTGTCTGCATGGAAGTTTATATGTATGCGCGAGTGTTTTATGGATGTGTATGCGCGCATCGAGTTTATATGTATGTGCGAATGTTTATAGGTGTGTCTGTATGGAAGTTTATATGTATGCGCGAGTATTTATAGGTGTGTCTGCATGGAAGTTTATATGTATGCGCGAGTGTTTTATGGATGTGTATGCGCGCGCATCGAGTTTATATGTATGTGCGAATGTTTATAGGTGTGTCTGCATGGAAGTTTATATGTATGCGCGAGTAGCTATTTATAGGTGTGTCTGCATGGAAGTTTATATGTATGCGCGAGTGTTTTATGGATGTGTATGCGCGCGCATCGAGTTTATATGTATGTGCGAATGTTTATAGGTGTGTCTGCATGGAAGTTTACATATATGCGCGAGTAGCTATTTATAGGTGTGTCTGCATGGAAGTTTATATGTATGCGGGAGTGTTTTATGGATGTGTATGTGCGCGCATCGAGTTTATATGTATGTGCGAATGTTTATAGGTGTGTCTGCATGGAAGTTTATATGTATGCGCGAGTAGCTATTTATAGGTGTGTCTGCATGGAAGTTTATATGTATGCGCTAGTGTTTTATGGATGTGTATGCGCGCGCATCGAGTTTATATGTATGTGCGAATGTTTATAGGTGTGTCTGCATGGAAGTTTATTTGTATGCGCGAGTGTTTTATGGCTGTGTATGCGCGCATCGAGTTTATATGTATGTGCGAATGTTTATAGGTGTGTCTGCATGGAAGTTTATATGTATGGGCGAGTAGCTATTTATATGTGTGTCTGCATGGAAGTTTATATGTATGCGCGAGTAGCTATTTATAGGTGTGTCTGCATGGAAGTTTATATGTATGCGCGAGTATTTATAGGTGTGTCTGCATGGAAGTTTATTTGTATGTGCGAGTGTTTTATGGATGTGTATGCGCGCGCATCGAGTTTATATGTATGTGCGAATGTTTATAGGTGTGTCTGCATGGAAGTTTATATGTATGCGCGAGTAGCTATTTATAGGTGTGTCTGCATGGAAGTTTATATGTATGCGCAAGTGTTTTATGGATGTGTACGCGCGCGCATCGAGTTTATATGTATGTGCGAATGTTTATAGGTGTGTCTGCATGGAAGTTTATATGTATGCGCGAGTAGCTATTTATAGGTGTGTCTGCATGGAAGTTTATATGTATGCGGGAGTGTTTTATGGATGTGTATGCGCGCGCATCGAGTTTATATGTATGTGCGAATGTTTATAGGTGTGTCTGCATGGAAGTTTATATGTATGCGCGAGTATTTATAGGTGTGTCTGCATGGAAGTTTATTTGTATGCGCGAGTATTTATAGGTGTGTCTGCATGGAAGTTTATTTGTATGCGCGAGTGTTTATAGGTGTGTCTGCATGGAAGTTTATTTGTATGCGCGAGTGTTTTATGGATGTGTATGCGCGCGCATCGAGTTTATATGTATGTGCGAATGTTTATAGGTGTGTCTGCATGGAAATTTATATGTATGCGCGAGTATTTATAGGTGTGTCTGCATGGAAGTTTATTTGTATGCGCGAGTGTTTTATGGATGTGTATGCGCGCGCATCGAGTTTATATGTATGTGCGAATGTGAGAGTAGCTATTTATAGGTGTGTCTGCATGGAAGTTTATATGTATGGGCGAGTAGCTATTTATAGGTGTGTCTGCATGGAAGTTTATATGTATGCGCGAGTAGCTATTTATAGGTGTATCTGCATGGAAGTTTATATGTATGCGCGAGTATTTATAGGTGTGTCTGCATGGAAGTTTATTTGTATGCGCGAGTGTTTTATGGATGTGTATGCGCGCGCATCGAGTTTATATGTATGTGCGAATGTTTATAGGTGTGTCTGCATGGAAGTTTATATGTATGCGCGAGTAGCTATTTATAAGTGTGTCTGCATGGAAGTTTATATGTATGCGCGAGTGTTTTATGGATGTGTACGCGCGCGCATCGAGTTTATATGTATGTGCGAATGTTTATAGGTGTGTCTGCATGGAAGTTTATATGTATGCGCGAGTAGCTATTTATAGGTGTGTCTGCATGGAAGTTTATATGTATGCGGGAGTGTTTTATGGATGTGTATGCGCGCGCATCGAGTTTATATGTATGTGCGAATGTTTATAGGTGTGTCTGCATGGAAGTTTATATGTGTGCGCGAGTAGCTATTTATAGGTGTGTCTGCATGGAAGTTTATATGTATGCGCAAGTGTTTTATGGATGTGTATTCGCGCGCATCGAGTTTATATGTATGTGCGAATGTTTATAGGTGTGTCTGCATGGAAGTTTATATGTATGCGCGAGTATTTATAGGTGTGTCTGCATGGAAGTTTATTTGTATGCGCGAGTGTTTATAGGTGTGTCTGCATGGAAGTTTATTTGTATGCGCGAGTGTTTTATGGATGTGTATGCGCGCGCACCGAGTTTATATGTATGTGCGAATGTTTATAGGTGTGTCTGCATGGAAGTTTATATGTATGCGCGAGTATTTATGTGTCACTGTGTGGCATCCCCTCTTCTTTTTATAACAGTCTGCAAACGTCTGGGGACTGAGGAGACAAGTTGCTCAAGTTTAGGAATAGGAATGTTGTCCCATTCTTGTCTAATACAGGCTTCTAGTTGCTCAACTGTCTTAGGTATTCTTTGTCGCATCTTCCTCTTTATGATGCGCCAAATGTTTTCTATGGGTGAAAGATGATGTAGATGATGATAACTTCAAACTCTTTGCAATTTTTCTCTGAGAAAATCCTTTCTGATATTGCTCCACTATTTTTCGCCGCAGCATTGGGGGAATTGGTGATCCTCTTCCCATCTTGACTTCTGAGAGACACCGCCACTCTGAGAGGCTCTTTTTATACCCAATCATGTTGCCAATTGACCTAATAAGTTGCAAATAAGCTGTTCCTTATATGTACATTTAACTTTTCCGGCCTCTTATTGCTACCTGTCCCAACTTTTTTGGAATGTGTAGCTCTCATGAAATCCAAAATGAGCCAATATTTGGCATTGTAGCGAAGGCTACTTTCTTGGAGGATAATAGGGCTGATTTGAAATGGAGGAGCAGTGTACCAGGTGTGTCGGTCAGAACACGACAGAGAGGGAAGTGATAAGCTTGAACTGGTTTAATTTGACAAATAGGTAAATATACATCAGAGGGGGGAGCCAATCATCAACTTGCACATTTACAATGTCCACTTGGATACGCCAGAACTTCCAGCTACAATGAAGGCAGCCACAGTGAATCAATCGAGCCTCCAGAGGTTGAATTCAGAGGGATCAAATTAGTCCAGGAAAATGAACAGTCAGTTTAAGCTCGTTTGAGTAATGTCCTGACTTTAGATTAGCTGTGCTGTATCTTGACCAGATGAGAGTGATAGATGAATTGTGCTGGGATTTGGGGCGTGTGTGTGTGTGTGGTTTGCCTGTAACAGACAAGCAGCAGTACTCTAATAAGTGAACACATATCACAGCATTAATACACAACTATTAACTCCTCCCCTCACAAACATATTTAACATTTACTGGAATTATCAATCAACACAAGAGGTTATATCATCCTAAACATATCTATAAATATTTGTAGAAAGCCATCCTTGCTCAACTGAATGTCAAAGTGCCGTAACATAACATTACACGGCTGATAACTGCGTCATACCATCTGACAATGAGCATAGATCAGCGGACGCGATAGTATAATCCTTACTCACTCTTATGAGACGCACAAAGCACAATATCCACCCGATCCGTGGCTGGGAATCGATGCTATTCCTCTCCTCCGCGTTCGTGTCACTGATGAACTGATATCTGCTGCAGCTGTTGCAATATCCGGGCGTTTCCCCTTTCACTTCCTATCCCTTGAACGCGCCGTACTTTCATAATAAGGGTCCCTGTTATAGTCAGCGCTACCGTACTCCTAATTCCCCACGTCTCCTTTTGCACAGCCGCCCCCAAATTGCGTGCAATTTGTTCCTGCAAAAGGCTCACACCTCAGTGTGTAGACACTGGAGGGCCTTTCCCAGTCTCATCTGCGTCTGGAATCATTGGGAGAGTGATAAGTCGGGCAACCGGCCGGGTGTAGACTTTGTCTTTGACTTGAATGTCTGCAGCTCTCACATGACCATCTGCACTCTGATGCACTTTGATAACCCTACCAACTGGCCAGAGTGCACGGGGAAATTGCGGGTCTATCACCAGCACTACTGAATTCACTGCCAGATCAGCTGGAGTACCATGCCACTTCTGCCGGCATTGTAGAGTTGGAAGGTAACACCTGATAAATCTTGCCCAGAAGTGATCTGCTATGACCTGGCCGTGTCGCCATCTCCGCTTGCTTAGACCCTCACACTTAGGGTAAACAACTGGAGGGAGTGCTCCATCCAGCCGCCCCATCAACAGGACATTTGGGGTCACTGCATCCAAGTCTGCAACACTGGACGAGGTGTAACCCAGAGGTTTAGCATTCAGTATAGCCTCGACCTCTAGTAAGACTGTGGATAAGACCTCCTCGGAGACCGGTGGAACTCCTATGACGGTATACAGCGCTGTCTTGACAGACCTGATCTCCCTCTCCCAGGTGCCCCCGAAGTGGGGAGCTGCAGGGGGGTTGAAGCGAAATGCAATCTTCTGCTTGGCTAGAAGGCGTTGAAGATCGGAGGACATGTTGTTAAAAGACTCACGGAGCTCCTTCTCCCCTGCTTTGAAGTTCGTACCCTGGTCTGAGTAGAGCTCAGCAGGGTTCCCTCTGCGAGCGATGAACCGCCTGAGACTCATCAAGAAGGAGTCCGCATCCATATTGTGCATGAGGTCTAAATGTACTGCCCGGGTGGTAAGGCACTTATAAATGATGCCCCATCTCTTCTCTGAGCGTCGTCCTATCTTGACCTGAAACGGTCCAAAGCAGTCGACACCCGTTGAGTAGAACGGTGGCTTGTATAAGCGTAGACGGGCCACAGGTAAGTCCGCCATCTTCGGGATCGCCGGCTTAGATTTCCATCTTCGGCACTCTTCACACTGGTGTTGCATTCTCCGAATGGCTTCTCTCCCCCTAAGGATCCAGAAGGCCCGACGCATCTCTGCGAATACTCGCTCAGGGCCTGGGTGACAGAGACGAGCATCATAGTCCTGGATGAGGAGTTTTGTCGCTGGATGCAAAGGGTCTAAAACAATAGGGTGTTTGAACGTGGGGTCTAACCCTTCCGCGTGCCGAAGTCTTCCCCCAACCCGTATAATTCCCTCGACAGGGTCAAGTTCGGGGGAAAGAGTGAGGAGACGACTACTTCGGAGTACGGCTTTCCCTGCTCTGAGGTGCCGTATCTCCTCTTGGAAGCATTCCGCCTGGACTCTCTGGAATATCGTCATCTCTGCCTGCTGATAGTCTGCTGCTGTCAGGACCTTCTCTTGGTCTGCGGCTCCGTGCTCTTCCTGTGCTACAGCCTCAACCATGTCTCCCCAGCTAAGGTATGACTGGCTCGAAGATGTCTCTCGTAGGTCTGCTCTCGATACTACTCCGCACGAAATCGACTTCTTGTACTCTATGACTTCCTGTTTTGTCACCTCCACAGGTAGTGATGGCCATTCAGCAGGTCCTTTGAGGAGGAAGGAGGGCCCTTGGCTCCAACGGTTCGGCTCGGCCAACTCTGCCAATGTCTTCCCTCTGGTTACATCATCTGCCGGGTTCTGCACGGAGTCGACGTAGCGCCAAGTACTTCCCTCTGTAAGCTCTTGGATCTCGGCTACACGAGTACCCACAAAGACTTTAAAACGGCATGACTCTGACTGCAACCAGGTCAGCACTGTTGTAGAGTCGCTCCAAAGGATTGTCTGATTTATCTTCATCGTCAATTCTCTCTCTATTGTCTTTGCTAATAGGGCGGCCATCAGGGCACCACAGAGCTCAAGGCGGGGAATGGAGTGCTGTCGACGGGGTGCCACTCTGGATCTAGCTGCCATGAATGCAAGGTATACTTGACCCTGGTCATCTTCTGTCCTCAGGTAAGAGACGGATCCATAGGCCTTTTCAGAGGCATCACTAAACACGTGGACCTGTCTGGAGATCACCATCTGGTCGGTATGGGGTGGAGCATAAGGCCGGGGTAACGAAATACGTGACAGCAGAGGTAACTCAGATTCCCACTCCTCCCATGCCCTTTGCAGATCGTGAGGGATGAGTGGGTCATCCCAGTCACGTGGCTTGTCCCACATGCTCTGGACAATCAGTTTGGCGCGAGTCGTGTAGGGTGCGATAAATCCCAGGGGATCATATTGTCGGGCTAGCACCTTGTAAACATTCCTCATCGTGAGCGCACCATACTCCAAAGGTCGGCTCTTGTAGCACAAGGCATCCGTCTGCCAGTGCCAGCTAAGGCCCAGGGCCGGTTCTAACAGGCCTGGTTCTTCATGTGTAAGCCATCGTTCCAGACTATCAGATTTTGCTTCGGTAGGTAGGTGTCTGAGTATGTCAGGTATGTTACTAGCCCACTGGCGAATCTCGAACCCTCCAGCTGCCAACACTTTCCTCAGCCGATCCACCAATTCCTTGGCTTCGTCTGGGGTAGGCACACTCTGTAGACAATTATCCACGTAAAAACAGCGCTCCACTGAATGTCTGACTCCATCTTCAGGACCTCCGTGATCTCTGGCATGCATTTGGAGAGAGAATGTGGCACAACATGGTGAACACGCTGTGCCAAATGGCAAGACCTGCCACTCAAAGACTTCAGGGGAGTCCTCCCGTTTCATGTCTCTCCAGATGAACCTGAGAAGAGGCCGGTCTTCAGGCAAGAGCTGGACTTGGTGGAACATTCCTCGGATGTCGCCACAGACTGCCACCGCATGTTCCCTGAAGCGCAGTAAAACTCCCAGCAGAGAGGCTCCCAATGTTGGTCCAGGAAGAAGGGTGTCATTGAGGCTTCGACCTTGGAATTGAAAGGAGCAGTTGAAGACCAAACGACTCTTCCCATTATGGTTTACCAAGTGGTGTGGTATATACCACGATTCATCTGAGGTCAAGGCTTCTCTGGGGTCAATCTTCTTGACCGCTCCAGTCTCCACTAACTTGCGAATCGCTGCACAGTACTCATCAGCTCGTAGGGGGTCCCGGGCCAAGCGTCTCTCCAGACTTCTGAGGCTGGGTAGGACAGCTTCCTTGGGAGCTCTGAGCGGGGGAACATCTCGCTTCCTTAGCAGAGGGGTGGCGTATCGGAGGATGCCTGCAATCTGTACACGCCTCGTCTTGGCCTCCAGAAGCTCCAACGCTTCCTTATCCTGCTTTGATCTCATAACCGACTTGCTGGTCTGGGATGGCAGTATGTCCATCTTCCAGAGCCTCTCAACGTTCTGCATCAGCTCGGTCATCTGGGGTGAGATACTAGTAAAGAGACACTGCTGGGCGCTCGGGGCCCACTGGGTAATGTGGGCAGGTCCTTGAAGTGTCCATCCCAGTCTTGTGCGGATGGCTGCCGGTCCACCAGGAGGGCCCAGTCTCACCGGTTCGATCGGAGTGAGTAGATGAGGGTAGTCCGCTCCAATCAGCACTAGTGGTTTAACATGTACAAATGGCTCAAGAGGAAGATCTACCAGGTGACGGTACTTCCTCTTCAAACTGGCGATTGGGTAAGTATGGTCTGCTAAATCCAAGCGCGGTGAGGTGAATGCATCCACTATCCGAAAGGTTCTCTTGGGATTAGTTGGGGATGAGATATTGAACGAGACAGCGGCTCCCTTCAGGGCTTGAACCTCCTGTCGTATGGTCCGCAGAGCGAGGTCCTCTGGCTTCTTATGTAGGCCCAGCTTGTCAGCAGCCTCAGGGAGGAGCATGGTGCGCTCGGAACCATCGTCCAGGATTGCATATGTGTTTAATGTCCGGTCCTTGTTACGCAGTAAAACTCGGACGACTTTCAGCAGAACACGAGGATGGTCCGATGGTTTGTCGAGATAGAGAACTTCTGCACTGGTTTTCACCAGGCAACTTTCAGACTTTGGCTGCTCCGCCTTGGGGCGTGAGTTAACGTCATGAAGAACCCTCAGATGCTTTCCCTGACACACATCGCAGGGCCTCTTGAGGTCGCATTGTGCCGCTTGATGTGCTCTCCCGCATCTCCAGCATCTCCTGTTAACCCTGATCCACTCTATGATCTCCTCTTTATTGAGTTTCTGGAAATGTGGGCACTTGTTCAGGAAGTGCTGCGTGTCCTCACAATACGGACAGTAGGGTTTTGCTTTACTTTTCCACCCCTGTGCAAATGAGCTCTGACCCTCTCGCCGGGATACGGGGTTCGGCGTACAGCCTTCTGCTCCATGGAGTACCGTAGCCGGGGGTCTACTGCGACGTTTCTCAACGCGGTAGCCTGGTAGCCCTTGGGCACGAGTGTCGGTGAGGTTGTCATAGCCTTGACACCACGACTCATATCGAAGCCATTCCGCCAGGTCAAGCAACGTATGAGTATGTCCAGGACGATGGAACATCTGACGTCGGAAGTTAGCTCTCATCTCCATCGGAAGCTTGGCGAGGAGTCGGGCTACATGTGAGCCACATCTCAGCTCGACTTCTCCGTCTGGCCCCAGTGTCTGTAGCATACCCACAAGTGACTGCACGTGCAGAGAGAACCTCTCAAAGGCAGCTATATCCCCTCTTCTAATCTCAGGAGAATCTATCACCGCAGCGATCCTCTTCAAGGCGATATGGTGCGGCTGGCCATACTTCTCAGTCAAGGCTGCCATAGTGTCTGTGTACGGCTGAGGCGAGTTGATCAAGGAGTCGGCGATAAGACAGGCTTCTTCAAGTTTCACGTGATCTACCAGAATCTGATACTTGAAAAGCTCCGGAACGTCAGTGGGTATCAAGTTCGTTAAAGCTAATTTCAGCCGAGAGAACTCCATCGGGTCATTATTAACGAAAAGTGGAATTTTCGGCGCCGGCCCCCTGTACTCTACTACTCCTGGGGAATCTGACATGGGTGAGAACTGTCGGCCTGAAGCAGGGGGTGGCGCCTGGGTATAAGGCCTAGCTGGATACTGAGTGGGGACTGCCTCCTCTGGCCGATATATACTGGGCTGCGGCCGTGCAATGGGTGAGTAAAGCTTTGGCCTCTGGGTGCTGGACCGGATGTCGTACTCTTCTGGATCTTGCCTAAGCTGAGGGGGATTCAAACTCCGAGGGGTAGAATGTGGATGAGTGGGAGCTGCGGTCCTAGATGATACACTATCCTTAATGAGCTGTAGCTCGCTCATCATTCGGTCTATGACAATGAACACTCGCTGCTCCTCACCAACTGCGGACCTGGGAGGATTATCAATTAAAGGCCACGGCGGAGGAGGCAGTTCCTCGTCATACTCCTCTTCATCTAGGGCTAACGAGTCTTCTGGTAATGGAATCGGTGGCACTGGCCATTGCTCTGAGGTCTGATCCCGCTGAACTGTTCCTCCCATTGTAATTGAGGCTGTCAACTCACGTGATTCCTGCTGAGTACCATAAGGTGAGGTGAAACTTTCTCTGTGCCCACTCGACTCAGCTCCCTCTTCTGTGTGGGTTGTATAGGTAGGTAGCCGTCCTAAACTTGTGTCGATAAAGCTCTCCTCTGAGCTTGGTAAATAATCACACTGTGTCTGAGGGGTTCTACTCCACGTCACGTGAGGCTGCGAGCTCCATTCTTCCCTTCTAGGCACGGGTTGTGCTGGACTGCCATGTGCTGAGCCGTATTTCTTGGGACGCACCAC
The DNA here is from genome assembly GCF_936440315.1 of Barbus barbus. Classification (NCBI taxonomy): domain Eukaryota; kingdom Metazoa; phylum Chordata; class Actinopteri; order Cypriniformes; family Cyprinidae; genus Barbus; species Barbus barbus. The sequence continues at coordinate 20,382,964 of NC_136718.1, forward strand.
ATTGATCGCGTAATCTCTCAGATAGGATGGCGGTCTCACCTGACGTTTGGGCCGAACGGATGGGCCCCCTAATGCTTCGCCGCTCTGTTGCATACTCCCAGCACCACTGCTATCCGGCTCGAAGGACCACAAATGTAGCGAAGGCTACTTTCTTGGAGGATAATAGGGCTGATTTGAAATGGAGGAGCAGTGTACCAGGTGTGTCGGTCAGAACACGACAGAGAGGGAAGTGATACGCTTGAACTGGTTTAATTTGACAAATAGGTAAATATACATCAGAGGGGGGAGCCAATCATCAACTTGCACATTTACAATGTCCACTTGGATACGCCAGAACTTCCAGCTACAATGAAGGCAGCCACAGTGAATCAATCGAGCCTCCAGAGGTTGAATTCAGAGGGATCAAATTAGTCCAGGAAAATGAACAGTCAGTTTAAGCTCGTTTGAGTAATGTCCTGACTTTAGATTAGCTGTGCTGTATCTTGACCAGATGAGAGTGATAGATGAATTGTGCTGGGATTTGGGGCGTGTGTGTGTGTGTGGTTTGCCTGTAACAGACAAGCAGCAGTACTCTAATAAGTGAACACATATCACAGCATTAATACACAACTATTAACTCCTCCCCTCACAAACATATTTAACATTTACTGGAATTATCAATCAACACAAGAGGTTATATCATCCTAAACATATCTATAAATATTTGTAGAAAGCCATCCTTGCTCAACTGAATGTCAAAGTGCCGTAACATAACATTACACGGCTGATAACTGCGTCATACCATCTGACAATGAGCATAGATCAGCGGACGCGATAGTATAATCCTTACTCACTCTTATGAGACGCACAAAGCACAATATCCACCCGATCCGTGGCTGGGAATCGATGCTATTCCTCTCCTCCGCGTTCGTGTCACTGATGAACTGATATCTGCTGCAGCTGTTGCAATATCCGGGCGTTTCCCCTTTCACTTCCTATCCCTTGAACGCGCCGTACTTTCATAATAAGGGTCCCTGTTATAGTCAGCGCTACCGTACTCCTAATTCCCCACGTCTCCTTTTGCACAGGCATGACATTTCAAAATGTCTCACTTTCAACATTTGATGTGTTATCTATATTCTATTGTGAATAAAATATAAGTTCATGAGATTAAGTTTATGAGTAAATTATTGCATTCCTTTTTATTCACAATTTGTACAGTGTGCCAACGTTTTTGGAATCGGGTTTGTACTTCAGTTTGTGTGCATTGAATTTATTTAATACACGAGTTTCACAATTTTAGTTGAATTACTGAAATAAATTTACTTTTCCACCACATTCTAATTTATTGAGATGCACCTGTACATGTGGCAGAGATGTACCGTAAAAATCAATTAAAGACGTAATCAAACAGACGATGAACACTAACAGCAATGATTATAAGTTTTAATCAAACTTTTCTCAGAATTGTGAGATAAAAAGTTGCAATTGTCAAATTCTGACAGGAAAAATGTCAGCTCACAATTCTGACATTTTCTTGCAACTGTGTGTTTATACATTACAATTCTGAGGAAAGGAAGAAAAAAAAGAATTGAGAATTATATCAGGGTGTCTACTACAGACCTTTTTAATACCACCTTTTGTGAAATTTAAGACTAAACCTGTGATGGAAATACACATTATATTACATGCATGTGTGATATTTAATGTTAAAAGAAAACTAAATATCCTCCTGAACCCCAAGCATAGCATTTTGTTCACTGTAATGAACAAAGACTTACAGCATGTAAACAGGCAAACACAACAAATAAACAGGGAAAGAAATTAAATATCAATATTCCCACGAAATATTAGATATTCTAATGAAAATGTTGCTAATTACTACTCCCATTATTACTACTACTATCTCCACTTCTTTTTTCATTTATTTATAGCTATTTTACACACATAATGCATAAAATAAGAGTATATCAATTCATTATGTTTTATCTTTCATAACAGTTGAGAATCATCTTTATACAAAGTTTGGTTAACAAAAATCCTGAAACATAAAAATTGATTGATTGATTCCGTCAAAAATGGTTTTTGCCAATACATGTCTTTTGAACAACACATAAAATGTCCCCTAAAAGCCTAATTTCACAAAACCTTTTTCCCCTGGTTATCAGGAGGATATTATCACTGTCAAAATGCTATCCATTATTACCATACAATGAACTTTTCATATCAGCAGACAATATCCCATACAAAATATCCTCACAAAAGCACTGCATCACCAAGATTTTTGGTGGTATAAACATAAGAAGCTATATTTTCATCAGTGCTCTATCAGCTTTTACATGCTTAAATCTTATTTTTTTATATTTACCCCAAGATGTTATTTACCTTAATAAAGGCCAATTTTTTTAACATTAATAAATGTATGCATCATCTTTAATGTCTAATAATTAGTTAACAAAACAAAACAAAAAAATCAGAAAATCAAAATGCACTATAGCGCTGTTGCCAATCAAATAAAATTTACAGTGCAAAATTACAACTGCAATAACATTTTGAATAGGCCTATAGAAAAAAGATATGCTGAGGAAAAAGCATACTTTTAAATACACTAAACCGCAAGTAGATGATGTTAATTTGCTTATTAATTTAACCGATTGGTTGGTTCAAAGCGCTGTACTAAAACAATGCGGAGTGTTTCTTGGAGAATGTGAAATACTTCTGCTGTCATCTTTCTTTGGAACTATTTTCATTGGTGAAACAGAACAAACCAGTCAGTATTGTGTTTAAAATTTACTTGTTTGTTGAACTAAAATCAAGGCAATATTTGCACTCGTGAAAATATTGAGCAAAATAGCTCCCTTGTCATGGTATGTTACTTAAATATATTAAACATGTACAATTTTTACCTCTGTATGTTTCGGTTTCTGTGAATTTCTTTATGAGTGCCGTTGCACATTTCAAGCCTCAACAACAGCTGTTTGCGTTGAATGTAATAAAATCAAAAGAATCATTTTAACCCACGGCCACCGGTGAAATCCGAGAGCTCTCTGACTCTCCATAGACAGCAATGGTACTACCACTACAGTCAAGGCACAGAAACATAGTAAGGACGTCGTTAAAATGGTCAGTGATTCAATCATAATTTTACGAAGCTACGAGAATACTTTTTGTACCCCCCCACCAAAAAACAAAACAAAACGATTTTATTCAACAATTCTTCTCCTCCGTGTGTTCCAAAGATGAACGAAGGTCTTACGGGTTTGGAACGACATTAGGGTGAGTAATTAATGACCGAATTTTCATTTTTGGATGAGCTATCCTTTTAAAGCTCTATAGGAGGAGTTAAGAGTTGAAAATTTCAGTCTCTAAAGAAAACATAATAATAATAATATTAAGTTTAAATAGGTTAACAATATGCAATATACAATGATATACTTTAAAGCCTTACCTAAGACTGCTATTACCAGTACATTCAATATTTGCTAAACTAACAAATCAAAAACAGTCTTAGAATTAATGCTTATTTCCCATTACCCCATTATGAATTACTGAACGATTATTAACTTTTAAGTTCAAAAGACAACCAAATGAACACTTAAGTAGCAAATGTACAGTATTCATATGCATAGAACATAATATTACAGTAAAACTACAACAGGAGTTGTCAAACCTGTCCTGGAGGACCCCCTTCCCTGCACATTTTGTATGTCTCCATCATCAAACACACCTGATTCGACTCATCATCTTGTTAGTAGAGACTGCAAGAACTAAACCGGGTGTGTCTGATAAGGGAGACATACAAAATATGCAGGGCTGGAGGTCCTCCAGGACAGGGTTGAAAACCACTGCACTACAGTATAGGGAACATATTCTCTATTAACTACAATTTTTGCCTTAATTAACTCCTAATTTACTGCTTATTAATAGTTGGTAAGGTAGTTTTTGTAGCATTTAAATTTAGGTATTGGGTAGGATATAGGGATGTAGAATAAGGTCATGCAGAATAAGGCATTAATATGTGCTTATAATATACTAGTAATATGCAAGCTAATAAGCAACTAGTTAAAAGTGAGAGTTGAACTCTACAATAAAGTGTTACCAATATTAATGTCACCAAGAAAGTAGAAACGGATTACAGTACCTTTGTTGTAAAAGGAGATATTTTATTGCTTCATCAGTGTTCATCTTCAAGCAGGCAGTTTGGGTTCTGGATGAAAACAAATCTAACGTTAGTTGTTAACGTTATTCAAAAGCAGCATTACACCCCAAATTAATGCAACTGTCACATAGTACTGAATGTGCATGTGAAACAAAGGTATAAAGATTAAAAAAATCATGTCATTCTCGATTGAAACTGATTTTTGTTTGTGTAAATACGTAAAGGATAAAAAAGAAATACGTAAACTGAAAAATACATTAATAAACGTACAGTCCAGTAATTATTGGGGAAGGGAGAGTTCCGCTGACCGCTGATACAGGTTTGTTGTGTGGTCCACACACTGTAACTCACCAGCGAGTAAAACATCCTCCAGCACCTCTGTGTCCGATTCCGCCGCGTTTGAATGTGAAAGACTCCGAGTCCGTACTCACTTAGTTCCGTCAGATAACACCATCCCGACCACGAACATTTTACTCCAATTTCTTCAACAACCGATCGGGCGGCTCGTCGATTTCAAATGTGTGCGCGAGTAGCTATTTATAGGTGTGTCTGCATGGAAGTTTATATGTATGCGCGAGTGTTTTATGGATGTGTATGCGCGCGCATCGAGTTTATATGTATGTGCGAATGTTTATAGGTGTGTCTGCATGGAAGTTTATTTGTATGCGCGAGTGTTTATAGGTGTGTCTGCATGGAAGTTTATTTGTATGCGCGAGTGTTTTATGGATGTGTATGCGCGCGCATCGAGTTTATATGTATGTGCGAATGTTTATAGGTGTGTCTGCATGGAAGTTTATATGTATGCGCGAGTATTTATAGGTGTGTCTGCATGGAAGTTTATTTGTATGCGTGAGTGTTTTATGGATGTGTATGAGCGCGCATCGAGTTTATATGTATGTGCGAATGTTTATAGGTGTGTCTGCAAGGAAGTTTATTTGTATGCCGAGTGTGTTATGGATGTGTATGCGCGCGCATCGAGTTTATATGTATGTGCGAATGTGCGAGTAGCTATTTATAGGTGTGTCTGCATGGAAGTTTATATGTATGCGAGAGTAGCTATTTATGCGCGAGTAGCTATTTATAGGTGTGTCTGCATGGAAGTTTATATGTATGCGCGAGTGTTTTATGGATGTGTACGCGCACGCATCGAGTTTATATGTATGTGCGAATGTTTATAGGTGTGTCTGCATGGACGTTTATATGTATGCGGGAGTAGCTATTTATAGGTGTGTCTGCATGGAAGTTTATATGTATGCGGGAGTGTTTTATGGATGTGTATGCGCGCGCATGGAGTTTATATGTATGTGCGAATGTTTATAGGTGTGTCTGCATGGAAGTTTATATGTGTGCGCGAGTAGCTATTTATAGGTGTGTCTGCATGGAAGTTTATATGTATGGGCGAGTGTTTTATGGATGTGTATGCGCGCGCATCGAGTTTATATGTATGTGCGAATGTTTAAAGGTGTGTCTGCATGGAAGTTTATTTGTATGCGCGAGTGTGTTATGGATGTGTATGCGCGCGCATGGAGTTTATATGTATGTGCGAATGTGCGAGTAGCTATTTATAGGTGTGTCTGCATGGAAGTTTATATGTATGCGGGAGTGTTTTATGCATGTGTATGCGCGCGCATCGAGTTTATATGTATGTGCGAATGTTTATAGGTGTGTCTGCATGGAAGTTTATATGTATGCGCGAGTATTTATAGGTGTGTCTGCATGGAAGTTTATTAGTATGCGCCAGTGTTTTATGGCTGTGTATGCGCGCATCGAGTTTATATGTATGTGCGAATGTTTATAGGTGTGTCTGCATGGAAGTTTATATGTATGCTCGAGTATTTATAGGTGTGTCTGCATGGAAGTTTATTTGTATGTGCGAGTGTTTTATGGATGTGTATGCGCGCGCATCGAGTTTATATGTATGTGCGAATGTTTATAGGTGTGTCTGCATGGAAGTTTATATGTATGAGCGAGTAGCTATTTATAGGTGTGTCTGCATGGAAGTTTATATGTATGCGCGAGTGTTTTATGTGTATGCGCGCGCATCGAGTTTATATGTATGTGCGAATGTTTATAGGTGTGTCTGCATGGAAGTTTATATGTATGCGCGAGTAGCTATTTATAGGTGTGTCTGCGTGGAAGTTTATATGTATGCGGGAGTGTTTTATGGATGTGTATGCGCGCGCATCGAGTTTATATGTATGTGCGAATGTTTATAGGTGTGTCTGCATGGAAGTTTATATGTATGTGCGAGTAGCTATTTATAGGTGTGTCTGCATGGAAGTTTATATGTATGCGCGAGTAGCTATTTATAGGTGTGTCTGCATGGAAGTTTATATGTATGCGCGAGTGTTTTATGGATGTGTATGCCGCGCATCGAGTTTATATGTATGTGCGAATGTTTATAGGTGTGTCTGCATGGAAGTTTATATGTATGTGCGAGTAGCTATTTATAGGTGTGTCTGCATGGAAGTTTATATGTATGCGCGAGTAGCTATTTATAGGTTTGTCTGCATGGAAGTTTATATGTATGCGCGAGTGTTTTATGGATGTGTATGCCGCGCATCGAGTTTATATGTATGTGCGAATGTTTATAGGTGTGTCTGCATGGAAGTTTATATGTATGCGCGAGTATTTATAGGTGTGTCTGCATGGAAGTTTATATGTATGCGCGAGTGTTTTATGGATGTGTATGCGCGCATCGAGTTTATATGTATGTGCGAATGTTTATAGGTGTGTCTGTATGGAAGTTTATATGTATGCGCGAGTATTTATAGGTGTGTCTGCATGGAAGTTTATATGTATGCGCGAGTGTTTTATGGATGTGTATGCGCGCGCATCGAGTTTATATGTATGTGCGAATGTTTATAGGTGTGTCTGCATGGAAGTTTATATGTATGCGCGAGTAGCTATTTATAGGTGTGTCTGCATGGAAGTTTATATGTATGCGCGAGTGTTTTATGGATGTGTATGCGCGCGCATCGAGTTTATATGTATGTGCGAATGTTTATAGGTGTGTCTGCATGGAAGTTTACATATATGCGCGAGTAGCTATTTATAGGTGTGTCTGCATGGAAGTTTATATGTATGCGCGAGTGTTTTATGGATGTGTACGCGCGCGCATCGAGTTTATATGTATGTGCGAATGTTTATAGGTGTGTCTGCATGGACGTTTATATGTATGCGGGAGTAGCTATTTATAGGTGTGTCTGCATGGAAGTTTATATGTATGCGGGAGTGTTTTATGGATGTGTATGCGCGCGCATGGAGTTTATATGTATGTGCGAATGTTTATAGGTGTGTCTGCATGGAAGTTTATATGTGTGCGCGAGTAGCTATTTATAGGTGTGTCTGCATGGAAGTTTATATGTATGGGCGAGTGTTTTATGGATGTGTATGCGCGCGCATCGAGTTTATATGTATGTGCGAATGTTTAAAGGTGTGTCTGCATGGAAGTTTATTTGTATGCGCGAGTGTGTTATGGATGTGTATGCGCGCGCATGGAGTTTATATGTATGTGCGAATGTGCGAGTAGCTATTTATAGGTGTGTCTGCATGGAAGTTTATATGTATGCGGGAGTGTTTTATGCATGTGTATGCGCGCGCATCGAGTTTATATGTATGTGCGAATGTTTATAGGTGTGTCTGCATGGAAGTTTATATGTATGCGCGAGTATTTATAGGTGTGTCTGCATGGAAGTTTATTAGTATGCGCCAGTGTTTTATGGCTGTGTATGCGCGCATCGAGTTTATATGTATGTGCGAATGTTTATAGGTGTGTCTGCATGGAAGTTTATATGTATGCTCGAGTATTTATAGGTGTGTCTGCATGGAAGTTTATTTGTATGTGCGAGTGTTTTATGGATGTGTATGCGCGCGCATCGAGTTTATATGTATGTGCGAATGTTTATAGGTGTGTCTGCATGGAAGTTTATATGTATGAGCGAGTAGCTATTTATAGGTGTGTCTGCATGGAAGTTTATATGTATGCGCGAGTGTTTTATGTGTATGCGCGCGCATCGAGTTTATATGTATGTGCGAATGTTTATAGGTGTGTCTGCATGGAAGTTTATATGTATGCGCGAGTAGCTATTTATAGGTGTGTCTGCGTGGAAGTTTATATGTATGCGGTAGTGTTTTATGGATGTGTATGCGCGCGCATCGAGTTTATATGTATGTGCGAATGTTTATAGGTGTGTCTGCATGGAAGTTTATATGTATGTGCGAGTAGCTATTTATAGGTGTGTCTGCATGGAAGTTTATATGTATGCGCGAGTAGCTATTTATAGGTGTGTCTGCATGGAAGTTTATATGTATGCGCGAGTGTTTTATGGATGTGTATGCCGCGCATCGAGTTTATATGTATGTGCGAATGTTTATAGGTGTGTCTGCATGGAAGTTTATATGTATGTGCGAGTAGCTATTTATAGGTGTGTCTGCATGGAAGTTTATATGTATGCGCGAGTAGCTATTTATAGGTTTGTCTGCATGGAAGTTTATATGTATGCGCGAGTGTTTTATGGATGTGTATGCCGCGCATCGAGTTTATATGTATGTGCGAATGTTTATAGGTGTGTCTGCATGGAAGTTTATATGTATGCGCGAGTATTTATAGGTGTGTCTGCATGGAAGTTTATATGTATGCGCGAGTGTTTTATGGATGTGTATGCGCGCATCGAGTTTATATGTATGTGCGAATGTTTATAGGTGTGTCTGTATGGAAGTTTATATGTATGCGCGAGTATTTATAGGTGTGTCTGCATGGAAGTTTATATGTATGCGCGAGTGTTTTATGGATGTGTATGCGCGCGCATCGAGTTTATATGTATGTGCGAATGTTTATAGGTGTGTCTGCATGGAAGTTTATATGTATGCGCGAGTAGCTATTTATAGGTGTGTCTGCATGGAAGTTTATATGTATGCGCGAGTGTTTTATGGATGTGTATGCGCGCGCATCGAGTTTATATGTATGTGCGAATGTTTATAGGTGTGTCTGCATGGAAGTTTATATGTATGGGCGAGTAGCTATTTATATGTGTGTCTGCATGGAAGTTTATATGTATGCGCGAGTAGCTATTTATAGGTGTGTCTGCATGGAAGTTTATATGTATGCGCGAGTATTTATAGGTGTGTCTGCATGGAAGTTTATTTGTATGTGCGAGTGTTTTATGGATGTGTATGCGCGCGCATCGAGTTTATATGTATGTGCGAATGTTTATAGGTGTGTCTGCATGGAAGTTTATATGTATGCGCGAGTAGCTATTTATAGGTGTGTCTGCATGGAAGTTTATATGTATGCGCAAGTGTTTTATGGATGTGTACGCGCGCGCATCGAGTTTATATGTATGTGCGAATGTTTATAGGTGTGTCTGCATGGAAGTTTATATGTATGCGCGAGTAGCTATTTATAGGTGTGTCTGCATGGAAGTTTATATGTATGCGGGAGTGTTTTATGGATGTGTATGCGCGCGCATCGAGTTTATATGTATGTGCGAATGTTTATAGGTGTGTCTGCATGGAAGTTTATATGTATGCGCGAGTATTTATAGGTGTGTCTGCATGGAAGTTTATTTGTATGTGCGAGTATTTATAGGTGTGTCTGCATGGAAGTTTATTTGTATGCGCGAGTGTTTATAGGTGTGTCTGCATGGAAGTTTATTTGTATGCGCGAGTGTTTTATGGATGTGTATGCGCGCGCATCGAGTTTATATGTATGTGCGAATGTTTATAGGTGTGTCTGCATGGAAATTTATATGTATGCGCGAGTATTTATAGGTGTGTCTGCATGGAAGTTTATTTGTATGCGCGAGTGTTTTATGGATGTGTATGCGCGCGCATCGAGTTTATATGTATGTGCGAATGTGCGAGTAGCTATTTATAGGTGTGTCTGCATGGAAGTTTATATGTATGGGCGAGTAGCTATTTATAGGTGTGTCTGCATGGAAGTTTATATGTATGCGCGAGTAGCTATTTATAGGTGTATCTGCATGGAAGTTTATATGTATGCGCGAGTATTTATAGGTGTGTCTGCATGGAAGTTTATTTGTATGCGCGAGTGTTTTATGGATGTGTATGCGCGCGCATCGAGTTTATATGTATGTGCGAATGTTTATAGGTGTGTCTGCATGGAAGTTTATATGTATGCGCGAGTAGCTATTTATAAGTGTGTCTGCATGGAAGTTTATATGTATGCGCGAGTGTTTTATGGATGTGTACGCGCGCGCATCGAGTTTATATGTATGTGCGAATGTTTATAGGTGTGTCTGCATGGAAGTTTATATGTATGCGCGAGTATTTATAGGTGTGTCTGCATGGAAGTTTATATGTATGCGCGAGTGTTTTATGGATGTGTATGCGCGCATCGAGTTTATATGTATGTGCGAATGTTTATAGGTGTGTCTGTATGGAAGTTTATATGTATGCGCGAGTATTTATAGGTGTGTCTGCATGGAAGTTTATATGTATGCGCGAGTGTTTTATGGATGTGTATGCGCGCGCATCGAGTTTATATGTATGTGCGAATGTTTATAGGTGTGTCTGCATGGAAGTTTATATGTATGCGCGAGTAGCTATTTATAGGTGTGTCTGCATGGAAGTTTATATGTATGCGCGAGTGTTTTATGGATGTGTATGCGCGCGCATCGAGTTTATATGTATGTGCGAATGTTTATAGGTGTGTCTGCATGGAAGTTTACATATATGCGCGAGTAGCTATTTATAGGTGTGTCTGCATGGAAGTTTATATGTATGCGGGAGTGTTTTATGGATGTGTATGTGCGCGCATCGAGTTTATATGTATGTGCGAATGTTTATAGGTGTGTCTGCATGGAAGTTTATATGTATGCGCGAGTAGCTATTTATAGGTGTGTCTGCATGGAAGTTTATATGTATGCGCTAGTGTTTTATGGATGTGTATGCGCGCGCATCGAGTTTATATGTATGTGCGAATGTTTATAGGTGTGTCTGCATGGAAGTTTATTTGTATGCGCGAGTGTTTTATGGCTGTGTATGCGCGCATCGAGTTTATATGTATGTGCGAATGTTTATAGGTGTGTCTGCATGGAAGTTTATATGTATGGGCGAGTAGCTATTTATATGTGTGTCTGCATGGAAGTTTATATGTATGCGCGAGTAGCTATTTATAGGTGTGTCTGCATGGAAGTTTATATGTATGCGCGAGTATTTATAGGTGTGTCTGCATGGAAGTTTATTTGTATGTGCGAGTGTTTTATGGATGTGTATGCGCGCGCATCGAGTTTATATGTATGTGCGAATGTTTATAGGTGTGTCTGCATGGAAGTTTATATGTATGCGCGAGTAGCTATTTATAGGTGTGTCTGCATGGAAGTTTATATGTATGCGCAAGTGTTTTATGGATGTGTACGCGCGCGCATCGAGTTTATATGTATGTGCGAATGTTTATAGGTGTGTCTGCATGGAAGTTTATATGTATGCGCGAGTAGCTATTTATAGGTGTGTCTGCATGGAAGTTTATATGTATGCGGGAGTGTTTTATGGATGTGTATGCGCGCGCATCGAGTTTATATGTATGTGCGAATGTTTATAGGTGTGTCTGCATGGAAGTTTATATGTATGCGCGAGTATTTATAGGTGTGTCTGCATGGAAGTTTATTTGTATGCGCGAGTATTTATAGGTGTGTCTGCATGGAAGTTTATTTGTATGCGCGAGTGTTTATAGGTGTGTCTGCATGGAAGTTTATTTGTATGCGCGAGTGTTTTATGGATGTGTATGCGCGCGCATCGAGTTTATATGTATGTGCGAATGTTTATAGGTGTGTCTGCATGGAAATTTATATGTATGCGCGAGTATTTATAGGTGTGTCTGCATGGAAGTTTATTTGTATGCGCGAGTGTTTTATGGATGTGTATGCGCGCGCATCCAGTTTATATGTATGTGCGAATGTGCGAGTAGCTATTTATAGGTGTGTCTGCATGGAAGTTTATATGTATGGGCGAGTAGCTATTTATAGGTGTGTCTGCATGGAAGTTTATATGTATGCGCGAGTAGCTATTTATAGGTGTATCTGCATGGAAGTTTATATGTATGCGCGAGTATTTATAGGTGTGTCTGCATGGAAGTTTATTTGTATGCGCGAGTGTTTTATGGATGTGTATGCGCGCGCATCGAGTTTATATGTATGTGCGAATGTTTATAGGTGTGTCTGCATGGAAGTTTATATGTATGCGCGAGTAGCTATTTATAAGTGTGTCTGCATGGAAGTTTATATGTATGCGCGAGTGTTTTATGGATGTGTACGCGCGCGCATCGAGTTTATATGTATGTGCGAATGTTTATAGGTGTGTCTGCATGGAAGTTTATATGTATGCGCGAGTAGCTATTTATAGGTGTGTCTGCATGGAAGTTTATATGTATGCGGGAGTGTTTTATGGATGTGTATGCGCGCGCATCGAGTTTATATGTATGTGCGAATGTTTATAGGTGTGTCTGCATGGAAGTTTATATGTGTGCGCGAGTAGCTATTTATAGGTGTGTCTGCATGGAAGTTTATATGTATGCGCAAGTGTTTTATGGATGTGTATTCGCGCGCATCGAGTTTATATGTATGTGCGAATGTTTATAGGTGTGTCTGCATGGAAGTTTATATGTATGCGCGAGTATTTATAGGTGTGTCTGCATGGAAGTTTATTTGTATGCGCGAGTGTTTATAGGTGTGTCTGCATGGAAGTTTATTTGTATGCGCGAGTGTTTTATGGATGTGTATGCGCGCGCACCGAGTTTATATGTATGTGCGAATGTTTATAGGTGTGTCTGCATGGAAGTTTATATGTATGCGCGAGTATTTATGTGTCACTGTGTGGCATCCCCTCTTCTTTTTATAACAGTCTGCAAACGTCTGGGGACTGAGGAGACAAGTTGCTCAAGTTTAGGAATAGGAATGTTGTCCCATTCTTGTCTAATACAGGCTTCTAGTTGCTCAACTGTCTTAGGTATTCTTTGTCGCATCTTCCTCTTTATGATGCGCCAAATGTTTCCTCTTTATGATGCGCCAAATGTTTTCTATGGGTGAAAGATGATGTAGATGATGATAACTTCAAACTCTTTGCAATTTTTCTCTGAGAAAATCCTTTCTGATATTGCTCCACTATTTTTCGCCGCAGCATTGGGGGAATTGGTGATCCTCTTCCCATCTTGACTTCTGAGAGACACCGCCACTCTGAGAGGCTCTTTTTATACCCAATCATGTTGCCAATTGACCTAATAAGTTGCAAATAAGCTGTTCCTTATATGTACATTTAACTTTTCCGGCCTCTTATTGCTACCTGTCCCAACTTTTTTGGAATGTGTAGCTCTCATGAAATCCAAAATGAGCCAATATTTGGCATTGTAGCGAAGGCTACTTTCTTGGAGGATAATAGGGCTGATTTGAAATGGAGGAGCAGTGTACCAGGTGTGTCGGTCAGAACACGACAGAGAGGGAAGTGATAAGCTTGAACTGGTTTAATTTGACAAATAGGTAAATATACATCAGAGGGGGGAGCCAATCATCAACTTGCACATTTACAATGTCCACTTGGATACGCCAGAACTTCCAGCTACAATGAAGGCAGCCACAGTGAATCAATCGAGCCTCCAGAGGTTGAATTCAGAGGGATCAAATTAGTCCAGGAAAATGAACAGTCAGTTTAAGCTCGTTTGAGTAATGTCCTGACTTTAGATTAGCTGTGCTGTATCTTGACCAGATGAGAGTGATAGATGAATTGTGCTGGGATTTGGGGCGTGTGTGTGTGTGTGGTTTGCCTGTAACAGACAAGCAGCAGTACTCTAATAAGTGAACACATATCACAGCATTAATACACAACTATTAACTCCTCCCCTCACAAACATATTTAACATTTACTGGAATTATCAATCAACACAAGAGGTTATATCATCCTAAACATATCTATAAATATTTGTAGAAAGCCATCCTTGCTCAACTGAATGTCAAAGTGCCGTAACATAACATTACACGGCTGATAACTGCGTCATACCATCTGACAATGAGCATAGATCAGCGGACGCGATAGTATAATCCTTACTCACTCTTATGAGACGCACAAAGCACAATATCCACCCGATCCGTGGCTGGGAATCGATGCTATTCCTCTCCTCCGCGTTCGTGTCACTGATGAACTGATATCTGCTGCAGCTGTTGCAATATCCGGGCGTTTCCCCTTTCACTTCCTATCCCTTGAACGCGCCGTACTTTCATAATAAGGGTCCCTGTTATAGTCAGCGCTACCGTACTCCTAATTCCCCACGTCTCCTTTTGCACAGCCGCCCCCAAATTGCGTGCAATTTGTTCCTGCAAAAGGCTCACACCTCAGTGTGTAGACACTGGAGGGCCTTTCCCAGTCTCATCTGCGTCTGGAATCATTGGGAGAGTGATAAGTCGGGCAACCGGCCGGGTGTAGACTTTGTCTTTGACTTGAATGTCTGCAGCTCTCACATGACCATCTGCACTCTGATGCACTTTGATAACCCTACCAACTGGCCAGAGTGCACGGGGAAATTGCGGGTCTATCACCAGCACTACTGAATTCACTGCCAGATCAGCTGGAGTACCATGCCACTTCTGCCGGCATTGTAGAGTTGGAAGGTAACACCTGATAAATCTTGCCCAGAAGTGATCTGCTATGACCTGGCCGTGTCGCCATCTCCGCTTGCTTAGACCCTCACACTTAGGGTAAACAACTGGAGGGAGTGCTCCATCCAGCCGCCCCATCAACAGGACATTTGGGGTCACTGCATCCAAGTCTGCAACACTGGACGAGGTGTAACCCAGAGGTTTAGCATTCAGTATAGCCTCGACCTCTAGTAAGACTGTGGATAAGACCTCCTCGGAGACCGGTGGAACTCCTATGACGGTATACAGCGCTGTCTTGACAGACCTGATCTCCCTCTCCCAGGTGCCCCCGAAGTGGGGAGCTGCAGGGGGGTTGAAGCGAAATGCAATCTTCTGCTTGGCTAGAAGGCGTTGAAGATCGGAGGACATGTTGTTAAAAGACTCACGGAGCTCCTTCTCCCCTGCTTTGAAGTTCGTACCCTGGTCTGAGTAGAGCTCAGCAGGGTTCCCTCTGCGAGCGATGAACCGCCTGAGACTCATCAAGAAGGAGTCCGCATCCATATTGTGCATGAGGTCTAAATGTACTGCCCGGGTGGTAAGGCACTTATAAATGATGCCCCATCTCTTCTCTGAGCGTCGTCCTATCTTGACCTGAAACGGTCCAAAGCAGTCGACACCCGTTGAGTAGAACGGTGGCTTGTATAAGCGTAGACGGGCCACAGGTAAGTCCGCCATCTTCGGGATCGCCGGCTTAGATTTCCATCTTCGGCACTCTTCACACTGGTGTTGCATTCTCCGAATGGCTTCTCTCCCCCTAAGGATCCAGAAGGCCCGACGCATCTCTGCGAATACTCGCTCAGGGCCTGGGTGACAGAGACGAGCATCATAGTCCTGGATGAGGAGTTTTGTCGCTGGATGCAAAGGGTCTAAAACAATAGGGTGTTTGAACGTGGGGTCTAACCCTTCCGCGTGCCGAAGTCTTCCCCCAACCCGTATAATTCCCTCGACAGGGTCAAGTTCGGGGGAAAGAGTGAGGAGACGACTACTTCGGAGTACGGCTTTCCCTGCTCTGAGGTGCCGTATCTCCTCTTGGAAGCATTCCGCCTGGACTCTCTGGAATATCGTCATCTCTGCCTGCTGATAGTCTGCTGCTGTCAGGACCTTCTCTTGGTCTGCGGCTCCGTGCTCTTCCTGTGCTACAGCCTCAACCATGTCTCCCCAGCTAAGGTATGACTGGCTCGAAGATGTCTCTCGTAGGTCTGCTCTCGATACTACTCCGCACGAAATCGACTTCTTGTACTCTATGACTTCCTGTTTTGTCACCTCCACAGGTAGTGATGGCCATTCAGCAGGTCCTTTGAGGAGGAAGGAGGGCCCTTGGCTCCAACGGTTCGGCTCGGCCAACTCTGCCAATGTCTTCCCTCTGGTTACATCATCTGCCGGGTTCTGCACGGAGTCGACGTAGCGCCAAGTACTTCCCTCTGTAAGCTCTTGGATCTCGGCTACACGAGTACCCACAAAGACTTTAAAACGGCATGACTCTGACTGCAACCAGGTCAGCACTGTTGTAGAGTCGCTCCAAAGGATTGTCTGATTTATCTTCATCGTCAATTCTCTCTCTATTGTCTTTGCTAATAGGGCGGCCATCAGGGCACCACAGAGCTCAAGGCGGGGAATGGAGTGCTGTCGACGGGGTGCCACTCTGGATCTAGCTGCCATGAATGCAAGGTATACTTGACCCTGGTCATCTTCTGTCCTCAGGTAAGAGACGGATCCATAGGCCTTTTCAGAGGCATCACTAAACACGTGGACCTGTCTGGAGATCACCATCTGGTCGGTATGGGGTGGAGCATAAGGCCGGGGTAACGAAATACGTGACAGCAGAGGTAACTCAGATTCCCACTCCTCCCATGCCCTTTGCAGATCGTGAGGGATGAGTGGGTCATCCCAGTCACGTGGCTTGTCCCACATGCTCTGGACAATCAGTTTGGCGCGAGTCGTGTAGGGTGCGATAAATCCCAGGGGATCATATTGTCGGGCTAGCACCTTGTAAACATTCCTCATCGTGAGCGCACCATACTCCAAAGGTCGGCTCTTGTAGCACAAGGCATCCGTCTGCCAGTGCCAGCTAAGGCCCAGGGCCGGTTCTAACAGGCCTGGTTCTTCATGTGTAAGCCATCGTTCCAGACTATCAGATCTTGCTTCGGTAGGTAGGTGTCTGAGTATGTCAGGTATGTTACTAGCCCACTGGCGAATCTCGAACCCTCCAGCTGCCAACACTTTCCTCAGCCGATCCACCAATTCCTTGGCTTCGTCTGGGGTAGGCACACTCTGTAGACAATTATCCACGTAAAAACAGCGCTCCACTGAATGTCTGACTCCATCTTCAGGACCTCCGTGATCTCTGGCATGCATTTGGAGAGAGAATGTGGCACAACATGGTGAACACGCTGTGCCAAATGGCAAGACCTGCCACTCAAAGACTTCAGGGGAGTCCTCCCGTTTCATGTCTCTCCAGATGAACCTGAGAAGAGGCCGGTCTTCAGGCAAGAGCTGGACTTGGTGGAACATTCCTCGGATGTCGCCACAGACTGCCACCGCATGTTCCCTGAAGCGCAGTAAAACTCCCAGCAGAGAGGCTCCCAATGTTGGTCCAGGAAGAAGGGTGTCATTGAGGCTTCGACCTTGGAATTGAAAGGAGCAGTTGAAGACCAAACGACTCTTCCCATTATGGTTTACCAAGTGGTGTGGTATATACCACGATTCATCTGAGGTCAAGGCTTCTCTGGGGTCAATCTTCTTGACCGCTCCAGTCTCCACTAACTTGCGAATCGCTGCACAGTACTCATCAGCTCGTAGGGGGTCCCGGGCCAAGCGTCTCTCCAGACTTCTGAGGCTGGGTAGGACAGCTTCCTTGGGAGCTCTGAGCGGGGGAACATCTCGCTTCCTTAGCAGAGGGGTGGCGTATCGGAGGATGCCTGCAATCTGTACACGCCTCGTCTTGGCCTCCAGAAGCTCCAACGCTTCCTTATCCTGCTTTGATCTCATAACCGACTTGCTGGTCTGGGATGGCAGTATGTCCATCTTCCAGAGCCTCTCAACGTTCTGCATCAGCTCGGTCATCTGGGGTGAGATACTAGTAAAGAGACACTGCTGGGCGCTCGGGGCCCACTGGGTAATGTGGGCAGGTCCTTGAAGTGTCCATCCCAGTCTTGTGCGGATGGCTGCCGGTCCACCAGGAGGGCCCAGTCTCACCGGTTCGATCGGAGTGAGTAGATGAGGGTAGTCCGCTCCAATCAGCACTAGTGGTTTAACATGTACAAATGGCTCAAGAGGAAGATCTACCAGGTGACGGTACTTCCTCTTCAAACTGGCGATTGGGTAAGTATGGTCTGCTAAATCCAAGCGCGGTGAGGTGAATGCATCCACTATCCGAAAGGTTCTCTTGGGATTAGTTGGGGATGAGATATTGAACGAGACAGCGGCTCCCTTCAGGGCTTGAACCTCCTGTCGTATGGTCCGCAGAGCGAGGTCCTCTGGCTTCTTATGTAGGCCCAGCTTGTCAGCAGCCTCAGGGAGGAGCATGGTGCGCTCGGAACCATCGTCCAGGATTGCATATGTGTTTAATGTCCGGTCCTTGTTACGCAGTAAAACTCGGACGACTTTCAGCAGAACACGAGGATGGTCCGATGGTTTGTCGAGATAGAGAACTTCTGCACTGGTTTTCACCAGGCAACTTTCAGACTTTGGCTGCTCCGCCTTGGGGCGTGAGTTAACGTCATGAAGAACCCTCAGATGCTTTCCCTGACACACATCGCAGGGCCTCTTGAGGTCGCATTGTGCCGCTTGATGTGCTCTCCCGCATCTCCAGCATCTCCTGTTAACCCTGATCCACTCTATGATCTCCTCTTTATTGAGTTTCTGGAAATGTGGGCACTTGTTCAGGAAGTGCTGCGTGTCCTCACAATACGGACAGTAGGGTTTTGCTTTACTTTTCCACCCCTGTGCAAATGAGCTCTGACCCTCTCGCCGGGATACGGGGTTCGGCGTACAGCCTTCTGCTCCATGGAGTACCGTAGCCGGGGGTCTACTGCGACGTTTCTCAACGCGGTAGCCTGGTAGCCCTTGGGCACGAGTGTCGGTGAGGTTGTCATAGCCTTGACACCACGACTCATATCGAAGCCATTCCGCCAGGTCAAGCAACGTATGAGTATGTCCAGGACGATGGAACATCTGACGTCGGAAGTTAGCTCTCATCTCCATCGGAAGCTTGGCGAGGAGTCGGGCTACATGTGAGCCGCATCTCAGCTCGACTTCTCCGTCTGGCCCCAGTGTCTGTAGCATACCCACAAGTGACTGCACGTGCAGAGAGAACCTCTCAAAGGCAGCTATATCCCCTCTTCTAATCTCAGGAGAATCTATCACCGCAGCGATCCTCTTCAAGGCGATATGGTGCGGCTGGCCATACTTCTCAGTCAAGGCTGCCATAGTGTCTGTGTACGGCTGAGGCGAGTTGATCAAGGAGTCGGCGATAAGACAGGCTTCTTCAAGTTTCACGTGATCTACCAGAATCTGATACTTGAAAAGCTCCGGAACGTCAGTGGGTATCAAGTTCGTTAAAGCTAATTTCAGCCGAGAGAACTCCATCGGGTCATTATTAACGAAAAGTGGAATTTTCGGCGCCGGCCCCCTGTACTCTACTACTCCTGGGGAATCTGACATGGGTGAGAACTGTCGGCCTGAAGCAGGGGGTGGCGCCTGGGTATAAGGCCTAGCTGGATACTGAGTGGGGACTGCCTCCTCTGGCCGATATATACTGGGCTGCGGCCGTGCAATGGGTGAGTAAAGCTTTGGCCTCTGGGTGCTGGACCGGATGTCGTACTCTTCTGGATCTTGCCTAAGCTGAGGGGGATTCAAACTCCGAGGGGTAGAATGTGGATGAGTGGGAGCTGCGGTCCTAGATGATACACTATCCTTAATGAGCTGTAGCTCGCTCATCATTCGGTCTATGACAATGAACACTCGCTGCTCCTCACCAACTGCGGACCTGGGAGGATTATCAATTAAAGGCCACGGCGGAGGAGGCAGTTCCTCGTCATACTCCTCTTCATCTAGGGCTAACGAGTCTTCTGGTAATGGAATCGGTGGCACTGGCCATTGCTCTGAGGTCTGATCCCGCTGAACTGTTCCTCCCATTGTAATTGAGGCTGTCAACTCACGTGATTCCTGCTGAGTACCATAAGGTGAGGTGAAACTTTCTCTGTGCCCACTCGACTCAGCTCCCTCTTCTGTGTGGGTTGTATAGGTAGGTAGCCGTCCTAAACTTGTGTCGATAAAGCTCTCCTCTGAGCTTGGTAAATAATCACACTGTGTCTGAGGGGTTCTACTCCACGTCACGTGAGGCTGCGAGCTCCATTCTTCCCTTCTAGGCACGGGTTGTGCTGGACTGCCATGTGCTGAGCCGTATTTCTTGGGACGCACCACATTGATCGCGTAATCTCTCAGATAGGATGGCGGTCTCACCTGACGTTTGGGCCGAACAGATGGGCCCCCTAATGCTTCGCCGCTCTGTTGCATACTCCCAGCACCACTGCTATCCGGCTCGAAGGACCACAAATGTAGCGAAGGCTACTTTCTTGGAGGATAATAGGGCTGATTTGAAATGGAGGAGCAGTGTACCAGGTGTGTCGGTCAGAACACGACAGAGAGGGAAGTGATACGCTTGAACTGGTTTAATTTGACAAATAGGTAAATATACATCAGAGGGGGGAGCCAATCATCAACTTGCACATTTACAATGTCCACTTGGATACGCCAGAACTTCCAGCTACAATGAAGGCAGCCACAGTGAATCAATCGAGCCTCCAGAGGTTGAATTCAGAGGGATCAAATTAGTCCAGGAAAATGAACAGTCAGTTTAAGCTCGTTTGAGTAATGTCCTGACTTTAGATTAGCTGTGCTGTATCTTGACCAGATGAGAGTGATAGATGAATTGTGCTGGGATTTGGGGCGTGTGTGTGTGTGTGGTTTGCCTGTAACAGACAAGCAGCAGTACTCTAATAAGTGAACACATATCACAGCATTAATACACAACTATTAACTCCTCCCCTCACAAACATATTTAACATTTACTGGAATTATCAATCAACACAAGAGGTTATATCATCCTAAACATATCTATAAATATTTGTAGAAAGCCATCCTTGCTCAACTGAATGTCAAAGTGCCGTAACATAACATTACACGGCTGATAACTGCGTCATACCATCTGACAATGAGCATAGATCAGCGGACGCGATAGTATAATCCTTACTCACTCTTATGAGACGCACAAAGCACAATATCCACCCGATCCGTGGCTGGGAATCGATGCTATTCCTCTCCTCCGCGTTCGTGTCACTGATGAACTGATATCTGCTGCAGCTGTTGCAATATCCGGGCGTTTCCCCTTTCACTTCCTATCCCTTGAACGCGCCGTACTTTCATAATAAGGGTCCCTGTTATAGTCAGCGCTACCGTACTCCTAATTCCCCACGTCTCCTTTTGCACAGGCATGACATTTCAAAATGTCTCACTTTCAACATTTGATGTGTTATCTATATTCTATTGTGAATAAAATATAAGTTCATGAGATTAAGTTTATGAGTAAATTATTGCATTCCTTTTTATTCACAATTTGTACAGTGTGCCAACGTTTTTGGAATCGGGTTTGTACTTCAGTTTGTGTGCATTGAATTTATTTAATACACGAGTTTCACAATTTTAGTTGAATTACTGAAATAAATTTACTTTTCCACCACATTCTAATTTATTGAGATGCACCTGTACATGTGGCAGAGATGTACCGTAAAAATCAATTAAAGACGTAATCAAACAGACGATGAACACTAACAGCAATGATTATAAGTTTTAATCAAACTTTTCTCAGAATTGTGAGATAAAAAGTTGCAATTGTCAAATTCTGACAGGAAAAATGTCAGCTCACAATTCTGACATTTTCTTGCAACTGTGTGTTTATACATTACAATTCTGAGGAAAGGAAGAAAAAAAAGAATTGAGAATTATATCAGGGTGTCTACTACAGACCTTTTTAATACCACCTTTTGTGAAATTTAAGACTAAACCTGTGATGGAAATACACATTATATTACATGCATGTGTGATATTTAATGTTAAAAGAAAACTAAATATCCTCCTGAACCCCAAGCATAGCATTTTGTTCACTGTAATGAACAAAGACTTACAGCATGTAAACAGGCAAACACAACAAATAAACAGGGAAAGAAATTAAATATCAATATTCCCACGAAATATTAGATATTCTAATGAAAATGTTGCTAATTACTACTCCCATTATTACTACTACTATCTCCACTTCTTTTTTCATTTATTTATAGCTATTTTACACACATAATGCATAAAATAAGAGTATATCAATTCATTATGTTTTATCTTTCATAACAGTTGAGAATCATCTTTATACAAAGTTTGGTTAACAAAAATCCTGAAACATAAAAATTGATTGATTGATTCCGTCAAAAATGGTTTTTGCCAATACATGTCTTTTGAACAACACATAAAATGTCCCCTAAAAGCCTAATTTCACAAAACCCTTTTCCCCTGGTTATCAGGAGGATATTATCACTGTCAAAATGCTATCCATTATTACCATACAATGAACTTTTCATATCAGCAGACAATATCCCATACAAAATATCCTCACAAAAGCACTGCATCACCAAGATTTTTGGTGGTATAAACATAAGAAGCTATATTTTCATCAGTGCTCTATCAGCTTTTACATGCTTAAATCTTATTTTTTTATATTTACCCCAAGATGTTATTTACCTTAATAAAGGCCAATTTTTTTAACATTAATAAATGTATGCATCATCTTTAATGTCTAATAATTAGTTAACAAAACAAAACAAAAAAATCAGAAAATCAAAATGCACTATAGCGCTGTTGCCAATCAAATAAAATTTACAGTGCAAAATTACAACTGCAATAACATTTTGAATAGGCCTATAGAAAAAAGATATGCTGAGGAAAAAGCATACTTTTAAATACACTAAACCGCAAGTAGATGATGTTAATTTGCTTATTAATTTAACCGATTGGTTGGTTCAAAGCGCTGTACTAAAACAATGCGGAGTGTTTCTTGGAGAATGTGAAATACTTCTGCTGTCATCTTTCTTTGGAACTATTTTCATTGGTGAAACAGAACAAACCAGTCAGTATTGTGTTTAAAATTTACTTGTTTGTTGAACTAAAATCAAGGCAATATTTGCACTCGTGAAAATATTGAGCAAAATAGCTCCCTTGTCATGGTATGTTACTTAAATATATTAAACATGTACAATTTTTACCTCTGTATGTTTCGGTTTCTGTGAATTTCTTTATGAGTGCCGTTGCACATTTCAAGCCTCAACAACAGCTGTTTGCGTTGAATGTAATAAAATCAAAAGAATCATTTTAACCCACGGCCACCGGTGAAATCCGAGAGCTCTCTGACTCTCCATAGACAGCAATGGTACTACCACTACAGTCAAGGCACAGAAACATAGTAAGGACGTCGTTAAAATGGTCAGTGATTCAATCATAATTTTACGAAGCTACGAGAATACTTTTTGTACCCCCCCACCAAAAAACAAAACAAAACGATTTTATTCAACAATTCTTCTCCTCCGTGTGTTCCAAAGATGAACGAAGGTCTTACGGGTTTGGAACGACATTAGGGTGAGTAATTAATGACCGAATTTTCATTTTTGGATGAGCTATCCTTTTAAAGCTCTATAGGAGGAGTTAAGAGTTGAAAATTTCAGTCTCTAAAGAAAACATAATAATAATAATATTAAGTTTAAATAGGTTAACAATATGCAATATACAATGATATACTTTAAAGCCTTACCTAAGACTGCTATTACCAGTACATTCAATATTTGCTAAACTAACAAATCAAAAACAGTCTTAGAATTAATGCTTATTTCCCATTACCCCATTATGAATTACTGAACGATTATTAACTTTTAAGTTCAAAAGACAACCAAATGAACACTTAAGTAGCAAATGTACAGTATTCATATGCATAGAACATAATATTACAGTAAAACTACAACAGGAGTTGTCAAACCTGTCCTGGAGGACCCCCTTCCCTGCACATTTTGTATGTCTCCATCATCAAACACACCTGATTCGACTCATCATCTTGTTAGTAGAGACTGCAAGAACTAAACCGGGTGTGTCTGATAAGGGAGACATACAAAATATGCAGGGCTGGAGGTCCTCCAGGACAGGGTTGAAAACCACTGCACTACAGTATAGGGAACATATTCTCTATTAACTACAATTTTTGCCTTAATTAACTCCTAATTTACTGCTTATTAATAGTTGGTAAGGTAGTTTTTGTAGCATTTAAATTTAGGTATTGGGTAGGATATAGGGATGTAGAATAAGGTCATGCAGAATAAGGCATTAATATGTGCTTATAATATACTAGTAATATGCAAGCTAATAAGCAACTAGTTAAAAGTGAGAGTTGAACTCTACAATAAAGTGTTACCAATATTAATGTCACCAAGAAAGTAGAAACGGATTACAGTACCTTTGTTGTAAAAGGAGATATTTTATTGCTTCATCAGTGTTCATCTTCAAGCAGGCAGTTTGGGTTCTGGATGAAAACAAATCTAACGTTAGTTGTTAACGTTATTCAAAAGCAGCATTACACCCCAAATTAATGCAACTGTCACATAGTACTGAATGTGCATGTGAAACAAAGGTATAAAGATTAAAAAAATCATGTCATTCTCGATTGAAACTGATTTTTGTTTGTGTAAATACGTAAAGGATAAAAAAGAAATACGTAAACTGAAAAATACATTAATAAACGTACAGTCCAGTAATTATTGGGGAAGGGAGAGTTCCGCTGACCGCTGATACAGGTTTGTTGTGTGGTCCACACACTGTAACTCACCAGCGAGTAAAACATCCTCCAGCACCTCTGTGTCCGATTCCGCCGCGTTTGAATGTGAAAGACTCCGAGTCCGTACTCACTTAGTTCCGTCAGATAACACCATCCCGACCACGAACATTTTACTCCAATTTCTTCAACAACCGATCGGGCGGCTCGTCGATTTCAAATGTGTGCGCGAGTAGCTATTTATAGGTGTGTCTGCATGGAAGTTTATATGTATGCGCGAGTGTTTTATGGATGTGTATGCGCGCGCATCGAGTTTATATGTATGTGCGAATGTTTATAGGTGTGTCTGCATGGAAGTTTATTTGTATGCGCGAGTGTTTATAGGTGTGTCTGCATGGAAGTTTATTTGTATGCGCGAGTGTTTTATGGATGTGTATGCGCGCGCATCGAGTTTATATGTATGTGCGAATGTTTATAGGTGTGTCTGCATGGAAGTTTATATGTATGCGCGAGTATTTATAGGTGTGTCTGCATGGAAGTTTATTTGTATGCGTGAGTGTTTTATGGATGTGTATGAGCGCGCATCGAGTTTATATGTATGTGCGAATGTTTATAGGTGTGTCTGCAAGGAAGTTTATTTGTATGCCGAGTGTGTTATGGATGTGTATGCGCGCGCATCGAGTTTATATGTATGTGCGAATGTGCGAGTAGCTATTTATAGGTGTGTCTGCATGGAAGTTTATATGTATGCGAGAGTAGCTATTTATGCGCGAGTAGCTATTTATAGGTGTGTCTGCATGGAAGTTTATATGTATGCGCGAGTGTTTTATGGATGTGTACGCGCGCGCATCGAGTTTATATGTATGTGCGAATGTTTATAGGTGTGTCTGCATGGACGTTTATATGTATGCGGGAGTAGCTATTTATAGGTGTGTCTGCATGGAAGTTTATATGTATGCGGGAGTGTTTTATGGATGTGTATGCGCGCGCATGGAGTTTATATGTATGTGCGAATGTTTATAGGTGTGTCTGCATGGAAGTTTATATGTGTGCGCGAGTAGCTATTTATAGGTGTGTCTGCATGGAAGTTTATATGTATGCGGGAGTGTTTTATGCATGTGTATGCGCGCGCATCGAGTTTATATGTATGTGCGAATGTTTATAGGTGTGTCTGCATGGAAGTTTATATGTATGCGCGAGTATTTATAGGTGTGTCTGCATGGAAGTTTATTAGTATGCGCCAGTGTTTTATGGCTGTGTATGCGCGCATCGAGTTTATATGTATGTGCGAATGTTTATAGGTGTGTCTGCATGGAAGTTTATATGTATGCTCGAGTATTTATAGGTGTGTCTGCATGGAAGTTTATTTGTATGTGCGAGTGTTTTATGGATGTGTATGCGCGCGCATCGAGTTTATATGTATGTGCGAATGTTTATAGGTGTGTCTGCATGGAAGTTTATATGTATGAGCGAGTAGCTATTTATAGGTGTGTCTGCATGGAAGTTTATATGTATGCGCGAGTGTTTTATGTGTATGCGCGCGCATCGAGTTTATATGTATGTGCGAATGTTTATAGGTGTGTCTGCATGGAAGTTTATATGTATGCGCGAGTAGCTATTTATAGGTGTGTCTGCGTGGAAGTTTATATGTATGCGGGAGTGTTTTATGGATGTGTATGCGCGCGCATCGAGTTTATATGTATGTGCGAATGTTTATAGGTGTGTCTGCATGGAAGTTTATATGTATGTGCGAGTAGCTATTTATAGGTGTGTCTGCATGGAAGTTTATATGTATGCGCGAGTAGCTATTTATAGGTGTGTCTGCATGGAAGTTTATATGTATGCGCGAGTGTTTTATGGATGTGTATGCCGCGCATCGAGTTTATATGTATGTGCGAATGTTTATAGGTGTGTCTGCATGGAAGTTTATATGTATGTGCGAGTAGCTATTTATAGGTGTGTCTGCATGGAAGTTTATATGTATGCGCGAGTAGCTATTTATAGGTTTGTCTGCATGGAAGTTTATATGTATGCGCGAGTGTTTTATGGATGTGTATGCCGCGCATCGAGTTTATATGTATGTGCGAATGTTTATAGGTGTGTCTGCATGGAAGTTTATATGTATGCGCGAGTATTTATAGGTGTGTCTGCATGGAAGTTTATATGTATGCGCGAGTGTTTTATGGATGTGTATGCGCGCATCGAGTTTATATGTATGTGCGAATGTTTATAGGTGTGTCTGTATGGAAGTTTATATGTATGCGCGAGTATTTATAGGTGTGTCTGCATGGAAGTTTATATGTATGCGCGAGTGTTTTATGGATGTGTATGCGCGCGCATCGAGTTTATATGTATGTGCGAATGTTTATAGGTGTGTCTGCATGGAAGTTTATATGTATGCGCGAGTAGCTATTTATAGGTGTGTCTGCATGGAAGTTTATATGTATGCGCGAGTGTTTTATGGATGTGTATGCGCGCGCATCGAGTTTATATGTATGTGCGAATGTTTATAGGTGTGTCTGCATGGAAGTTTACATATATGCGCGAGTAGCTATTTATAGGTGTGTCTGCATGGAAGTTTATATGTATGCGGGAGTGTTTTATGGATGTGTATGTACGCGCATCGAGTTTATATGTATGTGCGAATGTTTATAGGTGTGTCTGCATGGAAGTTTATATGTATGCGCGAGTAGCTATTTATAGGTGTGTCTGCATGGAAGTTTATATGTATGCGCTAGTGTTTTATGGATGTGTATGCGCGCGCATCGAGTTTATATGTATGTGCGAATGTTTATAGGTGTGTCTGCATGGAAGTTTATTTGTATGCGCGAGTGTTTTATGGCCGTGTATGCGCGCATCGAGTTTATATGTATGTGCGAATGTTTATAGGTGTGTCTGCATGGAAGTTTATATGTATGGGCGAGTAGCTATTTATATGTGTGTCTGCATGGAAGTTTATATGTATGCGCGAGTAGCTATTTATAGGTGTGTCTGCATGGAAGTTTATATGTATGCGCGAGTATTTATAGGTGTGTCTGCATGGAAGTTTATTTGTATGTGCGAGTGTTTTATGGATGTGTATGCGCGCGCATCGAGTTTATATGTATGTGCGAATGTTTATAGGTGTGTCTGCATGGAAGTTTATATGTATGCGCGAGTAGCTATTTATAGGTGTGTCTGCATGGAAGTTTATATGTATGCGCAAGTGTTTTATGGATGTGTACGCGCGCGCATCGAGTTTATATGTATGTGCGAATGTTTATAGGTGTGTCTGCATGGAAGTTTATATGTATGCGCGAGTAGCTATTTATAGGTGTGTCTGCATGGAAGTTTATATGTATGCGGGAGTGTTTTATGGATGTGTATGCGCGCGCATCGAGTTTATATGTATGTGCGAATGTTTATAGGTGTGTCTGCATGGAAGTTTATATGTATGCGCGAGTATTTATAGGTGTGTCTGCATGGAAGTTTATTTGTATGCGCGAGTATTTATAGGTGTGTCTGCATGGAAGTTTATTTGTATGCGCGAGTGTTTATAGGTGTGTCTGCATGGAAGTTTATTTGTATGCGCGAGTGTTTTATGGATGTGTATGCGCGCGCATCGAGTTTATATGTATGTGCGAATGTTTATAGGTGTGTCTGCATGGAAATTTATATGTATGCGCGAGTATTTATAGGTGTGTCTGCATGGAAGTTTATTTGTATGCGCGAGTGTTTTATGGATGTGTATGCGCGCACATCGAGTTTATATGTATGTGCGAATGTGCGAGTAGCTATTTATAGGTGTGTCTGCATGGAAGTTTATATGTATGGGCGAGTAGCTATTTATAGGTGTGTCTGCATGGAAGTTTATATGTATGCGAGTAGCTATTTATAGGTGTATCTGCATGGAAGTTTATATGTATGCGCGAGTATTTATAGGTGTGTCTGCATGGAAGTTTATTTGTATGCGCGAGTGTTTTATGGATGTGTATGCGCGCGCATCGAGTTTATATGTATGTGCGAATGTTTATAGGTGTGTCTGCATGGAAGTTTATATGTATGCGCGAGTAGCTATTTATAAGTGTGTCTGCATGGAAGTTTATATGTATGCGCGAGTGTTTTATGGATGTGTACGCGCGCGCATCGAGTTTATATGTATGTGCGAATGTTTATAGGTGTGTCTGCATGGAAGTTTATATGTATGCGCGAGTAGCTATTTATAGGTGTGTCTGCATGGAAGTTTATATGTATGCGGGAGTGTTTTATGGATGTGTATGCGCGCGCATCGAGTTTATATGTATGTGCGAATGTTTATAGGTGTGTCTGCATGGAAGTTTATATGTGTGCGCGAGTAGCTATTTATAGGTGTGTCTGCATGGAAGTTTATATGTATGCGCAAGTGTTTTATGGATGT
This sequence comes from Barbus barbus, assembly GCF_936440315.1. Lineage (NCBI taxonomy): Eukaryota > Metazoa > Chordata > Actinopteri > Cypriniformes > Cyprinidae > Barbus > Barbus barbus. Next base: position 20,412,003 of record NC_136718.1, read on the forward strand.
GTATTCGCGCGCATCGAGTTTATATGTATGTGCGAATGTTTATAGGTGTGTCTGCATGGAAGTTTATATGTATGCGCGAGTATTTATAGGTGTGTCTGCATGGAAGTTTATTTGTATGCGCGAGTGTTTATAGGTGTGTCTGCATGGAAGTTTATTTGTATGTGCGAGTGTTTTATGGATGTGTATGCGCGCGCACCGAGTTTATATGTATGTGCGAATGTTTATAGGTGTGTCTGCATGGAAGTTTATATGTATGCGCGAGTATTTATGTGTCACTGTGTGGCATCCCCTCTTCTTTTTATAACAGTCTGCAAACGTCTGGGGACTGAGGAGACAAGTTGCTCAAGTTTAGGAATAGGAATGTTGTCCCATTCTTGTCTAATACAGGCTTCTAGTTGCTCAACTGTCTTAGGTATTCTTTGTCGCATCTTCCTCTTTATGATGCGCCAAATGTTTTCTATGGGTGAAAGATGATGTAGATGATGATAACTTCAAACTCTTTGCAATTTTTCTCTGAGAAAATCCTTTCTGATATTGCTCCACTATTTTTCGCCGCAGCATTGGGGGAATTGGTGATCCTCTTCCCATCTTGACTTCTGAGAGACACCGCCACTCTGAGAGGCTCTTTTTATACCCAATCATGTTGCCAATTGACCTAATAAGTTGCAAATAAGCTGTTCCTTATATGTACATTTAACTTTTCCGGCCTCTTATTGCTACCTGTCCCAACTTTTTTGGAATGTGTAGCTCTCATGAAATCCAAAATGAGCCAATATTTGGCATTGTAGCGAAGGCTACTTTCTTGGAGGATAATAGGGCTGATTTGAAATGGAGGAGCAGTGTACCAGGTGTGTCGGTCAGAACACGACAGAGAGGGAAGTGATAAGCTTGAACTGGTTTAATTTGACAAATAGGTAAATATACATCAGAGGGGGGAGCCAATCATCAACTTGCACATTTACAATGTCCACTTGGATACGCCAGAACTTCCAGCTACAATGAAGGCAGCCACAGTGAATCAATCGAGCCTCCAGAGGTTGAATTCAGAGGGATCAAATTAGTCCAGGAAAATGAACAGTCAGTTTAAGCTCGTTTGAGTAATGTCCTGACTTTAGATTAGCTGTGCTGTATCTTGACCAGATGAGAGTGATAGATGAATTGTGCTGGGATTTGGGGCGTGTGTGTGTGTGTGGTTTGCCTGTAACAGACAAGCAGCAGTACTCTAATAAGTGAACACATATCACAGCATTAATACACAACTATTAACTCCTCCCCTCACAAACATATTTAACATTTACTGGAATTATCAATCAACACAAGAGGTTATATCATCCTAAACATATCTATAAATATTTGTAGAAAGCCATCCTTGCTCAACTGAATGTCAAAGTGCCGTAACATAACATTACACGGCTGATAACTGCGTCATACCATCTGACAATGAGCATAGATCAGCGGACGCGATAGTATAATCCTTACTCACTCTTATGAGACGCACAAAGCACAATATCCACCCGATCCGTGGCTGGGAATCGATGCTATTCCTCTCCTCCGCGTTCGTGTCACTGATGAACTGATATCTGCTGCAGCTGTTGCAATATCCGGGCGTTTCCCCTTTCACTTCCTATCCCTTGAACGCGCCGTACTTTCATAATAAGGGTCCCTGTTATAGTCAGCGCTACCGTACTCCTAATTCCCCACGTCTCCTTTTGCACAGCCGCCCCCAAATTGCGTGCAATTTGTTCCTGCAAAAGGCTCACACCTCAGTGTGTAGACACTGGAGGGCCTTTCCCAGTCTCATCTGCGTCTGGAATCATTGGGAGAGTGATAAGTCGGGCAACCGGCCGGGTGTAGACTTTGTCTTTGACTTGAATGTCTGCAGCTCTCACATGACCATCTGCACTCTGATGCACTTTGATAACCCTACCAACTGGCCAGAGTGCACGGGGAAATTGCGGGTCTATCACCAGCACTACTGAATTCACTGCCAGATCAGCTGGAGTACCATGCCACTTCTGCCGGCATTGTAGAGTTGGAAGGTAACACCTGATAAATCTTGCCCAGAAGTGATCTGCTATGACCTGGCCGTGTCGCCATCTCCGCTTGCTTAGACCCTCACACTTAGGGTAAACAACTGGAGGGAGTGCTCCATCCAGCCGCCCCATCAACAGGACATTTGGGGTCACTGCATCCAAGTCTGCAACACTGGACGAGGTGTAACCCAGAGGTTTAGCATTCAGTATAGCCTCGACCTCTAGTAAGACTGTGGATAAGACCTCCTCGGAGACCGGTGGAACTCCTATGACGGTATACAGCGCTGTCTTGACAGACCTGATCTCCCTCTCCCAGGTGCCCCCGAAGTGGGGAGCTGCAGGGGGGTTGAAGCGAAATGCAATCTTCTGCTTGGCTAGAAGGCGTTGAAGATCGGAGGACATGTTGTTAAAAGACTCACGGAGCTCCTTCTCCCCTGCTTTGAAGTTCGTACCCTGGTCTGAGTAGAGCTCAGCAGGGTTCCCTCTGCGAGCGATGAACCGCCTGAGACTCATCAAGAAGGAGTCCGCATCCATATTGTGCATGAGGTCTAAATGTACTGCCCGGGTGGTAAGGCACTTATAAATGATGCCCCATCTCTTCTCTGAGCGTCGTCCTATCTTGACCTGAAACGGTCCAAAGCAGTCGACACCCGTTGAGTAGAACGGTGGCTTGTATAAGCGTAGACGGGCCACAGGTAAGTCCGCCATCTTCGGGATCGCCGGCTTAGATTTCCATCTTCGGCACTCTTCACACTGGTGTTGCATTCTCCGAATGGCTTCTCTCCCCCTAAGGATCCAGAAGGCCCGACGCATCTCTGCGAATACTCGCTCAGGGCCTGGGTGACAGAGACGAGCATCATAGTCCTGGATGAGGAGTTTTGTCGCTGGATGCAAAGGGTCTAAAACAATAGGGTGTTTGAACGTGGGGTCTAACCCTTCCGCGTGCCGAAGTCTTCCCCCAACCCGTATAATTCCCTCGACAGGGTCAAGTTCGGGGGAAAGAGTGAGGAGACGACTACTTCGGAGTACGGCTTTCCCTGCTCTGAGGTGCCGTATCTCCTCTTGGAAGCATTCCGCCTGGACTCTCTGGAATATCGTCATCTCTGCCTGCTGATAGTCTGCTGCTGTCAGGACCTTCTCTTGGTCTGCGGCTCCGTGCTCTTCCTGTGCTACAGCCTCAACCATGTCTCCCCAGCTAAGGTATGACTGGCTCGAAGATGTCTCTCGTAGGTCTGCTCTCGATACTACTCCGCACGAAATCGACTTCTTGTACTCTATGACTTCCTGTTTTGTCACCTCCACAGGTAGTGATGGCCATTCAGCAGGTCCTTTGAGGAGGAAGGAGGGCCCTTGGCTCCAACGGTTCGGCTCGGCCAACTCTGCCAATGTCTTCCCTCTGGTTACATCATCTGCCGGGTTCTGCACGGAGTCGACGTAGCGCCAAGTACTTCCCTCTGTAAGCTCTTGGATCTCGGCTACACGAGTACCCACAAAGACTTTAAAACGGCATGACTCTGACTGCAACCAGGTCAGCACTGTTGTAGAGTCGCTCCAAAGGATTGTCTGATTTATCTTCATCGTCAATTCTCTCTCTATTGTCTTTGCTAATAGGGCGGCCATCAGGGCACCACAGAGCTCAAGGCGGGGAATGGAGTGCTGTCGACGGGGTGCCACTCTGGATCTAGCTGCCATGAATGCAAGGTATACTTGACCCTGGTCATCTTCTGTCCTCAGGTAAGAGACGGATCCATAGGCCTTTTCAGAGGCATCACTAAACACGTGGACCTGTCTGGAGATCACCATCTGGTCGGTATGGGGTGGAGCATAAGGCCGGGGTAACGAAATACGTGACAGCAGAGGTAACTCAGATTCCCACTCCTCCCATGCCCTTTGCAGATCGTGAGGGATGAGTGGGTCATCCCAGTCACGTGGCTTGTCCCACATGCTCTGGACAATCAGTTTGGCGCGAGTCGTGTAGGGTGCGATAAATCCCAGGGGATCATATTGTCGGGCTAGCACCTTGTAAACATTCCTCATCGTGAGCGCACCATACTCCAAAGGTCGGCTCTTGTAGCACAAGGCATCCGTCTGCCAGTGCCAGCTAAGGCCCAGGGCCGGTTCTAACAGGCCTGGTTCTTCATGTGTAAGCCATCGTTCCAGACTATCAGATTTTGCTTCGGTAGGTAGGTGTCTGAGTATGTCAGGTATGTTACTAGCCCACTGGCGAATCTCGAACCCTCCAGCTGCCAACACTTTCCTCAGCCGATCCACCAATTCCTTGGCTTCGTCTGGGGTAGGCACACTCTGTAGACAATTATCCACGTAAAAACAGCGCTCCACTGAATGTCTGACTCCATCTTCAGGACCTCCGTGATCTCTGGCATGCATTTGGAGAGAGAATGTGGCACAACATGGTGAACACGCTGTGCCAAATGGCAAGACCTGCCACTCAAAGACTTCAGGGGAGTCCTCCCGTTTCATGTCTCTCCAGATGAACCTGAGAAGAGGCCGGTCTTCAGGCAAGAGCTGGACTTGGTGGAACATTCCTCGGATGTCGCCACAGACTGCCACCGCATGTTCCCTGAAGCGCAGTAAAACTCCCAGCAGAGAGGCTCCCAATGTTGGTCCAGGAAGAAGGGTGTCATTGAGGCTTCGACCTTGGAATTGAAAGGAGCAGTTGAAGACCAAACGACTCTTCCCATTATGGTTTACCAAGTGGTGTGGTATATACCACGATTCATCTGAGGTCAAGGCTTCTCTGGGGTCAATCTTCTTGACCGCTCCAGTCTCCACTAACTTGCGAATCGCTGCACAGTACTCATCAGCTCGTAGGGGGTCCCGGGCCAAGCGTCTCTCCAGACTTCTGAGGCTGGGTAGGACAGCTTCCTTGGGAGCTCTGAGCGGGGGAACATCTCGCTTCCTTAGCAGAGGGGTGGCGTATCGGAGGATGCCTGCAATCTGTACACGCCTCGTCTTGGCCTCCAGAAGCTCCAACGCTTCCTTATCCTGCTTTGATCTCATAACCGACTTGCTGGTCTGGGATGGCAGTATGTCCATCTTCCAGAGCCTCTCAACGTTCTGCATCAGCTCGGTCATCTGGGGTGAGATACTAGTAAAGAGACACTGCTGGGCGCTCGGGGCCCACTGGGTAATGTGGGCAGGTCCTTGAAGTGTCCATCCCAGTCTTGTGCGGATGGCTGCCGGTCCACCAGGAGGGCCCAGTCTCACCGGTTCGATCGGAGTGAGTAGATGAGGGTAGTCCGCTCCAATCAGCACTAGTGGTTTAACATGTACAAATGGCTCAAGAGGAAGATCTACCAGGTGACGGTACTTCCTCTTCAAACTGGCGATTGGGTAAGTATGGTCTGCTAAATCCAAGCGCGGTGAGGTGAATGCATCCACTATCCGAAAGGTTCTCTTGGGATTAGTTGGGGATGAGATATTGAACGAGACAGCGGCTCCCTTCAGGGCTTGAACCTCCTGTCGTATGGTCCGCAGAGCGAGGTCCTCTGGCTTCTTATGTAGGCCCAGCTTGTCAGCAGCCTCAGGGAGGAGCATGGTGCGCTCGGAACCATCGTCCAGGATTGCATATGTGTTTAATGTCCGGTCCTTGTTACGCAGTAAAACTCGGACGACTTTCAGCAGAACACGAGGATGGTCCGATGGTTTGTCGAGATAGAGAACTTCTGCACTGGTTTTCACCAGGCAACTTTCAGACTTTGGCTGCTCCGCCTTGGGGCGTGAGTTAACGTCATGAAGAACCCTCAGATGCTTTCCCTGACACACATCGCAGGGCCTCTTGAGGTCGCATTGTGCCGCTTGATGTGCTCTCCCGCATCTCCAGCATCTCCTGTTAACCCTGATCCACTCTATGATCTCCTCTTTATTGAGTTTCTGGAAATGTGGGCACTTGTTCAGGAAGTGCTGCGTGTCCTCACAATACGGACAGTAGGGTTTTGCTTTACTTTTCCACCCCTGTGCAAATGAGCTCTGACCCTCTCGCCGGGATACGGGGTTCGGCGTACAGCCTTCTGCTCCATGGAGTACCGTAGCCGGGGGTCTACTGCGACGTTTCTCAACGCGGTAGCCTGGTAGCCCTTGGGCACGAGTGTCGGTGAGGTTGTCATAGCCTTGACACCACGACTCATATCGAAGCCATTCCGCCAGGTCAAGCAACGTATGAGTATGTCCAGGACGATGGAACATCTGACGTCGGAAGTTAGCTCTCATCTCCATCGGAAGCTTGGCGAGGAGTCGGGCTACATGTGAGCCGCATCTCAGCTCGACTTCTCCGTCTGGCCCCAGTGTCTGTAGCATACCCACAAGTGACTGCACGTGCAGAGAGAACCTCTCAAAGGCAGCTATATCCCCTCTTCTAATCTCAGGAGAATCTATCACCGCAGCGATCCTCTTCAAGGCGATATGGTGCGGCTGGCCATACTTCTCAGTCAAGGCTGCCATAGTGTCTGTGTACGGCTGAGGCGAGTTGATCAAGGAGTCGGCGATAAGACAGGCTTCTTCAAGTTTCACGTGATCTACCAGAATCTGATACTTGAAAAGCTCCGGAACGTCAGTGGGTATCAAGTTCGTTAAAGCTAATTTCAGCCGAGAGAACTCCATCGGGTCATTATTAACGAAAAGTGGAATTTTCGGCGCCGGCCCCCTGTACTCTACTACTCCTGGGGAATCTGACATGGGTGAGAACTGTCGGCCTGAAGCAGGGGGTGGCGCCTGGGTATAAGGCCTAGCTGGATACTGAGTGGGGACTGCCTCCTCTGGCCGATATATACTGGGCTGCGGCCGTGCAATGGGTGAGTAAAGCTTTGGCCTCTGGGTGCTGGACCGGATGTCGTACTCTTCTGGATCTTGCCTAAGCTGAGGGGGATTCAAACTCCGAGGGGTAGAATGTGGATGAGTGGGAGCTGCGGTCCTAGATGATACACTATCCTTAATGAGCTGTAGCTCGCTCATCATTCGGTCTATGACAATGAACACTCGCTGCTCCTCACCAACTGCGGACCTGGGAGGATTATCAATTAAAGGCCACGGCGGAGGAGGCAGTTCCTCGTCATACTCCTCTTCATCTAGGGCTAACGAGTCTTCTGGTAATGGAATCGGTGGCACTGGCCATTGCTCTGAGGTCTGATCCCGCTGAACTGTTCCTCCCATTGTAATTGAGGCTGTCAACTCACGTGATTCCTGCTGAGTACCATAAGGTGAGGTGAAACTTTCTCTGTGCCCACTCGACTCAGCTCCCTCTTCTGTGTGGGTTGTATAGGTAGGTAGCCGTCCTAAACTTGTGTCGATAAAGCTCTCCTCTGAGCTTGGTAAATAATCACACTGTGTCTGAGGGGTTCTACTCCACGTCACGTGAGGCTGCGAGCTCCATTCTTCCCTTCTAGGCACGGGTTGTGCTGGACTGCCATGTGCTGAGCCGTATTTCTTGGGACGCACCACATTGATCGCGTAATCTCTCAGATAGGATGGCGGTCTCACCTGACGTTTGGGCCGAACGGATGGGCCCCCTAATGCTTCGCCGCTCTGTTGCATACTCCCAGCACCACTGCTATCCGGCTCGAAGGACCACAAATGTAGCGAAGGCTACTTTCTTGGAGGATAATAGGGCTGATTTGAAATGGAGGAGCAGTGTACCAGGTGTGTCGGTCAGAACACGACAGAGAGGGAAGTGATACGCTTGAACTGGTTTAATTTGACAAATAGGTAAATATACATCAGAGGGGGGAGCCAATCATCAACTTGCACATTTACAATGTCCACTTGGATACGCCAGAACTTCCAGCTACAATGAAGGCAGCCACAGTGAATCAATCGAGCCTCCAGAGGTTGAATTCAGAGGGATCAAATTAGTCCAGGAAAATGAACAGTCAGTTTAAGCTCGTTTGAGTAATGTCCTGACTTTAGATTAGCTGTGCTGTATCTTGACCAGATGAGAGTGATAGATGAATTGTGCTGGGATTTGGGGCGTGTGTGTGTGTGTGGTTTGCCTGTAACAGACAAGCAGCAGTACTCTAATAAGTGAACACATATCACAGCATTAATACACAACTATTAACTCCTCCCCTCACAAACATATTTAACATTTACTGGAATTATCAATCAACACAAGAGGTTATATCATCCTAAACATATCTATAAATATTTGTAGAAAGCCATCCTTGCTCAACTGAATGTCAAAGTGCCGTAACATAACATTACACGGCTGATAACTGCGTCATACCATCTGACAATGAGCATAGATCAGCGGACGCGATAGTATAATCCTTACTCACTCTTATGAGACGCACAAAGCACAATATCCACCCGATCCGTGGCTGGGAATCGATGCTATTCCTCTCCTCCGCGTTCGTGTCACTGATGAACTGATATCTGCTGCAGCTGTTGCAATATCCGGGCGTTTCCCCTTTCACTTCCTATCCCTTGAACGCGCCGTACTTTCATAATAAGGGTCCCTGTTATAGTCAGCGCTACCGTACTCCTAATTCCCCACGTCTCCTTTTGCACAGGCATGACATTTCAAAATGTCTCACTTTCAACATTTGATGTGTTATCTATATTCTATTGTGAATAAAATATAAGTTCATGAGATTAAGTTTATGAGTAAATTATTGCATTCCTTTTTATTCACAATTTGTACAGTGTGCCAACGTTTTTGGAATCGGGTTTGTACTTCAGTTTGTGTGCATTGAATTTATTTAATACACGAGTTTCACAATTTTAGTTGAATTACTGAAATAAATTTACTTTTCCACCACATTCTAATTTATTGAGATGCACCTGTACATGTGGCAGAGATGTACCGTAAAAATCAATTAAAGACGTAATCAAACAGACGATGAACACTAACAGCAATGATTATAAGTTTTAATCAAACTTTTCTCAGAATTGTGAGATAAAAAGTTGCAATTGTCAAATTCTGACAGGAAAAATGTCAGCTCACAATTCTGACATTTTCTTGCAACTGTGTGTTTATACATTACAATTCTGAGGAAAGGAAGAAAAAAAAGAATTGAGAATTATATCAGGGTGTCTACTACAGACCTTTTTAATACCACCTTTTGTGAAATTTAAGACTAAACCTGTGATGGAAATACACATTATATTACATGCATGTGTGATATTTAATGTTAAAAGAAAACTAAATATCCTCCTGAACCCCAAGCATAGCATTTTGTTCACTGTAATGAACAAAGACTTACAGCATGTAAACAGGCAAACACAACAAATAAACAGGGAAAGAAATTAAATATCAATATTCCCACGAAATATTAGATATTCTAATGAAAATGTTGCTAATTACTACTCCCATTATTACTACTACTATCTCCACTTCTTTTTTCATTTATTTATAGCTATTTTACACACATAATGCATAAAATAAGAGTATATCAATTCATTATGTTTTATCTTTCATAACAGTTGAGAATCATCTTTATACAAAGTTTGGTTAACAAAAATCCTGAAACATAAAAATTGATTGATTGATTCCGTCAAAAATGGTTTTTGCCAATACATGTCTTTTGAACAACACATAAAATGTCCCCTAAAAGCCTAATTTCACAAAACCTTTTTCCCCTGGTTATCAGGAGGATATTATCACTGTCAAAATGCTATCCATTATTACCATACAATGAACTTTTCATATCAGCAGACAATATCCCATACAAAATATCCTCACAAAAGCACTGCATCACCAAGATTTTTGGTGGTATAAACATAAGAAGCTATATTTTCATCAGTGCTCTATCAGCTTTTACATGCTTAAATCTTATTTTTTTATATTTACCCCAAGATGTTATTTACCTTAATAAAGGCCAATTTTTTTAACATTAATAAATGTATGCATCATCTTTAATGTCTAATAATTAGTTAACAAAACAAAACAAAAAAATCAGAAAATCAAAATGCACTATAGCGCTGTTGCCAATCAAATAAAATTTACAGTGCAAAATTACAACTGCAATAACATTTTGAATAGGCCTATAGAAAAAAGATATGCTGAGGAAAAAGCATACTTTTAAATACACTAAACCGCAAGTAGATGATGTTAATTTGCTTATTAATTTAACCGATTGGTTGGTTCAAAGCGCTGTACTAAAACAATGCGGAGTGTTTCTTGGAGAATGTGAAATACTTCTGCTGTCATCTTTCTTTGGAACTATTTTCATTGGTGAAACAGAACAAACCAGTCAGTATTGTGTTTAAAATTTACTTGTTTGTTGAACTAAAATCAAGGCAATATTTGCACTCGTGAAAATATTGAGCAAAATAGCTCCCTTGTCATGGTATGTTACTTAAATATATTAAACATGTACAATTTTTACCTCTGTATGTTTCGGTTTCTGTGAATTTCTTTATGAGTGCCGTTACACATTTCAAGCCTCAACAACAGCTGTTTGCGTTGAATGTAATAAAATCAAAAGAATCATTTTAACCCACGGCCACCGGTGAAATCCGAGAGCTCTCTGACTCTCCATAGACAGCAATGGTACTACCACTACAGTCAAGGCACAGAAATATAGTAAGGACGTCGTTAAAATGGTCAGTGATTCAATCATAATTTTGCGAAGCTACAAGAATACTTTTTGTACCCCCCCACCAAAAAAAAAAAAAAAAAAACGATTTTATTCAACAATTCTTCTCCTCCGTGTGTTCCAAAGATGAACGAAGGTCTTACGGGTTTGGAACGACATTAGGGTGAGTAATTAATGACCGAATTTTCATTTTTGGATGAGCTATCCTTTTAAAGCTCTATAGGAGGAGTTAAGAGTTGAAAATTTCAGTCTCTAAAGAAAACATAATAATAATAATATTAAGTTGAAATAGGTTAACAATATGCAATATACAATGATATACTTTAAAGCCTTACCTAAGACTGCTATTACCAGTACATTCAATATTTGCTAAACTAACAAATCAAAAACAGTCTTAGAATTAATGCTTATTTCCCATTACCCCATTATGAATTACTGAACGATTATTAACTTTTAAGTTCAAAAGACAACCAAATGAACACTTAAGTAGCAAATGTACAGTATTCATATGCATAGAACATAATATTACAGTAAAACTACAACAGGAGTTGTCAAACCTGTCCTGGAGGACCCCCTTCCCTGCACATTTTGTATGTCTCCATCATCAAACACACCTGATTCGACTCATCATCTTGTTAGTAGAGACTGCAAGAACTAAACCGGGTGTGTCTGATAAGGGAGACATACAAAATATGCAGGGCTGGAGGTCCTCCAGGACAGGGTTGAAAACCACTGCACTACAGTATAGGGAACATATTCTCTATTAACTACAATTTTTGCCTTAATTAACTCCTAATTTACTGCTTATTAATAGTTGGTAAGGTAGTTTTTGTAGCATTTAAATTTAGGTATTGGGTAGGATATAGGGATGTAGAATAAGGTCATGCAGAATAAGGCATTAATATGTGCTTATAATATACTAGTAATATGCAAGCTAATAAGCAACTAGTTAAAAGTGAGAGTTGAACTCTACAATAAAGTGTTACCAATATTAATGTCACCAAGAAAGTAGAAACGGATTACAGTACCTTTGTTGTAAAAGGAGATATTTTATTGCTTCATCAGTGTTCATCTTCAAGCAGGCAGTTTGGGTTCTGGATGAAAACAAATCTAACGTTAGTTGTTAACGTTATTCAAAAGCAGCATTACACCCCAAATTAATGCAACTGTCACATAGTACTGAATGTGCATGTGAAACAAAGGTATAAAGATAAAAAAAATCATGTCATTCTCGATTGAAACTGATTTTTGTTTGTGTAAATACGTAAAGGATAAAAAAGAAATACGTAAACTGAAAAATACATTAATAAACGTACAGTCCAGTAATTATTGGGGAAGGGAGAGTTCCGCTGACCGCTGATACAGGTTTGTTGTGTGGTCCACACACTGTAACTCACCAGCGAGTAAAACATCCTCCAGCACCTCTGTGTCCGATTCCGCCGCGTTTGAATGTGAAAGACTCCGAGCCCGTACTCACTTAGTTCCGTCAGATAACACCATCCCGACCACGAACATTTTACTCCAATTCGTCGATTTCAAATGTGTGCGCGAGTAGCTATTTATAGGTGTGTCTGCATGGAAGTTTATATGTATGCGCGAGTGTTTTATGGATGTGTATGCGCGCGCATCGAGTTTATATGTATGTGCGAATGTTTATAGGTGTGTCTGCATGGAAGTTTATATGTATGCGCGAGTATTTATAGGTGTGTCTGCATGGAAGTTTATTTGTATGCGCGAGTGTTTATAGGTGTGTCTGCATGGAAGTTTATTTGTATGCGCGAGTGTTTTATGGATGTGTATGCGCGCGCATCGAGTTTATATGTATGTGCGAATGTTTATAGGTGTGTCTGCATGGAAGTTTATATGTATGCGCGAGTATTTATAGGTGTGTCTGCATGGAAGTTTATTTGTATGCGCGAGTGTTTTATGGATGTGTATGAGCGCGCATCGAGTTTATATGTATGTGCGAATGTTTATAGGTGTGTCTGCATGGAAGTTTATTTGTATGCCGAGTGTGTTATGGATGTGTATGCGCGCGCATCGAGTTTATATGTATGTGCGAATGTGCGAGTAGCTATTTATAGGTGTGTCTGCATGGAAGTTTATATGTATGCGAGAGTAGCTATTTATGCGCGAGTAGCTATTTAGGTGTGTCTGCATGGAAGTTTATATGTATGCGCGAGTGTTTTATGGATGTGTACGCGCGCGCATCGAGTTTATATGTATGTGCGAATGTTTATAGGTGTGTCTGCATGGACGTTTATATGTATGCGGGAGTAGCTATTTATAGGTGTGTCTGCATGGAAGTTTATATGTATGCGGGAGTAGCTATTTATAGGTGTGTCTGCATGGACGTTTATATGTATGCGGGAGTAGCTATTTATAGGTGTGTCTGCATGGAAGTTTATATGTATGGGTGAGTGTTTTATGGATGTGTATGCGCGCGCATCGAGTTTATATGTATGTGCGAATGTTTAAAGGTGTGTCTGCATGGAAGTTTATATGTATGGGCGAGTGTTTTATGGATGTGTATGCGCGCGCATCGAGTTTATATGTATGTGCGAATGTTTAAAGGTGTGTCTGCATGGAAGTTTATTTGTATGCGCGAGTGTGTTATGGATGTGTATGCGCGCGCATGGAGTTTATATGTATGTGCGAATGTGCGAGTAGCTATTTATAGGTGTGTCTGCATGGAAGTTTATATGTATGTGCGAGTAGCTATTTATAGGTGTGTCTGCATGGAAGTTTATATGTATGCGGGAGTGTTTTATGGATGTGTATGCGCGCGCATCGAGTTTATATGCATGTGCGAATGTTTATAGGTGTGTCTGCATGGAAGTTTATATGTATGCGCGAGTATTTATAGGTGTGTCTGCATGGAAGTTTATTAGTATGCGCCAGTGTTTTATGGCTGTGTATGCGCGCATCGAGTTTATATGTATGTGCGAATGTTTATAGGTGTGTCTGTATGGAAGTTTATATGTATGCGCGAGTATTTATAGGTGTGTCTGCATGGAAGTTTATTTGTATGTGCGAGTGTTTTATGGATGTGTATGCGCGCGCATCGAGTTTATATGTATGTGCGAATGTTTATAGGTGTGTCTGCATGGAAGTTTATATGTATGAGCGAGTAGCTATTTATAGGTGTGTCTGCATGGAAGTTTATATGTATGCGCGAGTGTTTTATGTGTATGCGCGCGCATCGAGTTTATATGTATGTGCGAATGTTTATAGGTGTGTCTGCATGGAAGTTTATATGTATGTGCGAGTAGCTATTTATAGGTGTGTCTGCATGGAAGTTTATATGTATGCGCGAGTAGCTATTTATAGGTGTGTCTGCATGGAAGTTTATATGTATGCGCGAGTGTTTTATGGATGTGTATGCCGCGCATCGAGTTTATATGTATGTGCGAATGTTTATAGGTGTGTCTGCATGGAAGTTTATATGTATGCGCGAGTATTTATAGGTGTGTCTGCATGGAAGTTTATATGTATGCGCGAGTGTTTTATGGATGTGTATGCGCGCATCGAGTTTATATGTATGTGCGAATGTTTATAGGTGTGTCTGTATGGAAGTTTATATGTATGCGCGAGTATTTATAGGTGTGTCTGCATGGAAGTTTATATGTATGCGCGAGTGTTTTATGGATGTGTATGCGCGCGCATCCAGTTTATATGTATGTGCGAATGTTTATAGGTGTGTCTGCATGGAAGTTTATATGTATGCGCGAGTAGCTATTTATAGGTGTGTCTGCATGGAAGTTTATATGTATGCGCGAGTGTTTTATGGATGTGTATGCGCGTGCATCGAGTATATATGTATGTGCGAATGTTTATAGGTGTGTCTGCATGGAAGTTTACATATATGCGCGAGTAGCTATTTATAGGTGTGTCTGCATGGAAGTTTATATGTATGCGGGAGTGTTTTATGGATGTGTATGTGCGCGCATCGAGTTTATATGTATGTGCGAATGTTTATAGGTGTGTCTGCATGGAAGTTTATATGTATGCGCGAGTAGCTATTTATAGGTGTGTCTGCATGGAAGTTTATATGTATGCGCGAGTGTTTTATGGATGTGTATGCGCGCGCATCGAGTTTATATGTATGTGCGAATGTTTATAGGTGTGTCTGCATGGAAGTTTATTTGTATGCGCGAGTGTTTTATGGCTGTGTATGCGCGCATCGAGTTTATATGTATGTGCGAATGTTTATAGGTGTGTCTGCATGGAAGTTTATATGTATGGGCGAGTAGCTATTTATATGTGTGTCTGCATAGAAGTTTATATGTATGCGCGAGTATTTATAGGTGTGTCTGCATGGAAGTTTATATGTATGCGCGAGTATTTATAGGTGTGTCTGCATGGAAGTTTATTTGTATGCGCGAGTGTTTTATGGATGTGTATGCGCGCGCATCGAGTTTCTATGTATGTGCGAATGTTTATAGGTGTGTCTGCATGGAAGTTTATATGTATGCGCGAGTAGCTATTTATAGGTCTGTCTGCCTGGAAGTTTATATGTATGCGGGAGTGTTTTATGGATGTGTATGCGCGCGCATCGAGTTTATATGTATGTGCGAATGTTTATAGGTGTGTCTGCATGGAAGTTTATATGTATGCGCGAGTAGCTATTTATAGGTGTGTCTGCATGGAAGTTTATATGTATGTGCCAGTAGCTATTTATAGGTGTGTCTGCATGGAAGTTTATATGTATGCGGGAGTAGCTATTTATAGGTGTGTCTGCATGGAAGTTTATATGTATGCGCGAGTAGCTATTTATAGGTGTGTCTGCATGGAAGTTTATATGTATGCGGGAGTGTTTTATGGATGTGTATGCGCGCATCGAGTTTATATGTGTGTGCGAATGTTTATAGGTGTGTCTGCATGGAAGTTTATATGTGTGCGCGAGTAGCTATTTATAGGTGTGTCTGCATGGAAGTTTATATGTATGCGCGAGTGTTTTATGGATGTGTATGCGCGCGCATCGAGTTTATATGTATGTGCGAATGTTTATAGGTGTGTCTGCATGGAAGTTTATATGTATGCGCGAGTATTTATAGGTGTGTCTGCATGGAAGTTTATTTGTATGCGCGAGTGTTTATAGGTGTGTCTGCATGGAAGTTTATTTGTATGCGCGAGTGTTTTATGGATGTGTATGCGCGCGCATTGAGTTTATATGTATGTGCGAATGTTTATAGGTGTGTCTGCATGGAAGTTTATATGTATGCGCGAGTATTTATAGGTGTGTCTGCATGGAAGTTTATTTGTATGCGCCAGTGTTTTATGGATGTGTATGAGCGCGCATCGAGTTTATATGTATGTGCGAATGTTTATAGGTGTGTCTGCATGGAAGTTTATTTGTATGCGCGAGTGTGTTATGGATGTGTATGCGCG
Source organism: Barbus barbus (assembly GCF_936440315.1). NCBI lineage: Eukaryota > Metazoa > Chordata > Actinopteri > Cypriniformes > Cyprinidae > Barbus > Barbus barbus. Next base: position 20,427,979 of record NC_136718.1, read on the forward strand.
CGCATCGAGTTTATATGTATGTGCGAATGTGCGAGTAGCTATTTATAGGTGTGTCTGCATGGAAGTTTATATGTATGTGCGAGTAGCTATTTATAGGTGTGTCTGCATGGAAGTTTATATGTATGCACGAGTAGCTATTTATAGGTGTGTCTGCATGGAAGTTTATATGTATGCGCGAGTAGCTATTTATAGGTGTGTCTGCATGGAAGTTTATTTGTATGCGCGAGTGTTTTATGGATGTGTATGCGCGCGCATCGAGTTTATATGTATGTGCGAATGTGCGAGTAGCTATTTATAGGTGTGTCTGCATGGAAGTTTATATGTATGGGCGAGTAGCTATTTATAGGTGTGTCTGCATGGAAGTTTATATGTATGCGCGAGTAGCTATTTATAGGTGTGTCTGCATGGAAGTTTATATGTATGCGCGAGTATTTATAGGTGTGTCTGCATGGAAGTTTATTTGTATGCGCGAGTGTTTTATGGATGTGTATGCGCGCGCATCGAGTTTATATGTATGTGCGAATGTTTATAGGTGTGTCTGCATGGAAGTTTATATGTATGCGCGAGTAGCTATTTATAAGTGTGTCTGCATGGAAGTTTATATGTATGCGCGAGTGTTTTATGGATGTGTATGCGCGCGCATCGAGTTTATATGTATGTGCGAATGTTTATAGGTGTGTCTGCATGGAAGTTTATATGTATGCGCGAGTAGCTATTTATAGGTGTGTCTGCATGGAAGTTTATATGTATGCGGGAGTGTTTTATGGATGTGTATGCGCGCGCATCGAGTTTATATGTATGTGCGAATGTTTATAGGTGTGTCTGCATGGAAGTTTATATGTGTGCGCGAGTAGCTATTTATAGGTGTGTCTGCATGGAAGTTTATATGTATGCGCAAGTGTTTTATGGATGTGTATGCGCGCGCATCGAGTTTATATGTATGTGCGAATGTTTATAGGTGTGTCTGCATGGAAGTTTATATGTATGCGCGAGTATTTATAGGTGTGTCTGCATGGAAGTTTATTTGTATGCGCGAGTGTTTATAGGTGTGTCTGCATGGAAGTTTATTTGTATGCGCGAGTGTTTTATGGATGTGTATGCGCGCGCACCGAGTTTATATGTATGTGCGAATGTTTATAGGTGTGTCTGCATGGAAGTTTATATGTATGCGCGAGTATTTATGTGTCACTGTGTGGCATCCCCTCTTCTTTTTATAACAGTCTGCAAACGTCTGGGGACTGAGGAGACAAGTTGCTCAAGTTTAGGAATAGGAATGTTGTCCCATTGTTGTCTAATACAGGCTTCTAGTTGCTCAACTGTCTTAGGTATTCTTTGTCGTATCTTCCTCTTTATGATGCGCCAAATGTTTTCTATGGGTGAAAGATGATGTAGATGATGATAACTTCAAACTCTTTGCAATTTTTCTCTGAGAAAATCCTTTCTGATATTGCTCCACTATTTTTCGCCGCAGCATTGGGGGAATTGGTGATCCTCTTCCCATCTTGACTTCTGAGAGACACCGCCACTCTGAGAGGCTCTTTTTATACCCAATCATGTTGCCAATTGACCTAATAAGTTGCAAATAAGCTGTTCCTTATATGTACATTTAACTTTTCCGGCCTCTTATTGCTACCTGTCCCAACTTTTTTGGAATGTGTAGCTCTCATGAAATCCAAAATGAGCCAATATTTGGCATGACATTTCAAAATGTCTCACTTTCAACATTTGATGTGTTATCTATATTCTATTGTGAATAAAATATAAGTTCATGAGATTAAGTTTATGAGTAAATTATTGCATTCCTTTTTATTCACAATTTGTACAGTGTCCCAACGTTTTTGGAATCGGGTTTGTACTTCAGTTTGTGTGCATTGAATTTATTTAATACACGAGTTTCACAATTTTAGTTGAATTACTGAAATAAATTTACTTTTCCACCACATTCTAATTTATTGAGATGCACCTGTACATGTGGCAGAGATGTACCGTAAAAATCAATTAAAGACGTAATCAAACAGACGATGAACACTAACAGCAATGATTATAAGTTTTAATCAAACTTTTCTCAGAATTGTGAGATAAAAAGTTGCAATTGTCAAATTCTGACAGGAAAAATGTCAGCTCACAATTCTGACATTTTCTTGCAACTGTGTGTTTATACATTACAATTCTGAGGAAAGGAAGAAAAAAAAGAATTGAGAATTATATCAGGGTGTCTACTACAGACCTTTTTAATACCACCTTTTGTGAAATTTAAGACTAAACCTGTGATGGAAATACACATTATATTACATGCATGTGTGATATTTAATGTTAAAAGAAAACTAAATATCCTCCTGAACCCCAAGCATAGCATTTTGTTCACTGTAATGAACAAAGACTTACAGCATGTAAACAGGCAAACACAACAAATAAACAGGGAAAGAAATTAAATATCAATATTCCCATGAAATATTAGATATTCTAATGAAAATGTTGCTAATTACTACTCCCATTATTACTACTACTATCTCCACTTCTTTTTTCATTTATTTATAGCTATTTTACACACATAATGCATAAAATAAGAGTATATCAATTCATTATGTTTTATCTTTCATAACAGTTGAGAATCATCTTTATACAAAGTTTGGTTAACAAAAATCCTGAAACATAAAAATTGATTGATTGATTCCGTCAAAAATGGTTTTTGCCAATACATGTCTTTTGAACAACACATAAAATGTCCCCTAAAAGCCTAATTTCACAAAACCTTTTTCCCCTGGTTATCAGGAGGATATTATCACTGTCAAAATGCTATCCATTATTACCATACAATGAACTTTTCATATCAGCAGACAATATCCCATACAAAATATCCTCACAAAAGCACTGCATCACCAAGATTTTTGGTGGTATAAACATAAGAAGCTATATTTTCATCAGTGCTCTATCAGCTTTTACATGCTTAAATCTTATTTTTTTATATTTACCCCAAGATGTTATTTACCTTAATAAAGGCCAATTTTTTTAACATTAATAAATGTATGCATCATCTTTAATGTCTAATAATTAGTTAACAAAACAAAAAAAAAAAATCAGAAAATCAAAATGCACTATAGCGCTGTTGCCAATCAAATAAAATTTACAGTGCAAAATTACAACTGCAATAACATTTTGAATAGGCCTATAGAAAAAAGATATGCTGAGGAAAAAGCATACTTTTAAATACACTAAACCGCAAGTAGATGATGTTAATTTGCTTATTAATTTAACCGATTGGTTGGTTCAAAGCGCTGTACTAAAACAATGCGGAGTGTTTCTTGGAGAATGTGAAATACTTCTGCTGTCATCTTTCTTTGGAACTATTTTCATTGGTGAAACAGAACAAACCAGTCAGTATTGTGTTTAAAATTTACTTGTTTGTTGAACTAAAATCAAGGCAATATTTGCACTCGTGAAAATATTGAGCAAAATAGCTCCCTTGTCATGGTATGTTACTTAAATATATTAAACATGTACAATTTTTACCTCTGTATGTTTCGGTTTCTGTGAATTTCTTTATGAGTGCCGTTACACATTTCAAGCCTCAACAACAGCTGTTTGCGTTGAATGTAATAAAATCAAAAGAATCATTTTAACCCACGGCCACCGGTGAAATCCGAGAGCTCTCTGACTCTCCATAGACAGCAATGGTACTACCACTACAGTCAAGGCACAGAAACATAGTAAGGACGTCGTTAAAATGGTCAGTGATTCAATCATAATTTTGCGAAGCTACAAGAATACTTTTTGTACCCCCCCACCAAAAAAAAAAAAAAAAACGATTTTATTCAACAATTCTTCTCCTCCGTGTGTTCCAAAGATGAACGAAGGTCTTACGGGTTTGGAACGACATTAGGGTGAGTAATTAATGACCGAATTTTCATTTTTGGATGAGCTATCCTTTTAAAGCTCTATAGGAGGAGTTAAGAGTTGAAAATTTCAGTCTCTAAAGAAAACATAATAATAATAATATTAAGTTGAAATAGGTTAACAATATGCAATATACAATGATATACTTTAAAGCCTTACCTAAGACTGCTATTACCAGTACATTCAATATTTGCTAAACTAACAAATCAAAAACAGTCTTAGAATTAATGCTTATTTCCCATTACCCCATTATGAATTACTGAACGATTATTAACTTTTAAGTTCAAAAGACAACCAAATGAACACTTAAGTAGCAAATGTACAGTATTCATATGCATAGAACATAATATTACAGTAAAACTACAACAGGAGTTGTCAAACCTGTCCTGGAGGACCCCCTTCCCTGCACATTTTGTATGTCTCCATCATCAAACACACCTGATTCGACTCATCATCTTGTTAGTAGAGACTGCAAGAACTAAACCGGGTGTGTCTGATAAGGGAGACATACAAAATATGCAGGGCTGGAGGTCCTCCAGGACAGGGTTGAAAACCACTGCACTACAGTATAGGGAACATATTCTCTATTAACTACAATTTTTGCCTTAATTAACTCCTAATTTACTGCTTATTAATAGTTGGTAAGGTAGTTTTTGTAGCATTTAAATTTAGGTATTGGGTAGGATATAGGGATGTAGAATAAGGTCATGCAGAATAAGGCATTAATATGTGCTTATAATATACTAGTAATATGCAAGCTAATAAGCAACTAGTTAAAAGTGAGAGTTGAACTCTACAATAAAGTGTTACCAATATTAATGTCACCAAGAAAGTAGAAACGGATTACAGTACCTTTGTTGTAAAAGGAGATATTTTATTGCTTCATCAGTGTTCATCTTCAAGCAGGCAGTTTGGGTTCTGGATGAAAACAAATCTAACGTTAGTTGTTAACGTTATTCAAAAGCAGCATTACACCCCAAATTAATGCAACTGTCACATAGTACTGAATGTGCATGTGAAACAAAGGTATAAAGATAAAAAAAATCATGTCATTCTCGATTGAAACTGATTTTTGTTTGTGTAAATACGTAAAGGATAAAAAAGAAATACGTAAACTGAAAAATACATTAATAAACGTACAGTCCAGTAATTATTGGGGAAGGGAGAGTTCCGCTGACCGCTGATACAGGTTTGTTGTGTGGTCCACACACTGTAACTCACCAGCGAGTAAAACATCCTCCAGCACCTCTGTGTCCGATTCCGCCGCGTTTGAATGTGAAAGACTCCGAGTCCGTACTCACTTAGTTCCGTCAGATAACACCATCCCGACCACGAACATTTTACTCCAATTCGTCGATTTCAAATGTGTGCGCGAGTAGCTATTTATAGGTGTGTCTGCATGGAAGTTTATATGTATGCGCGAGTGTTTTATGGATGTGTATGCGCGCGCATCGAGTTTATATGTATGTGCGAATGTTTATAGGTGTGTCTGCATGGAAGTTTATATGTATGCGCGAGTATTTATAGGTGTGTCTGCATGGAAGTTTATTTGTATGCGCGAGTGTTTATAGGTGTGTCTGCATGGAAGTTTATTTGTATGCGCGAGTGTTTTATGGATGTGTATGCGCGCGCATCGAGTTTATATGTATGTGCGAATGTTTATAGGTGTGTCTGCATGGAAGTTTATATGTATGCGCGAGTGTTTTATGGATGTGTATGAGCGCGCATCGAGTTTATATGTATGTGCGAATGTTTATAGGTGTGTCTGCATGGAAGTTTATTTGTATGCCGAGTGTGTTATGGATGTGTATGCGCGCGCATCGAGTTTATATGTATGTGCGAATGTGCGAGTAGCTATTTATAGGTGTGTCTGCATGGAAGTTTATATGTATGCGAGAGTAGCTATTTATGCGCGAGTAGCTATTTAGGTGTGTCTGCATGGAAGTTTATATGTATGCGCGAGTGTTTTATGGATGTGTACGCGCGCGCATCGAGTTTATATGTATGTGCGAATGTTTATAGGTGTGTCTGCATGGACGTTTATATGTATGCGGGAGTAGCTATTTATAGGTGTGTCTGCATGGAAGTTTATATGTATGCGGGAGTAGCTATTTATAGGTGTGTCTGCATGGACGTTTATATGTATGCGGGAGTAGCTATTTATAGGTGTGTCTGCATGGAAGTTTATATGTATGGGCGAGTGTTTTATGGATGTGTATGCGCGCGCATCGAGTTTATATGTATGTGCGAATGTTTAAAGGTGTGTCTGCATGGAAGTTTATATGTATGGGCGAGTGTTTTATGGATGTGTATGCGCGCGCATCGAGTTTATATGTATGTGCGAATGTTTAAAGGTGTGTCTGCATGGAAGTTTATTTGTATGCGCGAGTGTGTTATGGATGTGTATGCGCGCGCATGGAGTTTATATGTATGTGCGAATGTGCGAGTAGCTATTTATAGGTGTGTCATGTGCGAGTAGCTATTTATAGGTGTGTCTGCATGGAAGTTTATATGTATGCGGGAGTGTTTTATGGATGTGTATGCGCGCGCATCGAGTTTATATGCATGTGCGAATGTTTATAGGTGTGTCTGCATGGAAGTTTATATGTATGCGCGAGTATTTATAGGTGTGTCTGCATGGAAGTTTATTAGTATGCGCCAGTGTTTTATGGCTGTGTATGCGCGCATCGAGTTTATATGTATGTGCGAATGTTTATAGGTGTGTCTGTATGGAAGTTTATATGTATGCGCGAGTATTTATAGGTGTGTCTGCATGGAAGTTTATTTGTATGTGCGAGTGTTTTATGGATGTGTATGCGCGCGCATCGAGTTTATATGTATGTGCGAATGTTTATAGGTGTGTCTGCATGGAAGTTTATATGTATGAGCGAGTAGCTATTTATAGGTGTGTCTGCATGGAAGTTTATATGTATGCGCGAGTGTTTTATGTGTATGCGCGCGCATCGAGTTTATATGTATGTGCGAATGTTTATAGGTGTGTCTGCATGGAAGTTTATATGTATGTGCGAGTAGCTATTTATAGGTGTGTCTGCATGGAAGTTTATATGTATGCGCGAGTAGCTATTTATAGGTGTGTCTGCATGGAAGTTTATATGTATGCGCGAGTGTTTTATGGATGTGTATGCCGCGCATCGAGTTTATATGTATGTGCGAATGTTTATAGGTGTGTCTGCATGGAAGTTTATATGTATGCGCGAGTATTTATAGGTGTGTCTGCATGGAAGTTTATATGTATGCGCGAGTGTTTTATGGATGTGTATGCGCGCATCGAGTTTATATGTATGTGCGAATGTTTATAGGTGTGTCTGTATGGAAGTTTATATGTATGCGCGAGTATTTATAGGTGTGTCTGCATGGAAGTTTATATGTATGCGCGAGTGTTTTATGGATGTGTATGCGCGCGCATCCAGTTTATATGTATGTGCGAATGTTTATAGGTGTGTCTGCATGGAAGTTTATATGTATGCGCGAGTAGCTATTTATAGGTGTGTCTGCATGGAAGTTTATATGTATGCGCGAGTGTTTTATGGATGTGTATGCGCGTGCATCGAGTATATATGTATGTGCGAATGTTTATAGGTGTGTCTGCATGGAAGTTTACATATATGCGCGAGTAGCTATTTATAGGTGTGTCTGCATGGAAGTTTATATGTATGCGGGAGTGTTTTATGGATGTGTATGTGCGCGCATCGAGTTTATATGTATGTGCGAATGTTTATAGGTGTGTCTGCATGGAAGTTTATATGTATGCGCGAGTAGCTATTTATAGGTGTGTCTGCATGGAAGTTTATATGTATGCGCGAGTGTTTTATGGATGTGTATGCGCGCGCATCGAGTTTATATGTATGTGCGAATGTTTATAGGTGTGTCTGCATGGAAGTTTATTTGTATGCGCGAGTGTTTTATGGCTGTGTATGCGCGCATCGAGTTTATATGTATGTGCGAATGTTTATAGGTGTGTCTGCATGGAAGTTTATATGTATGGGCGAGTAGCTATTTATATGTGTGTCTGCATAGAAGTTTATATGTATGCGCGAGTATTTATAGGTGTGTCTGCATGGAAGTTTATATGTATGCGCGAGTATTTATAGGTGTGTCTGCATGGAAGTTTATTTGTATGCGCGAGTGTTTTATGGATGTGTATGCGCGCGCATCGAGTTTCTATGTATGTGCGAATGTTTATAGGTGTGTCTGCATGGAAGTTTATATGTATGCGCGAGTAGCTATTTATAGGTCTGTCTGCGTGGAAGTTTATATGTATGCGGGAGTGTTTTATGGATGTGTATGCGCGCGCATCGAGTTTATATGTATGTGCGAATGTTTATAGGTGTGTCTGCATGGAAGTTTATATGTATGCGCGAGTAGCTATTTATAGGTGTGTCTGCATGGAAGTTTATATGTATGTGCCAGTAGCTATTTATAGGTGTGTCTGCATGGAAGTTTATATGTATGCGGGAGTAGCTATTTATAGGTGTGTCTGCATGGAAGTTTATATGTATGCGCGAGTAGCTATTTATAGGTGTGTCTGCATGGAAGTTTATATGTATGCGGGAGTGTTTTATGGATGTGTATGCGCGCGCATCGAGTTTATATGTGTGTGCGAATGTTTATAGGTGTGTCTGCATGGAAGTTTATATGTGTGCGCGAGTAGCTATTTATAGGTGTGTCTGCATGGAAGTTTATATGTATGCGCGAGTGTTTTATGGATGTGTATGCGCGCGCATCGAGTTTATATGTATGTGCGAATGTTTATAGGTGTGTCTGCATGGAAGTTTATATGTATGCGCGAGTATTTATAGGTGTGTCTGCATGGAAGTTTATTTGTATGCGCGAGTGTTTATAGGTGTGTCTGCATGGAAGTTTATTTGTATGCGCGAGTGTTTTATGGATGTGTATGCGCGCGCATTGAGTTTATATGTATGTGCGAATGTTTATAGGTGTGTCTGCATGGAAGTTTATATGTATGCGCGAGTATTTATAGGTGTGTCTGCATGGAAGTTTATTTGTATGCGCCAGTGTTTTATGGATGTGTATGAGCGCGCATCGAGTTTATATGTATGTGCGAATGTTTATAGGTGTGTCTGCATGGAAGTTTATTTGTATGCGCGAGTGTGTTATGGATGTGTATGCGCGCGCATCGAGTTTATATGTATGTGCGAATGTGCGAGTAGCTATTTATAGGTGTGTCTGCATGGAAGTTTATATGTATGTGCGAGTAGCTATTTATAGGTGTGTCTGCATGGAAGTTTATATGTATGCACGAGTAGCTATTTATAGGTGTGTCTGCATGGAAGTTTATATGTATGCGCGAGTAGCTATTTATAGGTGTGTCTGCATGGAAGTTTATTTGTATGCGCGAGTGTTTTATGGATGTGTATGCGCGCGCATCGAGTTTATATGTATGTGCGAATGTGCGAGTAGCTATTTATAGGTGTGTCTGCATGGAAGTTTATATGTATGGGCGAGTAGCTATTTATAGGTGTGTCTGCATGGAAGTTTATATGTATGCGCGAGTAGCTATTTATAGGTGTGTCTGCATGAAAGTTTATATGTATGCGCGAGTATTTATAGGTGTGTCTGCATGGAAGTTTATTTGTATGCGCGAGTGTTTTATGGATGTGTATGCGCGCGCATCGAGTTTATATGTATGTGCGAATGTTTATAGGTGTGTCTGCATGGAAGTTTATATGTATGCGCGAGTAGCTATTTATAGGTGTGTCTGCATGGAAGTTTATATGTATGCGGGAGTGTTTTATGGATGTGTATGCGCGCGCATCGAGTTTATATGTATGTGCGAATGTTTATAGGTGTGTCTGCATGGAAGTTTATATGTGTGCGCGAGTAGCTATTTATAGGTGTGTCTGCATGGAAGTTTATATGTATGCGCAAGTGTTTTATGGATGTGTATGCGCGCGCATCGAGTTTATATGTATGTGCGAATGTTTATAGGTGTGTCTGCATGGAAGTTTATATGTATGCGCGAGTATTTATAGGTGTGTCTGCATGGAAGTTTATTTGTATGCGCGAGTGTTTATAGGTGTGTCTGCATGGAAGTTTATTTGTATGCGCGAGTGTTTTATGGATGTGTATGCGCGCGCACCGAGTTTATATGTATGTGCGAATGTTTATAGGTGTGTCTGCATGGAAGTTTATATGTATGCGCGAGTATTTATGTGTCACTGTGTGGCATCCCCTCTTCTTTTTATAACAGTCTGCAAACGTCTGGGGACTGAGGAGACAAGTTGCTCAAGTTTAGGAATAGGAATGTTGTCCCATTGTTGTCTAATACAGGCTTCTAGTTGCTCAACTGTCTTAGGTATTCTTTGTCGTATCTTCCTCTTTATGATGCGCCAAATGTTTTCTATGGGTGAAAGATGATGTAGATGATGATAACTTCAAACTCTTTGCAATTTTTCTCTGAGAAAATCCTTTCTGATATTGCTCCACTATTTTTCGCCGCAGCATTGGGGGAATTGGTGATCCTCTTCCCATCTTGACTTCTGAGAGACACCGCCACTCTGAGAGGCTCTTTTTATACCCAATCATGTTGCCAATTGACCTAATAAGTTGCAAATAAGCTGTTCCTTATATGTACATTTAACTTTTCCGGCCTCTTATTGCTACCTGTCCCAACTTTTTTGGAATGTGTAGCTCTCATGAAATCCAAAATGAGCCAATATTTGGCATGACATTTCAAAATGTCTCACTTTCAACATTTGATGTGTTATCTATATTCTATTGTGAATAAAATATAAGTTCATGAGATTAAGTTTATGAGTAAATTATTGCATTCCTTTTTATTCACAATTTGTACAGTGTCCCAACGTTTTTGGAATCGGGTTTGTACTTCAGTTTGTGTGCATTGAATTTATTTAATACACGAGTTTCACAATTTTAGTTGAATTACTGAAATAAATTTACTTTTCCACCACATTCTAATTTATTGAGATGCACCTGTACATGTGGCAGAGATGTACCGTAAAAATCAATTAAAGACGTAATCAAACAGACGATGAACACTAACAGCAATGATTATAAGTTTTAATCAAACTTTTCTCAGAATTGTGAGATAAAAAGTTGCAATTGTCAAATTCTGACAGGAAAAATGTCAGCTCACAATTCTGACATTTTCTTGCAACTGTGTGTTTATACATTACAATTCTGAGGAAAGGAAGAAAAAAAAGAATTGAGAATTATATCAGGGTGTCTACTACAGACCTTTTTAATACCACCTTTTGTGAAATTTAAGACTAAACCTGTGATGGAAATACACATTATATTACATGCATGTGTGATATTTAATGTTAAAAGAAAACTAAATATCCTCCTGAACCCCAAGCATAGCATTTTGTTCACTGTAATGAACAAAGACTTACAGCATGTAAACAGGCAAACACAACAAATAAACAGGGAAAGAAATTAAATATCAATATTCCCATGAAATATTAGATATTCTAATGAAAATGTTGCTAATTACTACTCCCATTATTACTACTACTATCTCCACTTCTTTTTTCATTTATTTATAGCTATTTTACACACATAATGCATAAAATAAGAGTATATCAATTCATTATGTTTTATCTTTCATAACAGTTGAGAATCATCTTTATACAAAGTTTGGTTAACAAAAATCCTGAAACATAAAAATTGATTGATTGATTCCGTCAAAAATGGTTTTTGCCAATACATGTCTTTTGAACAACATATAAAATGTCCCCTAAAAGCCTAATTTCACAAAACCTTTTTCCCCTGGTTATCAGGAGGATATTATCACTGTCAAAATGCTATCCATTATTACCATACAATGAACTTTTCATATCAGCAGACAATATCCCATACAAAATATCCTCACAAAAGCACTGCATCACCAAGATTTTTGGTGGTATAAACATAAGAAGCTATATTTTCATCAGTGCTCTATCAGCTTTTACATGCTTAAATCTTATTTTTTTATATTTACCCCAAGATGTTATTTACCTTAATAAAGGCCAATTTTTTTAACATTAATAAATGTATGCATCATCTTTAATGTCTAATAATTAGTTAACAAAACAAAACAAAAAAATCAGAAAATCAAAATGCACTATAGCGCTGTTGCCAATCAAATAAAATTTACAGTGCAAAATTACAACTGCAATAACATTTTGAATAGGCCTATAGAAAAAAGATATGCTGAGGAAAAAGCATACTTTTAAATACACTAAACCGCAAGTAGATGATGTTAATTTGCTTATTAATTTAACCGATTGGTTGGTTCAAAGCGCTGTACTAAAACAATGCGGAGTGTTTCTTGGAGAATGTGAAATACTTCTGCTGTCATCTTTCTTTGGAACTATTTTCATTGGTGAAACAGAACAAACCAGTCAGTATTGTGTTTAAAATTTACTTGTTTGTTGAACTAAAATCAAGGCAATATTTGCACTCGTGAAAATATTGAGCAAAATAGCTCCCTTGTCATGGTATGTTACTTAAATATATTAAACATGTACAATTTTTACCTCTGTATGTTTCGGTTTCTGTGAATTTCTTTATGAGTGCCGTTGCACATTTCAAGCCTCAACAACAGCTGTTTGCGTTGAATGTAATAAAATCAAAAGAATCATTTTAACCCACGGCCACCGGTGAAATCCGAGAGCTCTCTGACTCTCCATAGACAGCAATGGTACTACCACTACAGTCAAGGCACAGAAACATAGTAAGGACGTCGTTAAAATGGTCAGTGATTCAATCATAATTTTACGAAGCTACGAGAATACTTTTTGTACCCCCCCACCAAAAAAAAAAAAAAAAACGATTTTATTCAACAATTCTTCTCCTCCGTGTGTTCCAAAGATGAACGAAGGTCTTACGGGTTTGGAACGACATTAGGGTGAGTAATTAATGACCGAATTTTCATTTTTGGATGAGCTATCCTTTTAAAGCTCTATAGGAGGAGTTAAGAGTTGAAAATTTCAGTCTCTAAAGAAAACATAATAATAATAATATTAAGTTGAAATAGGTTAACAATATGCAATATACAATGATATACTTTAAAGCCTTACCTAAGACTGCTATTACCAGTACATTCAATATTTGCTAAACTAACAAATCAAAAACAGTCTTCGAATTAATGCTTATTTCCCATTACCCCATTATGAATTACTGAACGATTATTAACTTTTAAGTTCAAAAGACAACCAAATGAACACTTAAGTAGCAAATGTACAGTATTCATATGCATAGAACATAATATTACAGTAAAACTACAACAGTTGTCGTCAAACCTGTCCTGGAGGACCCCCTTCCCTGCACATTTTGTATGTCTCCATCATCAAACACACCTGATTCGACTCATCATCTTGTTAGTAGAGACTGCAAGAACTAAACCGGGTGTGTCTGATAAGGGAGACATACAAAATATGCAGGGCTGGAGGTCCTCCAGGACAGGGTTGAAAACCACTGCACTACAGTATAGGGAACATATTCTCTATTAATTACAATTTTTGCCTTAATTAACTCCTAATTTACTGCTTATTAATAGTTGGTAAGGTAGTTTTTGTAGCATTTAAATTTAGGTATTGGGTAGGATATAGGGATGTAGAATAAGGTCATGCAGAATAAGGCATTAATATGTGCTTATAATATACTAGTAATATGCAAGCTAATAAGCAACTAGTTAAAAGTGAGAGTTGAACTCTACAATAAAGTGTTACCAATATTAATGTCACCAAGAAAGTAGAAACGGATTACAGTACCTTTGTTGTAAAAGGAGATATTTTATTGCTTCATCAGTGTTCATCTTCAAGCAGGCAGTTTGGGTTCTGGATGAAAACAAATCTAACGTTAGTTGTTAACGTTATTCAAAAGCATCATTACACCCCAAATTAATGCAACTGTCACATAGTACTGAATGTGCATGTGAAACAAAGGTATAAAGATAAAAAAAATCATGTCATTCTCGATTGAAACTGATTTTTGTTTGTGTAAATACGTAAAGGATAAAAAAGAAATAAGTAAACTGAAAAATACATTAATAAACGTACAGTCCAGTAATTATTGTGGAAGGGAGAGTTCCGCTGACCGCTGATACAGGTTTGTTGTGTGGTCCACACACTGTAACTCACCAGCTAGTAAAACATCCTCCAGCACCTCTGTGTCCGATTCCGCCGCGTTTGAATGTGAAAGACTCCGAGTCCGTACTCACTTAGTTCCGTCAGATAACACCATCCCGACCACGAACATTTTACTCCAATTTCTTCAACAACCGATCGGGCGGCTCGTCGATTTCAAATGTGTGCGCGAGTAGCTATTTATAGGTGTGTCTGCATGGAAGTTTATATGTATGCGCGAGTATTTATAGGTGTGTCTGCATGGAAGTTTATATGTGTGCGCGAGTAGCTATTTATAGGTGTGTCTGCATGGAAGTTTATATGTATGCGCGAGTATTTATAGGTGTGTCTGCATGGAAGTTTATTTGTATGCCGAGTGTGTTATGGATGTGTATGCGCGCGCATCGAGTTTATATGTATGTGCGAGTAGCTATTTATATGTGTCTGCATGGAAGTTTATATGTATGCGAGAGTTATGCGCGAGTAGCTATTTATAGGTGTGTCTGCATGGAAGTTTATATGTATGCGCGAGTGTTTTATGGATGTGTATGAGCGCGCATCCAGTTTATATGTATGTGCGAATGTTTATAGGTGTGTCTGCATGGAAGTTTATATGTATGCGCGAGTAGCTATTTATAGGTGTGTCTGCATGGAAGTTTATATGTATGCGGGAGTGTTTTATGGATGTGTATGCGCGTATGGAGGACCAAACCTGCAAAAACAATAAATAAATAAATACGCAAATAAATAAATACATAAATAAATCCACAAAATAATACATAAATAGATAAATAAATAAATAAATGTGCAAATAAATACATAAATAAATATATAAATCCACATATTCCTCTATAAATAAATATATAAATAATTAAATGTGCGAGAAAATAAATAATTAAATAAATTAAACGAATGTTGGGGGAAATAAGTTTTTTTTTCCCCTCCATCAAATGTTTATTCATTTTTGAATGTAGTTCCGTATTTATTTTTCCTCAGCTCAACATGCTAATGAGAGGGTGTCTATCAAGCATCAGAGAAGGCGGTCTTTATGCCACCATTGGTTGATTGTTATAAAAGTTCTGCGTTCGATTGTTTGCCTGCGCAATGCCCGTTAACTTAAAGGCAACTGACAAGCATCGATTCAGCATTGTGTTTTAGAGAGATGGTTGAAGTCATCATGCTAACAGTTGCCAGAGACTTGCGAAGGCTAGCTGACACTGTTCAAATTAGTAGTATGCTATCTGCTGATTATATTCTCTTCAGAGTAGATTCATCTATACACTCTTTAGGTCAGTTAGCAGCTATATATTTGATGTGGCTGTAGATCCTTTTGTCCTCGAAAAGCTGGAACAGGTTACTCTCATTTTAAGACATAGGGGTGTCAACAGAAATGTAACTGGACGTCCTTTACTCCCTATTCCAGCAAGTGCAATTGAGTCTTATTTATTATCAGGCTTAAGCAGGGTGCGAACTACGGGGGAACTGACTCGCCGTCTCCTCATTAGACGCGCCTTTAGAGAGAAATGCATCTTTATTGATTATGATTAAAATTATAATAAAATAATTTTTGTTTAAAATTTTTTTATTTCGTTAAGTGATAATTTAAAGCTTTCTATAGATATATTTATAATGTCTGTGAGGCATGTATTCGCTCAGCTTCGGTTCATTTTTGTGAAGTGCACCTGTTCAAGACGAGACGGCAGAAAGCTCATCATGCTTGTTTTATTTGTTTTATAAAAGAACTAGGCTACCTTTTGGTGGTATTGTGAGTGCACACAAATACAAGTAGACCCTTTACAGGTCCAAATGATGTATTACTCTTACCTTTATATAAAAAAAAGGCTATTTTAAGTTGTTTCCACTAAAAAAAAATGCAAGTGTTTGCGCTGGTGCCTCCATGTCCTCTCCGCACAAACTTACATATATATAGGCTAGCGCACATTATTATTATAGCGCAGGTTTAACGTTTAAACATTATTATATGCTTGAACTGTTTTAGTATATCTCTAGATTTTATTTTAGGCAAGTCGTGATTGATATGAGAAGGCTAAATTGATCAAACATAGGCTATGATCAGCTCATGCAGCTGGCGCTTGGTCTTTACTTTAAAAAAAAAAACTTATAGGCTATTTAACGAACAAAAATGCTCCAAATGTCTTTCTAAATTAACTTAATAAAAAAACAAAACGAAATATAATAATTTTCCCATTACACACAAAACTGAACTCCACGCGCAAGTGCACGATCCCATAGACCCCAAAAAGGTAGGCTCCCCCAAAGTCCACGGTATAGTTCGAACACGGGCTTAAGAGCACGTGAAATTGCAGAGCTATTTTGAGTTTGCGAGAGGACAATTCGTTATAGAATGGCACAAAATTATTTAAGGTAGGTTGAGGCTCTTTATGGTACTTGATATTACAAATGTAGTTTCTGTGTTTACATATAAGTTTATCAATGAGTCAAAAGGGATTTATTTAATTTTGCAAGTACATTTTGTGCAGTCGTGGCCTAATGGTTAGTGAGTCCGACTGTTAACTCGATTCCAGTACCGGTGTGCAGCAGGAAATGACTGAGGTGCCCTTGAGCAAGACACCTAACCCCCAATCGCTCCCCGGGCGCCACAGTATAATGGGTGCCCAGTGCCCACTTGTGTGAGTGAGTGAGTGAGTTTTTGTGACAAATCAGGACATAGATTTGTATAATAACAAGGGTATGACACGTGTTACAAGGAGAAGGTAACTTTTCAGGACATTACCCCATGTCCCCACTTTTCAAAACGCTTATAAATCACACAGAATGGAGTGTATTGAAAATAAAGTAAAGTAAAGAAAATCTGAAATAGCAGAAAGTCTCCTGTAAGGGGGTAGGTTTAGGTGTAGGGCAATAGCACAAACAGTTTGTACAGTATAAAAACCATTCGGTTGTAAAAAAAAAAGCAATTTTTACATATGATTTACAGTAGATTTTAATAAATATCAAAAATGTAAAAGGTGTGCATTATAGTTGACACCTAGTTGAACAGTGTACAGTTGTTTTTATGACTGTAAGTCATTCTGCTCATATGCTATTGAAGTTAGAAAAATGTATACCAATATCGCATGTAACTTTGGAGACGGTCCCTAAATATGCGAATATCGAACGTCCAACGTCAAGCCAACTTTATGCCAGTTGACACCCGTATGTCTTAAAATGAGAGTAACCTGTTCCAGCTTTTCGAGGACAAAAGGATCTACAGCCACATCAAATGTATAGCTGCTAACTGACCTAAAGAGTGTATAGATGAATCTACTCTGAAGAGAATATAATCAGCAGATAGCATACTACTAATTTGAACAGTGTCAGCTAGCCTTCGCAAGTCTCTGGCAACTGTTAGCATGATGACTTCAACCATCTCTCTAAAACACAATGCTGAATCGATGCTTGTCAGTTGCCTTTACGTTAACGGGCATTGCGCAGGCAAACAATCGAACGCAGAACTTTTATAACAATCAACCAATGGTGGCATAAAGACCGCCTTCTCTGATGCTTGATAGACACCCTCTCATTAGCATGTTGAGCTGAGGAAAAATAAATACAGAACTACATTCAAAAATGAATAAACATTTGATGGGGGGGGGGGGGGGGGGGGGGAACTTATTTCCCCCAACATTCGTTTAATTTATTTAATTATTTATTTTCTCGCACATTTAATTATTTATATATTTATTTATACAGGAATATGTGGATTTATATATTTATTTATGTATTTATTTGCACATTTATTTATTTATTTATTTATCTATTTATGTATTATTTTGTGAATTTATTTATGTATTTATTTATTTATTTGCGTATTTATTTATTTATTGTTTTTGCAGGTTTAGTCCTCCATACCCGCGCGCATCGAGTTTATATGTATGTGCGAATGTTTATAGGTGTGTCTGCATGGAAGTTTATATGTATGCGCGAGTATTTATAGGTGTGTCTGCATGGAAGTTTATTTGTATGCGCGAGTGTTTTATGGATGTGTATGAGCGCGCATCGAGTTTATATGTATGTGCGAATGTTTATAGGTGTGTCTGCATGGAAGTTTATTTGTATGCGCGAGTGTGTTATGGATGTGTATGCGCGCGCATCGAGTTTATATGTATGTGCGAATGTGCGAGTAGCTATTTATAGGTGTGTCTGCATGGAAGTTTATATGTATGTGCGAGTAGCTATTAATAGGTGTGTCTGCATGGAAGTTTATATGTATGCGCGAGTAGCTATTTATAGGTGTGTCTGCATGGAAGTTTATATGTATGTGGGAGTGTTTTATGGATGTGTATGCGCGCGCATCGAGTTTATATGTATGTTGGAATGTTTATAGGTGTGTCTGCATGGAAGTTTATATGTATGCGCGAGTATTTATAGGTGTGTCTGCATGGAAGTTTATTTGTATGCGCCAGTGTTTTATGGCTGTGTATGCGCGCATCGAGTTTATATGTATGTGCGAATGTTTATAGGTGTGTCTGCATGGAAGTTTATATGTATGCGCGAGTATTTATAGGTGTGTCTGCATGGAAGTTTATTTGTATGCGCGAGTGTTTTATGGATGTGTATGCGCGCGCATCGAGTTTATATGTATGTGCGAATGTTTATAGGTGTGTCTGCATGGAAGTTTATATGTATGAGCGAGTAGCTATTTATAGGTGTGTCTGCATGGAAGTTTATATCTATGCGCGAGTGTTTTATGGATGTGTATGCGCGCGCATCGAGTTTATATGTATGTGCGAATGTTTATAGGTGTGTCTGCATGGAAGTTTATATGTATGCGCGAGTAGCTATTTATAGGTGTGTCTGCATGGAAGTTTATATGTATGCGGGAGTGTTTTATGGATGTGTATGCGCGCGCATCGAGTTTATATGTGTGTGCGAATGTTTATAGGTGTGTCTGCATGGAAGTTTATATGTGTGTGCGAGTAGCTATTTATAGGTGTGTCTGCATGGAAGTTTATATGTATGCGCGAGTGTTTTATGGATGTGTATGCGCGCATCGAGTTTATGTATGTGCGAATGTTTATAGGTGTGTCTGCATGGAAGTTTATATGTATGCGCGAGTATTTATAGGTGTGTCTGCATGGAAGTTTATTTGTATGCGCGAGTGTTTTATGGATGTGTATGAGCGCGCATCGAGTTTATATGTATGTGCGAATGTTTATAGGTGTGTCTGCATGGAAGTTTATTTGTATGCGCGAGTGTGTTATGGATGTGTATGCGCGCGCATCGAGTTTATATGTATGTGCGAATGTGCGAGTAGCTATTTATAGGTGTGTCTGCATGGAAGTTTATATGTATGTGCGAGTAGCTATTTATAGGTGTGTCTGCATGGAAGTTTATATGTATGCGCGAGTAGCTATTTATAGGTGTGTCTGCATGGAAGTTTATATGTATGCGCGAGTATTTATAGGTGTGTCTGCATGGAAGTTTATTTGTATGCGCGAGTGTTTTATGGATGTGTATGCGCGCGCATCGAGTTTATATGTATGTGCGAATGTGCGAGTAGCTATTTGGTGTGTCTGCATGGAAGTTTATATGTATGGGCGAGTAGCTATTTATAGGTGTGTCTGCATGGAAGTTTATATGTATGCGCGAGTAGCTATTTATAAGTGTGTCTGCATGGAAGTTTATATGTATGCGCGAGTAGCTATTTATAAGTGTGTCTGCATGGAAGTTTATATGTATGCGCGAGTGTTTTATGGATGTGTACGCGCGCGCATCGAGTTTATATGTATGTGCGAATGTTTATAGGTGTGTCTGCATGGAAGTTTATATGTATGCGCGAATAGCTATTTATAGGTGTGTCTGCATGGAAGTTTATATGTATGCGGGAGTGTTTTATGGATGTGTATGCGCGCGCATCGAGTTTATATGTATGTGCGAATGTTTATAGGTGTGTCTGCATGGAAGTTTATATGTGTGCGCGAGTAGCTATTTATAGGTGTGTCTGCATGGAAGTTTATATGTATGCGCAAGTGTTTTATGGATGTGTATGCGCGCGCATCGAGTTTATATGTATGTGCGAAGGTTTATAGGTGTGTCTGCATGGAAGTTTATATGTATGCGCGAGTATTTATAGGTGTGTCTGCATGGAAGTTTATTTGTATGCGCGAGTGTTTATAGGTGTGTCTGCATGGAAGTTTATTTGTATGCGCGAGTGTTTTATGGATGTGTATGCGCGCGCACCGTGTTTATATGTATGTGCGAATGTTTATAGGTGTGTCTGCATGGAAGTTTATATGTATGCGCGAGTATTTATAGGTGTGTCTGCATGGAAGTTTATATGTATGCGCGAGTGTTTTATGGATGTGTATGCGCGCGCATCGAGTTTATATGTATGTGCGAATGTTTATAGGTGTGTCTGCATGGAAGTTTATATGTATGCGCGAGTATTTATAGGTGTGTCTGCATGGAAGTTTATTTGTATGCGCGAGTGTTTTATGGATGTGTATGAGCGCGCATCGAGTTTATATGTATGTGCGAATGTTTATAGGTGTGTCTGCATGGAAGTTTATTTGTATGCGCGAGTGTGTTATGGATGTGTATGCGCGCGCATCGAGTTTATATGTATGTGCGAATGTGCCAGTAGCTATTTATAGGTGTGTCTGCATGGAAGTTTATATGTATGTGCGAGTAGCTATTTATAGGTGTGTCTGCATGGAAGTTTATATGTATGCGCGAGTAGTTATTTATAGGTGTGTCTGCATGGAAGTTTATATGTATGTGGGAGTGTTTTATGGATGTGTATGCGCGCGCATCGAGTTTATATGTATGTTGGAATGTTTATAGGTGTGTCTGCATGGAAGTTTATATGTATGCGCGAGTATTTATAGGTGTGTCTGCATGGAAGTTTATTTGTATGCGCCAGTGTTTTATGGCTGTGTATGCGCGCATCGAGTTTATATGTATGTGCGAATGTTTATAGGTGTGTCTGCATGGAAGTTTATATGTATGCGCGAGTATTTATAGGTGTGTCTGCATGGAAGTTTATTTGTATGCGCGAGTGTTTTATGGATGTGTATGCGCGCGCATCGAGTTTATATGTATGTGCGAATGTTTATAGGTGTGTCTGCATGGAAGTTTATATGTATGAGCGAGTAGCTATTTATAGGTGTGTCTGCATGGAAGTTTATATGTATGCGCGAGTGTTTTATGGATGTGTATGCGCGCGCATCGAGTTTATATGTATGTGCGAATGTTTATAGGTGTGTCTGCATGGAAGTTTATATGTATGCGCGAGTAGCTATTTATAGGTGTGTCTGCGTGGAAGTTTATATGTATGCGGGAGTGTTTTATGGATGTGTATGCGCGCGCATCGAGTTTATATGTATGTGCGAATGTTTATAGGTGTGTCTGCATGGAAGTTTATATGTATGCGCGAGTAGCTATTTCTAGGTGTGTCTGCATGGAAGTTTATATGTATGCGCGAGTAGCTATTTATAGGTGTGTCTGCATGGAAGTTTATATGTATGCGCGAGTGTTTTATGGATGTGTATGCCGCGCATCGAGTTTATATGTATGTGCGAATGTTTATAGGTGTGTCTGCATGGAAGTTTATATGTATGCGCGAGTATTTATAGGTGTGTCTGCATGGAAGTTTATATGTATGCACGAGTGTTTTATGGATGTGTATGCGCGCATCGAGTTTATATGTATGTGCGAATGTTTATAGGTGTGTCTGCATGGAAGTTTATATGTATGCGCGAGTATTTATAGGTGTGTCTGCATGGAAGTTTATTTGTATGCGCGAGTGTTTTATGGATGTGTATGCGCACATCGAGTTTATATGTATGTGCGAATGTGCTAGTAGCTATTTATAGGTGTGTCTGCATGGAAGTTTATATGTATGCGCGAGTAGCTATTTATAGGTGTGTCTGCATGGAAGTTTATATGTATGTGCGAATGTTTATAGGTGTGTCTGCATGGAAGTTTATATGTATGCGCGAGTAGCTATTTATAGGTGTGTCTGCATGGAAGTTTATATGTATGCGGGAGTGTTTTATGGATGTGTATGCGCGCGCATCGAGTTTATATGTGTGTGCGAATGTTTATAGGTGTGTCTGCATGGAAGTTTATATGTGTGTGCGAGTAGCTATTTATAGGTGTGTCTGCATGGAAGTTTATATGTATGCGGGAGTGTTTTATGGATGTGTATGCGCGCGCATCGAGTTTATATGTATGTGCGAATGTTTATAGGTGTGTCTGCATGGAAGTTTATATGTATGCGCGAGTATTTATAGGTGTGTCTGCATGGAAGTTTATTTGTATGCGCGAGTGTTTTATGGATGTGTATGCGCGCGCATCGAGTTTATATGTATGTGCGAATGTTTATAGGTGTGTCTGCATGGAAGTTTATATGTATGCGCGAGTATTTATAGGCGTGTCTGCATGGAAGTTTATTTGTATGCGCGAGTGTGTTATGGATGTGTATGCGCGCGCATCGAGTTTATATGTATGTGCGAATGTGCGAGTAGCTATTTATAGGTGTGTCTGCATGGAAGTTTATATGTATGTGCGAGTAGCTATTTATAGGTGTGTCTGCATGGAAGTTTATATGTATGCGCGAGTAGCTATTTATAGGTGTGTCTGCATGGAAGTTTATATGTATGCGGGAGTGTTTTATGGATGTGTATGCGCGCGCATCGAGTTTATATGTGTGTGCGAATGTTTATAGGTGTCTGCATGGAAGTTTATATGTATGCGCGAGTATTTATAGGTGTGTCTGCATGGAAGTTTATATGTATGTGCGAATGTTTATAGGTGTGTCTGCATGGAAGTTTATATGTATGCGCGAGTAGCTATTTATAGGTGTGTCTGCATGGAAGTTTATATGTATGCGCGAGTAGCTATTTATAGGTGTGTCTGCATGGAAGTTTATATGTATGCGCGAGTAGCTATTTATAGGTGTGTCTGCATGGAAGTTTATATGTATGCGCGAGTAGCTATTTATAGGTGTGTCTGCATGGAAGTTTATATGTATACGCGAGTAGCTATTTATAGGTGTGTCTGCATGGAAGTTTATATGTATGCGCGAGTAGCTATTTATAGGTGTGTCTGCATGGAAGTTTATTTGTATGCGCGAGTGTTTTATGGATGTGTATGAGCGCGCATCGAGTTTATATGTATGTGCGAATGTTTATAGGTGTGTCTGCATGGAAGTTTATATGTATGAGCGAGTATTTATAGGTGTGTCTGCATGGAAGTTTATTTGTATGCTCGAGTGTTTTATGGATGTGTATGCGCGCGCATCGAGTTTATATGTATGTGCGAATGTTTATAGGTGTGTCTGCATGGAAGTTTATATGTATGCGCGAGTGTTTTATGGATGTGTATGCGCAAGCATCGAGTTTATATGTATGTGCGAATGTTTATAGGTGTGTCTGCATGGAAGTTTATATGTATGCGCGAGTATTTATAGGTGTGTCTGGGTGGAAGTTTTTGTATGCGCGAGTGTGTTATGGATGTGTATGCGCGCGCATCGAGTTTATATGTATGTGCGAATGTTTATAGGTGTGTCTGCATGGAAGTTTATATGTATGCGCGAGTATTTATAGGTGTGTCTGCATGGAAGTTTATTTGTATGCGTGAGTGTTTTATGGATGTGTATGCGCGCGCATCGAGTTTATATGTATGTGCGAATGTTTATACGTGTGTCTGCATGGAAGTTTATATGTATGCGCGAGTAGCTATTTATAGGTGTGTCTGCATGGAAGTTTATATGTATGCGCGAGTATTTATAGGTGTGTCTGCATGGAAGTTTATATGTATGCGCGAGTGTTTTATGGATGTGTATGCGCGCGCATCGAGTTTATATGTATGTGCGAATGTTTATAGGTGTGTCTGCATGGAAGTTTATATGTATGCGCGAGTATTTATAGGTGTGTCTGGATGGAAGTTTTTGTATGTGCGAGTGTGTTATGGATGTGTATGCGCGCGCATCGAGTTTATATGTATGTGCGAATGTTTATAGGTGTCTGCATGGAAGTTTATATGTATGCGCGAGTAGCTATTTATAGGTGTGTCTGCATGGAAGTTTATATGTATGCGCGAGTATTTATAGGTGTGTCTGCATGGAAGTTTATATGTATGCGGGAGTGTTTTATGGATGTGTTTGCGCGCATCGAGTTTGTATGTGCGAGTATTTATAGGTGTGTCTGCATGGAAGTTTATATGTATGCGCGAGTAGCTATTTATAGGTGTGTCTGCATGGAAGTTTATATGTATGCGTGAGTATTTATAGGTGTGTCTGCATGGAAGTTTATTTGTATGCTCGAGTGTTTTATGGATGTGTATGCGCGCGCATCGAGTTTATATGTATGTGCGAATGTTTATAGGTGTCTGCATGGAAGTTTATATGTATGCGCGAGTATTTATAGGTGTGTCTGCATGGAAGTTTATATGTATGCGCGAGTATTTATAGGTGTGTCTGCATGGAAGTTTATTTGTATGCGCCAGTGTGTTATGGATGTGTATGCGCGCGCATCGAGTTTATATGTATGTGCGAATGTTTATAGGTGTGTCTGCATGGAAGTTTATATGTATGAGCGAGTATTTATAGGTGTGTCTGCATGGAAGTTTATATGTATGCGCGAGTGTTTTATGGATGTGTATGCGCAAGCATCGAGTTTATATGTATGTGCGAATGTTTATAGGTGTGTCTGCATGGAAGTTTATATGTATGCGCGAGTATTTATAGGTGTGTCTGGATGGAAGTTTTTGTATGCGCGAGTGTGTTATGGATGTGTATGCGCGTGCATCGAGTTTATATGTATGTGCGAATGTTTATAGGTGTGTCTGCATGGAAGTTTATATGTATGCGCGAGTATTTATAGGTGTGTCTGCATGGAAGTTTATTTGTATGCGCCAGTGTGTTATGGATGTGTATGCGCGCGCATCGAGTTTATATGCATGTGCGAATGTTTATAGGTGTGTCTGCATGGAAGTTTATATGTATGCGCGAGTATTTATAGGTGTGTCTGCATGAAAGTTTATTTGTATGCGCGAGTGTTTTATGGATGTGTATGCGCGCGCATCCAGTTTATATGTATGTGCGAATGTGCGAGTAGCTATTTATAGGTGTGTCTGCATGGAAGTTTATATGTATGCGCGAGTAGCTATTTATAGGTGTGTCTGCATGGAAGTTTATATGTATGCGCGAGTAGCTATTTATAGGTGTGTCTGCATGGAAGTTTATATGTATGCGCGAGTATTTATAGGTGTGTCTGCATGGAAGTTTATATGTATGCGCGAGTATTTATAGGTGTGTCTGCATGGAAGTTTATTTGTATGCGCGAGTGTTTTATGGATGTGTATGAGCGCGCATCGAGTTTATATGTATGTGCGAATGTTTATAGGTGTGTCTGCATGGAAGTTTATATGTATGTGCGAATGTTTATAGGTGTGTCTGCATGGAAGTTTATTTGTATGCGGAGTGTGTTATGGATGTGTATGCGCGCGCGCATCGAGTTTACATGTATGTGCGAATGTGCGAGTAGCTATTTATAGGTGTGTCTGCATGGAAGTTTATATGTATGCGCGAGTATTTATAGGTGTGTCTTCATGGAAGTTTATATGTATGCGCGAGTGTTTTATGGATGTGTATGCGCGCGCATCGAGTTTATATGTATGTGCGAATGTTTATGGGTGTGTCTGCATGGAAGTTTATATGTATGCGCGAGTAGCTATTTATAGGTGTGTCTGCATAGAAGTTTATATGTATGCGCGAGTATTTATAGGTGTGTCTGCATGGAAGTTTATTTGTATGCGCGAGTGTTTTATGGATGTGTATGCGCGCATCGAGTTTATATGTATGTGCGAATGTTTATAGGTGTGTCTGCATGGAAGTTTATATGTATGCTCGAGTATTTATAGGTGTGTCTGCATTAGGGTGACCACCTGGCAATAGATCTGTTGCGGGACAGTAGATGTGACTTTGCGGGACAATGCGGGACACGTGTGAGACAGATACATTTACTACTGTTATGTTATTTAAATACTGATTTACATTACATCCCTTGTCTTGTGTGCCGATTTATGTTTCTGCCGATGGATGCCCATTGCCCACACTCCAAGTTGCGCTTCTGGCAACATTAAATCCAGGAGAGAGTATAAGTTTTGAGCTTGCACACGTAGCCCTAATGTCTGATCGAGAGAGAGCGCGCATCTGTTTTGTGTGAGAGTGAAGAGAATCCTGCAAACAGAGACATTTGTTGCATTCTCGCATTACAAGAATGCGCTCTGGACACTTTTCATTAAAATAACGCCATAGAAACCGCCTCAAATGAACTATTAAAATGAGAAGAAAGTCGTGTCTGAAAGCTGCAACCGTTTTTTTTTTTTTTCAATGAAAGGAGAATATGGTGTTTTTCCGTGTGCGCTCCACCATTTCCGTCGGTGGTGCTCGAGCCCTTGATGAGGTCCGCACATCCTTTGTGCCGTCCACGCAGTCCTCATCTGCGGAAAACTCCCTGTCTACGACTGTGTGGGTTGGTTATTTTCTTAGCTAGAACATGACGACTGCGCAAATGGGGTTTTAAATGCCAGTCAGTTTTTAATGTATTTCTTATTTTGGTATTTCAGTTTCTGGGATGAAAAAAAAAAAACATACAGAATACATAATTGAAATGCGGGACGCACCTTACCTCTTGCAGGAAGCGGTACAAAGCTCCCAATTTCGGGACTGTCCCGCAAAATGCGGGACGGGTGGTCACCCTAGTCTGCATGGAAGTTTATATGTATGCGCGAGTATTTATAGGTGTGTCTGCATGAAAGTTTATTTGTATGCGCGAGTGTTTTATGGATGTGTATGCGCGCGCATCCAGTTTATATGTATGTGCGAATGTGCGAGTAGCTATTTATAGGTGTGTCTGCATGGAAGTTTATATGTATGCGTGAGTAGCTATTTATAGGTGTGTCTGCATGGAAGTTTATATGTATGCGCGAGTATTTATAGGTGTGTCTGCATGGAAGTTTATTTGTATGCGCGAGTGTTTTATGGATGTGTATGCGCGCGCATCGAGTGTATATGTATGTGCGAATGTTTATAGGTGTGTCTGCATGGAAGTTTATATGTATGCGTGAGTAGCTATTTATAGGTGTGTCTGCATGGAAGTTTATATGTATGTGGGAGTGTTTTATGGATGTGTATGCGCGCGCATCGAGTTTATATGTATGTGCGAATGTTTATAGGTGTATCTGCATGGAAGTTTATATGTATGCGCGAGTAGCTATTTATAGGTGTGTCTGCATGGAAGTTTATATGTATGCGCGAGTGTTTTATGGATGTGTATGCACGCGCATCGAGTTTATATGTATGTGCGAATGTTTATAGGTGTGTCTGCATGGAAGTTTATATGTATGCGCGAGTATTTATAAGTGTGTCTGCATGGAAGTTTATTTGTATGCACGAGTGTTTTATGGATGTGTATGCGCGCGCATCGAGTTTATATGTATGTGCGAATGTTTATAGGTGTGTCTGCATGGAAGTTTATATGTATGCGCGAGTATTTATAGGTGTGTCTGCATGGAAGTTTATTTTGTATGCGAGAGTGTTTTATGGATGTGTATGCGCGCGCATCGAGTTTATATGTATGTGCGAATGTTTATAGGTGTGTCTGCATGGAAGTTTATTTGTATGCGCGAGTGTGTTATGGATGTGTAAGAGCGAGCATCGAGTTTATATGTATGTGCGAATGTGCGAGTAGCTATTTATAGGTGTGTCTGCATGGAAGTTTATATGTATGCGCGAGTAGCTATTTATAGGTGTGTCTGCATGGAAGTTTATATGTATGCGCGAGTAGCTATTTATAGGTGTGTCGCCATGGAAGTTTATATGTATGCGCGAGTAGCTATTTATAGGTGTGTCTGCATGGAAGTTTATATGTATGTGCGAATGTTTATAGGTGTGTCTGCATGGAAGTTTATATGTATGCGCGAGTATTTATAGGTGTGTCTGCATGGAAGTTTATTTGTATGCGCGAGTGTTTTATGGATGTGTATGCGCGCGCATCCAGTTTATATGTATGTGCGAATGTTTATAGGTGTGTCTGCATGGAAGTTTATATGTATTCGAGAGTATTTATAGGTGTGTCTGCATGGAAGTTTATATGTATGCGCGAGTGTTTTATGGATGTGTATGAGCGCGCATCGAGTTTATATGTATGTGCGAATGTTTATAGGTGTGTCTGCATGGAAGTTTATATGTATGCGGGAGTATTTATAGGTGTGTCTGCATGGAAGTTTATTTGTATGCGGGAGTATTTATAGGTGTGTCTGCATGGAAGTTTATTTGTATGCGCGAGTGTTTTATGGATGTGTATGCGCGCGCATCGAGTTTATATGTATGTGCGAAAGTGCGAGTAGCTATTTATAGGTGTGTCTGCATGGAAGTTTATATGTATGCGCGAGTAGCTATTTATAGGTGTGTCTGCATGGAAGTTTATATGTATGCGCGAGTAGCTATTTATAGGTGTGTGTGCATGGAAGTTTATATGTATGCGCGAGTAGCTATTTATAGGTGTGTCTGCATGGAAGTTTATATGTATGCGCGAGTGTTTTATGGATGTGTATGCGCGCGCATCGAGTTTATATGTATGTGCGAATGTTTATAGGTGTGTCTGCATGGAAGTTTATATGTATGCGCGAGTAGCTATTTATAGGTGTGTCTGCATGGAAGTTTATATGTATGCGCGAGTGTTTTATGGATGTGTATGCGCGCGCATCGAGTTTATATGTATGTGCGAATGTTTATAGGTGTGTCTGCATGGAAGTTTATATGTATGCGCGAGTAGCTATTTATAGGTGTGTCTGCATGGAAGTTTATATGTATGCGCGAGTGTTTTATGGATGTGTATGTGTGCATGGAAGTTTATATGTATGCTAGAGTAGCTATTTATAGGTGTGTCTGCATGGAAGTTTATATGTATGCGCGAGTATTTATAGGTGTGTCTGCATGGAAGTTTATTTGTATGCGCGAGTGTTTTATGGATGTGTATGCGCGCGCATCGAGTTTATATGTATGTGCGAATGTGCGAGTAGCTATTTATAGGTGTGTCTGCATGGAAGTTTATATGTATGCGCGAGTAGCTATTTATAGGTGTGTCTGCATGGAAGTTTATATGTATGCGCGAGTGTTTTATGGATGTGTATGTGCGAGCATCCAGTTTATATGTATGAGCGAATGTTTATAGGTGTGTCTGCATGGAAGTTTATATGTATGCGCGAGTATTTATAGGTGTGTCTGCATGGAAGTTTATTTGTATGCGCGAGTGTTTTATGGATGTGTATGCGCGCGCATCGAGTTTATATGTATGTGGGAATGTGCGAGTAGCTATTTATAGGTGTGTCTGCATGGAAGTTTATATGTATGCGCGAGTAGCTATTTATAGGTGTGTCTGCATGGAAGTTTATATGTATGCGCGAGTAGCTATTTATAGGTGTGTCTGCATGGAAGTTTATATGTATGCGCGAGTAGCTATTTATAGGTGTGTCTGCATGGAAGTTTATATGTATTCGCGAGTAGCTATTTATAGGTGTGTCTGCATGGAAGTTTGTATGTATGCGCGAGTTTTTATGGATGTGTATGCGCGCGCATCGAGTTTATATGTATGTGCGAATGTTTATAGGTGTGTCTGCATGGAAGTTTATTTGTATGCGCGAGTTTTTATGGATGTGAATGCGCGCGCATCGAGTTTATATGTATGTGCGAATGTTTATAGGTGTGTCTGCATGGAAGTTTATATGTATGCGCGAGTGTTTTATGGATGTGTATGCGCGCGCATCGAGTTTATATGTATGTGCTAATGTTTATAGGTGTGTCTGCATGGAAGTTTATATGTATGCGCGAGTAGCTATTTATAGGTGTGTCTGCATGGAAGTTTATATGTATGCGCGAGTGTTTTATGGATGTGTATGCGCGCGCATCGAGTTTATATGTATGTGCGAATGTTTATAGGTGTGTCTGCATGGAAGTTTATATGTATGCGCGAGTATTTATAGGTGTGTCTGCATGGAAGTTTATTTGTATGCTCGAGTGTTTTATGGATGTGTATGCGCGCGCATCGAGTTTATATGTATGTGCGAATGTTTATAGGTGTGTCTGCATGGAAGTTTATATGTATGCACGAGTGTTTTATGGATGTGTATGCGCGAGCATCGAGTTTATATGTATGTGCGAATGTTTATAGGTGTGTCTGCATGGAAGTTTATATGTATGCGCGAGTAGCTATTTATAGGTGTGTCTGCATGGAAGTTTATATGTATGCGCGAGTATTTATAGGTGTGTCTGCATGGAAGTTTATTTGTATGCTCGAGTGTTTTATGGATGTGTATGCGCGCGCATCGAGTTTATATGTATGTGCGAATGTTTATAGGTGTGTCTGCATGGAAGTTTATATGTATGCGCCGAGTAGCTATTTATAGGTGTGTCTGCATGGAAGTTTATATGTATGCGCGAGTGTTTTATGGATGTGTATGCGCGCGCATCCAGTTTATATGTATGTGCGAATGTTTATAGGTGTGTCTGCATGGAAGTTTATATGTATGCGCGAGTATTTATAGGTGTGTCTGCATGGAAGTTTATATGTATGCGCGAGTAGCTATTTATAGGTGTGTCTGCATGGAAGTTTATATGTATGCGCGAGTAGCTATTTATAGGTGTGTCTGCATGGAAGTTTATATGTATGCGCGAGTATTTATAGGTGTGTCTGCATGGAAGTTTATATGTATGCGCGAGTGTTTTATGGATGTGTATGCGCGCACATCGAGTTTATATGTATGTGCGAGTAGCTATTTATAGGTGTGTCTGCATGGAAGTTTATATGTATGCGCGAGTGTTTTATGGATGTGTATGCGCGCACATCGAGTTTATATGTATGCGCGAGTAGCTATTTATAGGTGTGTCTGCATGGAAGTTTATATGTATGCGCGAGTGTTTTATGGATGTGTATGCGCGCACATCGAGTTTATATGTATGTGCGAGTAGCTATTTATAGGTGTGTCTGCATGGAAGTTTATATGTATGCGCGAGTGTTTTATGGATGTGTATGCGCGCACATCGAGTTTATATGTATGCGCGAGTAGCTATTTATAGGTGTGTCTGCATGGAAGTTTATTTGTATGCGCGAGTGTTTTATGGATGTGTATGCGCGCGCATCGAGTGTATATGTATGTGCGAATGTTTATAGGTGTGTCTGCATGGAAGTTTATATGTATGCGCGAGTAGCTATTTATAGGTGTGTCTGCATGGAAGTTTATATGTATGTGGGAGTGTTTTATGGATGTGTATGCGCGCGCATCGAGTTTATATGTATGTGCGAATGTTTATAGGTGTATCTGCATGGAAGTTTATATGTATGCGCGAGTAGCTATTTATAGGTGTGTCTGCATGGAAGTTTATATGTATGCGCGAGTGTTTTATGGATGTGTATGCGCGCGCATCGAGTTTATATGTATGTGCGAATGTTTATAGGTGTGTCTGCATGGAAGTTTATATGTATGCGCGAGTATTTATAAGTGTGTCTGCATGGAAGTTTATTTGTATGCACGAGTGTTTTATGGATGTGTATGCGCGCGCATCGAGTTTATATGTATGTGCGAATGTTTATAGGTGTGTCTGCATGGAAGTTTATATGTATGCGCGAGTATTTATAGGTGTGTCTGCATGGAAGTTTATTTGTATGCGAGAGTGTTTTATGGATGTGTATGCGCGCGCATCGAGTTTATATGTATGTGCGAATGTTTATAGGTGTGTCTGCATGGAAGTTTATTTGTATGCGCGAGTGTGTTATGGATGTGTAAGAGCGAGCATCGAGTTTATATGTATGTGCGAATGTGCGAGTAGCTATTTATAGGTGTGTCTGCATGGAAGTTTATATGTATGCGCGAGTAGCTATTTATAGGTGTGTCTCCATGGAAGTTTATATGTATGCGCGAGTAGCTATTTATAGGTGTGTCTGCATGGAAGTTTATATGTATGTGCGAATGTTTATAGGTGTGTCTGCATGGAAGTTTATATGTATGCGCGAGTATTTATAGGTGTGTCTGCATGGAAGTTTATTTGTATGCGCGAGTGTTTTATGGATGTGTATGCGCGCGCATCCAGTTTATATGTATGTGCGAATGTTTATAGGTGTGTCTGCATGGAAGTTTATATGTATTCGAGAGTATTTATAGGTGTGTCTGCATGGAAGTTTATTTGTATGCGGGAGTATTTATAGGTGTGTCTGCATGGAAGTTTATATGTATGCGCGAGTGTTTTATGGATGTGTATGCGCGCGCATCGAGTTTATATGTATGTGCGAATGTTTATAGGTGTGTCTGCATGGAAGTTTATATGTATGCGCGAGTAGCTATTTATAGGTGTGTCTGCATGGAAGTTTATATGTATGCGCGAGTGTTTTATGGATGTGTATGCGCGCGCATCGAGTTTATATGTATGTGCGAATGTTTATAGGTGTGTCTGCATGGAAGTTTATATGTATGCGCGAGTAGCTATTTATAGGTGTGTCTGCATGGAAGTTTATATGTATGCGCGAGTGTTTTATGGATGTGTATGTGTGCATGGAAGTTTATATGTATGCTAGAGTAGCTATTTATAGGTGTGTCTGCATGGAAGTTTATATGTATGCGCGAGTATTTATAGGTGTGTCTGCATGGAAGTTTATTTGTATGCGCGAGTGTTTTATGGATGTGTATGCGCGCGCATCGAGTTTATATGTATGTGCGAATGTGCGAGTAGCTATTTATAGGTGTGTCTGCATGGAAGTTTATATGTATGCGCGAGTAGCTATTTATAGGTGTGTCTGCATGGAAGTTTATATGTATGCGCGAGTGTTTTATGGATGTGTATGTGCGAGCATCCAGTTTATATGTATGAGCGAATGTTTATAGGTGTGTCTGCATGGAAGTTTATATGTATGCGCGAGTATTTATAGGTGTGTCTGCATGGAAGTTTATTTGTATGCGCGAGTGTTTTATGGATGTGTATGCGCGCGCATCGAGTTTATATGTATGTGGGAATGTGCGAGTAGCTATTTATAGGTGTGTCTGCATGGAAGTTTATATGTATGCGCGAGTAGCTATTTATAGGTGTGTCTGCATGGAAGTTTATATGTATGCGCGAGTAGCTATTTATAGGTGTGTCTGCATGGAAGTTTATATGTATGCGCGAGTAGCTATTTATAGGTGTGTCTGCATGGAAGTTTATATGTATTCGCGAGTAGCTATTTATAGGTGTGTCTGCATGGAAGTTTGTATGTATGCGCGAGTTTTTATGGATGTGTATGCGCGCGCATCGAGTTTATATGTATGTGCGAATGTTTATAGGTGTGTCTGCATGGAAGTTTATTTGTATGCGCGAGTTTTTATGGATGTGAATGCGCGCGCATCGAGTTTATATGTATGTGCGAATGTTTATAGGTGTGTCTGCATGGAAGTTTATATGTATGCGCGAGTGTTTTATGGATGTGTATGCGCGCGCATCGAGTTTATATGTATGTGCTAATGTTTATAGGTGTGTCTGCATGGAAGTTTATATGTATGCGCGAGTAGCTATTTATAGGTGTGTCTGCATGGAAGTTTATATGTATGCGCGAGTGTTTTATGGATGTGTATGCGCGCGCATCGAGTTTATATGTATGTGCGAATGTTTATAGGTGTGTCTGCATGGAAGTTTATATGTATGCGCGAGTATTTATAGGTGTGTCTGCATGGAAGTTTATTTGTATGCTCGAGTGTTTTATGGATGTGTATGCGCGCGCATCGAGTTTATATGTATGTGCGAATGTTTATAGGTGTGTCTGCATGGAAGTTTATATGTATGCACGAGTGTTTTATGGATGTGTATGCGCGAGCATCGAGTTTATATGTATGTGCGAATGTTTATAGGTGTGTCTGCATGGAAGTTTATATGTATGCGCGAGTAGCTATTTATAGGTGTGTCTGCATGGAAGTTTATATGTATGCGCGAGTATTTATAGGTGTGTCTGCATGGAAGTTTATTTGTATGCTCGAGTGTTTTATGGATGTGTATGCGCGCGCATCGAGTTTATATGTATGTGCGAATGTTTATAGGTGTGTCTGCATGGAAGTTTATATGTATGCGCCGAGTAGCTATTTATAGGTGTGTCTGCATGGAAGTTTATATGTATGCGCGAGTGTTTTATGGATGTGTATGCGCGCGCATCCAGTTTATATGTATGTGCGAATGTTTATAGGTGTGTCTGCATGGAAGTTTATATGTATGCGCGAGTATTTATAGGTGTGTCTGCATGGAAGTTTATATGTATGCGCGAGTAGCTATTTATAGGTGTGTCTGCATGGAAGTTTATATGTATGCGCGAGTAGCTATTTATAGGTGTGTCTGCATGGAAGTTTATATGTATGCGCGAGTATTTATAGGTGTGTCTGCATGGAAGTTTATATGTATGCGCGAGTGTTTTATGGATGTGTATGCGCGCACATCGAGTTTATATGTATGTGCGAGTAGCTATTTATAGGTGTGTCTGCATGGAAGTTTATATGTATGCGCGAGTGTTTTATGGATGTGTATGCGCGCACATCGAGTTTATATGTATGCGCGAGTAGCTATTTATAGGTGTGTCTGCATGGAAGTTTATATGTATGCGCGAGTGTTTTATGGATGTGTATGCGCGCACATCGAGTTTATATGTATGTGCGAGTAGCTATTTATAGGTGTGTCTGCATGGAAGTTTATATGTATGCGCGAGTGTTTTATGGATGTGTATGCGCGCACATCGAGTTTATATGTATGCGCGAGTAGCTATTTATAGGTGTGTCTGCATGGAAGTTTATTTGTATGCGCGAGTGTTTTATGGATGTGTATGCGCGCGCATCGAGTGTATATGTATGTGCGAATGTTTATAGGTGTGTCTGCATGGAAGTTTATATGTATGCGCGAGTAGCTATTTATAGGTGTGTCTGCATGGAAGTTTATATGTATGTGGGAGTGTTTTATGGATGTGTATGCGCGCGCATCGAGTTTATATGTATGTGCGAATGTTTATAGGTGTATCTGCATGGAAGTTTATATGTATGCGCGAGTAGCTATTTATAGGTGTGTCTGCATGGAAGTTTATATGTATGCGCGAGTGTTTTATGGATGTGTATGCGCGCGCATCGAGTTTATATGTATGTGCGAATGTTTATAGGTGTGTCTGCATGGAAGTTTATATGTATGCGCGAGTATTTATAAGTGTGTCTGCATGGAAGTTTATTTGTATGCACGAGTGTTTTATGGATGTGTATGCGCGCGCATCGAGTTTATATGTATGTGCGAATGTTTATAGGTGTGTCTGCATGGAAGTTTATATGTATGCGCGAGTATTTATAGGTGTGTCTGCATGGAAGTTTATTTGTATGCGAGAGTGTTTTATGGATGTGTATGCGCGCGCATCGAGTTTATATGTATGTGCGAATGTTTATAGGTGTGTCTGCATGGAAGTTTATTTGTATGCGCGAGTGTGTTATGGATGTGTAAGAGCGAGCATCGAGTTTATATGTATGTGCGAATGTGCGAGTAGCTATTTATAGGTGTGTCTGCATGGAAGTTTATATGTATGCGCGAGTAGCTATTTATAGGTGTGTCTCCATGGAAGTTTATATGTATGCGCGAGTAGCTATTTATAGGTGTGTCTGCATGGAAGTTTATATGTATGTGCGAATGTTTATAGGTGTGTCTGCATGGAAGTTTATATGTATGCGCGAGTATTTATAGGTGTGTCTGCATGGAAGTTTATTTGTATGCGCGAGTGTTTTATGGATGTGTATGCGCGCGCATCCAGTTTATATGTATGTGCGAATGTTTATAGGTGTGTCTGCATGGAAGTTTATATGTATTCGAGAGTATTTATAGGTGTGTCTGCATGGAAGTTTATATGTATGCGCGAGTAGCTATTTATAGGTGTGTCTGCATGGAAGTTTATGTATGCGGGAGTGTTTTATGGATGTGTATGCGCGCGCATCGAGTTTATATGTGTGTGCGAATGTTTATAGGTGTGTCTGCATGGAAGTTTATATGTATGCGCGAGTAGCTATTTATAGGTGTGTCTGCATGGAAGTTTATATGTATGCGGGAGTGTTTTATGGATGTGTATGCGCGCGCATCGAGTTTATATGTGTGTGCGAATGTTTATAGGTGTCTGCATGGAAGTTTATATGTATGCGCGAGTATTTATAGGTGTGTCTGCATGGAAGTTTATATGTATGTGCGAATGTTTATAGGTGTGTCTGCATGGAAGTTTATATGTATGCGCGAGTAGCTATTTATAGGTGTGTCTGCATGGAAGTTTATATGTATGCGCGAGTAGCTATTTATAGGTGTGTCTGCATGGAAGTTTATATGTATGCGCGAGTAGCTATTTATAGGTGTGTCTGCATGGAAGTTTATATGTATGCGCGAGTAGCTATTTATAGGTGTGTCTGCATGGAAGTTTATTTGTATGCGCGAGTGTTTTATGGATGTGTATGAGCGCGCATCGAGTTTATATGTATGTGCGAATGTTTATAGGTGTGTCTGCATGGAAGTTTATATGTATGAGCGAGTATTTATAGGTGTGTCTGCATGGAAGTTTATTTGTATGCTCGAGTGTTTTATGGATGTGTATGCGCGCGCATCGAGTTTATATGTATGTGCGAATGTTTATAGGTGTGTCTGCATGGAAGTTTATATGTATGCGCGAGTGTTTTATGGATGTGTATGCGCAAGCATCGAGTTTATATGTATGTGCGAATGTTTATAGGTGTGTCTGCATGGAAGTTTATATGTATGCGCGAGTATTTATAGGTGTGTCTGGGTGGAAGTTTTTGTATGCGCGAGTGTGTTATGGATGTGTATGCGCGCGCATCGAGTTTATATGTATGTGCGAATGTTTATAGGTGTGTCTGCATGGAAGTTTATATGTATGCGCGAGTATTTATAGGTGTGTCTGCATGGAAGTTTATTTGTATGCGTGAGTGTTTTATGGATGTGTATGCGCGCGCATCGAGTTTATATGTATGTGCGAATGTTTATACGTGTGTCTGCATGGAAGTTTATATGTATGCGCGAGTGTTTTATGGATGTGTATGGGCGCGCATCGAGTTTATATGTATGTGCGAATGTTTATAGGTGTGTCTGCATGGAAGTTTATATGTATGCGCGAGTAGCTATTTATAGGTGTGTCTGCATGGAAGTTTATATGTATGCGCGAGTAGCTATTTATAGGTGTGTCTGCATGGAAGTTTATATGTATGCGGGAGTGTTTTATGGATGTGTATGCGCGCATCGAGTTTGTATGTGCGAGTATTTATAGGTGTGTCTGCATGGAAGTTTATATGTATGCGCGAGTAGCTATTTATAGGTGTGTCTGCATGGAAGTTTATATGTATGCGCGAGTATTTATAGGTGTGTCTGCATGGAAGTTTATTTGTATGCGCGAGTGTTTTATGGATGTGTATGCGCGCGCATCGAGTTTATATGTATGTGCGAATGTTTATAGGTGTGTCTGCATGGATGTTTATATGTATGCGCGAGTATTTATAGGTGTGTCTGCATGGAAGTTTATTTGTATGCGCGAGTGTTTTATGGATGTGTATGCGCGCGCATCGAGTTTATATGTATGTGCGAATGTTTATACGTGTGTCTGCATGGAAGTTTATATGTATGCGCGAGTATTTATAGGTGTGTCTGCATGGAAGTTTATATGTATGCGCGAGTATTTATAGGTGTGTCTGCATGGAAGTTTATATGTATGCGGGAGTGTTTTATGGATATGTATGCGCGCGCATCGAGTTTATATGTGTGTGCGAATGTTTATAGGTGTGTCTGCATGGAAGTTTATATGTATGCGCGAGTAGCTATTTATAGGTGTGTCTGCATGGAAGTTTATATGTATGCGCGAGTAGCTATTTATAGGTGTGTCTGCATGGAAGTTTATATGTATGCGCGAGTAGCTATTTATAGGTGTGTCTGCATGGAAGTTTATATGTATGCGCGAGTAGCTATTTATAGGTGTGTCTGCATGGAAGTTTATATGCATGCGCGAGTAGCTATTTATAGGTGTGTCTGCATGGAAGTTTATTTGTATGCTCGAGTGTTTTATGGATGTGTATGCGTGCGCATCGAATTTATATGTATGTGCGAATGTTTATAGGTGTGTCTGCATGGAAGTTTATATGTATGAGCGAGTATTTATAGGTGTGTCTGCATGGAAGTTTATATGTATGCGCGAGTGTTTTATGGATGTGTATGCGCAAGCATCGAGTTTATATGTATGTGCGAATGTTTATAGGTGTGTCTGCATGGAAGTTTATATGTATGCGCGAGTATTTATAGGTGTGTCTGGATGGAAGTTTTTGTATGCGCGAGTGTGTTATGGATGTGTATGCGCGCGCATCGAGTTTATATGTATGTGCGAATGTTTATAGGTGTGTCTGCATGGAAGTTTATATGTATGCGCGAGTAGCTATTTATAGGTGTGTCTGCATGGAAGTTTATATGTATGCGGGAGTGTTTTATGGATGTGTATGCGCGCATCGAGTTTGTATGTGCGAGTATTTATAGGTGTGTCTGCATGGAAGTTTATATGTATGCGCGAGTAGCTATTTATAGGTGTGTCTGCATGGAAGTTTATATGTATGCGTGAGTATTTATAGGTGTGTCTGCATGGAAGTTTATATGTATGAGCGAGTATTTATAGGTGTGTCTGGATGGAAGTTTTTGTATGCGCGAGTGTGTTATGGATGTGTATGCGCGCGCATCGAGTTTATATGTATGTGCGAATGTTTATAGGTGTGTCTGCATGGAAGTTTATATGTATGCGCGAGTATTTATAGGTGTGTCTGCATGGAAGTTTATTTGTATGCTCGAGTGTTTTATGGATGTGTATGCGCGCGCATCGAGTTTATATGTATGTGCGAATGTTTATAGGTGTGTCTGCATGGAAGTTTATATGTATGCGCGAGTAGCTATTTATAGGTGTGTCTGCATGGAAGTTTATATGTATGCGGGAGTGTTTTATGGATGTGTATGCGCGCATCGAGTTTGTATGTGCGAGTATTTATAGGTGTGTCTGCATGGAAGTTTATATGTATGCGCGAGTAGCTATTTATAGGTGTGTCTGCATGGAAGTTTATATGTATGCGTGAGTATTTATAGGTGTGTCTGCATGGAAGTTTATATGTATGCGCGCGTGTTTTATGGATGTGTATGCGCGCGCATCGAGTTTATATGTATGTGCGAATGTTTATAGGTGTGTCTGCATGGAAGTTTATATGTATGCGCGAGTATTTATAGGTGTGTCTGCATGGAAGTTTATTTGTATGCGCGAGTGTTTTATGGATGTGTATGCGCGCGCATCGAGTTTATATGTATGTGCGAATGTTTATAGGTGTGTCTGCATGGAAGTTTATATGTATGCGCGATTAGCTATTTATAGGTGTGTCTGCATGGAAGTTTATATGTATGCGCGAGTATTTATAGGTGTGTCTGCATGGAAGTTTATATGTATGCGCGAGTAGCTATTTATAGGTGTGTCTGCATGGAAGTTTATATGTATGCTCGAGTGTTTTATGGATGTGTATGCGCGCGCATCGAGTTAATATGTATGTGCGAATGTTTATAGGTGTGTCTGCATGGAAGTTTATATGTATGCGCGAGTATTTATAGGTGTGTCTGCATGGAAGTTTATTTGTATGCGCGAGTGTTTTATGGATGTGTATGCGCGCGCATCGAGTTTATATGTATGTGCGAATGTTTATAGGTGTGTCTGCATGGAAGTTTATATGTATGCGCGAGTAGCTATTTATAGGTGTGTCTGCATGGAAGTTTATATGTATGCGCGAGTATTTATAGGTGTGTCTGCATGGAAGTTTATATGTATGCGCGAGTATTTATAGGTGTGTCTGCATGGAAGTTTATATGTATGCGCGAGTAGCTATTTATAGGTGTGTCTGCATGGAAGTTTATATGTATGCGCGAGTATTTATAGGTGTGTCTGCATGGAAGTTTATTTGTATGCGCGAGTGTTTTATGGATGTGTATGCGCGCGCATCGAGTTTATATGTATGTGCGAATGTTTATAGGTGTGTCTGCATGGAAGTTTATATGTATGAGCGAGTATTTATAGGTGTGTCTGCATGGAAGTTTATTTGTATGCTCGAGTGTTTTATGGATGTGTATGCGCGCGCATCGAGTTTATATGTATGTGCGAATGTTTATAGGTGTGTCTGCATGGAAGTTTATATGTATGCGCGAGTGTTTTATGGATGTGTATGCGCGCGCATCGAGTTTATATGTATGTGCGAATGTTTATAGGTGTGTCTGCATGGAAGTTTATATGTATGCGCGAGTATTTATAGGTGTGTCTGCATGGAAGTTTATATGTATGCGCGAGTAGCTATTTATAGGTGTGTCTGCATGGAAGTTTATATGTATGCTCGAGTGTTTTATGGATGTGTATGCGCGCGCATCGAGTTAATATGTATGTGCGAATGTTTATAGGTGTGTCTGCATGGAAGTTTATATGTATGCGCGAGTATTTATAGGTGTGTCTGCATGGAAGTTTATTTGTATGCGCGAGTGTTTTATGGATGTGTATGCGCGCGCATCGAGTTTATATGTATGTGCGAATGTTTATAGGTGTGTCTGCATGGAAGTTTATAAGTATGCGCGAGTAGCTATTTATAGGTGTGTCTGCATGGAAGTTTATATGTATGCGCGAGTAGCTATTTATAGGTGTGTCTGCATGGAAGTTTATGTATGCGGGAGTGTTTTATGGATGTGTATGCGCGCGCATCGAGTTTATATGTGTGTGCGAATGTTTATAGGTGTATCTGCATGGAAGTTTATATGTATGGGCGAGTAGCTATTTATAGGTGTGTCTGCATGGAAGTTTATTTGTATGCGCAAGTTTTTATGGATGTGTATGCGCGCGCATCGAGTTTATATGTATGTGCGAATGTTTATAGGTGTGTCTGCATGGAAGTTTATATGTATGCGCGAGTGTTTTATGGATGTGTATGCGCGCGCATCGAGTTTATATGTATGTGCGAATGTTTATAGGTGTGTCTGCATGGAAGTTTATATGTATGCACGAGTAGCTATTTATAGGTGTGTCTGCATGGAAGTTTATATGTATGCGCGAGTAGCTATTTATAGGTGTGTCTGCATGGAAGTTTATTTGTATGCTCGAGTGTTTTATGGATGTGTATGCGCGCGCATCGAGTTTATATGTATGTGCGAATGTTTATAGGTGTGTCTGCATGGAAGTTTATATGTATGCGCGAGTAGCTATTTATAGGTGTGTCTGCATGGAAGTTTATATGTATGCGCGAGTAGCTATTTATAGGTGTGTCTGCATGGAAGTTTATATGTATGCGCGAGTATTTATAGGTGTGTCTGCATGGAAGTTTATATGTATGCGCGAGTATTTATAGGTGTGTCTGCATGGAAGTTTATTTGTATGCGAGAGTGTTTTATGGATGTGTATGCGCGCGCATCGAGTTTATATGTATGTGCGAATGTTTATAGGTGTGTCTGCATGGAAGTTTATATGTATGCGCGAGTATTTATAGGTGTGTCTGCATGGAAGTTTATATGT
Organism: Barbus barbus; assembly: GCF_936440315.1. NCBI lineage: Eukaryota > Metazoa > Chordata > Actinopteri > Cypriniformes > Cyprinidae > Barbus > Barbus barbus. The sequence goes on from NC_136718.1 coordinate 20,469,599, forward strand.
ATGCGCGAGTATTTATAGGTGTGTCTGCATGGAAGTTTATATGTATGCGCGAGTAGCTATTTATAGGTGTGTCTGCATGGAAGTTTATATGTATGCGCGAGTAGCTATTTATAGGTGTGTCTGCATGGAAGTTTATATGTATGCGCGAGTAGCTATTTATAGGTGTGTCTGCATGGAAGTTTATATGTATGCGCGAGTATTTATAGGTGTGTCTGCATTAGGGTGACCACCTGGCAATAGATCTGTTGCGGGACAGTAGATGTGATTTTGCGGGACAATGCGGGACACGTGTGAGACAGATACATTTACTACTGTTATGTTATTTAAATACTGATTTACATTACATCCCTTGTCTTGTGTGCCGATTTATGTTTCTGCCGATGGATGCCCATTGCCCACACTCCAAGTTGCGCTTCTGGCAACATTAAATCCAGGAGAGAGTATAAGTTTTGAGCTTGCACACGTAGCCCTAATGTCTGATCGAGAGAGAGCGCGCATCTGTTTTGTGTGAGAGTGAAGAGAATCCTGCAAACAGAGACTTTTGTTGCATTCTCGCATTACAAGAATGCGCTCTGGACACTTTTCATTAAAATAACGCCATAGAAACCGCCTCAAATGAACTATTAAAATGAGAAGAAAGTCGTGTCTGAAAGCTGCAACCGCTTTTTTTTTTTTTTTCAATGAAAGGAGAATATGGTGTTTTTCCGTGTGCGCTCCACCATTTCTGTCGGTGGTGCTCGAGCCCTTGATGAGGTCCGCACATCCTTTGTGCCGTCCACGCAGTCGTCATCTGCGGAAAACTCCCTGTCTACGACTGTGTGGGTTGGTTATTTTCTTAGCTAGAACATGACGACTGCGCAAATGGGGTTTTAAATGCCAGTCAGTTTTTAATGTATTTCTTATTTTGGCATTTCAGTTTCTGGGATGAAAAAAAAAACATGCAGAATACATAATTGAAATGCGGGACGCACCTTACCTCTTGCAGGAAGCGGTACAAAGCTCCCAATTTCGGGACGGTCCCGCAAAATGCGGGACGGGTGGTCACCCTAGTCTGCATGGAAGTTTATATGTATGCGCGAGTAGCTATTTATAGGTGTGTCTGCATGGAAGTTTATATGTATGCGCGAGTGTTTTATGGATGTGTATGCGCGCGCATCGAATTTATATGTATGTGCGAATGTTTATAGGTGTGTCTGCATGGAAGTTTATATGTATGTGCGAGTGTTTTATGGATGTGTATGCGCGCGCATCGAGTTTATATGTATGTGCGAATGTTTATAGGTGTGTCTGCATGGAAGTTTATATGTATGCGCGAGTAGCTATTTATAGGTGTGTCTGCATGGAAGTTTATATGTATGCGGGAGTGTTTTATGGATGTGTATGCGCGCGCATCGAATTTATATGTATGTGCGAATGTTTATAGGTGTGTCTGCATGGAAGTTTATATGTATGCGCGAGTATTTATAGGTGTGTCTGCATGGAAGTTTATATGTATGCGCGAGTGTTTTATGGATGTGTATGCGCGCGCATCGAGTTTATATGCATGTACGAATGTTTATAGGCGTGTCTGCATGGAAGTTTATATGTATGCGCGAGTATTTATAGGTGTGTCTGCATGGAAGTTTATTTGTATGCTCGAGTGTTTTATGGATGTGTATGCGCGCGCATCGAGTTTATATGTATGCGCGAGTATTTATAGGTGTGTCTGCATGGAAGTTTATATGTATGCGCGAGTATTTATAGGTGTGTCTGCATGGAAGTTTATATGTATGCGCGAGTATTTATAGGTGTGTCTGCATGGAAGTTTATTTGTATGCTCGAGTGTTTTATGGATGTGTATGCGCGCGCATCGAGTTTATATGTATGTGCGAATGTTTATAGGTGTGTCTGCATGGAAGTTTATATGTATGCGCGAGTGTTTTATGGATGTGTATGTGCAAGCATCGAGTTTATATGTATGTGCGAATGTTTATAGGTGTGTCTGCATGGAAGTTTATATGTATGCGCGAGTATTTATAGGTGTGTCTGGATGGAAGTTTTTGTATGCGCGAGTGTGTTATGGATGTGTATGCGCGCGCATCGAGTTTATATGTATGTGCGAATGTTTATAGGTGTGTCTGCATGGAAGTTTATATGTATGCGCGAGTATTTATAGGTGTGTCTGCATGGAAGTTTATTTGTATGCTCGAGTGTTTTATGGATGTGTATGCGCGCGCATCGAGTTTATATGCATGTGCGATTGTTTATAGGTGTGTCTGCATGGAAGTTTATATGTATGCGCGAGTAGCTATTTATAGGTGTGTCTGCATGGAAGTTTATATGTATGCGCGAGTATTTATAGGTGTGTCTGCATGGAAGTTTATTTGTATGCGCGAGTGTTTTATGGATGTGTATGCGCGCGCATCGAGTTTATATGTATGTGCGAATGTTTATACGTGTGTCTGCATGGAAGTTTATATGTATGCGCGAGTAGCTATTTATAGGTGTGTCTGCATGGAAGTTTATATGTATGCGCGAGTATTTATAGGTGTGTCTGCATGGAAGTTTATATGTATGCGCGAGTGTTTTATGGATGTGTATGCGCGCGCATCGAGTTTATATGTATGTGCGAATGTTTATAGGTGTGTCTGCATGGAAGTTTATATGTATGCGCGAGTATTTATAGGTGTGTCTGCATGGAAGTTTATATGTATGCGCGAGTATTTATAGGTGTGTCTGCATGGAAGTTTATTTGTATGCTCGAGTGTTTTATGGATGTGTATGCGCGCGCATCGAGTTTATATGTATGTGCGAATGTTTATAGGTGTGTCTGCATGGAAGTTTATTTGTATGCGCGAGTGTTTTATGGATGTGTATGCGCGCGCATCGAGTTTATATGTATGTGCGAATGTTTATAGGTGTGTCTGCATGGAAGTTTATATGTATGCGCGAGTAGCTATTTATAGGTGTGTCTGCATGGAAGTTTATGTATGCGGGAGTGTTTTATGGATGTGTATGCGCGCGCATCGAGTTTATATGTGTGTGCGAATGTTTATAGGTGTGTCTGCATGGAAGTTTATATGTATGCGCGAGTAGCTATTTATAGGTGTGTCTGCATGGAAGTTTATATGTATGCGGGAGTGTTTTATGGATGTGTATGCGCGCGCATCGAGTTTATATGTGTGTGCGAATGTTTATAGGTGTCTGCATGGAAGTTTATATGTATGCGCGAGTATTTATAGGTGTGTCTGCATGGAAGTTTATATGTATGTGCGAATGTTTATAGGTGTGTCTGCATGGAAGTTTATATGTATGCGCGAGTAGCTATTTATAGGTGTGTCTGCATGGAAGTTTATATGTATGCGCGAGTAGCTATTTATAGGTGTGTCTGCATGGAAGTTTATATGTATGCGCGAGTAGCTATTTATAGGTGTGTCTGCATGGAAGTTTATATGTATGCGCGAGTAGCTATTTATAGGTGTGTCTGCATGGAAGTTTATATGTATGCGCGAGTAGCTATTTATAGGTGTGTCTGCATGGAAGTTTATATGTATGCGCGAGTAGCTATTTATAGGTGTGTCTGCATGGAAGTTTATTTGTATGCGCGAGTGTTTTATGGATGTGTATGAGCGCGCATCGAGTTTATATGTATGTGCGAATGTTTATAGGTGTGTCTGCATGGAAGTTTATATGTATGAGCGAGTATTTATAGGTGTGTCTGCATGGAAGTTTATTTGTATGCTCGAGTGTTTTATGGATGTGTATGCGCGCGCATCGAGTTTATATGTATGTGCGAATGTTTATAGGTGTGTCTGCATGGAAGTTTATATGTATGCGCGAGTGTTTTATGGATGTGTATGCGCAAGCATCGAGTTTATATGTATGTGCGAATGTTTATAGGTGTGTCTGCATGGAAGTTTATATGTATGCGCGAGTATTTATAGGTGTGTCTGGGTGGAAGTTTTTGTATGCGCGAGTGTGTTATGGATGTGTATGCGCGCGCATCGAGTTTATATGTATGTGCGAATGTTTATAGGTGTGTCTGCATGGAAGTTTATATGTATGCGCGAGTATTTATAGGTGTGTCTGCATGGAAGTTTATTTGTATGCGTGAGTGTTTTATGGATGTGTATGCGCGCGCATCGAGTTTATATGTATGTGCGAATGTTTATACGTGTGTCTGCATGGAAGTTTATATGTATGCGCGAGTGTTTTATGGATGTGTATGGGCGCGCATCGAGTTTATATGTATGTGCGAATGTTTATAGGTGTGTCTGCATGGAAGTTTATATGTATGCGCGAGTAGCTATTTATAGGTGTGTCTGCATGGAAGTTTATATGTATGCGCGAGTATTTATAGGTGTGTCTGCATGGAAGTTTATATGTATGCGGGAGTGTTTTATGGATGTGTTTGCGCGCATCGAGTTTGTATGTGCGAGTATTTATAGGTGTGTCTGCATGGAAGTTTATATGTATGCGCGAGTAGCTATTTATAGGTGTGTCTGCATGGAAGTTTATATGTATGCGTGAGTATTTATAGGTGTGTCTGCATGGAAGTTTATTTGTATGCTCGAGTGTTTTATGGATGTGTATGCGCGCGCATCGAGTTTATATGTATGTGCGAATGTTTATAGGTGTCTGCATGGAAGTTTATATGTATGCGCGAGTATTTATAGGTGTGTCTGCATGGAAGTTTATATGTATGAGCGAGTATTTATAGGTGTGTCTGCATGGAAGTTTATATGTATGCGCGAGTGTTTTATGGATGTGTATGCGCAAGCATCGAGTTTATATGTATGTGCGAATGTTTATAGGTGTGTCTGCATGGAAGTTTATATGTATGCGCGAGTATTTATAGGTGTGTCTGGATGGAAGTTTTTGTATGCGCGAGTGTGTTATGGATGTGTATGCGCGCGCATCGAGTTTATATGTATGTGCGAATGTTTATAGGTGTGTCTGCATGGAAGTTTATATGTATGCGCGAGTATTTATAGGTGTGTCTGCATGGAAGTTTATTTGTATGCTCGAGTGTTTTATGGATGTGTATGCGCGCGCATCGAGTTTATATGCATGTGCGAATGTTTATAGGTGTGTCTGCATGGAAGTTTATATGTATGCGCGAGTAGCTATTTATAGGTGTGTCTGCATGGAAGTTTATATGTATGCGGGAGTGTTTTATGGATGTGTATGCGCGCATCGAGTTTGTATGTGCGAGTATTTATAGGTGTGTCTGCATGGAAGTTTATATGTATGCGCGAGTAGCTATTTATAGGTGTGTCTGCATGGATGTTTATATGTATGCGCGAGTATTTATAGGTGTGTCTGCATGGAAGTTTATTTGTATGCGCGAGTGTTTTATGGATGTGTATGCGCGCGCATCGAGTTTATATGTATGTGCGAATGTTTATACGTGTGTCTGCATGGAAGTTTATATGTATGCGCGAGTATTTATAGGTGTGTCTGCATGGAAGTTTATATGTATGCGCGAGTATTTATAGGTGTGTCTGCATGGAAGTTTATATGTATGCGGGAGTGTTTTATGGATATGTATGCGCGCGCATCGAGTTTATATGTGTGTGCGAATGTTTATAGGTGTGTCTGCATGGAAGTTTATATGTATGCGCGAGTAGCTATTTATAGGTGTGTCTGCATGGAAGTTTATATGTATGCGCGAGTAGCTATTTATAGGTGTGTCTGCATGGAAGTTTATATGCATGCGCGAGTATTTATAGGTGTGTCTGGATGGAAGTTTTTGTATGCGCGAGTGTGTTATGGATGTGTATGCGCGCGCATCGAGTTTATATGTATGTGCGAATGTTTATAGGTGTGTCTGCATGGAAGTTTATATGTATGCGCGAGTATTTATAGGTGTGTCTGCATGGAAGTTTATTTGTATGCTCGAGTGTTTTATGGATGTGTATGCGCGCGCATCGAGTTTATATGTATGTGCGAATGTTTATAGGTGTGTCTGCATGGAAGTTTATATGTATGCGCGAGTAGCTATTTATAGGTGTGTCTGCATGGAAGTTTATATGTATGCGGGAGTGTTTTATGGATGTGTATGCGCGCATCGAGTTTGTATGTGCGAGTATTTATAGGTGTGTCTGCATGGAAGTTTATATGTATGCGCGAGTAGCTATTTATAGGTGTGTCTGCATGGAAGTTTATATGTATGCGTGAGTATTTATAGGTGTGTCTGCATGGAAGTTTATATGTATGCGCGCGTGTTTTATGGATGTGTATGCGCGCGCATCGAGTTTATATGTATGTGCGAATGTTTATAGGTGTGTCTGCATGGAAGTTTATATGTATGCGCGAGTATTTATAGGTGTGTCTGCATGGAAGTTTATTTGTATGCGCGAGTGTTTTATGGATGTGTATGCGCGCGCATCGAGTTTATATGTATGTGCGAATGTTTATAGGTGTGTCTGCATGGAAGTTTATATGTATGCGCGAGTATTTATAGGTGTGTCTGCATGGAAGTTTATATGTATGTGCGAGTATTTATAGGTGTGTCTGCATGGAAGTTTATATGTATGCGCCAGTAGCTATTTATAGGTGTGTCTGCATGGAAGTTTATATGTATGTGCGAGTATTTATAGGTGTGTCTGCATGGAAGTTTATATGTATGCGCCAGTAGCTATTTATAGGTGTGTCTGCATGGAAGTTTATATGTATGCGCGAGTATTTATAGGTGTGTCTGCATGGAAGTTTATTTGTATGCGGGAGTGTTTTATGGATGTGTATGCGCGCGCATCGAGTTTATATGTGTGTGCGAATGTTTATAGGTGTGTCTGCATGGAAGTTTATATGTATGCGCGAGTATTTATAGGTGTGTCTGCATGGAAGTTTATTTGTATGCTCGAGTGTTTTATGGATGTGTATGCGCGCGCATCGAGTTTATATGCATGTGCGATTGTTTATAGGTGTGTCTGCATGGAAGTTTATATGTATGCGCGAGTAGCTATTTATAGGTGTGTCTGCATGGAAGTTTATATGTATGCGTGAGTATTTATAGGTGTGTCTGCATGGAAGTTTATATGTATGCGCGAGTGTTTTATGGATGTGTATGCGCGCGCATCGAGTTTATATGTATGTGCGAATGTTTATAGGTGTGTCTGCATGGAAGTTTATATGTATGCGCGAGTATTTATAGGTGTGTCTGCATGGAAGTTTATTTGTATGCGCGAGTGTTTTATGGATGTGTATGCGCGCGCATCGAGTTTATATGTATGTGCGAATGTTTATAGGTGTGTCTGCATGGAAGTTTATATGTATGTGCGAATGTTTATAGGTGTGTCTGCATGGAAGTTTATATGTATGCGCGAGTATTTATAGGTGTGTCTGCATGGAAGTTTATATGTATGCGCGAGTATTTATAGGTGTGTCTGCATGGAAGTTTATTTGTATGCTCGAGTGTTTTATGGATGTGTATGCGCGCATCGAGTTTATATGTATGTGCGAATGTTTATAGGTGTGTCTGCATGGAAGTTTATTTGTATGCGCGAGTGTTTTATGGATGTGTATGCGCGCGCATCGAGTTTATATGTGTGTGCGAATGTTTATAGGTGTGTCTGCATGGAAGTTTATATGTATGCGCGAGTAGCTATTTATAGGTGTGTCTGCATGGAAGTTTATATGTATGCGGGAGTGTTTTATGGATGTGTATGCGCGCGCATCGAGTTTATATGTGTGTGCGAATGTTTATAGGTGTCTGCATGGAAGTTTATATGTATGCGCGAGTATTTATAGGTGTGTCTGCATGGAAGTTTATATGTATGTGCGAATGTTTATAGGTGTGTCTGCATGGAAGTTTATATGTATGCGCGAGTAGCTATTTATAGGTGTGTCTGCATGGAAGTTTATATGTATGCGCGAGTAGCTATTTATAGGTGTGTCTGCATGGAAGTTTATATGTATGCGCGAGTAGCTATTTATAGGTGTGTCTGCATGGAAGTTTATATGTATGCGCGAGTAGCTATTTATAGGTGTGTCTGCATGGAAGTTTATATGTATGCGCGAGTAGCTATTTATAGGTGTGTCTGCATGGAAGTTTATATGTATGCGCGAGTAGCTATTTATAGGTGTGTCTGCATGGAAGTTTATTTGTATGCGCGAGTGTTTTATGGATGTGTATGAGCGCGCATCGAGTTTATATGTATGTGCGAATGTTTATAGGTGTGTCTGCATGGAAGTTTATATGTATGAGCGAGTATTTATAGGTGTGTCTGCATGGAAGTTTATTTGTATGCTCGAGTGTTTTATGGATGTGTATGCGCGCGCATCGAGTTTATATGTATGTGCGAATGTTTATAGGTGTGTCTGCATGGAAGTTTATATGTATGCGCGAGTATTTATAGGTGTGTCTGCATGGAAGTTTATGTATGCGTGAGTGTTTTATGGATGTGTATGCGCGCGCATCGAGTTTATATGTATGTGCGAATGTTTATACGTGTGTCTGCATGGAAGTTTATATGTATGCGCGAGTGTTTTATGGATGTGTATGGGCGCGCATCGAGTTTATATGTGTGTGCGAATGTTTATAGGTGTCTGCATGGAAGTTTATATGTATGCGCGAGTATTTATAGGTGTGTCTGCATGGAAGTTTATATGTATGTGCGAATGTTTATAGGTGTGTCTGCATGGAAGTTTATATGTATGCGCGAGTAGCTATTTATAGGTGTGTCTGCATGGAAGTTTATATGTATGCGCGAGTATTTATAGGTGTGTCTGCATGGAAGTTTATATGTATGCGGGAGTGTTTTATGGATGTGTTTGCGCGCATCGAGTTTGTATGTGCGAGTATTTATAGGTGTGTCTGCATGGAAGTTTATATGTATGCGCGAGTAGCTATTTATAGGTGTGTCTGCATGGAAGTTTATATGTATGCGTGAGTATTTATAGGTGTGTCTGCATGGAAGTTTATTTGTATGCTCGAGTGTTTTATGGATGTGTATGCGCGCGCATCGAGTTTATATGTATGTGCGAATGTTTATAGGTGTCTGCATGGAAGTTTATATGTATGCGCGAGTATTTATAGGTGTGTCTGCATGGAAGTTTATATGTATGAGCGAGTATTTATAGGTGTGTCTGCATGGAAGTTTATATGTATGCGCGAGTGTTTTATGGATGTGTATGCGCAAGCATCGAGTTTATATGTATGTGCGAATGTTTATAGGTGTGTCTGCATGGAAGTTTATATGTATGCGCGAGTATTTATAGGTGTGTCTGGATGGAAGTTTTTGTATGCGCGAGTGTGTTATGGATGTGTATGCGCGCGCATCGAGTTTATATGTATGTGCGAATGTTTATAGGTGTGTCTGCATGGAAGTTTATATGTATGCGCGAGTATTTATAGGTGTGTCTGCATGGAAGTTTATTTGTATGCTCGAGTGTTTTATGGATGTGTATGCGCGCGCATCGAGTTTATATGCATGTGCGAATGTTTATAGGTGTGTCTGCATGGAAGTTTATATGTATGCGCGAGTAGCTATTTATAGGTGTGTCTGCATGGAAGTTTATATGTATGCGGGAGTGTTTTATGGATGTGTATGCGCGCATCGAGTTTGTATGTGCGAGTATTTATAGGTGTGTCTGCATGGAAGTTTATATGTATGCGCGAGTAGCTATTTATAGGTGTGTCTGCATGGAAGTTTATATGTATGCGCGAGTATTTATAGGTGTGTCTGCATGGAAGTTTATTTGTATGCGCGAGTGTTTTATGGATGTGTATGCGCGCGCATCGAGTTTATATGTATGTGCGAATGTTTATAGGTGTGTCTGCATGGATGTTTATATGTATGCGCGAGTATTTATAGGTGTGTCTGCATGGAAGTTTATTTGTATGCGCGAGTGTTTTATGGATGTGTATGCGCGCGCATCGAGTTTATATGTATGTGCGAATGTTTATACGTGTGTCTGCATGGAAGTTTATATGTATGCGCGAGTATTTATAGGTGTGTCTGCATGGAAGTTTATATGTATGCGCGAGTATTTATAGGTGTGTCTGCATGGAAGTTTATATGTATGCGGGAGTGTTTTATGGATATGTATGCGCGCGCATCGAGTTTATATGTGTGTGCGAATGTTTATAGGTGTGTCTGCATGGAAGTTTATATGTATGCGCGAGTAGCTATTTATAGGTGTGTCTGCATGGAAGTTTATATGTATGCGCGAGTAGCTATTTATAGGTGTGTCTGCATGGAAGTTTATATGTATGCGCGAGTAGCTATTTATAGGTGTGTCTGCATGGAAGTTTATATGTATGCGCGAGTAGCTATTTATAGGTGTGTCTGCATGGAAGTTTATATGCATGCGCGAGTAGCTATTTATAGGTGTGTCTGCATGGAAGTTTATTTGTATGCTCGAGTGTTTTATGGATGTGTATGCGTGCGCATCGAATTTATATGTATGTGCGAATGTTTATAGGTGTGTCTGCATGGAAGTTTATATGTATGAGCGAGTATTTATAGGTGTGTCTGCATGGAAGTTTATATGTATGCGCGAGTGTTTTATGGATGTGTATGCGCAAGCATCGAGTTTATATGTATGTGCGAATGTTTATAGGTGTGTCTGCATGGAAGTTTATATGTATGCGCGAGTATTTATAGGTGTGTCTGGATGGAAGTTTTTGTATGCGCGAGTGTGTTATGGATGTGTATGCGCGCGCATCGAGTTTATATGTATGTGCGAATGTTTATAGGTGTGTCTGCATGGAAGTTTATATGTATGCGCGAGTAGCTATTTATAGGTGTGTCTGCATGGAAGTTTATATGTATGCGGGAGTGTTTTATGGATGTGTATGCGCGCATCGAGTTTGTATGTGCGAGTATTTATAGGTGTGTCTGCATGGAAGTTTATATGTATGCGCGAGTAGCTATTTATAGGTGTGTCTGCATGGAAGTTTATATGTATGCGTGAGTATTTATAGGTGTGTCTGCATGGAAGTTTATATGTATGCGCGCGTGTTTTATGGATGTGTATGCGCGCGCATCGAGTTTATATGTATGTGCGAATGTTTATAGGTGTGTCTGCATGGAAGTTTATATGTATGCGCGAGTATTTATAGGTGTGTCTGCATGGAAGTTTATTTGTATGCGCGAGTGTTTTATGGATGTGTATGCGCGCGCATCGAGTTTATATGTATGTGCGAATGTTTATAGGTGTGTCTGCATGGAAGTTTATATGTATGCGCGAGTATTTATAGGTGTGTCTGCATGGAAGTTTATATGTATGTGCGAGTATTTATAGGTGTGTCTGCATGGAAGTTTATATGTATGCGCCAGTAGCTATTTATAGGTGTGTCTGCATGGAAGTTTATATGTATGCGCGAGTATTTATAGGTGTGTCTGCATGGAAGTTTATATGTATGCGGGAGTGTTTTATGGATATGTATGCGCGCGCATCGAGTTTATATGTGTGTGCGAATGTTTATAGGTGTGTCTGCATGGAAGTTTATATGTATGCGCGAGTAGCTATTTATAGGTGTGTCTGCATGGAAGTTTATATGTATGCGCGAGTAGCTATTTATAGGTGTGTCTGCATGGAAGTTTATATGCATGCGCGAGTATTTATAGGTGTGTCTGGATGGAAGTTTTTGTATGCGCGAGTGTGTTATGGATGTGTATGCGCGCGCATCGAGTTTATATGTATGTGCGAATGTTTATAGGTGTGTCTGCATGGAAGTTTATATGTATGCGCGAGTATTTATAGGTGTGTCTGCATGGAAGTTTATTTGTATGCTCGAGTGTTTTATGGATGTGTATGCGCGCGCATCGAGTTTATATGTATGTGCGAATGTTTATAGGTGTGTCTGCATGGAAGTTTATATGTATGCGCGAGTAGCTATTTATAGGTGTGTCTGCATGGAAGTTTATATGTATGCGGGAGTGTTTTATGGATGTGTATGCGCGCATCGAGTTTGTATGTGCGAGTATTTATAGGTGTGTCTGCATGGAAGTTTATATGTATGCGCGAGTAGCTATTTATAGGTGTGTCTGCATGGAAGTTTATATGTATGCGTGAGTATTTATAGGTGTGTCTGCATGGAAGTTTATATGTATGCGCGCGTGTTTTATGGATGTGTATGCGCGCGCATCGAGTTTATATGTATGTGCGAATGTTTATAGGTGTGTCTGCATGGAAGTTTATATGTATGCGCGAGTATTTATAGGTGTGTCTGCATGGAAGTTTATTTGTATGCGCGAGTGTTTTATGGATGTGTATGCGCGCGCATCGAGTTTATATGTATGTGCGAATGTTTATAGGTGTGTCTGCATGGAAGTTTATATGTATGCGCGAGTATTTATAGGTGTGTCTGCATGGAAGTTTATATGTATGTGCGAGTATTTATAGGTGTGTCTGCATGGAAGTTTATATGTATGCGCCAGTAGCTATTTATAGGTGTGTCTGCATGGAAGTTTATATGTATGTGCGAGTATTTATAGGTGTGTCTGCATGGAAGTTTATATGTATGCGCCAGTAGCTATTTATAGGTGTGTCTGCATGGAAGTTTATATGTATGCGCGAGTATTTATAGGTGTGTCTGCATGGAAGTTTATTTGTATGCGGGAGTGTTTTATGGATGTGTATGCGCGCGCATCGAGTTTATATGTGTGTGCGAATGTTTATAGGTGTGTCTGCATGGAAGTTTATATGTATGCGCGAGTATTTATAGGTGTGTCTGCATGGAAGTTTATTTGTATGCTCGAGTGTTTTATGGATGTGTATGCGCGCGCATCGAGTTTATATGCATGTGCGATTGTTTATAGGTGTGTCTGCATGGAAGTTTATATGTATGCGCGAGTAGCTATTTATAGGTGTGTCTGCATGGAAGTTTATATGTATGCGTGAGTATTTATAGGTGTGTCTGCATGGAAGTTTATATGTATGCGCGAGTGTTTTATGGATGTGTATGCGCGCGCATCGAGTTTATATGTATGTGCGAATGTTTATAGGTGTGTCTGCATGGAAGTTTATATGTATGCGCGAGTATTTATAGGTGTGTCTGCATGGAAGTTTATTTGTATGCGCGAGTGTTTTATGGATGTGTATGCGCGCGCATCGAGTTTATATGTATGTGCGAATGTTTATAGGTGTGTCTGCATGGAAGTTTATATGTATGTGCGAATGTTTATAGGTGTGTCTGCATGGAAGTTTATATGTATGCGCGAGTATTTATAGGTGTGTCTGCATGGAAGTTTATATGTATGCGCGAGTATTTATAGGTGTGTCTGCATGGAAGTTTATTTGTATGCTCGAGTGTTTTATGGATGTGTATGCGCGCATCGAGTTTATATGTATGTGCGAATGTTTATAGGTGTGTCTGCATGGAAGTTTATTTGTATGCGCGAGTGTTTTATGGATGTGTATGCGCGCGCATCGAGTTTATATGTGTGTGCGAATGTTTATAGGTGTGTCTGCATGGAAGTTTATATGTATGCGCGAGTAGCTATTTATAGGTGTGTCTGCATGGAAGTTTATATGTATGCGGGAGTGTTTTATGGATGTGTATGCGCGCGCATCGAGTTTATATGTGTGTGCGAATGTTTATAGGTGTCTGCATGGAAGTTTATATGTATGCGCGAGTATTTATAGGTGTGTCTGCATGGAAGTTTATATGTATGTGCGAATGTTTATAGGTGTGTCTGCATGGAAGTTTATATGTATGCGCGAGTAGCTATTTATAGGTGTGTCTGCATGGAAGTTTATATGTATGCGCGAGTAGCTATTTATAGGTGTGTCTGCATGGAAGTTTATATGTATGCGCGAGTAGCTATTTATAGGTGTGTCTGCATGGAAGTTTATATGTATGCGCGAGTAGCTATTTATAGGTGTGTCTGCATGGAAGTTTATATGTATGCGCGAGTAGCTATTTATAGGTGTGTCTGCATGGAAGTTTATATGTATGCGCGAGTAGCTATTTATAGGTGTGTCTGCATGGAAGTTTATTTGTATGCGCGAGTGTTTTATGGATGTGTATGAGCGCGCATCGAGTTTATATGTATGTGCGAATGTTTATAGGTGTGTCTGCATGGAAGTTTATATGTATGAGCGAGTATTTATAGGTGTGTCTGCATGGAAGTTTATTTGTATGCTCGAGTGTTTTATGGATGTGTATGCGCGCGCATCGAGTTTATATGTATGTGCGAATGTTTATAGGTGTGTCTGCATGGAAGTTTATATGTATGCGCGAGTATTTATAGGTGTGTCTGCATGGAAGTTTATGTATGCGTGAGTGTTTTATGGATGTGTATGCGCGCGCATCGAGTTTATATGTATGTGCGAATGTTTATACGTGTGTCTGCATGGAAGTTTATATGTATGCGCGAGTGTTTTATGGATGTGTATGGGCGCGCATCGAGTTTATATGTGTGTGCGAATGTTTATAGGTGTCTGCATGGAAGTTTATATGTATGCGCGAGTATTTATAGGTGTGTCTGCATGGAAGTTTATATGTATGTGCGAATGTTTATAGGTGTGTCTGCATGGAAGTTTATATGTATGCGCGAGTAGCTATTTATAGGTGTGTCTGCATGGAAGTTTATATGTATGCGCGAGTATTTATAGGTGTGTCTGCATGGAAGTTTATATGTATGCGGGAGTGTTTTATGGATGTGTTTGCGCGCATCGAGTTTGTATGTGCGAGTATTTATAGGTGTGTCTGCATGGAAGTTTATATGTATGCGCGAGTAGCTATTTATAGGTGTGTCTGCATGGAAGTTTATATGTATGCGTGAGTATTTATAGGTGTGTCTGCATGGAAGTTTATTTGTATGCTCGAGTGTTTTATGGATGTGTATGCGCGCGCATCGAGTTTATATGTATGTGCGAATGTTTATAGGTGTCTGCATGGAAGTTTATATGTATGCGCGAGTATTTATAGGTGTGTCTGCATGGAAGTTTATATGTATGAGCGAGTATTTATAGGTGTGTCTGCATGGAAGTTTATATGTATGCGCGAGTGTTTTATGGATGTGTATGCGCAAGCATCGAGTTTATATGTATGTGCGAATGTTTATAGGTGTGTCTGCATGGAAGTTTATATGTATGCGCGAGTATTTATAGGTGTGTCTGGATGGAAGTTTTTGTATGCGCGAGTGTGTTATGGATGTGTATGCGCGCGCATCGAGTTTATATGTATGTGCGAATGTTTATAGGTGTGTCTGCATGGAAGTTTATATGTATGCGCGAGTATTTATAGGTGTGTCTGCATGGAAGTTTATTTGTATGCTCGAGTGTTTTATGGATGTGTATGCGCGCGCATCGAGTTTATATGCATGTGCGAATGTTTATAGGTGTGTCTGCATGGAAGTTTATATGTATGCGCGAGTAGCTATTTATAGGTGTGTCTGCATGGAAGTTTATATGTATGCGGGAGTGTTTTATGGATGTGTATGCGCGCATCGAGTTTGTATGTGCGAGTATTTATAGGTGTGTCTGCATGGAAGTTTATATGTATGCGCGAGTAGCTATTTATAGGTGTGTCTGCATGGAAGTTTATATGTATGCGCGAGTATTTATAGGTGTGTCTGCATGGAAGTTTATTTGTATGCGCGAGTGTTTTATGGATGTGTATGCGCGCGCATCGAGTTTATATGTATGTGCGAATGTTTATAGGTGTGTCTGCATGGATGTTTATATGTATGCGCGAGTATTTATAGGTGTGTCTGCATGGAAGTTTATTTGTATGCGCGAGTGTTTTATGGATGTGTATGCGCGCGCATCGAGTTTATATGTATGTGCGAATGTTTATACGTGTGTCTGCATGGAAGTTTATATGTATGCGCGAGTATTTATAGGTGTGTCTGCATGGAAGTTTATATGTATGCGCGAGTATTTATAGGTGTGTCTGCATGGAAGTTTATATGTATGCGGGAGTGTTTTATGGATATGTATGCGCGCGCATCGAGTTTATATGTGTGTGCGAATGTTTATAGGTGTGTCTGCATGGAAGTTTATATGTATGCGCGAGTAGCTATTTATAGGTGTGTCTGCATGGAAGTTTATATGTATGCGCGAGTAGCTATTTATAGGTGTGTCTGCATGGAAGTTTATATGTATGCGCGAGTAGCTATTTATAGGTGTGTCTGCATGGAAGTTTATATGTATGCGCGAGTAGCTATTTATAGGTGTGTCTGCATGGAAGTTTATATGCATGCGCGAGTAGCTATTTATAGGTGTGTCTGCATGGAAGTTTATTTGTATGCTCGAGTGTTTTATGGATGTGTATGCGTGCGCATCGAATTTATATGTATGTGCGAATGTTTATAGGTGTGTCTGCATGGAAGTTTATATGTATGAGCGAGTATTTATAGGTGTGTCTGCATGGAAGTTTATATGTATGCGCGAGTGTTTTATGGATGTGTATGCGCAAGCATCGAGTTTATATGTATGTGCGAATGTTTATAGGTGTGTCTGCATGGAAGTTTATATGTATGCGCGAGTATTTATAGGTGTGTCTGGATGGAAGTTTTTGTATGCGCGAGTGTGTTATGGATGTGTATGCGCGCGCATCGAGTTTATATGTATGTGCGAATGTTTATAGGTGTGTCTGCATGGAAGTTTATATGTATGCGCGAGTAGCTATTTATAGGTGTGTCTGCATGGAAGTTTATATGTATGCGGGAGTGTTTTATGGATGTGTATGCGCGCATCGAGTTTGTATGTGCGAGTATTTATAGGTGTGTCTGCATGGAAGTTTATATGTATGCGCGAGTAGCTATTTATAGGTGTGTCTGCATGGAAGTTTATATGTATGCGTGAGTATTTATAGGTGTGTCTGCATGGAAGTTTATATGTATGCGCGCGTGTTTTATGGATGTGTATGCGCGCGCATCGAGTTTATATGTATGTGCGAATGTTTATAGGTGTGTCTGCATG
This sequence comes from Barbus barbus, assembly GCF_936440315.1. NCBI lineage: Eukaryota > Metazoa > Chordata > Actinopteri > Cypriniformes > Cyprinidae > Barbus > Barbus barbus. The sequence continues at coordinate 20,486,459 of NC_136718.1, forward strand.
GAAGTTTATATGTATGCGCGAGTATTTATAGGTGTGTCTGCATGGAAGTTTATTTGTATGCGCGAGTGTTTTATGGATGTGTATGCGCGCGCATCGAGTTTATATGTATGTGCGAATGTTTATAGGTGTGTCTGCATGGAAGTTTATATGTATGCGCGAGTATTTATAGGTGTGTCTGCATGGAAGTTTATATGTATGTGCGAGTATTTATAGGTGTGTCTGCATGGAAGTTTATATGTATGCGCCAGTAGCTATTTATAGGTGTGTCTGCATGGAAGTTTATATGTATGTGCGAGTATTTATAGGTGTGTCTGCATGGAAGTTTATATGTATGCGCCAGTAGCTATTTATAGGTGTGTCTGCATGGAAGTTTATATGTATGCGCGAGTATTTATAGGTGTGTCTGCATGGAAGTTTATTTGTATGCGGGAGTGTTTTATGGATGTGTATGCGCGCGCATCGAGTTTATATGTGTGTGCGAATGTTTATAGGTGTGTCTGCATGGAAGTTTATATGTATGCGCGAGTAGCTATTTATAGGTGTGTCTGCATGGAAGTTTATATGTATGCGCGAGTAGCTATTTATAGGTGTGTCTGCATGGAAGTTTATATGTATGCGCGAGTAGCTATTTATAGTTGTGTCTGCATGGAAGTTTATATGTATGCGCGAGTAGCTATTTATAGGTGTGTCTGCATAGAAGTTTATATGTATGCGCGAGTATTTATAGGTGTGTCTGCATGGAAGTTTATTTGTATGCGCGAGTGTTTTATGGATGTGTATGCGCGCGCATCGAGTTTATATGTATGTGCGAATGTTTATAGGTGTGTCTGCATGGAAGTTTATATGTATGCGCGAGTAGCTATTTATAGGTGTGTCTGCATGGAAGTTTATATGTATGCGGGAGTATTTATAGGTGTGTCTGCATGGAAGTTTATTTGTATGCTCGAGTGTTTTATGGATGTGTATGCGCGCGCATCGAGTTTATATGTATGTGCGAATGTTTATAGGTGTCTGCATGGAAGTTTATATGTATGCGCGAGTATTTATAGGTGTGTCTGCATGGAAGTTTATATGTATGCGCCAGTGTTTTATGGATGTGTATGCGCGCGCATCGAGTTTATATGTATGTGCGAATGTTTATAGGTGTGTCTGCATGGAAGTTTATATGTATGCGCGAGTATTTATAGGTGTGTCTGCATGGAAGTTTATATGTATGCGCGAGTATTTATAGGTGTGTCTGCATGGAAGTTTATTTGTATGCTCCAGTGTTTTATGGATGTGTATGCGCGCGCATCGAGTTTATGTGCGAATGTTTATAGGTGTGTCTGCATGGATGTTTATATGTATGCGCGAGTATTTATAGGTGTGTCTGCATGGAAGTTTATTTGTATGCGCCAGTGTGTTATGGATGTGTATGCGCGCGCATCGAGTTTATATGTATGTGCGAATGTTTATAGGTGTGTCTGCATGGAAGTTTATATGTATGCGCGAGTATTTATAGGTGTGTCTGGATGGAAGTTTTTGTATGCGCGAGTGTGTTATGGATGTGTATGCGCGCGCATCGAGTTTATATGTATGTGCGAATGTTTATAGGTGTGTCTGCATGGAAGTTTATATGTATGCGCGAGTATTTATAGGTGTGTCTGCATGGAAGTTTATTTGTATGCTCGAGTGTTTTATGGATGTGTATGCGCGCGCATCGAGTTTATATGCATGTGCGAATGTTTATAGGTGTGTCTGCATGGAAGTTTATATGTATGCGCGAGTAGCTATTTATAGGTGTGTCTGCATGGAAGTTTATATGTATGCGGGAGTGTTTTATGGATGTGTATGCGCGCGCATCGAGTTTATATGTATGTGCGAATGTTTATAGGTGTGTCTGCATGGAAGTTTATATGTATGCGTGAGTATTTATAGGTGTGTCTGCATGGAAGTTTATATGTATGCGCGAGTGTTTTATGGATGTGTATGCGCGCGCATCGAGTTTATATGTATGTGCGAATGTTTATAGGTGTGTCTGCATGGAAGTTTATATGTATGCGCGAGTATTTATAGGTGTGTCTGCATGGAAGTTTATTTGTATGCGCGAGTGTTTTATGGATGTGTATGCGCGCGCATCGAGTTTATATGTATGTGCGAATGTTTATAGGTGTTTCTGCATGGAAGTTTATATGTATGCGCGAGTATTTATAGGTGTGTCTGCATGGAAGTTTATTTGTATGCTCGAGTGTTTTATGGATGTGTATGCGCGCGCATCGAGTTTATATGTATGTGCGAATGTTTATAGGTGTGTCTGCATGGAAGTTTATATGTATGCGCGAGTATTTATAGGTGTGTCTGCATGGAAGTTTATATGTATGCGCGAGTATTTATAGGTGTGTCTGCATGGAAGTTTATATGTATGCGCGAGTATTTATAGGTGTGTCTGCATGGAAGTTTATTTGTATGCGCGAGTGTTTTATGGATGTGTATGCGCGCGCATCGAGTTTATATGTATGTGCGAATGTTTATAGGTGTGTCTGCATGGAAGTTTATATGTATGCGCGAGTATTTATAGGTGTGTCTGCATGGAAGTTTATATGTATGCGCGAGTATTTATAGGTGTGTCTGCATGGAAGTTTATTTGTATGCTCGAGTGTTTTATGGATGTGTATGCGCGCGCATCGAGTTATGTATGTGCGAATGTTTATAGGTGTGTCTGCATGGAAGTTTATATGTATGCGCGAGTATTTATAGGTGTGTCTGCATGGAAGTTTATTTGTATGCGCCAGTGTGTTATGGATGTGTATGCGCGCGCATCGAGTTTATATGTATGTGCGAATGTTTATAGGTGTGTCTGCATGGAAGTTTATTTGTATGCGCGAGTGTTTTATGGATGTGTATGAGCGCGCATCGAGTTTATATGTATGTGCGAATGTTTATAGGTGTGTCTGCATGGAAGTTTATATGTATGTGCGAGTATTTATAGGTGTGTCTGCATGGAAGTTTATTTGTATGCTCGAGTGTTTTATGGATGTGTATGCGCGCGCATCGAGTTTATATGTATGTGCGAATGTTTATAGGTGTGTCTGCATGGAAGTTTATATGTATGCGCGAGTAGCTATTTATAGGTGTGTCTGCATGGAAGTTTATATGTATGCGGGAGTGTTTTATGGATGTGTATGCGCGCATCGAGATTGTATGTGCGAGTATTTATAGGTGTGTCTGCATGGAAGTTTATATGTATGCGCGAGTAGCTATTTATAGGTGTGTCTGCATGGAAGTTTATTTGTATGCGCGAGTGTTTTATGGATGTGTATGAGCGCGCATCGAGTTTATATGTATGTGCGAATGTTTATAGGTGTGTCTGCATGGAAGTTTATATGTATGAGCGAGTATTTATAGGTGTGTCTGCATGGAAGTTTATTTGTATGCTCGAGTGTTTTATGGATGTGTATGCGCGCGCATCAAGTTTATATGTATGTGCGAATGTTTATAGGTGTGTCTGCATGGAAGTTTATATGTATGCGCGAGTATTTATAGGTGTGTCTGCATGGAAGTTTATGTATGCGTGAGTGTTTTATGGATGTGTATGCGCGCGCATCGAGTTTATATGTATGTGCGAATGTTTATACGTGTGTCTGCATGGAAGTTTATATGTATGCGCGAGTGTTTTATGGATGTGTATGGGCGCGCATCGAGTTTATATGTGTGTGCGAATGTTTATAGGTGTCTGCATGGAAGTTTATATGTATGCGCGAGTATTTATAGGTGTGTCTGCATGGAAGTTTATATGTATGTGCGAATGTTTATAGGTGTGTCTGCATGGAAGTTTATATGTATGCGCGAGTAGCTATTTATAGGTGTGTCTGCATGGAAGTTTATATGTATGCGCGAGTATTTATAGGTGTGTCTGCATGGAAGTTTATATGTATGCGGGAGTGTTTTATGGATGTGTTTGCGCGCATCGAGTTTGTATGTGCGAGTATTTATAGGTGTGTCTGCATGGAAGTTTATATGTATGCGCGAGTAGCTATTTATAGGTGTGTCTGCATGGAAGTTTATATGTATGCGTGAGTATTTATAGGTGTGTCTGCATGGAAGTTTATTTGTATGCTCGAGTGTTTTATGGATGTGTATGCGCGCGCATCGAGTTTATATGTATGTGCGAATGTTTATAGGTGTCTGCATGGAAGTTTATATGTATGCGCGAGTATTTATAGGTGTGTCTGCATGGAAGTTTATATGTATGAGCGAGTATTTATAGGTGTGTCTGCATGGAAGTTTATATGTATGCGCGAGTGTTTTATGGATGTGTATGCGCAAGCATCGAGTTTATATGTATGTGCGAATGTTTATAGGTGTGTCTGCATGGAAGTTTATATGTATGCGCGAGTATTTATAGGTGTGTCTGGATGGAAGTTTTTGTATGCGCGAGTGTGTTATGGATGTGTATGCGCGCGCATCGAGTTTATATGTATGTGCGAATGTTTATAGGTGTGTCTGCATGGAAGTTTATATGTATGCGCGAGTATTTATAGGTGTGTCTGCATGGAAGTTTATTTGTATGCTCGAGTGTTTTATGGATGTGTATGCGCGCGCATCGAGTTTATATGCATGTGCGAATGTTTATAGGTGTGTCTGCATGGAAGTTTATATGTATGCGCGAGTAGCTATTTATAGGTGTGTCTGCATGGAAGTTTATATGTATGCGGGAGTGTTTTATGGATGTGTATGCGCGCATCGAGTTTGTATGTGCGAGTATTTATAGGTGTGTCTGCATGGAAGTTTATATGTATGCGCGAGTAGCTATTTATAGGTGTGTCTGCATGGAAGTTTATATGTATGCGCGAGTATTTATAGGTGTGTCTGCATGGAAGTTTATTTGTATGCGCGAGTGTTTTATGGATGTGTATGCGCGCGCATCGAGTTTATATGTATGTGCGAATGTTTATAGGTGTGTCTGCATGGATGTTTATATGTATGCGCGAGTATTTATAGGTGTGTCTGCATGGAAGTTTATTTGTATGCGCGAGTGTTTTATGGATGTGTATGCGCGCGCATCGAGTTTATATGTATGTGCGAATGTTTATACGTGTGTCTGCATGGAAGTTTATATGTATGCGCGAGTATTTATAGGTGTGTCTGCATGGAAGTTTATATGTATGCGCGAGTATTTATAGGTGTGTCTGCATGGAAGTTTATATGTATGCGGGAGTGTTTTATGGATATGTATGCGCGCGCATCGAGTTTATATGTGTGTGCGAATGTTTATAGGTGTGTCTGCATGGAAGTTTATATGTATGCGCGAGTAGCTATTTATAGGTGTGTCTGCATGGAAGTTTATATGTATGCGCGAGTAGCTATTTATAGGTGTGTCTGCATGGAAGTTTATATGTATGCGCGAGTAGCTATTTATAGGTGTGTCTGCATGGAAGTTTATATGTATGCGCGAGTAGCTATTTATAGGTGTGTCTGCATGGAAGTTTATATGCATGCGCGAGTAGCTATTTATAGGTGTGTCTGCATGGAAGTTTATATGTATGCGCCAGTAGCTATTTATAGGTGTGTCTGCATGGAAGTTTATATGTATGTGCGAGTATTTATAGGTGTGTCTGCATGGAAGTTTATATGTATGCGCCAGTAGCTATTTATAGGTGTGTCTGCATGGAAGTTTATATGTATGCGCGAGTATTTATAGGTGTGTCTGCATGGAAGTTTATTTGTATGCGGGAGTGTTTTATGGATGTGTATGCGCGCGCATCGAGTTTATATGTGTGTGCGAATGTTTATAGGTGTGTCTGCATGGAAGTTTATATGTATGCGCGAGTAGCTATTTATAGGTGTGTCTGCATGGAAGTTTATATGTATGCGCGAGTAGCTATTTATAGGTGTGTCTGCATGGAAGTTTATATGTATGCGCGAGTAGCTATTTATAGTTGTGTCTGCATGGAAGTTTATATGTATGCGCGAGTAGCTATTTATAGGTGTGTCTGCATAGAAGTTTATATGTATGCGCGAGTATTTATAGGTGTGTCTGCATGGAAGTTTATTTGTATGCGCGAGTGTTTTATGGATGTGTATGCGCGCGCATCGAGTTTATATGTATGTGCGAATGTTTATAGGTGTGTCTGCATGGAAGTTTATATGTATGCGCGAGTAGCTATTTATAGGTGTGTCTGCATGGAAGTTTATATGTATGCGGGAGTATTTATAGGTGTGTCTGCATGGAAGTTTATTTGTATGCTCGAGTGTTTTATGGATGTGTATGCGCGCGCATCGAGTTTATATGTATGTGCGAATGTTTATAGGTGTCTGCATGGAAGTTTATATGTATGCGCGAGTATTTATAGGTGTGTCTGCATGGAAGTTTATATGTATGCGCCAGTGTTTTATGGATGTGTATGCGCGCGCATCGAGTTTATATGTATGTGCGAATGTTTATAGGTGTGTCTGCATGGAAGTTTATATGTATGCGCGAGTATTTATAGGTGTGTCTGCATGGAAGTTTATATGTATGCGCGAGTATTTATAGGTGTGTCTGCATGGAAGTTTATTTGTATGCTCCAGTGTTTTATGGATGTGTATGCGCGCGCATCGAGTTTATGTGCGAATGTTTATAGGTGTGTCTGCATGGATGTTTATATGTATGCGCGAGTATTTATAGGTGTGTCTGCATGGAAGTTTATTTGTATGCGCCAGTGTGTTATGGATGTGTATGCGCGCGCATCGAGTTTATATGTATGTGCGAATGTTTATAGGTGTGTCTGCATGGAAGTTTATATGTATGCGCGAGTATTTATAGGTGTGTCTGGATGGAAGTTTTTGTATGCGCGAGTGTGTTATGGATGTGTATGCGCGCGCATCGAGTTTATATGTATGTGCGAATGTTTATAGGTGTGTCTGCATGGAAGTTTATATGTATGCGCGAGTATTTATAGGTGTGTCTGCATGGAAGTTTATTTGTATGCTCGAGTGTTTTATGGATGTGTATGCGCGCGCATCGAGTTTATATGCATGTGCGAATGTTTATAGGTGTGTCTGCATGGAAGTTTATATGTATGCGCGAGTAGCTATTTATAGGTGTGTCTGCATGGAAGTTTATATGTATGCGGGAGTGTTTTATGGATGTGTATGCGCGCGCATCGAGTTTATATGTATGTGCGAATGTTTATAGGTGTGTCTGCATGGAAGTTTATATGTATGCGTGAGTATTTATAGGTGTGTCTGCATGGAAGTTTATATGTATGCGCGAGTGTTTTATGGATGTGTATGCGCGCGCATCGAGTTTATATGTATGTGCGAATGTTTATAGGTGTGTCTGCATGGAAGTTTATATGTATGCGCGAGTATTTATAGGTGTGTCTGCATGGAAGTTTATTTGTATGCGCGAGTGTTTTATGGATGTGTATGCGCGCGCATCGAGTTTATATGTATGTGCGAATGTTTATAGGTGTTTCTGCATGGAAGTTTATATGTATGCGCGAGTATTTATAGGTGTGTCTGCATGGAAGTTTATTTGTATGCTCGAGTGTTTTATGGATGTGTATGCGCGCGCATCGAGTTTATATGTATGTGCGAATGTTTATAGGTGTGTCTGCATGGAAGTTTATATGTATGCGCGAGTATTTATAGGTGTGTCTGCATGGAAGTTTATATGTATGCGCGAGTATTTATAGGTGTGTCTGCATGGAAGTTTATATGTATGCGCGAGTATTTATAGGTGTGTCTGCATGGAAGTTTATTTGTATGCGCGAGTGTTTTATGGATGTGTATGCGCGCGCATCGAGTTTATATGTATGTGCGAATGTTTATAGGTGTGTCTGCATGGAAGTTTATATGTATGCGCGAGTATTTATAGGTGTGTCTGCATGGAAGTTTATATGTATGCGCGAGTATTTATAGGTGTGTCTGCATGGAAGTTTATTTGTATGCTCGAGTGTTTTATGGATGTGTATGCGCGCGCATCGAGTTATGTATGTGCGAATGTTTATAGGTGTGTCTGCATGGAAGTTTATATGTATGCGCGAGTATTTATAGGTGTGTCTGCATGGAAGTTTATTTGTATGCGCCAGTGTGTTATGGATGTGTATGCGCGCGCATCGAGTTTATATGTATGTGCGAATGTTTATAGGTGTGTCTGCATGGAAGTTTATTTGTATGCGCGAGTGTTTTATGGATGTGTATGAGCGCGCATCGAGTTTATATGTATGTGCGAATGTTTATAGGTGTGTCTGCATGGAAGTTTATATGTATGTGCGAGTATTTATAGGTGTGTCTGCATGGAAGTTTATTTGTATGCTCGAGTGTTTTATGGATGTGTATGCGCGCGCATCGAGTTTATATGTATGTGCGAATGTTTATAGGTGTGTCTGCATGGAAGTTTATATGTATGCGCGAGTAGCTATTTATAGGTGTGTCTGCATGGAAGTTTATATGTATGCGGGAGTGTTTTATGGATGTGTATGCGCGCATCGAGATTGTATGTGCGAGTATTTATAGGTGTGTCTGCATGGAAGTTTATATGTATGCGCCAGTAGCTATTTATAGGTGTGTCTGCATGGAAGTTTATATGTATGCGCGAGTATTTATAGGTGTGTCTGCATGGAAGTTTATATGTATGCGCGAGTGTTTTATGGATGTGTATGCGCGCGCATCGAGTTTATATGTATGTGCGAATGTTTATAGGTGTGTCTGCATGGAAGTTTATATGTATGCGCGAGTATTTATAGGTGTGTCTGCATGGAAGTTTATATGTATGCGCGAGTATTTATAGGTGTGTCTGGATGGAAGTTTATTTGTATGCTCGAGTGTTTTATGGATGTGTATGCGCGCGCATCGAGTTTATATGTATGTGCGAATGTTTATAGGTGTGTCTGCATGGAAGTTTATATGTATGCGCGAGTATTTATAGGTGTGTCTGCATGGAAGTTTATTTGTATGCTCGAGTGTTTTATGGATGTGTATGCGCGCGCATCGAGTTTATATGTATGTGCGAATGTTTATAGGTGTGTCTGCATGGAAGTTTATATGTATGCGCGAGTAGCTATTTATAGGTGTGTCTGCATGGAAGTTTATATGTATGCGGGAGTGTTTTATGGATGTGTATGCGCGCATCGAGTTTGTATGTGCGAGTATTTATAGGTGTGTCTGCATGGAAGTTTATATGTATGCGTGAGTATTTATAGGTGTGTCTGCATGGAAGTTTATATGTATGCGCGAGTGTTTTATGGATGTGTATGCGCGCGCATCGAGTTTATATGTATGTGCGAATGTTTATAGGTGTGTCTGCATGGAAGTTTATATGTATGCGCGAGTATTTATAGGTGTGTCTGCATGGAAGTTTATTTGTATGCGCGAGTGTTTTATGGATGTGTATGCGCGCGCATCGAGTTTATATGTATGTGCGAATGTTTATAGGTGTGTCTGCATGGAAGTTTATATGTATGCGCGAGTATTTATAGGTGTGTCTGCATGGAAGTTTATTTGTATGCTCGAGTGTTTTATGGATGTGTATGCGCGCGCATCGAGTTTATATGTATGTGCGAATGTTTATAGGTGTGTCTGCATGGAAGTTTATATGTATGCGCGAGTATTTATAGGTGTGTCTGCATGGAAGTTTATATGTATGCGCGAGTGTTTTATGGATGTGTATGCGCGCGCATCGAGTTTATATGTATGTGCGAATGTTTATAGGTGTGTCTGCATGGAAGTTTATATGTATGCGCGAGTATTTATAGGTGTGTCTGCATGGAAGTTTATATGTATGCGCGAGTATTTATAGGTGTGTCTGCATGGAAGTTTATTTGTATGCTCGAGTGTTTTATGGATGTGTATGCGCGCGCATCGAGTTTATGTGCGAATGTTTATAGGTGTGTCTGCATGGAAGTTTATATGTATGCGCGAGTATTTATAGGTGTGTCTGCATGGAAGTTTATTTGTATGCGCCAGTGTGTTATGGATGTGTATGCGCGCGCATCGAGTTTATATGTATGTGCGAATGTTTATAGGTGTGTCTGCATGGAAGTTTATTTGTATGCGCGAGTGTTTTATGGATGTGTATGAGCGCGCATCGAGTTTATATGTATGTGCGAATGTTTATAGGTGTGTCTGCATGGAAGTTTATATGTATGCGCGAGTATTTATAGGTGTGTCTGCATGGAAGTTTATATGTATGCGGGAGTGTTTTATGGATGTGTATGCGCGCATCGAGATTGTATGTGCGAGTATTTATAGGTGTGTCTGCATGGAAGTTTATATGTATGCGCCAGTAGCTATTTATAGGTGTGTCTGCATGGAAGTTTATATGTATGCGCGAGTATTTATAGGTGTGTCTGCATGCAAGTTTATATGTATGCGCGAGTGTTTTATGGATGTGTATGCGCGCGCATCGAGTTTATATGTATGTGCGAATGTTTATAGGTGTGTCTGCATGGAAGTTTATATGTATGCGCGAGTATTTATAGGTGTGTCTGCATGGAAGTTTATATGTATGCGCGAGTGTTTTATGGATGTGTATGCGCGCGCATCGAGTTTATATGTATGTGCGAATGTTTATAGGTGTGTCTGCATGGAAGTTTATATGTATGCGCGAGTATTTATAGGTGTGTCTGCATGGAAGTTTATATGTATGCGCGAGTATTTATAGGTGTGTCTGCATGGAAGTTTATTTGTATGCTCGAGTGTTTTATGGATGTGTATGCGCGCGCATCGAGTTTATGTGCGAATGTTTATAGGTGTGTCTGCATGGAAGTTTATTTGTATGCGCCAGTGTGTTATGGATGTGTATGCGCGCGCATCGAGTTTATATGTATGTGCGAATGTTTATAGGTGTGTCTGCATGGAAGTTTATTTGTATGCGCGAGTGTTTTATGGATGTGTATGAGCGCGCATCGAGTTTATATGTATGTGCGAATGTTTATAGGTGTGTCTGCATGGAAGTTTATATGTATGCGCGAGTATTTATAGGTGTGTCTGCATGGAAGTTTATATGTATGCGCGAGTGTTTTATGGATGTGTATGCGCACGCATCGAGTTTATATGTATGTGCGAATGTTTATAGGTGTGTCTGCATGGAAGTTTATATGTATGCGCGAGTGTTTTATGGATGTGTATGCGCGCGCATCGAGTTTATATGTATGTGCGAATGTTTATAGGTGTGTCTGCATGGAAGTTTATATGTATGCGCGAGTAGCTATTTATAGGTGTGTCTGCATGGAAGTTTATATGTATGCGCGAGTGTTTTACGGATGTGTATGCGCGCGCATCGAGTTTATATGCATGTGCGAATGTTTATAGGTGTGTCTGCATGGAAGTTTATATGTATGCGCGAGTATTTATAGGTGTGTCTGCATGGAAGTTTATATGTATGCGGGAGTGTTTTATGGATGTGTATGCGCGCATCGAGATTGTATGTGCGAGTATTTATAGGTGTGTCTGCATGGAAGTTTATATGTATGCGCCAGTAGCTATTTATAGGTGTGTCTGCATGGAAGTTTATATGTATGCGCGAGTATTTATAGGTGTGTCTGCATGCAAGTTTATATGTATGCGCGAGTGTTTTATGGATGTGTATGCGCGCGCATCGAGTTTATATGTATGTGCGAATGTTTATAGGTGTGTCTGCATGGAAGTTTATATGTATGCGCGAGTGTTTTATGGATGTGTATGCGCGCGCATCGAGTTTATATGTATGTGCGAATGTTTATAGGTGTGTCTGCATGGAAGTTTATATGTATGCGCGAGTATTTATAGGTGTGTCTGCATGGAAGTTTATTTGTATGCTCGAGTGTTTTATGGATGTGTATGCGCGCGCATCGAGTTTATATGTATGTGCGAATGTTTATAGGTGTGTCTGCATGGAAGTTTATATGTATGCGGGAGTGTTTTATGGATGTGTATGCGCGCATCGAGTTTGTATGTGCGAGTATTTATAGGTGTGTCTGCATGGAAGTTTATATGTATGCGCGAGTAGCTATTTATAGGTGTGTCTGCATGGAAGTTTATATGTATGCGTGAGTATTTATAGGTGTGTCTGCATGGAAGTTTATATGTATGCGCGCGTGTTTTATGGATGTGTATGCGCGCGCATCGAGTTTATATGTATGTGCGAATGTTTATAGGTGTGTCTGCATGGAAGTTTATATGTATGCGCGAGTATTTATAGGTGTGTCTGCATGGAAGTTTATTTGTATGCGCGAGTGTTTTATGGATGTGTATGCGCGCGCATCGAGTTTATATGTATGTGCGAATGTTTATAGGTGTGTCTGCATGGAAGTTTATATGTATGCGCGAGTATTTATAGGTGTGTCTGCATGGAAGTTTATATGTATGTGCGAGTATTTATAGGTGTGTCTGCATGGAAGTTTATATGTATGCGCCAGTAGCTATTTATAGGTGTGTCTGCATGGAAGTTTATATGTATGTGCGAGTATTTATAGGTGTGTCTGCATGGAAGTTTATATGTATGCGCCAGTAGCTATTTATAGGTGTGTCTGCATGGAAGTTTATATGTATGCGCGAGTATTTATAGGTGTGTCTGCATGGAAGTTTATTTGTATGCGGGAGTGTTTTATGGATGTGTATGCGCGCGCATCGAGTTTATATGTGTGTGCGAATGTTTATAGGTGTGTCTGCATGGAAGTTTATATGTATGCGCGAGTATTTATAGGTGTGTCTGCATGGAAGTTTATTTGTATGCTCGAGTGTTTTATGGATGTGTATGCGCGCGCATCGAGTTTATATGCATGTGCGATTGTTTATAGGTGTGTCTGCATGGAAGTTTATATGTATGCGCGAGTAGCTATTTATAGGTGTGTCTGCATGGAAGTTTATATGTATGCGTGAGTATTTATAGGTGTGTCTGCATGGAAGTTTGTATGTATGCACGAGTGTTTTATGGATGTGTATGCGCGCGCATCGAGTTTATATGTATGTGCGAATGTTTATAGGTGTGTCTGCATGGAAGTTTATATGTATGCGCGAGTATTTATAGGTGTGTCTGCATGGAAGTTTATTTGTATGCGCGAGTGTTTTATGGATGTGTATGCGCGCGCATCGAGTTTATATGTATGTGCGAATGTTTATACGTGTGTCTGCATGGAAGTTTATATGTATGCGCGAGTAGCTATTTATAGGTGTGTCTGCATGGAAGTTTATATGTATGCGCGAGTATTTATAGGTGTGTCTGCATGGAAGTTTATATGTATGCGCGAGTGTTTTATGGATGTGTATGCGCGCGCATCGAGTTTATATGTATGTGCGAATGTTTATAGGTGTGTCTGCATGGAAGTTTATATGTATGCGCGAGTATTTATAGGTGTGTCTGCATGGAAGTTTATATGTATGCGCGAGTATTTATAGGTGTGTCTGCATGGAAGTTTATTTGTATGCTCGAGTGTTTTATGGATGTGTATGCGCGCGCATCGAGTTTATATGTATGTGCGAATGTTTATAGGTGTGTCTGCATGGAAGTTTATTTGTATGCGCGAGTGTTTTATGGATGTGTATGCGCGCGCATCGAGTTTATATGTATGTGCGAATGTTTATAGGTGTGTCTGCATGGAAGTTTATATGTATGCGCGAGTAGCTATTTATAGGTGTGTCTGCATGGAAGTTTATGTATGCGGGAGTGTTTTATGGATGTGTATGCGCGCGCATCGAGTTTATATGTGTGTGCGAATGTTTATAGGTGTGTCTGCATGGAAGTTTATATGTATGCGCGAGTAGCTATTTATAGGTGTGTCTGCATGGAAGTTTATATGTATGCGGGAGTGTTTTATGGATGTGTATGCGCGCGCATCGAGTTTATATGTGTGTGCGAATGTTTATAGGTGTCTGCATGGAAGTTTATATGTATGCGCGAGTATTTATAGGTGTGTCTGCATGGAAGTTTATATGTATGTGCGAATGTTTATAGGTGTGTCTGCATGGAAGTTTATATGTATGCGCGAGTAGCTATTTATAGATGTGTCTGCATGGAAGTTTATATGTATGCGCGAGTAGCTATTTATAGGTGTGTCTGCATGGAAGTTTATATGTATGCGCGAGTAGCTATTTATAGGTGTGTCTGCATGGAAGTTTATATGTATGCGCGAGTAGCTATTTATAGGTGTGTCTGCATGGAAGTTTATATGTATGCGCGAGTAGCTATTTATAGGTGTGTCTGCATGGAAGTTTATATGTATGCGCGAGTAGCTATTTATAGGTGTGTCTGCATGGAAGTTTATTTGTATGCGCGAGTGTTTTATGGATGTGTATGAGCGCGCATCGAGTTTATATGTATGTGCGAATGTTTATAGGTGTGTCTGCATGGAAGTTTATATGTATGAGCGAGTATTTATAGGTGTGTCTGCATGGAAGTTTATTTGTATGCTCGAGTGTTTTATGGATGTGTATGCGCGCGCATCGAGTTTATATGTATGTGCGAATGTTTATAGGTGTGTCTGCATGGAAGTTTATATGTATGCGCGAGTGTTTTATGGATGTGTATGCGCAAGCATCGAGTTTATATGTATGTGCGAATGTTTATAGGTGTGTCTGCATGGAAGTTTATATGTATGCGCGAGTATTTATAGGTGTGTCTGGGTGGACGTTTTTGTATGCGCGAGTGTGTTATGGATGTGTATGCGCGCGCATCGAGTTTATATGTATGTGCGAATGTTTATAGGTGTGTCTGCATGGAAGTTTATATGTATGCGCGAGTATTTATAGGTGTGTCTGCATGGAAGTTTATTTGTATGCGTGAGTGTTTTATGGATGTGTATGCGCGCGCATCGAGTTTATATGTATGTGCGAATGTTTATACGTGTGTCTGCATGGAAGTTTATATGTATGCGCGAGTGTTTTATGGATGTGTATGGGCGCGCATCGAGTTTATATGTATGTGCGAATGTTTATAGGTGTGTCTGCATGGAAGTTTATATGTATGCGCGAGTAGCTATTTATAGGTGTGTCTGCATGGAAGTTTATATGTATGCGCGAGTATTTATAGGTGTGTCTGCATGGAAGTTTATATGTATGCGGGAGTGTTTTATGGATGTGTTTGCGCGCATCGAGTTTGTATGTGCGAGTATTTATAGGTGTGTCTGCATGGAAGTTTATATGTATGCGCGAGTAGCTATTTATAGGTGTGTCTGCATGGAAGTTTATATGTATGCGTGAGTATTTATAGGTGTGTCTGCATGGAAGTTTATTTCTATGCTCGAGTGTTTTATGGATGTGTATGCGCGCGCATCGAGTTTATATGTATGTGCGAATGTTTATAGGTGTCTGCATGGAAGTTTATATGTATGCGCGAGTATTTATAGGTGTGTCTGCATGGAAGTTTATATGTATGAGCGAGTATTTATAGGTGTGTCTGCATGGATGTTTATATGTATGCGCGAGTGTTTTATGGATGTGTATGCGCAAGCATCTAGTTTATATGTATGTGCGAATGTTTATAGGTGTGTCTGCATGGAAGTTTATATGTATGCGCGAGTATTTATAGGTGTGTCTGGATGGAAGTTTTTGTATGCGCGAGTGTGTTATGGATGTGTATGCGCGCGCATCGAGTTTATATGTATGTGCGAATGTTTATAGGTGTGTCTGCATGGAAGTTTATATGTATGCGCGAGTATTTATAGGTGTGTCTGCATGGAAGTTTATTTGTATGCTCGAGTGTTTTATGGATGTGTATGCGCGCGCATCGAGTTTATATGCATGTGCGAATGTTTATAGGTGTGTCTGCATGGAAGTTTATATGTATGCGCGAGTAGCTATTTATAGGTGTGTCTGCATGGAAGTTTATATGTATGCGGGAGTGTTTTATGGATGTGTATGCGCGCATCGAGTTTGTATGTGCGAGTATTTATAGGTGTGTCTGCATGGAAGTTTATATGTATGCGCGAGTAGCTATTTATAGGTGTGTCTGCATGGAAGTTTATATGTATGCGCGAGTATTTATAGGTGTGTCTGCATGGAAGTTTATTTGTATGCGCGAGTGTTTTATGGATGTGTATGCGCGCGCATCGAGTTTATATGTATGTGCGAATGTTTATAGGTGTGTCTGCATGGATGTTTATATGTATGCGCGAGTATTTATAGGTGTGTCTGCATGGAAGTTTATTTGTATGCGCGAGTGTTTTATGGATGTGTATGCGCGCGCATCGAGTTTATATGTATGTGCGAATGTTTATACGTGTGTCTGCATGGAAGTTTATATGTATGCGCGAGTATTTATAGGTGTGTCTGCATGGAAGTTTATATGTATGCGCGAGTATTTATAGGTGTGTCTGCATGGAAGTTTATATGTATGCGGGAGTGTTTTATGGATATGTATGCGCGCGCATCGAGTTTATATGTGTGTGCGAATGTTTATAGGTGTGTCTGCATGGAAGTTTATATGTATGCGCGAGTAGCTATTTATAGGTGTGTCTGCATGGAAGTTTATATGTATGCGCGAGTAGCTATTTATAGGTGTGTCTGCATGGAAGTTTATATGTATGCGCGAGTAGCTATTTATAGGTGTGTCTGCATGGAAGTTTATATGTATGCGCGAGTAGCTATTTATAGGTGTGTCTGCATGGAAGTTTATATGCATGCGCGAGTAGCTATTTATAGGTGTGTCTGCATGGAAGTTTATTTGTATGCTCGAGTGTTTTATGGATGTGTATGCGTGCGCATCGAATTTATATGTATGTGCGAATGTTTATAGGTGTGTCTGCATGGAAGTTTATATGTATGAGCGAGTATTTATAGGTGTGTCTGCATGGAAGTTTATATGTATGCGCGAGTGTTTTATGGATGTGTATGCGCAAGCATCGAGTTTATATGTATGTGCGAATGTTTATAGGTGTGTCTGCATGGAAGTTTATATGTATGCGCGAGTATTTATAGGTGTGTCTGGATGGAAGTTTTTGTATGCGCGAGTGTGTTATGGATGTGTATGCGCGCGCATCGAGTTTATATGTATGTGCGAATGTTTATAGGTGTGTCTGCATGGAAGTTTATATGTATGCGCGAGTAGCTATTTATAGGTGTGTCTGCATGGAAGTTTATATGTATGCGGGAGTGTTTTATGGATGTGTATGCGCGCATCGAGTTTGTATGTGCGAGTATTTATAGGTGTGTCTGCATGGAAGTTTATATGTATGCGCGAGTAGCTATTTATAGGTGTGTCTGCATGGAAGTTTATATGTATGCGTGAGTATTTATAGGTGTGTCTGCATGGAAGTTTATATGTATGAGCGAGTATTTATAGGTGTGTCTGGATGGAAGTTTTTGTATGCGCGAGTGTGTTATGGATGTGTATGCGCGCGCATCGAGTTTATATGTATGTGCGAATGTTTATAGGTGTGTCTGCATGGAAGTTTATATGTATGCGCGAGTATTTATAGGTGTGTCTGCATGGAAGTTTATTTGTATGCTCGAGTGTTTTATGGATGTGTATGCGCGCGCATCGAGTTTATATGTATGTGCGAATGTTTATAGGTGTGTCTGCATGGAAGTTTATATGTATGCGCGAGTAGCTATTTATAGGTGTGTCTGCATGGAAGTTTATATGTATGCGGGAGTGTTTTATGGATGTGTATGCGCGCATCGAGTTTGTATGTGCGAGTATTTATAGGTGTGTCTGCATGGAAGTTTATATGTATGCGCGAGTAGCTATTTATAGGTGTGTCTGCATGGAAGTTTATATGTATGCGTGAGTATTTATAGGTGTGTCTGCATGGAAGTTTATATGTATGCGCGCGTGTTTTATGGATGTGTATGCGCGCGCATCGAGTTTATATGTATGTGCGAATGTTTATAGGTGTGTCTGCATGGAAGTTTATATGTATGCGCGAGTATTTATAGGTGTGTCTGCATGGAAGTTTATTTGTATGCGCGAGTGTTTTATGGATGTGTATGCGGGCGCATCGAGTTTATATGTATGTGCGAATGTTTATAGGTGTGTCTGCATGGAAGTTTATATGTATGCGCGAGTATTTATAGGTGTGTCTGCATGGAAGTTTATATGTATGTGCGAGTATTTATAGGTGTGTCTGCATGGAAGTTTATTTGTATGTGCGAGTGTTTTATGGATGTGTATGCGCGCGCATCGAGTTTATATGTATGTGCGAATGTTTATAGGTGTGTCTGCATGGAAGTTTATATGTATGCGCGAGTAGCTATTTATACGTGTGTCTGCATGGAAGTTTATATGTATGCGCGAGTAGGTATTTATAGGTGTGTCTGCATGGAAGTTTATATGTATGCGCGAGTAGCTATTTATAGGTGTGTCTGCATGGAAGTTTATATGTATGCGCGAGTAGCTATTTATAGGTGTGTCTGCATGGAAGTTTATATGTATGCGCGAGTAGCTATTTATAGGTGTGTCTGCATGGAAGTTTATATGTATGCGCGAGTAGCTATTTATAGGTGTGTCTGCATGGAAGTTTATATGTATGCGCGAGTATTTATAGGTGTGTCTGCATGGAAGTTTATATGTATGCGCGAGTGTTTTATGGATGTGTATGCGCGCGCATCGAATTTATATGTATGTGCGAATGTTTATAGGTGTGTCTGCATGGAAGTTTATATGTATGCGCGAGTATTTATAGGTGTGTCTGCATGGAAGTTTATATGTATGCGCGAGTAGCTATTTATAGGTGTGTCTGCATGGAAGTTTATATGTATGCGCGAGTGTTTTATGGATGTGTATGCGCGCGCATCGAGTTTATATGTATGTGCGAATGTTTATAGGTGTGTCTGCATGGAAGTTTATATGTATGCGCGAGTATTTATAGGTGTGTCTGCATGGAAGTTTATATGTATGCGCGAGTGTTTTATGGATGTGTATGCGCGCGCATCGAGTTTATATGTATGTGCGAATGTTTATAGGTGTGTCTGCATGGAAGTTTATATGTATGCGCGAGTATTTATAGGTGTGTCTGCATGGAAGTTTATATGTATGCGCGAGTATTTATAGGTGTGTCTGCATGGAAGTTTATATGTATGCGCAAGTATTTATAGGTGTGTCTGCATGGAAGTTTATTTGTATGCGCGAGTGTGTTATGGATGTGTATGCGCGCGCATCGAGTTTATATGTATGTGCGAATGTTTATAGGTGTGTCTGCATGGAAGTTTATTTGTATGCGCGAGTGTTTTATGGATGTGTATGAGCGCGCATCGAGTTTATATGTATGTGCGAATGTTTATAGGTGTGTCTGCATGGAAGTTTATATGTATGAGGAGTGTTTTATGGATGTGTATGCGCGCGCATCGAGTTTATATGTATGTGCGAATGTTTATAGGTGTGTCTGCATGGAAGTTTATATGTATGCGCGAGTAGCTATTTATAGGTGTGTCTGCATGGAAGTTTATATGTATGCGCGAGTATTTATAGGTGTGTCTGCATGGAAGTTTATATGTATGCGCGAGTGTTTTATGGATGTGTATGCGCGCGCATCGAGTTTATATGTATGTGCTAATGTTTATAGGTGTGTCTGCATGGAAGTTTATATGTATGCGCGAGTAGCTATTTATAGGTGTGTCTGCATGGAAGTTTATATGTATGCGCGAGTATTTATAGGTGTGTCTGCATGGAAGTTTATATGTATGCGCGAGTAGCTATTTATAGGTGTGTCTGCATGGAAGTTTATATGTATGCGCGAGTGTTTTATGGATGTGTATGCGCGCGCATCGAGTTTATATGTATGTGCGAATGTTTATAGTTGTGTCTGCATGGAAGTTTATATGTATGCGCGAATGTTTATAGGTGTGTCTGCATGGAAGTTTATATGTATGCGCGAGTAGCTATTTATAGGTGTGTCTGCATGGAAGTTTATATGTATGCGCGAGTGTTTTATGGATGTGTATGCGCGCGCATCGAGTTTATATGTATGTGCGAATGTTTATAGTTGTGTCTGCATGGAAGTTTATATGTATGCGCGAATGTTTATAGGTGTGTCTGCATGGAAGTTTATATGTATGCGCGAGTAGCTATTTATAGGTGTGTCTGCATGGAAGTTTATATGTATGCGCGAGTGTTTTATGGATGTGTATGCGCGCGCATCGAGTTTATATGTATGTGCGAATGTTTATAGGTGTGTCTGCATGGAAGTTTATATGTATGCGCGAGTAGCTATTTATAGGTGTGTCTGCATGGAAGTTTATATGTATGCGGGAGTGTTTTATGGATGTGTATGCGCGCGCATCGAATTTATATGTATGTGCGAATGTTTATAGGTGTGTCTGCATGGAAGTTTATATGTATGCGCGAGTATTTATAGGTGTGTCTGCATGGAAGTTTATATTTATGCGCGAGTATTTATAGGTGTGTCTGCATGGAAGTTTATATGTATGCGCGAGTGTTTTATGGATGTGTATGCGCGCGCATCGAGTTTATATGTATGTGCGAATGTTTACAGGTGTGTCTGCATGGAAGTTTATTTGTATGCGCTAGTGTTTTATGGATGTGTATGCGCGCGCATCGAGTTTATATGTATGTGCGAATGTTTATAGGTGTGTCTGCATGGAAGTTTATATGTATGCGCGAGTAGCTATTTATAGGTGTGTCTGCATGGAAGTTTATATGTATGCGCGAGTAGCTATTTATAGGTGTGTCTGCATGGAAGTTTATATGTATGCGCGAGTAGCTATTTATAGGTGTGTCTGCATGGAAGTTTATATGTATGCGCCAGTGTTTTATGGATGTGTATGCGCGCGCATCGAGTTTATATGTATGCGCGAGTATTTATAGGTGTGTCTGCATGGAAGTTTATTTGTATGCGCCAGTGTTTTATGGATGTGTATGAGCGCGCATCGAGTTTATATGTATGTGCGAATGTTTATAGGTGTGTCTGCATGGAAGTTTATTTGTATGCGCAAGTTTTTATGGATGTGTATGCGCGCGCATCGAGTTTATATGTATGTGCGAATGTTTATAGGTGTGTCTGCATGGAAGTTTATATGTATGCGCGAGTAGCTATTTATAGGTGTGTCTGCATGGAAGTTTATATGTATGCGCGAGTGTTTTATGGATGTGTATGCGCGCGCATCGAGTTTATATGTATGTGCCAATGTTTATAGGTGTGTCTGCATGGAAGTTTATATGTATGCGCGAGTATTTACAGGTGTGTCTGCATGGAAGTTTATTTGTATGCTCGAGTGTTTTATGGATGTGTATGCGCGCGCATCGAGTTTATATGTATGTGCGAATGTTTATAGGTGTGTCTGCATGGAAGTTTATATGTATGCGCGAGTGTTTTATGGATGTGTATGCGCGCGCATCGAGTTTATATGTATGTGCTAATGTTTATAGGTGTGTCTGCATGGAAGTTTATATGTATGCGCGAGTAGCTATTTATAGGTGTGTCTGCATGGAAGTTTATATGTATGCGCGAGTATTTATAGGTGTGTCTGCATGGAAGTTTATATGTATGCGCGAGTAGCTATTTATAGGTGTGTCTGCATGGAAGTTTATATGTATGCGCGAGTAGCTTTTTATAGGTGTGTCTGCATGGAAGTTTATATGTATGCGCGAGTATTTATAGGTGTCTGCATGGAAGTTTATATGTATGCGCGAGTATTTATAGGTGTGTCTGCATGGAAGTTTATTTGTATGCTCGAGTGTTTTATGGATGTGTATGCGCGCGCATCGAGTTTATATGTATGTGCGAGTATTTATAGGTGTGTCTGCATGGAAGTTTATTTGTATACTCGAGTGTTTTATGGATGTTTCACGAGTTCACACTTACATATAATAATAACGGAGCAAGTTTATGCGTATTTGGCGTGCTGTCCAGGGGGAGGGCTCCGAGCTCGGTAATCATTCCCGAGCCCGGGGTACTCCCCTCGACCGGGGAGAGGGTACGAGCTCGGCATTTAGCCCGGACCCAAAGTGCTCCCCCCCTGAGTGCTCCTCCCCGTGCTGGGGTAGGAACCGGCTGTGGTGAGGAGTCGGGGTGGTGGAGGGATGTCGGAAGACGAGAGATAATGACGGTAAGACTGCTTGGTTATTTATAGGGATACTCTCTCGTGCTGATTGGATAGGTGGTGTGATTGCTGATGCTGAATTGGCCGTGTTAATTATCTGCGCGTGCTCCTCCCGAAATTTGTTAATAAAACATCACTTCACGAGTTCACACTTACATATAATAATAACGGAGCAAGTTTATGCGTATTTGGCGTGCTGTCCAGGGGGAGGGCTCCGAGCTCGGTAATCAGTCCCGAGCCCGGGGTACTCCCCTCGACCGGGGAGAGGGTACGAGCTCGGCATTTAGCCCGGACCCAAAGTGCTCCCCCAAAATGCTATTATTGCAGGACAGCAGCCGAAGAGGGGCTTGATAACCCCCCAAAACTTGCATGGCTTAGGCTGAAGGGATGCTGGATACTGCTGTGGTAGTGGTATTTCTGTGGAATCTGGAAATAGAGATGAGAGGGAGGTAGAGATGCAGGCTCCTGCGGGAGCAGTCACTGCAGCGGCAGTGGAGAAATACAGATAGGGCTCCTGCGGGAGCAGTCACTGCTGCGGCAGTGGAGAATTATAGAAAAGGCTCCTGCGGGAGCAGTCACTGCTGCGGCAGTGGAGAAATATAGAAAAGGCTCCTGCGGGAGCAGACACTGCTGCGGCAGTGGAGAAATACAGATAGGGCTCCTGCGGGAGCAGTCACTGCTGCGGCAGTGGAGAATATAGAAAAGGCTCCTGCGGGAGCAGACACTGCTGCGGCAGTGGAGAATTATAGAAAAGGCTCCTGCGGGAGCAGTCACTGCTGCGGCAGTGGAGAAATACAGATAGGGCTCCTGCGGGAGCAGTCACTGCTGCGGCAGTGGAGAATATAGAAAAGGCTCCTGCGGGAGCAGACACTGCTGCGGCAGTGGAGAATTATAGAAAAGGCTCCTGCGGGAGCAGTCACTGCTGCGGCAGTGGAGAAATACAGATAGGGCTCCTGCGGGAGCAGTCACTGCTGCGGCAGTGGAGAAATACAGATAGGGCTCCTGCGGGAGCAGTCACTGCGGCGGCAGTGGAGGAATATAGAAAAGGCTCCTGCGGGAGCAGTCACTGCGGCGGCAGTGGAGAAATATAGAAAAGGCTCCTGCGGGAGCAGACACTGCTGCGGCAGTGGGGAAATACAGATAGGGCTCCTGCGGGAGCGGTCACTGCTGCGGCAGTGGAGAATATAGAAAAGGCTCCTGCGGGAGCAGTCTCTGCTGCGGCAGTGGAGAAATACAGATAGGGCTCCTGCGGGAGCAGTCACTGCTGCGGCAGTGGAGAAATATAGAAAAGGCTCCTGCGGGAGCAGTCACTGCTGCGGCAGTGGAGAAATATAGAAAAGGCTCCTGCGGGAGCAGTCACTGCTGCGGCAGTGGAGAAATACAGATAGGGCTCCTGCGGGAGCAGTCACTGCTGCGGCAGTGGAGAAATATAGAAAAGGCTCCTGCGGGAGCAGTCACTGCTGCGGCAGTGGAGAAATATAGAAAAAGGCTCCTGCGGGAGCATTCACTGCGGCGGCAGTGGAGGAATATAGAAAAAGGCTCCTGCGGGAGCATTCACTGCGGCGGCAGTGGGGGAGTATGGACAAGGCTGAATGTAGTGGTGTTGAAATGAATGGGGTGGGGATGGGCCGTTGAAGGTTGATATAGGTGATGTTAAGAGGGGTTGGCTATGGAGGGTCTGAATTTCGGGTTCTCAGGGATGTATATCATTAGAGGGGTAGGCCGATTAGTGTTTGGTGAGCTTCCTTGATGTGGGAGATGTCCTGAACGAATGTAGCTTTTGAAAGCTTCTGACGACCAGCGACCAAGCGCTTGAATCTGCTGCTGGGAAAGGCCTTTATGGGCCGCTGTGGTTGCTGCACCTATTCGGAACGAGTGGCTGGAAAAGTTTTCGGCTGGGGTACCAGAAAGGAGCAGGACTGACTTAAGGTGCTTTTGGAACCAGAAGCGAGTGACGGGGCGGTTGGAGTCGTCTGTAAACAGGGGGTCGGATGGGAGTTTGGCCTGTGATTTCCTGAGGAGGAGGAAAGCTAGGAGGGCTTGGTATGGTGATATGGGCGATAGGAGGTTGAAGATGTAGATGAAGTGGCCTTTCTTTGACTGGTCTGTTTTACTTCGCTTAATGAAGTAAGAGATAGTTTCATCGTCCAGCACCGCTAGATCAGAAATGGTGGGGTGAATGATTGGGTTAAAGCTAGATGTGATAGCGAGCTCAGAGCATCTGAGAAAGCCAAAAAAAGCCAGGATAAACATGGCGTCGAGCGTACGGGCGGTGTGGATGGAATGGTAACCTCTGCGGAGGGTGGAAATACATTGTCAAAATCTTTAAGGTTATGGGTTGCCTGGAGTCTGGGCGGGTGGGATGGGTTTTTTGGATGCCTTTGAGTAGGGAGGTTTGAGAATTGGCTATTTGGGGGGAAGGGGAACCATATAAAAGTTTGTGGAAAAATTGAATTCCGCTTAGATAACCTTTAATAGAGCTGATTTGGAGCTTTTTGTTGATATTAAGGTGGGAAATGAAGGAGGTGATGGAGAGCAGGGAAAAGTTGGGGAACAGCAGGTTGTAAGCTGAGTGAAAATTTTTGAAGCATTTCCATGCTGTTAGGTAAGACTGTAGGGTCCTGGGGGATACTGCTTGAAGAATCGAATTGAGGGATGCTTCGAGGAGAGGTTTCAGAGGATGATTTACGGGAATATCAGCTCTGAATAGGGAGGTACCGGGGTTGGGAGCAGGTCCGCCTCTGGCGCCAACGTCCTGAATTTCTGGAAGGCAAAGCGAGAGAGAGAGTCGGCTATTAGATTTTTGGACCCGGGAATATGTTTAGCAATTATGATGAATTGCTCGCGAGCTGAAATCCAAATCAGGCGTCTTAGCAAGGGCATTAGCGCAGGTGAATGGGAACGACCTTTGTTAATGCAGTGCACTGTAGCCTCGTTGTCGCAGTGGATAATTATGCTAGTGGCAGACCACTCTTTGCCCCACAGAAGGGCTGCGACGACTAAGGGATATAGCTCGAATAATGCTGAGGACATTAAAGGCTGAGGTAGATTTAGCAGCTGAGGGGGCCATGTAGATGCGAACCAGCGGCCTTGATAAAAACCTCCGAAACCGACGGAAGGTGCGGCGTCAGTAAATAATTGGATGTCGACTGGGGAAGAAATCAGGTTATTGTAAAAGAAAGATAAGCCGTTCCACTGTTTGAGAAAGGATATCCATAAGCTGAGCTCGTTGCAGCATGAGTCGGTTAGAGCTATTTGATCCTCAAGTGCGTGGGCGGATGAAGCGACAAGGAGGAGATGGGAGATGAAGGGGCGGCCTTGCGGGATGATTCGCATCGCGAAATTTAAATGCCCGAGAATGGATAGCAGTTCGCGTTTGGAACAGCTTGGGTTGGCTAAGAGAGCGGATGCTACTAAAATCGTCCTGTCGATTTTCTCTTTAGGTAGGGAAGCCTGGAATTTTTGTGAATCCAAATTGATACCTAAAAATTCGATTGAAGTGCTAGGGCCCGCGGTTTTCTCTTGGGCGAGGGGGATCCCGAGCTCTGAAAAAACCGTTTGGGTTGTCAGAAGATGCGCGGCTGGAATGGATTCGGGGGGTGAGATGATTAGAAAATCGTCTAAGAGATGTACTAGATAAGGTACGTCGTAATTGTTCGAGAGGATCCAGCAGATAGCTTCTGACAACATGTCGAAGATTTTGGGGCTGCTTCTGCAGCCGAAAGTGAGGCGGACGGAAAAATAAATTTTTTTCTGCCAGCGAATGCCAAATAAATGCCAAAAGTCTGAGTGGATGGGCATTACTTTAAAGGCGGAAGTGATGTCGACTTTGGCCAGCCAAGCGCCACGACCCGCAATTTTGATCAGGGTAATGGCTTGGTCAATGTCGTGATAGTGGAGGGAAAATTCTTCGAGCGGAATGAGGCTGTTAATGCTCGGGAACGGGGAATTGTGTGGTGATGATAAATCAATTATGAGGCGTTTTTTACCTGAAAATTTTCTGGTGGCTATGCCAATGGGGCTAACTCGGAAAATGTTGAAGGGGGGAACGGAAAAGGGGCCGATCATGAAGTTTGCGTCTATTTCTTTTTTGATTAGGATATCGACGGTTTCGGGTTCGGTAAGAGCGGACTGGAGATTGGGGCAGATGAGGCTTTGGGTGGGGAGATTTTCGATTCCGGGGTGGAAACCGTGTGAGAGACCTGATATGACATAATCGAAAAATATAAGGGTCGGGGTGATGGAGTAGTTCTGTGGATAAACGAGAAACATTTACAGGAGTCAATAAATATTTTTTTGTATTTTTATTTGCAGCTTTTTTCACTGGACAAATCAAGCGGGCGTGAGCACCACCACAAAAATCACAGACGTGCATAAACCGGCAGCGCTGTCTTGAGCATCTACCCGTATTGAAGCTGATGCAGATCTGGCTGTCGGAGGAAAATGGGCGGTGGCGAAGTAGAGGAGATGGGTTGTTTGAAAAGCTTGGCACGTGGCTGGTGGATTTGGGCTGGGATGGATCTGGGCAGGGGGGAATGGATGGATTGATGAAGGGGCATAAGGTAGTGGAGTGGGAAATGGATCGGCAGACGGCGCATGTGATGTTACGGCAGCCTAAAAATATCCTGTTGTGAAGTTCGGTGTCCAGGGCTCCCCAGTAAGGGGCTTGGTTCCACTGGGCCACGCGAATGGCGCATCTGGCTGCGAAGAGTTTGTGGTATGTATAGAAATGGGAGCCTCCGTATGATAATGCGAGTTCGAGCTCGCGTCTTCTGTGGGGAAATTCAGTGCAAATGACTTCTGTGTAGCGGTTGAAAGCGATCGTGAATTCTGTGAATGATAGTATGCGTGACGGGTTGTTGACTGTGTTTTTTAAAGTGACTGAAAATTCGCCGCAGTCGATTTGGCGATCGGCGGACGGAGGTGAAATTGGTGACAAAAGGGAAAAAAGGTCTATATCCGCACCTGACAAGATCTGTGTCCTGATGGAGTTGGCTACGGGGGCTGGTTCCAGTGCGAGCGCGTTTGGCGGGATGGGTAGGGGAGTGGCTGAAGAAAGTGAAAATGGGCCTCGGGCGGAGGAAGGGGGAAAGGTGGCCGGCGGGGCATTTCGAGGGTCGGAGGAAAGGGAGGGGAAGAGAGGGGGAATGGTGGGCGCTGGGGCTTGCGCTGATAGCGGCTGCGTGCTCGCGCTTGGGTAAGCTCGGTGAGCGGAGGAAAGGGAGGGGAAGAGAGGGGGAATGGCAGGTGCCGGGGCTTGCACCGTGGTTAGCGGAGGCATGCTCGCGCTTGGGTAAGCTCGGTGGGCAGAGGAAAGGGAGGGGAAGAGAGGGGGAATGGCAGGCGCCGGGGCTTGCGCCGATTGCGGAGGCATGCTCGCGCTGTACGTGAGTGGTGGGGCTGCTGGCCATGGGTAGGGGAGGGGGCTGGGAGTGGGGTGGGGCCAGGGCTTTGGGTGGCTCCTTGCCGCTAGCGGAGGTGTGCTCGCTCGGACGCGGCGGCTTGTGGAGGTGAAGGCCAGCTCTTCGCCAGACTGGATTAAAAGTTCGGTGGCTCGATGAGGAGGGTGGCTGCTGGTGGCGGCGGCATCCGGGGAGCGGCCTAGGCTTTCTGAAGGCCTTCTGGTGCGGCTTTGTGGCCAGAGGCCTGTCCCCGAAGGAGTGGTAAATTGTCCTTGGCGTGAGTAAGGAACGCCGCGGCCCTGACTTGTTTTAGCCACTGCTTTAGATGGAGGTGAAGGATTTGAAGGCTCCCCGGACTGGAGAGAAGCGTAGAGGGCGAGGAGATCCGGCTTGGTAGAACGGCTTGGGATGATGACGCCGGCGCTGGTGAGAACCTGGCGCAGTCCTGCCACGGTCCAATTTTCCGCGGCTGGGGCGTAGGAAACGGCTGATGTGAAGGATGATGCTGGAGAAGGTGGCTGACGTCTTGGAGAGGAAGATGACGGCGTGCTTCGACGCCTGGATGTGTGAGCAGGTGCTGCACGGGAAGGCCGGCGGCCCCGTGTTGCAGCCGTGGGCTGAAAAGTGTTGTCCTGCGGAGCGCTGGTACAGAGGACGGCAGCTGGTGATGCAGGAAGATCCGTTGTTTCGATCGTATCCTCATTCGCGAACATTTCGATCTCTGCCATGATTTCTTCAAAAGGTGTGCCAATGTCGGAAGACGAGAGATAATGACGGTAAGACTGCTTGGTTATTTATAGGGATACTCTCTCGTGCTGATTGGATAGGTGGTGTGATTGCTGATGCTGAATTGGCCGTGTTAATTATCTGCGCGTGCTCCTCCCGAAATTTGTTAATAAAACATCACGTATGCGCGCGCATCGAGTTTATATGTATGTGCGAATGTTTATAGGTGTGTCTGCATGGAAGTTTATATGTATGCGCGAGTGTTTTATGGATGTGTATGCGCGCGCATCGAGTTTATATGTATGTGCGAATGTTTATAGGTGTGTCTGCATGGAAGTTTATATGTATGCGCGAGTAGCTATTTATAGGTGTGTCTGCATGGAAGTTTATATGTATGCGCGAGTGTTTTATGGATGTGTATGCGCGCGCATCGAGTTTATATGTATGTGCGAATGTTTATAGTTGTGTCTGCATGGAAGTTTATATGTATGCGCGAATGTTTATAGGTGTGTCTGCATGGAAGTTTATATGTATGCGCGAGTATTTATAGGTGTGTCTGCATGGAAGTTTATTTGTATGCTCGAGTGTTTTATGGATGTGTATGCGCGCGCATCGAGTTTATATGTATGTGCGAATGTTTATAGGTGTGTCTGCATGGAAGTTTATATTTATGCGCAAGTAGCTATTTATAGGTGTGTCTGCATGGAAGTTTATATGTATGCGGGAGTGTTTTATGGATGTGTATGCGCCCATCGAGTTTGTATGTGCGAGTATTTATAGGTGTGTCTGCATGGAAGTTTATATGTATGCGCGAGTAGCTATTTATAGGTGTGTCTGCATGGAAGTTTATATGTATGCGCGAGTATTTATAGGTGTGTCTGCATGGAAGTTTATATGTATGCGCGAGTGTTTTATGGATGTGTATGCGCGCGCATCGAGTTTATATGTATGTGCAAATGTTTATAGGTGTGTCTGCATGGAAGTTTATATGTATGCGCGAGTATTTATAGGTGTGTCTGCATGGAAGTTTATTTGTATGCGCGAGTGTTTTATGGATGTGTATGCGCGCGCATCAAGTTTATATGTATGTGCGAATGTTTATAGGTGTGTCTGCATGGAAGTTTATATGTATGCGCGAGTAGCTATTTATAGGTGTGTCTGCATGGAAGTTTATATGTATGCGGGAGTGTTTTATGGATGTGTATGCGCGCATCGAGTTTGTATGTGCGAGTATTTATAGGTGTGTCTGCATGGAAGTTTATATGTATGCGCGAGTAGCTATTTATAGGTGTGTCTGCATGGAAGTTTATATGTATGCGCGAGTATTTATAGGTGTGTCTGCATGGAAGTTTATATGTATGCGCGAGTGTTTTATGGATGTGTATGCGCGCGCATCGAGTTTATATGTATGTGCGAATGTTTATAGGTGTGTCTGCATGGAAGTTTATATGTATGCGCGAGTATTTATAGGTGTGTCTGCATGGAAGTTTATTTGTATGCGCGAGTGTTTTATGGATGTGTATGCGCGCGCATCGAGTTTATATGTATGTGTGAATGTTTATAGGTGTGTCTGCATGGAAGTTTATATGTATGCGCGAGTAGCTATTTATAGGTGTGTCTGCATGGAAGTTTATATGTATGTGGGAGTGTTTTATGGATGTGTATGCGCGCGCATCGAGTTTATATGTATGTGCGAATGTTTATAGGTGTGTCTGCATGGAAGTTTATATGTATGCGCGAGTAGCTATTTATAGGTGTGTCTGCATGGAAGTTTATATGTATGCGCGAGTGTTTTATGGATGTGTATGCGCTCGCATCGAGTTTATATGTATGTGCGAATGTTTATAGGTGTGTCTGCATGGAAGTTTATATGTATGCGCGAGTATTTATAGGTGTGTCTGCATGGAAGTTTATTTGTATGCGCCAGTGTTTTATGGATGCGTATGCGCGCGCATCGAGTTTATATGTATGTGCGAATGTTTATAGGTGTGTCTGCATGGAAGTTTATATGTATGCGCGAGTAGCTATTTATAGGTGTGTCTGCATGGAAGTTTATATGTATGCGCGAGTAGCTATTTATAGGTGTGTCTGCATGGAAGTTTATATGTATGCGCGAGTAGCTATTTATAGGTGTGTCTGCATGGAAGTTTATATGTATGCGCCAGTGTTTTATGGATGTGTATGCGCGCGCATCGAGTTTATATGTATGCGCGAGTATTTATAGGTGTGTCTGCATGGAAGTTTATTTGTATGCGCCAGTGTTTTATGGATGTGTATGAGCGCGCATCGAGTTTATATGTATGTGCGAATGTTTATAGGTGTGTCTGCATGGAAGTTTATTTGTATGCGCAAGTTTTTATGGATGTGTATGCGCGCGCATTGAGTTTATATGTATGTGCGAATGTTTATAGGTGTGTCTGCATGGAAGTTTATATGTATGCGCGAGTAGCTATTTATAGGTGTGTCTGCATGGAAGTTTATATGTATGCGCGAGTGTTTTATGGATGTGTATGCGCGCGCATCGAGTTTATATGTATGTGCGAATGTTTATAGGTGTGTCTGCATGGAAGTTTATATGTATGCGCGAGTATTTATAGGTGTGTCTGCATGGAAGTTTATTTGTATGCTCGAGTGTTTTATGGATGTGTATGCGCGCGCATCGAGTTTATATGTATGTGCGAATGTTTATAGGTGTGTCTGCATGGAAGTTTATATGTATGCGCGAGTGTTTTATGGATGTGTATGCGCGCGCATCGAGTTTATATGTATGTGCTAATGTTTATAGGTGTGTCTGCATGGAAGTTTATATGTATGCGCGAGTAGCTATTTATAGGTGTGTCTGCATGGAAGTTTATATGTATGCGCGAGTATTTATAGGTGTGTCTGCATGGAAGTTTATATGTATGCGCGAGTAGCTATTTATAGGTGTGTCTGCATGGAAGTTTATATGTATGCGCGAGTAGCTTTTTATAGGTGTGTCTGCATGGAAGTTTATATGTATGCGCGAGTATTTATAGGTGTCTGCATGGAAGTTTATATGTATGCGCGAGTATTTATAGGTGTGTCTGCATGGAAGTTTATTTGTATGCTCGAGTGTTTTATGGATGTGTATGCGCGCGCATCGAGTTTATATGTATGTGCGAGTATTTATAGGTGTGTCTGCATGGAAGTTTATTTGTATACTCGAGTGTTTTATGGATGTTTCACGAGTTCACACTTACATATAATAATAACGGAGCAAGTTTATGCGTATTTGGCGTGCTGTCCAGGGGGAGGGCTCCGAGCTCGGTAATCATTCCCGAGCCCGGGGTACTCCCCTCGACCGGGGAGAGGGTACGAGCTCGGCATTTAGCCCGGACCCAAAGTGCTCCCCCCCTGAGTGCTCCTCCCCGTGCTGGGGTAGGAACCGGCTGTGGTGAGGAGTCGGGGTGGTGGAGGGATGTCGGAAGACGAGAGATAATGACGGTAAGACTGCTTGGTTATTTATAGGGATACTCTCTCGTGCTGATTGGATAGGTGGTGTGATTGCTGATGCTGAATTGGCCGTGTTAATTATCTGCGCGTGCTCCTCCCGAAATTTGTTAATAAAACATCACTTCACGAGTTCACACTTACATATAATAATAACGGAGCAAGTTTATGCGTATTTGGCGTGCTGTCCAGGGGGAGGGCTCCGAGCTCGGTAATCAGTCCCGAGCCCGGGGTACTCCCCTCGACCGGGGAGAGGGTACGAGCTCGGCATTTAGCCCGGACCCAAAGTGCTCCCCCAAAATGCTATTATTGCAGGACAGCAGCCGAAGAGGGGCTTGATAACCCCCCAAAACTTGCATGGCTTAGGCTGAAGGGATGCTGGATACTGCTGTGGTAGTGGTATTTCTGTGGAATCTGGAAATAGAGATGAGAGGGAGGTAGAGATGCAGGCTCCTGCGGGAGCAGTCACTGCAGCGGCAGTGGAGAAATACAGATAGGGCTCCTGCGGGAGCAGTCACTGCTGCGGCAGTGGAGAATTATAGAAAAGGCTCCTGCGGGAGCAGTCACTGCTGCGGCAGTGGAGAAATATAGAAAAGGCTCCTGCGGGAGCAGACACTGCTGCGGCAGTGGAGAAATACAGATAGGGCTCCTGCGGGAGCAGTCACTGCTGCGGCAGTGGAGAATATAGAAAAGGCTCCTGCGGGAGCAGACACTGCTGCGGCAGTGGAGAATTATAGAAAAGGCTCCTGCGGGAGCAGTCACTGCTGCGGCAGTGGAGAAATACAGATAGGGCTCCTGCGGGAGCAGTCACTGCTGCGGCAGTGGAGAATATAGAAAAGGCTCCTGCGGGAGCAGACACTGCTGCGGCAGTGGAGAATTATAGAAAAGGCTCCTGCGGGAGCAGTCACTGCTGCGGCAGTGGAGAAATACAGATAGGGCTCCTGCGGGAGCAGTCACTGCTGCGGCAGTGGAGAAATACAGATAGGGCTCCTGCGGGAGCAGTCACTGCGGCGGCAGTGGAGGAATATAGAAAAGGCTCCTGCGGGAGCAGTCACTGCGGCGGCAGTGGAGAAATATAGAAAAGGCTCCTGCGGGAGCAGACACTGCTGCGGCAGTGGGGAAATACAGATAGGGCTCCTGCGGGAGCGGTCACTGCTGCGGCAGTGGAGAATATAGAAAAGGCTCCTGCGGGAGCAGTCTCTGCTGCGGCAGTGGAGAAATACAGATAGGGCTCCTGCGGGAGCAGTCACTGCTGCGGCAGTGGAGAAATATAGAAAAGGCTCCTGCGGGAGCAGTCACTGCTGCGGCAGTGGAGAAATATAGAAAAGGCTCCTGCGGGAGCAGTCACTGCTGCGGCAGTGGAGAAATACAGATAGGGCTCCTGCGGGAGCAGTCACTGCTGTGGCAGTGGAGAAATATAGAAAAGGCTCCTGCGGGAGCAGTCACTGCTGCGGCAGTGGAGAAATATAGAAAAAGGCTCCTGCGGGAGCATTCACTGCGGCGGCAGTGGAGGAATATAGAAAAAGGCTCCTGCGGGAGCATTCACTGCGGCGGCAGTGGGGGAGTATGGACAAGGCTGAATGTAGTGGTGTTGAAATGAATGGGGTGGGGATGGGCCGTTGAAGGTTGATATAGGTGATGTTAAGAGGGGTTGGCTATGGAGGGTCTGAATTTCGGGTTCTCAGGGATGTATATCATTAGAGGGGTAGGCCGATTAGTGTTTGGTGAGCTTCCTTGATGTGGGAGATGTCCTGAACGAATGTAGCTTTTGAAAGCTTCTGACGACCAGCGACCAAGCGCTTGAATCTGCTGCTGGGAAAGGCCTTTATGGGCCGCTGTGGTTGCTGCACCTATTCGGAACGAGTGGCTGGAAAAGTTTTCGGCTGGGGTACCAGAAAGGAGCAGGACTGACTTAAGGTGCTTTTGGAACCAGAAGCGAGTGACGGGGCGGTTGGAGTCGTCTGTAAACAGGGGGTCGGATGGGAGTTTGGCCTGTGATTTCCTGAGGAGGAGGAAAGCTAGGAGGGCTTGGTATGGTGATATGGGCGATAGGAGGTTGAAGATGTAGATGAAGTGGCCTTTCTTTGACTGGTCTGTTTTACTTCGCTTAATGAAGTAAGAGATAGTTTCATCGTCCAGCACCGCTAGATCAGAAATGGTGGGGTGAATGATTGGGTTAAAGCTAGATGTGATAGCGAGCTCAGAGCATCTGAGAAAGCCAAAAAAAGCCAGGATAAACATGGCGTCGAGCGTACGGGCGGTGTGGATGGAATGGTAACCTCTGCGGAGGGTGGAAATACATTCAGTCAAAATCTTTAAGGTTATGGGTTGCCTGGAGTCTGGGCGGGTGGGATGGGTTTTTTGGATGCCTTTGAGTAGGGAGGTTTGAGAATTGGCTATTTGGGGGGAAGGGGAACCATATAAAAGTTTGTGGAAAAATTGAATTCCGCTTAGATAACCTTTAATAGAGCTGATTTGGAGCTTTTTGTTGATATTAAGGTGGGAAATGAAGGAGGTGATGGAGAGCAGGGAAAAGTTGGGGAACAGCAGGTTGTAAGCTGAGTGAAAATTTTTGAAGCATTTCCATGCTGTTAGGTAAGACTGTAGGGTCCTGGGGGATACTGCTTGAAGAATCGAATTGAGGGATGCTTCGAGGAGAGGTTTCAGAGGATGATTTACGGGAATATCAGCTCTGAATAGGGAGGTACCGGGGTTGGGAGCAGGTCCGCCTCTGGCGCCAACGTCCTGAATTTCTGGAAGGCAAAGCGAGAGAGAGAGTCGGCTATTAGATTTTTGGACCCGGGAATATGTTTAGCAATTATGATGAATTGCTCGCGAGCTGAAATCCAAATCAGGCGTCTTAGCAAGGGCATTAGCGCAGGTGAATGGGAACGACCTTTGTTAATGCAGTGCACTGTAGCCTCGTTGTCGCAGTGGATAATTATGCTAGTGGCAGACCACTCTTTGCCCCACAGAAGGGCTGCGACGACTAAGGGATATAGCTCGAATAATGCTGAGGACATTAAAGGCTGAGGTAGATTTAGCAGCTGAGGGGGCCATGTAGATGCGAACCAGCGGCCTTGATAAAAACCTCCGAAACCGACGGAAGGTGCGGCGTCAGTAAATAATTGGATGTCGACTGGGGAAGAAATCAGGTTATTGTAAAAGAAAGATAAGCCGTTCCACTGTTTGAGAAAGGATATCCATAAGCTGAGCTCGTTGCAGCATGAGTCGGTTAGAGCTATTTGATCCTCAAGTGCGTGGGCGGATGAAGCGACAAGGAGGAGATGGGAGATGAAGGGGCGGCCTTGCGGGATGATTCGCATCGCGAAATTTAAATGCCCGAGAATGGATAGCAGTTCGCGTTTGGAACAGCTTGGGTTGGCTAAGAGAGCGGATGCTACTAAAATCGTCCTGTCGATTTTCTCTTTAGGTAGGGAAGCCTGGAATTTTTGTGAATCCAAATTGATACCTAAAAATTCGATTGAAGTGCTAGGGCCCGCGGTTTTCTCTTGGGCGAGGGGGATCCCGAGCTCTGAAAAAAACGTTTGGGTTGTCAGAAGATGCGCGGCTGGAATGGATTCGGGGGGTGAGATGATTAGAAAATCGTCTAAGAGATGTACTAGATAAGGTACGTCGTAATTGTTCGAGAGGATCCAGCAGATAGCTTCTGACAACATGTCGAAGATTTTGGGGCTGCTTCTGCAGCCGAAAGTGAGGCGGACGGAAAAATAAATTTTTTTCTGCCAGCGAATGCCAAATAAATGCCAAAAGTCTGAGTGGATGGGCATTACTTTAAAGGCGGAAGTGATGTCGACTTTGGCCAGCCAAGCGCCACGACCCGCAATTTTGATCAGGGTAATGGCTTGGTCAATGTCGTGATAGTGGAGGGAAAATTCTTCGAGCGGAATGAGGCTGTTAATGCTCGGGAACGGGGAATTGTGTGGTGATGATAAATCAATTATGAGGCGTTTTTTACCTGAAAATTTTCTGGTGGCTATGCCAATGGGGCTAACTCGGAAAATGTTGAAGGGGGGAACGGAAAAGGGGCCGATCATGAAGTTTGCGTCTATTTCTTTTTTGATTAGGATATCGACGGTTTCGGGTTCGGTAAGAGCGGACTGGAGATTGGGGCAGATGAGGCTTTGGGTGGGGAGATTTTCGATTCCGGGGTGGAAACCGTGTGAGAGACCTGATATGACATAATCGAAAAATATAAGGGTCGGGGTGATGGAGTAGTTCTGTGGATAAACGAGAAACATTTACAGGAGTCAATAAATATTTTTTTGTATTTTTATTTGCAGCTTTTTTCACTGGACAAATCAAGCGGGCGTGAGCACCACCACAAAAATCACAGACGTGCATAAACCGGCAGCGCTGTCTTGAGCATCTACCCGTATTGAAGCTGATGCAGATCTGGCTGTCGGAGGAAAATGGGCGGTGGCGAAGTAGAGGAGATGGGTTGTTTGAAAAGCTTGGCACGTGGCTGGTGGATTTGGGCTGGGATGGATCTGGGCAGGGGGGAATGGATGGATTGATGAAGGGGCATAAGGTAGTGGAGTGGGAAATGGATCGGCAGACGGCGCATGTGATGTTACGGCAGCCTAAAAATATCCTGTTGTGAAGTTCGGTGTCCAGGGCTCCCCAGTAAGGGGCTTGGTTCCACTGGGCCACGCGAATGGCGCATCTGGCTGCGAAGAGTTTGTGGTATGTATAGAAATGGGAGCCTCCGTATGATAATGCGAGTTCGAGCTCGCGTCTTCTGTGGGGAAATTCAGTGCAAATGACTTCTGTGTAGCGGTTGAAAGCGATCGTGAATTCTGTGAATGATAGTATGCGTGACGGGTTGTTGACTGTGTTTTTTAAAGTGACTGAAAATTCGCCGCAGTCGATTTGGCGATCGGCGGACGGAGGTGAAATTGGTGACAAAAGGGAAAAAAGGTCTATATCCGCACCTGACAAGATCTGTGTCCTGATGGAGTTGGCTACGGGGGCTGGTTCCAGTGCGAGCGCGTTTGGCGGGATGGGTAGGGGAGTGGCTGAAGAAAGTGAAAATGGGCCTCGGGCGGAGGAAGGGGGAAAGGTGGCCGGCGGGGCATTTCGAGGGTCGGAGGAAAGGGAGGGGAAGAGAGGGGGAATGGTGGGCGCTGGGGCTTGCGCTGATAGCGGCTGCGTGCTCGCGCTTGGGTAAGCTCGGTGAGCGGAGGAAAGGGAGGGGAAGAGAGGGGGAATGGCAGGTGCCGGGGCTTGCACCGTGGTTAGCGGAGGCATGCTCGCGCTTGGGTAAGCTCGGTGGGCAGAGGAAAGGGAGGGGAAGAGAGGGGGAATGGCAGGCGCCGGGGCTTGCGCCGATTGCGGAGGCATGCTCGCGCTGTACGTGAGTGGTGGGGCTGCTGGCCATGGGTAGGGGAGGGGGCTGGGAGTGGGGTGGGGCCAGGGCTTTGGGTGGCTCCTTGCCGCTAGCGGAGGTGTGCTCGCTCGGACGCGGCGGCTTGTGGAGGTGAAGGCCAGCTCTTCGCCAGACTGGATTAAAAGTTCGGTGGCTCGATGAGGAGGGTGGCTGCTGGTGGCGGCGGCATCCGGGGAGCGGCCTAGGCTTTCTGAAGGCCTTCTGGTGCGGCTTTGTGGCCAGAGGCCTGTCCCCGAAGGAGTGGTAAATTGTCCTTGGCGTGAGTAAGGAACGCCGCGGCCCTGACTTGTTTTAGCCACTGCTTTAGATGGAGGTGAAGGATTTGAAGGCTCCCCGGACTGGAGAGAAGCGTAGAGGGCGAGGAGATCCGGCTTGGTAGAACGGCTTGGGATGATGACGCCGGCGCTGGTGAGAACCTGGCGCAGTCCTGCCACGGTCCAATTTTCCGCGGCTGGGGCGTAGGAAACGGCTGATGTGAAGGATGATGCTGGAGAAGGTGGCTGACGTCTTGGAGAGGAAGATGACGGCGTGCTTCGACGCCTGGATGTGTGAGCAGGTGCTGCACGGGAAGGCCGGCGGCCCCGTGTTGCAGCCGTGGGCTGAAAAGTGTTGTCCTGCGGAGCGCTGGTACAGAGGACGGCAGCTGGTGATGCAGGAAGATCCGTTGTTTCGATCGTATCCTCATTCGCGAACATTTCGATCTCTGCCATGATTTCTTCAAAAGGTGTGCCAATGTCGGAAGACGAGAGATAATGACGGTAAGACTGCTTGGTTATTTATAGGGATACTCTCTTGTGCTGATTGGATAGGTGGTGTGATTGCTGATGCTGAATTGGCCGTGTTAATTATCTGCGCGTGCTCCTCCCGAAATTTGTTAATAAAACATCACGTATGCGCGCGCATCGAGTTTATATGTATGTGCGAATGTTTATAGGTGTGTCTGCATGGAAGTTTATATGTATGCGCGAGTGTTTTATGGATGTGTATGCGCGCGCATCGAGTTTATATGTATGTGCGAATGTTTATAGGTGTGTCTGCATGGAAGTTTATATGTATGCGCGAGTAGCTATTTATAGGTGTGTCTGCATGGAAGTTTATATGTATGCGCGAGTGTTTTATGGATGTGTATGCGCGCATCGAGTTTGTATGTGCGAGTATTTATAGGTGTGTCTGCATGGAAGTTTATATGTATGTGCGAATGTTTATAGGTGTGTCTGCATGGAAGTTTATATGTATGCGCGAGTATTTATAGGTGTGTCTGCATGGAAGTTTATTTGTATGCGCGAGTGTTTTATGGATGTGTATGCGCGCGCATCGAGTTTATATGTATGTGCGAATGTTTATAGGTGTGTCTGCATGGAAGTTTATATGTATGCGCGAGTAGCTATTTATAGTTGTGTCTGCATGGAAGTTTATATGTATGTGGGAGTGTTTTATGGATGTGTATGCGCGCGCATCGAGTTTATATGTATGTGCGAATGTTTATAGGTGTGTCTGCATGGAAGTTTATATGTATGCGCGAGTAGCTATTTATAGGTGTGTCTGCATGGAAGTTTATATGTATGCGCGAGTAGGTATTTATAGGTGTGTCTGCATGGAAGTTTATATGTATGCGCGAGTAGCTATTTATAGGTGTGTCTGCATGGAAGTTTATATGTATGCGCGAGTGTTTTATGGATGTGTATGCGCTCGCATCGAGTTTATATGTATGTGCGAATGTTTATAGGTGTGTCTGCATGGAAGTTTATATGTATGCGCGAGTATTTATAGGTGTGTCTGCATGGAAGTTTATTTGTATGCGCGAGTGTTTTATGGATGCGTATGCGCGCGCATCGAGTTTATATGTATGTGCGAATGTTTATAGGTGTGTCTGCATGGAAGTTTATATGTATGCGCGAGTAGCTATTTATAGGTGTGTCTGCATGGAAGTTTATATGTATGCGGGAGTGTTTTATGGATGTGTATGCGCGCGCATCGAGTTTATATGTGTGTGCAAATGTTTATAGGTGTGTCTGCATGGAAGTTTATATGTATGCGCGAGTAGCTATTTATAGGTGTGTCTGCATGGAAGTTTATATGTATGCGCGAGTATTTATAGGTGTGTCTGCATGGAAGTTTATATGTATGCGCGAGTGTTTTATGGATGTGTATGCGCGCGCATCGAGTTTATATGTATGTGCTAATGTTTATAGGTGTGTCTGCATGGAAGTTTATATGTATGCGCGAGTAGCTATTTATAGGTGTGTCTGCATGGAAGTTTATATGTATGCGCGAGTATTTATAGGTGTGTCTGCATGGAAGTTTATATGTATGCGCGAGTGTTTTATGGATGTGTATGCGCGCGCATCGAGTTTATATGTATGTGCGAATGTTTATAGGTGTGTCTGCATGGAAGTTTATATGTATGCGCGAGTAGCTATTTATAGGTGTGTCTGCATGGAAGTTTATATGTATGCGCGAGTATTTATAGGTGTGTCTGCATGGAAGTTTATATGTATGCGCGAGTATTTATAGGTGTGTCTGCATGGAAGTTTATATGTATGCGCGAGTAGCTATTTATAGGTGTGTCTGCATGGAAGTTTATATGTATGCGCGAGTAGCTATTTATAGGTGTGTCTGCATGGAAGTTTATATGTATGCGCGAGTAGCTATTTATAGGTGTGTCTGCATGGAAGTTTATTTGTATGCGCCAGTGTTTTATGGATGTGTATGAGCGCGCATCGAGTTTATATGTATGTGCGAATGTTTATAGGTGTGTCTGCATGGAAGTTTCTATGTATGCGCGAGTAGCTATTTATAGGTGTGTCTGCATGGAAGTTTATATGTATGCGCGAGTATTTATAGGTGTGTCTGCATGGAAGTTTATATGTATGCGCGAGTGTTTTATGGATGTGTATGCGCGCGCATCGAGTTTATATGTATGTGCGAATGTTTATAGGTGTGTCTGCATGGAAGTTTATATGTATGCGCGAGTATTTATAGGTGTGTCTGCATGGAAGTTTATATGTATGCGCGCATCGAGTTTATATGTATGTGCGAATGTTTATAGGTGTGTCTGCATGGAAGTTTATATGTATGCGCGAGTAGCTATTTATAGGTGTGTCTGCATGGAAGTTTATATGTATGCGCGAGTATTTATAGGTGTGTCTGCATGGAAGTTTATATGTATGCGCGAGTGTTTTATGGATGTGTATGCGCGCGCATCGAGTTTATATGTATGTGCGAATGTTTATAGGTGTGTCTGCATGGAAGTTTATATGTATGCGCGAGTAGCTATTTATAGGTGTGTCTGCATGGAAGTTTATATGTATGCGCGAGTAGCTATTTATAGGTGTGTCTGCATGGAAGTTTATTTGTATGCGCCAGTGTTTTATGGATGTGTATGAGCGCGCATCGAGTTTATATGTATGTGCGAATGTTTATAGGTGTGTCTGCATGGAAGTTTATTTGTATGCGCAAGTTTTTATGGATGTGTATGCGCGCGCATCGAGTTTATATGTATGTGCGAATGTTTATAGGTGTGTCTGCATGGAAGTTTATATGTATGCGCGAGTATTTATAGGTGTGTCTGCATGGAAGTTTATATTTATGCGCGAGTATTTATAGGTGTGTCTGCATGGAAGTTTAGATGTATGCGCGAGTGTTTTATGGATGTGTATGCGCGCGCATCGAGTTTATATGTATGTACGAATGTTTATAGGTGTGTCTGCATGGAAGTTTATATGTATGCGCGAGTATTTATAGGTGTGTCTGCATGGAAGTTTATATGTATGCGCGAGTATATATAGGTGTGTCTGCATGGAAGTTTATTTGTATGCTCGAGTGTTTTATGGATGTGTATGCCCGGGCATCGAGTTTATATGTATGTGCGAATGTTTATAGGTGTGTCTGCATGGAAGTTTATATGTATGAGCGAGTAGCTATTTATAGGTGTGTCTGCATGGAAGTTTATTTGTATGCGCGAGTGTTTTATGGATGTGTATGCGCTCGCATCGAGTTTATATGTATGTGCGAATGTTTATAGGTGTGTCTGCATGGAAGTTTATATGTATGAGCGAGTATTTATAGGTGTGTCTGCATGGAAGTTTATTTGTATGCTCGAGTGTTTTATGGATGTGTATGCGCGCGCATCGAGTTTATATGTATGTGCGAATGTTTATAGGTGTGTCTGCATGGAAGTTTATATGTATGCGCGAGTAGCTATTTATAGGTGTGTCTGCATGGAAGTTTATGTATGCGCGAGTGTTTTATGGATGTGTATGCGCTCGCATCGAGTTTATATGTATGTGCGAATGTTTATAGGTGTGTCTGCATGGAAGTTTATATGTATGCGCGAGTATTTATAGGTGTGTCTGCATGGAAGTTTATTTGTATGCGCGAGTGTTTTATGGATGCGTATGCGCGCGCATCGAGTTTATATGTATGTGCGAATGTTTATAGGTGTGTCTGCATGGAAGTTTATATGTATGCGCGAGTAGCTATTTATAGGTGTGTCTGCATGGAAGTTTATATGTATGCGCGAGTATTTATAGGTGTGTTTGCATGGAAGTTTATATGTATGCGCGAGTGTTTTATGGATGTGTATGCGCGCGCATCGAGTTTATATGTATGTGCTAATGTTTATAGGTGTGTCTGCATGGAAGTTTATATGTATGCGCGAGTAGCTATTTATAGGTGTGTCTGCATGGAAGTTTATATGTATGCGGGAGTGTTTTATGGATGTGTATGCGCGCGCATCGAATTTATATGTTTGTGCGAATGTTTATAGGTGTGTCTGCATGGAAGTTTATATGTATGCGCGAGTATTTATAGGTGTGTCTGCATGGAAGTTTATATTTATGCGCGAGTATTTATAGGTGTGTCTGCATGGAAGTTTATATGTATGCGCGAGTGTTTTATGGATGTGTATGCGCGCGCATCGAGTTTATATGTATGTACGAATGTTTATAGGTGTGTCTGCATGGAAGTTTATATGTATGCGCGAGTATATATAGGTGTGTCTGCATGGAAGTTTATTTGTATGCTCGAGTGTTTTATGGATGTGTATGCGCGCGCATAGAGTTTATATGTATGTGCGAATGTTTATAGGTGTGTCTGCATGGAAGTTTATATGTATGAGCGAGTGTTTTATGAATGTGTATGCGCGCGCATCGAGTTTATATGTATGTGCGAATGTTTATAGGTGTGTCTGCATGGAAGTTTATATGTATGCGCGAGTAGCTATTTATAGGTGTGTCTGCATGGAAGTTTATATGTATGCGCGAGTGTTTTATGGATGTGTATGCGCGCGCATCGAGTTTATATGTATGTGCGAATGTTTATAGTTGTGTCTGCATGGAAGTTTATATGTATGCGCGAATGTTTATAGGTGTGTCTGCATGGAAGTTTATATGTATGCGCGAGTAGCTATTTATAGGTGTGTCTGCATGGAAGTTTATATGTATGCACGAGTGTTTTATGGATGTGTATGCGCGCGCATCGAGTTTATATGTATGTGCGAATGTTTATAGGTGTGTCTGCATGGAAGTTTATATGTATGCGCGAGTAGCTATTTATAGGTGTGTCTGCATGGAAGTTTATATGTATGCGCGAGTATTTATAGGTGTGTCTGCATGGAAGTTTATATGTATGCGCGAGTGTTTTATGGATGTGTATGCGCGCGCATCGAGTTTATATGTATGTGCGAATGTTTATAGGTGTGTCTGCATGGAAGTTTATATGTATGCGCGAGTAGCTATTTATAGGTGTGTCTGCATGGAAGTTTATATGTATGCGCGAGTAGCTATTTATAGGTGTGTCTGCATGGAAGTTTATTTGTATGTGCCAGTGTTTTATGGATGTGTATGAGCGCGCATCGAGTTTATATGTATGTGCGAATGTTTATAGGTGTGTCTGCATGGAAGTTTATTTGTATGCGCAAGTTTTTATGGATGTGTATGCGCGCGCATCGAGTTTATATGTATGTGCGAATGTTTATAGGTGTGTCTGCATGGAAGTTTATATGTATGCGCGAGTAGCTATTTATAGGTGTGTCTGCATGGAAGTTTATATGTATGCGCGAGTGTTTTATGGATGTGTATGCGCGCGCATCGAGTTTATATGTATGTGCGAATGTTTATAGGTGTGTCTGCATGGAAGTTTATATGTATGCGCGAGTAGCTATTTATAGGTGTGTCTGCATGGAAGTTTATGTATGCGCGAGTGTTTTATGGATGTGTATGCGCTCGCATCGAGTTTATATGTATGTGCGAATGTTTATAGGTGTGTCTGCATGGAAGTTTATATGTATGCGCGAGTATTTATAGGTGTGTCTGCATGGAAGTTTATGTATGCGGTAGTGTTTTATGGATGTGTATGCGCGCGCATCGAGTTTATATGTGTGTGCGAATGTTTATAGGTGTGTCTGCATGGAAGTTTATATGTATGCGCGAGTAGCTATTTATAGGTGTGTCTGCATGGAAGTTTATATGTATGCGCGAGTATTTATAGGTGTGTTTGCATGGAAGTTTATATGTATGCGCGAGTGTTTTATGGATGTGTATGCGCGCGCATCGAGTTTATATGTATGTGCTAATGTTTATAGGTGTGTCTGCATGGAAGTTTATATGTATGCGCGAGTAGCTATTTATAGGTGTGTCTGCATGGAAGTTTATATGTATGCGGGAGTGTTTTATGGATGTGTATGCGCGCGCATCGAATTTATATGTTTGTGCGAATGTTTATAGGTGTGTCTCTATGGAAGTTTATTTGTATGCGCCAGTGTTTTATGGATGTGTATGCGCGCATCGAGTTTGTATGTGCGAGTATTTATAGGTGTGTCTGCATGGAAGTTTATATGTATGCGCGAGTAGCTATTTATAGGTGTGTCTGCATGGAAGTTTATATGTATGCGCGAGTATTTATAGGTGTGTCTGCATGGAAGTTTATATGTATGCGCGAGTATTTATAGGTGTGTCTGCATGGAAGTTTATTTGTATGCTCGAGTGTTTTATGGATGTGTATGCGCGCGCATCGACTTTATATGTATGTGCGAATGTTTATAGGTGTGTCTGCATGGAAGTTTATATGTATGCGCGAGTATTTATAGGTGTGTCTGCATGGAAGTTTATTTGTATGCGCGAGTGTGTTATGGATGTGTATGCGCGCGCATCGAGTTTATATGTATGTGCGAATGTTTATAGGTGTGTCTGCATGGAAGTTTATTTGTATGCGCGAGTAGCTATTTATAGGTGTGTCTGCATGGAAGTTTATATGTATGCGCGAGTATTTATAGGTGTGTCTGCATGGAAGTTTATTTGTATGCTCGAGTGTTTTATGGATGTGTATGCGCGCATCGAGTTTATATGTATGTGCGAATGTTTATAGGTGTGTCTGCATGGAAGTTTATATGTATGCGCGAGTAGCTATTTATAGGTGTGTCTGCATGGAAGTTTATATGTATGCGGGAGTGCTTTATGGATGTGTATGCGCGCATCGAGTTTGTATGTGCGAGTATTTATAGGTGTGTCTGCATGGAAGTTTATATGTATGCGCGAGTAGCTATTTATAGGTGTGTCTGCATGGAAGTTTATATGTATGCGCGAGTATTTATAGGTGTGTCTGCATGGAAGTTTATATGTATACGCGAGTGTTTTATGGATGTGTATGCGCGCGCATCGAGTTTATATGTATGTGCGAATGTTTATAGGTGTGTCTGC
Organism: Barbus barbus; assembly: GCF_936440315.1. Lineage (NCBI taxonomy): Eukaryota > Metazoa > Chordata > Actinopteri > Cypriniformes > Cyprinidae > Barbus > Barbus barbus. Next base: position 20,531,104 of record NC_136718.1, read on the forward strand.
ATGGAAGTTTATATGTATGCGCGAGTATTTATAGGTGTGTCTGCATGGAAGTTTATTTGTATGCGCGAGTGTTTTATGGATGTGTATGCGCGCGCATCGAGTTTATATGTATGTGCGAATGTTTATAGGTGTGTCTGCATGGAAGTTTATATGTATGCGCGAGTAGCTATTTATAGGTGTGTCTGCATGGAAGTTTATATGTATGCGCGAGTGTTTTATGGATGTGTATGCGCGCGCATCGAGTTTATATGTATGTGCGAATGTTTATAGGTGTGTCTGCATGGAAGTTTATATGTATGCGCGAGTAGCTATTTATAGGTGTGTCTGCATGGAAGTTTATATGTATGCGCGAGTGTTTTATGGATGTGTATGCGCGCGCATCGAGTTTATATGTATGTGCGAATGTTTATAGGTGTGTCTGCATGGAAGTTTATATGTATGCGCGAGTAGCTATTTATAGGTGTGTCTGCATGGAAGTTTATATGTATGCGGGAGTGTTTTATGGATGTGTATGCGCGCGCATCGAGTTTATATGTGTGTGCGAATGTTTATAGGTGTGTCTGCATGGAAGTTTATATGTATGCGCGAGTAGCTATTTATAGGTGTGTCTGCATGGAAGTTTATATGTATGCGCGAGTAGGTATTTATAGGTGTGTCTGCATGGAAGTTTATATGTATGCGCGAGTATTTATAGGTGTGTCTGCATTAGGGTGACCACCTGGCAATAGATCTGTTGCGGGACAGTAGATGTGATTTTGCGGGACAATGCGGGACACGTGTGAGACAGATACATTTACTACTGTTATGTTATTTAAATACTGATTTACATTACATCCGTTGTCTTGTGTGCCGATTTATGTTTCTGCCGATGGATGCCCATTGCCCACACTCCAAGTTGCGCTTCTGGCAACATTAAATCCAGGAGAGAATATAAGTTTTGAGCTTGCACACGTAGCCCTGTCTGATCGAGAGAGAGCGCGCCTCTGTTTTGTGTGAGAGTGAAGAGAATCCTGCAAACAGAGACATTTGTTGCATTCTCGCATTACAAGAATGCGCTCTGGACACTTTTCATTAAAATAACGCCATAGAAACCGCCTCAAATGAACTATTAAAATGAGAAGAAAGTCGTGTCTGAAAGCTGCAACCGTTTTTTTTTTTTTCAATGAAAGGAGAATATTGTGTTTTTCCGTGTGCGCTCCACCATTTCCGTCGGTGGTGCTCGAGCCCTTGATGAGGTCCGCACATCCTTTGTGCCGTCCACGCAGTCGTCATCTGCGGAAAACTCCCTGTCTACGACTTTGTGGGTTGGTTATTTTCTTAGCTAGAACATGAGGACTGCGCAAATGGGGTTTTAAATGCCAGTCAGTTTTTAATGTATTTCTTATTTTGGTATTTCAGTTTCTGGGATGAAAAAAAAAGACATACAGAATACATAATTGAAATGCGGGACGCACCTTACCTCTTGCAGGAAGCGGTACAAAGCTCCCAATTTCGGGACGGTCCCGCAAAATGCGGGACGGGTGGTCACCCTAGTCTGCATGGAAGTTTATATGTATGCGCAAGTGTTTTATGGATGTGTATGCGCGCGCATCGAGTTTATATGTATGTGCGAATGTTTATAGGTGTGTCTGCATGGAAGTTTATATGTATGCGGGAGTAGCTATTTATAGGTGTGTCTGCATGGAAGTTTATATGTATGCGCGAGTGTTTTATGGATGTGTATGCGCGCGCATCCAGTTTATATGTATGTGCGAATGTTTATAGGTGTGTCTGCATGGAAGTTTATATGTATGCGCGAGTATTTATAGGTGTGTCTGCATGGAAGTTTATTTGTATGCGCGAGTATTTATAGGTGTGTCTGCATGGAAGTTTATTTGTATGCGCGAGTGTTTTATGGATGTGTATGCGCGCATCGAGTTTATATGTATGCGCGAGTATTTATAGGTGTGTCTGCATTAGGGTGACCACCTGGCAATAGATCTGTTGCGGGACAGTAGATGTGATTTTGCGGGACAATGCGGGACACGTGTGAGACAGATACATTTACTACTGTTATGTTATTTAAATACTGATTTACATTACATCCGTTGTCTTGTGTGCCGATTTATGTTTCTGCCGATGGATGCCCATTGCCCACACTCCAAGTTGCGCTTCTGGCAACATTAAATCCAGGAGAGAGTATAAATTTTGAGCTTGCACACGTAGCCCTAATGTCTGATCGAGAGAGAGCGCGCATCTGTTTTGTGTGAGAGTGAAGAGAATCCTGCAAACAGAGACATTTGTTGCATTCTTGCATTACAAGAATGTGCTCTGGACACTTTTCATTAAAATAACGCCATAGAAACCGCCTCAAATGAACTATTAAAATGAGAAGAAAGTCGTGTCTGAAAGCTGCAACCGTTTTTTTTTTTTTTTTCAATGAAAGGAGAATATCGTGTTTTTCCGTGTGCGCTCCACCATTTCCGTCGGTGGTGCTCGAGCCCTTGATGAGGTCCGCACATCCTTTGTGCCGTCCACGCAGTCGTCATCTGCGGAAAACTCCCTGTCTACGACTTTGTGGGTTGGTTATTTTCTTAGGTAGAACATGACGACTGCGCAAATGGGGTTTTAAATGCCAGTCAGTTTTTAATGTATTTCTTATTTTGGTATTTCAGTTTCTGGGATGAAAAAAAAAAACATACAGAATACATAATTGAAATGCGGGACGCACCTTACCTCTTGCAGGAAGCGGTACAAAGCTCCCAATTTCGGGACTGTCCCGCAAAATGCGGGACGGGTGGTCACCCTAGTCTGCATGGAAGTTTATATGTATGTGCGAGTGTTTTATGGATGTGTATGCGCGCGCATCGAGTTTATATGTATGTGCGAATGTTTATAGGTGTGTCTGCATGGAAGTTTATATGTATGCGCGAGTAGCTATTTATAGGTGTGCCTGCATGGACGTTTATATGTATGCGCGAGTGTTTTATGGATGTGTATGCGCGCGCATCGAGTTTATATGTATGTGCGAATGTGCGAGTAGCTATTTATAGGTGTGTCTGCATGGAAGTTTATATGTATGCGCGAGTAGCTATTTATAGGTGTGTCTGCATGGAAGTTTATATGTATGCGCGAATATTTATAGCTGTGTCTGTGTAACGAGGTTAAGATTGTTTTGTTTCACTAGATTTTCTGGTTTATGCATTCAATGCTGGTCTATAATTGTTTAAATGAGTTTTTGTAAAATACATTAAAAAAGGGTCTGTAAGGAGGTGATGGTTTCACCTTTTCCCCCCTCTCTGTTAACAACGAAATGGTTCAGTCCAGGCAGCCATACCTGATGTATTGTTCTTTTAGCGGTCTTTTCCGTCTCTCTCCAGAATGGAAGAGGTATGCTATACTCCATGCTACAGATTAATAGTTAGCATTGGTTGAAAATAAGTCACACAGAAAAATACACAATGTTTAAGTTGTTTTTAATTAGTTTTTTTCATTACTTACAGATGTAAGATCATATAACATTTTTCACTGACGTGAATTGGCTTACTTTGGGATGTTATTTTTGTTGACAGCGTTACTGATGTGTGAGCTGAAGCTGTTGTGACGATCTGTCTATATAAAAATATATTCTCTCTGCAGACCCAATTCAGCGCTCTTCTGTTGTTATTTACTCTGATACTCAACACAACGCAGACCACAGAAGTATTCGGTTACACTGGTGACGTGACCCGTGCGATTGTAAAGCGCCTGCCGAACTCCCGAGGTTGCTGCCCATTGAGGACGTCGGATTTCACCGCTTTTCCGCTTCATCGTGGAACGCATGGACTAAAGTTACGGAGATTTGAAGACGACAGATTTCGCCGCTTTGCTGCTTTACTGAAGGGATGCATGGACTGAGGTTACGGTACTCCTATACCATCAAGATAAGACGTACTAAACGGACATTGATTTGATTTGATAGTGCTTCAAAAACAAAACAAAAAAAAATCAAAGTGCTAAATCATTTTAGTTGTGGATGCATTTATTTTATTTTATTTTATTTTTTTCGTAGAACGGTCATTAATGATGCATTCTAACAAAGATACCAGTTATTTTGGTAGTTTTTGTTTGGGGAGAGGCAGAGGTGTTTTGCCATTTAGTGGTTCATGTACTCCAGGGAGGTCGAATGACAGTGATTTTGATGCTAATAGAGTACGGTTTTCTACTCCAGTGTCTTATGATATACCACCACTTGAGATGAGTTTATCAGAACCTGCTGTAGCACTATCTGACGAACAAGTAAAACAACTGAGCTCTGATATCAGTCAGTCGATTAAAGCCAGCTTGTTTCCTAACAACCAGCTACCTACCTCTAACTCGTGTTATGACTGTCAAAGGTGCTCACATGTGAGTCAGTGCGGTACCACCATCATTGATGCTTCAAAGATGAATCTTGTACTGAAAAGTGGTAAAGAGCCACCATACTTTCGTGGTGACAGCTCAGATAAGTGTTGATGAGAGCATACCTTGAAAAAGGGAATTATTCAGAACAAGAACGCATTGATGAAATCATAAACAAATTGATGGGCCGTGTGAGGGATGTCATTCAGATATGGTTGCGCAATAGTGCCTCAGTCTCTAGGACTGGTGATATAGATCTGGTGTTCTGTATCCTCAAACAACACTTTGGGGGAGTTATATCCACAGGTCTTCCCCTCGCTGACTTTTACGCTACCAAGCCATATCATAATGAAGGTCCTTTTGATTACTGGATTAGATTAAACAAAGCTGCTGACCTAGCTGAACAGCATCTTAAAAGTGAGGGCAGAACTCTGCAAAATCGGGACATGGAGATTGCTGTTATGTTCATACGTAATTGTCCCAATAAAGACCTCTCAATGATGTTTCTAAGCAAACCACAGCGTGAGTGGACCGCTGCAGAGGTACAGGATCGTTTGGATGAATTTGTAAGAGACCGCAAAGTCTCTGAATGTCAGTTCTCACAACAAACAGCAAGTGCTATCGGTTCTGATGTGTGTGGTACACCACCGTGTAAACCTCAAGTTGTTAGGGCTCCAGGCAGTGCAGTTGAGCCTGATCATGCGACATGTGAAAGTAACACAATGGATAGGATACTAAATATGCTGGAGAAAGCATTGACATGTAATACACAGTCCACCAGAGCAGCTGTGCATCACAAACCTTATGTTAAGAGACCACAAGTGTGCAAAGTTTGTCAGAGTAATGACCACAGCACAGTTGCTCATTGTAGATTGCACAAATTGTGTTTCACTTGTTACCTTCCTGGACATACACATGACATGTGTGAGATGTCTACAGCACAGGCTAACAGTTCGACTGCTGCTGTCGACGGCAGTGATGGGGACTCGAGTTTGAGACTCGGACTCGAGTGCGACTTAAGTCGCACACACAGTGACTTCAGACTCGACTTGAGACTCGACCTTGAAAGACTTCAGACTCGACTCGGACTCGAGCTGCGGGACTCGTGAACAATGTTTATTTTTAGGAAACAACTGATGAGCTCCCTGTTATTCCCCTCCCTCCGTTACCTATAACCTGCCCATGTAACACGTGACGTACTACGTATCTGCTGCGCGCGGCGCGGCCACACTTTTTTTTTTTTTTTTTTTATTTTAGGCGCGGCCGCCATACATTAGAGGACAACGAACAAACATGTCGACTGCTGTGCCATTCGTCGTTAGCTTTGGATTTAAGGATAGATGATACAGTTGGTACATTAGTTAAACCATTACGCCTATGGAGAGTCACGTAAACCACATATCCAAGTGAGTGTGTGTGTGTGTGCGCGTGTGCTTGCGCTTGCGTGTGAGAGAGTGTGTGACCAGTGTGGTCATTGAAAATTTGTTCAGATATATATTCTTCACAGAAAATGAGCCAAGGCCAATGAGTCTGAGTTTGAAAAAATAATTAATCTTATAATTTTTCTCTTGATAAAAAATGAAAACGGGTCCTACAGATCCGAACACCATTCAAGGGTTAATTGCCAAACTTGTGGTGGTCGATTAACGTAATCATTTACGTGCCGCTGGCTTCCATCACGTTAATTAACGTTGTCTGCAAACAGGTTACAGGATTATTGTTGATCATGTAACATTACACTGGTTTGAGAGTTTGGGATGTGTTGACTTACAGTAGTTTATAAACTATGATTAGTTGCATTTTCATTGCCATTTAAGTGAAATTATTGAACTTAAATATACAAGCTTGATAAAAATGATCATTCTAAAGAAAATTTCAGATGGCTTTTGCATCTGAACTCTTCATATATTTCACATCGTTTGGTTTGTTGCAATAATGTTTTGCATTTAGCTACAATGTGATGTTTGACCATATTAAGTCTTTCTTAATTTTTGGTCTGTACTGTACTGTGTGTTCATGCTACAAGTTAAAATACAGATAATATTAACTTAAAAGTAAAGCATTCTTGGTGTTTTTGTCATGTTGCAATAGCCTGTTTACACTGATTATATATAAAAATCAAAGCTGATACTGTATGCTAATAGATAAAGGAGTCATAATAACATATTACATGCTTTCAATTCCTTATATATAGCTATGCAGTGTTGGATGGGTCGCTGTACGTGATGCAACACTTATTATAACCAGAGACTTAATATAATGAAGAGACTTGAGACTTGACTTGGACTCTAGCTCAGAGACTTGAGACTTGACTTGGACTCTAGCTCAAAGACTTGAGACTTGACTTGGACTCTAGCTCAGAGACTTGTGAGCATCTCTGGTCGACGGACACAGTCAAAGGCCTTCTCAGGGAAACTATTGAGCCTCCATCTGGAGGAGGGCGATGGTAGGCATATGAGTTCAACCTCCTTTGATAGTGACGACATTGAGTCTGTGTATACTGTTTTATGTGAAAATGTACCAAAGTCTAGCAAAGTGATCTTTCAAAACACAATGAGAACAGCTCAAAGTGAAAGTCTGTTCTACACTAATGTATTAGTGCAGGATAAGGTTGAGTTGAAAGGAATGATGGATACTGGGTCGATGGCAACTACCATCAGTACAGACATAATACCCATGTTAAAACAAGCAGGCGTGATGACAGAAGGCATGCTGGCCCCGGCGGATATTGTTTTAGTGGGTTGCGGGGGCAAACAAACCAGCCCTTTAGGACTATGTGATTTGAAACTTGAGGTTTATGGGTACGAGTTTATAGTCCCAGTCTTGGTTGTCGAAGGACAGATTGATCCTATTGTTTTGGGTACAAACGTGCTTAAGCCACTCATAAGACATTTCAAGTCGAATGATGGATTCTGGCGTGTTGTGAGTAAACCTGATGCACCGTGTCAGAGTGACAGTAGCCAGTTTCTTCGTCTTCTGTCTAACCTAGAGAGATGGCGAGGGGAGTCCATTCCTGACAAGGTTGGAACTCTAAAGTTGAAAAGTGCTGTAACTCTTCAGCCAATGACTGAACATTTGGTGTGGGGTCGGTTGCCCACGGGTACCGTGTTATCAGCTGGCAGCACAGTACTTGTTGAGCCATGTGCATCTCCTTGTGTGAACAAACAGATTTTGGTTGGACGAATAGTTTCTCCATTGTGGGGAGATGGGTGGCTACCCATGAAGATTATTAACCCCACATCAGCAGAAATAACTCTACGCAGAAACTCAAAAATTGCAGATGTTTTCCCCTGCATTGCTTTGGAGGACTTTGATCCGTTGCCTGACAACTTGACTGTTCAACAAACCGTGGGGAAAGTGCAAAGTAATAGTTCTTGTTGTAGCCTTACTGCCAGAAGCATGTGCAGTAACATCTGTGATGTGAATGATAAGCTGGAAAAGCTAGGGCTTAGCTCCATTCCGATTGGTGATTGCGAAGTTTCGTTACAGTGTAAAGAGAAACTTGCTGATTTGATTGAGACATATGAGTCTGTCTTCTCGAGGCATCATCTGGATTGTGGTGAGGCACAGGAATTCTGCCATCGTATTAGATTGACGGACGACCGACCATTCAGGTTACCATATCGCAGAATCTCGCCTGCTCATTATCAGAAATTGAAAGAGACCTTGGATGAGATGGAGGCAAAAGAAATAATTCGCAAATCCTGTAGTGAATTTGCCTCTCCCTTGGTCCTTGTGTGGAAAAAGAATGGCGATCTGCGAATCTGCACGGACTTCAGGTGGCTTAATGCCAGAACTGTTAAAGACGCCCATCCGCTTCCACATCAGAGTGATGTTCTGGCTGCGTTGGGGGGTAACATGTTTTTTAGTACCATGGACTTGACGGCTGGCTATTACAACATACCCCTCCATGAACACGACAGGAAGTATACTGCTTTTTCATCACCGCTGGGATTGCACGAATTCAATCGTCTCCCACAAGGGCTGTGTAATAGCCCAGCCACATTTATGCGCATGATGCTTACCATATTTGGTGACCAGAACTTTTTAAGTCTTCTGTGTTATCTCGATGATTTGCTGGTGTTTGCCAAGTCAGAAGAAGAGAGCTTGACTCGACTGGAAATGGTGTTTCAACGCCTGAAAGAACATAACTTGAAACTTTCACCTTCAAAATGTCAGTTTTTGAGGCGTTCAGTTAAATTTCTGGGTCATGTGATTTCCCAGTCTGGCATTTCAAGGGATCCAGATAAAGTGGAAGCCATAATCAAGGTGACTGAGGCTGATTTGATGGAGCTGGATGGTGTCACTCCATCGCCTTCCAAAATACGTTCCTTTTTAGGGATGGTAGTCTACTATCAGCATTTTATTGAAAACTGTTCTGTACTGGCCAAACCCTTATTTGCCCTGATTGGTGGTCAGAAAAGGCCTCGGAAATCAAAAAGCAAAAAAAGGCCTTTTCTGTCCCGCAAAATTGGCCCAGATGATTGGACCCAGGAGTGTAAACAGTCGTTTCAGAATCTTAAGGCAGCACTAGTTGAAGAAGTGCTTTTGGCTCACCCAGATTTTAGTAAGCCGTTCATTTTATGTTGATGCATCTACAGCCGGACTTGGCGCAGTGTTGTCACAAATTCACGACAACAGTGACAAAGCGCGACCAATAGCTTTTGCGAGCAAATCTCTAAATCATGCTCAGGCAAAATACCCTGCACATCGCCTTGAATTCTTTGCAATGAAATGGGCAATTTGTAATAAATTTAGCCATTGGTTACGCGGTCACAGGTTCACTGTGTGGACCGACAACAATCCTTTGAAGTACATACTGACCAAGCCCAGGTTGGATGCCTGCGAGCAGCGCTGGGTGGCGCAGCTTGCACCATTCAAATTTGACATCCAGTATATTCCGGGCACTAAAAATGTGGTGGCGGATGCCCTCAGTAGAGAGCCTTTTGTGCAGTCTAAAATTTTGCACAGATTGACTAGGGCTCCTTATTCCACCCTTCTTGAGCAGGCGGCCAATTTCAAACAGGATGATGTTCAGAATATGTTTCGGCTTTCAGCGGACGTACCTGAGATGAGGGATGTGGATGCTCAGATTGAGCCTGGAGATGCTACTTTTGAAGCTGTGTGTACTGCAGGAAGTGTACAGGTGCGCAGTGATGAGATTTCTGCCATCATGCAAACACATAAGTTTTGGGAAAATGCAGGGACTATAAGAGCTATTTCACATGTGCAATATTTAGAGTCTCTTGTTGCAGTGGGGCAGAACCCTGTGCCCGTTTTTAACCATGACGAACTCTTTACTGAACAAGTCAATGATGCTGTTGTCGGCCGGGTCAAGTTTTTTATTGACCGTGGTCATCGTCCTTCAAGACGTGAAAAAGTTCATGAAGCTCGTGGAACATTGAGAATATTGAGACAGTGGGGTAAATTGACCACACGTTTGGGGATAGTGTATCGTGTGTCCAAGCATCCAGTGACTAAACAGAAAACTTTCCAATATGTTGTACCTGAATCACTTCGCATGGCAGTGCTGAAAGGCATTCATGATGATGCGGGCCATCAGGGTCAGCAGCGCTCATTGGGGTTGGCCAGACAGAGGTTTTATTGGGATACGATGGAGAAAGATGTCAAGGACTACGTCCACAACTGTAAGAGATGCATTGTGAGCAAGGCTCCTGAGCCAGAGGCTAGGGCCCCATTAGTTTCCATTACCACTTCGTCTCCACTCGAATTAGTGTGTATAGACTTTTGGTCAGCTGAAGATCACAATAATAAGTCTATTGATGTTCTAGTAGTCACTGACCACTTCACGAAGTTGGCGTGTGCATATCCTTGCTCTAACCAATCCGCTAAGACAGTGGCACGGGTTCTTTGGAATAATTTCTTTTGCGTGTATGGTTTTCCTGTTAGCATTCACTCTGACCAGGGTGCTAATTTTGAGAGCTTGTTGATTGCGGAGCTGTGTCAGTTGGCTGGTATTGACAAAACTCACACCACACCATACCACCCAATGGGCAATGGCCAGGTGGAGAGAATGAATCGCACCCTTGGTAACATGATTCGGGCACTGCCCCCCAGATCTAAAGTCAGATGGCCGCAAATGTTGAACACCCTGACTTTTGCATATAATTGTACAGTTCATGAGACAACAGGTTTTTCACCTTTCTTCCTCATGTACGGCCGTACTCCGAGACTGCCTGTTGATCTTATGTTTGAAAGTGTACTTGTGAATGAAGAAACAGTTGACATTGACAAGTATGTGCAGTCACTCAGGCGTGACCTCTGTGAGGCTATAAAAATTGCGCAGACACATTCAGAAAAACAACAACGTAGACAGGCAGAAATGTATAACAAAAGGAGTAAGGGTCAACCAGTTGATATTGGTCTAAGAGTTTTATTGGCCAACAAAGGTGAAAGAGGAAAAAAGAAACTGGCAGATCGTTGGGAGAGTACAGTTTATGTAGTGATCGACAAAAATACCTTGTTCAATACGTACAAACTCAAAAGCCCTTCTGGTGTTGTTAAAACTGTTCATAGGAATCTGATTATGCCAGTTGACTTTCTGCCATTGCCTGACACAGACGCTGTCGAGGAACAGTTATCCAGTTTGAGTGATGATGATCTTGAGGGCTCGAGTTTTGAGCATCTTACAGAAGAAAGGACTACTCGATGGGTTGCTGACCTCTCGAGCAGTGTTGGCAGTCCTGTGGCAAACAGAGAAGATTTGGATGAGCAGAAGGTGAGGTGTGAAGAAACTGCTCAGGCAACTGATGTTGTAGAAGTTGAAGGGGACTTGGTAGCATCTTCTACCATTGAGTGTGCTGTGACTTTTGCTGGTGTTGATTCCAGTGTGAACTGTGATTAAATGTGGTTGTGGCCCTTCTGAATACAGGAATGGGAATCAGGATGATTCTGCATTAGGTGTCATTTTGAGTACAGAATATGACACTGAGGTTAAGGCAGTTCATGAAGGGATCCCTGTTAATGAGCCTTCCCCTACTGTACAACCTTCTGCCTTGGAGGAGACTGATTTGTCAGTGATAAGACCTGATCAGCGTGAGGGATTTCGCACCAGACACGGCAGACTTGTAAAGCCTTTGAATAGGCTCATTCAGACTATGTCTAATCAATTTAAGAATCTTTTTGGGGAAAACAAAGTTGTACTATGAGTTATTGATAAATGATTATCTTTTTTTGTGTTGTTGTTTCTGTATCTACTCATGTATATTTTGTTTTATATTTCCTTAAAAAGGAATATTATGTGATTGTTTATAATCTGTTAAGACTGGGGAAGCCGTTAAATAGGCTCATTCAGACTATGTGTAGTCTATTTGTTGTGAATCTCGTTGGAGAAAACGTAACAATGATTTGGGACGTGAGTTTTTGTGCGTATCTTTTTTTTTTTATTTTTTTTTTTTCCTCTCTCCAATTATTTCTTGCTTTTTACATTTCCTTAAAAAGGAAGAACACACATTTGTGTGTAGTCTATTAAGATAGACAATTATAAGCAATCTTGGATGTGATCTATCGATAAGATGTGTATATGGCATGTCTTCCTATGGATGGGTAAAGGAGGAGCTAACCTTTGCCTTCCCTAGTCCTTCAGTGGACAGCAATAATGTTGGTAGACTTTCTTCAGTCTGTATGGTTGGAGGTTACACCTGGTTGCTAAGTACTTTAACTGTAGAGTTGAGTATTTTGTGTATTTTTTTTTATTTTTTTTATTATAAATTAATTGTCGTTCTGTTATGTTATGCAAAATCTAGTGAAATCAGTGGGGGTGAGTGTAACGAGGTTAAGATTGTTTTGTTTCACTAGATTTTCTGGTTTATGCATTCAATGCTGGTCTATAATTGTTTAAATCAGTTTTTGTAAAATACATTAAAAAAGGGTCTGTAAGGAGGTGATGGTTTCACCTTTTCCCCCCCTCTCTGTTAACAACGAAATGGTTCAGTCCAGGCAGCCATACCTGATGTATTGTTCTTTTAGCGGTCTTTTCCGTCTCTCTCCAGAATGGAAGAGGTATGCTATACTCCATGCTACAGATTAATAGTTAGCATTGGTTGAAAATAAGTCACACACAAAAATACACAATGTTTAAGTTGTTTTTATTAGTTTTTTTTCATTACTTACAGATGTAAGATCATATAACATTTTTCACTGACGTGAATTGGCTTACTTTGGGATGCTATTTTTGTTGACAGCGTTACTGATGTGTGAGCTGAAGCTGTTGTGACGATCTGTCTATATAAAAATATATTCTCTCTGCAGGTATGCACTGATAAACATGTTTTATGTTGTTTTAACATAAATATTGTCGCGTTACATGCGTTCTTCTTTATAAGTTGAAGGGTAGTGTCGTCTTCCCGTTTCTGTTCCCTTCCCCCCCTCTGTCCTTCTTTTCCGTCTCTCTCCAGAATGGAAGAGCGTTACTGATGTGTGAGCTGAAGCTGTTGTGACGATCTGTCTATATAAAAATATATTCTCTCTGCAGACCCAATTCAGCGCTCTTCTGTTGTTATTTACTCTGATACTCAACACAACGCAGACCACAGAAGTATTCGGTTACACCTGCATGGAAGTTTATATGTATGCGCGAGTGTTTTATGGATGTGTATGCGCGCGCATCGAGTTTATATGTACAGGTCCTTTTAAAAAAACTAGCATATTGTGATAAAGTTCATTATTTTCTGTAATGTACTGATAAACATTAGACTTTCATATATTTTAGATTCATTACAACACAACTGAAGTAGTTCAAGCCTTTTATTGTTTTAATATTGATGATTTTGGCATACAGCTCATGAAAACCCAAAATTCCTATCTCAAAAAATTAGCATATTTCATCCGACCAATAAAAGAAAAGTGTTTTTAATACAAAAAAAGTCAACCTTCAAATAATTATGTTCAGTTATGCACTCAATACTTGGTCGGGAATCCTTTTGCAGAAATGACTGCTTCAATGCGGCGTGGCATGGAGGCAATCAGCCTGTGGCACTGCTGAGGTGTTATGGAGGCCCAGGATGCTTCGATAGCGGCCTTAAGCTCATCCAGAGTGTTGGGTCTCTCAACTTTCTCTTCACAATATCCCACAGATTCTCTATGGGGTTCAGGTCAGGAGAGTTGGCAGGCCAATTGAGCACAGTAATACCATGGTCAGTAAACCATTTACCAGTGGTTTTGGCACTGTGAGCAGGTGCCAGGTCGTGCTGAAAAATGAAATCATCTCCATAAAGCTTTTCAGCAGATGGAAGCATGAAGTGCTCCAAAATCTCCTGATAGCTAGCTGCATTGACCCTGCCCTTGATAAAACACAGTGGACCAACACCAGCATCACTGACTGTGGGTACTTGACACTGGACTTCAGGCATTTTGGCATTTCCCTCTCCCCAGTCTTCCTCCAGACTCTGGCACCTTGATTTCCGAATGACATGCAAAATTTGCTTTCATCCGAAAAAAGTACTTGGACCACTGAGCAACAGTCCAGTGCTGCTTCTCTGTAGCCCAGGTCAGGCGCTTCTGCCGCTGTTTCTGGTTCAAAAGTGGCTTGACCTGGGGAATGCGGCACCTGTAGCCCATTTCCTGCACACGCCTGTACACGGTGGCTCTGGATGTTTCTACTCCAGACTCAGTCCACTGCTTCCGCAGGTCCCCCAAGGTCTGGAATCGGTCCTTCTCCACAATCTTCCTCAGGGTCCGGTCACCTCTTCTCGTTGTGCTGCGTTTTCTGCCACACTTTTTCCTTCCCACAGACTTCCCACTGAGGTGCCTTGATACAGCACTCTGGGAACAGCCTATTCGTTCAGAAATTTCTTTCTGTGTCTTACCCTCTTGCTTGAGGGTGTCAATGATGGCCTTCTGGACAGCAGTCAGGTCGGCAGTCTTACCCATGATTGCGGTTTTGAGTAATGAACCAGGCTGGGAGTTTTTAAAAGCCTCAGGAATCTTTTGCAGGTGTTTAGAGTTAATTAGTTGATTCAGATGATTAGGTTAATAGCTCGTTTAGAGAACCTTTTCATGATATGCTAATTTTTTGAGATAGGAATTTTGGGTTTTCATGAGCTGTATGCCAAAATCATCAATATTAAAACAATAAAAGGCTTGAACTACTTCAGTTGTGTTGTAATGAATCTAAAATATATGAAAGTCTAATGTTTATCAGTACATTACAGAAAATAATGAACTTTATCACAATATGCTAATTTTTTGAAAAGGACCTGTATGTGCGAATGTTTATAGGTGTGTCTGCATGGAAGTTTATATGTATGCGCGAGTGGTGTGTCTGCATTAGGGTGACCACCTGGCAATAGATCTGTTGCGGGACAGTAGATGTGATTTTGCGGGACAATGCGGGACACGTGTGAGACAGATACATTTACTACTGTTATGTTATTTAAATACTGATTTACATTACATCCGTTGTCTTGTGTGCCGATTTATGTTTCTGCCGATGGATGCCCATTGCCCACACTCCAAGTTGCGCTTCTGGCAACATTAAATCCAGGAGAGAGTATAAGTTTTGAGCTTGCACACGTAGCCCTAATGTCTGATCGAGAGAGAGCGCGCATCTGTTTTGTGTGAGAGTGAAGAGAATCCTGCAAACAGAGACATTTGTTGCATTCTCGTATTACAAGAATGCGCTCTGGACACTTTTCATTAAAATAACGCCATAGAAACCGCCTCAAATGAACTATTAAAATTAGAAGAAAGTCGTGTCTGAAAGCTGCAACCGTTTTTTTTTTTTCAATGAAAGGAGAATATCGTGTTTTTCCGTGTGCGCTCCACCATTTCCGTCGGTGGTGCTCGAGCCCTTGATGAGGTCCGCACATCCTTTGTGCCGTCCACGCAGTCGTCATCTGCGGAAAACTCCCTGTCTACGACTTTGTGGGTTGGTTATTTTCTTAGCTAGAACATGAGGACTGCGCAAAAGGGGTTTTAAATGCCAGTCAGTTTTTAATGTATTCCTTATTTTGGTATTTCAGTTTCTGGGATGAAAAAAAAAACATACAGAATACATAATTGAAATGCCGGACGCACCTTACCTCTTGCAGGAAGCGGTACAAAGCTCCCAATTTCGGGACGGTCCCGCAAAATGCGGGACGGGTGGTCAGTGTTATTTTATATTTTAATTTTAGTCATTTTAATATTTAAACTTATTTATTATTTGCCAAAGCAACATTTGTCACCTAATATTTCTACTTTATTTTATTTCAGCTTGATTTAAATTGACAAACAAATTTAATATAATATAATAATTTTAGTTAACAATAGCAACACTGTTAAGAGCACATTATACTGCACAGTATTGTGTGCATACTGAAAATGGGCATTCTGTGTACTGTATATACTGTAGGAATAGTAAGTATATTACAAATATTCTCTAAATATTTGAGAATGGCCAAAATATGCTTCTGCGTCCTGTGGGATGTTGCAGTCATCCACTAGGTGGAAGTAAAGTACAGCAGAACATGTGCCTCTGTTGCTGAATGGAAATAAGCCACATGAAGGTTATTTTGAGGAGAAACTGTGTTTTAGTAATTATGTGCAAACAGTACGTGGAAATTGAAATGAATCAGATCAGAACAGTTGAATTGCAGGGTTTGCATCTTAATCAAAACACAGAACAAAATAACATGTTGGTGGATGAATTACAAATAACAAGAACTCCCACGATGCCTAGTACGGACCTCTGACGTTAAATACCAGACTAAGACGCAGTATAACTGAAACAAACACACTCACATATATGCTGTAATGGGTTATGTTATGGGTATGCTGTTGCCTGACAGGAGTGGTGGAAACTTGTCAGAGGTGCTAAATATAGCTGCTGTCCCTTTCCAACGAGACGCAGTGGACACCTGTCACGCTTACCCACAATGCTTAACTTTCACTTTACACCACCTCCCACACTCTTCCTTTGGCTTCAGACGTCCCAGCTGTTCTCCCCTTCATCTCAAACTTCAAAGCAAAAGAGAAGGAGCAAAAATGAAAGAGCATTATACCGGGGAAAACGCACCGATCCTGTATCTATCAGTCTATTTGACAACCAGCGAAGGGAAAAGCGCATTCTGTCGGTATATAATGCAACATTGCTTAGCGACAAAAGGAAGCATATGCAGACATGCTGTACATGCTATACCATTTCAAATCCGTAAGTGCCCATCAAAGTCATTAATTCAAAAGTTGACGAGAGGCGTCTTCCCACTTCTAAAGCAGGAAAAGATGGCTAATTGCTTCCTCAGAGCAAATCACCTCAAACATACCCCATAAAACTGTCACATCAAAAGAAATCACAGTAACAAGTAAACACAAAAATTACAAGGCAGTGAAGCTTTTAGTAAACCCATAACTACATATGTTTAATCTCTAGAGTTCTTCATTAACATGAAGTGACTCCAACAGAGGGAATCGACAAGAGTTCCAAGAAACACATAACCCCTAACCTTTCCTGAAATGCAGAAGCTTTTCACATGTTAATAAGGTCTTAGTGGGGAACAGATAAATCAAAACTTATTAGATGGTTTAATAGCTTAAACTGAAATGGGATTAGTGTCAACACATTCCAAGGAGCTTAGTAGCACCTGCGCGGGGCTCGTGTAAAAGCCTTGAAACGTTTCTCGCAGTCTCGATGCGCATTCGATAAGAACAATCTAAAGCAAATTGGATCATTTACTGAAGCAGAAGCCACACCGTGTTTGTGAACACTACATGCTTCCTTCACCCTGAGCTCAGGGCTAATAACAGCTTCTCAAATTACCTCTCAGCTCTGCGTTCATAGCGTGGTGATCATATGGCTCTGATTCCAGGCCATGCTCTTGATGTGAAGGTCAGCAGTGTGACTGACAGCTTTCTACTTTGAGCTGTTAAAGATGATAGGCAAACTTTCAACACACACTTGCTTGTAACTCCATTAATTTATTTTGAGTGGCATCAACATTGGTTCCTAATCGAGCAACGGCACAGTTGTACCAAACGTGATGTCTCATGTTTCTGAGCCCTAACGTGCATGAAAACGTGGTTTGATCCAAGTGAGAAGATGCCTGCCATGGCACATGCTGAATGAAGCATGAGTCTGGTACACAAGTCTTACTGTCGTAGCTGTCAAACAGCCTGCCAAAGAGAAATCAGTGCATTTGTTATTAGCATTATTTTGTCTCAGGATAGAATATGATCTTCGGTTATTACCAAATGAACAGCCTGTGAGATGTTACAACAGAATGATGGCATGATTTTATTTCAGGGACAATTCCCATGGAGAAACCTGAGGTTAAGTGCCTCCTCAAGGGCACAGTGGTGATGGCTTTTGGCTCGCTCCTTGCAGCGAATGAACCACAGAGGCCTGTAATACACAGAGAAAGTTATCCGATAGCATTCCCATTCATCTCAATTGCAAACGCTCGGCTTCTGTAGCACATAACCCCCTTGAAGTACGCAGCCTAGAGGATGCCATCTTTGCTTGATGGGCACTCTGTTTCAGAAACATGTGACTGATCACTTCATGTCGTGCTTTTAAGAGCCCTGCAAATATAACTGCTCCCTTGGAGAACATTTTCTATAATATAATGAAATATTTGTGTTGAATATTGTGTAAAAAACAGTCACTTTAAAAGACCATCAATAGAGAAACATGCTTTTTGACAACATAATGATGTAGTTATGACATCCACCAGCAGGAATAAACAGAGCACAATAGTGACTAGACACTTCTTCAGAGGCCTTGGTTCCAGAAGTATTTTTCCCATTTATTTTCTCATTTAAACACTTCTTTGATATAGTTCTTAGCCAAAAAAAAAAGAGAAAAAGCTCTGAAATCAATCATAACATGTTTTGAAGCAATTCTGAAGCATGATTTTGCAGAATCAGAATAAAAAGTCAAGACTTTTATGAGGGAAAGGACTATAATCCCATGAAACACTGCAAATGATGTACTCAAATCAGAAGGAACGAGACAGTAGGCTATATATAATATAATATAATATAATATAATATATTAATGTAATATAATCCACAAAAATATTATTTAGCACAACTGTTTTTAACATTAATAATAAAAAGAAAAGTTTCTTGAACACTAATTCAACATAAATGATTTCTGAACGATCATAATGATGCTGAAAATTCAGCTTTGCCATCACAGGAATAAATTAGATTTAATGGCAAACTTAAGGTTGGCTCGAGAAAGCCTAACCTGAAAGTAGGCTATGAGGCAGTTGTAAAATCTTGAAGTTTGAAAATTTAGATAGATAGCCTAGATGTTGATAGCATGCTGCTAGCATTTTGTAGCACACTGACAAAGTGATTTAACATGTTGTTAGCATGTTTCTAGCATGATTAGCATATTGATAGCAAGATTAGCATGTTGCTGACATTTTTCTAATGTGTTTAGCATGTTGTTAACATGTTGCTTGTATGTTTTAGCATGATTAGCATGTTGTTAACATGTCACTAGAAAATAGTTGTTTAAAAAAAAAAATTACCGGGCCCAAACTTTTGAACAGCTTAGAATGTATAGAAACTGACTTGATTATATCATATGCTTCATGGGAGTTTGACATTATATTTTTCTCTTATGGGTTATTTATGGGTTGTAAAATTTGGCTATTAAATATAATGTTTTTGAGTGATGTTAAAATTGCACTGGCTGATTACTTCAACAGAAGCATATAATATTCATTAATAACCTCCAAGCTCATGGTTCATCTGTCTATCAAGGTTTATACATAATCGTTAAAAATCGATTTCTCTATGAAGAAAATGAATGGGATTTTTATTTCCAGAACCCAACCCTGGAATGTTCCCGTTACAGGCCCTGCATTGTAACCACTACAACAAAACCCCATCACATTACTGGCTATCTGTTAAATTGTGTGTAGCCTATGGAGTGCATACATTATGCATGGTTTCACAGTTTCCAGGATAAGTGCGCATGTCGAGGAATTGTCAACTTTGTGCACTCCAGCTCTTTGCAGACAGTGTACAGAGTTCATTATAATATAAAGATCATCCTGACTATGCCGATCGTGATATTAGCCGCAGGATAAATGCGGTGTAGCTGCTTTCCACCCCTACTCCCACATTTCTTCGCTTTCCCACAGCGCCGCTTACTCTTTCTTAGCGTGCTCAGATCGGCCGCAGCTGTTCGCGTGGGTCTCCACCCTCTCCAGCAGAGCTCCATTACATAACGTTACAGAGTGATTGATTGAGCTCTCAGATTTCTGCACACTGCCAAGTGTCCATACTCTCTCTCTCTCGGTCCAGTCTTCTGCATAAACTTTCCCATCTCCCGTCGCTTTCTTACCTCAATCTATTCTTCTTCAGAATAGGACAACGAGGATGCAAAGCAAATCCTGCAGAAATAGAAATAAGACAGTCTGCTGGTGGGGCACAAGTGCAAATCTGAGTCATCCAGTTTTATGAGCTTAATCTCATTCATGTCACAACACGCACCAAGCTGATGAAATTACATGTATTGCACTTGCAGCACTCTTAGCAAACAGAAAGGTCTCCTGAGGAGAACTTTTTTTCTAGCAGTGTTACATTTCTTGCATTGCTGCTCACTCACTACTGGGTTTTTTGCAATGGCCTGGAGTGTTACTCAATTCTGATATGTGGCCAGACCATTAAACATCTGTTATCATCTTTTTTCTACTCTTATCAGATCAAATGTTTGAACATTACTGTGCAGCAGAAGAAAAAACAAAACAAA
Organism: Barbus barbus; assembly: GCF_936440315.1. Classification (NCBI taxonomy): domain Eukaryota; kingdom Metazoa; phylum Chordata; class Actinopteri; order Cypriniformes; family Cyprinidae; genus Barbus; species Barbus barbus. The sequence goes on from NC_136718.1 coordinate 20,551,169, forward strand.
CAGACCTTGCAAGAGAAGAGAGGGGGAAAACTTCTGTAATGGGTTTCATGGGGATAGTGAGCCGTTCTTTCTTTGACGTCACATCATTGAACAGGAGACAAGCTTTATTGCTTTTTAGGGACTGTTACGGCACTCAAAGGTGTAGAGAGACATGCTCACTCTTAATCAAACTTTCAGAAGATTGTCATAATTTACCTTGAGAGGTGACAGCTGCTAATTAATATTCAGTAGTGTGTGCGAAGGCAGCAATGCTATTGCTTTAGCTCATAATTAGAGGTAAGGATTTGAATCTTAAATTAAAGTACATTACATTTGAGCACATAACTCATCCGGCACTGTTTGTATTATATGCACATGAGCAATACTTCAATTACCCAGATAGTTGTACATATTCAGGACATCAGACAACTTTCACCCAGCAGATCATAAAATGTCCAAAAAAAAATAAATCTCATTATCTCAACCATTCAGGGACCAGAATATCCTATTATGTATAAGGTTTCTCATACTACCTTAGAGTTAAAAAAATAGTTGACATAAATTGAAAAATAATAAACAGTACTTGATTAAACATGGATTATGTAATTAGATTACCAAAACAAAGTACTTAAAATTATTAAATTTCAAAATAGTCAAACTAAAGCTACTATTTATTAATAAAATGACTACATATTAAACATTGGCAGTAAAATATTCAGAATTTATTGATTCTCTGATGTCAACTAATGGTCACATGCAGTTTGTGATTTGAGTGATGTAAATGTATTTTTTATTATAAAATATGTTTTTTATTTTACAGTTTTATTATACATTAATTATTAGATTTTCATCAATGCACAAACCCCCACAGTTACTGCATGAACCCAAGTTTGGGGTCCTTACTATTGCTGATAGATGGATAGATGTAATATAAAGTTTCAGTTATCTTTTGATTTATGTACTCATTTATGTATTTTACTTGGAGGCATGACCTTTGTGTTGGGAGTATTGGGTAGTATCTTTATGGTTTTAAAAAGAAATTCTGTAACACTAGATGATCTCCACAATTATTTTCAGATATAGTGATGATGACACACAAGGAAAAGCTTACTCCGAGCCTCACTCTAAAACTTCCTGCTTGAGGTTATAGAACAATACCGCAAAACCTGGGGGGGAAAAAAGGGGAAACTCATCTGGAACATCTTTGAGTTGCAAAACAGCTCTTAGGACTCTGGATGTGAGACTCATCCTGCACTTCATTTAAAGCTGAATCTTTGAAGTCACTTTGTTTCAAATATCTAAAAATGCCTGGCTGTTCAATATTTAGTTTCTGTTGATTTGTCAAAAACAATCATCACAATATCATCTGTATTTTTGTTGAGCCAAAGCAGATAAAATCATAAGGACCTCTTCCATCTGCAAATGGTTCTTAAAGTGTGTAATTTTTTTCTCCATCAGCAGCAGCAAACAGAATTGGAGAAAAATCTTTCATTATCAATAAACAGGTCACGCCATTTTGTCCATCCCAGTTGGGCCACCCAAATAAACACATTTTAATTGGTGCTGCTCATTTGGTGCAGAAATGACACACTCCACATACAAAGTTGATATTTTTCAAAATTTGCCAAAAATGTCATGTAGTGTTAATGAGGTTCACTAGAGAAAGATCTGAAGATTCCTGCTCACTAGAAATGCATTTTCATTATTTTAATATTGGCATCAGCACAGCTTCTAACAGCTCAGACCAGCTTTGTCATCTAGTCAAAGAATCAACCTATTTCTTTATTAGTACAGTATTGATTTAATCTAATTCATTTGTTGCTCTCATGATCTTCATCTGCTGCATTAGTTCCAGTTGTAACAGTTACAGTCCCCTTTGAATGTCTTCAAAGTCACCATGGTAGCAGGAAAACCTGTTCTTCATTTGATAAACAAACAGGCCCAGGCTAGCCAAAAAGCATCCGACCATATCATTCAAGATTAAAAGCAAACAATGTACATAACACAACAGAAAATGTGTTGTTTACTTTTTCAACATATCTTTGCTAACAGCTAATGCTAGTCAAAAATAATCACAATATCTTGAATTCAACTTCATCTGCACAACAAGCTTGCATTTTTGTGCACTTACACAATTGTAATAAATTATTTTAAAATTAAATTTTAACAATAAAAATGATTTAAGTATTATATATTTAGTTTAAAGTTCATAAATGCAAAAACTAGCTTTAAAGAGACAATTAGCTGTAATGAGTTATGTTGAAATCAGTTATATTTTTAATAAATAAAATGATAATATAAAATGTGTCTTTTTTTAATATTAAAGAAAAATATTAAATAAAATTAATACAATAAAAAAGTGATATTAATATATACATATAATGCAAGATTAATAACACTTTTTATTCTCCAAAAAAGACCTCAAGAACTGTATACAGCCAAAAATCATTCTTGATAGAAAAACGTTCTTTGCTGAACTCGATAACCTGCAAAAAAAGCATTAATGAACCTTTCTTTTTAAGAATGTACAGCCAAATGCATGCACAATCATTCATAGAAGAAGCAGGCAAATGGCAGAGCGCCTCTATCTTCTGGTTGTGATTTGCTACAGTCATTATGGCATTAAAGCAGGCTGGAGGGTTGGCCACGGCCTTTCTTGGAGCAGGAACATCAGCATCCTCACACTCTTAAAATGGAGGGGAAACACAGAGAGGGATATTCGGCACACGGAAGGATAACATTAACCATGATATGCAAGATAACATTGGCCTCTAGAACAGTATTTCTGTCTCCATCCAACAGCTATTACATAAGTTACTCTGAGTGCTGCTATACCTTCTTGCTAGTGCTGTTCGTATGAACGTTACTGTACTGTTCTGCAAATGCTCTTGGGATCAAATCAGTTGACCCTTAGTCCTTGACCTTCATCCATTATGGCTGTATTTGTTCAGAATCCATAGGATGAACGGCCAGCAATCAGACTCATTTGAATCAGCCGCACTATCGCTCCAAACTATCAGTGCTGGACAACAAAATTAAATACAATCTGGTGTAGTTTCAGTCCAAAAGCAGCTAATGCTGGCTCTCCTCATACATCTGGGCTCCATCACGCTTCTCTTCTAGCCATGTGGGAGTGTTTAATTTCTCTCTCTTTCTCTGAAAGAAAAAGTAGTAAGAACGTCTCACTAGATCAACTGGTTCCAACTATACAGTAAGACGATCTTGCTGTGACCGATGTAGACACAGACTATAGACAATGCGGCTAATTCGCATGAATCTTTACCCTCCAAATTTTCAGGTTAGGATGGACCCATGTTTCCTTTTTATGATCTATGTTGAATGGAATTCACAAAAAAAACAAAAATCTATTGACCAGGGCCCGTATTCATAAAGATTCTAAGAATCCTCTCAGAGAGCTCCTATTTTAGCTTAAAAATTTCTAACTAATCTTATCTTAAGTGATTCAGGACCAATCTGAGAGCAACTCTGAGCGAGGAAAAGACAAAAACTTTTATCTTAGTGAGGAGGCGGGGCTGACCCTGTTGCTAGGAATGACACAGTCTTCTGAAGACTGTGATTGGTTGGTTGTCAAGAAGGAAATAAAAGAGTGCTTTTAAGAGTAGGGTATATTATAAGCCTTCACTTTGAAATTACAGGCGTAATTTTTCCTCTCGCCCCTTCTCACACACACATTATATATGTATATATATATTATTTATTTTTTATTTACAATGCTGTCATACTTACCGTGTTGTATAGGAAATTAACAGAGACATAGCCTAATAAGTGCTGTAACAGCCCCAAATCATCACTGCTGCATAGTTGCATTTTTCCAGTTGCCAAATATGTTAATGTAGTGATTACGTCCATTTCTGGCACTATGGCATTTCTGCGCGGTGTCTGAGATGTTAGCGTGTCTCTAATAAGATCGGTCACAAACATGATCCCTAATGTGTAGCGTCTTATTAACTCACTGTCATGCATTGTGTGCAACACATTTCTTCTCCCTCTTCAGGTTTCGTCCATTTTCTCCACTGCTAAAGAAACTCTTAAGCCCCTTAAAAGTCCTTGTCCGTACTCCTATCAATTTTGGAACTTAAGACCTCTTTTAAGGGTTAAGATGCTTTCTGAATTGCTTTTTTCTTTACTAGGATCTTTTCTTTAATTTTAAGAGGAAACACCCACATTTCTAAGAATTGTCTTAGAATTTTGTTACTAGGAGCAACTCTTAGCACGAAGATGTTTCATGAATACGGGCCCTGGACATATTTTTTTAATAAGGTGCAATTTACAACAAACTTAATTTACATAAACAGATAGGGAAGCCTTTTTTCCACCTCAAAGTAAAATAAATAAATAGAATAATTGTGTACTGTAAGTAGTAAATTATTGAAGATATATATATATATATATATGTATATTAGAAGATAAAGTCACACTGTTAGATAAAAAGTCCCATTGTGATTTATAAAGTTAGATTGTAAGATATAAATTCACATTGCGAGATGTAGCATCCCATTATAAGAAATGTAGTTACATTTTGACTCTCAGTGAAACAATGTGAATTTATATCCAAGTTATAAAGTCACATTATGAGATATAAAGTCTCAACAATGATTGTTGCAACTGCAAGTTAAAATAATCACATCAAAAGATAAAGGTACATTGTGTGATATAAAGTTACATTGTGACATATAAAGTTGTATTACGAGAAATACATTTGTATAAATAAAAAGTCCCAGTATGAGATATAAAGTTACATTGGAAGATATAAAGTCACATTATGAGACAGTTACATTGCATAATACAGTATATAGTTACATTGCGAGATAGAAAGTACCATTGTGAGTTACAAAGTTAGTAAGATTAAAAAGTTGCAACTACTGTATGAGAAGCAAAGTTTTTATTACGTTGTTACATAATTATATTGTAAGATATAAAGTTACATTGTAAGATACAGTATAGTCACATTATGAGATCGAGTTGCATTTTGAGATATAAAGTCACAACTATGAGAAACAATTGCAAGCTAAAGTCACATTATGGGATGTAGTAAGATACAAAGTCACATGGAGTTACTTTGTAAGATATGAAGTCACATTATGAGATATAATGTTACATTATGACATATAAAGTCATGTTGTGAGATATAAAATCACATTGGGAGATGTAATATCCCGTTATAAGATATAAAGTTACTCACAATGTAACTTTAGAACTCAACTTTATATCAATGGTTAGTGCATAAGATGGTGCTGATACCACATGCAAACGTGGTGGTAGTTTAGTGAATTCCCTGAAATATCTTGCCTAAATGAGCCAAAGCTGTCAAGTATGGTATCTACAATAAATTTACAAAGCATAAATTTAAAGACATCCTGTAAAACTTGACACCTTTTTGCAGTAATTTCGCAAAACCTTGTTGCTCAGTTGAAGTTCAAAGGTCATATAAACAATCACTGATACTTTGTTTTTCCTCGTCATCTGACGGTTGTCTCAGTGGGTGCTGGGAACGGCGTGGCCCTCCATTAGCTGAATGTGATCGCTGTGCTTGAAAATGAAACATCACTGAGGTTTTGCATGAATCAGGCTACACAGTTGGCGCTTTGGGTTCTGTGACTTGAGTCTCTGATAGCATTTCCCAAGAGCCAAACCTGCAGAGTGAGCAGGAAAAAAGAGCCTTTAACCGGAGGACTGATCTCTTCTGTGAAAAAGTCAAGCTCACTGGAGTGATATCAGTGCAGAAAGTACACCCACGTCCCACTCCAACCTAAACAAACCTATGAAATAATGAGGTACACAAGCCAAAAAACCGCTGACGCTCAATGAAAAGGGAAGAGAGAAAAGATGCAGGAGACAGATAAAAAGCAAAATTCAAGAGGGCGAGTTGCCAGACCTCCTGAAGCCAAAAGTTTAACGCTTCTGGAAGCTTAATAATGTCACCTTTCAGAAAACTGTGAACAACAACTGTTCTCAATCAGCGGGGCGGTGAGGCAGAATTTGAATTAACTTTAATTGAAATAGCGCTTGCATTTGGGTTGACCCGCAAAAGACTAGTAAATAGTGTGGCAGAGGAGTTAGAGGAAAAAACTGTGCTTTACAACAGTTCAAAAACAAGATGATCTGATGCCAAGAGTAATGAAGTGAACGTGTTAGAGTCCAGAGTACTTCTGAGCTTTAAGCAGGAAAGGTGTGTTTGAAGAGGTGCTTCAGAAACAATGTTTAAACCAAAAAAAAGATGTTCAAATGCATTTAGAATAGAAATACATTCAACGAATGATCATTACCGAAACAGTGCATGAAGAACTGTTTTTTTTTTTTTTTTTTTAGTTAAACATGAAATGCTAATATTTTGAAACTAGTTGTGGCATTTAATATTTTAAGTCTTTAAAAAAAGATACATATGATATTATGACTTTATAGATTACATCTATAATATCTATAAACTAATCTATAATAAACAAGGGCCAGTATGTTTTTTTTTTTTTGTTGTTGTTTGTTTGTTTGTTTTAAAGAAATTAATAATTCTATTCAGCAGGAAAACATTAAATTGATCAAAAGTGACACCGAAGAGATTGAGGAAACTAAAAATCTGAACAGTCTTTCGGATGAGACGTTAAACCGAGGTCCTGACTCTCTGTGGTCATTAAAAATCCCAGGATGTCTTTCGAAAAGAGTAGAGGTGTGACCTCGGCATCCTGGCCAAATTTCCCATTGGTCTCTGACCATCATGGCCTCCTAATCATCCCCTTACACTGATTGGCTTCATCACTCTGTCTCCTCTCCACCAGTAAGCTGGTGTGTGGTGGGCGTTCTGGCGCACTATGGGTGCCGTCGCATCATCCAGGTGGATGCTGCACACTGGTGGTGGTTGAGGAGACACCCTCCCTCACAATGTAGAGCGCTTTGAGTGCTTAGAAAAAGCAGAAAAGCGCTATATAAATGTAATGAATTATTATTATTGTTATTATTATTAATATCAAGTTATCTCATCATTGTACCACCCTAGTAGTTGTTTGGGAAGTCTTTGGACATGCTAAAACTACGGTATTCCTGAAGCACTTTAGAGCTTGTGTAAATACAATAGCATGTGAATATAAGTAAAGGACTTTCACTTAAGAATAAACCTCTGAACCCACACTAGCTAAAATTATTCTTCCCCCACACCACAAAGTTTCTCCAGCCGCTTCTGTTGTTCTCCTTGGTCAGTCTCTCACCATCTCAGGTGTCATTAGCTGCTCGCTCTATTGTACTTTTCTTTTTATTTTCACTGTAAGTCGGTTTACAAAACTGCCAAAGCCACAATTGTTAGGAGACCCATTGTCAAGATTCCATTGTAAATTATATGTTGCAGTACAAAAACGCTTCTCCTGAAACCCGTGTGTGTGTGTGTGTGTGTGTGTGTGTGTGCATGTTTATGTGGTTTATGAGGACACAAATTTGTATAATGACATGGGTATGACAGAGGTATTACAATATGAAGGTGGTTTATGAGGACACTGCCTATGTCCCCGTAATTCAAAAGGCTTAAAAAACATACTAAATGGTGTTTTTTTGAAAATCTAAAAATGCACAAAGTCTCCTGTGAGGGCTAAGTTTAGGTGTAGGGTTGGTGTAGGGCAATAGCACACACAGTTTGTTCAGTATAAAAACCATTACGCCTATGGAGAGTCCCCATAAACCACAAAAACCAACGTGTGTGTGTGTGTGTGTTTTGTTTCACCCTCAGACATTCTTATCGAAGTCTCTGGCAGAGTATCAGCCCTGCTCTGCCAGCTCTTGTTCTTTTAGCTTTTTTCACAGCAGACGATTCTCTCTGTTCACAATCTGTCTCTCCGTCCCTGCAATGGCCATTAGGATCAGTATTACAAAATACAGTATGAGGATTCAAAAGCGACGGATGGAAATCAGTTTAAGCGCACTGTTGCGTGACTGCAGAGAAAAGCAAACACATACTTATGTGGACCGATAAAGACACATGGTGGGTATCTGGCTTGGATCGCTCTTTGTTGACTTGCCTGACATATGATGTTCAGTATTAATGTTTTATCATCAATTAATGTAAACAGCTCGACTGAATTTGTGGAATATTTTGCAACAACGAACAGCAGCGCATTTGTGCTGTAATAAAACACATCTCTCAGAAGTGAAATCGTGTGTGCTGGTTGATCAAAGATGACTGGACACCATCTTATTCTCCTTTACCGAAAAGAAAAAACACTTTATAAATGATGTTGTGGCTTTGATGCAGACAGAATAATGCGTCCTTTGTCTTAATGACGCATGAAAATACACATTCTTCTCTCAATTACAGAATGATGAATGGAGTGTGTCCCGTTAAATTCTGTCATTCAGCCCAGCACACACTACAGAGGTTAAAACTATTTACAATTACAAGCACGAACACAATAGAGGCTAAAATGTATGGTCTAACAAAAACCACAAACGCTTCGGCTGCTGGAATTAATCTTTCATGACCAGATTTCATTTGGAACCGTGGAATATAATCATGGCATAAATTCAGATTTCTCTCCTTATATAATGAATGCACGCAGAATAATAATGACAAACCACTGGTGCATTACAAACGCTTATGAAACGGGATTGTTTCCGTGCTCCTATGCTGTATGTTAAGTGTAATCCACAACGATTTGTACAATTTAGACATGCTGTATGACACACAATCTATTGAGAGCCTGATATATTAGTAGACATAGAACATTTATGAAAACTAGGATGCAAAACGTCATTAAAAACCAACATGAGGTCATTATCATTCATACACTCTTAAAAATCACAGTTCTTTATTGGAACCTTTCCAAGGCACAGAAGGGTCTTTACAGTGGAAAAAGCTTCTTTACATTACTAAAATGTTCTTCACACTATGAAAAAGGGTTCTTTTAAGAACTGTTCAGGTTCTTTGGGGAAGCCAAAATGGTTCCTTTGTGGGATCACTGGAAAAAAAACATGTTAGAACCTTTATTTATTCGAAATATAGATAATTGTATTTAAAGTGTGGTTCTCACAAAGGTGCATTTTTCTGTGCTTAGACACTGAATATTTCAAGCATCTAAATACACAAACGTTTATGAATTAACAACTTTTCAGACATACAAATGTTTATGTATCATTTGAGCTTCATACAGTGTTGAATTCATGGTATTAGTAGATTGTCAGTATTAGCACACACATATGTAAAAATACGAAACTTGAATGTTATACCATATGTTGTTGTTTTATTTATATTTCATAATTCTTGAGGTGTGATGATAATTATGGTAAACATTTTCCATTTAAAGCTCATTCACCTGCAGGAGGCTCTTGCTAATTATTTTCTGACAGTCTTTTAATATTTATATGTTGTTGTTGTATGTATGTGAAAGTGACATGACATGTGGCCATGGTTACCCATACTCAGAATTTGTGCTCTGCTTTTAACCCATCCAAAGAATGCACACACACACACACACACCATGAATACACTTTTTTTTAAAGAAATTGATACTTCAATTCAGCAAGGACACATCAAATTGATCAAATGTGATAGTAAAGACGTTTATTAAGTTATAGATGGCATTTATTTTAGATGAATGCTGTCCATCTGAAGTTTCTATTAATAAAAAAAAAAACAATCCTGAAAAAAACAATTAACAGTTTCCCACAAAAATATTAAGCGGCACAACTTTAATAAGAAGAAGAAATGTTACTGGAGCAACTGGTCAGCATATGAACAATAGTGTATGTGAAAACGTTATGTAAGAATACTAATAGAAAAAATATTTGAAGGTATTAATGTCAAAACCATGATTACATTAACATATGACCACCTAACCACCAAGCCAACGATATCAACGCTATCCAGTAACTTGGGTTTCCCCAAAAGGTCTGTAATACCTATAGAAAGCTATCCATTAGATCTCCATTCCATTCAATATGGCTACCGCATGATTCCCCTGCAAATATGGGACCTAAATACTGCCGTCTTTGCTCACAGGCACAGATGCATGTTTGTTTTTGCCAACGGCACCACAAGAACGTGTGTTTGTGTGGCTCATTTTGATCCCCACTTCAATCTTGGAAGAGCACGTATCAGATCCATGCTGAGAGCTTATAATAGTGTGTGGTAGGAGTTCAATTTAGTTTAATTTACACCAACTCCAATAAGTCAGATTGAAACGCTCGCCTGCCATTTCCCCGTGCTGTATATTCAACCACATACAGTGAATATAAGTGGGCAGGGGGTCTTGCATGATTGTGGGCACTCAGGAAACAGCACCTCTGCCCTGGGCCATGCTGCGCTAAGCAAACCCGTAATGAAGTTATGCAGCCTTAATGTTTTTTAGGACTGCAAGCTTTCAAACCACAGCTCCGTTACTGCGCCTGGCAGCTCCAATCCAGATGGATACAGTAAAAACAGAGAACTCATGCACCGCAAATCAGAATTTAAAACCCTATCAAGATAAATGACCATGTTTACAAGGTAAGATAATCCCGGTGTACAGAAAGAGTCCTCTTTTTCTCTTTATTAACCAGGGCCAGATATATTTCATTTAGCTCTATGGACAAAACAAAGTCATCATCCGTTTACACAACAGTGTTGTAAAATTGGATTATTGTATTCTAATACTTTCATTGGGAACGTCGACAAATGCTGTGCAACTTATCAAGAGCCCTTCACCAAAGTTAGGGAATAACAAATTCAAATGAGTTGCTTTTCAGCATAACCCTTTTCTTAACAAGTTACAGTGTTGCTTGACAAAATATATGAAGGCATTGGAAAGCTTTATTCATTCTAGCAAATCAGTTAAATAAACCAAACAAGAAAAACAAGTCACAAATTTGAGTCCCTGGACTTAAATGCAGCTGTTCATTAATTTGTTGTTGATGCAGTTCCATGAATTAGGATGTATTCAATTCATATCATTTACTTCCTATAATTTTTTCTCCCAAAATTAGATCATTCAGATCACAATTTAGTTAATTCATTCAAAAACACTTATTGCTTTGGTGCTACAGAAATGCGTCTCTAATTTAAATCAAAGCGTTTAGCTCAAATAGCTAAAGAAATGTATATAAAGATATTTAAATATCTTAAGTATCTTCAATGTAATTAGTACATTTTTGTTAGTGGCATGAATGATGTTTATCTAATAGTTCACCCAAAAATGGACGTTCATCTTTTGAAACCTTTAATCTAAATATATATGTGACCCTGAACCACAAAACCAGTCTTCAGTAGCACGGGTATATTTGTAGCAATAGCCAACAATACATTGTACTGGTCAAAGTTATTGATTTTTATTTTATGCCAAAAATCATTTGGATATTAAGTAAAGATCATGTTCCATGAAGATATTTTGTAAATTTTCTATCGTAAATATATCAAAACTTTTGATTAGTAACATGCAATGCAAAGGATTTCATTTGGACAACTTTAAAGGTGATTTTCTCAATATTTAGATTTGTTTTGCACCCTCAGATTCCAGATTTTCAAATAGTTGTATCTCGGCCAAATATTGTCCTATGGTAATAAACTATACATCAATGGATTTGTGAACCAGTACAACTGACTCAGATGAGCATTGTGTTGATTTATTAGGCATTGTCACTTCTCTTAGGTTTGGAGTGTGAATAATTGATGACAGAATTTCATTTCTGAGTGAACTCCTTTAATGTAAACTGATTGGAAAGGCAGGAAACTATTGGCATGCAATATTGTGGTACTTTTATCATACCTATTGCAAAAATGCATGAGGGACTATGTGCCCCCCGACTTTGAATGTCTAATGTAAACTGTGGGGTATCATCTTTATACCATAATCGCATGCTTTTTGTATCAAACACACTCTCCTTCCGTTTTCAACATGGGACAGCAGCCGCACTCTCTGTCAGTCAGGTTTCAAAGCACCAGCCTGAGGCTTGCCAGTTCGGATTGAGTCCCTGTGATCCTGGCATAGGGTCAGAGAGCTTGTGGAAACAGTGGAGGGGGGAGAGAGCCAAAAGAATGCCTGCTGCCCAGTATGGCGCTCTGGCCACTCTTATCAGCTGACTGTCACACCACTGTAACTCAGCTGTGTGTGTCCTTACATACTGTACATTGGTCAGGTACTAGACACATGTGACTGTGCTCTGTCACAGTCACAGGTATCATCACTCTTACATGGAAAAACAAACACTCTGGTTTCACACTTCGATTGCTTGGTCTAAACCCAAGTTCGATTACACTACTCGCTCTGTCTCTGCAGGTCTCTTTACTCAATGTATTTTTAACATGAGACAGGCGGAAAAAATAGAAAGTGCTATTTGTTTGACTTTTTCCTCATGTTTCTGGCTCTTAGATTTTACTGGCAAAAGTGCAAAGCAGAAATGAATTCATTCACCTGATAATTCACCTTCACAAATTGGATGGGCTGATTTTATACCAATTGCAAAGCGCTATAGGAATTTTTCGCAAAAAACTAAAGAAATGTGTATTTTTAAATATTTTTAAAAGATGTATTTTATGCTCACCAAGGCTACATTTATTCAATAAAAAATACAGTAAAAACAGTAATATCATGAAATATTATTATAATTTAAAATAACCGTTTTCTATTTTAATATATTTTAAAATGTAATTTATTCCTGTGATACAAAGCTTAATTTTCAGCAGCCATTACTTAATGTCTTCAGTGTCACATGATCCTTCAGAAATCATTTACATTCGTAATATATTTGTATAAATATATTAATACATATATTAAACTATACTCATGATTTTTAGACTGACGGATTAGTCTTTTTGTCCAATTCACGGAGTCATTTGTGAATCAAACTTTACTGATTGCACCATACGTTTGTTGTTTGTTAAGACTGTCTATTGGCAAAATAGTCCAGACTTCATCATAAGGCAGATTAACAAACTTCAAAATCATTTGGTCACAGTGTTGTTGTTGTTGTTGTTTTAAATGGAAGCAGTTCAGAATGAGAACCCGATCTTGATTTCCTAACTCTACCCCAGACCCCTATTTTCAAGTAGCCTTGGGTGCAATTCCTGAGTGCACACCTAATTTTGAAAAACAACTTTTAAACCAATCAAGCAAACTAAACTCTGATGTCAATGGACTGTGAGGAGGTAAAAACACTCTCAAATGTTCACTCACACTTTGGCAGAAACACACATGATAATTTTCTAGTTGGTCTTTAACCAGTAAAATAGTAATGATGATTACTATGATCCATACAGTAAGCCTCATTCCTGCTTAATTGGCCCCATACCCGCCGGTGGGGCTTACAAGCTGTTTTACCTAAACACACTGCTGTCAGCCAAGAGCAATTACTGCTGGGACAGTTTAGGCCGCAGGAACTCAGTGGGGCATGGTGCGGCACTAAAAAATCCCTCAGCTTCAATTTAAGCTACACAAATGTTCAGAGAAACTGAGATGCCGTGCACTGTAGGAAGTTGAGTGATTATTTGAACCACACTGAGTTGCTATAAATCAAGTGATTTCAAACAGATTTAAATTTGCTGCTTTTCAATTCCTCTAGTAACCATGCACACTGTTAACTTAATATGAAATAAAATATCTAGAATTTAAATGTGAAAGCAAGCATGTAAAAATTGACTTCGGAATTGGACGTTTCCAGCAAATGTTGAGGAAGAGTAAATCGCAATGCTAACGATATGACACACTGAGATTATTACACACTCTAGTATTCCGAAATATTCCAATGGTATTCTAGGCGAAACTATCAGTTTTAACTGACCAATGGCAGGAGTGATTGGGAAACCTGTTTGAAAATAATCATTGTTTTGCAATTACAATAGACTTAGTGGCACAAACTTAACTTTTAAATTGGATAAAGAGTACTGCAAGGATGACATTTTTTGTAGGCCAAAACCCAGAAACAGTTTAGCAGTTCTGGATCCATCGTCCTGAAATCAATGTTTTTGTTTGTTAAATTTTGGTTAAATTCCTAAAATCTTTCAGGAAAAAGGTTTTTTAAATAAAGACTAAAAGAGTTGTCAGAAGCTAAATGATGGTGACTTTGAAGTCTATAGTGCAACCATAGTGTAGTTTGTTTGTAGTCTGTGTTTACAATATAACAGCAGTGGGACAAACGTCTACTGGTACAGTATGTCACAAATAGTGCCTCCTCCTTACTCTACATCTGTTTTGTACAATAACTAAGGCATCAGATTAGTTCTGCTATCTTCAAGACCGAGGAACTGCTGTAGTATCTTTAGATGAAGTTGTTTGGAGTAAAAAAAAATATTGAAAAGGTTATAAAATGATTGGTGAAACCTGACGTCTTCCTCGGGGCCTTAGATTGTTCCATTATAACAACATGGAAAAAACATGCCACAATCCATACTGAAACTGCACAACTGAACAAGAAGGGCAATTGTCAGAGAAGTGACCAAGCAGCCAGAACTCTTTGGATGAAATGGAAGAAACTGTGGATGTCTGGACAATCTCTGCAGCATGTCACAGATTTGGCCTTTATGTGTGAGTGGCTATAAGGAAGCCACTATTGAGGAAGGCCAACATGAAGTCACTCAGTTTACCAGAAGACATATGACTCTACATTTTAGCTCTTTGTCTCGAGAGAAAAGCTCAATGTTTGGTGCAATTGAAATAAAGCTCAATCTTTTCAAACAAAATCATGTCCAAGAATTCTTTGTATTCTGGAATTGCCCGAACATTTAACTGAATCTAATTAAAATATGTGGTTGGCCTGAAATTTGGATAATACCAATGAGCTTAGTCAAGTAAATTCGGATTGGGAAGAATTGGTAAAAATTGAAAAATATAATAAAAATGGGTGAAACTCTTCTTAAGGCACTATAAATGATTTGCAGTAATATTGATATGTATTGTAACATGTCTGGTAGTTATTATATGCAATATTACAGGTCCAGTTTTAATATTTTGCAGCATTTTCATTAAAACTCAAATAAATCTTGGTCATCAGAGGTTAATAAGTCTGAGGTTTCAGTCATTTTCAGACTCCAAGGGAGCGGCCTTGTTCTGTGATTCATACACCCAAACATTTACGACAGCTTAAAGTATTTTTGAAATGAGGTATAATGTAATGTACCTGGTGTTGACGTCAAGCCAGGAGTCCCTGATGAAAATTTTGCACTGTCTGCCCTGTCCCAGACCTCCAGAACTGCATTTCCTCTATAAGCTGCTGATGATGGGTGCGGCTGGTGCTTTACAGAGACCTGCCTAAGGTGTTAAAGAGCTGCACTCGCTCACCGCACACACCGGCCTGTAGCATAACACTCCAGTAATGTGTTACCCTCAATCTTAAAAAACTCTTTCATGATTCAATGCTCTTTCTATTAAGCATGTGTAAAATTAAACCCCATCATCCCTGAGATACAAACGGCCGAGTCACAGAAGTACCTCGGATATTTCCAGTCCCTCTGACCCTCTCATGCTTGTGCGTAAACAACCCAGGGCAGCATGTAAGTATGCCACATACCTCTGCTATAAGCAGTAAGCACACCTGTGTACCCCTGAGTACATTGCGTCCCGCAGTGGATGAAGTGCATGTAAACTCCTATGGTTGCTTATGAACGTTTGTATAAGTTAGTAGAAAACTTGCCTAAAGTTACATGAACTCTTGTGGCTGTTTTTTGGCCTTTTTTGTGTTTACCTAATTTCAGATAACCTCAAGGTCTGTTCCAAATGCAAACGCTGAGCAAGCACCTTTAAATCAAAGTCAAAATCAACATATAACTGGCAACATTGTGCGGAAAGACCACACTGTGTTTAACCACATCGATAGCCAAGAATTCAAACAGCAAATCCTAGAGATTAAACTGATTTTTATTTATTTATTTCTGTTAAAATACTACTGCAGTGTCATTTCTACAGACAATGTAAAATACTTTGGAAACATTCTTGCTTAACTTGCAGCATCCTGACTAGGATGACACATCAACAACAGCCAACCAATGTCATATGGGAAACCTGTTTGAATACAATCAAACTACACTCTTCAGATGTATCTTTAGACTAAATTTGCTAGGGTAATAATTGTGAATGACAATAATTTAAAAAGGCATGAATGCAGCATGAGGTGAGCTAATCAAAGTATTCTGGCTCATACAACAGATAATAAAAATAAATGCAAAAATGTGTACAGTACTGTTTATTAGAACTCAGGGGGTGTTTGGAACCAGATGGGTCTCTCTCTGTCCGACCACTCAAACACAGATGCGCATAAACACATGGAAACGCACATGGTAAAGACGCGGTGAAAGAGCTCACTGTTTCCACTTTTATTTTCCACTGAATAAACAAACCTGTTAAGGGCAAACATGAGCCTCACCTTCAGAAAAGCGCAGCATGAGGCTCTTGCATTCATGAGGTGAAAACAAGTAAAAAAAAAAAACTAATTTCATACTAATTCCAGCCAAGACTATTGAATTTTAGCTTGATATGCATTAATAAATTGATAATTAATGAAAAAATGCATGCTTTATTTCTTTGGAAAAACATTACAATATACAAACATCCACAATCTGCTTTACATTTGCTACAAATATGCCTCAAAAAAACATGCAGCTATAAAGCTGGCTTTGCATTCGTTTACGCACTCCCCGTTGAGCATATGTGCGTGTGTGTGTGATTGAAAAGCAGCCATCGTGCAAAATGTTCCTCTGTACAAACTGCACACAGTGGGGTCCATACATTCATAAAAGTTCTCTGAGAGGGCAGAGAACACAACTTTACCGGCCCAACATACAGCGTGCGTTTTTATACAGCTTCACCTTTGGCTCGTGATGTGAGCTGTTTTGCACAAATAAATGAAAAGTGAATGTAAATAACATAACACAGGCATCATGTCCCTGAGCTCATAAATTACTGTGAAAAGCAGCACTTTATGGGCATTCTTTTGGCCTTTACACAACGGGCCCCCATCCACCCTCACTCACACAGAATGGGCCTCTCTCTCATTCTCCTTCCGAATGTTATGTAAGCAGGATCATTATCACCTATCTTTGAAGTGAAGTGAGGGAGGGGGCGGAGCTTCTCTGGCCCCTAGTTTCATTCTTGTTTATAGTTACTGTTGTCACAGTGTTAGTAGAATCCCTCTATCTGGGTCTTTAGTGCTTTTCCTCTCGGTTCACCACTGTAGCTGACAAACTTTCTCTCTTCCCCCACACTATTTTTCCTGTTTCTTGCACTTCATATTTCCATTTCACACTTCACAGTCTTTTTCCTAATCAAAATGTAATGAGTTACTGAAAGAAATGAAAAACAGTTTGGAAACACATTCTACAGCATTGACAAAAATTAAACATTAAATTAAAACAGATATTTAAATAGGTAAAAATTTTAATTGATATTTATTTGTGTCTAATTATGTTTTTGTGTATTTATTTGTTTTTACAATTCATGCTGTATCCTGCCCAAAACTACCACAATTCTAAAGTTTTACAAATGGTTGCCAGGGTGTTGCTATGGCATTACCCTGGCGTTCTGAAATGTTTTTAGTTTGTTGCTATATGGTTACTATGTGTTCTGGGTGTTCTCTGTTGCTGTTGTGTTGCTAGGGTGTTCTGAAAAGCTTTTAGTGCGTTGCTATGTAGTTTCTAGGGTGTTCTGAAAGGATTTTTGTGTGTTGCTATATGGTTAATAGGTCTTCTGGGTGTTCTATTTCACTATAGTGTTGCTAGCGTGTTTTGAAAGGTTGCTACAGTATGTAGTTTCTAGGGTGTTCTAAAAGGTGTTTGTTTGTTGCTATATAGTTACTATGTGTTCTGGGTGTTCTAGGGCATTTTATGGTAGGGTGTTGATGTGTGGTTGCTAGGGTGTTTTGAAAGGTTACTATGCAGTTGCTAGGGTGTTCTGAAAGGCTTCTAATGTGGTGCTATGCAGTTGCAAGGGTGTTCTGAGATATTTTTCTGTGTGTTTTCCAGGGCATTTCTATGCCGTTGATAGGATGTTCTGGGTGGTTGCTAGAGTGATTAAAAGGTTGCTACTGTATTTGGATGCTAGGATTTTCAGAATGGTTGCTAGGGTGTTATAAAAGGGTTTTAGTGTGTTTCTATGGAGTTGCTAGGGTGTTTCGGGGCATGGAAATGTCGCTATAATAACAGACCATTGTGTAAAACTCTCAGATGTATTTTAAAGATTCTGTGCCACGAACTTTGAATATTTCACATACTTTTGAAAATCCAGCGTTTAGTTGATCCCGATAAGCACTTGTTGTCACAGTTGTAAACATGATGGCTTTCTTCTTTCGTGAGGGGGTTTGGCGTCACGGCATCTTTGTTTCCAGGTGGAAAATTAAAGAACGCGACACACACGTCTCCCTGAAATCATGTTTCAACCAATCCGATGACGACTTCGAAACTCCTGAAGTGTTTCCACTTTTGTGTGCCATATGCATCAGACATTCAGCCAACGGTCCGTGGGCAAGACGTCTGAGGCTGAGACTAGGCATCTCTATGTCAATACTATGGTGTTCTGGGATAATGCTATGCTGTTGCTAGGATGTCCTGACTGTTTTTTTGTTGTTGTTTTTTTCTGGGTGTTTTCCAGAGCATTTCTATGCCGTTGATGGGGTGCTGAATGGTTGCTATGTGGTTGCTAGGGTCTTAAGGCTAAAATGCTTTTAGCATGTTGTTTTAGCAGGTGCTTGGGTGTTCTGAGATGTTTTAGCATGTTCTGGGTATTTTTATGATTGTAGGGCATCTTAGCATGTCGATACTAAGGTGTTCTGGATTGTTGCTATGTGGTTACTAGGCTGATCTGAGTGGTTGCTATGTGGTTGATTCAGAGTGTTCTGAGAGGTTTTTCTGGGTGTTTTCCAGGGCATTTCTATGCCTTTTCTAGGGTGTTCTGGGTGGTTGCTAGGTTCTGAAAGGTTGCTATGTAGTTGCTTGGGTGTTCTGAGTGGTTTCTATACAGTTATTCCATTGTAATGGCTACTTTACATATGAATCCCCAAATCTGATCGCTTACTATTTACTACTAGCACACATCTTCTCTAAAAGCCATACACTGTAAGTTTTCAGGTATCATTCATGTATGTTGCTCAAACACTGTGGATGCAAGACCTAAATTTATTACTTATGGTTAGGAGTTTGTTCAGATCAGTAAATCACAGCATAAGCAACAGTCATAGTATCGCTTGCCTCAGCAAACACCTCTAAAAATGTAGGTCATCCATAACAGGGATCATTCATGAAGATAGAAATACACTGTGTTTACTCTACAGGCGAGCAGATCTTTTTTGAGAGAGCAACGTTTTTCGGGGTTTGTGGTGACACAAGTGAGTTTATTTACGAAGCAAGCCTATTTGCAGTCTGAATTTGATTTGAATGCTTGCGGTGTTTCTTGTGTGATTTTCACCACACCTGAACAACTTCTGGGTAATGCTTCGCTGAGCTGCTGCTATCAGATGTTGCAGGCAAGTCTATGAGGATCCCATGATAATAATGTAATTAGGGAAATTTCAAACACTTAACAGTGCTTATGTTAATTTATGCAAGACGTCTTGTCCTCAAAGTCTTCTGAGGACATGATGAGGCCAGACCATGCAGCATGTTTACAGATACTAGCACAGCTTTTAGGCAACGGGCCTCACTCTGTCTATTGAGAGAGAGAAAGAGAGAGAGTGATACAGACAGTGAAAAATTAGAGAGACACAGAGAGAAAGAATCAAGTACATACAGAAAAAGCTGCATGTGGGTATCAGTGAAATGGCAGAACAGGATCCTGTTGTCAGGAGGTTTGGCAAAGTGCCGAAAGCCCCAGTGGCCACAGATTGAGGCATACTGAAGTGACAAGTCGACACTGGGGGATTTATAGAATCCTTCAAAGTGTGTGTTAGATTCCCTCATTAAATTTATTGACTATATTGACTTTACTTTTAGCAAGCTGGGGCAGGACATATCAAAGGGCTTTTAGTTACTTCACAGTTGTGACTTTATATTGTATGTGGTATAAAGTGGAAAGACATTCTCATTCTAGAAATACATTTATTGGACAAAGCTGTGTAGTGCATGAGTTAGCAAATTTTTTTTTTTTTTTTTTTTTTTTATTGAATCAATAAGGAGCAACGAAAAAGTTGATGTTTAGACATAGCATTCATTATTTCAAAGACATTCTCACCGTAGAAAACAAATATTGGACAAAACCCTTTGTAGTGCAGGATGATTTTACAAAAGACAACATTTTAAATGTGTATATCTGTTGAAGGTAAATTTTAGCAGATTTTTTGTAAGCCTTAAAGCTGACACAAAACATGTTACCAAATTTGACTGTATAAATGTACAAACAGTTCAAATCACTCTAAAGATGATAAAATTTTATTAAATTGTAAATATCTTATATTTTACATTTTATTAAAAAAATGTAAAATATCAAAAAGGAGAAAAGTTGGCATTTAGACATGGCATTCATTGTTTCAAAGACCAAACAGCAAGGAAGGAAGGAAGGAAGGAAAGAAAGAAAGAAAGAAAGAAAGAAAGAAAGAAAGAAAGAAAGAAAGAAAGGGAAATTTTAGAGATTTTTTTAAATGGAAAACATGACAAATATAAGTCTTTCTTTCTTTCTTTCTTTCTAACACGAGAAATGTACTTGAGAAGCACAAATGCATTTGATATTAAGACTTGTTCTCATCCTTTCATGCAAGACTCCATTTGCTGTTTTTTTTCTGCATAGCAATTTGAAAGAAAAAAGGCTATAATCGTCTTCCTTTCATTGCATTCATCTCACTGGGGCCAGACTGAGGCTCAGGGTAGTTTTCAAGGCACAGTTTTTCAGAGCGTGCTTTGCCAGTCCTGTCTCTGAGAGCGAGCTTTTGCACGGTCCCTAACTGAGCCAGAACGTGCTTGTTTTGAAATGTGCGGAGTGAAAGACTTGTGGAGCGTGTTTGGGCATGGGAATACAGGGGCCCCACAGCACCCCTCCAAGCGATGAAGGGCCCCAGCAACAACCCCCCCCCCCGCCCTCCCATTCCTGAGGAGAGACGATATTTCGATGTGAGCCGTGCTGTATTGTGCTAAGGAAATGTGACTAACCCCCCGTGTTTGTGCTCTCTCTACGACCCCCTCTGTGATAAGAATAATATAATTTGATCACGAGAGACTGCTCCTTGGCTCTCGATTGGTCCGGTGCGATGACATCACGTTCATAACAGCATGTTAAAGGGGGCTAAAATATATTGAGAAGAGACAGAAACAGCCTTGCTTTGTACCTTTCTGTCCCCAAGAAGTGCACAAAATGTCCCATACAGCTTACACTTTGTATGTACTATGTGGATACTGTGCCACATTCAAAACGGAAAATTTAGATACATCTCAAAGGCCACTAATTCCTATATTTGATCTGTAAAATTACTTGTTTTATTTTTAAAAGCAGTGGAGCAGACAAATGCGAAAAACGGGAGTAGGAAGGAACCACAAAGGGCCTTCTGGTGCCCGTTTGTAGCCAAAGACACAACAACACCGATCTAATTTGATGTGTTTGGCAGTGACGGGGCTGTGGAGGGCACAAAATGTACCAGTGTTCTCTCTCACTCTCAAAAACACATGAGGACAGACACACATACGTATACTGCAATTTTAATCATTAACTTGCCCAAGAAATATTTTTAGGACTGCATTCACATCAACACCAATCAAACTCCACAAGTATGATTATAAAGATTATGATCATTAGCAAAACTGTGCACAAAAACACAAGTGTTATGAGCCATATGTGCACTGTTTAAGATCAATATATATATATATATATATATATATATATATATATATATATATATATATATATATATATATATATATATATATGCAATTATATCTGTTTAAAATTTTGGAATACTTTATTATTTGTTATCTTATAATAAACCTCAACAAGGCTGGATTTAGTAGGAAATATTATTAGAGTCTAAAATATCTGTTTTCTATTTTAATATATTTTAAAATTAAATTTATTCCTGTGATGTAAAACTGAATTTTCAGCAGTCAGTACTCCATTTTCAGTGTCACATCCTTATCATATCATTCTAATGCATTTGATGCGCATTTATTATCAATTATTATTGGTTCTCAATTATTAATATTGGTTTTTATTATTATCAGTGTTTCTGATCATTTTCTTAATATTTTGTGCAAACTGTGATACTTTTTTCAGGATTCTTTGATGAATAATAGTTTCCAAAGAAACGTGTTTATTTGCTCAATTTTGCAATGTTACTGTTTTTAATTGATTTTTGATTAAATAAATGCAGACTTGGTGAGGATAAGTGACTTTTTCATAAAAATAAAAATTGACCAGTAATGTAGCCAATAGCAGACACTACTTTTTTTATTTTTTATTAAATATTTATCATATGATAACATATTAGACTAATGGACCCCAGATGCCCCTAACAAGAGAAAAACACTCATTGTTCCAGTTCTGACCCAGTGTGCCAGCAAGACACAAACACACACACAAACAGAAGCCTGTGGCCTACTTCTTCATTCTTTGAAATCAGCTTGTTAAGAGCTGATGAGGTCGTCTATTTCTGATGAGTTCTGACAGAGTGAATTAAACAGGATGCAATCAAAGTCTACCATTATCTATTCAGTGTTTTCTCTGGCTCATATTCTATTTTGGGCACAAAGACTGATATCCGGAATTCATTCCTTTTGAAGCAGCACAAAAGCATGTTATGTCGGCAATACTTCAGGATAAGAGAGATATAGTTCAAACAGGGACTCATTAACAAAATGCAGTAACAAGCATAAAATAGTAATTTACTAAATTGTATAAGTGATATGAAGTGTGCCCCCAGATAAAAAGTGTACCAGGAGTCTAATCTTCTTTGCAAATTGCACAATGAAAATGTAATATAACACAACATGAGAAGTTATTATAAAGAAATCATAAAAATAAAGGAGAAATGTGAAATGCTTAAAGAAATGCTTAATTCAAAAAAAAAAACAAAAAAAAAAAAGCAAAGAATTTAACTGTACTTCTGAGAAATATGATTGGAATTATTTCACTTAAGGTGAAGAATTAGTCCTATTAGTGGCCTAGAAATAACTTTTTTATTGTAAACACAGCAGATGGCCTTTTAACAGACAATGCTACATTGAGGTCACATTTTAACCTGCCAGGTTATGCAGATGACCCAGTAAAAACTATAAAGAGCAACAATATGATTTCTTCAATATAGGACGTGCAGCCAATGAACAAGCTACACTACAAAGCAAAAACATGAAAATTGTTGGGTTGAATCCAAAAAATGTCACTTTCATTAATGTGTGTATATGAGACAACAACAAATCAAAATATATTGACCTACAGCTTCAGTCTGAACTGGTAGCAGTTAGTAAATACATGTCATGCATCCGCGCTGACATGCATCAATATAAAGTTTAAAACAACTGGCACATTCAAAAAAAAAAAAAAATAACCAAGAAAATGTAAACAAACACTGTGTAGACACTTTGCAGTAAAATAGCCAGCCTTGTCTTACCAAACATAAATTTCAAGCCAACTTACTTTAAACTCCAGTATATTCCAGAGACTGTGAACCTGTCCAGTGGTGCACAAGTCAAAGACTGCAGTAAAATCACATAAATGTGTGGATTCTCCAGACCTGGTGGGGGCAGCAGAGAGGCTAATGCTGCTTCAGACAACAATGAACTCCTGTTGGAACTGACTTTGCAGCTAAAGCTTCCCTCCATCCTCATCCAATAAGCACCAAGTTTCCACAGACTCAACTCTGAAAATAAAGCAGATATACAGTGGTGTTCAATAAACTTGAAAGCACGAGCCAAGATATTTGCATTTTTTTGCAAAATCCATTTATAAAGAACTGATGGCATGAACTTTGCAAATTGAATCCAGCAAATATATTTTCCTTGAAAGCTCTCATTAAAAGCCTGCTAACCTCTAAATAAAACTCACTGGAATGAAGCCAGCATCAGTATCAACCTTATTTTGCAACATGGAATTTCTGTGAACGTGCATGACTTTCAATTCATTAAACCGTCATAGGTAAATAAGTGGAATTTAAAATAAGGTTAAAAAGTGTTTTAAAAAACATACAAGAATACAAACACGAGACTTCTGATCTTTGAAAATGCAAGAGGTTGTAACACATTTAGTAGGTACTTTTTATTATTCAAAAATGAGTTTGTACCGATTTTTATTTTCAACAAAGTTCATAACATCATATTGCAATATTTAATCAAGAGATGGGCCCATGTGCATCCACAGAGGTCTGGCTAAACTCCGAATATCCACTGACCCTGGAGCCGTCTGTGCTCTGTTCAGTGGGCCTGTAAAACTGTTCAAGATGTTGCCCATCTGTTCTTTGGACCATTGATCACACAGATCACTAGCTCACAGCATGGAATAAATTAAGCAATCGCCTCGATTAGACCTGCAGATATGACTCAGCATTCATGCTATTCAACAGTGGTGGAGGTAACGAATTACAACTACTCACGTTACTGTAAATAAGTAGTTTTTCGGGTACTTGTACTTTTTTGAGTATATTTTTAAAGCTGTACTTTTAAGCAAAATAATCTACTTTGTTACTTTTAAATCATAGTTAGTTACTGAGTACGCCCACAATTTGAATTGATATTCAAACACATGATTCCTGCACAAATGTGGCGAGCGCTTTATTGTGACATGAGAACACGGTCATGTAATCGCAGAAAACTGGATGCGAGCTCTCAAATAGGCCTAACTTATACAAATGAACTGCCTGTCTTCTCATTCCAATAATAAGTGTGCAGACTGTGTGCAATCGCGATCTCACCGTGCTTTTAAAGTAGAAATTATTTTTCTTTGCTCCTGGATTAAACTTTGTCAAAAGAATAGTTCCACGCCTAACTGATGAAAATCCTACTGGAAATTTTATTGGCTGTAAGTAAGCAAAATGCACCAGAAAGTCTTTCCACAATCAAAAATGCATTTTAATTTCTTTACAATGTAAGTTTATGTTAGAAATGTTTTGGAATGGGATATTTGTCTGATTTGTCTTGTACATATAAATATACAGTCTGCCTAACTGCATCACTACATTGTACAGACATTACAGGTCAAAGCCATCTGATGTTCCATCTATCTAAATAAATAGGCCTAACATACGGCTCTTAAATCACTGCTTATAAAAATTCAGTGTTGTCATATTTCGAATACCTCAACTGAATTGAGGTTTATTACTGACTGTGTACTTGTCTTTTTTGTCAATTCAATTCAGTTTGAAATTAAGCTTCCTTGTGCATCCTTGTAAGCGTTTGCAACAAAGTTACCCTATTATTAAAAACACAAATACACACAAGATTTTTGTAATGGTAATTGATCAGTATTTATATGTATATAAATTAAAGCCTATATTAAAATCTGTTCATCATATAAAGTGAATGTGTCATTTTAGTAGACTTGGATTAAACCAATTTCAAAGCTCAAACTAATAAGCTTGAAATAATGATTGCCTTAAAAAGGGGATGCACAAAAAAATTGAAATATTAAAATATCTATATGGCAGTATACAGTATGTGATAGTTTTGCCAATGGTATTGAAAATGATTGAAGTCGTCAGTTTGACGGCTTGGGGAGAATCCTCTAGTTCAGTCATGACGTAAGGACTGCTGTTTCTGGGTCCATGTCTCTACTCATTTCACTTGAGAATCCTATCTCATAGCCTTTTATGAGCACTGTTTAATTAATGTCTCATATTTAAGCCAAGCATTTAAAAATTTGCTGTGCACACTACAGTCTCCGTCTCAGACACTTATTTAAGCTGAAACACTGTCTGGCCATCTGGGATTTCAGTATGGAGATAAAGGTTAGGGTTATAATTTTTCAGTATTACATGACATTGTGGGTGTATATTAGCACAGTTTGGTATTTTCTTGGGGCGTCTGGCAGAGCGTTAGGATCCAGAAGCGGTGAAGCGTGATGTCAGACGTAACAAGCAGATATTCTTAACCACTTAACCATGAATCTGCAATGAGCAAGAGGTGGAGTGGAGGTGCACCACAATAAAACCATTTCCAACAATATTCCATTTCACTTGGAAATACATCACAACACTGAAGTCAGTTGCAACCCTCCGGTTCACGGGTATTTTGATATTGATCTTTTTCAAGGTATTGAAGTTAGAAATTTCTTTATCATGACCACTAATTCACGTACTTTGTCAATAAGATAAAAGTGGGTTTTGTTCAAAGTAGCTATTATCCACATAGAACTTTGATATGAATGAATATTGTTTGGTAAATCATTAGTGAAGTGACATACATACATACTTCCAAGTATGGTGACCCATATTCGGAATTCGTGCTCTGCATTTAACCCATCCAACGTGCACACATGTAGTGGTTACAAATTAGAAAAAAAAGAAATTAAATGTCATTAATGTGTGACCTATGTTGTGTATTAACTAAGTCTGATCTTTGTGGATAACGATTAATATTTCCTGCCAAGATTGGTATGGACGATCGATTACTTCTGTCTTTGGGACTCGTTCACCTGCTGGGGGAGGGGGCGCGCTGCTCAAACAATACAGACTCAGAAGATGAAGCAGCAGCTCCGTGCCCTGTGTCTTTATTAATTGTAATATTTTCCCTCACCAGGTATGAAGTGTATAAACTGTCGTTGAAATTCGTTTTATGTATGCCAGTGCTGTGAAGATGGCAAATGTCATACACTAAAGAGTGTAAATAGTCCGTAAATAGATGTTTAAAAAGTTCGGGTCAACCACATGAGTACCACGCGCTCCATGTGCTAATGGCGGATTACGTGATTACAGAAATGTGAAAATGGAGTGAATTTACGGATATATAATGTGTTTTGACAGTTAATATAAAATATAAGAGTTATAAGTTTCAAGTGAATGTGTTAAAAATAGAAATCAGTTGCTTCTTGAGAAAATGTACTGAATGTGTTTGTGCAAATAGTATGTAAAAAGATATAATTAATTTTTGCTAACCTGTGCTACAATTCCAGAGCTCATACAAGTAGTAGTTGAAGACATGGAACATGGTACATACATTAAAATGTTAAACAGAGTTCATATATGGGTATTGTATGCCATAAATGCATTAGTATTCATAATGTACATTTGCATTCCAAGTGTTTACTACAATTATATGTTTAATTGGTGTAAAACATAACCTGATGAGAATATGTATTTGAGTAATTTCAGATTGTTCTGTAGATTGTGACTTCTGCTAAGGCGATGTTCCTGTGTTTTATGTTCATTGATACATGAATATGCAGAACTAATTGCATTAATGAAAAAAAAACAATACAGACTCAGAAGATGAAGCAGCAGCTCCGTGCCCTGTGTCTTTATTAATTGTAATATTTTCCCTCACCAGGCGGTGAGGGTGCTACATTTTGGAGGCCCCAGCGAGGATGAATGCAGTGCGAGTTGGCTTCAAGTGACGACAGCCCGCTTCCAGTGCCATTCAGCCTACTACTCAGCCCAGGTGACCAGTGGAGTGAAGACGTTCTGTGTCCGTGTCGAGCCGGGAAAGAAAGTGCAAGCAATCTGAGGTTGATCTTCAATACCAGGAGTGCTGCAGGTTTCCAGCCAGCTAAGGACATTTCCTCTATCACTTTGCACACATCGAGAGACTGAGTAATTCATGGATCACATTGAGGATTTAAAGCTTGAGGTGATTGGAGCAGTATATGCTCTCTCACAAGAAAAATTGACTGAACTTTGTACATTCCTAGGGATCGAGTGTGAACATGCCAGTAGCAAAAGCCGGTCATTTCTTGTTTCTGTAATCGTTAGATATATAGAACGAGAGGCATTGGGGGAATTGGAAGATGCGGGTATGTCTGAGCTCTTGTGTCTAAAAGGCAAAATCTGTGAAATGCAGGAGGTTAATGAAAACAGTGATTCAGAACAACACATAACACAGACCACTAAGAGAGTGAATGTAAATCCAGTACTAGAAACTACAGAACAGGATAAACTACAAGAAGAAATTGATGCTTTACAGTTAACTTTGCAGAAGTTAATAGAGCAAAAACAGAGAGCAGTTAACCACACACCATCACACGTAGGTACACAACAGAACCTAAGCACTATACACAGTCCTTCCCCTTTGCAAAGTCTAAATGTACTGCCAGATACAAGTTCCCAGTTGCAGTTAGTGACACACAGACCAGTCATGCCCCCCTGGAACAGAGAATTCAAGATATCAGGACAGATAGGTGAACCTGGACAAAGAGATAAGCTCACCTTCTCAAGTTTGGCGCATCAGATCGAACATGGATTGAGTAGGGGAGTTTCAGAGCTTGAAATAGTGGACGCAGTGATAAGGGCAATCGCACCTGGCATGCAACTGCGTAGTTACTTGGAGGGGAAACCAAATCTGACCCTGCCTGTGCTGAGACGAATATTGAGAGCGCATTACCAAGAAAGAGGTGCAACTGAATTGTACAAACAGCTTACCTCTGAGGCTCAAAGTAGTAAAGAGACCCCACAAAGTTTCCTTGTTCGGTGTCTTGACTTGCGGCAAAAGATCCTGTTTGCATCCCAGGAGGTGGAATCCAACTTGAAGTACGACCCAGTTTTAGTCCAGAGCATGTTTCTTCACACTGTCCTCACTGGCCTACAAAATGACAATATCAGAAGTGATCTGCAACCGTACTTGACTAAAATCGATGTGAGTGATGAACTTCTCTTTGATAAATTTAATATTGCTTGTGCCAATGAAACAGAGCGGCAAAGCAAGAAGAAGCTCCAGGCTCAACAGCAACATCCCAAGCTGCATTCAGTACAGGTCAGTGAAGTCGCTGTTGAAAAGAAGGAAAAGATGTCTTGCCATAAAAGCACACAGAAACGTGAGCCTGACATTTTGAGTGAGTTAAAGGAAATGCGAACAGAAATGGCCTTACTGAAGGATCTTAGTGTAGAGGTTTCTCAAATTAAGGAGTCCATTAGACAACCACAGATCCTGCCTACACAGTGCTCTACTCATGTGAGAGATCAGACCGTCATGTCACCACCCCAACCTGCATGCTCACCTCAAAGTTATGTGCAGCCGTATGGCAGAAGAGGGGAAGCATTCCAGCGGCAACAATGGTTTCCGGCGCAGCGCTACCACCCACAATCAACGCGTGTGAGGAAATGTTTGGCATGTCAGCAAAGTGGGTTGGATGTGTACTGTACTCACTGTTATAAGTGTGGCAGTAGCGACCATTTTCTGGCTGGCTGTAGAGCACGGGGTCCAGCTATGTACAGGGAGCAGTCGTTAAACGAGACAGGGTCACGACTGCGGGACGAGGAGTGACCAGTTATGCCATGATGTCCCCACCCAGCTGCGCACAGTGTGGTATCACAGGTTCCGGCCGTAGACTACGACAATGTGCCGCCTGTAAACAAAAACTCTATTGTTCGAAAGCATGTCAAGCTAATCACTGGACAGTCCATAAGAAACAATGTAACCAGACAGCAAGACACAGAGAGAAATGGGAATCAGATAATTCTGCACGCGCTGCCTTTGTAGGAAAACAATGTCTAGTGCCGTGTTACATCCATGGGCTCCTAGTCCATGCATTATGGGATACAGGATCTCAGGTTTGTATAGTGGATGAAATGTGGAAGAAGGAGCACTTACCGAATATCAGACTGAGAAATGTGGCTGATGTAATTGATGCGCCTGAAGGACTCCGTTTAGTGGCGGCAAATGGACAGGATATACCTTATACGGGGTGGATGGAAGTGAGTTTCGGTTTGGCATTAGAAGAAAAGGAAATGAAAGAACTTGTCATACCTGTGTTGGTGATGAAGGGCAGGCAGCTTTGTCATCCTATTATCGGATACAATGTGATTGAGCGAATGCTAAATGACAATGAATCATCTCGGCCAGTCACCAGTGAATTTCTGAGAACAGTTCTCCCTAGTGAGGAACGAGAGAAGGTGCATGCTTTTATTGATCGAATTCATGCAGAAACCCCATGTGAATATCTGGTCAAAACGACAAAGGAAAATGTCCAAGTGCCGAAACACACATCGGTACAAATTGAATGCAGAGTGCAGTCTCGCCGACCAAAGGAAGATATATTGCTTATCTTTGAGCCTGATGTTAACCCACAATGGACAGAGGGGTTGGAGTTTTGTGAGACAATAGTGACCCTGCAGAAGCATACTTCTCCACACATAATTGTCAGTGTACAAAACCCCACAGATCATGACCTAATGTTAGTGGGCAAGACGGTCATAGGGACAGTACAACCAGTACAGTCTGTGTATCCAACAGCTGCTTTTGAGAATCATGGCTTACCTTCTCTGAGGATCAGTCAAATAAAAGCTGAAGCCAACCATACCTCTGATACTACATGGGTTCCGCCAGTCAACTTGAGCCATCTCAGTGAGCCTGAGAGACAAATTGTTCAACAAATGTTAAAAGAGGAAGCAGCTTCATTTTCCAAATCTGAGACTGACATCGGTTGCATTGAAAGGCTGCAACTAGCTATCTCACTGAAAGACACTACTCCTGTTGCACGCACTTACCAGTCAGTACCTAAACCCCTCTACCAAGAAATGAAAGATTATTTGCATGATCTCATTGCACAAGGATGGATACAAAAATCAAACTCACCATACGCCTCACCTGTAGTATGTGTCAGGAAGAAGGATGGCACCTTACGCCTGTGTATTGATTACAGAGAATTGAACCGGAAAACACATCCTGACAGACAACCCATCCCCCGTGTACAAGACATAATGGACAGTCTGGGAGGGAACTCCTGGTTTTCACTTCTTGACCAAGGAAAAGCGTATCATCAGGGCTTCATGACCAAGGAAAGTAGACCATTAACAGCCTTTGTAACACCATGGGGTTTGTACGAGTGGATCCGGGTACCTTTTGGCCTGATGAATGCTCCTTCAGCTTTTCAGCGCTGCATGGAAGAATGCCTGGGTGAGCTAAGGGATACTATCTGCGTTCCCTATCTAGATGACACATTAGTTTTCAGCAAAACCTTTGAAAGTCATGTAGAGGATGTGAGAAAAGTTTTGCAAAGATTAAGGCAGTATGGGATAAAGTTGAAGCCTAGTAAATGTGAGATGTTTAAGTGTGAAGTGCGGTACCTTGGAAGGATTGTGTCTGAGGAAGGAAGTAAGATGGATCCAGCCGACACCGCTGCTGTGAGAGACCTGAAAGAGAAAAGACCTAGTACAGTCGGGCAACTGAGATCAGTCATGGGCCTGCTGAGCTACTATCGACAGTATATAAAAGATTTCTCAAAAATCGCAGGACCTTTGTACAACCTGCTGAAACAAACTGAGACTAACAAAGAGGAGTGCAAAGAGACAAGGAATCAAAAGTGGAAGGGAAAAAACAGGGGATTGCCCTCTCAAACGCCAATTGTGTGGACAGACAAGCACCAAGAGATACTGGAGGGTCTGATCGACTGTCTGGTTGAGCCTCCTGTTCTCGCATTTCCCGATTTCTTACAGCCATTCGTACTTCATACTGATGCATCCAATCAGGGACTTGGAGCTGTTTTGTATCAAAAACAAGACGGAAAGCTTAGAGTCATCGCTTATGGGTCCCGAACTTTGACAGCTGCAGAAAAGAAGTACCACCTCCACTCAGGCAAGCTGGAGTTCCTGGCCCTAAAGTGGGCTGTCACTGAAAAGTTCAAGGATTATTTGTATTATGCACCCACATTTACTGTGTATAGTGATAATAATCCGCTCACCTACATCTTGACTAGTGCAAAGCTAAACGCAACGGGATATAGATGGGTGGCAGAACTTGCGGATTTCCATTTTAACATCAAATACAGGCCAGGCAAAGAAAATGTGGATGCAGACAGCCTATCTAGAATGCCCCTGGATATTGAGACAATAATGAAAGAATGCACAGAAGAATTACCATCTGATTGTGTCGAGGCAGCCATCCAATCGGTAGAAGCACCACATGCCAACCTCTCCTGGATTGCAATGATTTCTCTTGATGACACTTTGACATCCGAGCATGTATGTGAGCCAATGCCTGTGGATGAGATCAGACAAGCACAGCGCAATGATGACCACATTGGACCCGTTTTACAGTTTAAATTGTCCAACAACAAGCCAACGGGACATCTGCTTAAGACCTTGTGTGAACAAAGTAAATGCTTACTGCGCAGTTGGGACAAACTTATCCTGGGAAATGATGATATCCTCCGTAGAAAGACGAACACCCAGACACAGCTGGTATTACCTGCGAAGTACAAGCAACAAGTGTTAAAAGAATTACATGACAACATGGGACACCAAGGCATAGATCGGACAATGTCTTTGATCAGAGAAAGGTTCTATTGGCCAAAAATGCACCATGATGTTGATCAGTATGTGACCAAATGTTGTACTTGCCTGAAACAAAAGAAACCATGTAAAGAGACCAGAGCACCACTTCAAAATATTGTCACTACTCACCCATTCGAACTGGTTTCCATTGATTTCTTACATTTGGACAAATGTAATGGGGGGTATGAATATATATTGATCATAGTTGATCACTTCACAAGATTCTCGCAAGCATATGCCACCACTTCTAAATCTGCCAAAACAGTTGTTGATCGGTTATTTAATGACTATGCTCTCAAATTTGGGTTTCCTCAAAGAATCCATCATGATCAGGGAGCAGAGTTTGAAAACCAACTGGTTGCTCAGTTGAAGAAGAGCTGTGGTGTTGTGGGATCGAGGACCACCCCGTATCACCCCCAAGGAAACGGTCAGGTTGAACGTTTCAACCGAACGTTACTCCAGATGTTGAAGACCTTGACCGAAAAGCAGAAAACCAACTGGAAAGAGTCACTAAGCAAACTTATCTTTGCGTACAACAGCACACGGTGTGAAGTAACTGGATTTTCACCATTTTACTTGCTGTTTGGAAGGTCCCCAAGGTTACCTGTGGATCTGCTGTTTGGCTTGACCTCAGAGACAGAAACTGTGGACTACAAGGAGTACGTAAAGAGATGGAGACAAGAAATGCAAGAAGCCTTTGAAATTACCAGACAGACAGCGAAAAAGTCAGCAGAAAGGAATAAGAAGAATTATGATGGGAAGGTGAGGAGTTCCATATTGTGTCCTGGAGATCGTGTCCTAGTGCGAAATTTGACACCAAGAGGTGGGACTGGGAAACTTCGCAACCACTGGGAGGATGTTGTACACACAGTAGTGCGTCAAGTGGGAAAAGAAGGTCCGATTTACGAAGTGAAACCGGAACAAGGAAAGGGAAGATCCCGCGTTCTTCACCGTAATCTCTTATTGCCTTGTGATTACCTACCATTGGAGGTTGAACTCAGGAAGGAGTCAAAATCAAAGAAAACGGTGAACAAACCAAGGCTAGAAGACCAAGATGAATCTAACCCAGAAGATGAAGAGGATGATTACTACTACATACCTACGGTTCAGCATCAGCAACCTGTGGAAGAAAACAACGAGTTAGATAACTCATACTTACCTGATGTCCAGTCCAGTGAACCTAAAAAGGAAAGAAGAGGAGTTGATCAAGAGAAGACAACTGAATATGAAACAACAGTACAAATCGAAAATGAAGACTTAACTCGACAGGAAGTAGATGCGATGAATGCACAACAACCTGAAGTAGGACCTGATGATGCAACAGATGCTCATACAGCTCCAAACGAAAGGAACAGTGAAGGAGAACAGGGGTACCGATGGCCTAGAAGAGAAAGGAGACCACCAAAAACATTTACATATGACTACTTAGGTACTCCAGCATGCTATAGTGTAGTGCATCCAAACACAATATCATTTCACCCCACACCATATGAAATGCAGAACCTCACACCATGGACTTACCCAGTGCCACGGTATCAGCCAGTATATTTAAGTGCATACTGAAAAGATTCTTGAGACAGGGAAAAAGGGGGTCACAGTTGTAAGAAGACAAAAGGCTATGCAATATCCAGTATGCTCCTTTAGTGAAGGGCTGTAAATACAGCTAACATACAGGGTATACATAAATTAGAAGTTACATATTACACAGCTTCAACTTGAACAAGTAAGAAAAAAAATTAAAGAGTAATGTCGGGACGACATTTATTTTGACGGGGAGAGTGTAGTGGTTACAAATTAGAAAAAAAAGAAATTAAATGTCATTAATGTGTGACCTATGTTGTGTATTAACTAAGTCTGATCTTTGTGGATAACGATTAATATTTCCTGCCAAGATTGGTATGGACGATCGATTACTTCTGTCTTTGGGACTCGTTCACCTGCTGGGGGAGGGGGCGCGCTGCTCAAACAATACAGACTCAGAAGATGAAGCAGCAGCTCCGTGCCCTGTGTCTTTATTAATTGTAATATTTTCCCTCACCAGGTATGAAGTGTATAAACTGTCGTTGAAATTCGTTTTATGTATGCCAGTGCTGTGAAGATGGCAAATGTCATACACTAAAGAGTGTAAATAGTCCGTAAATAGATGTTTAAAAAGTTCGGGTCAACCACATGAGTACCACGCGCTCCATGTGCTAATGGCGGATTACGTGATTACAGAAATGTGAAAATGGAGTGAATTTACGGATATATAATGTGTTTTGACAGTTAATATAAAATATAAGAGTTATAAGTTTCAAGTGAATGTGTTAAAAATAGAAATCAGTTGCTTCTTGAGAAAATGTACTGAATGTGTTTGTGCAAATAGTATGTAAAAAGATATAATTAATTTTTGCTAACCTGTGCTACAATTCCAGAGCTCATACAAGTAGTAGTTGAAGACATGGAACATGGTACATACATTAAAATGTTAAACAGAGTTCATATATGGGTATTGTATGCCATAAATGCATTAGTATTCATAATGTACATTTGCATTCCAAGTGTTTACTACAATTATATGTTTAATTGGTGTAAAACATAACCTGATGAGAATATGTATTTGAGTAATTTCAGATTGTTCTGTAGATTGTGACTTCTGCTAAGGCGATGTTCCTGTGTTTTATGTTCATTGATACATGAATATGCAGAACTAATTGCATTAATGAAAAAAAAACAATACAGACTCAGAAGATGAAGCAGCAGCTCCGTGCCCTGTGTCTTTATTAATTGTAATATTTTCCCTCACCAGGCGGTGAGGGTGCTACACACACACAGCAGTGAACACACACACACACCGTGAACACAAACCCGGAGCAGTGGGCAGCCATTTATGCTGCAGCGCCCGGGGAGCAGTTGGGGGTTAGGTGCCTTGCTCAAGGGCACCTCAGTCGTGGTATTGAGGGTGGAGAGAGCGCTGGACATTCACTCCCCCCACCTACAATCCCTGCCAGCCCGAGACTCGAACCCGCAACCTTTGGATTACGAGTCCGACTCTCTAACCATTAGGCCACGACTTCCCCTCATTACATAACGCCGGCTAAAAAGTAACTAGTACTCTGAGTAGCTTTTGAGAGGAGTACTTTGTACTTTTACTTAAGTATTGTTTTGACACCAGTACTTTTACTTGTAATTGAGTATTATTTCAGCAATGTAACAGTACTTGTAATTAAGTACAAATTTTCAGTACTCTCTCCACCACTGCTAGTATGAATGCGTCACACGCGGCTTCAGCAGAGAGATCCATGATGGTGACATACAGCTGTGGCTTTTATGAGATCAGCAAAAACAAATTGGCAACCACAAACTCTGAAGTGAAGCAAACGAGAAAAGCTCTTATTGGACGTAAGAGTGTTGTTCCACTGCACTTAGAAAGAGCTTTATTTAAAGTTTGTACAGTTGAAGAGAGCCCATTGTATAATGTTACACAACACTGAGTAATTCTCCACAGGCTCGTTGGCACAATTGCTCCATTTCTTTCTAAATTGTGTCTCTGTGTTGGTGGTTCAAGACCCGATTATACGATCAGTAGTTTGTCTTAAGGGAATGCGCTTTACTACTAAGTGCTGTGTTGATTTTGGCTTGTTTCTACCCATGGGCAAGCAGAGCTATTGTATACATGCTTAGATTAGAGTGTTCCATCTTTAAGTGAAGATTAATGAGATAGATTTATGCTTTTTTTGTTTTTTCGCCAAGTGAGTGTTGGCAGATCATAAACTGGGTGAACATAACTTTTCATTACCGTAGTGTTTGAGGTACATGTGCACATAGCGATTTTTTAATCTAGTTTAGATCTAGATTTTAGTAAGAAAACATTACAGAAATGTGTTAAGATGTAGTAGATCTGTTTTCCCAGCTATCAAAAATCTATTTTGCTAACATTCCTATTAAGTTATAAAACATCATTTCTGGATGTTTTCTGAAGCATTTAAAATGTCCAGTTTTTTATGTTTTAAAAAAATTTTTCTCTTTTTTTATGCAAATGTTATGTGAATGTTCCATTTTATCATTTTGCAAACATTGTGGGAACATACAAAATGTTACATAAACTTCCAACTAAAATGTGTCAAGAAAAAAGTTCCATGAATTTTCTTCATAAGTGTGCAGTTTGATGTATCATTTAGGTCTTTCTCTCTCTTAAAAAAACAAAGGCAATTTCAAAAAGCAATTTCATAAAGACACATTTTGTATTCCTCGAAGAGCATTTCAGTTTTTACAAGAGCCTTTTTTTCTTAGTGTGAAGAACAATTTAATAACCTGAAGAGCCTTTTTCTTTCTTAAAGGTTGTTGGTGGAACCATCGATGCCAATTAAAGAACCTTTATTTTTAGGAGGTATAGCGCAAGCAGTCTTGGATGTGTTACTCACTGAAGTTTAATACCTTCATCTTTACCTTGCCTTAGCACTAAAATGCTTTTGGTTTTTTTTATGTGTTTTTGAAGTCTCGGGGTATAGTATTGTATCCACGCTGATAATTACAGAGTTTTAAAATCTTCAATAGAAACAGATAAACTTTCTAAAGGCAGTGTCCTATTTAGCCTTCAAGTTCTCAGTCCATTTCGGAGCTGAGATGGCTCCACCTCAATGCAATCCACATGGCTTTTCTCGACAGGCCACGGTCACCTTACATCAGTTAGAGATGCATTTAATGACCCAAAAATACTGACGTCATAAATAACAGCAGCAGTGAAGTGGGGTCAAGAAACATAGACATGTTCATGGAACACAATACATTTTATTGAGACAAAAACAAAAAACGGTTGCGGAAGAGAAAAATAATACCAGTTTGCATTTTTTCCTGAATAGTTCACCCAAAAATGAAAATTCTGGCATTGTTTGCTCACCCTCCACTTGTTCCAAACATGTATGATTTCTGTTTGAAGCACAAAAGATGATATTTTGAAGAATGTTGGTAACCAAACAGTTGATGGTAGCCATTGACTTCCATAATATGGAAGAATATAGTATGGATGTCAATGGTTACCGTCAACTTGTTTTATCCCTAATAATTTAATTCAATATTTTCTTTAAATATTGTAAAATATTGTTTATTATAAAACAAAATATATCATATTTATAAAATATTTCAAATATCGTTTATGGGGGGGGGGGGGGGGGGGGGGTTGTTTTTGTTTGGCCAGGAGGTTTAGTGTTTAGGAAACCTGCTTGAAAACAGTCATTGTTCAGCTTTAGCAATTTTTCAAACAATAAATTTGAAAAAATCAGCAGCTTGTAATCAAAGAGCAAATAACACACCATACAGGACTTGTCCTCATGTAGCTCTTTGTGACAAAAATCTTTATCAAACTGAATTGTGTCATCAGCATCCAGCGAGGTGAAACGTCCCTATGAACCATTTATCTGCCAGAGAGCAGACTGTTTGGAAATCATTTACGTCACCACTACCTGAACACCAAAGGTTCACGGAGACAAATATTGATTGAATTTGAGCTCTTACCGTCACTGTAAACACATGATCGATAACGCAGAGAACTGAGAGAAAGTTGTGTCTGGTCAAGCCGAACAAAGCTGTGTCAGAAAGCGTCAGAGGTTGCTGTTTGTTTAAACTAAATATTTGAACACATTTATTTATTATCATAACTGATATGCCTTACCAACCAGTCTCAATGCATACATTGAGTGCATATACATGTGTTTCCCTATTAAAAAAGTTTTACTCATAAATAAATGAATATTACTGTACTTTCAGGGAAAAAAGTAGGTTTACGCTTTATATCTGAATATATTAATCATAGCTGATTCATTTTCTTTAAAATAATAATAATAATAATTTTAGGTTACCTGACTTTTTCATCTATTTTATTCAAATAGGTTACTAAACAAAACTGTGCACTGTGCATTAACTTTCTTTTATGCAAGAAAATATTCCAAATAAAATTGCCCTCAAAAAATTGAAAAACGCCAAACTCTAGCTGACTAAATCTGTTATTTAGGTCTCCTGTGTGTAAACCGAACCACAGATAATAGTGTTTTCTAGCGCTGTGGGTTTGTTATACTAGTATAGACTATGATTCCACAACCATCAAATTATGGCCACCATGTAAGTTGTTGTAAATTGCTTGAGCTCTATATAGGGAAATGCTCACGTGACTCATCTGTCTGAAATAAATAAATAAAACAGCGTTTTAATATATAAGAAAGATAACAGCCACAATTTCAG
The DNA here is from genome assembly GCF_936440315.1 of Barbus barbus. Classification (NCBI taxonomy): domain Eukaryota; kingdom Metazoa; phylum Chordata; class Actinopteri; order Cypriniformes; family Cyprinidae; genus Barbus; species Barbus barbus. The sequence continues at coordinate 20,589,641 of NC_136718.1, forward strand.
AGTTTCATTGAGCAGGTCCATAAAAGTTCAGGAGAACATTCTGTGATGAGATTCATTTGCATTTCTTCCACATATTGGGAGGATACTTGGCATGCATCAGAGTGCTGAGAATATAATAAAAGACAAATCGCATCTGTTTCCAGACATCCAGATATGAATACTTGAAGACAAACTGTGGTCAAATGGAGCATCTGGAGTTATTGCTTTATTTGATATTGAATACTCAGTTCAAGTGTTGAAACCGCACTGTTTCATACACGCAACAATCTCGTATGCATGTGATGAGCAAACATTTTAAATCAGAATATTTCTGAAGTTCCAGAAGAGGTCAGCGGGTTTGAAAATCTTCTGTTCTGGTGACACATGGAAAATGGCTTTCTGAGATGAAAAATCTTAAAGGGATAGTTCACCCAAAAATGAAAATTCTGTCATCGTTTACTCACTCTCATATTATTCCAAGCCTGTATGACTAGCTTTCTTCTGTGAAACACAAAAGATATCGCTATGTATTGAAAGCCAGTCGTTACTCTTACAGTTCTGTTTGTGTTTGGCTCATTTATGTATTTTGCGTTTAAATATCACCCGTCTGTATAAATAAAAAAACACATTCGAAACACAACATACATCCATGGATCAGCCGAGACAGACTAAAGTGCATGTCTCAGCGATGCAAAAGTTGCACAGCTGTGTGAAATAAGGCCATCACGTTCTGCAATATTAAACAATCTTCAAAATCCCTCCAATTTCTTTCTCTCACACACACACACACACACACACACACACACTGGGACTGTGAGCCAATAACCTTCAGCAGAGTGAAATGTGTGTGTGTGCCACTTCTCTCTGTTCTTGAAACACCATATTGTCTAATGATAACCCCTGTCCATGCCAGCCTCAGTCAGCTGGTAATATATTTCTCAATCTGTATCGGAGTGGAACAGAGGTGCCCTGGGGTTTATGAGTTAGTTATTCATTCTCAGTGTGAAAAATATGTATTTATTCTGTGCAGTAAATATGTCACAGCATTATATGCTGTTTGTCCAAATACTAAGTTTTCGGTCAGATTCTTTTTTTAAAGAAGTCTCTTTATTTTGCATTTACTTTCTATTATAATATATTTATTTATTTATATAAATTATTTCTGTGATGGCAAAGGGGAATTTTCAGCATTATTACTCTTTAGTGTCACATGATCCTTCAGAAATCATTCAAATGTGCTATTTCGCTGCTTAACAAACATTTCTTATTATTATCAATGTTAAAAACAGTTGTGCTGCTTAATATTTTTCTGGCAAAACGTGATGCTTTTTTCAGGATATTTCGATAAATAGACAGTTCAAGAGAACAGTGTTTACTTAAATTAGAAATCTTTTGCATGTAAAGGTCTTTACACCTACAGTCACTTTTGATACATTTAATGCACCATTATTGACTAAAAAAATCATACTGACCTCAGGCTTCTGAAGAGTAGTGTATATAGCACTGATGTAAGACATTAGACAGGGTTTCCCATGCTGTCTGACATCTTCTATTGTGTTGCTGTCCTTTCCCTTCAGCAATCAATTGCCTTTCCTTTGAACTGTGAAGAAAAAAGGCTTGCGAGTTAACAAATGCACTTTTGTTATCAGACTTGTACTCGCCAGGGAAAGGAATGGCTGCCAAGGATTGAGGCCTGACTAAATTTTTGAAGCTCAACGGATTTGTTCCTTAAACTTAGTGGGTTTTATTCTGTGTAAGAAATCTGCAGGTGTTAAACTGCCAGTGTGTGTGTTTCTGATTATGTTATACTTTATGGCTGGAAAAATTTGTGGGAAACGTCCCAAGTTTTGGTTGTTTTTAATGTTTTGTTTTATGTGCACCAATGTATTCAAGTTCACTTCTGCAAAATCAGGCCTGTATGGTATGTGAACACACAAAAGACAAGAAAATATGAGTGCAACCACCAAACCAGGCTTTAACAGTAAATTAGAGGCATGGACATTTTTATTTCCGGTAGAAAAGAATGTGTCTCGGGTTGGAAATAGAGGTGCGATGAGCTGCCAATATCTCCTCCATTCCTTCAAGATGTTTCTAGACTGAAACCTTGATGAAGAGATCAAGTTTGAACACATTTATATCATTTGGACTAGTATCTAAAATCACGAGTCCTCCTGCAAGACTAAATGAATCCCGCTCGCATGAAGCTTGGATATGACAGCATGAAAGCGGAATAACTGACAGCCTTCAGAAAACTGACCACAGCAACAATGTTAAAATCTGGGTTTTATTATCTGAGATGAATCCGATGGTAATGCTGCGGTCAGAGGTTCGATTGAGAATCCTACAAATGTTCACCGCAAAGCTGTGAGCTATAATGAAATCCTGTGCAGAGGGAACAAAAGCAAGGCAATATGTGCAGGAATATTCATAAATCATCGCACACATGTACGCCAGTAGGTTGTTTTTCAAACTAAAGCTGTCAGCTTCTAATGAGAATAAAACATGCACTGCTTTCTCATTGTCAGTGGAGCCATTCCTTTCAAAGAGAATGGTAAAAATATTAAAGTTTAACAAAATATTAATTTAAATAATTAATTAATTAGGTCTAATAATTTACAACTTCTATTTAGAAACAAGTTCATACGATGGAGTACTTTGTAATAAATATTTCAAAGAGTGTTTACACAGAAATCTATTTTAGAAATGTAATTACAGATTTGCTTATATTATAGAATATTATTATTATTATATAAATATTACTATTTGATATTCTAATTTAAACATTACTATAAACCTCTGTTTTAAAAACTATGTGAATACTGTTAATTAATAAATAATAAAATATTTTAAAATATTTATACATGTACAGCCAGTCAAATGTTGCTGATGAAATTATATTATATAAATTGTTATAGAAATATTATATTACAGATTTTTATATATCATAGAAATAGTCATATTTTATTTATTATTGAAAATGTTATTATAAACCTATATTTAAAAATATTACTTATAATATTACTGTGATGGAGTACTTAAATATTTAAAAGGGTGTTTATAGACACTCATAGAAATATATTATAGAATTTTTTCATATTATAGAAATGTATTATTATTATTTGTATTATATAAATATTACTATTTGATATACTAATTTACAAATGATCAGAAACTTCATTTAAAAAAAAAAAAAAGTTAATATTGATAAATAATTTATTTAAAAACATTTTTACATGTACAGCCAGTCAGTTAAATGTTGTTGCTGAATATTATATTATAGAAATATTATATTACAGATTTGTATATATTTTAGATATAATAATATTTAATATATGATATATTAAAAAAATTCAAAAATAGTATTTATAATATTAGTGTGATGGAGTCATTTTTTAATAAATAAACATTTGTTAGCTTTTTGTATTCATCTAATGACAGTGACTGGATGCCATAACCATAACTATAGGCAATTTGATTTGACATGCTCCACCTTGTCCCAACATAATGCAATAACACTTAAAAGACATTTACTGTTCAATAGAACATTTAAATTCTTACAGAAATTGACCAAATGGAAACTGCAACTGAATGCCTCATTTGTAAACAGCTGCATTTAATCGTTAATAGAATAAGTCACCACATCATTCACTTGACCTAAAGTTACCTTGGTGTCATGACAGATGGATCTACTCTTTCCAACAACGACAAATGCTCCAAAAATAAATCTGTCAAATGGCTGGAAGATCATTGCTTTTCCCCGAGCACAGCAAGAGCCGGAGAGCCGAGGAAATATAGTTCCCTAAACAACAGCAAGTGTCGAAACCACACGGGAAGACTGATTGATAGCTTTAAACTGAAATTAAATCATAAAACACGTTCATTTAATAAGTTGCCAAGATAGTACAATAAATCAAGCTGCCTAAAGAACCCCCTGACATTAAAAATAGAATAAGCTTACATAAATGAAACAGAACTGCGTTATTCATTACCACAAATGATACTCTGAAAGTCAATCCCTTACTATGACTCTGAATATGGAAGTAAACAACCGACCCTCCTCAAAGACCCCAAATGTTTCCTCATAGCCCATCTGAGCTGTATGATATGCAGCGAGGAGGGAACAAAGATAAAATGTTGAGTTTCCAAGAAGCAAATCTGGAATCGTCCAGACAGGACTGCCGTTTATGGTCAAGCAGGTCCAAGATCATGTTAGCTAACGTCTGGAGAACTTGGCAGTAGACTGAGGATCTCCTTCACATCAGTGAGCCTGTCTAACAGATGGCCATAAAAAGAACATCACTTCACTGCATTCTTCTCTTCCTGACTCCCTCCTCTCATCTTTAGGAGTGCCACATGTGCTCGGGGGCTTGTGAAGGGAGCAACATAAATTGGAGTTGTCAGCCATAAACATCAGGACCCTTCAGAAGTATCATGCTCATTATGTCCTTATCCAGGGTGACTCAGCATAAACAACATGCACTAATTGTTTTGAGCTGGACTCCTGTACTATTGGTTGTTGTTCCTGCTGTTTAGATGTTAGCACATGTACTGATCTGATTATTTACATCAAGTCAATGAACACTATTATGTACTATAACATATCCAAAATTATATATATGCTATAATGTCTAACCCTAACGCTACTAATAATATTTACATCCAAAATATGTAATATAGATACCAAATTATTTTCAATAAATGTAAGGTTTCTAAACACGCATATATATATATATAAAAGAAAAATTAGGACGAGAGTACATTTTAACTTTTATTTATTGTAATCTGGATAGTATAATATGCACTGTATGTGTGTGTGTTATAGAAATTATACTAAATATAATACTTTAAAATGCTGCTGTTTTTAAATAATGAATTAAACAAGGTTCTTTTATCAGTATCACTATATGCAAGGTTTATCTTTAAAATATTTAAAATATATACTAAAGCTCTTTTATGACATCTTAACCTTCACTGTTGGGCTCACTTATACTCTGTTAAAGAGAGGCATGTGTGCTTTATTGCATTCTTTCTTTAGGAAGTGAGTGGTTTTAATGTAGGATTTGGAATTATAAGGCACAATTTCTCTCTCGACCCCTTGCATAGTGTTTTAAATTGGTACAAGTGTAATTAGACATCACTGGTATGAGGCCATCAATCATTCCAAGGCGACGGTGTATAAACCGACGCATTGTAAGCACAACTATTGAATTTAATTATTCTACAAAGACACACTTGTGTGGTTCATACTAGAAATAAAAACTGCACTAATGCAGTGCATAACTACGTTTTTGCATTCACATGAAATCAATGTAGCTAGAAGCATCTGCATTCACATCCTACTCTTGCATAAACATGAATACAAACAAAACAACACAAAAACAAAAAAGTTCTTATTTTCAATTTATTTGTAAATGCATCTGATGTATATCAAGAAAAATATATAATATTTATATATATATATGTATATTTATATATTGAATTGTTATTATGTACATTGGTTTACATTTTACAGGGGACATTTATACAATCAAAGACGTGAGATACGTCAGTAGAAGAATATCCGGTACTCTCTGATCCAACAACATTTTGTACAAAGTCTGTACATACAGTATACATACATTCAATGTTGGCCATAAGCACCAATTTCACCAAAAATTTCATGTATAGACGGCAAGGAATGCAACGCTAACTGTACGCAACCTCCGCCTGGGTGTCTGTGTTACTCGTGACGTACTTTGACTAAGTTTTAGATGAGTGGGGCTTTAAAACAACCAATTGTGCATGGTTACCTCTTTCAGAGAGCAACAGTAATGTAATTGGAGTTATATTGATCCTCCATGGCACTGGTTTGTATGTTAAACAGGCACAAACATCAGCAAAACATCCCTATACTATATGCAGACAAACGTTTTTCCTTCATTCCTACAGGACTCTTCTGGTCTGCGAGAGGTCTGATTGGTTCTGGTTTCTTCCCGCTCTACAATATCTGATCTGAGATCGGATTTCCTGACCACAACAGTTGCTAAATATTATAAGCAGAGCAGCAAAACGATAGCATAATCATTTTTATGCATTCCTCTGAAGCACATGTCAACTCGTAGAGCAAGTAAGAGAACCAGAAGAGATAAGTTCCTGTCATCACACTATACGTGTGTATACATGTGGGCGCATCTATAGGTGCCTGTTGGCGCAGTACAAAGAGCAATGAGTTGATTCATGATCACCTGAGGCACTCTGGGTAACTTTGTAGTTGTTTCCATTTGGGCTATTGTTTTGGCAAAAACAGACTGCATAGAAGAGATTGCATTGTCAAGGTTGTTACAAAGCTCTCATCAAAATCCAATCCAATTGTATAATTTTGTTAAATATTAGTGTTAACTATCAGCACCCCACTGGATATTACATGCATTCTTTACCGAACACATGGTCAGCGTGGCCTATCAGTAGTCAAGCTGTGTCCATGACTACAGTTCCCATAAAGAATGTCCTCTTTGAACTCCAGATGCGTCCCAGAATACATTTCCAAGCAGGAGGATTTGACCTGCAAGCGTCCCCTGTGCGGGAACTCGTGGTTACAACCGGTTAGCACCTTGCAATTCCAGTTTCTGTCATTCAAGCTCGTCTCGCAGAGACATTTTGGCAGATAGTCCCAGGTCAAAAGAACTGTTTGAGGCAGGTTAGAAAGGTTTGATCGTCTGTATTGACCTAGCTTAGCTATCAACTTACTGACTCGGATCATCAGATTTCTCAGATATGAAATGTGTTGCATTGCTGTCGAAAATAACTTCTAACCGCAAACACTTAACCACGAATGCCTTGGCCCCAGCTGCAATCATTTAGATTAGAGAAAGGCCCAGAAGGTATCTTGTTTTCATTTTTTCAGATGAAAGCAACCAATGACAAAAACGAAGAATAAAATGAAAAAGTTTTGTATCATCAACTAAAACATCAGGAAAAAATTCAATACTGATCAGAAGGCCCATTCACATACGTCAAATGTGCGTTTTGACTTCCGTCAATTCGCTCTAAGGTCTGTCCGGAGGCGTTTCACAGTTTGCTAGCATACAACTGAAAGTCAAGAGGAAAAGCCTCTGTGTTTGCCAATAGCTTATAATGGCACAGTCCTACCAATGATCAGTAGTTCAAATGAACCCGAGTTGTTTTTTTTTTGGTTTAGAGGAGCTAAACACGTTACACGTTGGCAAAAAGAAGTGACTTTATCGTGATTTTAAACAAGGAATGTTGATGACTGGCAGATACATCAACAATTCATACCTCAAAGTACAACAAAAATGCTTTGAACGTTACATGTTGCAAACAAATTTGTTCTCGAAACATAGAAAACAATCATGAACGCTACAAAAATACAATCTACAAAGCTTACGACATCCATGAGGCCGACGAGTCAAGTAACAGTTTCAGAACAAACTCTTCTTCAGTTCATCCGAGCCTCACGTAATAAATTAACACAGTACCACAAATGAATCTGTCTTTCTCTCTCTCTTTCTTTCTATCTCTCTCTCTCTCCATGGCGTGGGGGTTGTGTGGGGTCAGTGTGCAGTGCGCGCTGTCCTGCTGCTTCGTGGAAAGCGATGGACTTTGATGTGTTTGGACAGGTGATCGCTGCGGGCAAATTTCTTCTCACAGACGGGGCACTGGTAGGGCTTAACTCCAGAGTGAGAACGACGATGACGTGACAGCTCGTCCGACCGGGAGAATCTGCAAGAAGAATCCAGAGATAAAGCCAAATATCAATGGTTGTGCACTGATCCAGTTAATTTTTTTACTGTAAAGCTGCTTTGGAACAATACGCATTGTAGAAAATGCACTACTTGGCTTTTGTTGATATTTTGTTTTATTACCATGTCTAAAAAAGGCAGAGGGCCTTAATGCTTCAGTTTCAAGTTGTTTTGAAATCAACATGGTCCTTATTTACTCTGTACGTTCCTTGTGTTGCTCTTTGTAATCATTCATCTAAGTATACCAACTTGAGCCACCTTTGAAACAACTATCCTTTACTTTTCAACACTGCTCTGCTATCTTAGCCCAGCGTTTCTTGATCCTACGAATATCGCTTCACGCTTTCTCTAGTCGAATATCTTATTTCATGAAGAAATGCATCAGATTATAAAAGAAAAAGGCCAAAAACAACATTTATCATTGACTTAAACAATACACGCAGTGCCTAAATTAGTCAATCACTGGATAAAGATAATAGAGATATATAATAGTCAGCAAAACAGATCATAAATCAAAGCCTATCTGGATAAGACAGCTCATTACTCACATTAATAAACCATACTGCACGTCTTTTTGATCCCTTATATTTGTGATTTAGTAAGAGCAACCGTCACAGTGAAATCAGACAAAAGGTGAAAACAGTGCTGGAGTTACTGAGTAACATAATGAAAAGCACTGAATCAGAGACAGTGAAATCTATTTACTCTGACACACAGCACATGTGATGTCAAATAAAACTGTCAAACAATTGCTCAGTGTCTTCACTACTGAGCAGCAACTGATTTGAGCTTGGAGCAGATCTAATGAGCAACTATACTTAACCCAAGCGCTTAACCAAGTGCTCAGGTTCCAAAAGAAGATTTGCACCACATTCATGACTGTTAATGTTTTCTGAAAGCAAGACCCAGAAGAGGGAAAACTCACAGCTTCTTTTTAGAAAATATGGAAGCATTTTCCTTAACTCAATTTGCAGTTCTCTCTTACTCAAGCTATGCCATACACCCTGCACAAAAAGTAATAGAGACTCCTGGGAAATCAGTTGTATTACATCTCTGGTGTACAAATAACTGTCAACTTTACACCTTTATACTACCAATAGACATCTTACTCAGTAATAAGCACCTGAAGATAGTGTTCACTTCTGTTTGAAATGAGAAAACCAGGAGAACAAACTCTTGCTCAACCCCATGCCACGGTTTCATTTGAAGCCATAGGCGAGGTAGTATCTGTTTCTAATGTCCCGGCAACATGTGTAGAGTATTTGCAAGGCTATAAAAACCAGTCTCTCTCTCCTGCTTGGCTTTTCTTCCACTTTTACATCAAGCTTAGACAGGAATGGTATAGTTGTAGCTATGCTAACAGTAATGCGCAAACTTTGAGCTGAATCCAAAAATAAACCCCCTGCAGTCAGCCTGACTAACAAAACTAACAAGAAGATTCTCATTTCATTATCAAAAGAGAACACATCAGAATCTTAAGTCACGTAGCATATGTTAACTGTAATGCTAATTAAACTATGAGGCGCCACGTAGGATTTAAATTTAACTTCGCTTATCAATACATACATAAAACACGTGCATATACACCTATAAATTACTCACATATACACCTATAAATTACTCACATATACATGTATACTATTGGATGTTCAATATATATATATGAAATACACGTGCACACTAATATGAAATCCATGCCTATACATATAAACTTGACGCATACATACACCTATACAAACTCGCATATACATATAAACTTGATCCATGCATATACACCTATAAACACTCGCACATACATATAAACTCGATGCGCGCATACACGTGTATATATGTATATGCAAGTGATTTCATATGTGGATGTGCGTGAACTTTTCAGTGTAAACGGAAGGCATTTCAGTGTAAAAGGAAGCAGCGGCACTTCCGGCGGGACATTTGAAAATGCTTAATGCATTAAAACTGTGTTTTTAACAGACCAAACTCAATAAACACATTATTGATAAAGCATACGATGTATAGACAAGCAGATGAGTCCAGAATAAGAAGGTAATACTTCCAATAAGGTAATAATACCATAAGGAATACGCTTAACCTGGCTTAATGCATAATTTTAGGGGACGTCGGAAGCAAAATAAATGTGGGTGGGTCCTCCCCCAGAAAAAAAAAAAATTACTGGAGTATATTTTCTGTAGTCTGGTGCCTTTTAATTAAAGCAGTATATTTACACAAAGTGCAAATAGGCCACCTTGTTAGCATGGGTTATTTACTTCTGCCCACTAACGTCACAACATTACAAAAGACGGCTATATCTATGCATTTTCAGTGGCGTAAGGGGGTAAAGCGTGTACCACAGTGTTTTTGACGCGAGAGACCCGAATTCGCGTCCGCCTTTGGCTGAAATCGTTCTTTTCCCTTTTCACATCTCTTATTACATCGGAAAGGCATTTGTTTTCAATAAAAATAAAAATTAAGGAAATAATTTAAAAGTTTAAATAAAGTATCGGGTAGGATTAGGTGTATCTGAGCTCAGATGCTTTACTTTGCTGTGTCGTGGGAGTGCAGCAGGAGCGAGTAACTAGTGAAAACACAGAATGGGGTTTCATTTATATGGACTCTGAATGAGCCAAGTGCAATAGAGTTGAGGAAGCTGCAGTGTGGAATTCAAGGCTGTAGCTAAATGAAGTTTAATTTATTAGGGCATTCTTCATGTCATGTGGAATGGATTTGACTGACGGCGCTCTGAAAAGTGCTCAGACATATTCGCTGAATTAGAGACGGTAAAAGTGGATGGGGGTCCTGTCCCACCCACATACAATGGTTCAGACGCCCATATACACGTTATTAATAAAATCAAACTATGTACAGTATAGCATTTATTAATAACGTGTTTATTGCATTTGGTGTTTTAATGCATTAAGTCACAGCGTTTTAAAATGTCCCGGCATCTGGAGATTTGCCTAGTAGGCACACTGACTGAATATATTGGAATACATTTTGCCAATATCTCGCCTTAGACAATACTTCTAATATTTCCCTTACTGTACGTACAGTACACATGATTTTTTTTGCATGAAAAATTGGACTTATTAAATTGTGTACAAGGGATGTATTCGCAAAAAAAATTGTGTACAACGGATGTATTCGCAAAAAAACTCACTGTAAATCACTATATACATGTAATACAAGCTTTACAGTATGACAATATGTTATTTTAAAAGTAATTTTAATTAAAAATACATCATTTATAGGTGTATATGCATGGATCAAGTTATATATATATATATATATATATATATATATATATATATATATACGCAAGTTATTCACAAGTATGCATTCATTACTACCATAATATGTATTGGTATGGATTTCATATTAGTGTGCACGTGTATTTCATATATATATTTTGAACATCCAATAGTATACATGTATATGTGAGTAATTTATAGGTGTATATGCACATGTTTTATGTATGTATTGATAAACGAAGTTTGATTTAAATCCTACGTGGCGCCTCATATTAAACCATCATGTTTTTTTGACTGACAAAGTATCTCACATTCTGAAATACCACAAGTACAGTATGCAAGCAAGTCTTTGAAATATGTTGGGATGGGGTGGTGGTGGACTAATTGTTGCCCTGTGGGATGGGATGGGACGGGGTGCCCCTCCTTGTTTGACGTCAGAGCTCACAAACAGAGCTGTTCCAGCACGCTCTACTGCACATGCTATTAAGTTCTATTCAAATGCCCACATTTTTGCATTGTGGTCGCAGAGCTATTCCTTTGCAACCAACTATATGTACGCTCTCAACTTGATTCCACCTTGCAAATCTGTATTTTCCATTTCAAAACAAAAAGAGTTACGCTAAAGCAATTTGGTTCGCTCTAGAACACTCACATGTTGATACTGCAAACTGTATAAGTTCAAATAAAGGTTTTCATGCAGGTTTTGTCCTCTATTAACCTTTGTGTGCACACTGTATAAAACAAAGCATGTACTTCCTGGTTTGTTTCCACCTACATGGGGAAATAGCAAAGCACAGGACGTGTGCGCAAAGACGTTATCATCTAGCCACCAAGCCAACTGGTGTGTTTTCCAGTCAAGTAGCATGTTTAAAGCTATTGTGTGTGCTTTTAGCTCTAAGAAAGTTTCAGTCTAAGTGTGAGTATGGTTTTGTGTGTTTGTGTCACTAGGACAATTTTATTTGCGGAGTACCATAGGAATGCTAAAAATGCTGGCAAAGCATTGCCGCAGCCAGGCTTGAGGCAGCCAATGGGGCATACTTCTGTTGCTTTCATCCCTACATCCATTTCCTGACAGTGTCCTGGAGACCTCAGTCAGACTCACAGACTGCTGAAGTCCAGTCACTGCCAACTGCTATCCAGAAGCAAGGCTAACCAAGGTCACTGATAACAACAGACCTCTCGAAACAGTAAGTCTGATCATACTTGACTAGAAGCTCTCTCTTGACGGCTCTAACTTGCCAATCCAATTTTTAATTTTTTTTACAATAATGAGGCAATCTTGGAGGGTCATACATGAAACTAGACAAGTGGATCATTGACAGAAAAGAGAGAGGGTCTGAGAGATGAACCTGGGAATCAGGGATACTACTGTGACCAAGTGCTTGAAGAATATTTTTACTCAAACTTGGTAACTCATGCAATGAATTCAAGATTGCACTTTAAGTGTAAACACCCCCAAGCATGCAAAAATACAAGAACCAAACTCTTCACTTGAAGCTTTATCTATACTGTCAAACTTGACCTCGCTACAACTGCTGGTGCACTTTAAACAGTATCCAGGCCTTGTTCAGAGAGATTGAAGCTGGACATAGACTAAGAGTAAACAAATGTGAATAGGGCAAAGTCTGCCACTTCAAAGACTTTATCTAATCTCCAAACAGCAGAGATAACACAAAACAAGACTCAAAATCTAAGGACAAATTGTGAATGAAATTTTACAGCTGCAATACAAAGTCATTATAACGTGTTGGGGAATGGGGAGTAACTATCTAAAAGTAGCAAGACTACTAACTAGACTATATTTATCAATAATGTGACCAGCTTTTCAAAATAGTAGTGGTACAGAATGACCACTTGCATGCTAGATTGCATTGTATTTTGCCTTTTGCAACCTTACAGCATAAGCGAGTTAAGGTAATAATCAAACGTGTTCTACTTAACTTCTCTACTAAAATGTTAGATATCTTTTTTTTGTAACATTGGAAAGTCTGATTATTTCTTCTGAATTGGTTCATGTAATTCAGAGGTGTCCAATCCTGCTCCTGGAGGGCCACTATCATGCAGAGTGTACATCAAATCCTAATTAAACACACCTGAACCAGCTAATTAAGGCCTTCAGAATTACTAAAAACTTCTGAACTAAATTCTGCAGGGCACTGGCCATCTAGGAAAAGGCTTAGAAACCCTTAAGGTAATTGGTTCTTGGCAACTTACAAAATGCCTCAAATACAAGGAAAATTAGTGACAAGCTAACAGATCTTTAGATTTGGATAGTCCACATACTAGAGCTCTACCTAGTTTCTGTTTGAAGTCCATTCATGGATGGTCAACAAAGATAATGATGTACCACACTTCTTTCGCAATAACTACAACTTACTGGAGTGAAAGCCCTTCGTACATATGCAGACCTTGACATCTAACCTCTGCTTAAGTGGAAAAAAACCACAACTGTAGAGAACAAAAACACTCACCTCCAGCCACAGCCAGGCCAAGTGCAGGCAAATGGTTTCTCGCCTGTGTGTCTCCTCAGGTGCGCCTTTAGGTGGCTGCTCTTGGTGTACATCTTGGCACAGCCAGGGAAAGTACACTTGTGCATTTTAATAAGATCAGCTACCGAGCTCTTCTGGAATTTGTGACCCCCAACTACAAGCCCTGTTCCCTGGCCATCAACTGTTCCGTTCTCCCCTATACCTAAGGGCTTAGCGGCAATGGGAACTGGGGCAATACGGACAAACTTGGAGGAAGAGCTGTTAAGGCTTGCCGGTGGGATCACTTGAGGAACCAGCGCAAAGGTTTGACCCTGGATGTTGACGAGGAGCTGGGTTATTTTGATGTCTGAGGCAGGTTGTGGTGTTGGTGTCGAGGGGGCAGTTTTAGGGCTCAATTCCTGTTTCACTTGAATGGGCTGGAGCTGTAAGATCACGGGCATGCTAGGACTCTCCACCATCACTACCTTCCCAGATGAGTCCTCTTTTTTCAACATGTTCTGAGGATTTTTGGAGGCCCCTCCTGTGGACTGTACACTTCTGGGATTAGAGTTGGCGTCATCTATGTCACTTGAGATAGGCACTGTTTGATCTAAGCTTTGAGCCCAAGGTTCTGATGCAGGTCCTTGGATGCTCTCACAGGTCACTAGACCCTCTCCAGCTTCCTGTTTCAAGGCTACCACTTCCATATTCTCCTCCAGGAACTCTTCGATCTCCTCCAGAGTGGGCTGAAACAGTAGCCCTGCATGGTCTTCCAAATCTCCAGGGAAAACAGGGAACTCAAAGCACTCCTCTTTGGTGGTGCGGTCCCGTCGTGACTCCCAAGCCAGACCCATGGGAAGAACTGGAGGGACCATGGGAGACATGGTGTTGGAGGATGGCAAGTTTTGGCTCACAGTTAGAGACTGAGAGTGAAGGAAGTCAAGGAGGCCATCTTGACTTTCTCCACTAGAGTTACTCCCACAACTAGAGCCCAAAACCTGAGACTCAGGGCTGGAACAGGAACGTGGGCTTGATGAGTCACTCAGGTTATCCTCTGAGAATGGTGATGGAAGCATATGGTACACCCCCTCGTCTGTCACCATATCCGATGGGTTGTGGGCTGGCAGCAAATAAGTGTAAGGAAAGAAAGTCTCTTCATCAAGCAACAAGTGATCCACCATTCCTGGCTACTGCCTGTCCAAAGTGCGGCAACCACTTGTACAGTTCCCTGCTATGAATGATTCAGGTTTTCAGCCTATAAAAAACAAAAGACATATTCAAGATTAGCAAAACTGTGACATTTCATAGATGCATAATATTAAAAGTAATTTACAGTACTGTCCAATTGAAGCAATCTTGAGAACAGACTTTTGATGAAGATCTCAGTCAGTACAATAATTTGTAAAAGGTTTTGGTCCTACTGAATTCATAGCAGTCCAGCTTTTGCAAAGGGACTAACAGACCATTCAGCATGTCCTGTATACATGTCCTGTAATCAGACTTCAGACTATTCAATACAAGCCTTGGCAGTTTACACACACACACACATCAAAAGACAGAGGTGATGTGCAATGTGCATTTAATCCTTTATATATTCAATGACGTTGCAAAAACCAGCTGTAGTCAGAGTATTACTATGCATGTAAACAAACTTGATGCTAGGCTGAATTATGATTCAGTGACTGTTTTCCACTCCACAAGAACATTCAAAACCCAAGAAGCAGCAAAAGGCTAAGCTATCATCAACTCCTGCCTTGTGGATGTGTGAGACACTGGAAACAATTTACTGTAATAGCTGTATATGTCAACTCTAAAATAAGGATGTGAACATGTTACTCCCTCACTACAAGTCTTGCTATAAGCTAAACCGTTTAGACAAGAGCATTGTCTGCACACAACGTGCCTCAGATTATTGTGTTCGATTGGAAACAGATGATAATTGGAAACCAAGACTCTTGCCAAAGGAGCACATAAAATGACATTGTTATGTGTGAGACAACTCATCATTTAATCAATAAATTATGTTCAGTAACTTAGCGGTTTCTCCTTTTTGGTATGTGTTGTACTTGATACATAAATATGTTTGGTTTTCTCTCTGAGGTGTTTTTTCTTGTTAGCATGAAAGACTTACTGTAGTGCTGCTGCTATCTGCATATCAACTGTAAGACATTCAAGAAGGCAACATTGTTCATTTCTGGGAATTTGACCACCAAAGCCTAACTTCAATACTGCAGCTAGTAATTTCATTATAGCATTCCTTGGCTCATGCACTGAAAAGAAAAAAAAAAGAAAAAAAGAATCTGCAGCTACAGCAATGTAATAACCACTCCAACAGAGACTTCACATATTGTCATATAAGAAGTAGAATAAATATATAGGGGGACTGGGAGTTAGTTGTCACATTTTTGACTCCAGTGAAAACTTTTGTACAGACACGAACCTTAGTATTGGTTACAAATAAATAAAAAATACAGCACACACACTATATGGAGTAGACAAATGTAAATGTAAATGGTAGTGTACAAAAATATGAAATCATTATTATTGATTGACAACTAGACCCAATATTTCTCTTAGCAAAAAAATAAAAGCCTAAAACAACCTTAAAACCTACACTAATTTAGATAGTTCTAAGTGTATAGAAACTTTGATTGGTGTTTATTCGCGGCGGTGATTCTAGCGCCCCCTGTCTGTTGCAGAATGACCGAGAATAACCCTGACATCTATAGGCAGTGTCAACACCCACATGTGTTCACTGCAAACTCAGGAGACATTGTTTTTTTCCAAATACCCTTAGAAACCTTAAAATCACTTTAAATCTCCCTTAAATTACTTAACATTACACTTCAACCCTGTGGTCCCATCTAACTTGTCCTAATCACGTTCTGCCATTTGAAATAAAGTTTTCAAAATAAAATACATTTTCTTCATCAGTTTTTAAAAGTGGTCGAAATTTTTATTTTACTTAAAAATTTAAGTTTTAATTTTTTTCAAGTGTAGATTGTTACAAAAGTAAGATTGCATAACTGAAAATTTGTTCTATCATCATTATTGTAATAAATTTTAACTTTTTTAATTAAAATAAAGTTTTAAAAAATATGCAAAACTAAACTATGACAAAAATGGATGTGCATGCTTTATGCAGTAAACTATTATTGCATAAAGCTTTAATATATTTAGATTACCCAGCCCCTGTTTACCCACTAAACTTGTTTATCTGCCCGTTTTGGTGTATAGTTAAACTGTATAAGTGCACAGTTAATCCAGGTATTTTAGTATTATTATTATTCTGCATTACAGCCTCACGTTTCGACGCAGCACAGAGTTGCACGCAGTTTTTGCGCATGCCACGCGACTACTCGACGCGCAAATGAAAACATAAAAACAAGCAAACTTACCTTTCTAAATCACGCGCATTAATCCTTGGTGTTTAAAGTTCTAGTACGATCCGTTTCTCTTTACTGATGAATGCTTCATTAGCCGTTAAATGTGCCCTTGAGACATGAAGCGTCTCATGGCAGATCATGCTCTCGTCTCTGTAGTATTACGCTGCTGTCACACGATCTTGTCTTGTGGGCTTTAAGAGTAGATTTGGGGAAGGCTGCTGAAGGCTCGTCTGCTCCACACGCTGGGATTGGTGGAGCCGTCGATGGAGGCAGGACTCTTGCCTTTTGTCGTCAATGAACAGCTTTTACTGAAGGACACGGTTGCTTCTGTCAACCGAGGGAACTTTAACTCTTGCAGCGGTGCTGTAATAGCAGCGCATCTGGCAAAAGAAAGTTGATCAACTACAGAAAATGAGCTCAAAGTGCAAAAGCTGTCATTAACGGGAAGATCATTAATGAAGTGGGTATTTCATTTCACATTTTAATAACAGCACTATAATACAATAAACTTCTCAAATGGTGTCGTGAGATTAAAATGAAAAGATTACTGCTGGCAATTTAATATGGGATTAAAGTACTGAGACAAATTGCATACCAAACATTTGAATGTGATAACATGTTAATGACTGCTCTATTCATGCTTTTTCATTGATAAATAGACTATGAGTTTCCAAAAATATTTCTGTGCCTTGGCTTAACTTTAACAAGTCGAATTTAGAGGTATGGGAGGGAAGTAAGACTTTGAACCAGCCTTTGTTTTTCTTTCTTTTCTTCTTTTTTTTTTTTTTTTGCAGCCTGGGTGTGCCCAAAGATCATGACAGGACAAAACAATGCTTTCATATTTAAGTCAAACAAGGCGCTCAAATAGGTCAAAACAATATTTCTAGATAAGAATTTCGATCTGCTTGAGAATACAAGGTACTTTCATTGGGCCATTAAAGGAATAGTTCACCCAAAAATGAACTAAAGAATTTCTTCATCAGAACAGATTTTGGGAAATTTAGCATTACATCACTTGCTCAGCAATGTAGCCTCTGCAGTGAATGGGTGCCATCAGAATGAGAGTCCAAACAGCTGATAAAATACACAATAGCTAATCCACACTACTCCAGTCCATCAGTTAAGATCTGGAGAAGAGAAAAACTGCCTGTTTGTATGAAACAAATCTATCATTAAGATGTTTTAAGTTTACATCATCACTTCTGGCCAAAATACACACGTCTATAATCCACAATAATGCTTCCTCTGCGGTGTGTGTGTGTGTGTGTGTAGCTCAGTGTGTCAAACTCTTTTCTGAACAAGTAGTATACACAATGTGGAAAAGGCCAGATTTTCTCTTTACTGGCAAATTTATAGAACAAATCACAAATCTATTAGTATGCATCACAAAACAGTCCGTTTCTGTATTTCAGAAGTTCCAAGTTGAATGTATAATGGCTTAATGTATTATATGGATTTTTCATTGTTATAATAAATACACTATACATAAAAGTATATTTATCATAAAGTGTGAAAAAGAAGCCACGTTCATAGAATGAACTACAAAAGAATGGAAAAGCATAGTGGCACAATCAAATCAAAGGATGAAAACCAAGCACAGAGGAATAGATTTATCTTTTGTCATGTACTGTTAGTTATTTTACATTTTGTATAAAAATGTGTAATTTTCTGTTTGTGTAAGCAATTTGTTTATTATAATTTATTTTTGTGCCATGAATATGTACTGTTAAAGTGTGCAATATCAAGTGAATTCATAAATGAAGTGATTGTTGTCCTAATGCATGAACGCTATATTGAAAATATGTATGTGAACACTCGCTTCGTGAAATAAAACTTGATGTGGTATAAATGGATAATCATGCTGACAGTAATCAAATATAATTCTTGACGGTTTGGTCTTGATTAATTTCTATACTGATGTAATTTGTGCAAAAGGCTACTAGGGACTTTACAAAATATAAGGTGCTTCTCATTAAATGTATATATTCATTTCCATTTTCATGCAGAGGATTCATTGGTGAGCAAGTGAAGTAATGCTAAATTTCTACAAATGTGTTCTGATGAAGAAACAAACAACCACATTATAGTAACGGATATATAGACGGATACTTGTGTTGAGGATCATCTTGGAAGCAGCTTACACACGAGGTGTTGTTTTCCACCTGTGGCTGTATGAAGTCATGCAGTGTATTTTTAGTAGGGGGATCAAACCAGTCTCTGCTCACTCACCTCTTCACTGCTTACCGACAAAAAATGTGTTTTGTTTTTATATATGGTTTGCTAGAACCCAAGCAAGACCCAAAGGTCTCAAAGCTCTACAGGGAGCGGTTTCATACTTCTACTGTGGTGAAGAAGGCACTGTTACGGTGCCAGTGGGTGATTAAGTAATGACACGGCAAACATGGACCTGTCAGATGAAAAGAGTTAACCTGTGTGTGCATGACTGACTCTATGACTCTCTTCATTTCTAATTTACATTTAGCATTTTTTTCCAATATGTGAAAAAAACAATATGTGAATTTGCTTAAATTTAAAAAAAAAAAAAAAATTATTTAAAAATAATAATTTTTTGAAGTAAAGTGGGAGAAAAGAGAAGGGCGCAGGATTGTTAAAGGTCCTCGAGCTGGGATTTGAACACGAGACTCCCGTAATGTGTAATAATTACGGATCAACATAAATCATTTTTTAAAATATAAGCAAATTCACATATTGTTTTTTTAGATTTCAAAGGAAAAATAATAATAAAAAAACAATATGTGAATTTGTATACAGTGTATACATACAGTGCTGCTTGAAAGTTTGTGAACCCTTTAGAATTTTCTATATTTCTGAAAAAATATGACCCAAAACATCATCAGATTTTCATATAAATTTATGGATTAAGGTCTGGACTTTGACTCAGCCATTCCAAAACATTAACTTTGTTCTTCTTTAACCATTCTTTGATAGAATGACTTGTGTGCTTGAGGTTGTTGTCTTGCTGCATGACCCAGGTTCTCTTGAGATTCTGTTTTTAAACAGATGTCCAGATGTTTTCCTTTAGAATTTGCTGGTATAATTCAGAATTCATTGTTACGTCAATAATGGCTGTCCTGGCCAAGATGCAGCAAAACAGGCCCAAGCCATGATACTACCACCACCATGATTCACAGATGGGATAAGATTCTTAAAGGGTCAGCCGCAACACAAGGATGCGCTATTCTTTTCTCCGAACATAATAGCTTCTCATTTAAACCAATAAGTTCTATTTTGCTATCATCCATCCATAAAACCTTTCTCCAATAGTCCTCAGGCTTGTCCACATGATCTTTAGCAAGCAATTTTCTTTTTGGAGAACAGTGGCTTTCTTCTTGTAACTCTGCTATGCACATCATGGTTGCTCAGTGTTCTCCTGATGGTGGACTCATGAACATTAACATTAGCCAACGTGAGAAAGGCCTTTAGTTGCTTAGACGTTAGCCTGGGAACATTTGCAACCTCGCAGACTATTACATGTTCTACTTTGGAGTGATCTTTGTTGGTCGACCACTTCTTGGGAAGGTAACAGTGGTCTTGAATTTCCTCCATTTTTACACAATCTGTCTGACTGTGGATTTGTGGAGTCCAAACTCTTTAGAGATGGTTTTGTAACCTTTTCTAGCCTGATGAGCAACATCAACTCTTTTTCCCAGGTCTTCATTAATCTCCTTTGTTCGTGACATGATTCACTTCCACAAACATGATCAGACTTTGATAGATCCCTATATAAAACAGGTCATGTACTGACATTTGATAGTCATTGCACTGACTTAAAACACTTCTGCACAGATGAACTCTAATTTCACCTTTAAATTAACTGCTAATAGCTTTGGACCGATATTTATGAAGGTGCAATAAAATTATATAATTATTTTGCATTTGTAATATTTTCCAGATAATATTTTAATTAACATTTTATTTTAGTAAAATAATATCAAATGCCAATCAATTATTCATTTAGTTTAGTATTTATTTAGTTAGGTAGTTAGTTTCTTTTGTAATATCACTTACTATTTTCTCATTCAATATAAATAATTCTGAAAATACATAGCTGCTTTATCGTTCTCTCTACATTTGGGGGGTTTGGGTTTGAAAACCCCAGTTTTAGAGAGCCTTTAAACAAGAAACCTGAAAATCCATGGTGCCCAGATCTTTTCCTCAACCTTCTCTATATAGCTGAATACACCACAATACCTGCACCGACAGCTTGAAAAACCAAGGAGGACAAAGGAGACTGAATCTATCAGCTGAAGAGACATCAGGACACAGCTGTCATCAAGAAAGACATGAAAGTCTTGAGTCATGAGTCCCAGTAACTCTTAGTCGGAGTATGATAACAGACTGTTACAATTCCTGGCAAAAAAAGGAGAGAACATGCAACAAACATCAAAAATGTCATTGGATTAGCTGATTAATTTATTATTAACTTAATTTCGAAGCAACCACTCAAAGTAAAATCTGTCAGTGAAACTCATCATATTGGACATACTGTACACTAACATATTCCTAATTTTTTTTTTTATTCATCAGATGCTGTAGGAGAACCTTAAGAAGTTCAGTGGTGACAAAACAGATGGAGAAGAAACCCAGATGGGCTTCTTCTGGTAGCACTTGATACCTGGAACCAATACAATGACCTGAAGAATTGTGAAGATTTGTGAAGTGACATACTGCCAAGTATAGTGACCCATACTCTGAATTCGTGCTCTGCATTTAACCCATCCAACGTGCACACACACAGCAGTGAACACACACACACCGTGAACACACACCCGGAGCAGTGGGCAGCCGTTTATGCTGCGGCGCCCAGGGAGCAGTTGGGGGTTCGGTACCTTGCTCAAGGGCACCTCAGTCGTAGTATTGAGGGTGGAGAGAGCGCTGGACATTCACTCCCCCCACCTACAATTCCTGCCGGCTGGAAACTCGAACCCGCAACCTTTGGATTACGAGTCCGACTCTCTAACCATTAGGCCACGACTTCCCCCTATAAGAAGCCTATAACATAACAAGAAGAACAAGTATAATCAACTAAAAACACTATATATACAGCGAAAAAGGGTTCTAAGGTGCTGCAAAGAACCATTGTAGAACATTTACAGAGACTGGGACTGGAGAAAAGCCAGTCGCCAAACAAGACGAGACCAACATGTTACATAAGATGTTTTCTGAGCACTAATGCTGTCTGAAATCACCACATGGCTCGCCCCCTGCTGAACTTCCTCTCGTTTACTACATGTGTTAAGCAGCTAAGAGTGTTTCTGTATCTGCTTTAGAGGATTACTGTACAGCCTTTCACCCACTTCCTATGATAGCAGGCCAGACTGTATGTGTCCAGGTGATATGAGATTAAACAAATATACTATCGTTTGTCATTTTTCCTATGAAAACAAGCACTTTAAACAACAGAAATACAAAAAATAAAAAGGAGTTATAGTTTTGAAGTCAAGATCACTCAATTTATTTCTATAAGTGACTGTAGGACATCTATAAAATTGAAAAAGTGTCTATAAAATCAGATTTTCAAATAAGGAAAACAGGGAGAAATGAACACTGTTGTGACAAGTGTTGATGAATGTGTGTTTGTATCATAACACTAAAGGGGGACAGAGGCAAGAGCTTTCACCACAGTTCACTGCAGGACACACCACTATCCCCCAGGATGCATAAATCTTTGTCCCTTACTTTTCTTAGTTTGTTTATACCAGAAAAACAACACACCCAGAGTTCAAGGGGCACTTGCACTCGGATTGTCCTCAAGGTCGTTTTTAGCCACAGTGTGGTCAACAAGTAAACTTACACAGAATGAAAATTGCTGTTTTCCTTCAGCGGCCAAGGTCCAAAGAACACATTCACAGGGGGCCAGTGCTGTTTTTGTCCCAAAACACATAACAATGACTATATACATAGTAAATAAGATTGAATAATAATAATAATTATTATTATTATAATCACTACCTCTACTACTACTACTACAGTTGTTAAAAATATGTTATTATTGCTGTTATTATGATAAACATTTAGATACAACGATAACAATAATAATAGTTTTAAAGTAATTATTATTATTATTATTAATAGTAACTATTATTATTTTTTATTTGATAAATTATTACTATTATTATTACATTGTTATTATTAAGATTATCATCATGATTATTACAATTTTAGATAAGTAGTAATAGTAATAATAATAATAATTGTTTTATTATATTATTTTTGTTGTTGTTATAGTTAATTATGATAAACAACAACAACAATAATAATAATAACAACAATATGAGATGTATTCTTGTTGGTGTTAATACCAGAAAACATTATTATTATTAATATGTATGAGAAAAAAAGGATATAGTTGAACTATTTGTTCAGAAACACTGTCAACAAATCATTATTGTTCTTTGTAATGGTTACAATAACATGACGAACCACTGAATCCTTCTGTCAGTCAACCCATAGTGACCCTTGAACTGTCAAACACCTGTCATCTGTTAAAGCTCTTTTACGTCAGAGCCATATCGGCAACAAAAACAAGTCAGCAACTCAACCATTATCAACTGACAAACACATCTCTAATTTTATCAAATTGTTCATATTTTTATCACTGTACAAATAATAGAGTGTAATTAAAAAAAGGCACAATTTGCTGGGTGGAAGCACAATTTGAGTCCAAAAGGTACTTATTATGTAAATGTCTCTAGCAGGGTATCATTAAGAAAGGAGAAAACTTTTGTGTGGTAGAATTCTGGGTCAAAATAAAGTATTTAAGTCTTTCACATACCTATAAATACCAGCAACCTGGACATGTTAATGTCCTCCCCCAGTGACAGGTGGGACGGGAGGCCTTGCGTCTCGAGACACTAAACTCTTGCTGAACTTTATGCAGGTCACACCACCAGAGGAAAACCGGACAAAACCAGGTCAGAATACTGAATGAGAAAACACATAAAAGACTCAAGAATTCAAAAGACAAGAAGAAACAATTATCCATTGTAATGAAATATTAAACTGTGAAAATCTGAAAACTGTGAAAAGTGAAAGATAAAAGCAGTATAGCTCTGCCAAAAAAAAAAAAAAAAAACTGACTAAGCTGGTTGGTTTGCTGGTCTTAACTGGTTTCATATGGTCTCCTAGCCAGCAGTTTACCTGCTACTATCCCAGTCTGACTGGCTAAAAAGTGTCCAAAACCCCTCTAAAACCAGCCGACAGACCTAAATTAACAATCTAAAAAGTTCACAGAATGCATCTGATCCTATTAAAACAATAGTTATTTATCATAATTTGGTCATCTTTTAGTCACACTCATCAGGGTTTCTTCAGGTTTTATGATGGTAAACTTAAGATTTTTTAAAGACCAAGTAAAGAATATGTAAGGAATAAATTGAAGGAACACAATTGGTCAATATGCTCTCTAAATGTCCAGGAAGCACAAATTAAGGTGTATCAGCAACACTTGAAAATACAATTTCCAACATATCTTTATTACATTTTTGGTAATTATTTTTGCTATCATTGTTTGATTCTTTCCCAAGGGCAAATGTCAAAAATATCTTATATCAAGATACATTTAAATGATAATAAGTCTTGTTTTCTGACAAATGTATCAAATGGAGTTTATGATTAAAACAAGAACAATATGATCTGAAAAAAAAACAAGTTTATAGAAAGTAATAACTCACTGACAGATACTAGAACTTTTGTTCAGTTTCTCCAAAAATCAAGAATTTCTTTATTTTCCATCTAAAGTAAATGTAGGCCTATATTCATTTAAGGATGTTTAGATTTGGACAGCTGGAAAATAAAAACATTTGTAGTTCATGTAACATTTATTGCCATCATTTTATGAATTTTAAACTTTCGGCTTAGATTTCAGATTTTTAATAAAGCATTTTAAGACCCTTCTCATGTCGCTCAAGCATGGTCTGATTTTTCTGATGAGAAATTTTGCAGATTGTCCAGGCTGCTTTTTTACAGAAAACAAAAAATATATAAGGTGACAAATCGTCGAATTCCAAAGCACACAAAAACATGCTATAATAGTATTAAAGAATTCTTCTCCAGGTCTTCTGAACTAACTAAAATTAATTCAAGGTCAAAAAAGTGCAACTTTTCAATGTAGCTCACTTTCAAGTCTGCAAACACAAACATTTTTTACATAAGGGCCTGTAAGACGCTGAACTTCAGCAGGGCTTGAGAAGACAGAGGTCTGATGGGAACACCCTCCGTGAAAGCCAAGGCCTCAAGCCGCTCGCACACAGCGAGGTTGAACCAGTGAAACGACCTGCTGTTAAAGCAGCGTGCTAATGTCATGAGGGGAGCTCAAATTGTTTTAATATTCATTTCCAGACATCCTGTTGTTCCACTCTTAATAATATCACCTTGTTGTTGCTCATGCTGGGTGCAAAGCTAAAACCCTATGAAGCTGATTAAAGGTGATGGGGGTCATTTTTTCGATGTTAAAATACCTTTTCAATTTTCAGCAGAGATAGCAAGGCTTTACCAGTTCACCCAAGCTGCTGGACAAAAAGCATGTTTCTGCATGCAAACATAGCTGTGAATTCTGATTAAAAAAAAGACGATTTTGTTATATTATAGTAAACATTATATTAGATATAATTCCGGGACTGTATGCACCAGCCGATCAATGTATATTCACTCAGATGCATTTAAAAGCACAGTGTCAGAAGGCTGAGAGAGCAGAAAAGAAAGCGGCCATCTGCCTCCTCAGCAGCCTCGGCTGAACACTTACAAAGCACATCAAGTGCAATTATGTAAATTATATGTAACTAGTGCAACTCTCAATTTCAGTGCAATTCTCCTGGGCTGTAGGCTGTACACTTATTACTCACTGTAGCGCTAAATTGCCTTTTTCCCCCTTGTAAACTGCACTTACAATATATCTATTCATGTTTGTCCACCTTTGAGTTTGTATATTTGTTGACTCAAACATTGTTGACTCAATCAAATATCAGTACATGTGCTGCCTAATAATGAGAGTGTAGTTTAGAATTGCTTCAAGTAAAAGCATCTGAGAGCATTTGACAAAAATATGATCTTGGTGCTAGGTGCTCTAGCAAAAATATCTCTAAATAAATACATAAATGGATACATTTTTAGTAGCACTTTTAAATAATTGCCAGTTCACTCATATTAGTTAATGCATTAGGTATCATGAACTAACAATGAACAACAATTTGTACAAAATGTATTAATCAAGGTTAAAGGGGACCTATTATGCTCCTTTTTACAAGATGTAAAATAAATCTCTGATATCCCCAGTGTGTGTATGAGAAGTTTTAGCTCAAAATACCCAACAGATCATTTTTATAGCTTGTTAAAATTGCCACGTTTAGGGTATGAGCCCAAACACTCTGATATTGAGTATGTTGCTTTAATGCAAATTAGCTAGTGCTCCCGGAGAAGAGGGCGGAGCTTCAAGAGCTCCAGCTCCCGCATTAACAGTGCTAGCCTTTGCAAATAAACATTCCACGATTAGCACAAGCCGGATACCTTTACAGAAAACATACTCTGTTTCAAAGTCAGTCATCTGATTGTACTGTGCATAATAAATTTGCGTTTATGAATTAGACATGTAGGCCAGCGGGTAAGTGCTGTGCAGGTTAAACCTCACTCCCCGACCTCAAGTGGCGCTCTAGCGATTGACGCTAGAGGCTGTGGCCTTTAGCCTCCTTGTTAGAGCGCCTGCCTCCCACGCTGGAGACCGCGGTTCGAATCTCGGTGTGGGGCGAGTAGGACCGCGACATTGGTGCCGTGACCCGGATGGGAGTGAGGTTTAGGGGGGTGAGTGTAGCAGAGGCCAGCGGTTAAACCTCACAGCACTTACCCTAGCACAAGTCTCCTTATTAGAGCGCCCACCTCCCACGCCAGAGACTGCGGTTCGAATCCCGCTCGGAGCGGGGCAAGTAGGACCGCGACACACAGACGGGAGCGCAGGATAAAAATAACAACATAGCTGGTGCATGGCATGCTATCACAAACTTTATATACAAACTTTTTATACTCATGATTATGAGATCTGAGAACTGAAGCGATCGACTCACATTGCTTTCATACGCAACTTTTAACTACCACATTCCTATTCACGATCATTCATGAAGACAGCACCAGTGAAAACAGACAGAGACAATGGTAGCTTTGAAATCATTAGCCTACAGAGTGCCAAGAAGCTCTTTTAGAAGGGCAATTTGGAAAACAAACGCGTGACACTTACTTTGTCTTGAGCTGACGTTCGCACACGAAGCGTTGGTATGATCCCTTTATGGTATTGAGACTTTAACGATTTTTTTCCGGGACATTTCCTTAAACAATGAAACTTAACCACAGCTTCCTCAGCGGCTCAGATGGAGGAGTCCTATGTTCGTTAGTGCATCCCAAAACACAACACTTGAAAAGCCTCTTTGGCGCTGACATTGTATATCTCCAGCAGCTACAGCAAGTAATAAGTACTGGTGGAGGCGGACCGCAGCTTCTCACTCAGAGCTGTAATGAGCGGGACTTTTTCCCCTCGGTGACGTGAACAGAGGGAGAATCTGAAAAAGCTCATTCTGAGAGACTGTTTATAATTTTTTTAGATTATGATAAAATGAGTTGGTGGACTTTTACCATTATAGGCTGGTTGTTTTCACACACTGCGGCCACACAACTGTGTTCAAACACCTTATAAAAGTGATTTTTGCATAATAGGTCCCCTTTAATGTTAATGTTAATCATGTTAGATGTTGCATTAATGTTAAGGAATTGAAATAGTATAAGTATTTCAAATTTATCAGTCATAACATCAGACAGCGTTAGCATTGAGATATTTCAAGAAACTTCTGCTTTATGAAAACAAGGTAACTAAATTGTTAAACAAATAAATATATAAATAAATACAGTCCAAAATTATAGGAGTCTGTAAGATTTTTACTGTTTCATATGCTACAGAAATACAGTAAAAACAGTAATATTGTGAAATACAGTATTATTACAAATAAACATAACTGTTTGCTATTGTGATATATTTTAAAATGTAATTTGTTTCTGTAATGGCAAATCTGAATTTTCAGCAGTAATTACTCCAGTATTCCTACTTCCGGTCTATAAATATTTGTACTGCCACTTTTGATTACTTCCATGTATTCTTGCTGAATAAATGTTTTGTGTTACACTTTATTTTGATAGTCTACTTTAGACATTCTACTAACTACACTGTAAAAAATTTAAGAAATTAAAAAGTTGGGCAAACTTAAAAGATTAAGGCAACCAGCTTCAGCAGAATTTTGAGTATTCTCAACTTCTTGTTTTAAGTTCATACAACAAAAAGTTGAGAAAACTCAAAAATCTGCTGAAGCTGATCAACTTTTTTGTTTGTTTTTTATAAGTAACTTTGCAACTACATGTCTACTAACTCTCAGAGTACACTGTTAGGTTAGGTTTAGGGTTAGTAGAATAAGTTGACATATACTTGCAAAGTTTGTCATAGTATTTTGAACATATTGGACCCATCAAAATAAAGTGTTAAGATATTAAGCAGACAGTCTACTAATATTCTAATGACTAGTTGACATTTACTCTAGCTGCAAAGTTACATACTGTTAGTAGAATGTCTAAAGTGGAAAATCAAAATAAAATGTTATCATGTTTTATTTTGTTTTGTTTTTTAGTTTTTGTTTGTTTGTCGTTTTGTTTTGGATTAAAAAAAAACCTTACTGACTTACCCAAGCTTTTGAATGGCAAATATAGATAGACAGACAGACAGACGAATAAACAAACAAACAAATGGCCAAAAATTACTTTTAAATTCTATATAGTAGCCTTTAAAATGACATTTTACATGTAAAAATGTAAATACTACATATACTCGTTGCAGTCTTATTTAATAAGGTACTTTGAATGCAAGTCAAGTAATAACAATATATAATGACAATATATATCAGCAAATAACTGGTGAGTATATATTACCAAATAATTCTTTTTAAGCTGACTATCCCTTTGATAACAGCTCCAAACCAATGCAGTAATTCACATATCACAAACCCTTTGAATTTAAAGGTGGCAATAAGATGAAAAGAGTTTGTTGTGAGAGACAAAGAGAGGACTGATACCACTGTTCCAGAAAACATAAGCAATTTATAGCAGCGACACTAAAACTACTAATGTTGCAGATAATTCTGAGGCTTCTTTGGCTGCGTCATTAAAAAATGACTTCAAAAGCATTGTTACATAAAACCAGTGGAGATGAGGTAAGTGGAAACATGCAGCCAAATCTATCATTGTTTTCCACTAACAGAGAGCGCACTTCACCAGAAACTAAGTACACACGTCCGTCTCCCTCAGAGCCGCTGTTGATATTTGCCCAGTTTCCCTGAGCTAAGCTCACGTCTGACCTACTACCACATTCTGACAAAACAGTTTTTGTTTGAGCCTCTTTAAACCGTTCCATTTTCAACACATGTTTGCCTTTTTTCTTTCCGCTCCCTCGTTAAAGCAGGCGAAGCGTCACGGACCTGAATGATGCTGTCCCGCTGTTACTTTTCCAGCACAAATAAATAATGTGAAGAATATATAAACACCTGAAAGCCACCAGTCCACAGGCAACTTAGCGGCGTACGTAATCAATCTAACTGGAGATGTTACGTATGCTAATGAAACCTAAAATCCACAAACTGCTTATTTTCCATGAATGCACAAGACACATGACAAGCTGTTTGTGTTTAGTGTGAGCTCACTGCAAATGTTATGAATATCCCTGTTCTTCACTGCTTACATTCTCTACACCCTTTAAGATGATGTTTTTCGCAAAGCCAGCCAGTTGTTGCTGGTAATGGGAAACAGGTTAAGATGGAAAACAACTAGTGTGATCAGGATTGGTAAACGACACCGTATTTCTTCTACAGCCACCCCACCACCTCCTTCAGGCCCAGGAGACAATATTTCTCAGAAGCACAGGCGCCTTCTGTGTAACGAGAAGTCGTTTAACAAGAATTTGTATTTATGAGCAAACTCTGGTACCCTCACGTCCTGGGACGTCACTTCTGTTGCGCTCACGTGCTGCTTTCCCAGCGAGACCTCTATAATGTTGTGCTTTCATTGATTTTTCCAACCATCATCCATCCTCATCTTTGAGCAGGAAGGAAAAAGAAAGTTTTGAAGGAGGTTCTGAAGCTCAAAAAGCCAAAAGCTACAAATCAGGAGAAAAGAAAACACAACAACAACAACAGTAAAATGTTAGAAATCCTTGAGTTTTTACATGCCACTTTGTAAATATAAACCTTAAAATGTAAATCCAAATGGTAGATGTGACGTACCTGAGAGGTGTCATCCAGTGAAATGAGATCTGACTGCCAATTTACATTTTAGGCACATAACGATATGCAAAACCAGATGGAAAGCTTTTCGATTTAAAAGTAAAGGATATAATGGACTTTTTATAGATTAACACTGTAATGCACCACTTTAGGCAATATGAAAATGTAGTTGAAAAAAAAAAAAAAAAAAGTTATTTTACATAGTTTGGTAAATTATCACATACAGTTAATTGCGCATCTAGATTTATATTTAACATTTAGACTTGTATGAAATCAAATGTGACCTTACTTTATTTACTTTTCTATAGTTAACTAAAATCCTAAAACAATTTTTGTTACTTTAAATAAAATAATAAAATAAAACATTTTTAAAAAGTACTTTATTTCAGCTAGCTGCCAAGGCAAAATTTCTCATTTTAGTTTATCTTGATGTACTAAAAATGACTACGATTTTAATTAAAATTAAATATTATAACTAATTCAAAATATGAATAACTATAATAGTATCTCAATGATACTAAAATAACCCTGCCTAATACGTGTTCATATAATATATAAACAAATTTACTATGAAAATTAAAACAATAATAATAAAAATAAATAAAAATTTAAGATTTTCACAATTCAGATTTGTGAATTCATAAAAAAAAATGATTGTTGGCTTTAACATTTACATTTAAGAATGCATATTTTAAATGTATAGCCTAGATGTCTTTTTAACATCTTTACAATACTAAATATAAGTATTTTTAAATTAAATATTATTTAATTATTTAATAAATAAATAATTGCCTGACAGATTCTAAGACTCTCTGCCTGTTGCTGACATAAGGTTTGAAAAATTGAAAAATCTGTCATCACTTATTACCCTCGTGTCAATCCAAAACTGTATGACTTATGACTTTTTCTGTGAAACATAACAGAGGATATGACTTTTGTCCATCTGTCAATGTTCTTCAAAATATCTTCTTTTGTGTTCTGCAGAAGAAAAAAATGCAAACAGGTTTGGAAACACATGAGGGTGAGTAAATGGTGACAGAATTTACATGTTTGGGTGGAGAATCCCTCTTGCAAAAATCTGTGACAAATAATGAAAAAAATGTAGATGGTTTTAATTACAACTGGAAAACTTTTACTGCGCCTCAGAAGAAAACAACAGAAAGATCCAGATTGAGTTATTCAGTGTAATTGATTTGCAGACTAAACTCTCCTAACACATGGATTTTAATTGCCTTTTTATTGTAGCATTGGATGCTGATCCAGACCCCTGCAGATTTTTCTTTTTTGTGGTTTTGAGCTGGGTTGCGCAAGATGTTCCTCGACAGCACCACAAAGATCTCAGCTCTAATGAGAAGCAGTAAAGAGTCTTTCCCTGTAAACACGTTCATCGCTGTGGATCTGCCTCTTCACGCTCTCCCAAACGTCCTCTGCTGTGGTCGATCAATCCACTGTGAGTTTTTCAGTTATGATCATTACATAACAGCTCCATTTAGACCGAAGATTATCTAATCAAAAAGAAATGGAAGTAAGAGCGTTGAAATAATGTTACAGTCAGTTGTAAAGATACAGCGGCCTCTTTGAATGCGTTTTTCTTTTGCCTTCTCTCCATTGAGAAAGAGAAAGTGAGCTAAACTTGAACTAAATCCTTATTTAATCATAGTTACCACAAACTAAACCTAAGCATATTCCAAAAAAACAAACATGCCTTAGCATGCACTGCTAATAAGAACTTGCACTTTGAAGATGTTTTCGGTTACCACTAGAGGACAGTGATCGAACAAAATGTTCCCTTACAGTACTGCATATACCCACCTCTGTCTCTCTGAGGAGGACTGGTGAGAATATTATACAGGTGCTGGAGAAGCGTGTGTGGAGAGGTGTGAGGGTAAGCTTAGCCTTCCGGAGATGTTTACTCATTGAGATCCATGTGGGAGAAGTGCTGGAGGACTTGAATCCTCTGAGAAGACCCATGGGAAAGAGAGGAGAGCCAGAATAGTACCTACATAGAACACACACGCGGTATCTGTCTGCAGGGGAAATGTTTGATGAAATGAACTGAGAACGGCCAACGTGTTGCCAGGTAGATCGTTCCCGAGATGTTGAAAACAAAAGTTTGATAGTTGTGGTTTTAAAACAGGTAAGAATCATAAGACAGACTCTTAAAATAAAGGTTCCAAAAAGGAGTTTTTGCAGAAGAACCATTTAGGGTTCCTCAAAGAACTTTTCAGTAAATAGTTCTTTCTTATAGTGTGAAGAACATTTCAATAATCTAAAGAATATTTTTCCACTATTAAGAATCTTTTGTGCAATGGAAAGTTTCTTCATGGAACCATAATACCAAGAAAGGTTTTAAATGGGGGGTTTCACAGTGATGCCATAGAAGAACCATTTTTGGTTACTCTTAAGACCTGTTCAGTGAACATTTTAATAATCCAACAAACATTTTCCACTATAAACAACCTTTTGTGAAATGGAAAGATTCCATGGATGTTACAGGTTCTTCATCAAAGCATCAATGAAGTGAACTTTTAAAAATAAAGGTTCTTTATTGGAATCAGTAGTTCTATGAAGAACTTTTTTCATTGCAGTAAAGGTTCTTTATAGTGAAAATGGATTCTTCTTTGGATTCTTCACACTAAGAAAAAATCATTTAAATATGTGTTCACTGTTTCTTTTGATAATCTTAAATGTTTTTTTTTTTGTTGTTTTTTTCACTGCAAAAAACACTCTAGGAAATTTTATTTTTAAGAGTGAAGAAACCAACACTCTTGAAAATAAAGGTTCTTTATTGGCATCGATGGTTTCATGAAGAACCTTCAACATCCATGGAATCTTTCCATCTCACAAAAGGTTCTTTATAGTGGAAACAGGTTTATTAGATTATTAAAATGTTCTTCACTCTTAGAAAAGAGGTTCTTTTAAGAACTTCACTGATTAGATCATTGAAGAACCAAAAATAGTTTTTATATTATAAACAGTTTTCTATTTGAAACCTTTATTGGTATTATGGTTCCACAAAGAAACTATCCATTGCACAAAAGATAGCTAATCTAAAGGTTCTTTAGATTATAAAGATGTTCTTCACACTAAGAAAATATCATTAAGATCTGTTCACTGAAGGTTTCTTTGAAGAACACTAATAGTTCTATGGAATAAAAAAATATAGATTTTTTTTTATCTGTTCCTTACACATAACTATCATATGACTTGAAATACAGCATTCTAGTCATATGATCTGTTTTGGAGCATTTTGGGCATTTTTGAGATCCTTCTAAACATCCCCTTCTGTGTTCCATGGGTTTGTAGCCACATGAAGGTGAGTAAATTATGACCAAAGTTTCCTCCTCTCACAGGCAGTAGAATGAAATGTGCATTACCACAAGCCAACATTGAGGACAGACGGTAAGTTCTAGAGAGCTCTCCAATGGATGTCAAGAGACCCTTGAGTGTCACACACAATCAACACTTCACACTGATCACCACTGGAGATTCGTCTCTATAGCAAGATGAGCTGATTAATGCAGTCTTGGAACATGGTTTGCAATACAATTCACTCTCAAACTACCATATAATGAAGTTTGAGAATGCAGTGCAATGCTATTTGAATAAATGTAAACTATCACATAATGTGGTGTTTGTTATGCTTTTGTTCAACTGCTTTGTCATATTCTAAGAGTACAACTTGTACAACATCTTCGCACCTTTTACCTCTGCAAACTGTGACACATCCATCCCTTCCTACACACATGTAACTGGAGGGAATAAACAGTTATATATTCACCACCAGATGCCAGTCAAGAGCCTACATTAGAATTCCAAAACATGACTGCATGGTAAATAGAATCTAACATATAGACTCAAATATCTATTCAGTTGCTCTTCTCGAATAGTTGTCATCAGGTTTGGTAATTATGGTAGGTGTCTATTCAACTAAACAATCAGCCCATAAAAAAATATGTGGTTCAGAAACATGTTCATGTATTGGATCACTAAAAGAAATAAAATAAATTTCTCACGATTTACTCACCCTCATGTCGTTCCAAATCTGCATGGTGTTATTTCTTGGGGGAAAAACACAAGGAGAAATTCTGAAGAATGTCCTTGTTCCGCTTTTCCATGCAATTACAATCAACGGCGATTGACAAGATTCACAAACGCACACCTCACATCCATCCTGTGAATAAGCATGGCAAACTCTTCAGAAGTCAGCACAAGACGTTCATGCTTTATTAAAAACACGACAAGGAGATATAAAAGGTACATCTTTGCCTCACATATCAATACACAACCTTGGCAGGAATGTTTTACATTGTAGCACTTTGGCACAAGCAGCTGTTTACTATAGCTGTCTTTACTATGAAACAAATATCATTTAAATCTACAGTTCAGCAACAGTTAGAACATTTCCGATAGATTACTGTATATATAAATATGGAGAAAACGGTATTCAACGTGAAAGTATCTGAGAAATATTTGATCACAGGAACAAGGGTTGTGATGGAAATACAGCCATAAATTGTGGTGAGATGCAATAATGCATGTCAAATGTTATTGCACTATTCATTATGTACAGCAGAATGAAAGAATGGAAAAATTAACGAATGTTCCAATCTCGGCAAACATTCAATGAGTCTACAATCATTTCTGGAATTAAATTTGCAGCATGGCAGTGTACGCAAGGGTGAACCCCATGGAAAAATGTCAAGAAATGTCCAGGTCATGTGTCATCCTGAATTCAAAAGGGGGGGACAAATGCTATATTTAGGGTTAGACATTTGAGGGGGGTTTTGTTGTTGTTGCATTGCAACATTATTTATTTTCATGGCAGTTAAGAGCTTTTTAATTTCAATATCAATACTGCAAAAAATACTAATTATTTAAATTAGCTATGCACCAATGTTGACTATTATTTTTATTATTAAAATGTCATAATTTTCTTGATATGGTCAATAACCGATAAATCAAACCGATACTGATACTAAAATTCTATAACACTTTGTCTAAATACATTAAAAATAAAGCACTTAATAAAAATAAAGTATTTTAAATGCTACAAGTGAATTTAGGCATCACAACATTGTAAACTACTATAATGTACAGTATGAAAAATAGATATTTATTTTGATATTTGCTGAAGACATTTAACAGACCAATTAAATAGTGTTTAAATTAGTGTTTTAAAATATAAACTTTAGATGAGTACTATCAAAACCAAAGATAATCAAAAACAGGATATACAATTAAATATCCAACATTAACCTATAACCAATAAGGTACCAATTTACAGTATAGTGCATACCTAATTTAAACTGTAAAGTATATTTTTAAAGTGCAATTGTTTGTGTATATAATGGTTGCATTCAATGCAATAAATGTATGCTTTTTAAAATATATAATTGGGTCTGGACATTTTACAGTATTGAGAGTTTACAGTTATGAGAATGTGGAAGGGAGAATTTTTGTTATAAAAATGTCACAATGCATGACATTTGCATCTAATGCACGATGCATGCATCATAATGGTCCTTTTTTTATTTTGGGGGTAAAATATGACCCAGTCGTTTCTCCATGAGATTCACCTGTAAAATCCCCCTCTGATCACCTGATTTATCTATGTCACACCATACATCTGCCGACTTCCTGTGCCCATTAACCTCTGCTGATTATACTCTGGATATTTCTTCCCTCAATCTTCTTCTCTCTGGTTGAATTGCACTGATTGGCACCTCTGTTTCTGCAGGTAATTAGCTGTATCCACTCGAGGTGTGCGGAAGACTCCGGGTGCGTCGGTGTTCCCGCACAGGCATCTGTTTTTCTGCCACACGCAGCTACTTATTAGCTTCTTTCAAAACCGGGCACAAATTAGAAAATATTTACACACTCAAGAGTGTGCCGGCGCAACTAATTCAGCCAGTGAGAAAATGAAAAAAATATCTTGGCCTAAGAAACTGTGTGTAATATATAGAGTTGATGATGTTAAAGGTGACCTGTGCATGCGTGGTTGGGTATTACAGCATACAGCACAGCCTGTGCAAGCACACACTCCGTCTGTCTCTGCCGGGTGTGAGAACACAGTCTCATGTTCCTGCGGAAATTTCAGTATAAGAAATGTCCAGATGATATTTCAACACAAAATATAGGAGAAAAAACAAAATATGATATAATAAAGGCAGTCTAAAGTGTCTCTAAAGCTTTAAAAAGTCACAGGACTAAACTGTTATTAAACCATATTACAATCATATGTTATATACAATTATAACATAATAAAAAATTATTATTAAATTTAATCAGGGCATAAAAGGGATTTTTTTTTCAGCATTTAAACTTAAAAGGCTTTTGGAGTATATAAAAATTACGTAATATGAATAATTATTTAATATAATATTAATATTCAATAAATATAAAATTCAATAATTCTATGTGAGACAATAGTTTTGTGACGTGTTTAATAATTATCAAATACCAAAGTGTCCCATATTTTGGGAGGTCTGTTTTAAGAATAATTCATTTTTTGTTAATTTTGACATTATTTTCTGACAATTTAGTACATTTCTCCTAGTCTACTTACAATTGCATTTATAAATGTACTATACCGTTTAACTAAACAAGTATTTTTTTAGGGTAATGAGAGATTTTAGAAATTTGAGAATGAGAATGTCTTAAAGCAATACATTTCTATTTACTGTATATGGGATTCATTTATTTTATGTTATTTATGTATTGCATTTCATGTAAAATTTTATTGTTTTTCCTTGTTTTTAGAATTTTTTTAGAAAATATGACCCAGACATTTCTTTTCAGTAATTTCACCCTATTTTACTTCCACATCTTCCATTCCATTTTTGATTGATCGCTGGTTGATTATAAAGTATTACACCACACACTTACATTAACATATTCCTGATTTCAGTTGATTATTATTGTAACTACATTATGTGCTACTGCTAACCGATGTGGAAAGTAAAAGTGTGCATCCCCAGTGATGGACTCGGGGGTTTCAGACGTGAACATTTAGCGGTGGATAAAACACTGCTCTAGGATCAGAAGTGGACGTTTATCTGTGGTGTGGGAGAAGAGGACAGGGCTGGTCTGGGTTCAATGCCTCTGCTCTTCATGAATGACAGCAGCTGGTCGGGTATCTCGGCCAGTACATCTTTGGCCAAACGGGCCATGCTGAGCACCTGGTTCCCGGATCGGTCAATGTAGTCCCGGAACGGCACAAACTTGAGAAATACAAAGATGAATCTTATTAAAAATAGCTTTCTAATTGCACTAAACAATTTAAGGTAAGTGATAAAAAAGAATATTATAATATAATATAATAAAAAATATGTGGGAAAATAGTCATGTAAAATGACCAATAGCATTCACATAAAAAAATACATTTGTGCCTGTAAAGTTTTAAAAAGTCATGGGATAAGTTTTTAACTTTTTAAAAAAACACTTACTGTAATTACTTAGTTTAACATAATAGAAACTATTTAAAATCAAAAGAGCTAAATTGATTGTGTTAAATTTATTCAGGGTATAAAAATTGTATTATTATTATTATTTCAGTATTCAAACTTAAAAAGGCTTTTTAATTTCACTAAAAATGTAAAGTAAGTGGTAAAAAATAATATAAGATTTTATATAATATAATAAAAAATAATATCAAAACTGACATAATATATCAAAACCACTTACTGTAATTATTTATTTTAAAATAATTAAAACCTAATTTTAATAAATAAATAATATTAAATTTACTCTGGGCATAAAAGGGAATTTCTTCAGTACTGAAACTTAAAAAAAAAAAACATTTTGATTTTATTTAAAAAATGTAAGGTGAGTGGTAAAGCATATTAAAATGTATATACAAATTATATAATATAAATAATGATTTCATATTTTATTAACAATTATAAATATTTAGAAATCCTAAAATAAAATTATTTGAGAGACAATAATTTACATAACTAATATAGTTATCAACATTTTTAAAAAATACAATAAAATTGTGTCTAAAACATTAGAAAGTCATATGATACCAAAGCGTGTAAACATACCACCACTTTATTCTCAGTTCTCATTCTAATAATTCTCTTTTTTTTTCTACCAAGGTATATTGCTTACTGTTTTACTGCTTGTCCTGAATGTTGTACTTTGTCTTTTTTTTTCAGAATTGAAAAAATACCAAAAGTACCACATATGTACCTGGACAATGTCTCTCTCAGCAACACGTCCCCTGGAGGACACCCTGACCTCATCTCCATCCAACTCTTCCATTGCTGTTACATTAAGACGAGAACAGTTACATCACATATTATATTCTTATTTTGAGAGCATCTGTGTTTGCAGTGCCACAATCTCACCATCAAATTCAGCAGGGCCGACTCCCACAATTATGATCGACATGGGCAGAGATGCCGCCTGTAAACAGGGAAGGGGCAGCAGTATTTGATCAATGCCCTGCTAAAAAGATTATTGTATGTACAGAACATTGTGAAGGTCTACAAGCAAAAATGACTCACGGTGACCACGGCTTCTCTAGTCTGTACCATGTCGGAAATGACACCGTCTGTGATGATCAGCAGCACAAAGTACTGAGAGCCATCTGTCACCTCTGACGCACACCTGAGGATTTACAGAGTTAAACGCCTCTATATTTAAGCAAAACAAGAACATGCTTCTCAGAAACAGTATGTATGGTTGCACTAAAGCTAGTACATTTTAAAGCAGTTACTATGGAATTATGGGTGATTTATAACGGGTCCAAGTCAAAAAAAAAATTTTGATGCCAAGAAATGGCTTGAATAAGGATTTGGTCACTATATGACTTCACAAGCACTGCTAATAATTTGGAGATTATGGTTTTGTGTTATAGCATGTGATTAGAAATACCTGGTAAAATCCTCATTATTTTAGCTAAGCCTTTTTCTGAACTTTCCTTATTAAATCTGTCTTTCCCATCCAGTTCATCGACCCTAATAACCATCTCCAGATATTGTCTCAGTCACGGCACGAAATAAGTAGAGAGCTGAGAGAGGAGACTCATACCAACTCTGAAAAGTTGACCACTGCAGCAGTGGCCGATCGATATCTGCCTCTTAAAGCAGCTCTGCAGTTCTGGGAGTTTGATTTTCTTCAGATTGAGAGATTTAGCTGGATTTGAAAAAAGCCTTGAAACTGACAAGGGCAATTAAAAGCCTCTTCACATGTACGTACAAGGCTTAGATCTTTTGTCATGTTGTGTGACGAGTGGTTCATGATATGCGTGCTATTTGAAGCAGATCAGAGATCAATTTTTTTTAAAATTCAAACCCAACATTCTTCTTCTGTGGCAAATTTAAAGCGTACTAACTATCCATGTTTTCTGGTTTATTTTATCATGATTCATTTACATACTGGGTCTGATTATATAACAAATTTCTGTGGAAAATATTCATATAGAAATAATTACTTTGAAATTAATTATGTTAAATTAAAAACAGAATAATAGAGTAATAGTACAAATAAAGGAAAATGGCAAATTTAAATAAAAAAAATTATATTCTGAATTTTTTAATGCAATTTATTTTTACTATTATTATTACTATTAACAATAATTAGTAGTGGTAGTTGTATCAGCTGCCAATATTCTATATAATAATATTTAATTGATACAGTAAAAAAAAAAATCTAAATTGTAAATAAAACAATTTGAATTAAATTTAGATTACTGGACTATGTTTTCCAAGAAAATATTATTTCGGTTTATCTGCTTAAAATGTTCTCATTTATTCAGTATGTTACATTTACTAACAATTTCTGAGAAAAAAAAATGTTTCAAAGATTATTTTTAAAAAAGATTTTTAAAAACATTTAGTTAAACTACACAATTTTTTAAACTTTAGTAGCTTTGTATAAATAAATAAATCAATAAAATTCTGATGAAAATCCAAATTATTTTTGTTAAATGTTCTATTTCACTAAGACATTTCTCAATAAATAAATAAAATTCAGATTAATATTCTGACGAAAATCTGAATTATTTTTGTATTTCACTACGACATTTCTCAATAAATAAATAAAATTCAGATTAATATTCTGACGAAAATCTGAATTATT
Organism: Barbus barbus; assembly: GCF_936440315.1. Lineage (NCBI taxonomy): Eukaryota > Metazoa > Chordata > Actinopteri > Cypriniformes > Cyprinidae > Barbus > Barbus barbus. Next base: position 20,629,869 of record NC_136718.1, read on the forward strand.
TTTGTTAAATGTTCTATTCTATGAATCTGGTTATTTTTGCTACTGTACTTGTGACACTTCATGTAAATGACCTCTCTTGTGACTGGCTAACCTCTTCATATTTCAAATAGTTCAAACTCTCATTCATGCCGTGATATTTGAATTTCAAATGTTAATGTGCTTGTGGCTTCACATCACAACATCCTAATTTCTAAATGACCCATTTTTGCAGCTCAGCTTCAGTAAAAAGTCACTGAGCGAGAGGGATGTGTTGCAAGTGCTGCCTACAATAGTATCACATCACAATCTTGTGTTTCAAACAAACAAGAAAATGTTTTCCATGATACTTCCCTTTAAAAGAAGTTATTTTTTCCTGCGTGGTAAACCATCAGACCTCGACTGCATCTGAGCAGCAGGTACACTGAGTGAAGTGTTAGTCAAGCACAGGATTCTGGAGGAGTCTTTGGAGCGCGTGTGCGTGAAAGTGCATTTGTGTGGAGAGAGGACAGGCTTTAGAGTGAATAACAAGTGGATAGTGACAGGAAGGAGTTCAGCTCGCAGGGGAGACAGAAAAAAGAGCAGGGCAGAGAGACAGAAAGAGAGCTCAACATGGTGTCAATTGCAGAAGAACTGTTTAGCTTACTGTGCCACCTGGTTGATGACAGGGGCAAAGTTGGTGGGGCCGTAGAGCTGCACTTTCCGGAGACAGTCATAGTACGCCTCCAGCACGCCTTCGATGCCGACGCAGTTTGCATTCTCACAGTCCGAGTTCTACGAGGTCAGAATACACACACGTTCGAGAAGATCTCCACAAGTTCATATATAACACATGAGGAATAACACCAGTCGTTTCTGACTTAGCATATAACAATATAAAATATGCCTCAGTCCAGTATGACTATGTCCAAAGCTACAAGTTCATGACAGCATAGTTTAGCTTTAATAATGAACGTCATGTCTGTGTGGTTTGTGTTTTAAAAGGATAGTTCACTCAAAAATGAAAATGCTGTGACTATTTGTTTTTCCAAAAATTACTTAATTCACCATAAGATATTTTAACAATGTTGTCTATTTTAGCAAAAAGATTTTTTCAAATTTAGGAGGAAAGAAAAAGTCATACAGGTTAGGAATAACAGAGTGAGTAAATGATAACAGACTTCTTTTAAGCATCCAACATTACTGTTGTGTTATTGTATGTGTGTTTTTAACCCTTTAAAGCCTACTGTATCATATTTGATACACTTTTTTAATTATCAACATGATCAAAACTTCACTAAAACCTGTTGTACACAATCTACTAAACATTTTTAGCAAGTACTTTTATTATAATTCTTAAACCGCCCAACCGGCTGTGTCTTTTTGCTGTGAAATCTTTACTAATTTTTATAAAGTAAATGTAAGAATAATTTTCATATTGTCAGTAATATTTCAAGATGAACACTTACTTTGCTAAAGCAACTTAGGCTCACTTGATTATTCATACATAAATTGTTTTTGAAAAAAATTATGTTGAAATGTGAGCATCAAATATAATTCAGGCTTATGAGGAATGTTTATTTGTACATCTTTCAGTTATAATTGCATTATTGCATTTATTTCACCTCCACAATAAAAACTGTAGTGTTTGATCATAAAACAAAGCATTTAAATATCATCTTACTAAGACATATTATTGGAAAATACAAACTGACAAAAATGCATTTTCCATAAACACATTTTATGTAAGTAGTCTGTTATAAAGTTATAATGCTCTCATTAATGTACATTACAAGCTATCAGAATTTGATCGTATTTTCTAGCTATATAAATATTAGCAATTGCACCAAATTGCATATTTTTGCACAGTTTGGGACTCTAAATAAAATTGAGGTGTTTCTTTCCTATTCAAGTACGAGCTCCATATTCTCCCATATCATACTACTGTATATGAGTAATAAAAGACTGATGTATTAAATGTTATATTATTTTATTAAAAAATAATAATATTTACTGTAAAGGTTCAAAAACTGTTCCTTTTTTTTAAACATGATTTTTCTAACTATGATTTGATATGTCAGGCTTTACAGGGTTAATGATGGCTCTTTTCAAGCTGTTACTCACCAGGGGAAAAGCATGAGAGATCTTGCCATCAGGAGGGAGTTTAGCTCCAAAGCCGTAGGCAGGGAAGAGTTTGTCACTGTCATAATCCTGGACGATTTCCCCCACGGCTTTAAGGGCCATGGCGTACGCGTTCAGCTGATACGGGTTCATGTAGTGGAGCGATGTCGGCTGAGATGGGTTTCCTAAGTTCAGGTATCAATCAATACAAGTTTAGACACAAGTGCAAAGACATCGTGGTCACTTACATCAGTGCCGAGCTCTAAATCTAAAACGGACATGAGACAATCGCATGCCACACAAACACAAATGCTTATGTAATGAGGATGGTCTTACCATTAGAGGCAGTGAAGTCTATGGCTACAGTGAAGTTGAGCTGTGTTCTGTTTTCAGCATTGAAAAGAATCACAGTCAAAAGTTTGTAACCAATGCAGTACACACATATGGATATTTAATATGACATGCTGTATTACATGTGCAGGGTTTGTAAATATATATACTACGGTTACATTTTTTTTTTTTTTTATTAAGATTTGTATTCACCAAGGCTGCTTTAAATTGATCAAAAGTGAATGTAAAGACATTTATGTAATAAAAAAAATTCTATTTTAAAAAATTCAGTTCTTTTGAATATTTTATTCATCAAAGAATTTTGGAAAAAAAAAAAAAGATCATAAAGGGATCATGTGATAGTGAAAACTGAAGACGTAATGGCTGCTGTAAATTCAGCTTTGCCAGTAAATTACATGTTAAAATATATTAACATAGAAAATATTAAAATGTATCAAATTTAAAAAAAAAAAAAACATTTTAAAAAATATTACAGACTCCCTATCAGAAGGTAGTGTACACAAAGGCTACTAGTTAAATTGCTTATTTATTGCACAATTATTTGTTTATTTATTGCAAAAACTGAATTGAAAAACTTCAGAAGATCTTAGTATTCATTCGGTCTCCCTTTTGTTTTAATGACAGCAGCACTCAAGCTGACAATGACAAAACCTAATTCATATTACTCATACTTCAAAGGTAGCAAGACACCTGACCTTTAGTACAAAGGAGTTTGCATACTCAATGTCACACATTTGATTAGTAACCTAGAAATAGTCCAGAGTCCAAATATCTCCTATTCATTTGAATTCATTTGCATCAAAAATTCTTTGTTAAATGTTCAAAATACTAATACTTTGTTTATTTCAAGGTTTAAATTTAATTGATTTTCAACAGTGTTTTTGGATGCCACTGTGTATGCAAATGTTCAATAGTCAAAAAACTATAAATGCATATTTATAGCAATACTAGTAAATTATGCTGAAACTTGAATTTAAACATCTGAGCAAATTATCAAAATGCTTCTAACCTAAACATGTTAAATCAATCAATAAATAAAGAACGAAATAAATATTCTTGTTTTTGTTTAAAATAAACAAACATGTTTTTATCAAGTCAATGCATAATTAAAGGTTCAGCTGCAATTAAAAGGCAAGCATATGGTACGATACACTGAATCACTGCCTTGTTTGCTTTAGATTCTTTTTTTTTTACATTTTTATTAGGCTGTCATTTGATTAAATATGTGCTTCTTACTCATTCTTTACTGCCTGCTCTCAGTAACCATGGCTTGGGGAACCAGATTTCTTGCAAAAACATGAAGGCTTGAATGCTTGCATGGCTCCAGTTATGGAATTTATGTAAGTGACAATTTTTGCATTTTTTTAAACCATCACATTAAATTAATACATCGTATTGACGGCCCAATTTTTATATGATCCATGGAACTATTTGACCCTTTACTGGGTTAACCTTGAAGCACATATCCAGGACTAGGTTGTAATGCAAAAACATTTCCTATATTCCATTTTTATTCTATTCTATGTGTCAGTATTCAACACACATGCTAGCAATGCCTGACAAAACTAAATGGCAAGTGAACCACCCTAAAGGCTCAATGACATTAAGATCCACTCTGGTTTATTGGTATTGTCTAGAACGCAAGTTATTCAGATCGACTAATCATAATTCCACAAAAGGTTTACACGCACGCCTATTCCAGCTGCTCTCAAACCAGTAAATCTGCATCTTTCTCCAGCCTAATTTATCCAGGGACTTTTAAGGGGCACTCACCCGCCTCGAATGAAGTCCACAAATGTGTACTCCGATTCCACTTTGAAGGACAAAAGTGTTACCTAGAGAGAGTGAAAGAGAGAGAGAGGAGAGATAATGGAAGTCATTATGAAAATAAATCAGAAGAGGAGAGCGCTTGACAGGTAATCCATTCACACGTACCGTGCCAGAGTTGACGTATTTCTTTTTCCTCCCTTTCTTCTTAGGATTCAGAACCTGAAAGAAACCAAAAGACACCCATCAAGCATGGCTGAAAGAAATATGACATTTTACTGAAGTGTCCTCATATGTTTTTTTTTTTTCTCTCTTATGATTCATGAAATATTTTTGGCACTTCACGAATACAGCCCACGATGTTGTCCCTTTACTTTTTTGGAGGCATCAGAAGCACATGTTTGTTTTTATATATATATATTTATTTATTTAGCCAAATTAGATATGTTAGATAAACAGTTATCTAACATAAACTATCATTGCATGAAAAGTAACTAGTTTTCAACACATTCAACCTCCTTTGGTCTGTCTTCACTGTATCTGTTGTAAGAAAATTAAAATCAAACAGCAATGAATAATTTATATTCAAATCACTGTCGTAAAAAACTATTTTATGTTCTAAAACACAATATTTAGCTGGATCCCACATTTTTGTACAATTTATACACATACAAACAACATGCAAACATTTTTTTTAAATCCTTTTTCACTTTTTAAGATTTGCTGAAAAATTATATTTTGCCAGAACTCAGAATCAAAATTTATTTGTACAAAACAATGTTTTTTTTTACCTCATAAACATTGAATTGGCTCTGTCCGCGAGACAGCTCTCTATAGCTGGTCGTAAACTCTCCGATGAAGTCATGACTGAAGAAAAATGAAAGCGTTTACTTGAGCGAGGAATATTTAATGAACATTGCACGAGCATGCTGAGAAGAAATGATTTTGGCTAATGAAAATTTGACTTGAGTTATTCTTGTTACGCAGGATAATTTATGTATTCATAAACACAATATTTACTACCCACGAGGGGGAACACAAGCCATGAAGAACAGCGTACCTTCCATCTCTGTCCCAGTCATAAACATCAACCTTCACTGTTCTGGAGAGATCACAAACAAATCAAACCGCACAACAAGTCAATATCTAAAATGAGGTGCAGACAGCCTGAATTTTCTCAAAAGGTCAGAGTATGACAGCAGCCTGGTGAGTCCACAGAGCCAATCCAAAATAACACCAGCACCGGCCGCTGCCTCACTCCAGCTGACTGCTGGGATTATTCCCATTGCCACAGTGACACAGCTGCCCGTTTCCACAGCTCACGGCACCAGTGGTGTCTCGTTTAAACACCTCAGAGCTCCAGAAACAAGTCTGAGAGATGCTTTAAAGGTGCAACTCTCAAAAAGCATAGACTCCTATCAAAAAGATTATTGACATGTTACGGACATAAATACAAATGTACTGGCTCTCAGAATGCACCCAAGAATCTAAAGCATATCATATATTATGTATAAATACAGTGCCCTCCATAAGTATTGGAACAGTAAAGACGAAATTGCTCTGTTGGCTGTGGAGTCAAGACATTTGCAAATATTATTAAAAGATGAATATGAGACAAAACTACAGCATGTCACATTTTATTATTAGCCGTTTCAACACTTTTAGAGTTCATCCCACTCATTGATGTGAGCATAAGTATTGGGACAGTTGAACCTAAGGCAGATATAAAAGATTAAAAGCTATTATTTAGTTGCAGATTCCTTGCGCACAATCACAGCAGTGAGTCTGTGACCCATAGACATCACCAGACTCTTGGTCTCATCCTTTGAAATACTTTTCCCAGCCTTTAATGCAGCCAATTCCAATTGTTGCTTGTTTTGGGGAGTTTCTGCCTTTCCTCTTCAGCTGGTGAAATTCATGTTCAGTCAGATTTAAATCTGGAGATTGATTTGGGCAATCTAAGACTTTCCATTTCTTTGCCCTTATAAATTCCTTGACCGAACTGGCAGGGTGTTTTGGGTCATTGTCCTGATGCAATATGAAGCACTTCCCAATGAATCTGGTGGCATTTTCTTGAATATTGGTAGGCAAGATGGTTTTGTATCCTTCCGAATTCATTCTGCTACTGTCATCATACATTAATTCATCAGTAAAGTTGAGAGGGCCTGTTCCAGAGGCAGTCATGCATGCCCATGCCATGACACCACCTCCACCATGCTTTACAGATGAGGCTGTATGCTTGGGATCATTGCAGTTCCCTTTTTTCTCCAAACTTTTGCTTTCCATCACTTAGATCACTTAGTTCATCTTTATCTCATCGGCCCATAAACACAGATCCAAAACTCTTCTGGCTCACCTTTGTGCTTTTTTGCAAACTCTAATCTTGTCTTTCTATTTTTGGTGCTGGTCAGAGGTTTGCATCTTGCTGTGTAGCATCTGTAATTCTGTGTCAAAGTCTCCTGAGGACAGTAAATTGTCAGAGCATCACCCCAGCTTTCTGGAAGTTGTTGATGATTTTACAGACAAGTCTTTTAGGGTTCATTTTCACAGCTTTTATGATTTGTCTGTCATCAACTACTGTTTTTTTCTCAGCTGATCAGGTTGTTGTTGGTTGCTGGTGTCTCTGGTGGTTTCCAAACTCTTGATTTCTCCATGCCCTTTGTTTTTGCTAGAGCTGTAATTGACTTCCTCTTTTCTTTTAGCATCCAAATTGCTTGCTTTTCTCTCAAAGTCAGCTCCCTCATCTTTATCCCGGTTTGTGTGTGTCATCATCGAATGCAAGATTCAGAATACAGAAGTAATGGATATAACTGATACGACACAATCCCTGCTTTTAATATCTGAAGAATTAATGCAACAGCTGATCACTTAGAAAGATCTGTGAGGCAACTGTTCCAATACTTATGCTCACATCAGATAGAGGGAAGAAACTCTAAAAGTGCTGAACTTCTTAGCTGGTAAAACATCTATGTGTTGAATCACCCAATAATAAAACGTGACATTCTGTAGTTTTGTCTCATATTCATCTTTTAATCATATTTGTAAATGTCTTGACTCCACAGTCAACAGAGCAATTTTGTCTTGACTGTTCCAATACGTATGGAGAGGACTGTATATCCTGTATATTTATTGTATTAGGGCTGTCAGAATTATGCACATATTTTTAAAAATTGTAGTTATTTTTTGTTTTACATTGTTGATGCATTTATTCAATATTATATGAATTATATGTGATTCAACAAACTGCATTTCTTATTAAATAAAGCCATTCCTTATTTTTCAGGGTTATGTCATTACTTGAAATAAAAATAAACATTAACCAGCTAAAATTTATTTCAGCTAGTTGCCAAGGCATAATTTTTCATTTTAATTTAGTTTAACTTGATGTGCTAAATCTAAAATTTATAAATAAAATTTAATATAAACTATATAGACATTTATGTATGTAAAAAAAACTACTAAAAATGACAAAAACACAACACAATTACTAAAATTTTAAATAGAAATGAAAATGTTAAACTGATTCAAACTATTAATAAAAATATTTGATCTTAATGATACTAAAATAACCCTGTTATGGATAACTTGTTAATAAACCAAACCCAGATGGGAAGTTTAACAAAAGTCATTTGCATTCTTTATGTGGTGAAATGTAATTATCATCAAACCTCAAGACGACTAATGCACAGGGTAGCAGCAAAAACATCTGTTATGAAAGATTAAGTCTATAAAGTAGAGAAGGTATAAAGTTTTAGAATTTAAATTCCCCTGTGTTTTGATGCACTTGTATTTAAGTATAGAGAACAATAATTAAACATTATTTTGTTTTCTTTCCTGAAAGATGAACTGAATGCACTAACTAGGAATAGATTTATTACAATAAAACATATAATTGATTGATAGCCCTAATATTTTTAAACATTAACCCTTACACATTTTATTTTAAGTGAAACAAGTGAATATTTAATAACTGGTATTTTCTCTGGAAAACATGAGTCAATTAATTATTCACAGCAAGACCTGGAATATGTATTAAGAAAGGTAATATAGTGAAAAATGACTTGATGTCAACATTAAGTAGCCATGCAGCAGGGTTATACTCTTCGTAAGGATTTTAAGCGCCTCACCTGTCATAGTCTCCGTTACACAGAGCTCGCACCGGGATGGTGAAGGGCTGCCACACAGGGTTCAAAGTATTCTTTATCACCTCTGTTTTGTGACAGATAGTGAACCTACAAAAGAGCCAAATCAAAAAGGAAATCTTACTTAAAGGCTTGTTATGACACCTGTACGGTTTTCTTTGAAGGAATATGTTTGAAAATGAATACCAACCAAATACAACGAAACATCAATAAAAGTGGTTATCATCAAGAGCAGCTCATGGTGGGCATGAAGAGCCTCTTGGGTTTCACAACACTACCATAGCCCTCTGTTATCAGTCAAGTGAGCTAACACTTATGAATAATTTTGACTTTTATGGGGTTTTATGTTCAGTCTAGAAACATTTATCTAATACTATGTCCCAACCAGGCACAAAATGATAAAAAAAGCAATAAATCCTTGCTCGACCATGTTTCTTCTTTCAGTTGTTAGATTTCGGTTTAGGTTTTGAGCCGCATAAGAAAGTTATCACATTGTTTGAATTATGCATTTAAGGAGCTATTTGTACCTTATCTAACCCTTAAAATGACCTTTGTTGGTGTGATTTAATGTAGTAGTTAGGCTGATATTTTTTGCCTTGAAAAAATAATTTATTAATTTAGGTTACCTGACAAAAGCCCATGTTGCATCATGCCTGGTTAGGGCATGTTGTTAAAGTAATAGTTCACAAAAAAATTAAAATGTACTCACCCTCGTGCCTTTCAAGATGTAGATGCGTTTGTTTCTTCATCAAAACAGATTTGGAGAAATTTAGCACTACATTACTTGATCAGCAATTGATCCTCTGCAGTGAATAGGTGCCATCAGAATGAGAGTCAAAACGTGATAAAAACAATTCATAAGTAATTCACACAACTCAAGTCCATCTGTGAAGTGAAAAACTGCATGTTTGTAATACACAACTCCATCAAGATGTTTTTAACTTCAAACCATTGCTTCCAGCTACATATGAGTCCTCCATTCATAATATTGCTTTCTAAAGTTAAAAAGTTGTTTCATATGAATTATGAGAGAAACATGCACAGATCAAGCACTGTTTACAAGTGAAAACAAGTTCTAACAACCAAAAAAGTTCTAAACAAACATGTTGGTGGGTTTTGATGTTCCTTTTTTGCTGGAGGAAGCGTTATTATGGATTATGGACCCATATTTTGTCCATAAGTGACAGTTTCAAATTAAAATTCCTTAATGATGGATCACTTCAAAATACTTTAATTGATGGACTGGAGTCATGAAGATTACTTACTGTAATGTTTTTTTATCAGCTGTTTGGACTCTCATTCTTACGGCACCCATTCACTACAGAGAATCCGTAATGCTAAATTTCTCCAAATCTTTTCTGAAGAAGAAACAAACTCATCTATATCTTGAATGGTCTGAGGGTGAGTAAATTTACTCCTTTATCCGCTCATACTCACGTGCCGTCTTCATTGCTGCGGTAAAACACCAGGAAGGGATCAGACTTCCCGAAGAAATCCTTCTTATCCAACTTGTTAGCACAGAGCTGCATGGTTGCAATGTCCTGTTATAAAACACTTGATTACTTTGGGATAGATGGGAATAGAATATACCAAAAACAAACAAGGTGCACAAACAAGCCAACAAAACACATGCGCCCCTAACACAGAGTCTTCAATACCGGCACTATTACATCCAACAATGCATTTTAATCGCTGGCCTCAGTTAACATCTCTCCAGAGCAGGAGTTCAGGACAACACAAAGGCAAAATACTAGGACAAGAAATCAATTCCACAGAGAGGACGCACTCGTGTTAGAGGAGAACAGCAATTGGTTCATACATATTAATGTTGAGCAGAGGTCTCCAGTGTTTAGCTATTTATTGGTGTCGTTCTCTTCAGAATACCAGATCTCTAGGGAGACCCTCAAGACCAGGAGGGAAGTTTTCATTTAATTGGATCTTGATAGAGAGAGAATGTCTAGGGAGCACTCGAGGAACTACGGTCCGGAAGTCACACTGGACAGATAGCTCATCTGCCTTTTAAAACGCCCATCTCTCTTGGGGAGACTAAAGCTGTATTTGAGGTGAACTGTCACGGCTTTCTGCCAAACACTCGCTGTAGCTACATGCTATTACAAAGACACAGAGGGACGAAATTGAATATATATACATAATTTGTGTCATCTGACATTATATTTATGTGGTTTTATGAACTGGCCCATGGCACTGAAACAGTCAAATTGTGAGTGGAATGACTGAAAAGAGATGGACGGTTTAAAACAGCTATTAACATGGACAGGTCAAAATAGTGAGCATCACCAAGTCTACAAGGGTTTAGGATTGAATGTGTGAGGAATCTCACAAAATTATATCCGGGGTCACATTTCACCCCAAATTTGTTTTCTTGAGCATCATTTTCAGGACCATTAAGCACATTTACCCCACCAACCTGCATAAATACAGACGTACTACTGTTCAAATGTTTGAGGTCAGTCCAATTTAATTGTTTCAGCAAGGCTGCCTTTATTCAATAACAAATACAGTAATATTGTAAAACATTATTTCCATTTAGATTCATTGTTTGGTACTTAAATTTATTTTAAAATGTAATAAATTCCTGTGATACAAAGCTGAATTTTCAGTCTTCAGAGTCACATGATCCTTCAGAAATCATTCTAATATGCTGATTTGCACCTCAAGAAACATTTCTTACTGTTATCAAATTTGAAAACAGTTCTGATTGCTTAATATTTCTGAAAAATCATAATACGGTTTATTCAGGATTCTTTAATTAACAGAAAGTTCAAAAGAACAGCATTTATATGAAATAGAAATCTTTTGTATCATTATACAGTAAATGTTTTTTATTGTCTCTTTTGATCAATTTAATGCATCCTTGCTGAATAAATGTGTTCAAAAACTAAAAAAAGTCCTACCGATCCCAAACATTTGTACAGTGTATATTGTACATACATAATTCTCATTTTTGTAAAAAAATATTTTTACGGTATTATTTTAAACCAACATACAGCATAAGTCCTACAAAATTAGTACTTACATGATGTATGAATACTTTAATACATCAAATCATATATATTATTATATCATTATTTTTTATTTATTTTATTTGTTTATTAATTTATTTTAGCAATAATATGAATTGGGGCAGAAAATGTGCTAATTATCATAAAATAATGCTCTACAAGCTTCCTTTCCTTTAAACAAAATGTAATGTTTTATTTTAATCAACAAGCAGCAAATTAATGTGCAAAAATACTTTAATAATAGATAAATATTTTTATATATCAAATAAAATATATTATCATTTATTTATTCGTTTGTTTGCATCAGAAATGTGAATTGGGCAGGAAAAGTGCTAATTATCTTAAAAATAATGTAATGCAAAATAAATCTTAATGGTTCTACAAACTTCCTTTCCTTTAAACAAAATGTAATGTTTTTTTTTTTTATTTTTTTTTTTAAAGAGTAAATTAAAGTGCAACAAATACTTCAATGATCCATAAATATTTTTAGCTTTTAAATAAATTTTCACCATTTTTTTAATTCATATTTTGCATAGGAGTGATGTGATGTGAATTGAAGCTGGAAATATGGTAATTTCCATAAAAATATTCTTAACAGTCCTACAAGCTTCCTTTACCTTAAGCAAAATGTATTTTATACATTTTATTCCGATTTTGCTATGTAAATTTGCCCCGTGATAAAATATCACACGTGCTTGACAGTTTTCATGAGATTCACTCGTTCACTCTTGAGCGACTACAGAGAGATCCATGGTGGATGAACTTGGTAAATCTAGATATTCATTCCTTTTTCTGTCTCTCTGTGCCTAATCTTAGCAAAAAAAGCAAAAAAAACCCTTCACCTCTGATATTTAAATACAATGCCTCAGGCATTCAGCTTGATGAAAGACTGTAGAGTCAGACTAAGTGTGTGTGTATGAGGATATTTTGTACTGACCCGACAATTGCTGAGTTCCTCAGCTGTGAAGATAATGTTCCCGCATTTCTTCCCAGGAATGCCCCTAGAGAAAAGATAGATAAATGCTTTTAAACTTTCAATAAAATGTGGGGTAACGTTTTTAAAGACAAGAGTTCAAGTCAACCCCTCGTGAAGACTGGCACAGTTCTAAGCGCACTGCGAGCCCACTCAAAATCAGGACAAATAAGACGACTCCATTTTGGTGTGCTTTTTAAAGCATTGCTCGAGCGCTTTTTGCTGCTAAGAGCTTTCTGCGGAACAATTCGATTGCACTGCCGGTAATGGTGGACCACTTCAGTCGCTGAATAGCCCACATCGAGCCTCTGAAAAGAACATGATTCACCTGAAAAGAGGGAAAGTGTAGGGAATGAGGGGGAAAAGGTGATGAGGGTTAGCTAGAAAAAGGATTAAAGGCTGAGGACTGAAAGACTGTGTGAGGGAAAAGAGAGAGATTCTGAGTGAAAGAGAGGAAGCAGCAAAAATTAAGTGATGGAACATAAACGCAACGATAGACGCTGAACACAGTTTGATTTTGGAAGTTAATAAGTGAAGTTCACAAACCATTTTGCATTCATGAACTGACGTATTTCTGAGTGAAAGAGGATATTCAATGATTAAAATAATTATGCTTTTTTTTTTTTTTTTGAAAGAAGTCTCTTATGCTCACCAAGGCTGCATTTATTTGATCTAAAATATATTAGAAACACTAATAATGTGCTATATTATATTTACTATTTAAACAATTTAATTTATTCAGCAAGGATGCATTAAATTAATCAAGTGACAGTAAGACATTTATAATTTCTATTTCAATAAATGCTGTTATTTTGCACTTTCTATTCATCCAAAAAAATAATAAGTAGCATTTTCAACATAGATAATAAGAACCATCACTGATAACTGAGCACCAATAATTGATATTAACTGAGAAGCAAATCATCAAATTAGAATGCTTTCTGAAGGATCATGTGACACTGAGGACTGGAGTAATGATGCTGAAAATTCAGCTTTGCAATCTCAAAAATATATTATATATATTACAATAGAAATCATATTTTACATTGTAATAATATTTTAGAGTATAATTGTTTTTACTGTATTTTTGATCAAATAATTATAGCCTTGGTGAGCATAAGAGGCTTCTTTCAAAAGCATTAAAAACCAATTATATATATATATTATTTATTTCAAACTTTTGACTTGTCTATCTATATTCCAAGTGGTGAAAAATAAAGCTTTGTGATGTCAGATGGAAAGGAAAAACTTTTTTATAACATGCAGCGATAAATCGTTCAAAATAACACTAGGAACATCCATCAAGAAGGCAAATAGAGTCAATTTTGATTTCATGCTGACTCTAAGTGGACATGAGGCTTATGCACAAAACATATCCAATAAATACTGGTGTCTGGGTAGTCTAGTATATTTGTCATAACATTATAAAATGAGATGATTGATTCCAGCTCCAAAGATCTGTCTCCATGGCCACAGACTTTCGTTCATCATTTTTAATCCCCATTCTAAGTGGTCTCATGGCATCTTTGCATTTGATTGGCTAAAATCAGATTCCCATGGGAACAAATATCACCGCAACAGCTGAGTGGCAGGTTAGCTTGATACTTTAGTACAGCCTTTGACCCTCCATCTATTCACACACACATACGTGCATAAACTCGCAATGACATGCACACCTGACCACCTGCAGGGAAGAAATCCAGTTAAAGCTCAATGATGCCAAATAGGAATTTAGACTGAAGGACATCTAAGACAGGCACGCGTCCCACCACGCTTATCATCTCCCCCCTCCTGAGATACATGTCAGATCCAGACATGCAGGTAAGATTCAGTGAGGCGGATCTGCCATGGAGAAGGCTAGAGGTGGCATGGAGGCTGAAAATGACTCCTTGCAGTGGGAAGTGTTTTATCAACTTATCTCCAGTCGGCTGAGCTGTAATCAATTACATAATAGTTTTTAAAAATACATTTCTGCATATTACTTTCTTGCAAATTTCACCCTGCAATCTGAAGAAAATAAATAAATAAACTCCAGGAGAATCACTCTACAAAACTGATGCCTTTTGTGTTCATAATTAATGCTTAAATAATTATTAATAATAGTTAATGATAGTTCATAATATAATGAGTTAGCTAATACCAACTTTGATTTTGTGCTATTACACATTTTTATTAACAAACAACAAAATTAGTAACTATTTTATTTTTTGCTTTTCTTGTTTCTTTTTTTATACCTACATAAAAATAAATACTATATATTGTCTTATATATTACATGCCATCTAATTAACTACCTTTTCAAATGATGTAGCATTGAATAAATCAAACTTTTGTGGCAAATATGTAAAGAAATATATTTAAACATGCATATACTGTATTTATATACACTATGGTTCAAAAGATTGGTATATATATATTTTTTCTCAGCAAGGGTGCATTAAATTGATCAAAGGTAAAGACTTTTATATTGTTACAAAAATTCTGTCTTTTTTTAATTCATCAAAGAATTTTGTGATTTCTACAAAAATACTAAGCAGCACAACTGTTTTCAACACAGACAAATAAATAAAAAATGATTTCTGAAGGATCATGAGACACTGACTGGAGTAATAGCTGATAAAAATTTGGCTTTGCATCACAGGAATAAATTACATCTTAAAATGTATTTACATAGAAAACAGTTCATTTAAATAGTAATAATATTTCACAGTATTTCTGTTTTACTCTATTTTTGATCAAATAAAAGCAGCCTTGGTGATAAAAGGTAAGAAGTATACGAGATTTTAGAGAGAGAGAGAGACAGAGAGAGAGAGAGAGAGAGAGAGAGAGAGAGAGAGAGAGAGCGATCACGATCAACCATTTTACTTTTGGAAAAGTATTACAGTATTACAACAAAGTGTCACCGTTAGACATTTCTGTCATTTCTACAGTTATTTACTGTATATCACCCAGTATAATACTGCAAATTCCCTTTACAGTAAATAACTGTAATACCCTTTGCTTCATGGGAATTTTCTGTGATGCCATTCTATTGAGGTTGTTTTATTTTCCTAATTTCTTACATTTGGATTGACATGATTTGCCCTATACCATGTCTACAACATCACAACATCTTGGGACTGACTACACTGGATGTGTTACAGCGCTTGTAATCCAATTGTCCTTCATGTCAGAAACAGTGCGAGTGCTTGGAGTACTACTGTATGTCAGAAATAAAATATACTGGGGAATCACTTTACTGTCTGCATCCACTGTAGATAATAACGTTATATATAATGGGTTCTATATTGTCTTTTTTTGAGTCGCGCCTCGCTGCGCGGGTTTTGCCCAGGGATGAACCCACGAGAGTGGGAGTGCGTAGATGCACCTTACGAGAGAATAAGACCAGCAAGCAAGGTAAAAATATATGTACGTTTGTCTGATTTTGTCAGATTTTTGCACACCAGTTTAACCTAGTAATATTTACTCATCAACTGTCGTTTCAAACGACTTTTGTCAGCTTATTGAATTAAGTTAACAAATTAAAATTGTTGTTCAGGTGTTAGTAATGTTGGCCAGCAGCCTATTCAGAAAATAAAATCGTATGTTAGCTAGGTTAAACAAGTTTTATGGCTAGCTGCCTTTCTAGTTTTAGAATTAGTTTTTTATAGTTTTTAATGGAATTTAAGATTTACTGCATTTGTTTTTTGTATTTGTGTTTTAAAGGCAACTGCAATGAAGCATCAAGAAAGACATGAGCATGCCAGCCACCCTGAGACTGATAATTCATGGTAAGAGAACAACTATGGTTTTGAGAGGTTTGTGTATTCTATATGAGGTTTGCCTTTTAAAAGTGGGTCATTTCTACTTCTTGTTTTTCAGAGAAGACATTTGTCACTAACAAAGTGGATGGTGACCAAAGGTGGTGGCCACGTTTTGGAGCAGCACCTGAGTTTTGCAGATGGTAATGTATTATTTGGCTGCTTGTCTTTTTTCCAAATTATGTTTCTGTTGCCTAAAGATTCTTTGTGAGTATAAATCCAGAGGATACAACATAAAGCACTGCAAAATGTCCTAAGACAGGAGAAATGGTGAAGATGCACTGTTTCAGCATTGGAAGACTGTATTTTTAAGTGTTGCACATGCAATGTTTTAAATAAAGAATTTGATATTTTGTAATTATTGTGTCTTTAATTGAATGCCAGTAGTACCTATGTAGAGTAAAAATAAAAATGAATTCTATATAAAAATGAATGAATTACGGTAGTATACTGATGAATTACAGTAATTTTCTGTAAAACAGTACTGTTTGCAACTGTAAATCAAATTATTCTGAGTTTCCTACTGTGAATTACAGTAATTTAAACTAATCTTAATTACAGTAACTTACTGGAAACTGTAAAACTTTGAAATGTCTAACTGTGTAGAAATTATTTCAAAAGTATTTTTAAAATGGAAAATCAGAATGACCTAAGATCACAAATGTAGCATCTAAAGTAGAGAATAAACAATACCGGACTAAAAAGCAAGCTACTTAAGGAGTTTGGGAGTCCAAGGACACCACTAGAGGATTTTGTTTGCTGTACAAACACAAGGACCAAGTAGGAGAGAGTTCAGCTTGTCTGAAGAGTTCACGTCTTGCCCCAGGCATCAACTCATCATGCTCAAGGTCACACATGGCTCATCATAACCGTAGACTCTCTCATTACTCAGTACCAGCGAATGTATAACTCAAAAAAGCTGTCAGTGTCACTAACTCTCGGCATTCACTTTCCTGCTGCTATGGAAACAACTTATAAAGGTGAGCCGAGGAGGTTTTCAATCTCAACTTTTGCTGCGAATGAGGGCTCCATCACTGCTACCGCACACAAAAGGACAGGAAGTGCCACCAGTGTAAGTAATACTGCAGTCTACAGAGAGAAAAAGAAAGAGAGCTAAAAAAAAAAAAAAAAAATTATAATAAGAAAAAAAAAAATCACTGATTGACAGGCAGGAAATGAATAAGGGAAAAAAATAATAACATTTAATGAATGACATTTAACATTTCCAGAAGATACGTCTTTGGATTAAGAGTTATTGCACTCAAATACCTCACTTTCAGTTAAACCACATTGTGGTATGAGACTATTCATGGTCACAGGCGAAGAATACACTCTTTTCCAGTTGGGCTGTCACCTCTCTAACACAGCATATCTGACAGACAGAACAAAAGCATCTCAAGATTTTATTGGAGAGCTTCAAACCCCCCACCCCCACCCCCGCTTTACTGTGTCGGTGCCAAAAACATCCTCCCTGCATGTTCAATCAGAGTCCTCGGCAGCCTGGATAAATCTGGGCGGCATAAGAACTGAGACGCTGAGTTCCTCTTACAGGACACAGACATCCAGCGCTGCTGTATGTATGTCACGAATGCACCAAGAGATCCTTCAAAAGCACAAAAATACCATTCCAGCACAAATTTGTTATTCAAATTAGTAGAGTATTCACATTTTGCATGAACGTACAAAGTGGCATTGTTTGGCAACCGTATACGTGTGTGTGTGTGTGTGTGTGTGTGTGTGTGTGTATATAGAATAAAATGCGTTATTATCAATAATGGCAAGGAAGGCAATCATCATTACACTGTGAATTATTAAATGTTTATTATATTATTAACTAAAACTATTAAAAACCATTTTCGGTAATCAAAATAAATTTGCAATAAAGTTTAAATATTTAGGACAGAAGAGCAAGTTCAAAAATTAGTAAAGCAAGCTAAAAATAAAAATAAAAAAAAACCTGAAATAATAAATTAAAGCTATTTGGAAATATATTAAAAACTTAAAAAATACAAAATAAAATGAAAACTGAAAATCCAAAACTAAAAGCTAATTCAAAATACTAATAAATTCTATAATATATAAATAATATTAAAATAATGCTGATGTCATCATATGAAAACAGCATTTGACGCTTCCGTAAGCAAGTCTCTATTATATTCTGGTCTCTAAATATGGCAACTTTAAAGGTATAATTCACGCAAAAATGAATCTAATTTTGTCATCATTTACTCACCCTTATGTTGTTCTAAATCTGTACAAATATTTTTCATCTGTTGAACACAAAAGAAGATTTTTGTTGGTAACCAAACTGATGCTGGTAAAATCATATAGAAGTCAATAGCTACCAGCAACTGTGTGGTTACACACGTTCTTCAGAATATCTTCTTTTGTGTTCAACAGAAGAAAGAAACTCATAGAGGTTTGGAACAACTTGAGGGTAAGTAAATAATGAATTTTCATTTTTTGTGAACTATCCCTTTAATTTTATTGTTAACCATTTTTTTTGGAAGTGCATTCTTGTGTATAATGTACACACAATTTTCGGTTAGAATTTTTTTTCTGGTAAATATGTAAAATAGCTATTTGTTTTAAATAAATAGTTCACTTTAAATGGAGAATTCATCAATTATTCCCTCTTATGGTATTCTCTGGAACATGAAATTAGATATTCTGAAGAACCTTGATGCCAGATGGTTTAAGAGTAGTCCATGCAAATTGTGTGCTGCTGTATGGCAAAGCCTTAGTCTTCACTCTCAAAAAATATTGCTCTTGAATATGTATATGTAGAAGATATATATATTTTTTTTTAAATCAGTTTTTTCCATACAATGAATGTCAGTGTGGTTAAAAAAAAAAAAAAATTAGCAGAAGAAACAAATGCATACAAGTTTGAAACGACATGAGGGTGAGCAATTGATGACAAAATGTGCATTTCTTGCTGAAATACCCATTTCATTTCTAAAATCCAAAATCATGAGAAAATCTGAGTGTTTACTTTGTATTCTGGAGAAGCTATTTTAGTGGACTCTCGCGATCTCATATCTTAAGCGTATCTCAAGATCTTTTTATCTGTGGACACAGCTGTTGAGTTTGACCTTCAGATGAGTCTCTGGCTTATTAAGAGGGAACCACAGGCTTAGAACTTAAGCACAGTCCCTGATTCCTGCGCCAGATGTGTGTTCAGCGAATGCGTAAGCCAGCAGACCTGTAAACACAGTGTGGCCTTTAAAATTCATTATGCATAATTGAGTTAACTGTCACATGATCACCATCCTTATCTGGATCAGACACTTCAGATACAGTATGTTATTTGCATTTCTCTACAATACTTCCTCCCTGACAGACATTTATCGGCTGCTTAATTGCTCTGATATGCACCTCTACAATCTGTGTTTTGAGTGCTGTTGAGAGCAGGGCATTTTTGACAGCTATTAACCTGCCCTGACCGAACAGTGAGATCAGTTAATGCATGCTCACTAAAATCCCCACCATCATCGCCTAATTGGCCGGCTTACTCATTCTCTGCAGTCTGTTCCCACGGCTGAACCTGCAGTGTACTTCAGCAACACAACGTGCTGGTCTCTAGAACTGTATTTTTAGGAGCTCGAGTAATTTAAATTCATGTAATTCACCTTTATGAGGCACCATTATATTGATGACGGCATTTTATCTACATGAACAACAATGCTTGGCTGCATGATCTTGCCACATTTACATGCCAGTTGAAGAGCCGTGTTACAAATTAAAGCCCCAAGAGGCTATGCATTGAACTGGTTTTATCACCATTGAGAGTTGTTGTTATGCATGATACAAAACAACAACAGCGATATGATAAAAAACACAGATGTGCAGTAAATAATTAGTGGTATGTGTTCTATGAACAAGCCAGTAACCTGAAGTATTAAAAGCCATGCTGTTCTGTGCTGTACTGTTTGTTTTATAAATGAGACCTTAGATAGTGAAGCTTGTTGAGGAGAGTTGTGCTACTTTTCTAAATGACTTATTTTGCCTGTTTAATCTTACTATTTTTGTCAAAATATCTAAAAATTCTTAAAATCAAGATGCATTTACTAGATAAGCAAAATGACACAATATATTTAGTCTTGTTTCCTAGGGGGAAAAAAATTAATTAAGTGCATTTTGCTTACCCCACCACTGACAGATAATTTTACTGGCTTTAAGCAAATTTTTCCCTGACTAAATATCTTGTCATTTTGCTTATCTAGTAAAAGCATCTTGATTTAAGAATCTTTACATATTTCAACTAGCAACAAAACAAAAATACTAAGTAAGATAAGCCTTTTTTGCAGTGTGTAAATAGTCTACAGATAGGTTAATGAACTCTATTACTTGTAATGAACCATTTTAATGCATTTAATATAATAAAAAAAGTATTAAAGTTATCATTAATTACCATTATAAAGAAATAAAATTATAATTAGTATGACTAATATCACTAATAACTGCTAATAAATAATTTTTCTATTATTTACATTTAAATAATTTTTCAAAATTTCATGTAAAAGTGACTCCACGGTGCTTTGAATGGTCTTTGCTAAACGGTTTTAATATGTTGTCTAAATCAAAAGAGCAAGATTCTATGATATTCTGGTCTCTAAAAATGGCTCAGATCCATTCTTCAATGCAACTCTAATGGATTTTTCTCTATTTTGTCCGAGAGGCAAAAATAAGTCACTTAGACAAGTAATAGCACACCTTTCCTCAACAAGCTTTACTATCTAACATCTCATTTATGGTGCACACAGTACAGCACAACTTAGTTATTGGTTTGTTCAGAGTATATACCACTAATTACTGTATGTACTGAACATCAGTGACTTTTATCATACTGAGCCACATGAATGTCACTCATGTTAGATAATCTAAAAATAGCCAAATATGAGCCAATAGTTGGCCTATCCAATATACTGGTCATTGACTACAGTAGGTAATACATTCATAATATATAAATTCTATATATTTCTTTAATTTAATGTTCATTTATATAATGTATTTTTAATGCACAACAGATGTCTAATGTGTCAAAAATCTATGAAACATCTGTACTGTATTGAACATGTAATTGTTTTCCATGCAATGGAGTGTGAAAATCCATTTGAGCTAGTGATGTCTAAGTGTGATAGCCACCAGTACACGGACAGCAGTGTGCTTGGCAGTTTATCTGGACACACTTCACCCTCATACATCTCAGTATAAACCTGTGACAGCGCCGCTACTATGATGAATGTCTCCAACACTGAGGTATTTTCACAGAAAATGTCATGCTTTCTTTTTAGCTAATTAGAAGCTCAGTTTGTGTGTGTGTGTGTGTGTGTGTGTGTGTGTGGTGGGGGGTAGGGAGTTAAATAACGAATTATGTATGAAATAGATTGATCGAGTGTGTAGAAAAACACATGGCCGTAAAATTAGGTAATTTGTTTTTCAACAATGACCAATGACAAATTACCCACCTTCTGATAGAGTAATTCTTCCTACCTGCGTAGCGAGATGTATTTTTGGAGCTTATTTTAAATATTTTCAATACTCATACGTGGCAAATAGATTGCATTCTTTGACAATTTAAAACCCCGAGCTGAAATATTGACACCCGGTCTTGTTATTGTACAGCATTTTACATTCTCTCATCTCAAACATTCCTGGACCGAAACCAGGTTGTCTAAAAATATTTTGCTCAGCCTGACAGTATATGGCTCTCTTCTATCCACGCATATTTTCTCCACAAATCCACCACGCTCACATGTGGAAATGAGGCTGGAGAAAAATCAAGCCCGAAGGGTCCCCAAATGTGGCGCGGAACCTCAAATCCCCATATCCCCATATCCGAACCTCCCTTGGCATCTCTTGTCCTTAGGACTCCCTGGACTTGCAAAAACAGAGGGAATTAGATGTATTTGCCCAAATGCAGTGCTATGTAATTGAAAAGCCACTAGTCTTGGTGGGTTGCCATAGAAACCAGCAGGTAATAGAGTAGTACCTCTTCCTCCACACTTCCACCCCAGTGTGTTACAGTATCTGCCCACTAGCTCTTTAGAGAGACGGGCTGACCTACTAAAATATGCCTATTGCCGCCAACCTTTTTCCTAATCCGCTTGCACAGCACAGCAGAAAGCGTGACACAAAGGCCAAAAGGAGACGGTCCATTTAGTGTTTTTTGCCCCATGCCGTGTCACCATCAGACGCATTCGCAAAAAGCTCCCGTTGACCATGCTGCGATACAGAGCGCGTGCACAGTGCCTGTCATGTTCTTCGGCAAAGAAAACCAGCTGTTGGAAGGGACTTACAAACTATTTTTCATGTTCTTAAGGGGTTTAGTCACACTGTCTAGCCATATCTTCAATGTTTTTCATTTTGCTTTCTTATTAAAGTGACTTAAAACAGCTTATATTCCGGTCACTGAGCCCCATTATGGAAAAGCATGTGAATTTCACATTTCAACACATTAATTGCATATTTTTGCTTTATATGTCATCCATTGTCGTTACTGTTGACTATTAAATATCGTTTTCAGTAATTGATGTAAAGCTATCATATAAAATAAAGAAAAATATAAACCAAAAAAATCTTAATGGAAATAACAACTAAAATAAAGTGACTTAAAACCTTTTATATATATTCAGATTTAATTTTATTTCATATCCAGAATTGTTATTAACTAAAACTACTGATAATCTTTTCGTTAATTGATGTAAAGCAGTAAAGTAAAAAAATATATATATAAATATTAAGTTAAAAAAACTGAAATTACAACTGACAAAGTGACTTGAAACCTTTTATATATTAAAATTTAACTTGTATAAGCATTAATCGTGTTTTGCTTCATATATAGTAATTTTATTGTTAACTATTGTTAACTATTAACTGTAATTATCTCATTCCCCGCCATTGAGATATCTCGTCAATTCAGAGACAACGCTTCCCCGCCATTGACATAGTTTTTACGGCAATCCGTGTTCTAGGTATATTACGGTAAGGACAGCCCTAGCGCATGTCCTGAATGAGTTACGGTCCGAATACAAGACGATCAGCAAAAATGGGAGGATCAGAGAACATGTAGATCATATGTGTAGATCATATATGAAACTTATGTGCATTCAAGTGGTGATAAGACATGAACACATGAAGATAGAATAAATTTGTTTTTTTTTATAATAAATGATAAAATCATTTCTTTTTTATTTATAAAAGAAATAAATCACTGATGTGACCCAGATATGCTGGACGGTGGCAGCCTGTATCTTAATGTTAAAATGTCCCAGTCACCAGAGTGCCATCCTTACTTGAGTAGAAGCTTAATTAGTTTCCCTTTTTAACCCCTCGCCAAAGCTTTGGGATATATTCGTACACAGACCTGCTCTGGATTGATATGGACACAGAAGGTCTGATATACTGAGAAACCCAAAACAAGCACCTCGACTGCAGTTAAAAGCACTGATTTTAGAAGCGTCGTCAAAGAGCTGGAGAGCATAAAAGCATTTCGAACCGCAAGCTGCACAAAAGACCAATTTATCAACCCTTTTGTCTAATAATCGTCGTGAGAGCACTTGCTATATAAATGAGCTCAGCTGGGCCATGCGGGCCAGATGAACTTATGTCTTCCATGTGGTTAAATCTGTGGCCTGATTAGAGACCCCATAGGATTTGGAGAACTTTTAAAAACTGTTTCCATGGTACTGTTTCTTCTTCAACGTCGTATCAAGGGTGGAAAATAATCAAAGACTTACGAAAGCACCCGCTCCAGTCTTGACCCAGAGGATCCAATAATCTCTCCTAGAGTGCAGAAAGTCTGGCCGAGGAAGGACTGTGGGAGACAAAACAATGAAGGTAAATCTGTGGGGTTCCTGCTCCACAGACACAAATAAGCAGTGACAGTCCTGTCTGGAAAATCTCAGAAAGATGGTATGAGGACTCACCTTGGATACTGTATGTCACTGAGTATAAAGACAGGTGAGGCCTGGCTGATGAAACTCTAAGCAATGGAAGGGGTGAATCAATGACATGGAAATGCATACAAAAAAGCAAGCAAAAAAAAAGAGAAAAACAAGACGAGACTTTGAGGACTACGACAGACTCTTTCATGCAGATTTAAAGGACGCAGAGAGTCTGGGCTTTGAACGTGACACTTTTTTTTTCCAAACAATGAGAACTCAAAAAACAAATTGCATTCTCTTTGTAACTATTTTTGGCATGACATAGAAAACAAGCAGTGGATAAATTACACTCATTTACAGCTTGTACCTTCTGTCATCCATGTCCATTGTAGCAGAAAAGACATTAAATCAACAGAGTAAAACTTGCAGGCATTGCATCGTGACTTGTCTATCCATTAGCACAACATGTGGGACATTAAAGTTTACTTACATGCTTTGAGATGTTTGAGCTTCTGGAGTCCACATTGTATCTGCGTCAAATAAGCAAAACATTGAAAGTGAATGTCTAAAATGCATTTTATCAGTCTAATGGTTTTTTTCTTGAAACTAAGGGCAGAAAAGTGTTGTCATCCACTTACACGTCAAACCGAAGGTTCTGCTTTTCTTCAAAGAAGTAATCCAAGACAAACTTCCTCACAAAGTCCGGGTTGAGAGTGTTGTCAATCACTTCTGTTCGACCAAACTAAAAAAGAATGAAAGATGCATCGTTATATTACATGTTTTCATGGCTAGATAATAAAATATTTTTTATTAAAACTGAAAAACACCAATATGGCTAACATTTAAAAAAAATAAAAAAAATAAACTGACTTTGCAATTCTGAGATATCACAATTAGATAGTTTTTCAGAGTTTAAAAATTTTTCAGAATTGAGACATAAACTCAAAATTGCGAGATATAGACTTCCAATTCTGAGAAGTCAAAATTGTGCGATAAAAGGCACAATTAGCCTACCTATTTTTTTTTTTTCAGTGTAATGTTATTCTGAATTCTGAGTTTAGATTTTGCAATTGTTTGTTTGTTTTTCTCTTTTTCAAAAATGCAGGAACCAAAGTCAGAATTGTGTGATATGAACTCAGCATTCTGAGAAAAAAAAAAAATCTACATTTCCTTTTATTTTTGTATTCCGTGGTGGAATCTGGCTCCCGCTGATTTCATACACTCAAAATTATTATAACTGCTATACTTATTTTTCTGTTATTTAACATGTTTTTGTTATATTTGTTTAATTCAATCATGAATATTGAGTGTCGATGTTAACTAGGAACTAAAGTACATTTTGCGTTGCACTCGGACATTTTAAAAAAGGTGCAACAGGAAAAACACATATTTGGTCAGAAATTATTCTCTGTGTGTGTATTACAAAGTTACTCGTGTTTGAGTGAAGAAGTAAAAAAGATGGTTTTCATTTTTGTTTTTTGAACCGGATATTTTCAAGTGAACTCATTTCCCTCTTGGTTATATGCAGCCAGCGAGGTATGTGTATTACGTTTGTGTTTCCCGAGTGTATTTGTATTTACCTCTTTATAGTGTATGTGAACAAATCTTTACATTGTTATACTGTAGTTTGACGGTGGATTCATTGATGGTGAACGTGATGTGAAGGATGACAAGAGCAATAAATCCATCAGTAACCAGAACCACGGTGTCGTTTATTTCCTGGAGGGAGTGAAAGTCAAACTCGACTGCGTCAACGTTCCCGAACCTGCTCGTGCTCGGCCCGGACCTGCTGTGTTACAACTCGGCAAGACGGGAACTAACGTTATACAGATAAGCCCATGTTTAACATTAAGGACCTGCAGCTCATCAGTGTTTCATTAAGACGTCCATAAGTCAGACACTTACGCTTGTGTTCTGAAAGGTGACAATAAGTTTGAACACTACAAAGGACTGTTTTGTAACCTTAATAATGCCTGTGGTTTTAAATTGTATAAGGGAAATTTATTGATATTGTCTATTGAAGAAAGTAAGTGACAATTTGAAGGAGAATTATTTTGTGCACATTTTAAGCTGGCCAATATCTTTCAGTTTTTTGAAGTTTTTATTATTTTCTAAGTATGTTCACTTAAATGTGGCCATAAGCATCTTGTCAAGTGTAATTGACTAAGCCTGTACAGTGTTTTGCTTTAATTGAAGGGTTGATCTAAAGGACATTGACCTAATTTAATTTGATTGTTCGCTTCAGTTTTGTAAAAAAAAAAAAAAAAAACTTTTCTGCTGTTAATTACACAGCTAATGTTACGTGAGTACAGCAATTTCCCAGATAATGTAAGATGTCACAAACAAGTGAAAAGGAACAAGGGTCAGAGAAGTCTGTCGTTGTACAACAAGTAGTACAGCCTGTAAGGCCTCGTAGAAGTGAAAGAGATCGAACATTAACAGAAAAGGGTAAGGAATTTCAGAAGGAAAAGGTGAAAGGATTATTACTTCGCTTTGACAGTATTTATGAACGCTGGAAGGTTCTGACTAAGGTGGCTAAAAAATCTGTAATCAAACAAAATCCCAGTGATATCCTTCAAGAACACATTAAAGGTATTCAAAGAGAAGAATCTGAGCTGAACAGTGTGTATGATGAATACCGAAAGATTGACAGCCCAGCTCATGACATGAGACGCAAGTTGGACAGATGTGCATCCGTCACCAGAATTGTAATACAGAATGCACAGTCTCAAATTCAAGGAAATGAGGAGGAGATTATTTGGCCTGATGCTTCATCTGTATTTGCGTCTTCAACCTCCAGTGTTTCATTTCAGGGCAGTAATTCTAAGTCTAATTCCATTCACTCTTCTGTATCCTCATCCAAAAGACAAGAAGCTGCTGCTGAGTATGCGCATACACAGGCTGTATTGAAGATTATGGGTGAACAAGAAAGCCACCAAGCAGAATTGCAGAGACTTGAAGCTGAGGATAGGTTGATAGCTGAAGACCAAGAAGCAGCTGCATTAACTCGCCGTCTTCAAAGAGAAAAGGAAGAAATCGAACGCAAGATAGAAAGAGAAAGACAAGAGGCTGCTCTATTAAAGAGTCAGCATGAAGAGAATGCTGCAAGAAAAAGGTCAGTTGAAAATTTGAAAAGAGAGCTTGAGCGTTTGGAAGAGTTGAAGAGGCTTAATGCAGCCAAAGCAAAGCTTCAAGTGTACAATGCAAATGAGTTCTATCCAACCCAAGACTTTGTACCACAAAACTTTAAAGCTGAGATGCCTACTGATATGCAGATAATCAATCAAGCGAGTTTTGCTGATCAGCATCCACCACCACTCAGAGATGTGACTCCAAGAAGTGAACTCCAAAATGACATGCGAGAGCTGGTGAAGGTCTTAGCTGAAGCTATGACAGCAAACAGGTTACCCATTCCAGAGCCTTCAATCTTTAGTGGAGATCCACTCAAGTTTAATCATTGGAAATCGTCCTTTCAGACACTTATAGAGAAAAAGAATATTCCAACTCCAGAGAAAGTCTTCTTCCTTCAAAAATATGTCGGAGGAGCTGCTAGAGAAGCCTTAGAAGGTCATTTTTTGGCTGGTTCAGAAGATTCATACAATGCAGCATGGGATCTGCTCAATGAAAGGTATGGCCAACCCTTTGTAATTGCCAAGGCTTTCCGAGACAAACTACATGCATGGGCAAAAATAGCTTCAAAGGAGAGTGCTGAGTTGAGGAAATTTGTGGACCTTTTACGCAGTTGCGAAAGTGCTATGGCTAATAATGAAAGTCTCCACATTCTTAATGATGGAATTGAGAATCAAAAACTTGCTGCCAAGTTACCTGACTGGTTAAGCTCCGGATGGAACCGAACAGCCACACAATATCTACTTGAACACGGAAGGTTCCCAAGCTTCAGTTATTTTGTGACGTTCCTTTCAATGGAGGCTAGCATCGTTTGCAACCCCATTACATCCTTCCATGCTTTACGACAAATTGAGTCTGATAAAGCAAGGATCAGGAGCCAGAACATTATGATCCCTAAGAACCAAACTGTAGGTGCCAAGATCTTCACAACAAACACCAGTGAAAGAAAAATGGTGACGTGTGTGTTTTGTAAAAAACCAGGACACAGCTTACACAAGTGTTACAAATTAAGAGAGAAGCCAGTTGCTGACCGTGTAAAATTTATACAAAGTGAAAAACTGTGCTTCGGCTGTTTGAGCCCTGGCCACCAGTCTAAGAGCTGCAGTAACCGGATGGTCTGCGATTCATGCTCAAAGAGGCACCCCACATGCCTGCACGCAGAACGCTCAAAAGGGGACCATGAACTAAAGAAAGAACAATCTAAGGAGAGAACTCAACCACAAGACGTTACAAGGGAAACAACCTCTAACAGAGTTGTGCAAGATACTAATAGCACACAGACGTCGGCAATAGTACCTGTCTATGTGTCAACGCAAAGTGATCCAGACAAGGAAGTTCTCGTCTATGCTCTGTTAGATACACAGAGTGACTCTTCATTCATTCTTGATGAAGTGGCAGATGTTCTTGATACAAACACTGAACAAGTGAAGTTAAAACTATCTACGATGTCATCAAAGGGGACAATCATTCACTGTAAAAGACTTAATAGCCTACAAATAAGGGGCCTATTTTCCTCTAAAAGGTTAACAGTGCCAACAGTTTACACTCGTGACTTCATCCCTGCTAATCGCACACACATCCCAGTTCCTGAGACAGCAAAGGCATGGCCGCATTTGGAGCATCTTGCTGACCACATCGCGCCTCAAAAGGATTGTGAAATTGGTCTGTTGATTGGATACAATTGCCCACAAGCTCTAATGCCACGAGAAGTCGTTTGTGGAGAGGAAAGCCAGCCATTTGCTCAGAAGACAGACTTAGGTTGGAGCATAGTGAGTTATGGTGACCCAGGTGAACACTACGGTGATGCAATTGGAGTAAGTCATCGCATTATCGTAAAACAAGTCATGCCTGAATTGAATGCAATGGTCAAGCTTAAAAGAGAAGTCCACTATGTTTGCAATACCCAGGTCAGTGAAATGGTCACTCCAGATGACATAATTAAGATGTTGGAATCTGATTTCAGTGAGAGAGGTGGAGAAGAGGTAACCTTTTCTCAAGAAGATCTTCGCTTCTTGGCTAAACTGAAAGACGGAATCAGACAGAAGCAAGACGGTCATTTTGAAATGCCCTTACCTTTCAAACAAGAAAGACCAAATCTACCAAATAATAAATCATGTGCTGTTCAACGTCTAATGTCCTTGAAGCGAAAGCTCAGGAGAGACCAGCAATACTGCACTGACTACTTGGGGTTTATGAAAGACATCATTGCTCGTGGCGACGCAGAAAAGGTCCCTGAAGAAGAGCTGAACAATCAACCAGTCTGGTATATTCCCCATCATGGCGTATACCACCCCCAAAAGCCTGGGAAGATACGAGTGGTTTTTGATTGCTCAGCAAGGTTCCAAGAAACGTCACTGAATGACCAACTTCTTACTGGTCCGGAACTCACAAACACCTTGGTGGGAGTTCTTTGTAGGTTTCGCAAAGGCCCGATTGCCATTATGTGTGACGTGGAAAAAATGTTTCACCAGTTCCATGTAAGGCCTGAGCACCAAGACTACCTAAGGTTCTTATGGTGGGAGAACAGTGATCTAGAGTCTCCACCCTCAATTTTTCGGATGAAGGTCCACCTATTTGGGGCAGCTTCCTCACCTGGATGTGCCAATTTTGGACTTAAGCATCTAGCCGCTCAAGGTCAGGATAAATTTAACCCAAGCACTGTTAAGTTTATCCAAAGGAATTTTTATGTTGATGATGGACTCGTGTGCACAACATCTGATGCTGAAGCAATCCAAATGATTAAGGAAGCGAGAGAGCTTTGCAGCACAGGCAAGCTGAGACTACACAAATTTATCTCCAATAGCAAGGAGGTATTGAAATCAATACCGAAGGACGAGTGTGCTGAAAGTGTCAAAGCCATGGATATGGCTTTGGGAGAGCCACTCATGGAAAGAGCTCTTGGCGTTCTATGGTGTGTATCCTCTGATGACTTCCAGTTCAGAGTGACTGTCAAGGAACACCCAAATACCAGAAGAGGAGTACTTGCTACAGTAGCTTCTATCTACGACCCATTGGGGTTTGTAGCGCCTTTTATTCTCCGTGGAAAGCAGATTCTACAACAACTGTGTCGAGACAAAGTAACTTGGGATGAACCACTCCCACAAGAGCTGCGAGCACAGTGGGAAATCTGGCTACATGATCTTCGAAACTTATCTAATGTAAGGATCAGAAGGTGTTATATCCCAGATAACTTCGAGGATGTCAAGCAGTACGAACTTCACCACTTCTCAGATGCAAGCGTCATCGGTTATGGGCAATGTACTTACCTCAGAGCAGTCGACGTCAAGGGAGATGTTCATTGCACTCTAGTCATGGGTAAAGCACGAGTTGCTCCTACCAAGATAACCACAGTTCCACGGCTTGAGTTGTCAGCTGCAGTTGTTGCAGCAAGAACAAGTGTTATGCTCAGAAATGAGCTGGAAATAGAGGGTCTTCAAGAACATTTTTGGACTGACTCAAAGGTCGTCCTCGGCTATATAAACAATGATGCCAGACGGTTTCATGTGTTTGTAGCGAACAGAATCCAAAGAATCAAGTCCACTACAGATCCTGAACAATGGCACTTTGTAAGGTCTGAAGATAATCCTGCGGATTATGCGTCGAGAGGTCTCTCCGCAGATCAGCTTGTTGCTTCAAATTGGTTCACTGGCCCAGATTTTTTATGGGAAAGAGAGCTACCCAGAGGAGATGTTAGGGTGGGAGAAGTCTATGATGATGATCCGGAACTTCGAAAGGCCCTGGTGCTCAACAACAAGGTGAGGAAGGAGAGGTCATTGCTAGACCGCCTAACAAAGTTCTCTGACTGGAAAAGAGCTGTCAAGGCTATCGCTCTTCTAAAGCGCCATGCTAAGCAGATCAAGGGCATCAAAGATAAAGTAAGTGGAGCTACAAGTATCGAAGAAAGAAAAGAAGCAGAACTGTTTATAATCAAGTTGGCTCAGAGGAAAGCATTCAGCAGTGAAATCAGAGATATAAAGCAAGGCAAGGAAATAAAACCCAAAGACAAAGTAAACAAACTACACAAACTGAGTCCGTTTGTAGATGAGCATGGGGTGCTTAGGGTTGGAGGACGTTTGACAAGATCTGTTCTTCATCCGCATGTCAAGTATCCTGCTATAGTGCCAAATAAGAGCCATGTATCATCATTGCTTATTAAGCACTACCATGAAAGGATGCATCATCAAGGAAGAGGAATAACTGCCAACGAATTACGATCCAATGGAGTATGGATTATAGGATGCAGTAGTGCAGTTGCCTCACACATTTACAAGTGCACAACATGCAGAAAATACAGAAGGAACACACAAGATCCAAAAATGGCAGATTTGCCAGAGGAAAGAATGGAAATGACACCTCCTTTCACATATTGTGGCATAGATTGTTTTGGACCGTTCTATGTGAAGGACGTAAGGAAGGAACTAAAGAAATATGGTCTTATTTTCACCTGTATGTGCTCTAGAGCCGTACATATTGAAATGCTTGATGACCTCACTACAGATGCTTTTATCAACGCATTGCGTGCATTCATCGCGATACGCGGACATGTAAGACAGTTGAGATGTGATCAAGGCACTAACTTCGTAGGTGCAAGAGGAGAGTTCATGAATGCAATGAAGAATTTGGATCATGAACAGTTAAAGGAACATGGATGTGAGTTCATAATGAACTTCCCATCATCAAGCCACATGGGAGGCGTCTGGGAGAGACAGATAAGGACGATCAGAAGTGTTTTAACCGCAATCCTTGACCAGTCTGCTAAACGACTCGACAGTGCCTCGCTCAGAACCTTTCTGTATGAAGTGATGGCTATTATAAATAGTAGACCTCTAACAACCGAGCATTTAAATGACCCAACAAGCCTCGAACCTCTCACGCCCAATCATATTCTTATGATGAAGTCTAACATAATATTCCCACCTCCAGGTGAGTTTGTGAGTCAGGATCTATACTTGCGCAAGAGATGGCGCCAAGTGCAATTTTTGGCAAACGAGTTTTGGTCGAGGTGGAAGAAGGAATATCTCCTTAATCTTCAGCAAAGACAAATATGGCAGAAAGAGAAGAGAAATACGAAGGTTAACGACATTGTCATCCTGCAGGAGGACAGTTCTCCACGTAACCAATGGAGATTGGCCAGGGTAACAGAGGTATATCCAAGCACTGATGGAATGGTTCGAAAGGTGAAACTGTTAATTAGTGACTCGACCTTAGATAGCCAAGGAAAACGCATTTCCAAGCCAGTCTACCTTGATAGGCCTGTACAAAAGACAGTTTTACTGCTTGAAGCAGAATAAAGGTTATGGTTGCTATTTCATAAATACAGTATTTTGTTACTGTAAGGTTTAAGGCATACTTATGGTTGAAATTAAGGTGTGAAAGGATTTCAATTCTGAAGTCAAATGACAAAATAGTCATTTGGTGGGAGTATAACTGCTATACTTATTTTTCTGTTATTTAACATGTTTTTGTTATATTTGTTTAATTCAATCATGAATATTGAGTGTCGATGTTAACTAGGAACTAAAGTACATTTTGCGTTGCACTCGGACATTTTAAAAAAGGTGCAACAGGAAAAACACATATTTGGTCAGAAATTATTCTCTGTGTGTGTATTACAAAGTTACTCGTGTTTGAGTGAAGAAGTAAAAAAGATGGTTTTCATTTTTGTTTTTTGAACCGGATATTTTCAAGTGAACTCATTTCCCTCTTGGTTATATGCAGCCAGCGAGGTATGTGTATTACGTTTGTGTTTCCCGAGTGTATTTGTATTTACCTCTTTATAGTGTATGTGAACAAATCTTTACATTGTTATACTGTAGTTTGACGGTGGATTCATTGATGGTGAACGTGATGTGAAGGATGACAAGAGCAATAAATCCATCAGTAACCAGAACCACGGTGTCGTTTATTTCCTGGAGGGAGTGAAAATTATAATGTAATTATAGTTAATGTATTAAAAAACATTATCTTGACTATTTTTCTTGCCAAAACTTGTATACAGTAAAGACAAATATAATAGATGCCACTACCCTCCAATGAAACATGGAGCTTGAGATGAATAGAACAGAGAAGCATAAAAGAAGCTAATATTATTCACTCAGCTGCATGTAAAATCTGCACAGAAGGAACTACCGATGTGCCAAAGCATAATAACAGTTGCTATGATCATATTTTCATGATTAGAAGTAAAATCAGCCCTCAGACTTCCCTTCTCTCGGCAGACTCAACAGCAGCCTGAGCTCTGCATGAATGTGGGGCAGGAATAGCAGCTCAGTGTGAGCTCGTACAGCTTCCTGCCAACGTACACACCCCCTAAAGCAATCAGACAGTAATTCCCATTGGGCAGGAGTCCTTGCTGGAGCTCACCGACAGCACAGAGTAATGAACTATTGATTCCTAACTCAGATTCAGACCCAAGATCATGTTCTCAACACCCCAGACACATAATCCCACCTATCAACTTAGTATCCACGCTTTCCATTATCTGCTCCAGGAGAAGTTCCTGGAGCCGATCGGTCCTTGACCGTTGGTTGCTGCGTTATCTGTTTAGGGGAGCTGGCTGTTTATAATGCAGTTGCTATGCTTGCTTTTGGAAGTACTTGTAATGTGAGTGGGCACTTGAGTGTTGATATGCATGTGGAGAAAGCCACTGGTCCAGGTACACAGCAGCTATATAAAAGTACAGTGAATATTTCATGATGCCATCCGGAGAGCGAGATATCTCTAGAGAAGTCCAGAGCGCTCACTGCATTCCTCCAATTTCCAATGGAAAACTGTTTTTTTTTTCGACACTCAATTTGACACCGAGACTGCTGCTTCCTCAAATCCTGGCAAGGTGGTGGGATACAATTAGTAGCTGCATTTACAATTCTGCCAAAAGGTTCTTAAGATGATTTTCAAACAATGGGAGGCAATAAAACACCCAAAAGCACAGCGAACTGGACAGTCCAGCACTGGAAACAAATTCTTTGCTTTTATCCATTTCTGTATTTTATGAGTGTCACATTCTGTGTTAATTTCTCTTCCTGTATTTTGATTCTGTTTCCTGTTTAATTTGCCAGTTTGTAATAATTACTCATTGGTTGATTATGTTCACCTGTACCTTGTTTAATTTCTTACTTTCCCTGTGTTTTCAGTTTGGTAGTGTCAGAGCTAGTCTGTGCTTATTGTGTGATATCTGTTTCAGTTTGCATGTTTTGCCCTGTGGTTTTGTTTTGCTTTTAATTCATAATTTTCAATTAATAAATTAAGCATTTCAGTAGAACAACATCTAAATAATCCCGGATACAGGCGGCTGAAATGAGCTTTCTCCGCAGGGTGGCTGGGCGATCCCTTAGAGATAGGGTGAGAAGCTCGGTCACTCGGGAGGAGCTCAGAGTAGAGCCGCTGCTCCTTCACATTGAGAGGGGTCAGCTGAGGTGGCTCGGGCATCTGTTCCGGATGCCTCCTGGACGCCTTCCTGGGAAGGTGTTCCAGGCGCGTCCCACTGGGAGGAGACCCCGGGGAAGACCTAGGACACGCTGGAGAGACTATGTCTCCCGGCTGGCCTGGGAACGCCTCGGTGTCCCCACGGAAGAGCTGGAGGAAGTGTCTAGGGAGAGGGAAGTCTGGGCATCTCTGCTTAGACTGCTGCCCCCGCGACCCGGCCCCGGATAAGCGGAAGAAGATGGATGGATGGATGGAACATCTAAATAATACTTTTTATGATAATTAATTTTTCATAAAATCAGACTTATGTACTTATATGTTTTAAATAATTTGTTTTCTAAATTTTCTACTATTCAGAATTAGTTTACCATTGGTAGATTGTTTTTGGTAAGAAGTCTCTTATGCTCACCAAGGCTGTCTTTATTTGATCAAACAGTTCAAACAGTTACAGTTAATATTGTGGAATATTATTAAAATTCAAAATAACTACTTTCTATTGTAATATATTTTAAAAGGTAGTTTATTCCTCTGACGCAAAGCTGAAATTTCAGCATTATCACTCCCGTCTTCAGTGTCACATGATCCTTCTGCTCAAGAAACATTTCTAATTATTAATCTTGACAACAGTTGTGCAGCATAACATTTTTGTGGTGTTTTTTTTTCAGGATTCTTCGAATAATAGAAAGTCAAAAGAACAGCATTTATTTGAAATAGAGACCTTCTGTAACATTATAAATGTCTTTACTGTCACATTTGATCAATTTATTGTCTCCTTTGCTGAATAAAAGTATTAACGTCTTTAAAAAAATGTACTGAACAAAGTTTTAAGCTATAGTCTATATGTAGAAAAATCCAACTTAGAAGATAACAGAATAGTAATATTTAATGTTTTATTCATGTTTTGTAATTAAAAGCTTCTGCAAGTTTATGGATACTGTTTCTAAAAGAAACAGTCTCATGAGATTTATCTGGAAGGAAAATAAAAGAACACACATCATAAAAGAAAAAGAAAAACAGAACATCCACACAAGAGAAGATAGAGGAGGAGGATGGAGGAGAATATCGACTGATAGACACTACAATCTGATAATAAGCAGAATTGAAAACAAACTTCAAGGTGGATCTAAAAGTACAACAACGGATCACATCAATATAACTGCAAATTGTGTCCTGATTGCAGCTTCTATAGTTGTGGTCAAAACTATATTAATTGATAATACAGTTTTTCAAAAGGCTAAAAAACAAACATGCTGAGCACTATATGTTCTGCTCATACTGTATATAAAGCATACTAACCTCTCTCCACTCCTTAGTACCGATTCCTTGAACATACAACACAACCACTGTGAAGAGAAAATGGAAAAATAATGGTCAAACACAAAGAGAAACAATCAATAAATTGATAAAAACACTTGCAGCATGTGCACAGTGAGTTTCCTTAAATAAAGCTAATGGAGGTGCTTCACTGAGAGCTTCATCAGATTCTTACCATCTAAATTAGAAAATGGCTTGGAGAAGTGCCTACTTGTGACCAGTATGGAGTATTAGTCCAAACTCCAGGCCTGTTAAGTGTGGAGCAGCAGGTGTGAGAATCTAACTCATCAATTACTGCACTGAATCGTTCAAGAGGAGTCCAAACAGGAAGTGCCCTGACCAACAAATGGACTGCAGCTCTATGGGTGGTAGTTTGAGAAAATGTCAGAAATGTCTCCGGCCAGCAAGCTTTTGGCGAAAATATGAAAATTCGAGCATAAAGAATTTGGACATGAACATTTGCTCAACAATCTGCTCACAGACCTCATGCTATCACCAAAAGATCTGTGAAAGAGCAATCAGTTGTGAGTCTCAGGCTGTGATACAAAAATTGTAACATTAGATTCCTTCTTAGAAAAACTGCTATTTGTGTCTGAATGAATATTTATGTATTCAATATCGTTTAATTACATAATTTATATTATAGAATATAATATATATATATATATATATATATATATATATATGTGTGTGTGTGTATACAGTATATATATATATGTGTGTGTGTGTGTGTGTGTGTGTATACAGTATATATATATATATATATATATATATATATATATATATATATATATATATATATTATTAGAATTCAATAATAAATATGATATATTTTTGTATTATATGTAATCTTTCTTAAAACGTAATGGTTATGAATGGGGATATGTAAATTGGCTAAACTTTTAATTATAAAAACAAAATGGATGTTTATGAGTTTGCATTAGACAGTAAATTGGGTCATATATTATAAATAAGATCAAAATAAGTATCCTGTGTGCAAATAAGTATCCTTTTAATTATGTCAGTTAACACTCCATGCACAATTCTCATTTCCCCCCCTGAGAATTCATGGCCCAGGAATTTAGACATAACTAGCAAAACCAAATCACTCCAAAATAGCATTTCTTGTTTTTCAAGATGCAAATGTTACTCGAAGCAGGGCATTACGAATACATAATCTCTGAACAAGATGAGACTGACCACATTCATTATTTTCAACTCCTTGAAAAATCTGCAGTAACTACACTGAGCCGGCTAACGTTTAACGATTTCACATAAATTACATAGAGCAATCATCAGAGCACAAAAAGCATTTCAGGAAGAGTAGAGACACCTATTCAGGTATGACTTTTGCCAGATCAACCGAGGAACTGATTTAGAATAAATCTCAGTGCAAATTACGGCAACTCAGATGTCAGTCAAGCGTTTGATTGCTGTGAGCATT
The DNA here is from genome assembly GCF_936440315.1 of Barbus barbus. Lineage (NCBI taxonomy): Eukaryota > Metazoa > Chordata > Actinopteri > Cypriniformes > Cyprinidae > Barbus > Barbus barbus. The sequence continues at coordinate 20,667,201 of NC_136718.1, forward strand.
AGGGTGAAGGATTAATAAATGTTATAATTTTGGCTTCTCTGACTAAGGCAGGTTTAAAAAAAGCAAGCTTTTTTCAACTAAAAAAAGTAGTCCCTTCGATATAACTAGAAAAAGCAGTAGGAAAAAAAGATATGCCCTAAGGGTACAACACTTTCAGCAATAGCTTCACATACCAAATAACCATGAATAACTCATCCGAAACCTTCCCACTTGTTTTCAAGGCAACAGCAAAATAATTAATGTGAATAGCATTCATGGCTATTGACATCATTTGGGAAGGAAAAATGCTTTGTGTTTCTGGCTCAGTGGTTGACCCTCTGAGAGACAGAGAAAAAAAAAACTTTGAATAATGCAGTAACAAAATATGGCCACGTTTATATTACCATGCAAGACGACCATTTTATTACCCTTAAGAATATTAAACACAACTCAGTCAGAATTATATGCTCATTGGTCAATCAAGAAAATCAAAAAGCTCTAAATGAATATGTAAACACTAAATTTTAAATGCTAGTTATATTAAAGTTTATGCATGCAGACGTTTGAGATGCCAGACAAGTTTTTTTTTTATTGTTTTCTGAATATTGTGCAGTACACAATAGGCTCTGCCTAATATTCTTTAATTAGAATATAAAACAATAAGAAAATCATAGTACATGACAATGACAATGTTGTCATATGACCTAATCACTTTCCATTTTTAGCTCAGCAAAAGAGGTATTTTTAAAAATTACATCAAATACTAAAAAATTAAACCAATTATTTAAAATGCTGAATCCAATTTTGTGTAAACTCCTATTTAATAATAGGTCAAGGAAGCAATAAATTATTTAGTTTCAGTCCATCACACTGTTGAGCATATTGCATTGTGGGATACAGTACACAGCACCTTTGTTGTATATATCAATGTTTTGGCAAAAATAATAGGTTATTCCAGGCATTCCATGCATAATACAGAAAATATGCATACTGTGCATATCTAATGCATAAACAGTACGAGTATTATGATAATGTATTATTCAAACATATCCACAGACTACTTGTGTCAAGCCTCACATCAAGGAGCAATCACTAAGACCAGGACTTACCTGGCGCTGACCTTGAAAATGTATCAACATCCAGCAAATTCCTGGAGAAACAGAAACACAGAGATGCTCAAGCACAATGCAGACAGAACAAAATAACTGCTGGCAATAATAAACCAACAAAACCTAGCAAGAGGAGATTGTTTTATTGTGCTTAGAACAGATGGTTACACAGAAACAAAAGCAGCTTCTATGTTTGTCCTGTGTGAACAAAGAGACTCACTGATGCTCAGGTCAGAGCAGGCTTGAGTTTTCTCCTGCCAAACATCAATAATGAAGGTCATGAACATTACAAGCACACATGAAATCAAAACTGACCTCATTTACGTTTTCATTCGTATTAATAATACAGTTGTCTTGTGTTCTTTTAGTGAAAAATTTAGTGGTATACTGACTTAAAAGCAGTAGTTTCCTTTGATAATAAGTAAGAATGAAAATAATTTATGAGAAATTAAAAATACATTTGTTTTAAATAATGATCAGCATATATAATGAACTTTACTGGGATGTTTTGTCAGCATATGGCTTACCCTATTTACTTTTTAATCCTGGTCCTCTTATGCATGATTCATTAGACATGAAAAATTATAATCTTTATAATCTTTTATCAAAATGTAATGATTTTGGAGTTCTTCAAAATTGCTTTCCTTTGCAAAATGCAGATAAATTCTTCCTTTTCAATCACTCGACTACATTCTGGCACATAACAGCCAATTTACACAATCCTATCAATTCCCACTTGATAAAATCAAGTCTCATCCCACATTTTTCTCATTCCATATCTTGTTTCAATTCAAAATGCATCACGCTCCAGAAGTGAAATGGCTTGTGAACAGCATTTCAAATTGACCTCAACTCTGTCAAAAGAAATATATTTTAACAAAGACTGTTGATCAAAAGTAATGTTTCATAACTGCTCCAACGGCAACAACATCTATTTAACTTTTGAGTTTCCATCCGTCAGTCTGTTATTGGTCTCTGACGGTGCATTTAAATTTAAAGACCAGACTGCGTTAAAATGGACATGATGGATGGCCAGTAACAGGAACCCATAGATATTCTCTCACAGGAGAATTGTGTTTGTGGAATAAATAGATAGAGGAATAGAAGAAAGGCTAGGGAAGTACAGCAGAGAGCACATTAATCCATCCGACTGAGCAGAGAATCGATTCCATCTCTAGTCTGCAGGATGCGGCTCTGAGCAACAGGAGGTATTGCCTGACATCTGGTGTGACGCCAGCTGTGACGTTTTAAACCTGAATAAACGGGTCCTGAAGCTCTGGCATCTCAACAGGGAGCGCTTTCACGTGCACCTTACTGAGGGAGATCCCTTGACATACCGTGAGGCTTCGGTCGTTGGGTTGTAGGTGATGACCTTGATCACCGGAATAACAAACCACAAACTTCCCACTTATGCATTCACCTCCGTTATGGTTGGGCATATTCATCACGTTAGTCAAACATTTTAATTTTATTACTGGATGTAATCAAATCGCCTAGCAACCTCCAAATCAGGTTATGAAGATCAGTTGATATATAATTCAAACTTTGACGCACTCAAAAACAGCCCAGTAGACCTACATATCCGTCTTCGTTTTAAACAAGACACCATGAAATCTTCACTCAAAGGAAAACAGACTGACAGTACAGTACAGCATATTCCTTTCAGATGCTGCCAGGCTTCAGTCATACGTTCAAAAAAAATATACAGAGAAAATGTTTTCCTTTGCTTCTCGCAAATATGATTGGGAAGATAGGAATTTACAAGCTTTCCCTGACAAACGCAACAGATCCTTTAAGATCTCCGGGTCTGAGAGTCTTCAACACATTTCTCTCGTTCTGGTTTCCCTCCAGACTCTCCCTTATCGAGTGGCACAACGGCATCTGCTGCAATCTGTGTTGACAGTGACAAACAACCTTGATGAATTGGCTTCCCCTGTGAACAGCTTCCACAATTTGCCGACATAAAGCAGTGACAGAAAGACACTCTTTCACTAACTTGTTGCCTTGCAAAGCGGTATCAGTTTTGAATGCTTGTATGCAACTTCATAATAGATTAAAGTTTTCTGTGGAGTTTTGAATATGGGTGACTACTCAAAGCCATCAAAACTGTAATTGCTGGTTGCTTTCATCGCTAATTCCTAGAGAAAAGCACAGATAGCATGCAAAATACTGATTAAAATGGCCAAAAGTATGTGGACACCAAGTATAAAGAGCTGACGCTAAAATTCACAGGGTCTGGGACATTATTTTAATGAGTGGGCTGCCTCTCTCCAAGGTTGTATGAGTAGGCTACACTATTGAGGACCTTGGTGGGCAACAAACTGTTGCAACAAAGTTAGAAGCATAGAATTCTCTAGAATGTCACTAGAGAACCCAGGCTTATTGGAACAACATGCTTGTGGCAACATTTTAGCAAAATTAAATTACACTGCTATTTGCACATTTCAAAAGTGAAATGTGCCGTGAGTGGCACCACTTACTGAATGGTTTTATCCGAGATAGATAAACAAGAATCTAGGAATATTTTATTACATTGGTTGTTGTACGTATTTCAGCAGTTCAGAAATGTCCAGGTTAAAAGGTTAATTGCTTTTGAAAATAATGAACCACCAACACTAAATCTAACGATAACAAAAGCAAGTGTAATGTAAAAACACAACCATGACATTTTAGCTTGATTCTAAAAGTCTTTGAGCTCTTTTATTGTGACCTATGTTTCATGGGACGCTCCACATTGCAAGTGCAATGCTGTACCGGGTGACCTACCCAGCACGTTTACTACATCAGAAGAGATGGTTATTTGATGCATACATCAAAATGTATTAGTTTACAAATCAAGCACCATAACATAGATAACAACATAGTAAGAGAACATGTAAAAGTAAGTCTTTATTGATTGATAATCTGCCCCATAATCATAATTAGTGTGACAAGAAATAAAAGTTGTTTGTGTTTTACTGCTACTATCAGTGAATTACAAATAGGTACATTTTTGTTGTTCTACAAAAATGTAGGCAGTCAAGTTTTTAACCTTGGTTGTAAAATTAATTAATTCACCCAAAAATGAAAATTTTGTCATCAGTTACTCACCCTCATTTAATTACAAACCTGTATGGCTTTCTTTTTTCCTGCAGTCCATAATCCATATTAACGCTTTCTCCAGTGAAAAAGTCTGCTGCTATCCTCTCACATTAAAATCCACCAACATACTTGTTTAGAACTGTTTTGGACTCTTTTTGCTTGTCAACAGTGCATATTTGTCTTCTAATTCAGATGGGTTTAACCAGAAGCAAGTTTGAAGTTAAAAACATCTTGTTGAATTTGTTTCTTATATTAAAAAAATAATAAAAAAAATGCTTATTTGCTTCACAAGACATTAATTGGTGGACTGGAGTTGGATTACTTGTAGATTATTGTGATGTTTTTATCAGGTGTTTGGACAGCATTCTAACGGCACCCATTTACTGCAGAGGATCCATTGGTGAGCAAGTGATATATAATAATTCCCTTCAGTAGAATTTGAACAGGATGTCCATATACTTTCAGCCATGTAGTGTATTAAGTCCACAAACTCAACCATTTGTACCCTGTCCTGCTACACTTTCTTTTACCACTGAGATGTCATGCCACCAGACACCGCCTCAAAGTGAAGCAGAAACCCATTGGGCATCTAGAAGCGGAGCGTATTTCGTTGCTGTATTTCATTTTTCATAAATCCTGATCTGTTGCATTCATATCCCAGCAGGCTACTATGAAATATGTACCATGAGGTACCACTTGCTCTATTTTCTTGCCCCCATCTTCCACCTCAGCCAAATTATTGCAGAAGGCTCAGCGGGCAGAGCCTGGCGGCCGCAGATGTGTCTCATGTATAAAGAGACCTCCCTTGGATATCCGGGCAAGCAGTGTCTGAAGTGAAGGCTTTACGCAAACACACAGACAGCATCAGCAGTCAACACATTCATTATTCAGGAAAGAGTCTGTGCTGTTGTTTGTTGCCAGTGGTGTCTGTCCAACAAGGAGAGAACTGTCCAGAGGGACACAGCAAGGGAAGAGGTCAGCCAGGCATTAAAAAAGGTCACCCTTTATAAACACAGATTAAACTGTGATTTGGATTATATAAGCGTTTGTTTAATTTACATTTTATGAAAAGCAACTAATCATAATATGCAAAATACTCAAAACACGCAGCTAAACAATCATTTCTTCAGGCAGCAAAGACTCAGGGTGCAGCAGAAGACAATTACGAGCTATTTTCAACATGAAAGTTAAGCACAAATAGACAACAAAAATAAAATAAGTATCAAAGATCAACATAATTATGATATCTAACTCCACAAATCATGTATGACCAAGAAAGGGGTCGAACGCACCTACAATGCCCAAAAACGCGGTCTACGTAGGGAACTCGTTAGATTTTGAGACACAATCTGCAAGTCATGAATGCAAACAGACAACTCAGACAAACAGATTCACCTAAAGCCCTTACAAAAAAGAATGTGGTAATGCCATGGTACAGTAATGCTGTCAATATATATAACAACAAATTCAAGATTGACCTAATGCCAAAGTAAATGACCTGGAAAATAGAAAAAAAGACTAATCACTATTCTGAATATTAGGCATGTCCATTTTATTGGTTATGTAAAAGCAGCAAGAAGTACTGACACGTTTTTTGACATGTACCATGGTATTACCATCACTGACTGTATCATAGTACTGCCACAGTACTGTTTTGTAAAGGTATGGTAGTTGCTGCACTATATATAGCCTACCGTGGTGCTGAAAGATTACCATATTCATGTACCATGGTATTTATACGAAACTCAAAATCCCCTCAAGCAAGAGTGATACGTGTCTCGCAAATGCATAGTCTACTGAACTCAATAGTTTTTATTTATTTTATTTTTTTACTGAACTCCTCAGTCGATGCTTTGTATATATTTTTTAATACGTTTGGTTTAATGGCATCTTCTAAATAAATGCATTTTAATAGTTACTAATATTTTTCCAACGAACAAAAAACATACACAGCGAAAGCCAAGAGAGAAATGACACCGCTTTTAAGACGTACCGAATTATGAACATCAGCAGTATTATAATAAGCGATATTCGCTCTTACCTGCACGAGACGGTGATCTCTATTTTGGTAGCAGGTACGCTGGTGTTTAAGGGATCAAACTCCCCGATCGATGCCATTGCAGCTCCTCGGGAGTTTGAGATAAGTCTTCAAATGACTCCAAAATCTGGGTCTCACTCGTCTCAGGCGTCACACGTGTAATATAACCCAGCAAACCGGCGCAGAAATGTGGCTTTCCTTACAGTTTGTGCAGAGCGAACATCACCGGTCCTTCTGAGTCTGACCCCCTCGCGCACCTGAGGAGAGAGCGCGCGTTTGATCGGCAGCAGGTAGGAGTCTGCCTGGACCTCCTCTCGCCCTCCCTCAGCGAGGACACTCCGACTCCGCTTTGAAAACTTAAATTGAAAACATCAATTTTTAATATTACAGAAGCCATCCAGTATTTATGAGATGTGGTGTCAGATATGGATCTGAAACCTTTGGGGACGTTTAATCTATTGATGTGGGGAAACGATTTTCAAATATGCAGTTTTCCAAACGCCCACGGCTTTTAAAATCCGCCTGAGCTGTGGTAAACCTCGATGTTGCGCAATATAAATAGCAAAAATACTCAAGTAGCCTACTCCTCAGTACCACATATCAATACACGAGTTCTGAATCTGCTGATAAATCGGAAAGCACTATGGCTGTCTCACAAAATCTAGTGAGCTGTCTGCATAAACTGCATTTTTGGCCATCAAATGTTCGATTTAAGCATCTAAGCGCATCTATGATGTTCATAAATGCTGTGTAATTAACAAAAAAAGCACCAAATGTTCTTTAAAGTCATTTTACACGAATCATTCACTAAAAAAGCACTATTCTATAATACATTAGCTATTGTTCTGGTGATATGTCAGAATGTTTTGTTGTCAAAATGTAGTGAGTTGCCAACATAAATAGCACATTTTTGGCCATCAAATGTTCGGTTTAAACGTCTGAACTAAAAAAAAATGCTGATGTAAAAAAGGGAATATAAATATTTTAAGTACCACAGCCTACACTAAATTGGTAATCATTCACTAAAAGCACCATTTTATGCATGTATGCAATGGCCATTTTTTAATTCTAATAAATTTATTGTTTTGACAATAAATCAGAAACTACCTCTAGTGATCTGCCTAGCAATTTTGGACATCATATGATTGAATGTGTGCTTAAGTTGCTCAAAAATACAGTCTAATCTTAGATGCTTAATTTATTATACATCAATCATATTACCAAATATTATCATTACCATAGCATGATACAGTGCTTTTTGTAAAGTGAAATTTACCAGACATTTGAACTTTCAAAATGTTTGATTCAAATGTCTAAATGCACTTAGGTTACCCAAAAAATTGGTAAAGTTACAAATAACCAACTGTGAACTATGCATTATTATTAAAATAAATAAACAAAAAAATAAAACATAAAAACATTTCATTACTATGATACCATGTCACAACTTCTATGGTAATATTATATAACATCTCTAAATATATCTATATATTGTATATTAAATTATATATTGTATATCCAGTTGTGGCCTAATGGATAGAGAACCCAAAGGATGAATGTCCAGCACTCTCTCCACCCAACTGAGGTGAGACCCTTGAGAACGGCCCCGAACCCCCAACAGCTCCACGGGCTCTGCAGCACACCTGCTCGGGGTGTGTGTTTGTTTGTTCACCACTTACTGCTGTGTGTACACTTGGATGGGATAAATGCAGAGCACAAATTCCGAGTATGGGTTACCATACCTGACCACACGTCACATCCTTTCCCTTTCCTTATATTACCATAGTGCCACTTTCGAATAAAAAACTTAGAAGTGCCATGGTATTTTTTTGTCCTTTTTTTGTAATTGAATCCCCTTTGGTCAATTTAATTTGAGTTTCCAGCCATCTTCGAAATGACCAGACTTTTAACCTTAATTTTAATAAAACTCTGGTGCCCAGCAAGAAGATAGAATACTGTTATATCTTCTGGATGCTTTCCTTACCAGCTAGTGATGGGCAGTATTGCTGCGGCGCTGCTCAATTGCTTTCGGGAGATGGAACATTGAACCCCTTGGCCAGAAAAGAAAGAGAGAGTGTGTGAATGGAGAAGGGGAGAGGGGGGACAGAGTTTGTATACGTTCTCGTTTGATTACCCAGCCAGCGAGCAAGCGAGCCCTCGCCTGAGATGAACATCTCTAACGGAAGCCATCTAAAGGGAAATTTAATTGTCCTTTGAGGTGAATCTCTGCTTAGCTTTCCAGTCACAAACTCAAAGCAAGAGATGGATAGGGAAACAGGGTATGGGAGACTCTCATTACACCTGCACACAAAAGACCGCCTGTGTCCCGCTGTCCTTGAGATGCCAGAAACCTACAGCTTCGGAGAAGAAATTAAAATACACAGCAAGATACACAATATGCTCATTAGTGATGTGTCAGTCATGGTGACAGTTCATGTATTGTTGTTCTAGAGAAGCAAAATACAGATATAAAAGCGTACTGAATATCAGACATGACAAAATAAATTGGACCTGCCATAAGGATGCTCCATCTTTCCCTCCTCCTGCGAAGGTGGCATCGCTATCCTGAATCATAAAACCTGGGGTTCAGATGTGAAGAAATTCCTAAGCTTAAAGTATTAAAGTTTGACATGAAAAAAAACAATCAGACCGGTGGCCGATAAAACAGGCGGAAAAATCCCATGGACTTATTATTAAAGAAGGGACATCTAGGGACCAGAATATCTGCAAGCAACCACCCAAACACCATAAAGCAATGCATTAAAATCCATTAGAACACCTTAGCAAACATGCAGCCACACCATTCCTGAGATGACTTTTGCAAAAGCACAAAATGTAACTAAATCATTGCACAGATATATGAAGTTGGATATATAAATACGTTCAATTTGAGACGCATACATAGACACTCACGCAAAGTGACATATACTATATAGCAAATCTCAAATGTATGACTGCATGTCTTGTCACAAAACGTAAATATGCAACTATAAAGCATGAAAATTTTACGATAATATAAACATTTATGGAACAGTTCACCCAAAAATGGAAACGTGTTAAGAATTTACTCACCCTCAGGCCATCCAAGATGTAGATGATGTTTCTTCATCTGAACAGATTTGGAGAAATTTATTTTATTTTGAACGGTTTTTGCTTGTAAACTATTTGATCTGTGCATATTTCTCTCCTGATTCAAATGAGATTTTTTTCACATCTGTATTTCTTACAAACACACAGTTTTTTGCTTTACAATACATTAATTGATGGACTGTAGTTGTGTGGATTACTTGTTAATTATTGTGACGTGTTTATCAGCTGTTTGGACTCTCATTCTGACGGCACCCATTCACTGCAGACGATCCATTGCTGAGCAAAATTGGTGATGTAATGCTAAATTTCACCATATTCTCATTTTTGGGTGAACTATTCCTTTAACAGCTGATTTGAAATGATGTGTAACATGAAGAGTGCTTACAAAAAAAATGACTTCTAGTCAAAATCTGGTTCTCCTCTGGCAATTGTAAGCTTTCATTGTTCAAACACTTCATTCAGACAGTCTGTTCATCCAGATTGTGTGGATTCTCAATGCAAGCAGAAACAAATGGAGTGTCTTATCAGCAGAGGTCCCAGCTCCAAATCTTCAGTCAGTTTTCTTTTCCTACAGTGGAGAATAAAATCAAGGGTTATGCTCTTCTTGGTCTTCCAGCTTTTGTTGAAAAAAACAAAAAGCTTTTGAATGTCACACCCACATCTCAAAATCCAATCAACAACCGTTGAATAGAACCTAGTCCCACCGCCCTTCATTTTTTTCTTTTTCAGTAAGTCATTACATCTGTCGCTGCTTCCATTTCATTGTGACTTTAAACCCAATAGAGACGAATAATGAAGAAGACCACAATTACTCAAGGAATAAACTTCCTCAGTGGTTTAATATAATCAACATCACGAACAGGTTTAAAATTGAAATCCTTTTTCCAAAACAACCAGAAATGGCAAGTCATACCCGATCTAATGTTTTTAAACACTGGAAAAACTAAATGAGTAAAACAAGGCAACACATGCACACTGTCATTCTGTTTTACATGGTTATCTAATGGTTTGCACTGATGAACAGAATCTGCAGCTATACATCTGATCGATTAGTGGAGGAATAATACATGTGAGGAAGCAGGTTTTGAAGTGCAGGAGAAAACAAGGGAAAAGCAATGTCATCTAAGTTTCTTTCTCCTCTGAAGATAATGGACACACGCACTCCACCACCGAGCACCAAGACGCCCTGTCCTATAACTCACAGGGGCTATTTTGGAGAGAGCCTTGAAGTGTGAAGAAACCGAGTTTGAATGTTTCTCATCAGACTCTGGTGAAAGCTACAGTGCCCCCTGGTGGTGAGGAGAACGTACAGTCTATGCTATGTTCTATAGTGCAGCATGATTGTGATGTGTACATGTGTTTTTATTGTTGACAGTGCTGATGGATGAAGGAAAGCACGTCGTCTTTAGACAGTTTGTCAGGGTTGACCCGCGTCTGGGAGTCGTGAACTCGGACACCCTCTTCCCAAGCCCAAAACAGCCTGTCTTTATGACATGCACTGAGAAAAAGAAGAACAGAGAAACAATAAAAAAAAGTTAGGAAATAAGAAAGCATACAGGTGATTTACGAATGAGAATGCATTACATTACACACAAGTTTAGGGTCAGTAAAAATTGATACTTTTGAACTCATTATTAATTAAAGAATCATGTTTTACATAAAAATATGAAATGTTATTAACGGTTAACAACATATCAAATATTTTCAGCATTAATAATAAGAAATATTTATTGAGCGCCAAATCAGATTAGAATGGTTTCTGAAGAATCATGTGACAATGAAGACTTAAAAATGATATTACAGGAATAAATTACATTTTATAATATGACAACATATATTTCACAATATTACTGATTTTACTGTATTTTGACCAAAGAAATGCATAATAGACTTAAGAGACCTATTTCAAAAACATTACAATTTTAACCAGTCTCAAATTATTGAATAATAGTGTGTATATATTCAATTAAACATTACTTGTTTAAATTTTAATAATGAATGTTAAGCTCTCCTGACTGCATCTGTGGTGTCTGTAGATTAATACCAAAAGTCTTGACAAGAAAAAATTGTGTGCACATAAATGCAATAGAAACCTATGAGGAAAGGCATTGTAGTATGATAAAAAAATGTATATACATATTTTTATCAAACTAGTCTCATGTTTAAGTTTAAGTAACCGGACTAGTTATAAGTTATATTCAATTTCAAACCGTCTGTCATGTCCATGTAAATCAGTTAACTCAACAACCTCTGATAAATATGACGACAAATATTATTATATTAATTACACATAACCAGAATTCCCACTGCTTAAAAGGACAACGCAAATGAATTTAAAACTCACAAATACATTTTTGTGTAGAATAATTATTTTAAATGTTTTTAAAAAAGTATTTATGCTTTGGAATGCCTTGCTCTATAATGCATTACTATAAACAGGAAGTGTCAAAATTATTTTCCATTGTAATCGAAAGCATGCCACAGCATGCCACTTTCACAGAAAAAATGCAATATGAAAGACATTAAAAAGGATGCTGGGGGTTTAGAGAGAGAAATTTGTTTCTTTAAAGGTCAGGTGCTACATAAAGGCAAGAAATATTTGTGCAAAATCTTCTTGAAAATTCTAGCTATATAACGCAATTTTCCTGCTCAGGACGTCAATCCAAAACCGGTTGCCAGTGTAGTGCCAGTCATGCAGGATTACTTCATATTGGCACTTTAATACTTACTGGAAAGGTGCCACGGAACCAGGCGGCAATGCATAAGTTGATTCTTTGGTCTGCTTATTGTAGAAAAACTTTCTTTTAGAACTTTTGCTGAACGCCATGGTCCATGGGTCTATCAAAAAGAGAAAAAAAATAATGACAAATTCATCTTTAACAAGCCACTTCACTACATTAATCCTGTTACTTCGTCCTTCTCTCTCACCATTGACAGTTTTGATGATATAAAGGCCGCTAGGAAGGAAGTGACGGTCATCTCTGCCTGTGTACGAAAGTCTTGGCATCCCACCCGAGCTCTTAGTTACCTTCATTTCCAACCTGAGGGAAAAAAGTTCATTAAAATATCTAATTAAAAAAAGTAAATAATCTACAAGTATGTGACTGCTGTGGTTAAACGCACCTCACAAAGATCTTATCCATCTCCTCTAACCTATAGACTTCCTTCACTCTAATAAACAGAGAGAATGAATGAATGAATGAATGTGGCTGAAACAGCAAGCATACTGATTTGCAGTATCATCATAAACATGAAAGATCCTGTCTAGGCTCTAGTAAAACACATTATCTTCATTAATTTTACATACTGCACCCTCCGGTGTTCATAGGACTTCCTGGCCCCCAGGGCTGTCACTGACATGGCAATTAGCACAACCGCAAAGAGAAAGGAACATTACCGGATGGGGTTCATGTCTGGCCTGCTGGGTTTGGACACAGCTTTCACAAACTTCTCGGCCATCTGGATTCTGCACCAAGAACAAGATTTTTTTTTTTTTTTACATTTCAGGTTTGCATGTAGATGATAATAAACCCTAATCAACAGCAACTAAAGGTGATTTGTGAGGTCAAAATATCAATCATACCTATTAAAAAACAAAAACTGATCAAGATGAAGCGAGTTTATGAATAAAACAAAAACAATATCTGTCAATCGACAACTTAAAAATAGATTTAAAGGGAAAACAAGTTTTCACTCCCCATTAGGGCTGCTTGATTATGACAAATGTTATGACAAATGTAATCACGTTTATTTTGGTCAATATTGTAATCACGAATATTTAACACAATTATGAGTGGGCCATATGACCAAAACTTTAAATTAATGATTTAAAGATAGTGATTGATATACAGTGGGTACGGAAAGTATTCAGACCCCCTTCAATTTTTCACTTTTTGTTATATTGCAGCCATTTGCTAAAATCATTTAAGTTCTTTTTTTTTTTCCTCATTAATGTACACACAGCACCCCATATTGACAGAGAAACACAGAATTGTTGACATTTTTGCAGCTCTAAGAACTTAAATGATTTTATCAAATGGCTGCAATATAACAAAGAGTGAAAAATTTAAGGGGGTCTGAATACTTTCCGTACCCACTGTATATGAATAATATAATTTCCAATAAACCCCATAGTCTTCACTGTAAGAATTAAACTTCATTTGTTACTTCTTAAAGCTACAAAAAGTCCAGCAGTGAGTGATTTTTTGTTGTGTTATTAATATTAAGCACACAGTCGGCAGCAGGAGCCCCCTCCCGAGGACCAGCGCAAGTTCTTTTTCGTGCTTTTAAATACATGAAAACATCTAATCAACTTAAATCAAGCACGTTCCATCTTGCAAAAGTCACGTTACACGATTTTACTGATTTGCACACATAATTGGGCTTTTATGGAGGTGCGAAAGCACACCACTAGAAAGGGGGCGGAATGGGGCGCAATAATCATGTTTATCTCGATTATTGTATTTTCATAATCGTTGGAGCTATTTTGATTAAATGCACAGCCCTATTCCCCATTGACAGATATTTGTTCTTGTTTTAAGCTCAATTTTCTCAGAAAACACGGCATCATATCTTATCGCTTTGCATCTGAAGTAAATGTTGATTTAAAGATGTTCAGATATTTGTGTTGGAAAACAAAACAAATTTGAATTTAGGACTTTCAACTCCAATTTAAGACTTTTTGAAGTCTTTTAAATAATAATGAATTATAGCAATGTTTTTAAAGAATTAAACTTGCCAGCTGACTGTTTCCTCTCCAATAAGGATATATATATCCTTTTTGGAGAGGATATATATATCCTTTTTGGAGAGGAAACAGTCAGCTGGCATCATGTCTGTGATGGAATGGCCTCCCCAATCACCCGACCTCAACCCAATTGAGCTACTATGGGAGGAACTGGACCGTGATGTCTGTAAGAAGTGTCCAACCAGTGGGAATCATCTTTGGGCAATCCTTCAGGAGGCTTGGAGTAATATACAGTATGAAGTCAATGTTTGAATAAACTGACAGCTCGGATGCCCAGATTATGCAGAGCTGTAATAGCTGCTAATGGTGGCTATTTTGAGGAATTGAAAATGTATAAATGAATAAATTCTATGTATAAACTGTTTATGTAATAAAATATGTTTTCGTAGTTTGTGTTGTCCCTTATCAGCGCAAAATGATCACAAATTAAAAAGGATTCATGCCAATATTGTCCAAAACCCCACTTTTCTAGGGCGTTTCCAAACTTTTGAAGGGCAGTGTATATATACATAAAAATGATTTAATTTGGGAATAGGCTTTGCAAAAGACCTCTGGTTGAAATGCTGATCTCTGACGTCAGTGCCGTTGAGAACAAGAGCATCGAGAACGTGCACACCGTTGATTCTTCTCTGGGCTTTTCCCTACAAGCACAGATAAAAAGACTCAAAACACAGTTCTCACTAGTCTCAATTCTCTCTCAACACTAATTCTCTCTGTTCACCTCTCCCTTCAGCTCCTGGACGATCTCTACGCTCAGTAGTGTCTCTCTGGGCAGCTCCAGCTTGAAGTTCTCCAGCTTCTTCCAGCGTAACGGGGCTTTGCCGTCCCACGTGTAGATCTGAGATCTCTGCATACACCCACAGTTTAGGTTTTTCACTCTTTAAGCAGTATATTAGGATATACATGAACACAACACAACATAAATATAGGCTAAATGATATAAATATCACATTCATGAACTTATTCCTTACCCCAAGTCCCAGGAGAAAGACCTGTTCTCCTCCTCCCACAATGCACCTGTAGTCCAGTACGTGCTGTAGTTTATCCAGATTTCCTGAGTTTAGTGCAGTTGGTCTGGAATTAAAACTGTCCATATCTGAGCACTAAGATAAAAAGACAGTAAGCAGAGAAATTAAGTTATATGTAATATAAACTATTTTAAATTGTTAATTGTCAGCTTAGCACTCTTTTTTATAACCTTTTTTCTTAACACATATTTATGTAATAATCCTAAATTATATATCATTTGAAACCCTAAACACTCAAAATTCATCCTGTGAAACCCATTTTAAAGTTGGACATTATTTTACCATAGAAATGGCACTTAAATCAATTTACCAGGCTCCTCCCCTTAGTGGGCTATGTCACGTGTCATATTACAAAATTTACTACATTATTTTATAACCAAAACTTTTTCTAATCTTTACAGAACAAGGTTCCATATTTAGTGACTATTTTGTGATAGAAGTAATATTGTGACAGTATAAATTTGTGACAGGAAAATGCAAAAAAACTCTCAGGAATCTTCACTTTTGTGATATCAACTTCAAATTTGGAACTTAACTCACTTAGACATTTTGATTTTACAGCAATTTTAGATTCCAACATTTTTTGTCAAACATTTATTTGAAATAAAATTATAAAATGTTAAAAAATAAATAATTTAAATTAAATGTAGTACAGTACATTTTCTTTTGAGTAAACTTAAACTTTAAAATTTAAATATTGTATCAATAATCTCATCGGAAAATGTTTTTGTTAATTCCTCTCAACCAAAAATATCATTTCTTTTTTTTTTTTTTAAGGTGAATTATGACCCTGATGTTATAGGCTTCATGTGATTCACACCACTTGGCTCTTCTATTGTAGAACATCACGGCCACAGGAGCATTCCCACATTCCCAGCTAACTTCTCAAAGCCCACACACACTCTTACCTTCATAAGCTCATAGAACTTTGTTTTCGGATCTGATGATGAAGGAGTGACTCTGGCTTTATCAGGAATCTGCACAAAGATAAAGACGTTGAAGGTCTCATTCATTCAAATGAGCATCAGTCTGTCCTTACAGATACCTACGCAAAACGATGTTCTTTGAAATCTTTCAGACAGCGCCACAAAGCACTAAACTAAACCTCAGTCCACTATGAAGCTCGTGGCTATAGTTTTTGGACTCACCCCCCACAGTTTGAGACATTCTTTGCGGATGTCTGCTTGCCTGGCCTCAAACAGTGTCCTAGAAAGACACATAGCCTTGTCAGTGAAGCTCATACAGACTCAGACGCGTGAGCACAAACAAATAAAAGAGAGTTTGAAATGAATGCCCTGAAACACACCAGAGGAAGAATGTGTGACTCACGTATCTCTGACGTACGCGTGGATCTTACCCAGCGCCTTGATCTGTACTGCACAATGGCTGCAAGACAAGGGATCAGAGTTCAATAAACAAAGTCAAACCTTAGCATGAATGAATGCATCGAGAGAGCCAGAGAGAGACAGACAAAAGAGAGTCAGAAAGCGATGACGATACCTTTCATTGGAGTTGATCATGAACTGGAAGAAGTCAGTGTCTCCTTTAATGATGTCCAGAGGGACGACTTCGGTAACGTCTCTGTCTGAGTGTCGGAACTGATTCAGTTTAAGGTTGATGGTGAACATATATTCTCTGACAGCATCAGTGCCTGGCTTTAAACTCTTGCACACCACATATCTGCATGCAGACAGACATTAAAAATAAGTACCACGTGCTCATTAACCAATAGTGACATTAATGGACATTTTTGGTTTCTAATATTAATAATAAAAGCATGCATAGTAAAATCAGCGATGTGCATTAATAAATAGGGTATTTTTTTATTATTTACCGTTTTATTTCAAACAAAAATACCCAGTAAAAAATATCAGAATTGATCATAAAAAAAAAAATACTAATAATCATACACAACTAGACAAATTATTTTAATAATTAGGGGTTTTATGTGGAAAAAGACTTCACTAAAAAGAGTTCACTAAGGCTGCATTTATTTAATTAAAAATATAGTAATAGTGTAAACCAGTAACACTGTGAAATATTACAATTTAAAATAACTGATTATATGTATATGTATATATATATATATATATATATATATTCTAATATATTTTACAATGTAATTTATTCCTGTCTTGTAAAGCTGAATTTTCAGCATCATTGCTCCTGTCTTCAGTGTCACATGTTCCTTCAGAAATCATTCTAATATGCTGATTTGATGCTCAAGAAACATTTGATTTATTACCAATGTTAAAAACAGTTAATATTTTTTTGAAAACAGTGATACACTAAGGCCCGGTTTCACAAACGGGGCTTATCTTAAACCAGGACTAGGCCTAAGTTAAATTAAGATATTTAAGCAACTTTTACAAAAATGCCTTAGAAGAAAACATCAAGGTGTGCATCTTGACACAGAACAATGACACTGACATATTTTAAGATACACTATATTGCCAAAACTATTGGGACACCCCCTTCTAATGAACAGGTTTGACTACTTTAGTAATTTACAAAAATCTTAATGTTTAAGCATACAATAATATTCTAGGGAATTGTGTGCTTCTAATTTTATATCAACAGTTTGGACAGGACCCTTTTCTATTCTAACCTGACAGTGCCTCTGTGTATAAGGCACGGTTCAAAAAGACATGATTGATTGAGTCAGTGTGGAAGAACTTGACTGGTCTGCAGAAAGCCAAGTCCTAATCCCAGCTGAACACCTCTGGTGTGACTTTAAATGCAGACCTTGAGCCAAAAACTCATCACCAAACACCAATGACTTGTACATATGGGTACTGTCATTTTAGACTCTTCCAAAACTGTTGCAACAGAGATGGAAATACAATTCTGAAATACATGAATTAAGTGTCCATCCTTGTTGCCACAGTTTTGTTGGTGTCTTTTTCTGCTCTAAAGAAGGGGGTGTCCCAACACTTTTGTCCTTATAGTGTCTATACAAGTCATTGGTGTTTGGTGACAAGTTTTTGGCTCAAGGTCTGCATTTAAAGTCACACCAGAGGTGTTCAGCTGGGATCAGGACTTGGCTTTCTGTAGACCAGTCAAGTTCTTCCACACTGACTGAATCAATCATGTCTTTTTGAACCGTGCCTTATACACAGAGGCACTGTCATGTTAGAATAGAAAAGGGTCCTGTCCAAACTGCTGCTATAAAATTAGATGCACACAATTCCCTAGAATATCATTATTTGCTTAAACATTAAGATTTGTATTCATAGAAATTAATAAAGTAGTCAAACATGTTCATTAGAAGGGGGTGACCCAATACTTTTGGCAATATAGTGTATGTCAGAGCAAGATATTTTCAGTTGAGACAGCTCCAACATGCATTTTAGTCTGGGACTAGCTTAAGCCTTGTCTGTGAAACCGGGGGTACAATTCAAAAGTTTGGGGGGGATTAATTAATGGAATTAATTCAGAGATTTCTACCTTCACATCACAAGAATAAATTACATTTTAAACTATATTAATATATAAAGCATGAGAGCAAAATCTAAATTATTCCAAACTTATGACTGGCAGTGTAAATCAAACATAAATATAATGTAGCATTGAAGTTAAGGCCAATTTCTGCATATTCATTCAGGGGGAAAAAACATATACTGGTATAAGGTATACAAATTAAAATTATATAAAGTATATAGGTATTACTATATAGGTATATAATTTGAATACCTAAACACTTAAAATTCATCCCGTGAAACCCGTTTTAAAGTTATATAAGTTTCAGTGTCCACTGCCAGCAGCTCTCTCACATCCCCAAAGGTCTCTCACTCTTTCAAAGTAAGTCATGGACAGTGAACACACACCTCTCTGAATTGGCAGGCCGGCTGGTGATGGGTTTGAAGAGCGAGACCCTCTCAAAGCAGAGGTACAGCAAATAAATCAAGCCCACGCTGAACGGTGTGAACAGGTCAAACGTCTTACACACAAAATGACCACCTGTAAAACAAGATTTTGTGTTGAGAAATGGAAGCAAAAATTAATTTTAATGGATCATATAATGAAATAAACCAATCACAACATAAGTCATTTACATAATCTTAAAGGCACAGTAACAAAAAAAAGCCTATTAAACTGTCCTCTAGAGAAGTTTTAAAATATGGCTCTTCAATGCTAGAACCGTAAAAAGTATTAGCATTTATTTGATACACCTAAAATTAGCTCTCAGTCTCAAGTAACCAAGTCTTCTCTCAGTCACATAATTACCTTCCTAATTACAGGATTTCAGAATGAATAGACTCGTGTCTGGGCGCATCCCGAGATAAAATACAAACAGATCTGAGACAAGGCTGCACAATGATACCAAGGCAAGAAAAAACATTAAATAATCTTCAAAGCCTAGAGAGAGACATCATTAACGAGATGAAATCATTTGGAACCGCTGTTAAAGAACTGGCTGTCCTCCAAAGCTGAATGTCTGGGACTGAGAAAAGCCATGAGACCTATGGTAACCCAAAAGAGGATACAGTGTGTCATGACACAGATAGAAGACACGCTATTGAAGTTGATCGTCCCTAGAGCGGAGGATGATCAAGCTTTAATGACACTTCTTCAACATCAAGGAAACGAAAACTCACGAAGAGGAAGAAAAAAAACGAAAAACATCCTTGAGGAAAATAAGGATTTTGAGTGATTTAACCAGAAAGGCAACTCATCTTTCAATAAGAAAATGGCCAAATCATACACAAAAAATGGAGGCCCATGAAAACCAGACATGTTGAGATTTTCTTTGTACCAATTATTGCAAAATGTACCTCAATACAAATCTGCAAAAAAGTCTAAGAAAGTGTATATTCTTCATTGCCACTTTATTTATATGCATACAAACAAAATCACACAGAATACCTGGTCTGACGGCAGACATAGCAGTGAGGAACTGACATAGAAGGAGCTGTTTACTCAGGATCTCCTGAATGTTCTCTTGGCCCTCCACAGAAAAACCCTGACGAGCAACAGACCATCAGAATACATCAACAAATCACACAACAGCAATATTCACTTTTAACCAATCACAGAAGAGCATGTCTTACCCCGTCTGCCATTAAGAAATGCAGGCCCCGCCCTTCAGTGCTGTCTAGGACAAAGTTACGAAACGCAGTGATGTTTTCTGGCCGCGTGATGTCACCATCGCCATCAATCCCACCCTCGCCTGAAACACCGGTAATGAGACATTCGAAAGAAATTCAGAACATTTGATTAATTTTTCTATTACTAGATTAAATATTTACACTACCGGTGTAACTGCAATTGGAATAATAACTAATTTTAAAGTTGTTTAAAGAGTCACCAAGACTGCATTTACATGATTAAAAATACAGTAAATACTGTAAAATATTATTACTATATAATATAACTGCTTTCTATTTGAATATTTTTATTCCTATGATGGTAAAGCTGGTAATTTTCAGCATCATTACTCCAGTCTTCAGTTCTTCACATGATCCATCAGAAATCATTCTAATATGCTGATTTGATGATCAAGAAACATTTCCTATTATTATCAATGTTGAAAACAGTTGTGCTGCCTAATATTGTTGTTTAAACGGCGATGCCCTACCATTAAAGTTACTTTTATTAGAATCAGAATCAGAATCAGAATGAGCTTTATTGGCCAAGTATGTTTACACATACAAGGAATTTGTTATAGTGACAGAAGCTCCACGGTGCAACAGAAGGACAGTAACAGGACAGGACACAGATAATGAAACAAAATAACAGGAAATAGCCAATAACCAATGTACAAAGCAGCAAAAAAAAAATACACAATATATAATATATAATATAGGCGACTATGTATGTACAGGTCAAGTATGTGCAAATACTGTATTAAATACTGAAAATGTTAAAATATGACATTAATTACGCAACAAAAGATATTTTTTTTATTTCAAATAAATGCTGGACTTTTTCTATTCTATCATGATTTCCAAATTTGATATTAAATATCAGGCAGAAAAAACTGTTTTCAAAATTATTATTAATAATAACCAATAAGTAACAATAATAATTAAGCACCAATAAATCAGCATATCAGAATGATCATGAAGGATTTGAAGGATCATGTGACACTGAAGACTGGAGTAATGATGCTGAAAGTTCAGTTTTACATCACAGTAATAAATTTCATTTTAAAATAGATTAAAAAGAAAACACTTATCTTAAATAGTCATTTAGTTTTTATTGTATTTTTGATTAAATAACTGCAGCATTGTTACGCATAAGAGACTTCTTTCTTAATTATTCCAAACTTCTGAACAGTAGTGTAGGTATTATGTTAATATTTCAATATGAATCAATACAGTAAATGTTAGATTGTTGTTTTTTTCATGTTTAAATGCTTGAAACTCATACCATAGTAGGCCTCAAAGAGCTCGCTGGGAGCAGCATAGAAATCTTCCAGTTTGAAATCGTTGGATCCTTTGAGTGTCATGCCAAAACCTTTGGCATGCCAGCGCCGCCGCCACAACACATACTCTGAGAATCCTCCCGGGCCTGCGCACACGTCTCCAAAATACAGCAACTCACCATCCTTATCACGTGTCTGGGGCTTCTGCACACACAGACATCCAATTCAAAAATGTAATCACAGCACATATTTCTAGCTTGTGTAACTGTGGTCTCACCCCTTGAGAATCCTTTGGGTTAGTGAACATATAATCAAAAACATGATCCATGTTCGCCATTTTCATAGCAGCTCTGAGGAGAAAACAGAGAGCAAGAAATTTAGAAAAGATATGCTTCTGTTATTACATGCATGTGGAGACGCCACCCACCTGTTGAGAAAGAAAGCCCCTCGGATTGTTTCATAAGGGTTTGATCGAGTACGAGCTCGTCTCATCTCCTCCCCCTCCAAGTCATCAAACACACTCTGAAAAGAAATACAAATAAAAAGACATGTTACATTATGACAAGACACAGAGCACCATATGTTTGGTCTTATGCAAGACAGGAGAAACATAAGAGGTGTTTTAACACTCACTTTGCAGCGAAGAAGGAGATGCAGTAGATCCTCTGAGCAAAATTCAGTTTCATCTTCAATTTTTAATTTTTTCTAAAAATATAACGCAAAGGTACAGTCATACATATAAATATTGGAAGCTGATAAATAATTTTTATATTTTAAATTTTTAAGAAATTAATACTTTTATCTGAAAGAAATGAATACTTTTATTTAGCAAAGACACATTTAAGTGATCAAAAGTGACTGTAAAGAGATCTGTTCTTTTTATTCATCAAGGAATGATAAATGTATCCGTCTATAAGCAACACAAATTGATTTCCGCATCAACAATAATAAAAAATGTGTCTTCAGCAACAAATCAGCATATTAAAATGATTTCCGAAGGATCATTGAAAACTAGAGTCTTTAGCTTTGTCATCACAGGAACAAATTACATTTAAAAATAAATTCACAATATTATTTTTAAATGCAGCCTTGGTGAGACTACTTTTAAAAACATTTTTAAAAAACGTACTAAACCCAAAATTTTGAACAGAGTAGAAGAGAATTTATATTAGTGTGTTAAGGGAAAGTATACGTGTTACATACTAGGCCTATAACTTGTCACATTTCTCTCTTTTTTTGCCATTTTAACTTTGCAAAAGGTAAAAAAGTACTACAATATGAGATGTGAATTTTAAAAAGTACAAATATATCATTTAATCTCTTAATTCGTGGAAGGTCATTAACGCGGCAAGAAGAAGTGGGTTTCAATCCAAATATTTTTATGCAAATTTAGAATTTTCACTTGAGAAAACATGAATGGCAGCACTTGATATGCATTTGATCGCACATAAAATCAGTGTTTATGCATTAGGCTAAGGTGAATTTTCTGGAGTCAAAATGCACATAAACAAGATGGAAATGTGCTTCAAAAATTGGAAGCATTTGGAAGGAAACCCAGCATATAATAACTGTACAAGAATGATACAATATTTGAAATTGGTGAAACATTTACAGTTGGTGAGATTATTATATTAGCCAATTAAGAGATACAGAGGTTTATTAGTAAAGCTAATAATTATAATACACTGTTTGCACAGCAGACCCATGTGAACGAGAAAACGCATTGCTGAGCAAAATAACTTTTACCATAGTAAGTAAAAGAATGAGCTTTTGATCTTAAACTAATCATTTCAGTTCATCAGGTAATATGTGCTGCAATACCTGGCCCACAGTCATCCAATCCCTCAGTTCATCTGCATCTGGGATCTCTGGAGAACTTTCTGGAAACCACATCACTGATTCCATAGCACTTGGCTGAGAGTAAAAATGAGAAATAAAGTTCCTGGACTACTACTGTTTTGGTTTTAATATAAAAGAAACATTCTGGAAATGTTGCCGTACCTCCGGCTCATCTTGCCAGTCTATGTTCAGGTCACCCTGGAAGCCCTTCAGGGTCAGACCCAAACCTCGCCTCCCACGTTGGGTGGACGCTTCTACGATCTCTTTCCGTCCTTGACCGTACTTTCCCAAACCTTCGCCTTCTCTGAAACCCATTTTGGCCTGAAGGAAACAGAGGAGGAGACCATTTTAATACGCGTTAACTCATGATTAACAGGCTGACAAGACAGTAAAAGAATGACAGGAGGTGTTTATTTTACCATGAGTTTCTGAGAGACTGTGTTATATATTGAAAATTTTTCAGTGGCCTCATTAGAGGCATCATTGCCCTCTGCATTCTGGGAATTAGAAGGTCTGGAGAAACTGGGTTTATGATCCTCAACATCGCTGAGAGACTCGCTCTGACTTGAGTCTGGAGGACAAAAAAATAAATAAACACGCTTACAAAAACTTATACCACCAAAAGAATAAGGCCATGTGAACAGTGTAAAGTATCATAAGGAAACTCTTCTCTAACCCTGACTGGTGGTTCTTTGAGAAGACTCCTCATCTTCATCAGAGGAGTCCTCACGGAGAACCTTCCTCTTCTTCAGAGGCTCGTCCGATGCTGGTGCCCCTCTCTTCATCTTAAATTCAAAAGGTCCAAGAGCCTGCATTCATTCAAAAACACGAAATCACTGGATTAAAACCCAAAACAAAGATGCATATCATGAACTTTTCTTAAATTCAACAATCATCAAGATTGTCATTTCTATTAACATATAAAAGAGTGTATATTTTGGGTGCTAAAAGTCTTTTATATTTATTTCAAAATTTCCATTTTCTAGTCGTTTTGTTTTTTTAAAACAAGACAGCAGAGGTGAATTGGGTACAGTAAAAATTTAATATATATATATATATATATATATATATATCATCATACTTTCTCAGTTGATTAATTACAGATCATTAAGTATTACTTGTTTCTGAAATGTTTTATCCAAATATGAAAAAGAGACATTATCAGATTAAATTATGTATTTCCAGAACTGAAACCTAAACATTGGATAAAAGCCATGTTCAATATTCTTGTTTCATTTTGTTGACATATTACATATAAAAGGTTTTAACAGAGAGGGTTTTGGATATCTCTATACGTCACTCCATCAGGCAGAAATGTTCAATGAACAAACCTTTAGAATAGAGATAAAATAGAAAGTATGGTGTAAGTGCAACTGAAGTAGAGATTTCAGACATCGTGCATCAGAATAAAACTATTTATTTATAACTAAAAATGTATTATAATTAGCAGTACCAGATAAACTCTAATAAAACAAATGTGGCATATTTTCGATCCACTAGTCTGGAAGAAAACATATGAAAACAAAATTAAATATTAAATTTTTATTATTTTCATCAATTTATTCTTTACTTTTAAAACTTTCAAAACAGTATAAAAACAGATTTAAAAACTGCTAAATGTGATGTTAATAAAATAATACTGTTGCAATCTTTATTATAATGTATACATTTAATTCCCAAGATTCACATTTCGATTTTAATATTCAGGACAAAACTATAAGTAGAATTAATAGTAATGAAACACCGAACAGCCGCCAAGCAGGACATGTATTCTTTATTTATTCCATTGTATAAAAATTCAGCTAAAATTAATTATTTAGCTTTATTCAGCTGCTCTGGCAATATGACTACACCAGGGCTGTCCAAACTCGGTCCTGGAGGGCCGGTGTCCTGCAGAGTTTAGCTCCATCTTGCCTCAACACACCTGCACGGAAGCTTCTAGTGTGTCTAGTGAGAGCTTGATTAGCTGCTTCAGGTGTGTTTAATTGGGGTTGGAGCTAAACTCTGCAGGACACCGGCCCTCCAGGACCGAGTTTGGACAGCCCTGAACTACACTGACCATTTCGGTTCCAAATGTGCCATAATGAAAATGAATAAGTTTATCGTTCTTGCTATCGAATTTCTATAAATGTTCAAATTTACTGGGGATTTAACAAAGTTAATGGACACATAAACACACATCGAAAAAAACACTCAGCTTTTTAGGTTTCGATTTCACAAGAAATGATGCTGCGACACTCGTAAACATGCCCAAAAGGAAAAACACAGCTACAATCCTGAGTCACCTGCAAAATGTAAACTCATATTTGTATCCAATCTGTACAATTTCTAAACAAATTCTGCTTTAGGTTCTACTTCAAATGTCAAATCTGGCCCGCGTTCCACTTTCAGTGGGTCTTACCGTATTTCTGGCGCATGATAATTACGTCACCAATGGGGTTGGACCACAAATGCCTGAGAGCTAAATGATCAATATTAATTAGTTCGTGCCAACAAAAACGTCCTTATGGCGAAAGTTTAGTTCAATCGTCGCTTGGTAAACTTCTAATAACGTAGTAAAGGCTTGGGTTATTACCGCGAAAGATCTATTTTCTTTATGTTATTTTTATATATTTCAGAATATGTGTATTTTATCTAAATTAGCATATATATATATATATATATATATATAGATTGACCAACAAAATTGTTACATGTAATCATGTTATTGATACTGTGTGTGCATGTTTTTACTTGCTATATTTTTTCCTCTTATAGCCTAGCTATATTTCGCTCCAGTGGTCCAGCAGATCAGTTTTTGTGACGTCCAGAGAGTTGTTTTCCAGTACATGAGGCACAAACATGACTAGTTGTCAATACTAAACTGCCCCTCTGTGATCTGATTACAGTTTCATAGCCTTTAGATTGTTTACGCTCTGCTCAACCCTTATTAGGGTGGGACATTATACCTGTTATTAAGTGAAGATCTGCCCCGAACTCATTAGTTGTATCCAGGGCCAGCTGGGGTATGTGGGACCCCAGTGCAAGTTGTAGCTGTGGGCCTCAGTTAAAATCGCTGTGGGATCCCCCAACAGCCAGGGGCCCAAAAATCGTTACTACCTTTCTCGCTACTAGCAACATCCCTGGTTGCATCAATAGTGCTCAGTGCAACAGAAGCTTCAAACAGGCTGTATGAACAGCTCTGTTCATAAATCAGTGTTAAGAAGCTTTAAATCCCACTTTGATTCATGACGTTCACGTCATCTGTTGCAACAAATGTGGAAACAATGAGACTGTGACCTAATCCAATGGTCTGCATCCTAAATGTCAATCAGGAAAGTTCATTTGTTCTCATGTTTACATATAAGTAGCCATGAAAATATACATAGAAAATGAAATACTTATTATTATGTCTTTAATAGTCTCGCGTAGCCAGACCTTCAGCTGTTTAGCCAATGTTTCGTGGGCGTGACGTCTGAGGCTGAGACTAGGTCTTTAATAACATTCTATAATA
Source organism: Barbus barbus (assembly GCF_936440315.1). Taxonomy (NCBI): domain Eukaryota; kingdom Metazoa; phylum Chordata; class Actinopteri; order Cypriniformes; family Cyprinidae; genus Barbus; species Barbus barbus. Next base: position 20,693,972 of record NC_136718.1, read on the forward strand.
ACCAAAACATTATTATTCATCGTTAATGGAATGTTTTTCTTTAAACGTTATTACTTGATGCATGTTTCTGAACGTTAATAGAACATTCAAAAGTAACATTCCATTTGAAAAATTATAAAATTGAACTTTTCCTGTTTCTCTAACGTTTGCATAACCGAGAAAAAAAAGTGTAAAATGTTTAAAAATGGACATTTTGAACTCTCAGACAACATTGAGAAATAATATTTAACTCACTTAATGGGAACATTAGCAAAATATTCTTAGGACCTATTTTTGTTAGCTCAAGTTGGCTCAATTACAGTAACAGATCCAATTATTCATTAATTGCAATTTATGTTGACCAAACCAATAGACTTATATATCTGGCCTGTATTCCAAAAACGTTCCAGTTTTTTTCTGAGCATCGGGCACACACACGCCATCCCTTCACAAAAAGATAGACAGGATTTCTTGTAGACATGTGACCAGTTATATAAGCAGCCAAAGCTTTATAAGTCTGCAAGTGTCTGAAGAGCAGTGGCAGATCCGTCTGTTGTGTGTGTGTGTGTGTGTGTGTGTGTGTGGACAGGATCTTTTTGGTTCTCTGGCCAGAGGGACTGATCTGCTCCAAGAGACGCGGCTGAGATGTTCTTCCGCATTCCTCTCCTGACACCTGGATACATTCGATACCTGCAGGTGAGTGTCCAGTTTCTAACTGAGCAAAATAAATGAGCCTTCTCCAAACTGTGGAAAGTGACTTACTTTCTTTATGTTGGAGGTCCTGGTGATTACTGTAAATGTAAATATAATAATGCTAGTCCAAATTCGCTTATAAATTACTTATGGTTTGTCTTATATATTTGTGTGTGTGTGTGTGTGTGTGTGTGTGTGTGTATGCATGTATGTATGAATATATATACGTATTACTCTGTCTGTAGAAAACGTTTTTTAAACTCTAGCAAAAATATTTTGTATAATAACACAATTAAACAAATGTTACACATTTTACAGTGTGTACACAAATCAGAGAGTCTCAGCATGCAAAACAATCATTGAATTCATTCATGTTTTATGGGGATTCTAAGACACCAAGATACATTTTCTATGGAGTCTGAAAATCTAAAAATGCTTTTGTTATAATAAATTCTCCTAAAAGGGAATTTCAATGTTCTTCAATAATTTTTATATATATATTAAAAGGGCCTTGCACCTCTTAGACCCCAAACAAACATCTAACATGTGTGCGTTGTTTTCTTGTAATGGTTGTAGTTTGATATGCAAGTAAACATAAAAAAAATTTAAAGTGACTGGGCATGTAAGAGATACAGTAGGGCACAACTTTTTACAATAAAAATATTATTTGTTATTAATAAATTTCCACAGGAAATTGGATACCAAGCCCAATGACATGAGACGCTTGCTCCAAATCTCTAAAACTCTCTTTGTAGTTATTTTTGGCAACAGATTCATCTGCAATTAATCACCTTTGGCATTTTGGTGTTTGTTTCCATCAGTGATATTTTTACATGATATAAAATGATTCTTTCCTTTTTGATGGAAGATTGAAGGTGGCAGCACTATATAGTAGTAGACTATAAGAAACACTCAATTGTTTGCAAACCGTATTAATGGAAACTGCTTATATATATATGTTTGTTTATCATGATAAGCTTCTTACCGGTCTTAATCTTGATCTAGGAAATTCAGTAATACTTCTCAAACTTGTCTGATGTACCAAGTATTTCTGAGAACTACTTCCTGGATGGATCTTCTCTCATCTCATGTTTATAAAAGAGCCATGAACACTGAACTTTGACCTTTTGCTTTTAGACTCAGGCGGTGCGGACCTGTCTGCAGAGGGAAGGGCCTGTTGTACCCCGCTTTGCCATGCTGCTAGGCCTTGTGGGTATTGGGATGTCAGGATACAGCTCTCGCCAGCTGACCTTATACCACAAGCCATCGCCACATCTCCTGCGGTGAAACACAACGCAGGAAACAGAGAGAAAACGCATCGCTTTTGTTTAGAGGTGCGTTCTTTCTTAAACAGACTGAACAACCCAAATATCATCATTATAGTTTTACCCCATCATGCTGAAGCTCATAGTCTTGCTTTGAGTGCGAGGATGGACGATCTTCAACCAAGCTCTCCCAAACTTGTTCTCTGGCAACAATGGAGTGAATTAAATGCTTTTACTTTTTAATTAGTTAGTGAGCATCCTTCTGAATCATAAAATGACAAAGGGGATATTATATGGCCTTTTGGACCTCTAGGTTGTCTCAAAGGCTACTTCAGTTCACCATTTGGGACAGGGGTCGATTTAGCACTGGATTTTATTTTGGATATAATCCCAATATGCAATCCCAAAAATAACTGTTTGTGCACCTAAAGTTCCTATAGACCACCACAAGGTCCGTAGTAAATGCAAACCAGCCAAAAACCAGCAGTTAACAAGATTAGCACAGCTGTCACAGCACAAACATTATACAGAAGTATGATTTCAGTGTTTATTGATCTTCTTAAAGTAATTTTAAAAGACATATTGCTCTAATGAAGAGAGCAATTTCAGCAGGTCACCTTCATAGCTATGAGTCACTATTTGCAGGACAGGGCGTCATCCTTAAAATACACTGAGCATTTAATATCCCATTTGTCTAAAGCAAACAATTTCTCTCTGGCTGTCAGGAAGTTATTATTTTTATATATATATATATATATATATATATATATATATATATATATATATATATAAACTTTATATAATTAAAATTGCATAGATTATATACATTTTAAATGTTTTTCTTTGTATATATACTTAATTTATTATACATTGTCACACTTGTAATTTTGTTTGTATAAAGAGTTTTTGAATGTACAGTACGTATAATGTAAATGTAAATAAGTTTATTAAATGCATACATTTATATTTGAAATGTATTTTATGTTATATAAATTGCATAGTATATATGTGTCCCCTGGAGCACAAAACCAGTCTCAAAATTATTGATTTTTCCTTTATGCCAAAAATCATTAGGATATTAAGTAAAGATCCGTGAAGATATTTTGTAAATTTCCTCCTGTAAATATATCAAAACTTTATTTTTGATTAGTAATATGCCTTGCTAAGAGCTTCATTTGGACAACTTTAAAGGCAATTTTCTCAATATTTATTGATTTATTTATTTTGCACCCTCAGATTCTGGACATGGAAAATGGACTTCTCACTGGTTTTGTGGTCTAGGGTCACATATTTATGAATTCTTTAGCTTTGAGAGTAGGACAGTGTTTTTTGATGGGCCTCCGGCTTTCCATTCACAAGCGTGTACAGAAATCCTCACCTGGCTTTTCTCTTCCAATTTGGGTCTGGCATTCTGGTTTGCCAACCTCCGTGTCACCCAGACAGCAGACGTAAATTTGTAACCACCAAAATAGCCCATGAAGGACACTGACCTTTCAGAAGCTCTCTCTTAACTAGGCTTCTGGTCAATATGATCTCATAAAAGTGATTATTTATGGGAAAAAAAATGGTGTGTTTTGGCATTGACGTATGTAATGAATATCTCACCGACAGCGAAATGTCATTGGTTTTGTGAATGGGACAAGATTGATGTGAACTTGAGTGCTGAGTCATGTAATGATGTCATGGCGTCTCAGACAGACACTCAAGAAGAAGAAGAGCTTATGTTCTTAAAACGGTCTAATCTGCTCATCCAATTAGACTTGGCTGTTAATGTAAGGTCAAAGACCTTTATTTAGAAAACAAACGGTTGGCCTCTCAAATGGGGACATTGTGTTGTTTTGATTCTTTGTGGACGCTCTGACGGATTTGCAGTGATTTTTTGAATTGTTGAGTTTGTCTGCAATGATTGTCACTATGTTTGCACTTTGATGACAGGATTGATTGTATTTTCAATGCTCTTTTTAAAAAAAGAGAGTATAGCTTATGTTGTAACATCTGTATTTATTTACAAAATAAAATATTCAAGCACATAAAGAGACTTTATGCACATTTACATACCTATTTAAATGAACACAGTATAGATTTCTGTTCATTTAATGTAAATCTAATTAAAAATAGAGCTATAATTTTAAACCTTATTTTTATAATTATTTATTTATTGGTTGTTTGTTTAAGTTTTAAGTGAACGCATTCATAATGTAGGCACAAAGTATGCACACAATTATACCTGATAGTCCAAATACCAAAACTTCAAATTCACTGGCAAAGTCATGCAGTAGGTGGCAGCACTGCACCAAAACCTCTGAAAATAGCAATAACTTGAACTTTAAAAGTAGGCAGGAAACACTCATCCACTAAAATCTGATTACAAGCTACTAAACTGTTCATGTTTGTGTTTATGTAAGACAAAGAAACACTAAATAAGAGTTTTTTTATGAATGTCTGATCTTCCAGACAATCACCTGTGGTCTTTAGTAGCTATGTTGCAAATGCACTGACACACTTTAGCTACTAAACTCTGCAAATCCAAACCAGAATCAGCCTGTCGGAATTACTTCTCCTTTAGGCATGCAACCACATACATTCAAGCAGCAATTTAAAGGGATACATGAACCTACATAAATGTGTGCCCAAACAATCTCTTTCGTCTTTGCACACACAGATTTGTTCTGTTAGGTTAATAGTGCACCTTTCACGAAGGCAATCTAATTATGTTTGCTTGCCGGTCATTAAAGACCATTGGTCTTTTGCCATTGCACTTTATGTGTGTGTAAGTGGCCGTGTATGCAGAAAGAGAGAATAGGGGTAATATCCTCGGGATGAGTCAGCGTGTGATCAGTCTTACGTCCTTGATATGGGTGTGGGCTGGAAAGAAGATTTATAAATGAACAGAGCACTTTCTCTCACGACTCTCTCCCTCTCTCTCTCTCTCAAAAAAAATGCATGTTCATAGGCCTACATTACGTTTAGGCGTAAAAATGAATCTTAAAGCGTTTTTTTTACCTTGAAATATCAGGTTTAAATCATTATGATGGTGCAATGCATTCTAATAAAGCGAAAGGCTCCTGTTTCTATCCCAAAACATGTTCTAAGTTTTATTATTATTAGTATTATTAATGTTGAAAATGATTGAGCTGCTTAATTTTTGTGGAAATACATTGTAATACATTTTTAGCAAAAGAACATCCTGTATTTGAAACATGTTTGTTGTAAATATTATAAATGTTTTTCAGTCACTTTTGAGAAATTTAATGTATCCTCGCTGAATAAAAGTATTGATTTCTTTAAAGAAAAATTTTGAATGTAGTGTAGACAGATGCACATGCACTGTATCTTTGGTTTAAAGTATGCAAAAACAGTCTTCACAGATCAATTCTGTGCACATCCTAAATCAGACAGGACTCTTATCACACCAGCGCTCAACACAGGTTCTGTTTATGTATTTACTGTAAACATGCCTCTATAAAGATGATGTCTGATGACCCTTCTGATCTGTAGTTTTTTGTGTTTTCTCAGATAAGGTCAGCTGTTCTGACTTTGCTGTGTGTAAATTGTAATATTATAGCATAAGCTGCAGTTTCCAAGGTATTCTTCATATTTGCCAGAACTCACAGTGGGAAATGGTCAACTTCATAAACAGCTTCATAACCCTCAAGTTCATAATCTCCTTAATGAAGACCCCGAGGAGACCTTAGAAGTGCTCTGCATGTGTTTAAATTCTTCAAGCAGTTAACAAAGAGTATATTCTTTACATTTAAAGCATGGGAACATTCACATCACATGAGCACATTTGTACACATACTTCCAAGTTATGTCTGATAAGCAAGACTATTGATTAAACAGACTTATTAAATGGAAAACTTTACATTGAATTCACATGGATATGCTGCTTAGCTCTTTTACAAATAGTGTATTCTTCACATTTAGCGTGAACACATTCAAAATATACCCAACACATTCATGGATTTTCTTCAATGTTGGGTATTTTTATTGTAAAAAGAATATTTTTTTGAGAAAAGTTTATTTTTGTTAAATAGAGGTTATATTATAAGTGCAATATTTGTTTTAATATATCTTGTGTAACAGTGGATTAAATCCCAAATCACAACCATCCCTCACATGTTTCCACCATGATACACACAGTGCCCTCCATAAGTATTGGAACAGTAAAGACAAAATTGCTCTGTTGGCTGTGGAGTCAAGACATTTTCAAATATGATTAAAAGAAGAATATGAGACAAAACTACAGAATGTCTAATTTTATTATTAGCCGTTTCAACACATACAGTGGTGTGAAAAAGTGTTGGCCCCCTTCCTGATTTTTTTATTTTTTTGATAAAAATGTTTCAGATCAAACTAATTTAAATATTAATCAAAGATAACACAAGTAAACACAACATGCAGTTTTTGAATGAAGTTTTTTATTATGAAGGGAAAATAAAATCCAAACCCACATGGCCCTGTGTGAAAAAGTGCTTGCCCCCTAAACCTAATAACTGGTTGGGCCACCCTTAGCAGCAACAACTGCAATCAAGCGTTTGCGATAACTTGCATTGAGTCTGTTACAGCGCTGTGGAGGAATTTTGGCCCACTCATCTTGGCAGAATTGTTGTAATTCAGCCACATTGGAGGGTTTTCGAGCATGAACCGCCTTTTTAAGGTCATGCCACAGCATCTCAATAGGATTCAGGTCAGGACTTTGACTAGGCCACTCCAAAGTCTTCATTTTGTTTTTCTTCAGCCATTCAGAGGTGGATTTGCTGGTGTGTTTTGGATCATTGTCCTGCTGCAGAACCCAAGTTCGCTTCAGCTTGAGGTCACGAACAGATGGCCGGACATTGTCCTTCAGGATTTTTTGGTAGACAGCTGAATTCATGGTTCCATTTATCACAGCAAGTCTTCCAGGTCCTGAAGCAGCACAACAGCCCCAGACCATCACACTACCACCACCATATTTTACTGTTGGTATGATGTTCTTTTTCTGAAATACTGTGTTACTTTTACGCCAGATGTAATGGGACACACACCTTCCAAAAAGTTAAACTTTTGTCTCGTCGGTCCACAGAGTATTTTCCCAAAAGTCTTGGGGATCATCAAGATGTTTTCTGGCAAAACTAAGACAAGCCTTTATGTTAATTTTGCTCAGCAGCAGTTTTCGTCTTGGAACTCTGCCATGCAGGCCATTTTTGCCCAGTCCCTTTCTTATGGTGGAGTCATGAACACTGACCTAAACTGAGCCAAGTGAGGCCTTCAGTTCTTTAGATGTTGTTGTGGGGTCTTTTGTGACCTCTTGGATGAGTCGTCGCTGCGCTCTTGGGGTAATTTTGGTCGGCCGGCCACTCCTGGGAAGGTTCACCACTGTTCCATGTTGTTGCCATTTGTGAATAATGGCTCTCACTGTGGTTCGCTGGAGTCCCATAGCTTTAGAAATGGCTTTATAACCTTTTCCAGACTGATAGATCTCAATTACAATATATGTGTGTGTGTGTGTGTGTGTGTGTGTGTGTGGCCCATAAAAAACACAAAGTGCCCTATATAAAAGTATTTGCACACTTTAAATGAATGCATTCAGTGCACTATTGCAAAATATCAAACCATCCATAAAAACATTATTGCAATTTTTAAAATTCATTTTTATTTTTTACTTAAAGATTGAGCTTTTGCCACTTGGTTTGATATTTTATCATTTAATGCTATGCCTAGCTTTTGAAAGCTGAGTTAAGCGTCTAATTTAGCAGGCTCACTAAAGTCTACTTATGAAAAACTTCTACACTGCTTGAACCTCTAAAGACATATTTGACTGCTCATGATAAGACCTCCTGTCCGGGTGGGAGGGTCTGAGGGGGCCGTGGCCCCGCCCACGTTGCCACGACAACCAGCTGATCAGCGGCAATCTGATCCACGATGGGAGGAGCGGCGGTCCAGGTGCTCTAGCCAACCGTGTGCTCAGACGTTCATCAGAAGATAGTGGGCCGGAGGAAAGTGTGCGTGTGGGGTATCGCGAAGGGCAGGGCGCGATCACAGACGTGTTATTGTTCTGATTTAACCGCTGCCTCCTCTCGATCTCCTCACCCCAGAGTCTTCACTCGCATCCCATGGGCTTGGAAAATATCGTGCTTCTGAGATATAGCTGAACTGCCTGCGCGTATAATGTTCAAGAAGAGCAAGAGCAAAGTTCTGGTGGATGAAGCTTCAGAGGAGGACGACGTGTCGTGGCATCACGAGCACGCGAGGAAGGTAAGGTGGGATGTTGCCCGTGGGCTTCAAACTTGAGAGATCAGATGTACTTGAGTCTAATAGTTTGGCTGTGTCGCATTTCTGCCTGTACAGTAACTGTATTGTTTACAAAGCGGATGCGCCCCGGAGTCAGTGAGTCGTAAAATCTGATTATAAGAACAGCAGCGAAATAATAATAATTATCATCCCCTATCATTTAATCCACTTATTAATGTGTCACCCTACTTTTGAAATCGCTCTTGTTTGACAGTATGAAGTTCTGGAGGTATTCAAGTATGAAGCATATGGATCATGCAAAGAAGGGGAAATCGGAATATTTTGAGGAAAAGCACAGTATTTATAGTATGGATGAATTAGAATATACATAGGAATATGTGATTAAACTACACAGTAAAAATAACTGTTTACAAGCTTTTTTGGTTATTTAAATCTCATTTGCATAAACCAGATTTCCATATCTAGATAAGGCCCCATTTTGGTTTTATAAATCGGAATGCAATCATTTGATCCGTTTTAATCAGAATTTTGCGTCATGGAAACCCATAATGAGAATGGCAGAATGTGAGTGTAGAGAACAAAAAGTGTATATACATAACTGAATGTTCCTTTGTTTTTGCGTATGCCATCGGCCCTTAATAAACCCATATCTGTTGACTAGGATGAATATGGAAGGAGAGAACAGGACAATGAAAATATAGCAAAAAGAGAGTATTTGTAATTATGCAGATATGGGAGAGTGAGAATATAAATGGGAATATTCCAATAAAAGAATTGAGAGTGTGGTACAATATCTGTGTTTACATGCTTTTTGGGGTTATATTTTGGTTATTTAGATGGCATGAGTATTAACCAGATTGCTGTACACAGATTAGGCCATGGGTTTTAGAAATCAGTATAGAATCAGATGGCCTGTTTTAATCAGAATTTTGGGTAATGTAAACACCTTATTTGAAATATGCATCATCGGCTTATGTCATCGGCCATTAATATCTGTTGACCACTAGGGTTGACCAATATAGTGTGGAATGAGAGAATAGGACAATGAAAATCATGTAATATACCACCAGAATAAGAGTCAAGAGTATGAAAATGGCAGAATGAGCGTATTTTCCACTGGAGTTCAGATCAGTCATGAGAAGTGAGTACATAACATATAAAATCATACTTTAAGTTTTTTTATTTACGTTTCCCTGTTTCTCTGAGATGGTGCTGTGATATAATACTGATCATGTAGTTTGATTGTCATGGATAAGATAATAGATCTATATTAATTAAATGTGGCTTTGCTGTGGCTGAGTTTAGATACAGATTCATGGCATTCGCCTCCGTCCTCCTTTTCAGATCTAATGTTCTGTCAGCTGTTAGACTGCAGGAGTCAGATAAGGTCCCTACAGCGTAACAGCAGGAGACGGTTGCAGATAAGCTTTCTTTCTCTCCCCCTCACACTTTTTTAATGTATTTCAGAAGCTTGCACTAAAAAGTTAAACATTCCCACTGCGTTCTGTTTCAAGTGTGATATTAGACGGCCTTGACTAGGCCACAGTCACATTCTTCCCAACAGAATCTGTTCCACAAACATGTTTTTGGTCTCAGAGATGGGACTCGTCTGATAGTGAAAGATATTATGACAACTAGCTTAGCTGCTAGACCAAACTAGACCAAAAAAAAACATATTTTACGAGGTGGCTGATTCGTACGAATTTGTACGACCTCACTCGTACAGATTCATATGATTTTTGCTAAATCGTACGTATTTTACGAGTTGCCAATTCGTATGAATTTGTACGAATGACCTACACCTTACCCCGCCCCTAAACCTACCCGTCACTGGGGTTTAGACAAATCATACTAAATCAAACGAGTGAGGTCGTACGAATTCGTAAGAATTAGCCACCTCGTAAAATATGTACGAATTGCCGTGAGATAGCATTGGTCTTTCCAGTTTTTTTATTTACTATTGGTTACTCGCTTACCAATAACACCATCATCTGCTCGAACAACTTGATGGAAATGCACCTAATTCCCTTTTTTTGCTTCATGTTTGGATGGAAACCCAGCTGAAAGTTGGCCATTGATAGAAGACCAGATTTTTTCAATATTACATGCAGCAATATGTTACCCTAACTGCTTTCTATTTAATTAATTTATGTGAAAGTTAAGATGATAAGGTGACTGATTATCCAAAAATACCATGGTATTTTCAAAGTTTCATAGTATTTTATATTAATTTTATATATATTTCCAAGTAATATAGCAAACATCTGATACCATCTCTGTACCATGGTATTGCAACAGTAAAGTAAGTAAAGGAAAGAGCTTCAAGGAACACCATGGTACTTTTATGTAAAGAAAAAGAAGATTTTTAGTCATTTTAAACCATATGAATGTCCAAAAACAAGTGCTGGCAAACGATTAATCGCATCCAAAATAAATGTATTTGTTTACATAGTATATGTGGATGTACTGTGTATATTTATTATGTGTATATATAAATACACAAACATGCATGTATACAGTATATTTAAAAAAAAAAAATTAATATATTAAATATTTGTGTAATATACATTTTTTTAATATAAATATATACATGTAAATACATGTAAATGTTTTCTAAATCTATGTTGTATGTGTGTGAATTTATATATATATATACATAATAAATATACACAGTACACACACATATATTATGTTAATAAAAGCTTTTATTTTGGATGCGATTAATTGCAATTAAATTTGACAGCACTACCAAAAACCATTACCATGATGCCAAAAAATTTTAATATTTCCAAAAATATGGAAATATATTGGTACTTTGGTGTTTATACTGAATGTTTACCATTGGTATTTACACACTTTTTTAAAAGTACTGAAAACCTACCATGGTACTATCATGTTTTTTGGATATGTACCATGGTTTTACCTTGGAGTACCATCATACCATGGTACTTAAATTTCATATATCAAATATCACTGTACTCCCATGGTACTTTTTGTAAGGGCATGCAAGGTTCTTCAAAAAAACATCATGGTATTATCATAGTACATGCCCACTAAAACAAAGTATTACTGAGGCAAATATTCAAATATTTCTAAACATACTGTACTTTGCAAAAAATACTTTGATATATACCATGGTACTACTGAATTAGTATTTACACAGTGATAAAAAAAAAAGTACTGAAAAGACCATTGTAACACCTTGGAATACCGTCTTGTAAATACTATGGTACATGAACTTTAGGACCCTAAAATATGTCAAAATACCATAGTATTACCATTTGATACTGTACCGTTGCGTGTACTATCACAGTACTTTTTTTTATAGTTTATGCAAGGGACAGATAAAGCATAGTACTATCAAAGTACAAAAACATATGACTGTTGTAAACTATTTCCATTGTACCATGTTCAAAACAAGGTAGTACCACGGTAATTTTGATTAAGTTTATAGCTCATTCTAATAGTGGTATAGGCTTGTGGATAGTATGTTGGAGAGGGAAAGGAATGTTCTGATGTTGTTCGGTCTACAAAGGGATATTTCAGTGAGCTCCGCTTCCTTCAGCTGCTAGTCAGTTTGTTCATCCAGAACTTGGTATGTAAAGCAGGAAGCCTGATGGATGAGGACACTTACATTCAGCTCCAGTTCTATTCAGGTTCTGTCAGGACTGTCAATTTTGTAGAAAGTTTGGATTTGCCAGGTTGCCAGTAGGTAAACATCATTATTTTGAGGAACAGTCTTGTTGATATTGTGGTTAGTTCCTTCATAAATCAACTGAAGGCAGAATAAATGGACTCCTATGACCCTGTATTCCTCAATCACAAGCTTTTTTTCAGTAAAGTCAGGTCTGAGCTGTCCCTAATATGCCACAGTCATAAGAAATGGCAGAGTGCAGAGGGCAAAAGACTTAAAATATCCCAAACATTCCTCTTTGCTCAGTCTCCGCTTCACTCCTTCATTTATAAATTAGCACTCGAGAGAGTATTTGCACTAATCAGGCCAAACGCTTTGGTAAGATGGGGCGGAGGTGTGTGGCAGTGATAGAAGGAGTGAGAGGGAGTAGAAATGAAGGAGGCAGAGGGTTGTGGGTAGAAGGAGGAGGGAGGAGTGACATGGACATTGCAGAACAGAGGTTGATCTCTCTCTCTCTCTCTCTGTTTGTAAGAATCATATTCTGCCTTCAAGCCATTTGAGAACAAAAGTGTTTGCTCTGGATTTGCTCTTTAAACCTTGTCTTATTGACATAAGTGTTGGCCATAATCAAGGGTCTATATTTTACAGATATTTTACATTTTATATATATCAAAGCATTTGGAGTCAGTAAAGCAGTAATATTATGAAATATTATTACAATTTAAAATAATGTTTTCTGTCTTTATATATATTAAAATGAATTTCAGCAGTGTCACATGATCCTTCAGAAATCATTCTAATGTACTGATTTGGTGCTCACAAAACATTTCTTCTTCTTATTATTATTATTATCAATTTATTAACAGTTGTGCTGCTTAGTATTTTTGGGGAAACTGTGATACACTTTTTTAGGATTCTATATTGAGGATGTAAGATTAGGAATGTCTTTGCTCTCACTTTTGATCAATTTAATACATTCTTGCTGAATAAATATATTTAATAAAAAGTAAATAAATAAATGAAACTTACTAACTCTAAACTTACAATCATTTACATTATATTCTGGGGTCCCAAGAGCAAAGATGACAGATATTTTTTATTAAATATACATATAGTCATAATTAGGTTTTCATCATGAATGTGTATTTTGTATGCTGTTAATGAAGAATAGCGATAAAACATTACCAAAATATACACCAGTTCATGAGGGTGAAAGTGTTGTGACAACTACATTTCCCATAATTCCCTATAGTGATAAAGCATCAGTTACACACCTAATGTACATCCTTTGCTCTTCAGTTTGTTGCGCTAGAGCTAAAAGTTTCTTGTCTCTGTAGGGCAGTGAAAATGTGAAGTAAGAATTTTCCAGGAGGCAGCAGTAGTGCAGGTGGGGCAGGAAGGAAGGGGAAGAGGTCAGACCCTTACCAAGAAGTTGAATGCCAGAGCAGTTCTGATTGATCACCCAAAATAGAAACACTAACAGATCAGATTATTACTTGAAAATAGTGGGATATCCATATGAGTTTTTAATTCCTCACCATATTTGTGTTACGACTGTTTCTTGACAGAAAACAAGATGATTTTCAAGTCCCTCCTCAAATGTGCAAGACCTTGTTTATGTTAGTGTGCTAAAAATATTCCTCGCATTTGTGTGTGTGTGTGTGTGTGTGTGTTCGTATACATTATCACGTGTTTAAGTGTGTGTGCATGTTCTCATTGTTTTGTTCTCCTTGGCCTTTGCTTTTCAGGATAAAGACTCTGAAGGAACAGAGGAAGTTCTGAGCCCTTCAACAAAGGTAAACACACAGCAATATACACACGCATAACATTTTGTTGCTTTGAACAGAAATGCAAAAATTAGTTGACAGTGTCCGAAACAATACCATTGCAGCATTGTTAGGATGTGAGTCGAAAAGCCTGATGTAAAACACTGAATTTCTGTTGTCTTTTTATTTTTGTTAGTTCTTAGTGAATGAACGCATTGAATGGCAAGATTTTGATAGTACGGTATGTGTGTGTTGTGCATAATCTGTTAAACATGTAGAGAGGATGTGACGCATTCTTTCAGAACAGTCTGGACAATAGCAAAAGCCGTCTTTGAGACTAGCAAACATTCAGTGGCGTGCTTTCCTTTAGTGAACTGCTGCTGTCATGTCATATTTTAAGTTGTCTAATAAATATCTGAACTATTCTGTGTTTAGTAGAATTAAACAGCTGTTTTTGGCCTTCTGTGTAATCAGGGGTTAACCTTTGTATTGTTAGCATGAGCAGCTGGTACTGTAAATGCAACGAAATACACATTTATGCAGTGTAAAAAGCTCCACCATAGACCTTACCCATATTTAATTTCTGACAGGAATGAAAATGAGACCGTGAAGGATAGAAGTACAGCACGTTCAGTGGATTATACTGTTCTTTAACAACATACCAATTGTTCAGCTGACAAAACATCTTTTCTAAAATAACTTGCAGTAGACAAGAGCTCCACAAAAGAGGTTTGAAAGTTATGAGTCGTGAAAATTAAGTGATTTTGGACCTTTACACAGCACATTCCTCTTACCCCTCACAGCCTCATTTTCATCCACATAAATTCAATATAGCATCTAAGGTCTATTAGCAACTATTCAAACGTATCTGTATATTAGGATGAAAATATTTTTTCAATGCAACATAAATAACAAATATTTAATTTATGTTATAGTGAGTGTTTATTTATTTATTTAATTAATACATTTTTGTATTTCTTTGTTTTTAATTTGTTTTCATTTGAATTGCCATTAATTTTCCCCAAAGAGAAACTGATTTCAGGATTCCATAGAATCCTAAGTGTTTGACTACCATATATACGTCGTGGTCTGAATTATTGGCACCCTTGGCAAATATGATAAAAGAAAGCTCTGAAAATAAACCTGCATTATTAATCATTTTGATCTTTTATTTAAAAAATTCACAAAAATCTAACCTTTCACTGGATAATAAGAATTTAAAATGGGGGGAAATATCATTATGAAATAAATGTTTTTCTCAATTAACGGCACCCTTTTATTCAATACTTTTTGAAACCTCCATTTGCCAGTTTAACAGCTCTAAATTTTCTCCTATCATGCCTGATGAGGTTAGAGAACACCTGACAAGAGATCAGAGACCATTCCTTCACCCAGAATCACTCCAGACCCTTTAGATTCACAGCTCCATGTTGGTGCTTCTTCTCTTCAGTTCACCTCACTCGTTTTCTACTGGGTTCAGGTCAGAGGACTGGAATGGCCAGCAGAAGCTTGGTTTTGTACTCAGTGACCCATTTTTGTGTTGTTTTTGGATTATTGTACGGGTGGAAGATCCAAACATGGCCCATTATAAGATTTCTAACAGAGTCAGTCACTTATTGGTTTTTTTATCTGTTGGTATTTGATAGATCCATGATGCCATGTGTCTAAACAAGATGTCCAGGACGTCCAGCAGAAATATAGGCCCACAACATCAAAAACACAGCAGTATATTTCATTGTACACATGGGGTACTTTTTATTCCTGTGTTCACCAAACCCATCTTAAGTGTTTGCTGCTAAAAAGCTCATTTTGTAGTTTCATCTGACCATAGAAGCCAGTCCCATGAAGTTCTAGTCGTGTCTGATAACTGAATATGCTGGAGTTTGTTTTTGGATGAGCTAGGATAATTTTTCTTGAAACCCTCCCAAACAACATGTGGTGATGTAGGTGCTGTTTGACCTTTTTTTTTTTTAGGTTTTCTGACCCCGAGACTCAACTATTTTCTGCAATTCTCCAGCTGTGAGTCTTTAGCCACTCAAACTCTCCTTCTCACCGTGCATTAGGACGATATAGACACACATCCTCTTCCAGGCAGTTTCGTAACATTTTCTGATGATTGGAAGTTCTTAATTATTGCCCTGATGGTGGAAATGGGAATTTTCATTGCTCTAGCTCTTTTCTTAAAGCCACTTCACTAATTTGTGAAGCTCAATTATCTTTTGCTTCACATCAGAAATATATTCTTTGTTTTTTTCATTGTGATGGATGAAACCATTTCCATTTTCAATTGTTTTAGTTCAATGAAAGGTTAGATTTTTGTGATTTAAAAAAAAAAAGATCAAAAGGATTAATAATGCAGGTTTATTTTCAGAGCCTTCTTTGATCATATTTACCAAGGGTGCCAATAATTCTGACCATGACTCTATATATATATATATATATATATATATATATATATATATATAAGAAATTAATTTGTGATTTTAAATATATTTGCTTATTCACAACCGATGGCTATAAATACATAATTTTATATTGTAGCATCATTCCATGATTTCTTAATTTGCAAGTCATTTGATTGTAGTTTATTCCTTCATAAAATATTTTTTTTCTTGATTTTTCATATACTTTTTCCCTTAAAATCAAAGGTTGTAATGTGATACATTTTTGTTGGTTTAATGAGCTTAACAACATATAGAGATGTTTTCCCAATTAAGACTTTTACGTTCTATTATTATTGTTATTATTATTATTATTAATTTATTTATTGTTTTTTATTATTATTGTTATAAAAAATAGGAATTGCTTCCAGAACTGAGTGACCAGGAGCAAAAATAGCAGCATTTAGTGTGTGCTTTTTAAAAATAATTGCTCTTTTTATAAGTTTTGTGTTCTGATATTTACAGCATGTTTTCACAGCACGATGAACTCTTTTTAATCCCAACAGATCATGAGAAATCAGTTTTCCTTGATATGACCACTTTATAGAGGCTAACAGATAGAGTTAGACTTCCACAGAGCTCTGCTGTTTCCTCGAGTGATAGCAGGAGCTCCGTCTCAAGTTAAAGTGACAGTTGTTTATTTCCACTGCGTGCTTTAACCAAGCGGAGAGAGAGAGAGGGAGGACAAGACAGATGGAGCGATTGCAGCCAAACGAGTGTTGTGCTTTATTTGAGGTCAAAGAGAAGTCCGATAGTAATGTCTGTTTATCCGATGGAATGAATAATGTGCCCTAAGACTCCTAATGCTGATAAATGCTAAATAAATGTGCTGGAACTCATAATAAGAACCGGTCCCGACATAACAAGCGTTTATGTGTTCGTGCATAATCAGATAGCATGTTTTAGCACAGCGGAGTGACAGAACACAAAGGTCTTTGGTTTGAGACAAGACCGGGAGTGGCGAATAAAAATAACCACGTGCTTTTACCTTTTTTTAGTGTTTGGTACATTTTAATTCCTCCAGACACGCAGTAACAACTACTGAATATCTGGATGATACACAAATGAATGCAATGTAACTTGTAGATCTTTACATATTTAGAAAAGATGCATTTGGGTGAATCTTGCAGAAAAATATCTGGGTTATATTTCAGCATCAAATCAAATATTAGTTTTTTTGTTAAATTACCATAAACAATATTGTAGATATTTTTATACAATAATACAGTATAAATGCTAAAGTATAAACTTGGGGGGGATTAGTGAATGTCATTATAATTTATAATAATTTTAGTCAATTTTAGTATGTGGTTAAAACATCCTCCTTTGAATGTTTCAATGATTTAGATTTTTTTATTTAATGTTTTTTTTTAGGAAGTTTAGGATTTACCATAAAAACATTTTAAACAAATATTTATTTCTTGCTGTGAAAAAATCTTTGAGCGCAACAATGAGCGTAACGTGCTTATATATATATATATATATATATATGTGTGTGTGTGTGTGCAAAATATGAATATAAATGAAATATATATATATACTACAGTGTCATTAAAAGAATGTTTTAACCAATTATCTTGATTTTTTATTTTTGTTTTTTGATTTTGGAGTCTCATATAACCCAAAATATGGTGTGATTTAAGATATTATTTAGTTACATTTTGTTTTCTATTTAAATCGAGAGAGAACATTCTGTACAAGGCAGATCAGAACAAAATGAACAACTTGTGAAAGGGAGCAAGAAATTGTGTCAAAGGTTCTTTCCTATATAATAAGCTGCAAAGCTGGGCCGGTATTTCAAATCCTGAGGGTCACACTGAACGCAGACAGGAGGGAGTCTGAAGGAATGAGTCAGATCGCCAAATGACCCAAAACATGCGCACACACACACACACACACGTGTGTCTACCTAGAGATCCGTCCCTGCAACCCGCTGTAATCAACATAGGCCTTTCCTGTTTTTACTGCGTGAAGCCCTCTGTCCGTCCGATACAGCTTTCTACTCCTGCGTTCAAGATGTCTTAGTTTGTGCCAGGCCTAAACCTACCATCATCTCTTTCCATCTGTATTTCTGTCTCACTAAGAAACCAAAGCTTAGTCTTTCTGACCCATAACACACAAACAGTCGTTTTACTTTACGCAGAGCCCTGTTGTATGAATAAACGAGCGATTTCTGTATGGTTTCTGACTCTGTTTTTGACCTTTTGTAGGATTCAAAATTAAAGAAGGTTAAATCAAAGAGAGAAAAAGGAGACAAGAAGTTGTTTCCGTCTCAGGACGATGAGCACATCTTGCTGACAGGAGTCACTGTCTCTCACAGAAGAGGGTAAGCTAAAGCTAAATGAAGCATGTTTTGCAAGCCTCAAAATTCCAATATGTATTTTTTTAGATGATTACAATAATTTTAGATGATTATACCCAGTAAGTAGGGCTAGGTGGGACAACCAAAATCGTATAATTTAAATGTATGAGTAATTTTATATTACAGTAGCAGTATACAGTATTCAACACTTGAAGTGGATCAAAAAAGTTAATCAAAGTTGTCCTAAGACAAGAACATATTTTGGTTTTAGGACAACTTTGATGAAAGGTTTTGATCCACTTCAAATGTTGACTGGCATATGTCATGCCATAGGTATCTTTTCTGAAAGTTTAACCTAAAAATGTTCTTTTAATCATGTATTGATTGCTTATTTATTATTATTATTATTTGTATTTTTATTTTTTCATGACACCTTCCAAAATATAATATAGACATTTTTAGTTTTTTGGTATTTTTATTACTTCTAGTCATTTTTAGTAGCTTAAACATACCGTGTTGACGTTTTAATGATGTTTAAGAGATAGAATGTACGTCAATTCAATGTTTTTGAGATGATTATCACACACACACACACACACACACACAAAGACGTTCAAAATAGAACACAATGGTTTCTAGCTTATGTGCTTCTGCATTGGATGTGCTTAGTGGGAAAATTCAAAACCACATTGTCCAAATATTTTGGTCTGCCTCGAGCTCGCGCCATTTGAGCCAGAAATTGCCATGTTGGGCTGCTGAAACAAACAAAGCCATGTTGTGAGAGCAGCACAGAGCTGCAGTGTTTACAGTCAGTCTTTGGGGGAAATTTTAACACAAGAGATACACACACGACACCTTTGAGTGCCTAGAAATGAACATATCCATACTGTATGCAATAAAAATAGAGATAAATATATCATATTTACATAGCAATGGAATGTCTCGCATACATGTTTTTGTACATAAATATAGTGTGACTTTAAATAAGCAAGTCAATCATCAAGTAAGTGTCTGAAATGGAAACCGCACCCTGTGGCCCAGCCTCTGTCCTTCCTGCTGAAGCATATGTGACTGCCGTGTGCCATTATGACAAAAAACTAAACACCACAATGTACGGACAGCATAATAAATTCTTGAGAGAGTCTTGTATCGTTTCATATAAGCAAAAAACAAATAAATATATGTATATACACTATATTGCCAAAAGTATTGGGACACCCCCTTCTAATGAACAGGTTTGACTGCTTCCATGAGTACAAATCTTAAAGGGTTGGTTCACCCAAAAAAAGACAATTCTGTCAATAATTACTCACCCTCATGTCGTTCCAACCCCATAAAACCTTCGTTCATCTTCGGAACACAAATTAAGATATTTTTGATGAAATCTGAGAGCTCTCTGACCCTCCGTGGACCGCAATGCAACTGCAATGTTCCCAGGTCCAGAAACGTAGTAAGGACATCTGTAAAATAGTCCATGTGACATCAGTGGTTCAACCGTAATTTTACGAAGCTACAAGATTACTTTTTGTGCGCAAAGAAAATAATAACACAATATATTCAACAATTCTTCTCCCCGCGTTACCATCTTCTGCCATTTTGGAGAGTACCCCAGAACATAATCAACGTAATCAGCGTTGTTTATGTTCAGCATGTGCACGCTCTGAAATATATATATATATATATATATATATATATATATATATATATATATATATACACACACACACTATAATATATGAGGAGTAACGCCGATATGAGAGAACTCCGTTTTTAACAATTTTCAAAAATCCAGTTTTTTCATTGTGCCTTCCAATTAATCTGAATTAAACTGCAGTTGGGTTATTTTGATTTGGTTAAAAAAATAACTAAAAAATACAGCTAACTAACACAGTAAAACACAATAATAACATGATAACATAATAAAAAACACGATTTTTGAAAATGAAAAAAACTATGAGTTATGTTTTTGCAAATAAACTCTTCATACATATATACAAACAAATAAATATATATATATATATATATATATATATATATATATATATATATATATATATATATATATATAGTTTTTTATTTTATTTATTTTTTGCTGAAACTTCTTGGAATTTCTTTAATTATTGAATTTTTTTTCAGTCTTCCAAGCAGTACCAGAGGTGTTAATTTATGGTAAAATAAAAAATTCTTAATTTTCTTCATTCTCTCCCAGGTCTGCTAAGAAAAACTGGGAGGATGACAAGAGTAAAGCCAACCCAGAAAAAGACAAAGCGCACTGTCTGTGGGACAACATCACAATGACGATGAAGCAAATCACACCCACGAGGAAGATCGACAAGATTGAGGGCTGGGAGCCACCTCAGCTGAATGACGGAATGGAGGAGGAAAGAAATGAGCTGGAGAAGAAGAGGAGCGACTCGTCCCCGCTGTCCTCCCCTCTGTCACTGTCTCTGCCGCATTCTCTGGGTTTGCCGTCCTGGGTTGGCTTGGGTTCAGAGGAGGACTCGTCTCGTTACGCTAGTCTGACTGAATCACAGACGGGCGGCCCTGCCCAGTGGGCAGCTCGGGCGCGAGATAAATTAGCCGCCGTTCGTCGCCGAAGTCCAGCCAGTCAATCAGAGAGTAGTTGGGAGGGGCTAAAATGATTTACATATTAATGTCTGAGGATGGCCACACCCCCTTTTATACCAACTCTAATTAGACAGCCCACCGATGTGAAGAGTAGGACCAAGAGTGCCTGCTTCCAAAGCCTGTCAACGATTTATTGTCACTCTCCCATTTGATATAAAATGTGTGTCAAACTTTTGAATGGAGCTCCTTTAGAGAAATCACTGGATGTCCTCGTAGTTAATCACCATGCTGTTTTGTACATTACTTTTAAAGGCTATAAAAGACATTTAAACACTCAAAGGGAGAGTTCAACCAAAAATTAAAATCGTCATTTATTCACCCTCATGTCATTCCAAACCTGATTTATAAAATGTTCTGTTTTGTTGAACACAAAAGATGAAGATTAGCAGAATCCCAGGAACCATAAACCTCAGTCAGCCATATTGAGTTTAACACGGATGATAACGAGTCTGTGAGGGATAGGCAGTTCTTACAATAGTATGTACTGTATACAGGTCCTACAGGTCTTTCAAAACTGTTTTAAGTTTTTGTCTACCAAAAGTTTTTCAGAAAGACATTTCGAAGGCTTAACAATCAGCATGTTTTTAAATAGCGGTACAAATTGAGCGCACTGTGCTACTTCTATCCCTCACAACCTCGTTTTCATCCCTGTTAAAAAAATATGGCGCTATACTGACCAAGGTCTATTGTCCATTTAAAAGACATGGTAGCTGCTAAAATGTCAACAAAGTATCATATATATATGTATATATTCCAAATTACTGTCCAGACAGCCTATGTCATTGAATACAGCAATAAGTCTCCATTCATCCTTCTCCAGTCATTGTATGAAAAGTCAGTCAGGACATTCTGCTAAACTTCTCTTTTTCACAGAATAAAATCAAACTGGTTTGTGGTGACATAAAGGTGAATAAACGACGACAGAATATTAATTTTGTAGGTGAACCCTGTCACTTTAAATCCACATTTTATTAGTGCCGATTAATCTGAGGCTGCAGTACCCATCTTCACAGACAGATTGCCATATACTCACTCCTGCTTGAATCGTCGATTCACTTGTGACTTGTCGTTAATTTATGCCGCTATGTAGTTGAAGAGTGAATGTGAAATGATGTAGAAACGCCTTCCACTGATCAGTGATTTACTGCCTGCTGATTCACAATCATAATGTACTGTAATTACTCTATGCAATGATTTTCTTGCTATAATCCCAAACTACTTGCTATTTTGATCATGCTTACAATTTATTCAGTGCCACTATTCAGTCACAAGAACTTACTGTGACTTGAAAAGACATACAGGGAACAGCTATGAATTGAATGTGTATGTGCTCGGTTCAGTCGCTGGAGATTTTGAGCTTTAATCAAACAGCTAATTATAGTTATTGGATTAATTTGGTGAAAACACCGTCTTCTAGGATTGAAACTAAGTTCTGAAGCAGGTTGGATGAGTATCCAGGTTTCTGTTACAAACCTTGATATTTGAAGCCTTCCAAAGACCTCAAGAGCTGTGCCGATTTATTATGAAGTATTCTTCTTTGCTGTGCCTCGACTTAAAATTCATTTTGAAGTGTGATCACAACATGTTAACCCTTTATTCTCTTCCAACACCCCCAACATGAAAAAAATGACAATCACCATTTAGAAGTCTAATATAAAATGTATTTTATAAGCCTTTGGCCGATGCCATTGAACTGCCTAAGATCTTTGGTTTGCTAGAAGAACATTTCTGAGTGTCTTATTGCTGATTTTAGGAGATTATTTATAATCGGATTCTGAAAGTAAGTGGGTTTGCTGCTTTTAGTTGTTCATAGTAGCTTTATGTGATTAGTCTACCAATGTGTTTGAAAGATGATTACAAATTGTTAGTTTCAGATTTTTGCTCTTTATATTTGGGGCTTTGGCGAGAATCTTATTTTGATTTCTGTCTTGATACTACTGAATGATTTTTTTTCTGTATTATGATTTAAATGCAAATAATAAAATGTTGTTCCAGGGGTTCAGATAAATTGGTGAATCTGACTAAAAAGTTACTTTGTATTCCTCGCTAAGGTTTTTAAATGTCACATTTTATTTAGAGCTGTTTTGGATGGTTTTAATAATTAAACATGATCTGTTCATATTTCTCTCCTGATTCAGACAAGATGACTTTTTCACTGAAGAAAGCAATTTTAGCTGGAAGTAACAGTTTAAAGTTGAAGCGTCTTAAAGATGGATTTGTATTTTACATACTTTTCACAAGACGTTAATTGATAGTCATGTGGATTTTTGTGATGTTTTTATCATTTGTTTGGACTGACGGCACCCATTCGCTGTAGAGGATCCATTAGTGAGCAAGTGATATATTGCTAAATTTCTCCAAATCTGTTCTGATGAAGAAACAAACTCACCTTGGATGGCCTGTGGGTTTGTAAATGTTCAGCAAATTTCCATTTTTGGTGAACTATTACTATGCCTTGGTCTCTATCAGCCTTTTTTCTGGGCACCAAAAAAAAGACCTATAGGCTATTTCCCAAAGGTTTTAATTATTTTAAGTAACCATGTTTCTTGCAAATGCTTGATAGTATCAAACACATCCTACACTTAAGCCATTTGAATGACATTTATATTACTGGAATAGTAAAGCAATATTACAAAGTTCAGAGAAAGGATATAAAATACATTTGTTCATAAATAGCAAAGCTTACATTAGATTTTCCATCTGCCCTCATGACAGATTTGACAAGTGTATCGTAAAAAGTTATTTTGTGCAGCAAATGTACACTTTAGTGTTAACGCATCAAATATATTCGCACAGCATGACAAAACAACAACGAGAACCCACGTAAACATTAACCTACGACTACTTCTGACGTGCATTTCATTGGTATAGAAAGGAAAATACATGAAAACACAAGATAACCTGTGCGTAGGATCTCCCACACTTTTCGCTTCAGTCTGTCTTTCCCAAAAGCAAGTTTGTTTTCTTTTTTTCCTTTTTTAACAAACAATCCTTCACATATTCCACCTCTTTTTGCTGTTCATCTCCCATCTTTCTGTGCTTAAAGAACAAATGAATTCTCTGAGAATGCAACGAGGGACAAAAAAAGAGGACAATACAAAAGAAACACTAATATTATGACATCTTTCCATAAGCCCTTAAAGTTTGGGTGAGGCAACAGAAAATTCAATCATTACATTTTCGGAAGTTTGAACGTTTTAATCACAGAACGACTGTCTGGGAAACGTAAAAGAGGAGAGGAAAGGATATGGTTTGGAGCACAGAGTTGAAAAGTCGAAAATATTTGATCAGTTTCAGAGTCTTGGTTAGAGGTGTTTGTTTGCAAAGGAGATCAAAAGGTGAGAGGTCCAAGAACATTCTGAATTTCAGAACTTGAAGAGGTCTATGAAGTGCTGAGGAGAGACGGGGGTTAGGCAGCTGTCCGGGTCGTTCGCTGTGCAAGGATGTCCCGAGTCCTGAGATGGAAAGAGAGAGCGGTCAAAATCAGTTTGAAACATCTTCCTGAGGAAAATGTATGCTTTTTGTCCGTGAAAAAGTCACTGCCACATTGGTCGGTTCATAGGGTCCCTTCTTCCCTCTTAAAAATAAACAGTTCCAAAAGGGGGGGTTTTACCATAGACATATATAGATTCCCTATTCGACCGCTCCAGGCACATAGATGCGAGGAAAGGTCCACTTGATGTCATTCATCATACTGTAAATTCGCAGACCATCAGCTGTTCAGGATTGTGACATCTTTCGAATATTCAGTGACTACTATAGTGAATGACATCAAGTTGACCACTACAATGTGGTGGACAGCTTATGTATAGCGCCCATAGAAAGAGTCACTAATGAGGCATCTACGTATATAAATCTATGGGTTTTACAGTGATGATTTGGAAGAACAATTTTGGGCTCCCCAAAGAGCCTTTCAAATGAACAGTTCTTAAAATAACTTTTTTTTTCTTCTTAGCGTGAAAAACATTTTAATAATCTATTCTAGAAGATGAGTTACCAGTGCTTGGTAAATTACTTATAAATAATTGTAGCCTGTTACTGATTTGTACTAATTAAAATTCGTTTTAGTAATGTAATGTAATCTATTAGACTACACATTTTAAGACTACTTTTAGATTACTTTTGACTTAATTTGTTTATCATATTTTAAGTGTAACCTAATCCAGATTACATGTAACTAGTTATTATCTAGCACTGCGAGTTACACAACCCAATGTAATATGTTAGAGGTTTGTTCAAATTCCTAATTAGTATTAGCAAAAATAATGGTCATTATGTTCATGTGGTTCAAGCATTAGTGTATAACGTTGTGGGAACATACTGACGACATAAAGAAGCAAATGGGAAAAAAAGAAGACATTTAGGTTAATATATCCACTCAATTATTACAATGAATACAAAACACGACAGATAAAGTCCAGCTGATTTTGAATGGACTGAGGTGCAAGACAGAATGATGGACAGAAACAGAATCAAGTTGACAGAGGTAATGAGAAAAATAAAAAATGACTGATGAAGCAAAACAAATTTTATTTACAGACACTCATTTCAAAACGCTGGCACACTCATATAAGATTTAGCATGTACCTTAAAGATCAAAGCCAGGTGTCTGTCCTTTAGGAGATAAGGGACCAGGAGGAGAACAGGAAAAAAATAATAGTCCAAAGGTCAAAGGGTACAGGAAGAGGCCTGATACTACAGAGTATATAAGATATAACCTGAAAGTGTTGAAATGAAACCTTTTCGAAGTAAAAATAAGTATGTTAAAAGTGAGCCTTCATCTTTCAACTTCTGTCATGTTCTTTTAAATACACTACTGTTTAAACATCTGGGGCAAGAAAGAATATTTTCTTCAAAAAATTATTACTTTTTTCAACAAAAATGCATTCAATTAATCAAAAATGACAGTAATGACATTTACAATGTTACGAAAGATTTCTATTTCAAATAAATACTTTTCATATGAACTTTGTATTCATCAAAGAATCCTGAAAAACAAGTACCACAACAAAAATATTATGCAGCAGGAATTGTTATTTCAAACATTGCACAATATTACTTCACTTTTTGGTGCCCAGAGCTTATAGAGACTGAGGCCTTAAAGGAATAGTTCACCAAAAAATGAACATTTGCTCAGCCTTGGTAAGCATAAGAGACTTTTCAAAAAACAAATCTTACTGACCCCAAATGTTTTAACAGTAGTTACTACGGAGTTAATGCTGGTCCCCTATATTTTAAATAAAGATGACTGGAACAAACTGATGCTTGTATGTTGTTCTGGGTTTTCTGCCCAGAAACTGCAATTAAAGAAGATATTTGCACACACAAAAAAAGCATGCAAGGGTAGGAGCAATCAAGTGTGCACATACTGTACAAGGCTTCAATAAGGGAAATGTCTGAGCAGAGCACTTTAATCTAAATAGTAACAAGGAGGGATGTCTTTGTTTATTCACAGACCAGAATGTTTGACATTTAAATAAAGATTTCTTACATTCCAGAAGAGGATGCTACAGTGCTTGCAGAACTGCAGAGTGTCTCCGTACTGTTCTTTCTGAGGGTAGTATTTCTGAAGTGTGTAAAACATCAGCTTCCAGTCCACATGGCCCTTCTCTGACAGAATCAAGTGCCTGCAGAACTGAACACCAAACAAAGAGCTCTGTGAGGAACATGCCTGACTGCCATCTTGTGGTCAAATCAGGCCACTAACCCAACTTTCAGCTATTTTTAATCTCCAAAGAGATGAAATTATTATTAAGTGCTTAAACAGACAATTATATCTGGGCAATTTTTCAATTTGAAGTATAACTAAATGAAATATTGATACAGTATACGTGGGTTTGCGTGTGATGGTAATGACAGTATCTCTTAACTGATGAATCATCCAATTAGGATTGTTTATGAGTGAATTTTTAAAGTCTTATTCCTCACCTGTTTCTCAGCAAAATGAAACTGGCACAGTTTCTTCCACAGATGCCAGTCCTCACTCAGCATGTGCAGTGTTGGTGTGGCTTGTCCCAGATTGACGATGTCACAGGCATCACTAAACTTATACAGGATGTTGTTTTGCATGTGCAAAGGGAGGTCACTCAGCGTCATGCCATTTGAAACTCGCTGCAACAAGACATATTTAGCATTATAGATTACATTTTACCATTGATTATTATTTTTCTGCTTTTTTATAATATTTTATAAATTTATAATATTTTGCCTTAAATCTGATATATTTATTTGTATTAATTATTTATTATTTAGTAAGGTTTAATTATTTATTAGTTTATTCAATTATAATTCATTTAAGGTTATTATTTATTATTTCATATTATGTATTATGTAATAACATTTCTTTTTTATATATAATAAATGTATTGTATATTGTACCAAAAAAATTTAAATGCTACAGGATATAGAATAATAATAATATAATCATATTATTTATTAGTCATCCCACTGCTCACAACTAGATGCGTGTTGACTGTGAAACTGATATGTGCATTTACACAAATTAATTTATTTATTTTTCGGTGCTCATTCAGAAAACCCACTGACCCACTTTTGCCCATGCCTAACCCTTAAGAAAATTATGCAAAGACTACCTTTGGAATTTGTAAATTGTTGAGCTGCTGCTGCCAGTTTAAGATGGTTTCTAAACGGCAGACCCAAATGTTGATGTTGCCAATCAGCACAGACTTCCCAACTTCTCGGATGAGGATGCAGAGTGTGGAGCTTAGATCATTCAACAACATCTTGACCAGTCGTGGGTTCTGATGGTCATCCAGAACTGCGCAATTAAAAAAACATACAAATATAAAATGTATATTTGTATATGCACATATATCAGGACAATATGTGACCCTGGACCACAAAACCAGTCTTAAGTGTCAATTTTTGGAAATTGAGGGTATATTCACACCTGTCTTGCTTGGTTCGATTAAAACGAACTCTGGTTCGTTTCCCCCTTTGGTGCGGATCTTTTGGGCAGGTGTGAATACAGCAATCGCACTCTGGTCCGCACCAAACAACCGAACCAAGACCCAGCTGAAGAGTGAGTGCACAAATAAAAATAGACCCTTTACAGTTCCGAATGATGTATTATTCTTACCTTCATGAGCAACAATTATGGAGTATTTAATTTGTTTCCACTGATGTCCCAAAGCGCACTTCAGCTTCCACTCTCCGCAAACGGTGAGCGTAATTTCACCAAGTACAACATGTTCCTGGATCAACATCCTTGTTGATCCTGGAACAACATTCCAATCAACCAATCAGAATTGAGGGATAACTTTACAGGAAATATCTGTTTTAGGCTTACAAACAAGGGTTAGGGGTAGGGATTGGGTTAAGTCTATATTTTTAGACAGTAATGTTGATCCAGGATCAACTAAAGATGCTGATCGAGGAACATGTCTTACTTGCCTAAATCACGGCGACCCTCCGCAAATGATTGGATATGCGCCTAATAGTGCACATTTATCTAGGTTGAATGTTTAAGCTAACATTTTGATATGCTTTAAGTATTTTATATCTATAGATTTTATTTTTGGCAAGTCGTAATTACATCATATAACATTGTCTCATTTGATGCTCATAAGTTTCTTCATATTGCGTTAATGTACATAACAGCAAATTAGTAAAAGAATAAAAATTGCACTACGAAAGATCTTCATGATTAGCCTGTTTTTGCACTTCCTGTTTTCCCTGCTTGAGAATTTCTGTCCAATGAATGGATGACCTTGGCACACGTGTGGTTTTGTTTACAATTTCTGGTTCACTTGCAAAAAGGGCAGTGTGAAAGCGAACCGAACCAAACAAAAAAAACAAACATTCTATTTGGTCCGAACCAAAGCAGGTGAACTATCGGACTTTCCTGGTGTGAATACACCCTGAGATCATCTGAAAGCTGAATAAATAAGCTTTCCATTGATGTATGGTTTGTTAGGATCAGACAGATTTGGCCGGGATACAGCTATTTGAAAATCTGGAATCGGAGGAATTATCATTTTGACCCATACAATGTATTTTTGGCTATTGCTACAAATATAATCCCCATCCTCCTAGTAATCCCCATCCACTTGATTGGCTCTATCACACTCTCCTCTCCACCTGTAGCTGGTGTGTGGTGAGCGCACTGGCGCCGTTGTCCTGTGGCTGCCGTCGCATCATCCAAGTGGATGCTGCACACTGGTGGTGGTTGAGGAGAGACCCCCCCCACATGATTGTAAAGCGCTTTGGGTGTACAGCAATACACAATAAATGCGCTATATAAATGCATCATTCATTCATTCAAATATACCCCAGCGACTTAAGACTGGTTTTGTGGTCCGGGGTCACATATGCCTTCCACATTTTCTATGCAACTAGATAAAGTCAGAAAAAAGAGATCTGCTCACCTTTTCTAACTATCTTCTCCAGGACATTGAAATAGTTTTTCTGAGCAGCTCCACTCAAAGACGTCAGCTGGGATTTGGCAATCAACTGCAGAAGCTAAGAGAAGTAAACAGAGTGGATGAAGTGAGAGAGGATACAGAAGGGAAGCAGAGTAAGTAAATCAAATGGAGAGAGGCATTCTTGCAATTGTTCAGCGAAGGTCGGTTCTTTCTTACTTTGACCACATAGTTGAATCGCCTCACATCCTGAATAGCGCTGGAAAAGTCTAGACGATTGAAAGCCTCCCCAAGCGTACAGTACCCATGCCTCTGGAACAACAAACACACGGTTCGTATTTGACAAAGGTTAGAAAAGACTACCGATGGGAGAACTGAGATATATAAACAATGACATTAAACGTCCTATGACTCATGTTGTTTGTTTGCTACTCTTTGAGTCTTGTACATGTTGATGCTATGACATAATTCATCTCACCTCTCGCGTACTCTCCTTCTGAACGTAGATCCACCTCTCCTGGAACAAAACTAAAAAAATATATATATGTGTATATATATATATATATATATATATATATATATATATATATATATATATATATATATATATATATATATTTAATCTATATACTATAACTTTAAAGGTATGTGAAAATTCTAAATGAAATGAAAATTCTGAATGAAAATTCTCACTTACTCACTCCTATATTGTTCCAAACATGTATAGCATTCTTTTTTCTGTGGAACGTAAAAGAAGATATTTTGAAAAATGTTGGTAACCAAACAGTTTCAAATCAATGGGAACTGAAACTGTGTGGTTACCAAATGTCCTTTAAAATATGTTCTTTTGTGTTCCACAGAAGAAATAAATGCATAGATGTCCAGAACAACTTGAGGGTGAGTAAGCGATGGTAGAATTTTCAACTGCTTCTCATTATATCTGCATTTATCTGTGATTAGCTAAGATGTTAAAAGTATAAATTAGTAATCAATGCACAGCTCTCTAGAAATCTTAATTCTGATTGGACACTTGTAGCATTCTGTGGTCATATATTTTTGTATTGGTCAGCATTCTGACCACTAAACAACATAATTGCCCATTCTCCCAAAAATCTCTGATTTACTGTGACATTTGAGATCATTGTTGTGATGATTAAGTGTGATGTAATAAAATATTATGTCATTTTTACACTGTGACTTAGTGTTGTTGTTGAAGAAGTCTTTTTTTCTCTTCTTTGCAGCTACTTCACAGACATCTCCCACGTAGACATTCTCCTTGTCATTGTCCAATCTGTAAAGTTAATAAGGTAAGTTTAAGTTTAAGTTGACTATTACATAAGTTTATTATGACTATTACAAAATATGCTTTAGACATTACATTTCCTTTTAAGCCATATTATTCAGAGTGACCTACAACAAGTATATGATCATGTGATAAACAGATGGCAAGCATACAATATAAACTATTATCTGCTAGGAGCACTAACTGGTACACATAAACTTGACACAAAATGCAATAAACCTAGTGCAAATAAACAAACCAATGCAAGTTCTTTTTAATTATTAATCTAAGTATAAATGAGCTCTGAAGATGTTTTAGCTTACATAGGTGAGTGTTCGCTCTATTGTCTAGCGAAATTTAACACATGTGATGCAGAGGTACACTAAAACTATCCAAACACCTGCTTGCATCTTCACATATCCAGACGGTTTCAAATGATCACGTTTCCTCGTAGTCTGTCTGACCGACCTCAGGTCTGTTTCCATGACAGCATGGTCAGACTAAGGTGTTTTTAGCTCAGTCGGTGTGTGTATCATTGTCAGAATGCATTCGAAACCAGTTCACGGCTGTCTATTCTATGCTACTCCAGACAATAACCACAGACGGTGAAAATAGCACACACCAGCTCTAAACACGGATATCTGACTTCCCACATGCCACATACATACTTCCTTCCTTTTTCGTCTGTTCCTCAATGCTTTTCTGAGGTTGTGTAGCCTTGTGGTTAAATATCGGAGGTGGTAGCTGAAAGGTTGCAGGTTATCACCCTAGAACTATCACTACATTACACTGACATAATTCAAAGCATTTCTTACTCTTCCAAGGAGAGTTCATTGATGTTGTCTCCCAGTTTGTGGCTGAAATATTCAAAGCGTTTCCAGCCGTCCTCAGTTTTGATCCAGCTCCAGCCTGGAGATCTCCAATCTTGGCCCAAGAACGGCATCTTCTTGCACCTGCTCCAGAGATCTGAATACAAGAGACTCTTATCTCAAACCATTATAACTCAAAGACTTATCACATATCACGTGATGAAACAATATCATCCTGATCTGATCAGAAAACACACAATAACAGTCATTCAAAGCTTAAGAGCCTCATTTCACAATCTTGATGTAAACCATTATCTTTGTAAAAACAAAAATTACGCATTTTAATGTGCATTTGTAAATGAGCTCTGGCTCTTTGATCAACTACTGAGAATAAATTTGCTCAAATGCAAACCCTGCCAAGAACCTTATCTTTTTAAACGTCGACAAAACACTAAAGACAGCTCAAATCTCTAACTCTATCGTTGTTTCACTCGCAAAATCGTGTATTTGTATTCATAATAAACGTATATTTAACTTTACTTACCGCGAGTCCTTTGTTATGATGATAATTTTCTGCTTTTCTTTGAATATTGACGGAAGTAAACATTCAGACAAGCGGAATGTAAGACACGCCTCCCGTCGTTTGTGATTGGCCGCCGTGTTTGTATTTATTTTGTTGCTACCCGGAATTCCCAAGCTGATTGGCTCTCGGCCCTGTCGATCACTGATCGATTTATTCCGAGCTCTCTGCTGCTGCAGGTTCTTACACGTGACACAGACGCCGCACATGTTGTCATGTTTTGATTTTGTGGGGGGGAAGGGAAATGGAGATAATGAATGATGGAATAAACATAGAAGTTTTGGATAAATAGGTTTATTTGTTATCCTCTCAGCCAGTCATGAGTACAAAGCTTTGTATGATAAAAACCAAATTATTAAAAAAACAAGACAATGAACAGCAGCTAGAAAATGTAAAGATGTACATTCTTAATTTTAATCATATCTTATTTCTAATGTATTCTTGTATTTATACAGCTGTATTATATTTAATTTTAATACTTATTACGAAATATTGTATTTTTAATATTAGCTTATTTATATTTGAGTTTTTTATCTTATTTGATTTACTATTTTGTGTGCATTGATGAAGTACGAGATGAAGTCTTTCTTAAAAAATAGTTTACCCTTGTCCTGAGAACACAGTTAAACTAAAACCTATCTTTATTATTCTGTATAATTAACCTTTATCTGAATGTGTGTCAGTGTTTCATTGTGTTCACTCAACATGTATTACCAAATATGACAATATTGGATAGGTTTTATTTTTATTTGTAGGACACTATTCAAAACAATTTCCTGTTTTTACGATTTTTAGAACTATATCTTTATCGTTATCTTTATCGTGCTTGGTGTGAACGGGGCTTTAGAATAGATAGTTCACCCAAAAATTAAAATTCTGTTGTCATTTACTCACCCTCAATTTCTTCCAAACCTGTATCTATTGAACACGAAAGAAGATGTTTTAAGGAATGCCGGTAACCAAACAGTTGATCAAACAGGTCCCCATTGACTTTCATAGTATTTTATTATGTAAAATACCCCCCCCCCCTTATATTTATGTCAGGTAAAGCCCTATGAAGATGAAAGTCCACACCAGGCTGCAGGGTATTAGAAGTCATGCCATTTAAACCAGTGAGAAAACCAATCTGAACATTACATGCTGTGCACATAAATGCTTAGAAGCATTTGTGAACATAGCAAGTAACATGTGTGTGTGTGTGTAGTGTCAATAAATTTTTATGCTCCAGTAAAGATTCATGACCCCTGAATAATTTTTACCATCTGAATAGAATTGACATCAGCTAAATAGTTTCTTACTTCATAATTTTCATAAAAGAGGCAAATGCCAACAACAGTCATAAATGATGCTCTTTTGTTTTTGATGCGTTTAGAAAAACTTGTCAGTTTGTATATGTAAAGCAAAAATGAGAATAATTCTGACATGCATCCGCAGCTGGAAGCCAAAAAACCTTGCATTTCCAATAATTATTTAAAGTAGTGTAAAGGCCATGGACACTCCTGCTGCAAGATCTAACCTGCCACAGCCTGCATTTGAGAGGCCAGAGGGGTAAGTTTTTGTGTGAGTGTGAAAACACTGCGTACAATGGGTAAAAGAAAAAAGTGTGTAGAGTGACGAAAAGAAGCACTGGGTCAGTTAAGTAACACCTGTAAAACCTATGTTGTAGAGTGTGTTTTTTTTTCATTATAAATATACATTTATGGTCATTAAAATACTTGTCCCATTATCTTCTTGAACTATTTTAAAATACAAGAGCTATAACCTAACAGATTTAGAAATTATACTAATGTAAACTGCATACCCTCTTAGATAACAGTAACAGGGCTAGAAAGGTAAGAAAACATTTTATTGACTGATACATATGATCACATAGCATTTTTGCATAGCATGTCAGGTTGTTTGACTCAACAATGCACACACTTTATCAAGTTACTTAAACTCTAATTTCATATTTGCAAGGCATACTGAGTCAGGGAAGATATGACTAGACAGTCAGCAGTCAGTCGGAATAAACAGACACCTAATCTTTGAACTAAAGTGACAGTGGCACAAATTAAATACACCCACATTGGGTGTGAATGTACTTGCTTTTTGTTCACCGCTTCCGCTGTTGCACAACAATGAACAGACGTGCTCGTTTGAAGCCGTATCTTTCCATATCTCAAGGCCAGGTGCTACCTTCTGCATTCCATAGCTGACAGGCTTGATGGTCTGTTGGCTTGAACGTCATTTGTCTCTGTAAACTATACTGTTTCCATAGATTCTTGTGCAAAGGTGGTTTTCACATAACAACCAAAATAAAATGCAATGGAAATTCTTTCCTAAAAAAAAAAACAAATCCAACTTTTAATATATTACACAATCAAGTAACATGATATCTAGGTAGATATCGTGGAATATGTAACCAGGATCAAGTACCGGCATGTACAAAAGGCTTAACCAAAACAGCAGTTTGAGGTCCTAAAACCAGCAAGATAATTAGCCATTTTTCAACCATGTGTTCTCTTTGGAATTTCCTATGGGTTTTTAGAATGATAGTTTTGGATTTACGAGTAAAATACGGTCTGTACTTAGCATTCCCTTAAGAAATATTAATGTCAACATAAATTACACACTAACAAGCTGTTAAATAAAGACTAAAACCACCACAAGGACATGTATGTGCTTGACAAAACTGTTGTTGTCCCTAAATAGCAATTTGTTACATATGCTTTCAGGGGTATAAATGTATGTAATTTATGTTGTGCAACAAAATATTAACCACAGACCTACACACAAATCTTAAAACCACCATTCTAAAACCTCATAAGAAATTGGTGAATGTTGAATTACAACATGTCAGCAGAGAGCGTCTCTGATTGGCTAAATACCAATAAGATGTTCACAGAGTCAAGGGATCACAGCACATTAACATCTCAGAGACATCTATTTGACATCTGCATTTGGATGTATTTTTTAGAGTGTTTGCTCATCTGCAATGTGACGTCTATCAGATGTCAAATAGACGTTTATTAGATGTCTTTAAGATGATTTACAATGTATGTGAAACTTACATCTTACAGACTGTCTGATGTTTGTACACAACAGATGCTTTCCAGATAAAGCGATCTTTAACAGACATCGTGTGCTATCTCATATAAAGCACGCAGGTCATTTTAAGCTTGATACTGGCAAAACCAGCGCTTTTAGTATGACCCAAATTAATCCAGATCTCGCAGAGTCTTTCCCGACTCCGCCGCATTTCTGCAACTGTAAAGCCACTTGATGATCCGAGCGTTGCGCTCGACCACCGACGACCCCTGACGCACAGTCTCCTGCAGTTCCTCCTCCTGCAGGCCGTCGCTGCTCCTCGAGAACCCTTCATCTGAAGTCGAGGCACTGATTTTGGAGCTGAGGTCTTCTGCGCTCGCGGAGAACTTCTCTCTGCCCAGGGACTCGATGACGTCACCCTCGAGTCCGCAGTATTTGAAGAACGCGTCGAAGTCCGCGAAGTTTTTTGAGTAGCGCGAGCTGATGTCAGAGCTGGAGCGCGCCACCCCCCTGCGGCTCCTGCGCTCCTGCTCCTGGGTTTCAGTGACTTTCCTGTGAGGAGGTCCTTTCGGCTCACCCGAGTGCCTGTTTGAGATGGGTAAAGTTACCCGAGTGGCCTTCAGTGTGGCGCATTCACCACCGCGCGCCTCCGAAAACGCGTTTGTCTTGACTTTAATAGCGAATAGCGACTTTTTAATCAATCTGCTGCTCCCTCCAGGCGATCCTCTTAAGAGTTCACACTTTTGCCTGTATAGTAAAATCGAGTCTCGTTTCTTCGAGCTGCTCCGTCTCACCACAGGCGACTGTGTATCCTCAACATCAACATTAGCGGTGTTATTGACGGACCCGTGCCAGTTTGAAGACCCTTGGCTGCTCACGGAAGCAGACTCGATGCTGATAACCGGTTCCTGAGTGGAACCCACCACTTGTTGGCTTTTTACATATTGAGGTTTAGTGGCTGCCAACCTCTCCACCGCACTGACGCGTCCTTTATTCGCCTCGCTTTCTCGCTCCATCTGTCTCCTCAAAAACTCGGGCCCCTTCACAAGAATGCGCGACGCGTCCACGTCGGCCGAGCCTTGCGTTTTCTTCAGCATTGTGCAGTCTAGTATTTTGCGTTAAGTCCACAACCGCTGTGTTGCAGAATGTTTTGAGGGGTCTGATAATGAGATGAGAACGCACTGACGCACACCTTTACCTGTTCATACTCCTCATCAACTCCACCCACTAACAGGTCAAGACAACGCGAGCTCTGGCTCCAGAGATGTGTAGGCAGTGGTGAGGAAGATGTGCAAATAGATTGTGACTTAACGTCTTCAAAGCAGGGCTTGCAAATACTTTTACAGCTATTTAGAATTGTTTTATGTTTTTATAAGAATTGACTGTCATGTCATGCTCAGTTATTTTGACCGAGAGAGGATATTATTTTTGCTGAAAATGCTAGTTACTGTTAACTTACTGACTTTGCTCACCGTAGGTTTTTAGGATTTCTTTCTCACCTTGTGTTCCTTTTCAAAATGACCGGCCTACAAAATATTGCTTGTAAATCTCTAATGTTATGTTATCATGCTGGAAAGTTTGTGAACCCTTTCAAATTTTCTATATTTCTGCATAAATATGACCCAAAAACATAATCAGGTTTTTGCACAATTCCTGAAAATAAACAAAGGACTCCACAAATCCACTGTCAGACAGATTGTGTAAAAATGGAGGAAATTCAAGACCACTGTTACCTTCCCAAGAAGTGGTCGACCAACAAAGATCACTCCAAAGTAGAACGTGTAATAGTCTGCGAGGTTGCAAAAGTTCCCAGGCTAACTTCTAAGCAACTAAAGGCCTTTCTCACGTTGGCTAATATTAATGTTCATGAGCCCACCATCAGCAGAACACTGAGAAACCATGGTGTGCATAGCAGAGTTGCAAGAAGACTGATCAGCATTTACAAGAAACCTTACCTTCAGTTACTGCAGCAAAAGGGGGTCACACCAGATACTGAAAGCAAAGATTCACATACTTTTGCAACGCACATATATGTAACACTGGATTATTTTTCTCAATAAATAAATGACAAAGAATATATTTTTCTCTCACTTGTTTGATTCGGTTCTCTTTGTCTACTTTCAGGACTTATATGAAAATCTGATGATGCTTTGGGTCATATTTATGCGGAAATATAGAAAATTCTAAAGGGTTCACAAACTTTCAAGCAGCACTGTATATTATTTCTTTGTCAACTTGCTTTCGTTCAGTTAGCACAGGTTTTTTTTTTCTTTTTGGAATTGATTGGTCATAGTCCTCATTGATTGAGCATCTGTACCTCATTTTTAGTGAATGCTGGTAAAATGATCACAAATTTTTTGGTGCATCAGCTCAAATAAATGAGGCCTGCAATCAAAAAGAAAAACAAAACCTGTGGTAATTGGAAGAAAACAAGTTGACAAAAATATTAAATCCAAAATTTGGTGATAAAATTGCATAATTTATTAGGCAATTATCAGGTAAAGGAACATTAAACAATGAAGGAATTTAAAGGGATAGTTTACCCAAAAATTTAAATTCTGTCATTAATGCATTAATTACTCACCCTCATGTCGTTCCAAACCAGTAAGACCTTTGTTCATCTTCGGAACACGAATTAAGATAATTTTGAAGAAATCCAAGAGCTTTCTGTCCTTGCATAGACAGCAACGTAACTAGCACCGTCAAGGCCCAGAAAGATACTAAAGAAATGGTTAAAATAGTCCATGTGACATCAGTGGTTCAACCTTAATTTTATGAAGCGACGAGAATACTTTTTGTGTGCAAAGAAAACTAAAATAAAGACTTTATTCAACAATTTCTTCTCTTCCATGTCAGTGTTTTTGCACCAGAGTACTACAAGGCATGTATGTGCATTCATCTGCTTGTAAACAAGGTGCAGAGCTTCCGCATCAGCAGTGCCATACGCATGCGCACTGACACAGAAAAGAAAAAGTTGTTTTCTTTGTGCACAAAAAGTATTCTTGTAGCTTCATAAAATTACAACGTCCTTATACTACCTTACTGGCCCTTGAATGTCGTCAATTGCATTGCTATCTATGTAGGGTCAGAAAGCTCTCAGATTTCATCAAAAATATCCTAGTTTGTGTTCCGAAGATGAACGAAGGTCTTACGGGTTTGGAACGACATGAGGGTGAGTAATTAGAATTTTAATTTTTGGGTGACCTATCCCTTTAAGGGAGGCTGGGTTTATTGTAAAACCTTTTTAGTCCAGGTAATATTTCTAAAGTGTAAAAAATCCAGTTCAATGATTTTGTGACAAACAACCAATATCTTTTTTTAAATGATTTAATTCTTGTTCTGGTTCTTATTGTTTCTCAACATCAGTTTATGCTTTGTGTGGCCTGATTCAACATTTCTCCCTGTGTGCAGGGTTGTAGTGTCAAACAAAGAAGAAGAAAAAAAGGAAAACATCTTTTGACATCTGACCTGCTAATTTTGTGTTTGTTGTACTCTTGTGCATATGGGACTATCCAAAGGGATCATTTCATAAGCGTTATCATGTGTGTACACTTAATAAATAGCAGCACATGCACTACACACAAACTTTAATTGGCTTCCACTCCTACTCTAATTAAAAGCATTCTACAAATTTAGATTTATGGCAGAGAGACATTGGGAGGGGATTTAGATGAATGCAGGATCTCCATGAAACCAGTAGATGGCAGCACACTTGAGGAGGTGGTGTACACTGCTGTGTGTGTGTACTTTGGATGGGTTAAATGCAGAGCACGTCACCATACTTGGCTGTATGTCACTTCACTTACTGTTTCTGTATGAGAGAGAGAGAGTGCTTGATGAGAGAGTGCAGTTACTCACTCATAACCTCTAATTCGTTATACCTCATTTCTGGGCAGTAAAATCACTTAGAATTGCTTTGACTTTTCTAAGCCATCGGTCATATGATTTTTATTTGGTGAAAAATACAATTAAACAACTCCGACCAGTAAGCAACCACCCAGAATACCCTAGAAACCGCATAGCAACCTATCAAAAACCACTGTAACAACCCCATATCATCATCCTAGCAAGATTTTCTCCAGATTGGATTCCTGCGGAGTGTTTGTGCATTGCGCAATGTGCAAAATGCACTAAACTGCAGACTTCAGAAAGCAACTGTAGCGTAACCCAGAATTCATTTCTCCACTCAACTCAGAGTCAGAACCAGGAATTTGCGCGGATATAATTTATGTGTTTTAAAGTGCCTGCTGTACAGTTAGCTGGAAAATATCCAAGGCAATAGCAGTACGCTAAAACCAATATATGGCTTATCTGACCTCAGAACTTCTAGAATTGTTCATAGATCCAGATGATATAGGGTGAGACTCATTATCGTGTCAGTCTGGTCCGAAATACGCAAACATCTTTAAATTTTCAGCATCCCACATCACTTGCAAACATTAATAACTATAATTGACGGTATCAGCACACTTATATTGGTATTGAACAGTAAGCTCAATCCAAATCCTAAAGGCCACAATGAGCTTTTTTCCCAAATACAGAGCCCTCTTCATCGCATGTGAATTATAACATGTGAAACCACTGCGTGACAAATTACAACCAAAACCTTAACCTTCCATTAACCTTGTTTACACATCTCACAAAGCAAATGGTTTTGATGTGTCCATTCCACACCTTAGAATGATCACTCAAGGACTTTCTGAACAAATACATGAGTGATTCCAGACATGATCTCTGATATGAAACAGCAATGTGATTACATGACCTTAGGTTAATCATTTAGGTCTGGAGCGAGGTATGATTATGTCAGACTCTCTACACATAACCTCTACTAGATTGGCAAGGGTGTTTAGGTCTTGAATAATGCGTTACAGCTTTTTTATTTATTTATTTATTTTAGAGTTTACAGATTTAGAGCAATAGTTTACCTAAAATTAAATATTCACTTTCAGGCCATGCAAGATGAATCTGATTCTTCAACACAACAGATTTGGAGAAATTTAGCATTACCTCATTTGCTCACCACTGGATCCTCTGCAGTGAATGGGTGCCGTCACAGTCCAAACAGCTGATAAAATCACAATAATCCATGCACAAGTAATCCACATGACTACAACAATTAAAGTCAAATAACATCTTGTAAAGTGATAATCTACAAAAACAAATCCATCATTATTCCTTCAGTAAAAAAAGATCCCTGTTATTTTCTCACATCAAAATCTACTGACATATTTCTTTAGAACTATTATGGACTGTTTTTGCTTTTAAACGGTGCTTGATATGTGTATATTTCCCTCCTGATTCAGATGAGATGACTTTTTCACTGGAGAAAGCTATATTATAGATGGACTTATATTTTTAATTATTGGAGGTTAAAACGTCTTAATGTTGGATGTGTTTATTAAAAACACACCGTTAATGAATTACTTGGAGTATTATGGATTATTGTGATGCTTTTGTCAGCTGTTTGGATTCTGACGGCACCCATTCACTGCAAAGGATCTATTGGTGATCCCCAATCTGTTCTGATGAAAAAACAAACTCATCTACATCTTGGAACCCCTGAGAGTGAATACATTTGCAGCAAACTTTCATTTTTGCACTATTAGAATGGTTCAAATTAGGAAACAAGTTTTTCATTCACTCAAATCTGAGAGGCATTTTCTGCCAAAAGCATATTGTGTCCATATGCAAGGCTGAGGATGATAATGTGAAGACATACTTAATGAAAGTTCCAAGAGTTGCTCATTACTGAGAAGTAAAACAAGAAGATTTGTGTGCGGAGCAGCTGCAAACCAGCTGAATTTGAATTTGTGAATACAACATGTAAGAGATCAAGCTGGATAGATTAATCTCTGGCTCAAGCATGATGCTAAAGGTTAAAGAAAAAAGTATTTGTGCTGCATAATCCAGTCAGTCAAACCAAAAGAATGACTATGTCAATGGATATCAGTTTTGTTGTTGTACAGAGAAGATGTGCTGGATCTCTCAGTAAGTTGGATTCATATATCACCTCCCTTAAAGTTTGGCACAGCTTGAGCCACTGGCCCTGGAATATGGTTTTCATTAAATCTCTTACTGGTCATTCTCTTTGACAGTGTTTTGCATCAAAGCCAAAAGAAGAAAGCTGATAGACCTATTAGTATCTGATAGGTAGAGTGAAATGATTTGCCTACAAATGCTGACATGTTTCTATGGAAATCATCAGATGGTTAACATGCCATTCAGACATTTGGGGTTGGTAAGATTTTTAAAGTTTTGAAAGGCGTCTCTTATGCTTACAGAGACTGCATTTATGTGATCAAAAATACAGTAAGATCAGTAATATTGTGAATTATTATTACATTTTAAGATAACTGTTTTCTATATTTTAAAATGTAATTTATTTCCGTTACAAAGCTGAATTTTCAGCAGCCATTATTCCAGTCTTCAATGTCTTATGATCCTTCAGAATCCTTCAAAGAAAAATCTTTTGTAAAATAAATAAAAAAATGTAAATAATATAATTAATACAAAAGTCTTAATTGTTTTGTGTTTTTTTTTATCAATACAATGCACAACAAACATAATGCATGTTAATAAATAAGAGTATTAAGTTCTTTCAGGGAAAAAAATATTGAACAGGAGTGTATAAAAAGTATTTTATATTTTATGTTCTTACAAGCGTTGATTTATACATACCTCTATTTTTCCTTTCTCTGTTGCATGAACAATGTAATTTCCATTTTTAACAGCTAATGATGAAACATAAACATACATAACATCACAAAATAAAAAAAACACTTTGTCTGTGTGAATTGGGGGGGGGGGGTGCAATTTATGTTCTTGTAGCTAAAGGTTAAACTAACAATGCTAGTTCACGGATTCCATTCCCAATAAACTAATAAATAAATATCTTGAATGCACTGTAAGCTGTTGTGTTTAAAAGTGTCTACCAAATGAATGTATTACTACACCACCATAGATTTACGATGCATTTAATTTAAATCCTGTCTTATTTTCATTGGCCTAACCTCATGTGTAGGCTCCTTTGTTGACTTTGTCAGATGTGTATGCACATAAATTCATTGTGCAGTAAATTCACATCTGGTGCACACTATTAAAACACTGAATAGTGGCATGCACAGGAGGTGGAGGTAGGGGGATACGAGCCACTGCCCCCTTAATCGTCAATGCTAAAGTGCCTTTTCGGGCCTATATCGAGGTGCCTTTAGAACGCAGTTTCTGTAGCGTTATCCTTCCTGCCCTGGGAGCGTGATTCCTGGGAGATCTGTGCACACCACTGACACTGAAGTATAATCTGCTTTCATAACAGAGCAAGTATGGCTAAGCAGGCCGGGCAGCTGACTGAAAAATACTGCAATCTAAACTCGTTCTAAATATGGTCTGGAAAACAGGACTTTCCCACAACCTGACCACCTAGATCTGTATCTATTCCACTAAGGGGACAGTGATACCAATAATAGAATCAGGACTGATTAGGCTTATAAATGCAAGCCTGAAAAGACATCAGAGAAAAGTTTCTGTGTAGCTTACTTTCCAAACATAATATGAGACATTTACTCAAAACTGTATACGCCACATACAGTCTGGAATTTTTTCATATTTTGTTGGAGAAGATTCCTCTTGTCACAGGGGCAGTATTGATAGTTGTGTAGGAATTTATAACTATGTAAACGTAAAGGATAAAAGTGTGTGTGTCAGGCTTTTTCGCTCTATTTATGTTTAAAAATACTGTCTACTAATTTCCTAAGAGTAGATTTTAAAAACAAGAATTATATTACCCGCTATTTACTCTATGTGTGTGAGTAAAAACAAACACAGGCTTTTTAAACTCTAGCTGAATCCTGTTTAATCTTGTTGAATTTGGAACAGGCGGTAACTTGGACAACCCTCAGCGGTGGCGCGGGGACCTATAACAGTGACCAATATGGCGACTCCCGGAGGAAGGTCGGTGTTGTTTGTGTGCTTGGGTAAGAAAGTTTTTGAAATATCACCAGACCTTCTTTGATTTGATTGTGATGTTTAAACGAGCTGCTGATAAGGCATCATTAAACCGGCAATCACACGCATATCTCATCTGTTCATATATTAATGAACACATCGCGTTAATATTGGCGTTAGTGACATAAACGATAAACTGTATATTTTGTCATCATTGATCATCCATATATTAATTCTCTAAGCACTAGTTTGGCCTTTTTCCACTGGCCTCAGTTGAGTCATATTGCTAAAACCCCGTTTAGAGAGCTTTCTTATTTTCATAACAGGTTTAGTTTTGTTTTGTTGTTTTCAGCATCTAATAAAACAAGAGTGTATAAATATAAAATGTATATCATGAATCATAAAATGTATAAATATACATTATTGTTAAAAAGTTTGGGGTCAGTAAGTTAGTTTTTTTTTAGTAAGGACATGCTCAATTGATCAAAAGTGACAGTAAAGATCTATGTCTGTGTTCTTTTCAATTTTCTGTTCAGCCTGAAAAAAAAATGTATTACAGTTTTCCAAAAAATAAAATAAGAAAATTTAATTAAATTTAAAAATTAAGTGGCACAACTGATTTCAACATTGATAATAATAAGAAATCTTACTTAAGCACCAAATCAGCAATTTTATACTGATGGTGTATATATACATTTACAAAATGCATAAACAAGAAAACATAATAAGATCAGTCTTAAAATATACAGAACAAGTGTGCTTTGCTGTGCTGTTTGTCAAGTTAATATGTAACTTAACATAATGCTTGATTTTCTGTCTAAATAAAATTAGATAGTGTATATGGGATTTACTCAGAGTTAGACAGAAGTATTAGGTTTCATATAATCCTTGTCTACGAGAATAATACATTTCTTCTTCCCTTTAATCAATACCCAGGGAATATCTGCAGATCCCCAATTGCAGAGGCTGTTTTCCGGAAATTGGCCACAGACAATGGGGTGGTGGACAAGGTAAGTCGCTGCATGTGATGCTACTTTTACTGAATGATGTATACATTATTATTT
Source organism: Barbus barbus (assembly GCF_936440315.1). NCBI lineage: Eukaryota > Metazoa > Chordata > Actinopteri > Cypriniformes > Cyprinidae > Barbus > Barbus barbus. The sequence goes on from NC_136718.1 coordinate 20,738,004, forward strand.
TCTCCCGGCTTACTAATACTCACAACTAATCACATGTGCTTCAGTGAATTGTGAATTCAGTGCACTGTGCATCATCTTCTGGACGAAAGTAATTGGCTGGTCTTGAAGTTTGTTAATATTAAGTGTTATTACAGGTATGTAACAAAGCGACATCTGCACTCCAGTGCAAAAGTGCACAAATATTTTGAAATACTTTTAGCCTTGCACCACATCTACCCTTTTGTTGAGAGTATCGGTATCGTGATCATGTTACGCTTGCTCTTGTGGAGATTTGATATTTCTAAGGTTGCACAAGAGACAAACATGAAATCATAAAAAAATTGCTGTTCAAAAAGTTTGACAAGAACAATAAAAGTCAAAACCTTAGCTTCATGAGCCAAAAATACAAAGAAACGGTGTCAGATTCATTCCAGCCTTAAAGTTTAAGGCCTGAAATATTCAAATATGAATGCTTGGCCAACATGGTCCCATTGTACATGCTTAACTTGCATTTTTGCGGCAATAGCAAACCGCTATATCGTAACATATAGTTCCAAGTTCTTAAAAAAAAAAAATATATATATATAAATATTAGTTTATAAATATTCATGTGTATTGCTGTTATCATCATAATGCTTTATGTATGTGTGTCTTCAGTGGAGAATAGACAGTGCCGCCACATCCACCTATGAGATCGGAAATCCCCCGGATCACCGCGGCCAGGCCTGCATGAAGCGACACGACGTGTCTATGAGGCATGTGGCGCGGCAGGTACGGTGGGGTCCTGATTAGCACTCGAAGCTAGAACCGTGTTCTCTCTGTGTGTGTGTGTGTGTGTGTTACAGTGGGTTATAGACTCTGGTGCCACCTCAGATTGGAATACTGGCAGCGCTCCTGACGCCCGTGGTCTGGCCTGCCTCAGGAAACATGGCATAGAGACCGATCACAGGGCACGACAGGTACTGCAGATATGGGATTTTGTGTGTTACAGAATGAGTGCAAGAAGCTTTCAGCACAGTATTGTTGCACAGTACGATATATATGACACATTTATCATAATTTCATGAACTTCAGTTAATGTCACTCATATGAAAACCTCAAACATACACAAAGGCAGTTTTGGCTTGTGTGAGCATTATCTAATCACAATTTACAGCCAAAGGCACTTCATCTTTGTCACACACCATAGACATTTTATCTTTTTCTGTATTTTTAAATTCTTGCCTATAAATTGATTTTGACAGGCATCCACTGTCTATCTGCTGTTGACCCCTTTTCTCCATCTCCCTCTGTGTTTTCTGCTATTTTTCATCTTTCTTGTACATTTCCTGAGGAAAAGTCTCCACAGAGTTTGTTGTTTTCAGTTGGCTTCCAAATAGTGTATGATCTTTATTTTGATAAAAAACAGTTGCTCCACAATGCATCATCAACGTATCCTTCATAGCACATACATAAATCACAAAGACACTTTCTTTCCAGTGAAGCCAAACTGGTGCAGGACAGGAAATGTAACTGTCCCACAAACAAACATAGCAGCTTTTTATTTGTTCAATTCTGTTGGATAGTTAACTATAATGATAACTATATTAAATTTGTTCACCATGAACGCATACGGCTGTTATGTTGTCTTTAGGTTTAATTGCTCAAGCCCTTTAAAGTTGGTAGATTCTGATTGGCTGTACATGTTTTTTATAGTTCAGCTATAAGATGAATGACACAGAAGAGCGATATAGTTGGAATGACTTTATAGTTACCTTCACTGTGAAAGTGCCTTTAGCAGTGAGTTTTTAACAGACTATATAGTTATGCCAGTAGGTGGCGACAAATTATTCTATGGTAACACTTTATTTTAAGGTGTCATAATACAGAGTAATTAAAGGGAAAGGGTGCCGAATTACTAAAGGTCACTGTTCATTAAATGTGCATACGAGAACACGCTTGGAAAAAGGTGTTTGCTACTTTGTATCTCGCAATTCTGACTTTTATTCTGAGAAGGCAGAATTTTAATAAAAGTCAGAACTGTAAGATATAAATTCGCAATTATGATAAAAAAAAAAGTCAAAATTGAGACAAAAGTCACTGTAACCTTAATTTTGTGGTGGAAACAAACAAAAAAAAACTGAGTTGCAAAATGTAAACTCGGAATTGCAATAAAAAAGTTAACAATTCTAAGAAGTTGCAATTACCTTTTTTCAATTTTTTTTTTTTAAATACTATAATACAGTATTATTGTGACTGCAGTAAATAAACTACTTTAATGTTACCCAAATTCATTCTGGTGATGTCTGTCCTTTTCTCTGATATGAACAGCTGCATACCACATACAGCAGGGTCACTAAATCTGCCGCCTTAGAGTTTACGGAAATCCATATCCCACTCTATTTAATACACAATGACTTCAGTGTTATCCATATTCACTCTGATGTCTAGTCTCCTTGGAAAAAAACCTTTTGGTCTGATGTGAACAGCTGCACACATAGAGCAGGGTCACCAAATCTGACAAGGCTGCATTAGAGGTTATTGAAATCATTACAGTTTGACAGTTACTCTGACATGCAATGTGCAATGTGCCAATGCATGGGCATTAGCCGACTGATTCACTGGTGACCCTGCCGTAAATCTACAGCTGTTTACTTCAGAGCAATATGCTTTCTAGGATATAAAATAAAGAAGTTAAGAAATTAAATTGGATAACAATAAAGCCACTGTGTGGGAAATAAAGCTGATTTTGTTAACATCTTATGCTGTGTTGTCAGATTTGGTGCCTCTGCTGTGTGTCTGTGACGATTCACATTAAAGCAATATGCTTTAATAGCATCTGGATGGGCTGGATTGTTTTATTATTAGATTATACAACCCCAAATCAGAAAAATTGGGACCTTTTTTAAATGCAAAATATCAAGAATCTCTCATTTGATAATTCTCTGTAACCTTTATTTAATTGACAAAAGCACAAAGAAATGATTTCCAATGTTTTCACTGACCGAATTAATTGTATTTTATAAATATATAAAGTCATTTTGATTTCGATGGCTGCAACACACTCCAAAAAAGATGGGAATTAGGCATAATTAACGCAGTCACTCTCATCAGCTTTCCTTTTAATTACAAAGTTTAATCATTTGAGAATTAGGGATACTAATTGTTAAAGTTTTGCAAGCAAAATGTTTGGCTTTATACAAGACTTCAGCTGCTCAATTATATTATATTTCAAAAACAGTCTGAATGGTAAAAAATTTAACAAGCAATAGTCCTCATACAGCTTGTCTAAAACTAAATGAACCTGTTTTACCGCACCAATTATTTGACGATTTTCAACACTTTTTTTTTTTGTTCCTTTTTTTTTTTTTTAAGCAAATCCCAACCTGTGTGGGACAAACAATAGCTTCTTTGAAACTTGTCAAATGTTAAGTTGGCCGCTGCATCACCTTGCCTGAAATCTACATGTTTTGGCCTTTTACTGTCAGACTAAGAGAAACTCCTAACTCGCGTGCTTTCCACCCACATTTTCCAGCCGTCAGTCAGATATTCCAGTCATGTGGGCAGGCTTTAGTTCGGACTTTAGAGGTCAGGTTCATACGAGGCTGTACAGAGCTGATCTCACACTAAAGACATCTTTGTCCCGTTGACCTCACACAAATCACAGCCCCCAATTATCCAAGAAAACACGTGTAGCCAAGGCAGCCCCCCCCCCCCCCCCATGTATGTGTCATTCATGATTTCCAGCATTTGCACTGTTGTATTTGTAAATTGAAAACATATATTCCTATCATGACTGTCTCTGTGCAGTAACGTCCCAAATGAATCATGTGCTCTTGCTCAATATATGCAGACACTTACATGCAGCTACAGATGTGCTTTGATCCGTTTCTTAACTCCGCGTCTTGAGTGAGGGTAGCGAATGTTCGAACAGACAAAGACGGCATGTCTACTCGCTCTCTGGCCCTTTGCTCATGTTCCCTGGAGCTTGTCTAAGCCAGCGTCGTGCTCTTTTGGCGGCAGATTTGCCTCTTTCAGTGAAGGACAGGAAGAATTAGAGAGGAAAATGGAGAAAGAGGGGTGGATGTGGGCCGAAACCACTGGCCCGTGCTTAACGGGTCACTGCAGGACAATGAGAATGAAGTGTTACATGCGTTACTCATACGGTCTTTCTGTTTGTTAGGTCACTAAAGACGACTTCATGACTTTTGATCACATCCTCTGCATGGACGAAAGCAACTTGAGGTACGTACAGTGGTTCAGTTGGTGTTCTAGAGGTGGGAAAACCATTAATCTGGTCATTCTGGTGCCTTTTGTAAAATAAAACATCTTCGCCCAACCCCCCAAAAAATAATTACCTTAAGATTTGTATTATACAGTATATTATGATATATTAAATAGAAAAAAAATATATATTTATTTTTTTATATTTAAAATATATATTCAAAATAGAAATCTTTGCAATCAATTTAAGTCTGTTCTGTCACTTTTCTTTATCAATTTAACACATCCTTGAATAAAAGTATTGATTTCTTAAAAAAGAAAGAAAAAAATGTACTCCCCCCAAATTTTTGAACAGTTGTGTATATTGTTACAAAATTTCTGTTTTAAATAAATGCTGTTCTTGTGAACTTTTAATTCATTAAAGAATCCTGAAAAAAGCATCACTGTTTTCAAAAAATAATAATAATCGGCAGAACTGAATTTTTAATATTGATAATAAATGTTTTTACAAAGGATCGTCTGACACTGAAGACTGGAGTAATGGCTGATGAAAATTCAGATTTGCATCACAGAAATAAATTGGATTTTAAAGTATATTAAATTAGAAAACTGAAAAAAAGTATATTGAACAAGAAAATTTGCAATATTATTTCACAATGTTATTGTTTTTTCTGTATTTTTGATCAAATAAATACAGCCTTGATAAGCATAAGACACTTCTTTCAAACATTAAAAATATTACTAATGGTAGATAGATAAATGCTTCCTTTGAAAGAAAATAATACTTTTGTTCAGCAAGGACACATTAAATTGATCAAAAGTGACAGTAAACACATTTTTACATTTGACATAAGATTTCTGTTTCAAATAAATGTTGTTCTTGTGAACGTTTTATTCATCAAAGAATCCTGAAAATGGGTATCATGGTTTCCACTAAAATATAAAGCAGCACAACTGCTTTCAAAATTGATAATAATAAGAAGAAATGTTTCTTGAGAAGCAAATCAGCATCACAGGAATAAATTAAATTTTTTAAATCTATTCAAATGGAAAAGTTATTGTTTAGTAATATTTCACAATAATACTGTTTCACAGTATTCATTTAATTTATTTAACATTTTCCAAATGTATGTTTTTTAAATATATTCCAAGATTCCTTTATTATTACATATTGTAGGTCATTTATATCTATATCACTCTATATTTCTTGCTGCCTACAACCATGATGTGTTTCTTACGGTGGCTGAGAAAGCTCAACGCGCTGCAAATAGAAAAAATACCTGCAAATTAAGAAAACAACTTCCTCGATTTTACAACGCACACGCTGCAAATGCTCACAACACAACCAAACAAAGAAACGCACTGCAAATAAAATGTATTTGTTTGTGTTGTGAGCATTTGCAGTGTGTTTCTTGATTTGCTGGTGCTTTTTCTATTTGCATGTGTTTTCTGAAGTTGCAGCGCGTTGAGCTTTCTCGGCCACTGTAGTTTCTGGTGTTTTCTTGTTTCATCCTCAAAGGAGATATTTTGAGGAAACGTTTGCTGAGAATGTAAGAAAAGTGGGTTTGCTTCTCATTGCGTTTACTAGTACAAAAGCGATGAGCAGCAATGACGCCCTTGACATTTGCTGAGTGTAGGAATTGACTCCCACCTTACTCCTTAGCCTTAGTCTTTCTGACATGAGAATGATGATTGATGTCGAGCGAAACTGATTGAATGAATTATGCATTACTTGGATCTGTCAACACTGCAGAATGCATTAAACGTTCTGAGTCTGATATGGGTAAGACACTGAAATAAAGGGAGCAGGAGGGTCTTTTTTCTGCCGGATGGGGTGTGTAGGGCAGAGGGGGGTTGGGGGTAGGTGTAGGATCACATGTTCCTGCTAGATCCGGTGCTTATTAAGAAGATTACTGAGTTCTTTAGATTCCTTGTCTTTGCTCTGTGATTCTAGATCTTGGCTTTCGTTTCTTCAATACTCGGCATGACAGACTGACGTAATATCTCACAGTCATATTTAGTGATGATGGTCTGTTTTGGGTTAATCGGGATCAAAAATATACATGTGAGGTCATAGCTGTTGTATTTTTGCATCTGTATTGTGACGTTATGTGTATGGGTGTTAATGGTTAAAGGTCTGAGCTGGTAATCCTAAAGGTCATAGGTTTAAACCTGGAAGAGATGATCCCTGAAAAGGAGCGTTAATGAGACCCCCTCTTGGTTAAGATGCTGAACCCCCGGCACAAGCAATTGCAAGTGTGTCAAATGTTCCTTGAAATTCCTGCGTTCTGTGTTTATTCCTGTGATGGCAAAACTTGTTTTCATAAGCCATTACTCTAGTGTCACATGATCCTTCAATAATCATTCTAATATGCTGATTTGGTGAAATATTTTTATTATGAGCAATGTTGAAGACAATTGTGCTGTTTAATATTTTTTCAGGATTCTTTGTGAAATAGAAAGTTCAAAAGTTCAGCATTAACTTGAATTCTTTAAACATACATTTCTTTTAATAATAATAATATTTTAATAATAAAAAATCTTACTGAAAACTTTTCTATTGTAGTTTATAAAACCAATTTATAATGTGTAAATAATAATAAAAAAAAGATTTATAAATGTTATGTGGAAATTTTTACTATTAGGTTGACACTGTATTTCAGATGCATAAACCCAAAGAGAATTATAAGAATATGGCTGTCAATATAATAAAATATTTGTAATTAATCTATCAAGAATGAAACAGCAATAATGTCAAATTTGAAACATTTACCTGATCACAATTTATTCTAATGTCCAGTTCTCACTATTAACAATAATTTCTGCTTCAATAAACTCCTTTACTGCTTATTAATAGTTAGTAAGGTAGTTGTTAAGTTTAGGTATGAGGGGCCTAATATATGGTCATGCAGAATAAGTCTTTGATATGTGCTTTATAATTACTAATTAATAAACAGCCAATATGGTAGTAATATACATGCAAGTTAATAGTTAGAATTGGTCCTGAAAATAAAATGTTACCATTTATCCATTTTTTTCACACTATTTTTCTCTCCTGGTTCAGACAAACCACAACTCGTTTGAAGATATGTAGTTTTGCACATCCTTGGTAGTTATTGTTTGTTTTTAATATCCTTGGTGTTCATGATCAGCCACACCAGCTGTCACTACCTAGGCGCTGTTGTGTGTGTTGTTATAAATAAATATTTTTTTTTCAGCTGTCCGGTGTGTGTTGCAATGTCTTGCTCCTGGGAGACTGTTGCAGAAAAAACAGTCAGATCCTGTCAAGATTCATTGCTGTTTAAAACATATTCCTGAATTAGTCTGAAAGAACATAAGGAATCACGCCATTAATATGAATCAGATTATGAATCAGTCCATTGGCTGCACAAGATCTAATGTGTGTGTGTGTGTGTGTGTGTGTGTGTGTGTGTGTGTGTGTGTATGTGTGTGTGTATGTCTGTGTGTGTGTACATGTGTGTGTACGGTTTTCTTACAGAGATCTGAACAAGAAGGCAAGTAGCGTGAAAAACAGTAAAGCCAAGATTGAGCTGCTCGGCTTCTACGATCCTGAAAAACAGCTTATTATACAAGACCCGTACTATGTAAGTGTACACACATGCACACAGCAGGATCAGCCCCAATCCCTGGTCGTTTATTGCCAAATACTCAATCAACGTAGCAATAGGCCCAAAATAAAATTTATGTGATGTCTTGGGGCTCATGTCACACTCACTATTCCAGCTCAGTCCGACTCCAGCTGTTAACTAGTGTGGGAACTGCTTCGGATCAATCTTGCTTTGGTAGATTATTCAGGGCTTAAAGTTCTCCAGCACCGTGCCGGATCTCCGGCATGCAGCATTTGGCTGTGAAAAAAAATAAATAAAAATCCTACATTTAAAAAAAACTAGTTGATATCACTCTCGAGTCCATGAGTTCACCTACCAATGGTATGAGCACAGCTTTCACTCTCAACCAAACTAACATTACTAGCCAATCAGAAGTTTTTGCTCTTATAAACACGAGACGCGCATAATAGTATGCAGTAGCAGAGCCGCAGCCCTGATGAATAGAGAAGGTCGACACGTTAAAAAAGCTGCAAGGTGCAATGATCGAAGATGTCCATCTAGCACATATTTACCATAGACTGTAAAAAACACGGAAAAACTAGAAAGCAGCGGAGCTTTGTAAACAGCTCAGAGTAATCATGTCATCTCCATAAGAACAATATGATTGCCAGAATATATTTACCGGGATTTTTTAAAAACATATATTCACAAAAAAAAAAATCAGTTTGAATATGGAAAGCAATAACTATGCCATAGTATTCTTTCAAATGTTTAAGTTGCCACAGTCATTGCATGTGTTGCCCGCCAACCCCATGCCCCGGCCCGCCCCACCCCGTCCCCCGAAAAAAGTTCAGGCTCAGGATTTATTTTGCTTTAACCCCTGATTATTTCAATGTTCCCCACAACAATCACTCTCTTTTAACATTTATTCTTGTATGATTCATGATAATTCATATTTTCAATTTTTGGATATTATTTGGATGTTGAAATACTTCTATCCAAGCTTAATGTGACAACTGTAGGTAAGGTTGTTGTTTTTTTCTTTTCGAAAACACTGTGGAGCATCCTGACTACTCTGACATTTACAGTCAGCATTGACCAATGGTGTGAGTTTGTGGGCGGGACCAATTATATGTACACCACCAGTGGTTGTAATTTTTGCATTTTAATGCTAGTAGTGCAGAAATAATACACATTTCACCTTTAGGATTACAGTTTTGTGGTTGGTTATGGGTTGTGATGAACTTTTTGGGAATACTTCAAGCTGCTTAATTGGTTATGGCGTGCTTGGATAAAGACTTAATCATATACTTAGCCAATAAATCATGTCCTCTGTCGGGGTCTCTGCAGAAGAACCGAGAATCTGATGCATTGTGTGGTCGTGGCCCCTGACTGATGTTTGAGAATTAGGATTCCTCAGTGGATATCTGTGTGTGTTTAAGGCGTACTCTGTATGCAGAGTTTCTTCAGCTGTCAACACGCACTGGATATGAATGTCTTGTGGGTGAGGACAGCTTTTAAGGAAAAAAAAGAAAATTCTGTCCTCGTGTCATTCAAAGCCTGTATGACTTTCTTTATTGGAGCACAAAAAGAGGGTTTGGTTTGAACTTGGTTCAAACTTCACAGAGGACCCCAAAAAAATCATGAAAATTGTCAATATGACTCTTCAGATATTATTGACTAATTTGAATATAATATTTGCCAAACCGAGGAACTGTGGTTTTGAATAAAAATATTAGCAAATGTTACAATTAAACTTGCTGACAATTAGGGCTGAATAAAATCGTTTTCCCAATTTTAATTCTAATTCGATAATGAAAAACAATTATAAGTTGTTAAAGGCTAACAAATCGTTCTGAAAAAATTGCCATATGGCCCAGCCCTAGCTTTAGCTCTCCTTCTATTGTTATTGCGTGGAAAATAGTGTCCACATTATTCAGTACATCTCCTTTTGTGTTTCATGGAGGACAGGCATGTTGGTTTGGAACATGAAGGGCGGTAAATGATGCCAAAATTGCACCATATAACAACTAGGTCAAAATCTCTGGATGAATCTGTGTGTGCATTGTAGTCTTTCAGCGTCTGTTAATGTGAAGCCAATGTAAGAGTATTATTTAGTGTTTTAAACAGAGGTGCTTAGTGTCACAAAGTGTCACAAGCACTCAATTATGACAGAAAGGTTGATTTAGCCAACTTGTAAAACCACAAAACTGATGTTTGGAAGGGAGCCGTGTCGATTAGGGACCGGGTGAGTGTGTTGAGAAATAGAAACTGGAAAGAACCTGACGGGCCACCCCAGCTGAGATCATTAGCATTCCTCCTCCAGACACTGTCAGGTCATCCCACTCACACCACCAGCTCTCCAAGACACATCTGTGAAGATCAGAAAATTCGCTTTTATTTGAGAGGATGTCTCAAGGACTGATTAAAGACACATTTTGAAGATGTTCCCTAGGCTGAAGGCTTCCAGCACATGTGGGTCACAGCCACATTGAGATTGTTGAAGATAATCATGGAAGGTGTAAAGTTGCCTTTCTGCCATCGCAGAATAGGAAACCGGACAGTTCGTAAGCCAAATGCTCTTGTGGCGATGATCACTCTTCAGATAGCTGAGTTTTCTGTTTAGTCCCTCAAGATTCAAGTGTGAGAGGAAGTGTGGTCCTTTGAGTGCAGTTTCTTTTGATGGAGGTGGTACATTGTGTGTCCAAAGATGTGATCCATGGTAATTTAGCACAGCAACTTCTCAAACTGAGCTTATAGAAGAACCTGATGGTCAAATTTTATTGTTAACAAAAATGAAACCATTAAACATCATTTTTGGTAACTGAAATAAAGCTGAAATAAAATAAAAATATAAATATTAGATGACAAATGTAAACTTAAAAACCCCAAAATTAGAAATATTGTCTTGGCAAATAACTGAAATAAGTTAAAATAAAATAAAAGCCGATTCAGAATAGGAATAAATACTATAATAGTATACAAATAGCATTAAAATAACACTGGTGTGAAACCTTTATTATATTTTTAATGTGATCTGTATTCATATTATTATTCCATATTGCAGTCTAGAAATGTTAATTTCCTCTGTTTTTGCTTTTAGATTTAGATTTACCTATTATGTCATCTAACACTCACTTAAAGTGAATTTTTAAAAACACCAGTAATATAGTAGAACTCTTAAATGTATTCTTTAGCAAATCAAAAATGATATCCATTTTTCATATGCTACACTAAAAATATATTTTGAAGTTCTAAATAAAACAAAGATAATTGTTACAAGAAAAAATCTTTCTATTTCAAAATTTTATGTTTATAGGGGTCATATGTCATCCCTTGCACATTTCTGCCTCCGGAGGCCGTTAAGGTCATTGGCCATATACAAACATATGTTACTTGCATACCTCTCTTTATAATGCACCTTCTGTTTATATTTCCTTGCAACCTAAGTTGTATGTACAGTCATTTGCACTGAGCTAGTCTCTCCCCATCTACCTCATAACTTGCACTATATGTCATAAAAACTGAATGTATATACACATTTTTATATCTATTTATATACTTTGTTATTTGCATTTCTGGTTAGATGCTAACTGCATTTCATTGGCTCTGTACTTGTACTCTGCACAGTGACAAAGTTGAATCTATCTATCTATCATCTATCATGTCAATGCTAAAAATAACATTATTTTGTGTATTTGGTGTTATGCAATGTTTACGCTGTTCGAAAAACATTATTTTCCACATACCGTATATTATTGTTGCTCCCCTCTGCCCTGCCTGCCTTAAACGCATTGATTTTTACAAAGCTCATTATTCTGAAAAGCGCTGTGTGTTCTGATTGGTCAGCGTTGTGATTGGTCGAATAGCTCAAGCGTGTGATGATAAATGTTACGCCCCTTACCATATATGGAAACACACAGCATCTCCACGACATGGCGGGGGCAATAACAATAATGCAAGGAGAATAAAAGTTCTTTCTTTGCATAAACATTTGGGCGGTGTTATGCAAATCTTCCAACATAGTTATGTAGATTTGTGGGGGCGTCTTTGAATGAGGCGTTTTAGGAAGAGGTGGATGAGTCTTAACTTTTATAAAGAATATCTCTTTGGGTTTGAGACTTTAGTCTTTGCAACTTTACGGATCTTATCTTTGCACGAACAGCTTGTAACACTCCAAAGACAAAGGAAAACTTGAAATTGCATTATATGGGCCCTTTAAGTCTTTTATGCAGTTTCCCTTCAATTACATGTGAAATTTACAAGCAATTTCTGAGTGAAAACTGTTTAAAAGTAAATGCCTGGCTGAATTTCTTTCACTGGACATTGATTATGATTCTAAATTCTATTTAAAACATTTAGTTTTTAGTATTGCTGTTTTATTTAGACAGAATAATATATATCGCTACTGTTTGCCAATGTTAATCTGATAGCCGTAGTTCATTGGTTAGTGATAAGTGGTACGATCGTGGTACGTCACAAATTAAGGAAAACATTTATTGTTTTGGTTCAATAATCCTAATGTGCATAAGCTTTTTAAATTAGTTGATTTAATTGTAAATTAGGTTGTAAATCTGCTCTTAATCAATTATCAAATAATTTCAGCTCTACTGTCTTTTGGTCATTCTTAAGTTCACATGTATCTCTTGCTGCTATGCTTGGCTGCATAATTTCTGTTTATAGTTACATTTGAATGGCTCCTGTTTTTTTTCACTTGCAGGGGAGTGATAAAGACTTTGAGACGGTGTATGAACAGTGTGTGAGGTGCTGCAAAGCCTTCCTGGAGCAGCACTCCTAACACACACACACACCGCGACCATCTCCTGAAACCTGTGACACCTCATCATGAGATGCTTGAACGTAAATATCCATTTGAAATAAGTGTCTTCATAAGCAAAACGCACACAAACCAAACAATAGCAGCGTATAGAGAAGCACTATGTCTTTAATTGTAAAATACGTTGTAATGAAATGTCATTGGATGCTTGTTTGAGAAGCTGTAAACTGCTTTTGTTGACCATTCTCTCTGAAGAGAGTAAATTCACCAAAATAAACCGGCTGAAAATGCTGAAATCACTTTTGCGTCTCCTAATTTTTTAGCAAAATTTGAGTGCATATTTATGGATTTTCCCCTCATTTCTTTGAATATAACTGTGGTTGTGCCAGTTGTTTTGATGACTTTTCCTTTCACCTCCAGTCCTTTCCTCTCCCGTTCATTCTCTTCATCTTTTCGGGAACCCTCTGGAGAATTTTCCTCATCGCTAAGATATTTATCAACAGAAGTTGACTGTTATCTTTGGTGTGGTTACAGACAAAAAATTCAACATCTCTGAAGCATCCAAAGCATCCACCATGAGTGATAAGAGATCTTGAACTCCCTTAAAAATATATTTTCTGATGTCAAGATAAGCTGTTAAACTAGATAGAGACTATGTTTTATGCTACAGAAGATTAACCTTTAATTTTTTGGTCTATTTTTATAACTTTTAAAGACCACAGTGTTTAAACAATCATAATTTAAATATATTTTCTTTTAAATATACACACATCCCATCGTACGTCAGATGCCTATATGTTTGTTATACAGATTTGTTTTGAAGTCTCATTTGTACAACATTTACATATTAAAATATACTGAATATATTCCACAGTCATACACTCACAGTCTCACACAAAATCGAAAAGCTTTTCACGGATTTACTGCAAAAATCTACCTGTTTGCTGGCAAACAGAAGCGAAAGGAAACGTTCATGCAGTTAACTGGTTTTCAGTTCTAGCAGAGAAAAGCAAATCTCTCTCTTGTCGCAGTGAACTAACACAATTTGTCATCACGGCTCTGAATTGTAGCCCCATCCGAGGCATGTCGCACAAAACATCAGCACTGACTGTGACGAGTCTCAATATCTGATGAGAAAAAAACGCAAAACCATGGCAATCCCTTTTTTCGTGATGAAACGATGGAAAATGGTTTTGTTATTTGGCAGATAGGTTCAGAACCCAATGCGCCAGATGCGTTTTCTGTTTTCTTTCTCTGTCATCCTGTGTTTTAACATTGGCTCCATGCTCTGTCCAGCAGACCGTCCTTGTGCAAGTGCATCCATTATATTGTGTCCGTTTACTGCTCTATCAATTCTTTCCCACATCTATTCCCCGGAGAGGCAGAGCAGTGTTCTGGATGCGATGTGCTGATTATGTGGAATGTTGCGTGTTGGTTTAAATTCTCTTCTCTTGTCCAAAGGCACATTGACTGCTGTTTTTTTTTTTCTGGGTCACTCTGGTTTGGCTTCAACCTGCTTGATAAAGGAAGTGAAGTTTAGTGCTGTTTCAGAATTGGCTGTGTTTGTATACATGTGTGCACTTGGATGCATCTGAAATGTTTCCTTCTGTGAAAAATTGGGAAACAGGGCTTGTTACATGTTCTCCCTCTGAAGTGGTCTTAGAAAAAAAAAAGCGCTGAAATGTAAAAGATTTCCTTAACGTTAAATCACATCTGTAATAGCTAGGATAAATGATCTAATCCTGGAATGTGTTCTGTCATAAAACGTTTAAGTGCATGTGTCCTCTCTGAATCTGCAGAACAAAGCAGTTATGTTTTGCTTTCGTAATTTACACATTTAATAGCTTTCTGTGCTTTGAATCTGCCATATCCAGAGTTCCCACAATTTCTGGCAAATTAATGGATAAGTAAATAAATATACACAAATATAAATCTACATCAAGAATTTATATACAAACACACACACATAGGGCTGTCAAGGTTAACGCATGCGATTAATCTAAAAATTTTAACCCGTTAATATTTTTTTAATGCAAATTAATCGTTTGAGAAGGTTTGAACTTCTTGCCGTCATTGCAGCGCGGAAGATAATCTATCATTGCCTGCATCCCAATGTGCACACTATCCATCCTAAATTCTATGTGGTATTAGTAATTTTCAATACGATTTAGGGCAGATAGGGTGGATAGTATGCACATTGGGACGCAGGGAGTGTGTGATTATGAGGCGCAGGGCTCGACAAAAGTGAAGCGAACTCCGAGAGAAAGAGCGAGTGTGTCCGAGAGAGAGAGAGAGAGAGAGAGAGCGACAGTGCGCGAGAGATATACTCGTATGTGATAAGGGTACAGCAAACCAGTGTTGCCAGGGTTGCGGTTTTCCTGCACAATTGGGCTGTTTTGAAAATACAGTCACTGGAAAAATTACAGAGCTGTGGGTTGCGGTTTTTTGGGCTACTTTTATAATGTACTGTGGCCGCCCAAAGTGTACACGTGTGATCACAAAAGGAAGCTATTACAAACACTCGATGGTGGTTTAAAGTGAGCTCTGAGTAAAAGTAAAAGTGTACTATTAATTTTCTTTTAATTTACTATTTAATTGCCTTATGTAGCATGATGCTAATGTTAGCTCTAATGCACCTGCAGAACAGGTCCAATTCTTCATGATGCATTTTATCATGATACTTCATGTAAGGTCGCAAGAAAATGTTTTGTTGTATTTATTTAGAAATACTTTTGATAATAGTTGGGTAAACGTATACTGGGATTGAAGTGATGTGGCTTGGTAAACGTTTTATTGCCAGTATAAAGGCTGATAATGGCTGAATAAAAACAAAAGAATAATAAGGATTATGTCTCGTACCTGGCGGAGATGTGAAGTTCTGTTTCCTTAAACCAGTTTGTCATGCATTTCTTTATTTCAACACATTTACAGGTAAATCCTAGTATTTTAAATTTGTGATTAATCATGATTAATCGTGATTAATGCGATTTAAATATTTTAATCGATTGACAGCACTAATATACATACACACATTTACACAATATGTGCTCTTTAAATGCCATAGTTAATATAATATTAATATATTTTATTTATATAAATCAATGCATTTAAAATCTGCCATAAATTATATATATATATATATATATATATATATATATATATATATATATATATATATCATCCATCTATATATAACATCTATAACATTTTGCAGATTCTGTAATATGTAAAAATGTGTAAGTAAAGAAAAATGTAAACTTTTGTCCACAACTGTATAAAGTAAAAATAAATATATTATGTTTTTATGATTTAGAAATTTAGACTTTTCCATGAATTTTTCAATTCTTTTAATTTTAATGACTTTTCCAGGGCCATGAGAATCCTGCATTCTCCCTCTGTTCTCCAATTTATTGTTGAATTACCTTCATTCAAAGAGAAACAAAATATTAAAAAGTGGCTTACCTGGTAACGTTAACCCTCTTGACATCTCGGACTCCCTGCCAGCCGCGTCAGAAGTCGCGCGCATCTTTTGTAGTCTGAGGACAGGAGTAAAGCTGGATGAGTTGGATAATCAGCTGGATGAGTCCTGAATTTGTAGCCTATAGTGTTTCTGTGTTAAAACTCCATGTGCAGGGGTAAATCAGGGGCACCTAGCCGACATGAGACTGTCATGAATATAAAGACAGTTTGTAGAGGGTCGGGGTGCATGTGGGCAGATGTGACCTGTTTGTGGGGTCTGAAGAGATGGGAATGCTTGACTGTACTCACATGCAGGGATGGTGCAGTCTCTGGTGTTATGATAAAGCCTGTAGACGTGCTTCCTGCATTTTGGACTGAAATAAAGAGGACCTGGTGAAAGAAAAACAGCCAGGTTAAAACTCTCAAACACCATTTTTGTTTCGAGGTCACAGAAAACTCAAAAGTCTCTGACCTGTTAAGATTCTGATAACCTTCTCTTTCTTTCTGACGTCTCTGGGAAAGATTTCTGTGAAAAGAAGGAAACATTCAAAAGTCA
This sequence comes from Barbus barbus, assembly GCF_936440315.1. Taxonomy (NCBI): domain Eukaryota; kingdom Metazoa; phylum Chordata; class Actinopteri; order Cypriniformes; family Cyprinidae; genus Barbus; species Barbus barbus. The sequence continues at coordinate 20,754,547 of NC_136718.1, forward strand.
AATCCTGGATATCCTCTGATCCTTCAAGAGGGATGATTCCGAAGCTCAGACAAATCCCCAGCAATGATCGTGCTCTGACTTAGCAGTTTAGACCCCAAAACAAGCTTTCTGTACACATTATGATCACTTATTCTTAGTATTCAATATTATAACTATTCATTGAACACACAGCACTTTTTTTGAGTACTTCTGTTCCTGCTTCTCTCTTATATCATAAAATCTTATGTAGGCCAGAGACTATAGCTGGGAATAGCTGCCCACCGATACCACATGTCTGACTCGGCACACAACAGGTGCAATGCAAAACTATTTCACCTATTGCTTGGTGAGTTAAGACTTTGGCTGGTGCCCTAGTGGGTAAGTCACATCCCTCTTAAATAAAGGTCAGGGGAAAAGAAGGCACACTCTCATTGCATCAAATGAGCTTTTTTCTAAACTAACTTAACTTTTAATAATCCAAGGTAATGTATGAAATCAGTTTCTCGGTATGAAAATGGACATGTTCCACTAACGTTTCACAACCAGAAAGTGACATTTTGGCTTAACTTTTTTTACTGAACATTTTCATCGCATTAACATTTGTACATTTACATCTGTGCATCAAACGCCATGCTTACTTAAAATTGTTTCCCCGGTTTCCGATTTGAGATGATGAGTGTCCTTAAGCGCGCTCTCTTTCTCTTGCGCGCTTGCGTCGTCAGCGCTGTTTTCCACCAGTCTCATGATGTCTATTATCCGTCTGAACGTTTTCTCGACCTTGTTCACGCTGGCGTCGCTTTGTGCAGTAGTACAGATTAAGATGACGAGCCCCATTACTAGAACTGGAGCCCGCAACGCGCGCATCGCTCCCGCAACCAGAGTGCGCGCAAGTCCCGCGCTGCCCAAGTCCTGGATCACGCAGTCTGCTGAAGAAGTGACAGGGTTTATAAGATGCAAAAGTCCACTTTATGTTAAAAATAAACTTTGGAGGCTTTTGCGATTTCTTAAATAAATAAAAAAGAAGTGCAATTAACGCTTTCTCTACCAGTCAGCATGGACACACCTACACCTAAGTCATCAAAACTCAAACTATCTCTCCACACATTTTCTTCATTAGGAGATGTGGTGCTTTTAAACACCACTGAATGATTTCACATGTACGCCGAGCATTTGGCTGATTTTCCTTCACTAACGTGGTCCAACTCATTCATTTAAAAATAAATCAATCAGAACGTTAGCTTTATTGATATCATATCAATGATATGTAGGCACTTTTTATATTAGTCCACAAGTCTATTTCTCCTCGACAGCAATAAGAGCACATGAAAATTCAGATAGAGAAAGAAACCCCAAGCTCACACCACGTGTCTCTCAGTTACAGATTTCAACACGAACTGTGTACAATTAAAGGTCTCAATATGAACTCAATAATTTCTTAAATTCTTCCGAGACCAAATAATCTGAGATGCACGTGGATTATACAGTCTATATTCTTACTATGTTTACATGTTTGTCTTTTTGAGAGTTAATAAACAATACATTCGATTTAAATTACCTCACCTTTAAACTATGAAAGAGACACATACGTTCAATTAACTTCAGTTGTGTATGTCCAAACTTTGACTCGTAGTGTGGATCAGTTAACTGGTTAAACAACAACACTAAACTACCAAGCAACATTGATTAGGCTGCTAATTTACAATCCACTTTGTATATGAAGAAAAATAGAAAAGCTTAGCAAATTAGGATAAAAATGCTCAAAAAAGAATCACCATAAGTCATAAATGCCTCTAGTAAACCTACCTGAGGACTCTCGTGTTGCTGCGTTTCTTTCCCTGAATCGACTGAGCGCGTCTCGAGCGGCCGGTGTCTATATAACCCCACGCGAGGATCGCAAAAGGAGAGAGAGAGCGCGCTATCCTTTAAAGCGACTCGTCCTTTAATACGCTCAAGCGTGGGAAGTTTGCGTGGTCAGACTCCCTTCTGATGTCTCCGAGACTTGAGGAAACTCCAGTGAAAGCACGCGTCGCTCGTCTTGAACGTCTCCAAACATTCGCCGTCGATTCTCGCCAATTTATTGAGGCTCTCAGAGGAAGGAGTCGTCCCTCGAGGGTTTACATCGCCGTGTCTTTAATTAGAAACTCGTTACACATACGCCGCACATCTTCATATTCCCGTTTCTCACATGCAGCATCCCATGGACTTTTTTTCTTGCCCACTATCTCATTAGAGCACTTAGCTTGCAGGAAGAGATGCAGCTATACCAGGAACCGTCCCACCATTCTACAGACTGGAACTCCTATGGTGCCTGAAAGTCAGGTTTTTCCCCTCACACACCACCATAGATCATTCCATCCCCTTGTGTCTCCAGAGGATTGATTCGGGTTACAGATCGATGCCTGGAAGTGGCAGCAGCTGATGTAATTATTCTGCGTAATGGTAATGATAGCACAAGAGAAACAGTCAGCCCAACAGACAGGAGAAAAGTGAGTTCGGATTAGTTTGTGTTTGCTTTCGTTCATACCACTCCCTCAAAGCAAAAGAGAACATGGAGCAATATGGCTCCTATCCCGGTCACGAATGGTGATCTGCATGGGCGGACTCATAGGCAAAGGAAGGCAGCCGTCTAGGGCCCCTTAAAGTCAATTAGACCGACACCTAACACCGTAAGTGTTCACTGTCTAACACAAAATTAAACCTGGACATTGAGGAGGAGAACATGTTTAAGGAAAACGAGGAGGGCCCTGTTTGCCTCTGAATCAGTGTGCTTTTTATAACATCATAACATTGTCCAGTTAAAAACTTTGTCTTCTACTGTTTGGGAATGTTTACATGGAAACACCTTAATGTGTGTGGTTATCTTATCAGTGAAGTGCTCATGAAGGCAGGTACACCTGATAAAGTGATTACACTACAGATCTGATAAAAACCCTTTTCTGTGCAGTGAAACCTAAAGAATATTGGTCAGCTTAGTGGTTGAAGATCTAGACTGGTATCTTAAAGGTTGTTTAGGTTCATTCCATTCAAAAAGACATTTAAAGCGATAGTTCACTCATAAATGAAAGCTCATTTTTCCTCATTTACCTACTGTCCCGACTTACTCACCCCCATGTCGTTTTAAACCTGTGTGACCCTATATATCAGGGGTCACCAGACTTGATCCTGGAGGGCCAGTGTCCTGCAGAGTTTAGCTCCAACTTGCCTGAACACCCCTGCCAGGAAGTTTCGAGTATACCTGTGTTCAAGTCCTCCTGGGACGTTCGTACTTATAAATTGACAAGTCGTAATTACGACAAGATGGCGATATATAACTGTTCTACATAAAATTCTATAATTTTTTTGAACTCTACATCTACAAAATGATGAATGAAGAATGTGCATCATTGTGTTTTTGCTTATTACTGTTTTTATTCAATTTATGAAGATGTAAACATTTACATTTAGTCATTTGGCAGACGCTTTTATCCAAAGCGACTTACAATTGGGGAATACAAAAAGTGATTCATCTTGAAGAGGCAATCAGACAGAGGAAGTGCTCGTAACACCAAGTCTCAGTCATTGTTTAAATAAGTACAAGCTAGTAAGTGGAGAGAAAGATAGAGAAAAAGTTTTTTTTTTTTTGAGTTTAGGATGAAGTCAAGTACTGCTGAAAGAGATGAGTTTTCAGTTGTTGCTTGAAGATTGCCAGGGATCCGGCGTTCCGGATAGGGGTGGGAAGATTATTCCACCAGCCAGGAATGGTGAACGAGAATATTCTGGAGAGTGATTTTGAGCCTCTCTGTGATGGTACCACAAGGCGTCGCTCACTAGCAGATCTCAAACTAAACGAAGTCTATATTGTATGGTAAATTATACAATAATGTAATATTTTGTATATGTAACAGTTTTATTGTACATTACAAACAAATAATTTATTCATTTGAACAAATTTACCATCAGCCCAGACGCTGCATATCTATAGTATTTGGCTGCGTCCATTGCATCTGACACACCCCCAACTCGGAAACTCTGGGCTTAAAGAAAATTTAGAGTTTGCCCACTCATAATAACAACTTTGTGGTAGCGTTCATGTGCGTTCAACTCGTAAAATGTATCCAACATGACTTGAACACACTATAAGACCTTGATTAACTGGTTCAGGTGTGTTTAATTAGGGTTGGAGCTAAACTCTGCAAGACACTGACCCTCCAGGACTGATTCTGGTGACCCCTGCTATATATAATGTAAAACAAAAAAAGAGAGAATTAACAGAATGTTGACGCTGCTTTCTAGAAACCAGAGGATGTCAAGCTCTTAAAATCAGCATAAAAGCAGTTTGTAACATTTTGTGTGAGGTTTTCATGCGCCGAGTTAAAATATGCACATTCGCAAATGATATTTGTGAATTACAGCAGAAATAACAAGGTATAATGTTGCATTAAGCACATAACTGTGCATTGTTAACAACATAACTAAGAAGAAGCATGCGATTTAACATCGCAAAATGTGATGGGTCATGCAGCGAAAGTCATCTGGAAACAATTTTGTGTTGTTCACTAAAAAGTATGAAAATTAAAATGAATGAAAAATGTTAACTTGAAAAAAAACTATTTTAGCAATGTTACTATAAAATTACACATCTTTCCTTTAAATATATGTTAAGATAAATACTTGTTATAAGATATATAAATACTTTATAAATGTATAATTCATTTTTTAAATAATTTAATAATTATTATTTAGAATTAATTGTAAGTGTAGTGTTTTTACATTCTTTTTCGATTCATTTTTTATTTTTGGGTGAACTATTCCTTAAAGCTACTGTAAGGGGTGCTGTTTTATATAGAAACTTTATAAAACAGCTTCAAATAAATGACAAATTAGTAACTCAGGAACAGGAATTGATGGAAATTATGCCTCTTTTAGTCTCAACTCTTCTTGACCTACACACACACACACAAAAACCGTGAGAGGACTGTAAATATCTGTAAATGTATAATTCAAACATGCCACTCAAAGGATTCCCCCATAAATGATTGAAGTGATTTGAAGGGCAAGCACCAGGCCTCATTAGAATAGATTTAACTGTAAGCAAACAAAGCAGGTAAGAGAAAAATTAGTTAATCTTAAAGGGCAAGTTCGCCAATTTTTAACCAGATTTGTATTGTTACAATGTTGGTAGGAAAAATGAACAGTGTGTATAGTTTTTTCCATGTGACTTGCACCAAGAACCCCTTTATTTTTCAGCAAAAGTATGCCAAATGATATAAAATGTCTCATACGGGGAACTTTTGACAGCTCCAGAGCTTTTATAAAAACAACAGATCAAGGATCTGCTAGTAAGATCGATCCCAGTGCATTATGGGTGTTGGTGTTGAAGTTTTCTTACCTTTTTAGCCATCTCTGTTTTCTCTAGTTGTGTAGCACAAATTAACAAAATGCTTCTGCTACTTTTATTAAATTCCCATCTTGCCAGTGGTGGATTACCCCTTTAATTGAAATGATGGTGTTCTTATGTGACATACTTTGCATAAGTTTGTTTGCACTGCAGTGTACCAAACATTCAATTTTTCTTAATCTGAAATGTCACAATTTAAATGTCCAAACCTTATTAAAGCATTTGGAATAATAAGGCTTTGTCGATGAAAAGTGGTCAATCTCATAACAGAGATTTTCAGCATGGGAGTTTTCTCTTCATTGCATCCTCATTCACCTTTTGCGTCTGTTGGAGTCTTTCTCAGACTGCCCATCTGGTTTGTCTATTCATCTTCCTTTGTCCTTTCGGCTCTGAAATAGACAAGAGCTTCTTCTGCTAGCATTTGGATGCTGAAGTTGTTTTTTTTTGTAATGTGACCACCTGGGGAATCTTTAAGTCCAATAAATTTATTTTATTGTGTTCTTTTATTCCATGTTGGCTGAACTTCTTGGCGAAGTCCATAGAGATGTACTTTTCTGAGATATGCATGGCTCTGCTGGTAAAGCCAACATAAAGTTTATTTTCTAAATGGCTGCCATATTAACATCTGATGTTTTGAAGTAACAAATACACGACAAGCTATCCATCCCTTTCCTTTTCTTCAAGGAAGACAATTTCATGTAGACAATGGCCAAAGTTGACCTGGCAGGTTTTTTTATTTATTTTTGGCTTTGTTCATTTAGGACTACACCTCTTGGAAGCTCTTTTGAAAAAGCATTTACAAGACAAATTAGGCTATATTTAGGTTAAATGGATGTTGGTGAGGATGTGTGGGTTTTTGTTTGCTAATTTGTTTATCTCCTCAGTGAGAGCCTTTTTGTAACCAAGGTAAAGTACACTGGCATCAAAACAATACTTGTCCCTAGAACAAGATGGATTATTCCATTCCATTGATTCTATAATTACCTGGAAACAGTCTAAAATAGAATCAAATTTGGAAACCCATTTCCACCATGTAATAAAAATAAAAAAGGTAATTGCAACTTTTTATCTCACAACTGGGACTTTTGTTCTTGTAGTTCTGAAAAAAAAGTCAGAATTGTGAGAACAATTTTCAGAAATATGAGATTATATCTCATAATTCTGACTTTATTTCAAAAGTCCAAATAAATAAAGTATATATGTAAAGTCATAATTGACTCAAACTGTGACATATTAACTCGCAATTCTAAGAAAAAGTCAGAATTGCGATATATAATACCAGAATTGCAAGATATCCATTGTGAGATACAAACAAAGAATTCTTTAAAAAAACTGAATTGCAAGATATAAACTCACATTTATGGGAAAAAGTCATAACTATGAGATAAAAAGTTGAAAATACCTTTTTTATGTTTTATTTCATGGCAGAAATGAGCTTCCATAGTAAAACTGTATTGAAGATGTATTTCAAAACACAAACTTGAATACAACCGCATGCGCTTTTTTAAAACAGTTGTGCCCTTGAAGACTTATTTACAGATGGATTTAAGCTCCGTGCAAAGTGCCTATAGGTGTGGCTCCCCGGGAACTCAGGTGTAGTAGATACATAGGTGTTTAAAGTACTTGTGAAAGGCATGCGTGATCCTGCTGATTATTTACATGCATTTTGAAATTGTCATATGGCATAGAATCACAGTTATGAGTGATTACGTGTCAAAGGAGTCTTTTGTAAGACTGAGTTATAATCCAGCAGATAGACAGATTGAAGGATTGTTGAATGATGTCACACTGCCAGTTCGGCCTTTATCTGTGAATTGTTTTCATGCAGATGTGTGGTGCCGAGTGACAAAATGAAAGACTAGCTGTTTGCAGTTGCAACAGGTTTTTTTTTTGTAACATAGTTCAAACAACACTGCCAAATGTTTTGTATAAGAGTTTGCATGAGTGTGTGTGTGTGTGTGTGTGTGTATGCACGGTTTCCAGTGGAACTGAGCGTCAGGGGAGGACGAAACACATTCCCCATCAAAAAGAAAATAGTTATGATATGAAATGATGGAGCCGAGTGTAGAAGTCTTGTTTGCATTCACTCGCTGAGCTGTTGTTGTAAGGCTGGGAAACAGCAGCCACGCCGTGCATGGGAAGCTTCTGGACGTGTCAGTGATGTTTCTCTCTTTTTCTGAAAAGTCTGTAAAGGGTAAGTTAGGACAACAGCTACAAGCCAAAATCAGCAAGTAAGAGGAACGAGTATCAGATAGCCACCTGTGGAGGAGAGGTGTTGAAGATGAGATCTCAGGCATATCAGTCTCCTTCTCACTGTCTGTCCATCTCTCACATATACATCTGACATCAGGAACAGGGCCTGATAGTATTAAAAACATGAATGAATAATTGTTGCGTTTTGTATATATATATATATATATATATATATATATATATATATATATATATATATATATATATATACATGTACGTGTGTGTGTGTGTGTGTGTGATATGTAATGTAATAATTGTAGAAAATGTGTGTATTATATATTCCGTAATATCATTATTGAATATACATAATATTTCTTTTAACTTTAATATTAAATAATAATATAATTCCGTAATTAATGTAATAATTTAATAATTTAAATATCATTTAGATGGTTTTCATGTCCAAAAATATAAAAAAGAAGAATAAAAGTTAAGAATATTACAGTTGTGCACATTAACATTAACATACATAAAAAATAGACTATAATGCTACATAAACAATATATATATATATATATATGTATATGGCTATAATGTGTTTATTTTAGGTGTGAATCTGTGGAATGCATTTAAATGTTATGATCCCAGTCTGTGTTCCCCTGTCTTGGTCTTGAGTCAGACTTTAATTTTGAAGTGTATTTTGTTCCCCATTGTTTCTGGGTTGCTTCCTGTGTACTATTCCTATTTCCCTGTTTCTCTGTCTGCCATAGTTCCCCTTGTTTGTTACCAGTGTTGGGAAAAGTTGCTTTTAAAAGTAATGCATTACAGTATTCCATTAAAAAAGCAACTAATTGCGTTACTTAGTTACAAAAGTAATACATTAAGTTTTTGTTACCTGGGCCAATAATAGATTAAAATGATATATAAATTATATCATATAAATTGTGTGTTTATTTTTAGAATATATTATTAAAATATAAATAGAGTATTTTAATATAAATAAAATATTTACAATAATTTATTAATAAAATTCTATATTATATATATGTGTGTGTGTGATTTTATAATTAATATTAGCACTATATTATAATCATCATATTTGTTTTTGCACTCTTATCATAATTTCAGTAGATAGTAAAAAATAAGTGTAATTTTAACTGTAAAATTTTATAAAAACACTACGGGAAAAACTGTTAATTGGTTAACAGTAAGTTCCTGTACTATATAACTGTAAAAGATCTAACCAGACATATCATGTAATTTTACTGTAAAATGCTGTTAATTGCACCGTTTTTAGAAGTAAAAAGAACAAATCAATGTATAATTTACAGTCAAAAACTGTAAACTGATATTCCCAGAATTCCCTGCGTGACACACATTTGGAAGTATTTTGTTTTGAATAATCATGTTTTTTTAATAGTTTTTGTTATCAGTTATGTACATTTGGGCTTTGTTACATCTTCTGTTGTTTAGTGAATGTTTATTGCATTATTTAAGTGTCATTAATGTGTTACCATGATGGTGTTGTGTGTTTGCATGAATGACTCTGTGCACCTTCTATATATTAGTATATACTCTTGCTTGTGGTGAGAGCTATTTTTCATGTGGCTTTCTCTGTTATAGGACACAGACTGAGTGACGTAATGTGAACGGGTTTTAGTGACAGACTTCAGGTGGTGGAATGAATCAGGTAAGTGATGATACAAGGATTCTTCGGTGTTCAGAAGGGATGGTAACTTGAATATCTTTTTCCAAACAGGAGTAACTGCACACCTCTCCAACACAGTGGATCAGGACGAGACTCGGGAGCTGACAGACTTGGGATGGAACACAGCAGGTAAGTAAACAAGACGGTAAGTATCAAGCATAGAGATATGATCGCTACAGTAGTCCTCTTTGTAGGAACGAGACCGGACACTGGAGTGTTGTGAGGTGTGAGTATTTGAGGAGTGCGGGATGATTGCCATTGATGACTTGCAGGTGCCGGTGCAGGTGATTAGAATTCAGGTGAGGGAGTGCGCTGTGATTGACTGGTGATTGAGCCTGGCCGATCTGTGACATTCTCTTGTACCACCTGCATTATTATGGTGGTTGTCAATATGTTAAAGGTACAAAACAGATTTTAATGGCAGTGTGCATTGTTGAATTTACTGGTTTACATTCAAATTTTTTCTGTATTTTTTACAAAATTATTCTGGCAACCACAGCTGGCAAAATTATTTTGTTAAAAACTACAGAATTTTTTTTACAGTGTGGTTTTCTAAAGAGAACTAGAGATTAAAAAGTAATTTGAGGAATATGCTTAAAAAGAATTTTACTTATTGTAAACAATGCATCATTGCACATTATTCCTCATTTTTTAGAAAAAGCCAAAATAGAATGTATTTGACTTTATCAATGTCATGCTAAATGGCTGTTAATGACTTGAATCCTATATGAAATACAAGTCCTTTGAAGTCAAACCTTGCTAGCGTGCGTGTGGGCATGCATGTGCTTATTTGTATAATTCTCATTGTGTGCGGTATTTGTGATTGCACGTCTGGTATGTCTGCGAGTGAGTGAGCCCACATGTGCATCTCGGTAATGACCTAAACTGTTTGATCTGATGTATCTGTGATCCTTGCTGTTGGACTCATTACTACCAGTAGTGATGAGATTATCTGAGTCGTCGCGGCATAATTCGTGTGTGCGATTCATCTTCCACACCCACTGTCACGGCTCTGTTTCTCTTCCTGAGCAAATGTCCTCTGATACAACTAATGATAATGTCCTATGACCACCATTTAGGCTAACAGGAGAGGAGGGGCCGACATCCGAGTGGTTGTTGGTGTGTCGGTGGTTGGAGTTATTAGTGTGTTGGTGGTCCTCATAAGTGTGCGTGAGTTTGCCGGGTGAGGAAATGGAGGCAGAAACAGAAAGAGAGCTCTGTGATCCGTTTCTGATGAGGCACATCTGGTTGAGGTGAGAACATCTCTTGTGTCACAATCTACGGTTTGATTACAGCCAATTTGATGGCTAAATAAAAGCCCCTGCAGTTGCTCCAGTTTTTTGCTATTTGCATAATAACAAAGAATTAACAGAACAACAACATGGCAGAAGTGCTCGTTTCTCCACAGCCACAAGCCACAGTCCTGATGGAGGGTTAAACATTTACTGTAACACCAATCAAATACACATTCACTCACCAGTTGAGGTCTTTATCGTTGTATAATCCATCATTCTGGCTAATTCTGTACGATTAAAACTGTCTGTCTCTATTAAAGCTGACAATCACCCTTTCTGTCAGACCTCCAATGCTTGTTTAGGCAAATATTAAACTTTAGAGCGTAACTAATCTCACAATTGCTTTGAGAATGAATGATACCTTAAATCCTGTGGATTTGTGAAGGTCGGATGTGCTGTTACTTTCGTAATTGATCTGGAGGGCGATAAAGTGGATGGAAATCTCACACTTACACTACCTTAGGGGTTAGTATGAATTTCATTTAAAGGGGTCATCGGATGCCCATTTTCCACAAGTTGATATGATTCTTTAGGGTCTTAATGAAAAGTCTATGGTTAAATTTTCTCAATGTGTAAAACAACACCCTTTTTACCCTGTCAAAAACAGCTTTTTTACAGCAAGCCGTTTCAGTGCATTTCCCTTTAAATGCTAATGAGCTCTGCTATCTCTGCCCCTCTCCCTCCGTGGGGTGACGTGCAGTTCTCTGAGAGACTGTAAACTTTAGCCGCATTCATCGTGAAACTTGCTAACTAGCGTATTATTAGGAAAGGCGATTTGCAAAATTCTTAAAAAAAAAAAAAACTTATACTCACTTCTTCTGTAGGTGAAGCTGAATCATGAATGATTCGCGCGAACATAGACGCATTTAGGTAGATCAGGGGAGCATTCCCTTCAAAAACAAACAGCGGCTCAGATGTCGGGAGTAAATGAGGACTGGTATGTTCATTATTACATCCAACAAAAAAACACCTCAATTGCTTAGGAGACATTCTTGTCTACAACCGCTCCGGCGTCGAAAAACAATGGCGGACTGATGACAGCCCACTCAAGGCAGGTCTAAGGTAAGACCTTGTGAATTAACAATCGTGGGAGGGTCCTGGGTCCGTGTGACGTCACACAGCCAAGAATCTGAGAACGGCTTGATTTGAAAAAGGGGATATTATTTATCTGGATTTTTAAAAAGAAAAAAACACTGGGTGGATTTTAATCATTATAGGGTGGTTGTGTACACAAGTGAATTTTACATCTGATGACCCCTTTAACAAAGCTGCATTTATTTAATTATAATTACAGTAAAAACAGCAATATTGTGAAAAAGTATTGTAGTTTAAAATAAATAATTTTTATTTTTATATTTTTTTAAATGTAATTTATTCCAGTGATGCAAAGCTGAATTTCCAGTCTTTAGTGTCACACGATCCTTCAGAAATCAATCTAATATAATGATTTGGTGCTCAATAAACATTTCTTTTAATTATTAATGTTGAAATAAATTGTGCTGCTTAATATTTTTGTGGAAACTGTCAGCATTTAGTCTTTATTGAACTTTTGATTAATTAAATGTGTTCTTGCTGAATAAAAATATTGATTTCTTTTAGAAAAATATATCATACTGATCCCAACCTTATATAAAAAATTATAATAAAATAAAATAAAAAAATTAAATGAGTGGTATGAAATGGAATTGCAAGGATGCAGTAATGGGAATGGCTAGGGCCTTTGTTATTCTTTTACACTTTGGTAGACATTTATATCTTACATTGCATTGAAGGTATACATTTTTATCCAGCTCATGCACTTTCTGGGAATTAAACCCATAACCGCACCATTAGTCCCGGTTTTAGTCCAGACTTGGAATTTTATTTTTAGACTATAATTTGCATTAACTTTCTGTCCGTTTTAGCCTCACAAAAATACAACCTTGTGTTTCAGCAGGGGGGATGGTAGTCTTGATATTCTTAATGTCATGTGCTGTTACCTTTTGCACAAATCGGCATGCTTTGCATTTAGGTAAAACAGCTCAGCTTTAGTTCAATTGCATAAACATGTCATTCATTTGTGTGTTTTTGCATAGTTCAAAAGTGATTCAAGATGCTCTCTTTTACAAAATGGCTGCCTCTGATGTACACTGCAAACCACATTTGTGAATTGCTGGGATTACCAAGGACAACTGAAGTTCTTCTTATGATTTTCAGATTTGTGTTAGCTACAATTTCACGCTCACGGTTGGGTGATTGTTATAAATGTTCACTTAAAGGGGAATCCCAATTTTTCTTCAGTCCTGAGATGTTCTTTTACACTCAGTTGCATTTAAATAGATTTAATGGCAATTGCTTTAGTCATTTTTACAGCCAAAGATCATCTTATGCAAAACTAAGCCCATATTGTCATATTTAATATTACTCATAATGGCTGGTTGAAAACCTACCAAAAACATCAAAACAACTTGTGCATAGTTCTTTGAACATCTATTAGATAATTTCCCTGAACTTCAGTTGACATTTATGTTATATATTCATTTCATAGTGATGTATATTTCTAATATGGTGCATTTGCTATTAGGGAGGTGAACATGCAGGTAATAAATTTCAATCATTATGTAAAAACTTGTCTGTAGTGTGGATCTAATGACTCAAACCTAAAGACAAATTATTCCAAAGAATGTATTTGCTCCAGACGCATTTGTCAACTAGTTAGCATAGTATGTGAGTCAGAGTTGAAGCAAAGTATTTAGGGGGTCTTCCTGAAGCAGATTTGGGAAATGCAGACGCATTCAAAGTTAGACGCAATGACTTTGAAGTCATTTACTTAACCTTTAGACAACATCTCACTCTTGACGTAATGAAATGAGGGGGAGACACTAGCTGGTGTCTGGTGTTCCAGACAACTCATTTAGACATGGAGAAAACCTGTAAAGCGCAACGCTTTGTCAGAGGGGTGAAGAGAGGCTGGGCCTCCTCAAAAATGAATTTTAAATGGGATAAAATGAATGGTTTAATTTAGTGTACATATTAATGTAGATATTCAAATTTTCAAAATATAAAGATGTTTTTAATGTGAATTTTAAACACTGCAGGAACGCCAAAGGAAGGCTCACAAGAGGAGTCTAATTGAGTTAGTAAACTGACCAATCAGAATTAATATTTAAATGATGCTCCGCCACTGCTTATTCATTATTATTCAAATTTCTCCACCAACAAAAATAGTTCTGTACAAAGTCACAGCAGAACATTTGAAACACAGAGTAAAGGTGTTTCATTCTTTAGTAATTCATTTGTGATGGAACAAATCAGTGGAGTGAATGAATCATGTCATTTGTAAATGAATCAGAATTTTTAACGAATCAATTCAATGATTCAATGACTCATTCATAAAAACAACAGCTTCTTTCCACCGCGTTTTTGAATGAATCGTTTTGCATCATTATACCAGTGAGTAGCAACTTTATGACTTTATGAGTGATTCTGCATAAAGAATCAGTGAAATATTCAGAACAAAAATGTAATATCACAAGTTGCATTTGCATGGTAAACATGAACTAAGTTACAGTCTCTAATAAGTTCTTGTTTAAAAATGTTTGCATATTAACATAAATGTTAAATGTTAGCATAAAAGGTTTAAATATTTTGCTTTAAATTTTGATTTGAATTTTTTTCTACATCATTGCACATTATGTAATTGTTTTACTCAATTTATACAGAAAAATTAAATGTTTGTTGATTAAAGTTTATGCTATTTTATTCCAAGCCTAAAATTGATAAATATGATAAGACATCTAATAACTTTAATGGACTGTTTGCCAAAAGACAAAAATTATGACAAAAAAACTAAGTGAACACTGAGTAGCGAATAGAGGTGAGTAGTTGTTAGATTAAATGTCTCATTTATGCTCATAGTGATCATAAGCACAAGTGCCTCTGCTTGAATTTGACAGTAGTTTTGAGATAGCCACTAAATATGATTCAATATTGCAAAAAGGTGGCTGAGAAGTTTTCTTCATTGCACCTTGAGATAGTAAAGTGACAGCATGAGTCAGGATCTCACCTCATGTAGGCACCGGGTGAGAACAAGTCAAGTTCATTCAAACTTCTCTTCCCTTAACGCCCACTCTGTGTAGAAAAACTCTGATCCCAGACCAGCTTTCCATCACAAAAGTCTCATAATGACCACTTTAGCTATTATAGAAAACTGGCCTCAGATCAGTACTAAAGCCTAACCACCACCAAAACCTGCGCCATCCACGTATGTTCTCCATCAGTAGGTGTGAGTGCCTATAGACTTAATGGTTGAGAGCGTGACTCACGCTGACATTCGACTGCCACTGGTGTAAAGGGTTCGTCACACTTTCAACAGTTTGTCATCTTTGAATAATAAGCTGAATGTGGCAAGGCCACATCTTTTTCTGCCATGACCTATGATCATTTTTGAAGCACATGGGCCCACAAACCTGAAATGATTAGTGAACTTTTCTATTTTCCACCATGACTGGAAACATTAATAAACTGTTAGTGTACTAACGCTGGATAAGGCATAATTTTAAATAAAATAATAAAACACCAGAACTAAAGGTTTGCTGCTGGCAGCATGACTAGTTTGTTTAAACTAAATGACTCTTATGAGTTGGTTCTTTTTAGTGAATCAAAAACATACAGGACAATCAGTGTTGTTTGACTCCTGAACAAATGACTCTTATGAACAGGTTCTTTGAATCAAAAACATACAGAACAACCAGCGTAGTCTGACTCCCGAAAAATTACCAATTATTTACTCACCCTCAATCCAGGTGTATATGACTTTCTTCTTTCAGATGACTACAATGTATTCAAAGAGATGTATTAAAAAATGTCCTGGCTCTTCCAAGATTGGCAGTGAATGGGGGTCGAGATTTTGAAGCCCAAAAAAGTGCATCCATCCATCCATCATAAAAAGCACTCCACATAACTCTGGGGGTTAATAAAGGCCTTCTGAAGCTAAACAAATTTTCACTTAAACATTGTTTAAGAAAAGTAATCCTGCTAACTGTCGTACACGCATTCCAGCAGATGAAGTAGGCATAGCATAGGCTCTGGTGAAAAGTGACAAACGCGGAGGTGCAGAGGAGAGGGAAAAAAGACACTGGTCACGAATTAGAAGTACAAAATTAGGATTTGTAAAGGAAAATGTCATAGGATTTCAATATAAGCCAAGAGGAGACTGGTTTTCCTTTACTGTAAACAAAACTAGCATAGCATTGCAAGACTAGCATATTCTCACTGGAGCTTACGCTATGCCTACGTCCTACTTCACGTCCGCTGCAACAGCACTCTCTCATGAATGTACATACGACAGTTAGCAGAAGCTATGGATTATGGTTTATAAAGTATTAAATATGGATTTTTTTTTTTACACAAAGTGGAGCACTTTTTATGATGGATGGATGCACTTGTTTGGGTTTCAAAATCTTGATCCCCTCATTTACTGCCATTTTAAAGCTTGCAAAAGCCAGGACATTTCTTCATATAACCCAGATTTTAAGTCACCTATACACCTAGGATGGCTTGTGGGCGAGTAAATCATTGGGTAATTTTCATTTTGAGGTGAACTAACCCTTTAAGTTGGTTCCTTTTGGTTAATCAAACATATGTACTATATTGCCAAAGATATTGGGACACCCCTTTCTAATGAACATGTTTGACTACTTTAGTAATTTCCATAAGTATGAATCTTAATGTTAAAGCATATTATGATATTCTAGGGAATTGTGTGCTTCTAATTTTATAGCAACAGTTTGGACAGGACCCTTTTCTATTCTAACATGAGAGTGTCTCTGTGTATAAGGCAAGGTTCAAAAAGACATGATTGATTGAGTCAGTGTGGAAGAACTTGACTGGTCTACAGAAAGCCAAGTCCTAATCCCAGCTGAACTCCTCTGATGTGACTTAAAATGATGACCTTGAGCCAAAAACTCATCACCAAACACCAATGACTTGTACATATGGGTACTGTCATTTTAGACTCTTCCAAAACTGTTGCAACAGCGATGGCACACAATTCCCTAGAATATCATTATATGCTTAAACATGAAGATTTGAACTCATGGAAATTACTAAAGTAGTCAAACCTGTTCATTAGAAGGGGGTGTCCCAATACTTTTGGCAATATAGTGTAGCTACAGTTTATAACCAACTGAATAACTAATAATTACTTAATGGTTGTTCATACAACACTTCTGAAAAATGGTGTAAACATACCTTTTGCTGCAAATGACTCTTTTGAGGTGGTTATTTTTAGTGAGTCAAAAACATACTGAAAAACCAGTGTAGTCTGACTCTAGAAGGAATGACTCTTATGAGTCATATCTTTGAACCACAAACATACAGGATAACCAGTGTAGTTTGTTTGACTCCTTAACAAATGACTCTTATGAACAGGTTCTTTGAATCAAAAACATACAGAACAACCAATGTATTCTGACTCCCAAACAAATGACTTAAGTTGGTTTCTTTTAGTGGCTCAAACACATACCTAGAGTTTATAAACCATGGAACAACTAATAGTTACTGAGTGGTAGTTCACACAGTGCCTCTAAATAGGGTGTCAACATACCTTTTTATATGTATTTATTATTAATAAAAAAAAACACATTTCTTTTTCCCACATAGCCTCTTTATTCCAAAACTAAATTAATTGTTAAAGGAACCATTAAGAATTCAGAATCGCTCAGAGGAATTGGATCCGGGATTAAATAATTAAATTCTTTCAGATTCCATCCTTGCTAACAACCACTCAGAAGCTCAGATCATATCAGCAATAACATAGCAACACCCTGGAAACCACCCACAACAAACCCTCCTGGTTTCAAATAGAAAACCATGGAAGTTTTATAACAATATAGGCCTACAGATTCTGAAGAGGAGCTTCTGAATAGGACCCAAATTCAGTCCAAACCCAGCTGAGTTCATCTGATCACCTCTCAAGTCATTCATCACACACTCTATCAGATTCATTCTCCAAGTCTTTCTTCATCCAATCAGACTGTTTCTTTCCTCTCCCACGCTATTTCATCCAATCCGACTTCATCAGCCTGCGGCCTATTTCACAATTCCATTCATTAAAGCTGCAAAGTAGATAGAAGAGTTTGAGACACAGAAATAGAAAGATAATGTCTGACATTCTGACATTATCATTATCTGCCCAGAAAATCCTCATCTTTGAAAAGGAGGCGGGGTGTAGAGCGAGAGAGAGGAGTCATTCATAATGTCCTGTCTGCAGCCCAAGTTAGTTTCTCTGCCTATCTGTCGATTTATCCAGACCTGTTCCATTTCTCCCTGTTAGTTATTAATGACCACCCTCCATAATCACCATGGCGACAGCAATAACAATCAAAAAGTAGATGTAAAACTAAACCAGGGTCAAAAGAAAGCTCTTCTTTGAACACTTCTATGCATGTGTTATTAAGTCGAACCCATAAACCTTCCATACTGTAACCATACTGTAACCTTTAGCTTTCACATCAACCCTCTCACCCTGACCGCGAAAGATAAAAGCAAAAATTTAGGAATGCTTCAATCATACTCCTACTGTCATGTGTTGGCATTTGTTGCCAGCAGGGGCTAGAGACGGTGGGGTGAAATCACCCTCTATATTTATAGCAGCCATAAAACCCATAACCCTGGGCAACAAATGTTAGCATGTAACTCAACCCATTTTATATGCATGTTTGTTGTTTTTTTTAAACATGAATGTTAAAGAAAATCAGATTGACCAGAAGAGATTTGTTATTGTTTTTTATGTCATCAAAATTATGATTTTCACCTGTCGGACACTAAAACAGCAAATATATGAATGTATAAGCAACCAATCTTATACAGTTACAAGTTTGGAATAATTTAAATTTCTTAAGATGTTTTTAAAATAAATCTCCTATGCTCACCAACACTGTGTTTATTTGATCAAAAATACAGTGAAAATTGTATTAGTTATTTTAAATTGTAATAATATTTCACTATATTAGTGTTTTTATTGTAGTTGTACTATATTTTTTTAGCCTTGGTGAGTATAAGAGACTTCTTTTAGAATAAAACAAATATATATATCTTAATTATTCCAAACTTTTGACTGGTAGTGTAGCCTTACATTGATGGACATATCTAGAGAGCAGAACGTCATAGACATAGATATGTATAGGTAGATTCCGCATTCGTCCACTCCAGACATGTCAAGTCATCTGCCGTCTTGGAACGGACAATGTGTCAGCACTCTCAGTAAAAATCAATGAGTTTTCCTAAATGCTACAACATTGTGCAGCCTCTAGTTGTAAAAAAAACATTGAAATCTAAATCCCCTGAAAAATGAGATAAACTTTCACAGGTGAGAATGTTGGATTTTTAATATTAAACTCAGTATTACAGGTTTTTAAATCTTTTTAGTGTCATGTTAGCTAACAGCTTCTTCTTGTTTTGTGTTGGTTTAGCAAATTCATCTGCTGAAGTCTATTGCACATATATAAATATTCTTACATGCATATAATAGCTACATTTGCAGATGCAGATGTTGAGATTTGAGAGCAGTCATCTTGCTCTCAAGTGTTCACAGACTGGCTTTGACCATTCCAATATGGCGAACGGTTTACATGTAGCGACCCATAGAATCAGCCACTAAATATGGATATGGATTTTACTGTTGTGTTTCAGCCTATGCAATATTAATTCAGCGATTAGGTCTATGCATTTTTAAATGCTGTAATCAGATTTATGCTTTATGTATAGCACTTTGGTCAACCAAAGTTGTTTTAAACGTGCTTTATAAATAAATTTTCATGTTAAAATCCACCTTAGCAACCACATAGAAATGCTCTAGATAGCACTCAGCTGATTCAACAACATTGATTAATTCAGAAACTATGACTGTCTTTAGGAGTCACTGAATTCCACACACAACCAATTCATTTAAAAACGGCTGAATTCAGAGTAGCAAACTGATTTACTACTCTTACTATTTCTGCTATATAAAGATGAGTTGTATTCTATTCCGATTTTGGCGACTAATTTAGATTTAGACAAGTTTACATCTTCATAAGTGATTCATTAGTTCATTCGCTCACTCAACAGTATCATTAATAAATGCTGATTCATTAATGAACACTGCTACTCTGTGTTGTTTGAAAACACAACGTTAAGTTCTACTCTGGCGAACTATTTATGCTGCAAAAGCAGAAGTAAAGTTCAGTTCACACTAAGCACAATACTCATTTTAAAATAGTTTTAGCAAATAGCCGAATCTACACCAGAGCTATAACAAAAACAAAAGAGAGAAACAATATTATACGCTTATTACAAATAGTACATCATTATGTGTTGGTGTGAATGCTAATATACTTATCGTTAGTTTTAATCTTGGCGTGAACAGAACGTAACCTTCTCTAACTAAAATGTAAGTACTTGATATTAAGGCGAGGTGAATAGGGTAAACAAATTCACTAATAGTTATCACCTTACCTAATTGATTGATTACATTGATAATTGCAAACATTTTTTGTATTACAAGCTTTCTAAAATGTTATGCAAATGTTTAAATATGCAAATGATGCATTATTTAATGAAATATGCGCTAATTTGCATACATTTCTAGAACAAAAATCTAAACCGTGGATGAAGTTGATTTCAAAATTCTTATTTCATTTTATTGACATATTAGAGTCAAATGTTTTTACAGAGGGAATTTTGGGTATCTCATTTTGTCACTCCATAAATCAGAAAATACTTTGTATTAAAATGTTGTATATAATCAAGCAAATTATATATGAACAAATCCCTCGGTAAAAACCTTCAGGATATAGACGGGAATAAAGATGTAAAGTTTGGTGTGTGTAAGTGCTACTGAAGTGGAGATATATGGCTCAATGTAGGAGAGAAAACTCATTTTGAGAAAACGGCTTTTAAAATATGTATTGTAATTGAAATCTATTGACACAAATAGATACAGTGCTATAAAAGAAACACTTAACAGTGTCTTTTGGATGTTTTCTTTCCACTAGTCTGAAAAAATACTTAATGAAAAAACAAAAAACCCAAAATCTCAAATTTGACAGGTGCATGAAAAAACGTTTTGCCTGCAGTGTCTCCCCTTAGCGTCTGTTTGTTGAAAAGTTGTATAAAAGCTCCCTGCTGCATGTGTTTCTTAAATATATAGCATAGACTGTTAACTCAGATCTAGTTTTAGACCAAAGATTCACATTTATATTTCTTGCCAAAGGAAGATAGAATGTGTTATCATTGGCTCCATATAAAAACAATACAAGTTCATGGAATTTCCCCACTATGATTTTAAAGCAAACATGCATCACTGCATGTGCATGTTTTGATATCAGTAATGAATGCGCTGAATTGGGGCTTCCCCCATGTCATTAAAGCACTATCACAGCTGATCCAGCCAAACCACACTCAGCATGCTTTCACTCGCACATTACCTCCTGCACGCATACACACTATGATCAAATAAACACACACTACCTTATAAGGAAACAACAGCAGCCTTTAGGCCCAGAACAGCCAACACTGACCACGATGTAATCATCCATGTTACCAACGGTTTAGCTGTTATGAAGATGCTTATGTTTGAGTATCTGAGTTGATGAGATCAAAGATCAAACTAGTGACATCACAGAGATTCTGTTGAAAGAGACCACGAGTGACTAACACAGCAGCCTTTGATGATGATTTTCATAATTGTCAGCATTATGTACGCCACTCGACATCCAAGTTCTGTCTGTCTTCAAAGTGGTTCTAAGTACCACATGATATATGAAGGTTTATCCTCCTTATTTTGCAATGCGGAAACTATTTTCTTTGAATGTGCAAGACTTTTCATTCATTAGCCCCTATAGCTAAAAAATAGAAGAATAAGAAAGTGCAGTAAATTGTAAAATTATTTGTTGTATGAACCAGTGTAGGTTATAGTAGGTTATAGTACTAGTTAGCAACAGCACACTAGCACATGCTAATGTAGTTATCTAAAAGACTCATGACAACATGCAGTATATGGAGTCTTTAGGCTTTGCTGTCCATCCTCAACCTATCCACAGGCTCTACTCTTCACCACAACGATAACACTACAAAACCAACATAACAGAAGCCTAAGTATATCCCAACATAACACAACATTTAAGTACTTACTTATGTCTCTTTATGTTAATCTTGTGCAAAAACACACAAAATAAAACTTCATTTTTACATTTATTTTCCATGTTGTCTGATGCAAAGCATTCTGGGAACTAGAAAACGCAATCATTTTAAGTTCACCATACTACAACAACATTTGGAGTTTACAGAACTTATTTCAATCAAGTCCAATGAACTTTCATTATTATTTGAGTGAAATTAACTCATTTCATTTCATTCATTTCACTGTTCGGTTTTACAGTGCTAAACTTAAATAGTCATCTGACACAAAACCTTTCAGTTTGTTTGTATAAAGTAATGGGTTGGTTTGACCCAGGCAAGGACACAATTCAGTATAATCACCTTCTTTCCTTGCTGAATGACACACATTGAAAATTGCAGCCTCCTTCTATCATCCTTTCTCTCTCTTTCTCTGTACATCTCATTTTTCTCTGACTGATTTGATTTGGCTGCTTGGCCCTTACCTGCGTCATCATGTCTTTTTGAAGAGATTCCCATCTGCCTTGTAGCTGAGACACGTTGTCAAACACAGACAGCCCTTCCGGAAGAATCTTTGAGACAAACAAGGGCAGCCAAGTCTAATGGGATTTCCAATAGTCAGAGACCCCGGAAGTCCCTAAAAATATCACAGGCATGCTAAGAGAGTTTCACCCACCTTTATGCAGCAAAACATCAGAAAGAAATGTACACTACCGGTCAAAATGTGGAATAAGTGATACCTTTTTAAAGTTTTAGAAAGAAGTCTCTTAAACTCACCAAGGCGGCATATTTTTCATTAAAACTGTAAAAATATAGAAATATTATTATTAATATAATAACATGTATTACATAAAATATCAGTTTTCTACTGTAGTATATTTTAAAATGTGATGAAAAGTGATCTTTTAAATTGTAATAATATTTCATGATATTACCATTTTTACTGTATTTTTGATCAAATGAATGCAGCCTTTATGTATGATCATAAGAGACTTCTTTCAAAAACAAACTTTTGACTGATATTTTGCTTGTGCTATTTTACTATAAAAAATCTGGATTAATATCAGTGAACTAATTCTATAATTAATACATTTTATTTATGGACAATGTAAACTAGCTCAAGACTTTGAGCTCTTGCAAAGGTCTTTCAGCTGAGGTGTATTGATTTGTTGCGTCTCATTTTTGCATGTAGTCAGCCAGTGACTCACTAATCATATAAAGTTACTGCTGACCACTCGCTGCTTTTATGTAATGACCACGCTGAATGTGTGATGATGTCATTAAGAACAATCACGCGCTGTTGACATCATGCTGTCATTTTATAGCATAAATGCATACAAAGAAAATACTCCTTTGGGAGGATATTATAAATAAAGGTACTACAAATAAACATCGCACTGCTGGATTTGCTGCTTTGCATCAAGCATTTGTTTGCTTGGATTATTCATCACCCTTGCATCACATCAAGTACATGGTGTTGGTACAACATAGAGGGAGGAGATGGAGAGGAAAGGCAATTAATAAAATATCAAAATATCAATATACAAACACAGAGTGTGCTTGTATCCTGAACCGGAGATTTCATTTCAAACTGAGCAAAAACGTGTGTGCTTAGAGATGTGGAAATCATCTCAACTTTCATTAAAGTCTAATTCTACTGGTAAAAGCCATAAAAATTAAGTAGGCCTATTTGAAAATATTCATTTTGAGTCACAGAAAAAGGTTGCCTCAATATTTTCCATCAATGAGTAAAGCATCCACAAGCCTATTCAAACCGAATTGCTTGATTTAAGAGGAGCTGGCAACATTCACCAGAAATATTATGTGTACATTATTATAACTTATTTTTAAAAGAAAATATATAATTTATATCAGTTTATTTAATAAAAATGATTTAACATTTATAATAACATTATAAATAACATTTATAATTTATATTTTTATGAATATATTATATTTTTATAAAATACCTTTTGAACTAAAAAAAAAAAATCTAAAAGATTTTCAAAAGCTGTTCATCTGAATATTAGAAAATGTGCATGTTCCTATTCATTGCAATTGGATTTTAATTGATAGCTTTATATTATAGCTGGCTGTTTTTTGCTTCATGCATTTTCTGAGAAACGGCAGAATGTGTCTTGAAATGGTTCAAACCAGGGGTTCCTCTGCTTTGCCTCTGCTGGTAGTTGCTGTAACTACAACATTAAGCATTTTTCTCCATTGAACATTCAAAAGCAGGTATTCAAGCCACATACAAACCAAAAATGCTATTACATTATAGTATACATAAATTTATATATATGTGACCCTGGAGCACAAAACCAGTCTTAAGTCGCTGGGGTATATTTGTAGCAACAGCCAAAAATACATTATATGGGTCAAACTTATCCATTTTGTTTATGCCAAAAATCATTGGGAAATTAAGTAAAGATCATGTTCCATGAAGATATTTTGTAAATGCCCTACCATAAATATATTAAAACTTAATTTTTTATTAGTAATATGCATTGCTAAGAACTTCATTAGGACAACTTTAAAGGCGATTTTCTTAGTATTTAGATTTTTTTGCACTCTCAGATTCCAGATTTTCAAATAGTTGTATCTCAGACAAATATTGCCATATCTATACATGCCATATCTATACATCAATGGAAATCTTATTTATTCAGCTTTCAGATGATGTAAAAATCTCAATTTCCAAAAATGCACACTTATGACTGGTTTTGTGGTCCATGGTCACACACACACACACACACACACACACACACACACATATATATATATATATATATATATATATATATATATATATATATATTGAATTATGCAGCTCTCAGTGCACTGCACCATGTTGTGTCGAGAACATGGTTGCAGTAAGGGGAAATGTTGTGTTTATCAGGTCATGCATTTTTCATTCATGTTAAATGCATTATTAATGCTTTCATAACATTCACTTCCTGAATATACATAACATTTCCTAACATTCACTTTCATAACATTCACTTCCACCCTACTTCCTGAACCATTGTTTTATTTTTCACCCCTGGTGTCACATTAATGAAAGATTTTGCTTTATTTTCGCATCAACACAGACTGCTTCTGTCATAACACGCTGTGACATGGTCAGCCATTAAAGCACAGTTCAGCGTGATGAAGATGTTGCACAGATCCTATGATCATTTTTGCATTATTTCAGGTAAAATTCTAAGTTATCATTGATATGCAGATTGGCAGTCAGATGGGGAGTTACTGAAAACATAAACAGCTTAGATTTGTAGATTGATGGCATAGAGAAATGTGGATTTACAACCATACTAAATGATTGAATGATGTGAATGATTTTCAGTGTGTCTTTTCTAGATTACCTCATATGGTCTTGATAACTTCTCGACAGTGAAAATGATTTAGACATCTCTATATCCGCAAAGGGCTCAGGTCTGAAGAAATATGAGTAGATAAAGCTTAAATAATCAGACAGTGGGTTTTTAACACTCACTATATTACACACTCAAATCCTTGGCTAGCCATGTTTTTCTCAAAGTCCAAACAAATTAATTGCTTATTTGAATGATGACAGACATTCAAAGTACTTGGATGGAAAAACATGTTTTGTTTTGTTTTTTGTTATTTTTTTTTAATCAGATGATCTGCTTGTGAGGGATCCCCTTGCTAAAATATAATATATATATATAAATACATTAACAATTCTACTGTGTGGAACGATTTGGAGAAATGTAGCATTGCCATCAATTGCTCACTAATGGATCCTCTGCAGTGAATGGGTGCCGTCAGAATGAGAGTTCAAACTGTTTTTTTTTTGGGGGGGG
Organism: Barbus barbus; assembly: GCF_936440315.1. NCBI lineage: Eukaryota > Metazoa > Chordata > Actinopteri > Cypriniformes > Cyprinidae > Barbus > Barbus barbus. Next base: position 20,780,065 of record NC_136718.1, read on the forward strand.
GGGGGGGGGGGTTACATTTAGCAGACGTTTTTATCCAAAGTGACTTACATTGCATTCAAGTTACAATTTTACATTTTATCAGCACTTGCTTTCCCTGGGAATCAAACGACCTTGGCATTGCTAGTGCCATGCTCTACTATTTGAGCTACAGGAAAGTTTTATTAAAACAGGAAAGCAGTTAATAAAAACATCATAATAAGCCACAAGAATTCGACTAACTCCAGTCCATCAGTTAACATCTTGTGAAGTGAAAAGCTGAAGTTAAACTGTCACTTCTGGACTAAATGAGTCCATAATCCATAATAACACTTCCCCCAGTGACAAAAGTAAATTTCCTGTTGTGCTCTCAGATCAAATTCCACTGACATATTTGTTTAGAACTGTTTTAGACTGTAAACGGTGACTTTTCACTGCTCACTTGTGCTTGATCTGTTTATATTTGTCCCCTGATTTAGACGAGCTAGCTTTATCACTGGAGACAATTTAATAGGAGAGAACTTATATTTTAGCAAGAAGCAAAGGTTTAAAGTTAAAATGCCTTAAAGATGGAGATATTTCTTATAAACACACAGTTTGGACTCTCATTCAAACGGCACCCATTCACTGCAGAGGATCTATTGGTGAGCAAGTGATGTAGGCTAGTCCTACAAATGCATATTCAACAAGGTCAGGTGCAAAAATAACTGTGTCCACTCCTTTTCAGCGCTAATTCTTCACTGCGTGTCTATAGTAAATCCTGACAGAACTATATATATTTTTTTAAGTTATATATATGGGGGTTTTTTGCCTTTGAATGAATGAATGAATGATGCATTTATATAGCGCTTTATTGTGTATTGCTGTACACCCAAAGCACTTTACAATCATGTGGGGGGGGGGTCTCTCCTCAACCACCACCTTTATTCAATAGGACAGTGGAGAGCAGACAGGAAAGCATTGAGTGAAGAGAGGGGGGCGGGATCGGCAAAGGACCTTGAGATGGGCATCGAATTCGGGTCGCCGGCAGTACAGTTGCAATATATGTCGGCATACTAACCCCTGTTTTACCCCACGCACTATGTTTGAGAAAAAAATTATGTCATTCTGAAAATATAATTATATTTTTATTAAATAACACGTACTCCCTATCTACAGGCCATGCTGTTCTCATATCATATACTGTATAACTGTTAAGTTCTACAACACAACAAGCTTTAAAACACTTTTTTTCTTACTGCTGAAAATTAGATTTACTGTGAAATCCATTTTCTCTCCGGTACATCACCAGTCATAGTGAAAACTTCAACATCACTCTTCTCAACGTAGTCCATAGTTACAATAAAAAATTATCTTGACTTTATCGTATGGTAGTTTTGGTAGCGTTTTCACCTACTCTACCCCTATACATTTTTATGCTATTTTGTCTTCTTTACAACCGTAGAGACTGGCGTCATGATGTTGGCACCTGTTGCTGCTTAGCATCTGTCAATCCTTCTCCTTTTCTCTCTCATCTCATTTTCTGTGGACTTTTTTTGCTCTTTTAGAAATACTTCAGTGTATGATAATCTGTTATAATGACAGCACGCATGTGCTTTTCGGCTTGAATGAAGACCCATCTTGTCTTCCTTGTTTGAACAAAATAAGTGTGTACATGTGCGTCCGTGTGTATTGTTGCGCAGAAGCAGTGTCATTAGCGTCCCTTCTTAAGCCTTTAAAGTGCAAATGGAGAGACCCACTAAAGTGTTCTCCTCAAAAATATCACACACACAGTCAGCCTACACACAATGCCGTCCTGTCAGAGAGAATACTCCGCCATCTCTAATTATGCTCTCTGGAGGAGGGAAGACACTCTGCCCTTTAACATGATGCAGGGCAGGGAAAGAGACAGATAGTAGGGAGGAGTGGGAGAGAAGGTCAAACTGAAGGTCATCGAGTGGCCAGATTTTTGGAAGAAGATGGACACACCCACCTTCTTCCCTCCCGTCTTCTCGAAAGCAGAGGATGTTTCACACACCCATGTCAACTGCATGTTTTCCTGATAAAAAAAAAACATTGGAACTGTCTTTGCTGGCTTGCGGAGACAAAACAGAGAAAAACAAGTGGTAGATATCTGTGTGGCTCTGGAATGTTCTGTTTCATCCTCCCTAAAAGAAAATAAATCCTTTTATAGCCTCTCCCAAAGTTAAGAGGGTCTACACTCTTAAAAATAAAGGTTCTTCAAAAGGTTCTTCACAGCGATGCCATAGAAGAACCATTTTTGGTTCCACAAAGAACCATTCAGTCAAAGGTTCTTTAAAGAACCATCTCTTATTTACCTTTTTATAATCTGAAGAACCTTCTTTCGCCAAAAAGAACCTTTTGTGAAACAGAACCATTTAGACAAAAAGGTTCTTCTATGGCACCGTGAAGCACCTTTATTTTTAAGAGTGTAAATAAAGTTTCAGGAGCTTACAAGGACAAGACATGAGACCCCTCTTCTGGAAACGTTATTGGCCCCCAAAATCTAGTTTTTTCTTTTTTGTCACATACACTACCCTTCAAAAGTTTAGGGTCTGTAAGATTTGTGAATTTTGGAAGAAGTTTGCATTTATTTGTTGAAAACAGTTGTGCAGCGTAATATTTTTTGGTGTGGAAACTGTGAAACTTTCTTAGATGAAAAGACCGTTCAAAAGAACAGCATTTATTTGAAATATAAATCTTTTGTAGCATTATAAGTTTCTTTGCTCTCACTTTTGATCAATTTAATGCATCCTTGATGAATAAAAGGATACATTTATTTCAAAAAATAAACTTTTAAAGGGTAAAAAGTAATAAACTTCCTGGCATGCATAAATCATACTTTTTCATATCCACTTTGTGCAATCCATTGTTTTTCCTATCAGAATTGATATTAATAGTTTTATTTTTTATAATTAAAAGTCCTGTATTTTCTTCTAAGCACATCCCTACATATGTATTTTGGCATTTATATTTTTCTGTACATGTGCTTTTATTTATTTATTTGTAAATGCAAGACTTGATGAAAACGTACTACTGTACAATAAGTTGATCAGCAATATATATTTTTAAAGACAACCCGAATTCTGAAAATATTGGGACATTTTTTAAATTTTAATAAAATGAAAACTAAAATACTTTCAAATCACATGAGCCAATATGTTATTACAATAGAAAACAGATAACACAACAAATATTATGAAATTTTACAATTTTATGCTCATTTCAAATTTGATGCCTGCTACAGGTCTCAAAATAGTTGGGACGGGGGCATGTTTACCATGGTGTAGCATCTTGGTGTAGTTTGAAGACGTATGGGCATCGAGGTTATGAGTTTCTGGAGTTTTGGTGTTGGAATTTGGTCCCATTCTTGCCTGATATAGGTTTCCAGCTGCTGAAGAGTTCGTGGTCGTCCGATGTATTTTTCGTTTAACCCTTAAATGCATACCTCAGGTCTTTAGCGACCCGGTACATCATTCTCTACCCTCCCCCTCAATTTTTTTAAGTTAGACATCAGCTTTCTTAGTATTCCTCAATCTATTCATTATAAACAATATAAAAATAAATATAAAAGAATGCCTGTTTTCTGATTATTGTTTTGTAAAAAGTGTATAGGGTCGCTAGAGACCCAAGGTATGTAAATGTGTAAGTATTTTTTTCCATGCAACTATATTTACATATCTTATGACTCAATATGTGCAGTGCATCTTTTTTTCCTCAAGGTGGCACTGTTTGATGCACAATGATGAAGTGGTGTTTCACTCATAATTACCTCAGGCATAAAACAAACGAATATCATCAGCAAAAATGTAATTGGTTTGAATGGCTTTACTGCAGAGCATTACTATACGCAATGAAATATAAATGTCACTGCCATTTGATACTGGATGTGGTAAACAAGCTGCCAGTAATCAAAATATTGAATATGAAGTCATTGAAAATGATCGTTTTGAGAATATGGTTGAGATCACGAATATGAGCCAGATGCTGAATGCAGATGCAGATGTGGAAGTGCGCTCTGACGATGATGGCGGTGGTACAATCATCTGCTCAAATTGAACCTTTTTAAGTTTCAAAAGGTAACAAAATATGCTTTATTTTATTCTTCTGTAATTGTTCTTAAAATATCAAGAGAGTTTTTTGCTATTGCAGCAGTTAGAGATCCGTCTGTGCTGGATATATAGATCCAGGTCGCTAAAGACCCGAATATGTAAGAATAGTTGACGAAACATTCATGCATTTAAGGGTTAATGATGCTCCAAATGTTTTCTATAGGTGAAAGATTTGGACTGCAGGCAGGCCAATTCAGCACCCAGACTGTTCTACTACGAAGCCATGCTGTTGTAATAAGTGCAGTATGTGGTCTTGCATTGTCCTACTGAAATACACGTCATCTGGAGGGGAGCATATGTTGCTTTAAAACCTTTATATACCTTTCAGCATTCACATATGGCTTCCTTTTTGCATCTGCAGATGGCAAGGCGGATTGTGTTTACCGACAGTGGTTTCTGGAAGTATTCCTGGGCCCATTTAGTAATGTCAATGACAGAATCATGCCGATGAGTGATGCAGTGTCGTCTGAGGACCTGAAGACCACGGGCATCCCACAAAGGTCTTCGGCCTTGTCCCTTACACACAGAGATTTCTCCAGTTTCTCTGAATCTTTTGATGATGTTAGGCACTGTAGATGATCAGATTTGCAAAGCCTTTGCAATTTGACGTTGAGGAACGTTGTTTTTAAAATATTCCACAAATTATTATTTTAATTATTAATTACTTCTGAGAGACTCTGCCTCTCTAAGACATCCCTTTTATAGCTAATCATGCTATAAACCTGATGTCAATTAACTTAATTAGTTGCTAGATGTTTTCCCAGCTGAATCTTTTTTTTTTTAATTGCTTTTTCAGCCCTTTGTTGCCCCTATATTCTCCATGTTCTATTGTGAATAAAATATTGGCTCATGTGATTTGAAATTCTTTTAGTCTTCATTTTATTGAAATAATAAAAAACGTCCCAACATTTCCAGAATTTGGGTTGTAAATTTAAACTTTTATTCAGCAAGCATGCATTAATTTGATCAAAAGTGACAGTACATACATTTATAATCAATTTCAATAAATGCTGTTCTTTTGAAATGGCTAATGACCCAAAACAAATTTGGGAAAAATATATTGGTTTTCACAAAAACATTAAGCAGCAAAACAACTTTTAGCATTGATAATAATAAGAAATGCTTATTTCTGCTTATTAAATAAAGTGTCTCATGTTTTCTTTGGAAATTGTAAAGCTCTAGTTATAGTGACACAGCATATTCTGTTTGATGGTGTCATGGCATTACAATGCACTTCACAGCAACATTTCAATGAAATAAAATGTGACTCAGTTATATAATTCATGCTGCAAACAACCTGTCTGCCCTATCTTTAATCTCGCTATCTCATAGCTAACCTCCTTTGCTTGTAATGTAACTATGTCCACATTCACACATCCATCTATCCATTTTTTAGTCATCAGCCTCAGAATTAAAAGAAATTCCTGTTTTCTGGAAGATCGTGGAGTATGTGTAATCAACATCATCATTTCCTCTAAGTCAACATATCCCTTACATTACGATAAGTGCTGTGCGGCAGCGCAGTTCCTGTTAGCACCATGGTACTTCCTGGATTATTTGTGAAGATCAGATATTTAGTAGCCAGGCATCAGGAACCTTGACATAAACGCTGCCAGTCAAACCAATATTATACAATGATGGTGTTTGCGATGCTTTCAAGGAAATCATTAATAGAGGTTTTCTGACGTCTAGACGGCACGTGTGTGTGTGTGTGTGTGTGTGTGTGTGTGTGTGTGTGTGTGCCATCTCCGGTTTCTCTGGAAGAACTGCACTGACACACTTTGCTCTATGATGGGAAAATGCAGCGTTTGGGTCATGTGACTGGGCGGAAGTGTGATGCAGTCAACGTCAGAGATGCTGGGAAAAGCAAAGACCTCTGATTAGCTCTTAGACAGACAGCATCACTGTCCTACTGAGCTGATAGACTTCAGCTGAACCATCTCACAAGCGATCAATAGCCTTGATACGTTTACAGTAAACCATACAAGCCATAAATACAGAGACAGCACACTTTGTTTCTCTCTTTCTGTAAACATTTACATGAATCTGACCATTTGAGCAATTCACTGTACTAAATTTTATTATTAGACACTCACCAGAAAGGAATGTTAATCAGTGCTAAACTTTTTTAAACACTGAGCAGGGTGTTGTTTATGTGACATGTTTACATCCCAGCCATGATTTGCTACTTGCTAATACTGGGTGGTACTAACAGGAGGGAAATGTTCTGCTGAAAAATCCAGCCTAGGCTGATTTGCAGGTCTTAGTTAGTCTGCTTACCTGGTCAGATTGATCTGTTTGGTTGGTTTGGACACTTTTGAGCTGGTCGGCCTCAGGCTAGGCCAGCTAAGATCAGCAAATTGTGAGGGAACTTAAGGTGGTTTGTGAGGTGAATAAAATCAAACAATTAAATAAAAAAAATGTCAAATTAAATAACTAAGTAACAATTAATACATAAATAATAAAATTATTAATAAATACATTTTTAAATAAAACTAATAAATAAAACACTAAAAGATTTTAGACTATATAAAACACTAAATATTTAAACATTATAACATTATAAATATTATAAAATATTTTATTTGTTTACCTGTATGTCTTGTGACCATTAACCAACATCAGAACACGGTGAATGTGTTGTTAAGTTATTGAAATATTAACTTAAAATCTCAGGGGGTGCTTCAAGTAAATATTATTCAAATATGATGGATTTGCAATCCATCCATTGTCACCCTAAGAAAAAGTGTGGAGATGGAAGGAAAATGGAAGAATGTGAGAATATTTGTCTCTCTTTGTAGTCCATTTATTAATATTAATATTCTCTCAATCAGGAGGGACTCTCTCTAATGTAAAATCTATCTTAAACCAGCTTAGGTTTGCTGATCTTACTCTCCCAACCTGGTCAGAGTGTTCTGTTGGCTGGCTTTATAGTAGTTTGGGCACTTTTGAGCTGGTCTAGTCCTGATAAACCAGCTAAGACCAGCAAAATAGGTTAGGCTAGTAATACATAAGAATATAGTGTTTGTCAAACTGGGGTTTGTGAATTGAATAATAAAAAACACTTTTTTTAAATAAAACAATATATTTGATAATAATAAAAAATGAAATAATTAATTTCCTTACCTGCATTTCATGTGACCATTAACCACGAACATGTGCTTCAAGTAAATTTTTTTAGCTTAAAGGCTGACGAAAAAGTTTGGGAAACCCTGCATTATCTAAAAGATGTGAACTGGATATGAACAGAACCACAAAACTTGCAACACATTAAACATTCCTGTTCCACCAGTCAGCACGTGGCATTAATAGTGGCATTAGTGATACATCATTTATCCAGGATCTGAACTTTTGTCGTCCTGGGGAGGCTGAGAAAAAGTGTGAAGTTGAAGAAAAAATAAAAGTTTAATATGAGAATATTTATTCTTTCTTTGTAGTTTTAACTTGCCTTCTCGGAGACGGTGAGTGCCAGGAGTTTGTAGTTGGATAGTTTGCTGATGCTGCATGTGAGACCCTTTAAAACGGAGTGATCCACAGCTGTGAAGAAAGAAGATTCAGTATCATCACCATGTTTGAATGAAGCTTACGTTAAAGAACATAATTATACATTATAACGGAACATAAACGTACATTACAGCTAAATGTTGTTAGACTTTTATCGTTTAGGAGACTTAATTGTTTTCATCTCATTTTCTGGTAAATGTCTCCTCAGTAATGTTGGAAGACTAATATCTTCTTGATTTAAGAGTTTTGGCTCATTTCAGGACCATGAAGGTAGTGAAATGAAAGGATGTTCTTAAAGCAAAAGGAGGTTTCACTAGATACTTTTTGTGTCAGAAAACCATAAATTCTCTGACATTGTAAAACTCATTTATCTTCCTCTTGAGTGTACAGAAAACAGGCCTTTGACATCTCAGGACTCCTCAGAAAGCAGAAAGCTTTCCAGGAAAGCACAGAGCACCTGAGCAGATGGTTTCTGTGTAACTCCTCTCATAGTTTGTCCATAGAATTGGCACAGAAAACAAATGAAAATTCTCATAGAATAGAAATGCTGGGCAAAGGCCAGGGCTTCACTACAGCTAACTCACTTTGAAACATATGAACGTTCAATCTCAAGACCCTTGAGAAGGATTGTTAGCTTTACAACTTTCCAAAAAAGAATATCATGTAACATCACACATCGCACCTATGTGAAACAGAATGCATTTTGGAATCCACAGCTGGATTTCGTCTCATTTTCCTGTAGAGGGAGTGAATAATGAAGAATGAAAAGTCAATAATCCTATGAAATATGACTTCATTTTACGAACTCGGGAGGTCGGTAGTGACTTTGAAGTTTTGCCACTGTTGGTTTCAGGTTGAGATCTCAAGACTGCGTAAGTGAAGCGTGATACCTGATAGTCGCAATCCAAATCACCATCATTGCACATCAACAATTCTAAATCTCCTTGAGGCCAGATGATTTTCATAATGATTAGCTTTGCATTTTGAGCATCACCTCAATGGATTGTATAATCTTGAGATCTTCAAAGCTGCTTATAATAGTCCAATTATGCATGCATGCATGTGACTCTGACCATATAGGGTGCACTGCCACATTTATGGACTGCTCTACACTGAACCCTGAGGAATTGGTGTACTGCCCCCTCTAACGGTTAAAGAAAGATATTTCATTTAAAGAACAAATCTTCTCTTTTCCTTTTTACTAATGTGATGCTAACTTTTCCATTGCATATTATATTACCTGCATAATAAATTGTGTGGAAGTTCATATATATATAAAATATATATATATAAAAAATATTAAAGGAATAGCTCACCCAGAAATTAACATTTGTTAATAATGTACTCATTCTAAGGTTTTCCAAGACGTAGATGAGTTTGTTTCTTCACTGTAACAGATTTGGAGAAATTTCTAAGCAAAAAAAATCTAAGCATTACATCACAGGCTCATCAATGGATCCTCTGCAGTGAATGGGTGCCGTCAGAATAAAAATCCAAACAGCTGATAAAAACATCACAAAAATCCACAATTAATCCACATGACTCAATTCCATCAATTAAGGCCTTGTGAAGTGAAATTTGTGTGTTCATAAGAAAAAAATCCATCATTAAGGTGTTTTAACTTTGAACTGTCGCTTCTGGCTAAAATCCTCTATCCGTAATATTGCTACCTCCAGTAAAAAAGAAAAAAAGAAAGAAAAAGTTTATTCTGAATCAGGAGAGATATTTGCACAGATCAACCATGTTTACAAGTCAAAACTGTCCTAAACAAATATGTCATGGGTTTTGATGTGAGGGGATAACAGGGGGTGGAGGAAGCATTATTATTTATTATAGACTATTTTAGTCAGAAGCGATGGTTTGAAGTTAAAACGCATTAATACATTTATTTCTTAAAAGCAAATGCAACTTTTCACAAGATGTTAATTGATGGACTGGAGTCATATGGATTACTTGTGGATTATTGTTTTGTTTTTATCAACCGTTTTGACTCTCATTCTGACCTCTGATCCTTTACAGTGAATGGGTGCCGTCAGAATGAGAGTCAAAATGGTTGATAAAAACATCACAAAAATGCTAAATTTCTCTAAATCTGTTCCGATGAAGAAAACAAAGTACATCTTGGAATGGCTGAGGGAGAGTACATTTTTAGCAAAGGTTCATTTTTGGGTTAACTATGCCTTTAATGTTCATATTAACATAAAATAAAAAACTTTGTTTATTTGAAGGTTTAAATAAATTAACTTTCAATGTGGTCTTAGACTTAAGGAGTTGTGCATCTCAGTCTTTGATGTAGTGGTAACATTAAAGAGGACCTATTATGCAAAAATCACTTTTCTAAGGTGTTTGAACACAGTTGTGTGGCCACAGTGTGTGAAAACAACCAGCCTATAATATTAAAAATCCAACTCATTTTTTAATAAAAACCAATAAATCATAAACAGTCTCTCCAAACGAGCTGTTTCAGATTCTCCCTCTGTGTGTGTCACTGAAGGGAAAAAGCCCCGCCCATCTGTGACGCTCTCTGCCCTATTAGCATAAACACAGCCCTGAGTGAGAAGCTGCGGTGCATGCGAGCTCATGATCAGAAGTGGGACTTATAAAGTTTGTGATAGCATGAGACCAGCTATGTTGTTATTTTTATCCCGCCGTGCTCCCTGTCTGTGTAACTCATAAACGCAAATTTATTATGCACAGTACAATCAGATGACTGACTTCTCCGGGAGCATTTAAAGCAAAACACTCAAAACAGCGCATTTTGGCTCATACCTTAAAAGTGGCAATTTTAACAAGCTGTAAAAAGTTATCTGTGGGGTATATTGAGCTAAAACCTCACATGTACGCTCTGAGGACATCAGAGATTATATTACATCTTGTAAAAAGGGGCATAATAGGTCCCCTTTAAAAGAAAATCAAAATGATATCTTTAAAAAAAACAAATTTTATTGACAAAAATACACAATTTACATGTTCGACACTCAAAAACAGGGTTTTATAGAATCCATTCAATGTTAACAACAGACAAATAAGCAATATTAAGCTCTGGAATGGTCAATATGTACACAAAGCACTTGCATAAAACAATTGATGGCTTTGTCCAAAACCACATGTACCATGGAGCATCTGCTAGCAGGTGGAGTAATCATCCATCAGCAATCTGAAATAATACTTAAGAACCTTCACCACCACATTTTCTAATGATCACACCATACTAAACAGTCGTTTTTCACTATATTTGCCCTCCACCACTGGACTTTATGAAATGGAGCACATCCTGTTCATGTCTTCTATTGCGTTTTTTTGCTCTCTCTGGCAGCTTTTCTCTTTAATTGCATTATCTTTAATTCGGTCATGGTTGAGAAGGTCCTCCATACCCACACAGCCTAAAAACAATAGATTAAGTTGAAATCAATAGCAACATACTGCAATGCATGCATATTTGAATGAAGAATATTCTAAAAGAAAAAAAACTTACCACAATAATAACAGTGTTGAGCAAGAGTGGGACTGAGTATACTAGTGAAATGAACATTCCTTTTGAATCAAAGTATTGGAACTTTGAAAAAGACCTAAAAACACAATGCAGACACGTTCAGTATAGCAATAAAACATAATGTCAGGGGGTTATGGTGGGTATATGATCACCTCCAATTCATCGCTGCCAGCTCATTCAGGTATTCTGCACTGTAAACCATAGCGACTGAAAAGAAAAGGAATACTGCGTTATCTGGGTGTATAAATATCTAACATATTTTATATCATTAAATCAATTTAAATTATATTTGGGGTGCTTTCACAATTCACACATTTTCTTGGTTGTTATGTAATCAGAAAGTTAATGCTGTGTTTTTCCCCTATAATTTTATAAATTTTCTCAGATAATATTTGTATTGCAAAAACTCACCCATTAAGAGAAAATGACAGATCTGAAGGCGGTAGTATTTGCAGGACAGGATGGTGAAAGCGAAACACAAGACATGAAAGGCCAGCAGACCCATCAGCCAGGGTTCAGACCAGTCAACCTGGAAACCAGATCACATGATTAGTTAGTTCTTCCTAGGTACATAAAATAGATTTGCTTTACTTAATACACGTGGCTTCGGTTCTACTGAAAAACAAAATACCTACGAAACTCTAGATTAGCGTTATGTGAACCATAAAAAAGAGAATGTAATGTTGCTGTAAACTTACAGACTGTAGGAAGCTCCATACTGATGTGATGCGAACATTGCTGAATCCGTCGATTGGAACAGCGCTTATATTTTTCGCTTTAGACTCGGTCATTTTATTTGACTACACGCCACTGTTTTAGCAGCAACTAAACCAGTTACAACATAAACACTTCCGCATTCGTCACTGTCCTTTTCTCTCGACAGAACCTCCTGAAATTCACCAATGGATCTCTTAAAAATAGGTGATGCTGAAGTGCGGTTTATCCACATACATTAGAACTGGGTTTGAAATAAAAATAGAATGTTTTAAATTTCCGCATCGGGTTAAAAGGGACAAAAAATACCCTAATAAATGAAAGAAGATGTGTGGCAAAGGAAAATTCAAAATAAACGTCCCATGCAAACCTTTATTTTGGAGAGGGCTGCATCTCAAACAACGCAAGTACACTTCAAGAATATAAGATGTAAAAAAAAATACATTTCAGTATATTATTTAGCCTTTTTATTTTGTGCCCATGCCTCTGTTGAATAAGTTAATTGTAATTTGAATGCCGTCTTGTAATATTTTAGTTTTTCTTTTAAAAGATGAGTTGTGAATGACTTTTTGTATATTTGATATGGTATTTTGTGTATTTAATATGTTTTAATTAATTAATTAATTATTTATCTGCTATTTGTATGCCTTCGCGTTGAATTTGTTCGTTTAAGAAAATCACTTGATTTGTTAAAACTAACATTTTGTATGAATGTATAATTTCGTTTTCTTTAAATAGCATATCCTTATATCGGGGTTTCTAGTGTTGTAGTGGGCATTACAAAAAAAACACAACTACTAAAATTGTCAGAAAATTAATTCATTTTAATTAATGGATGCATTTGGAGTAGAAATAAAGATAATTTTGTGTGTCCGGTTCTGAAGGGGTTAAAGTCAAACCACACCGCAGCAGCGTTCCAGCCGGCGATGACGCGCTTCCTGTGACGCAGTGAAATTTTAAAACATTGTCCTTCTCAGTAATGGCGGCTTCGTTCCCTTCGCTTTCGCTAAATAACAATAAATGGTACTTCACGCGCGAACAAATCGAAAACAGCCCATCTCGCCGAGCGGGACTTGATCCCGACAAAGAGCTCTCGTACCGACAGCAAGCTGCTAACCTGCTGCAGGACATGGGACAGCGGCTCAACGTGTATCTTTTTCAGTTTGTGAGGCGTCGTTTTCGGCAGCTGCTCTGAGGAGCCTGACGCCGGTTTGGGCGGCTTGTGTGGTGTTGAGTTTCAGCATTATAATGACCTGAAACAGCTCTACCAGTAAACACGCCTTTTCTATTGTCAAACTTGTGGATTAAGGCGAACGGAATAAAAGATTTATGTCCCAGTTTTGTGTTTTTGGCTTAGTTTAGGCCGCAGGGCCTAGCTGGAGGTGTCTCTCCTACTGAACAATAGCCTAGCCGGTGTCACTACCATTCCCTCTCTCCATTATTTTCTTCATTATACCATTTGTTTACACTTTAGTATTAGATTTATTGGTTATCTATGCCATTCCAAACATATATCTGTTAGTATTAATTAAACATACCTTGATTTGCCCTGCTGGAGAGAAGTTCTGATACAGTTCTAGAATATATATATTTATATAATATTAGAGAGAATGAGTTAATCGGGTTTTATTCTAGATTAATGATGTTCCTTAGATTAAAGGGAAATTATTGCGTTTTTTCCATTTGTCAGGAGTGAGTACTTTCACTTTTACTTTGAAAAATGGTTCTACTGTGTCTTTAAAAAATCAAAATAGAAGAATTTAATGGAAATATTAATCTGTGATTGACAAGTCCAGCATATTGGTCAAGGCAGTTTGGCTGGATATGCTCTCCTAAATATCGATATTAGTTATGATCCTTTTGAAATACTGAGTTTAGTTGTGCTGTTTTCTTCAATGTGTTTAATGTGTTAAAATCCTTAACTTTGGACCTTTAGGTCTCAACTTACAATTAACACTGCCATTGTGTATATGCATCGGTTCTACATGATCCAGTCCTTCACTCGCTTCCACCGGAATGTATGTGGTTTATCCTTCCTCAAGTTTTATTACAAACCTTAATAAAATCAGCTGGCTGCATTGGACAGGACTCAGTAACCTCTTTGTTTTTGTCATGTGCCGTGCAGGTGATTGCTCCTGCAGCTCTCTTTTTAGCCGCGAAGGTGGAAGAACAGCCCCGCAAGCTGGAACATGTGATTAAGGTGACCCATGCGTGTCTCAATCCTCAGGACCCGTCACCAGACACCAGGAGTGATGTAAGTAATGATAGCGTGTGTGTGAGATGGACTTCAAACCATCTGAGAGAGTCACTGGTTCCATGTACTTGCTTTGTTTAAAAGTAACTTGTCAGAGCAATATTGATTTATTTTGAACAAACTATTTCTTAAAGGGATAGTTCACCCAAAATTAAAATTCTGTCATATTTTACTCACCCTTATGTCGTTTAAAACCTGTTTTACAATCTTTCTTTTGTTGAACATAAAAATATATTTTTATGAATGTTGGTAAAGCTGGCTGCACACTAGTCTATTTTCCAATCTTAACCTATTTTAGAACCACGTGAGACCACAGACATGAAGACCGTTCAACCAATTTTTAGCCTTATAATCCTCTGAACGCGCACACTAGAGCAGACCACTAGACCGCACACTTGAAGATTGTAGGAACGATTTCACAGTGACACGCAATCTTACAGAGACTCGGGAGGTCAAACGTGACTTGAGAAGAAAAACAAATAGAGGACTATTGACGTTGTCAGCTGGCCCTCCTAGCGCGCGTTCTGCTTCACCGTGAAAAACAATGTATACAAAAGAATATGGGTGATGTTCTCTGCTTTCACAGCATGTTTGTGGCTGCCAGGTTTCAGCTATAGAAGCATCCAACATCCGGTGAGTGACACTTGCTCGCTCTCATTGGCTATCGCGGGTATCACGTCAAAGGCAGCCCAATCAAGAGTCATAAATATCTCACGTTTGATAGTTACGATTTGAGTCCGACGACGCTCAGTCTCTATCAGGAGCAGATAAATAATCATAATGACACCACACAGTAGAGGATTTTTAGACAAAAAATCTTTTGTGACAAGCCGCGAATTGGCCCCCCCCCCCGATCATTCGGGGGTGCAAATCGGGCTTAAAATCCTCTAGTGCGCAGCCAGCCTAACCAAACAGTTTTGGGTACCAGATACTTCCATTGTATGAACAAAAAATACTGTGATATTTCTCAAATTATCTTCTTTTATGTTCCAATGAAGAAAGTAAGTCACAGATTTGTACTTAAATGAGGGAGAGTAAATGAAAGGATTAATTTCTTTAAGAAATAGTCCACTTTCGAATGTCCTTGAATAGTGGATTTAAAATTTTGTGTTATTTATTTTTTACTTAAATGCATCTTTTTTGGGGGGGTTTCTCCATAGTCTTTCAGGCTGACAGTTTATTCACTCACACTTCAATATTTGTATCAACTAATCTAAAATATCACATTTAATCACAAGCAGCAGAACCACAGCATCGACCATAACATTGCTTTTCTTTTGAACAGGTTGTGTAACCCACGTATTTCTATATTTTCGGCTGAATTGATCAAATTTTTTTTCCTCTTAGGTTGGATATGTGTAAACTTTCTTCAGTCTTTATCTGTTAGTCTTCACTAATTATCATATTTATGAATTGAAAGGGCATATATTGTATCATAAGGTGATTGGCTTGGTGCAAAAATAGGGTCATGATAATTTGATGAGATTGAGTATGTAGTCCATGACCAAGAGACCATGTGAGTAACCTGCCTGTCCTCTCAATCTCAGACATACCTGCAACAAGCCCAAGACCTGGTCATTCTTGAGAGCATTATACTCCAGACCCTGGGTAAGTTTGGAAGGGCAAGAATGAGTCAGTGAATCACCATACTAGAGAGATGCACCGAATCACCACATTTACTCTCATTCAATGTTAATTCCCAGGAGTCGACAGGATTTATTACAAGCTCCTCATTAAGAGCCATTACTACTGTCACCTTTGTCATTTTTATTTCCATTTCAATCTGGCAATGCACCCTTCCTGTGTGTGGTTTCACAATGCTATAAATGTGTGTTAAGTCTAGTATATTTTGAATCCACTAGAAATGTCAAAAGTTATTAAATATAAACATGTAACAGTGCACATTTTTTTCAGCAGTATCAGTGCCAAGTACCAACCTCAGTCTGCTTAAATCATAATTTGTTTAATTTATTTTTAGTTGACTGTCAACTAAAACTGTTTTACAGTGTTTCTGAGTGTCTTAATTCACCCTACCACAAATGAAGGCCTAAAAAGCGCTTAAATTGAAGCAGAATGTCTTGGATTCATAAGTCATGGCTTTAAGTGTTGCATGCCCTGTGAAAAATTAATATCAAAAGGGACAGTAAAAGTTATTTCCATAGTGATTGGAAGCAGAGCTATCCAAGCATATTTCTTTTTGTAAAATAAATTAATTGGAGATCTATTGTTTTTTTTTTTCTTTAATTAAAGCATTGCTAATAATACAAGACATTTACAGTATAGGCCATATTAATGTTTTTGTTTTCCTTTAAATTTTTCTGTACTTAAAATGGTCTTTAAAAGTTTTAAATTTGCCTTCTCAAGACTCGTAGAAACCCTGTTTTAACTTCATTGGCATTTGGCCTTCAAATCTTTTTTGTTATTATGAAATTGTTTCTATGAATATCTTCTCTTTTAGGATTGTGTGCTATAGCAAAACAATTTTACAGAATATTAAGTCAGGAGTTGGTAATGGTATCAGCGGCTGACGTATTATTATTGTGATGTCCTCCAGTTTGGAAAATTCTCTTCCTGTGCCCATAAAGGTCATTTGCTTTGAAAATTTTGACTATAACCAAATTGCCCTACAGGCCACTTGCATGGAACTCAAAGATATTTCCCCAGTCAAGCACAGGAAGACCCATGTTTGTGATTCACTCACTCATCATGTAAATTGTGTGAGGGGGTTTCACTTCTAAAGAGTCATTATAGTTCAAAACTAAAAGTGTCTCTCTCATCTGCTCTCTTCCTTCTAGCTTTTGAGATCACCATTGATCATCCCCACACACATGTTGTCAAGTGTACCCAGCTTGTGCGAGGTGAGAACCAGCTGCTCACTGTAAACTGTGCTTCGTATTGCTCAGTAATGGGTACTACTAGCCCACCAAGCTCACAGATTTCACGTCTGATTATGAGCCTTCCATTTGTTCTTCCAGCGAGTAAAGACTTAGCTCAGACCTCATACTTCATGGCAACAAACAGGTATGTTGATTTTCAAGTTTTTCAAAGGTTACATTTTTACTATAGATTAGATTAAAAATGCTAAAATTAACATTTGTTTTTAAATGGCTGCCACTTACTGAATTATACTTACAATGTTGCAGTGCAGTGTAGCTTACCACGTTTTGAAATATATGTTTGTATACCAAATAGAAAGTTATAGAAGAGCATTTACTTGACATTGAAAATTTTTTAACATTATAAATGTCTTTACTGTCACTTGGTCAATTAAATGTATTAATTTGATATTAGAGTATTAATCTATTAAAGAAATCTTATTGACCCCAAAGTTTTGAATAGTAGTGTATGTATTTATCACTGTAGAGTGACAATAGTTTTAAGTGGTTTCTTGTTTTTTTCGTGTTTTTTGTAATCATGGGTGCTCTTTTTGCCGCAGTCTCCACTTGACTACATTCTGCCTGCAGTACAGCCCGCCCATTGTAGCTTGTGTTTGTATTCATTTGGCCTGCAAATGGTCCAACTGGGAGATTCCAGTTTCCACAGACGGCAAACACTGGTGGGAATATGTTGACCCCACGGTGTCCCTTGAGCTGTTGGATGGTAAGTGTTTGCAAGTGATTTTCTTTTGAAATGGTAATAGTCTTTTGTAAAAGAGAGAAAGTATAATGCTAGAGATTTAGAAAAGATTGTGATGGTTATTTTTATGTTTGTTTCATTATTTAAAGCCTTTTTATTTTTTGCCCAGTTTACATTTAAAATCAGTTAAATGTAATCTGTTTTTCACAAGTCCTAAAGAATTTGTTAATGATTTCACAGAGCTCACTCATGAGTTCCTGCAGATCTTGGAGAAGACGCCCAGCCGCTTAAAACGTATCAGAAACTGGAAAGTAAGTCAGTTTACCTAATATTTGATTTTTCAGAATGTTTTGATCAATAGAACTTTCAAAAAATAGCATTATTTTGAAATATAAATAGTTTGTAACATTATGAATGTCTTCACTGTCACTTTTTATCAATTTAATTATTAATATTAATTACTTTCAAGACTAAAAAAAAAAAAAAAAAACTTACTAATGCCAAACTTTTGATCAGTATTCTGTTCTGACTATATCAATTGTTTTGTTTGTTGTACCTCAGGCTGCAGGTCAAACTGCCAAGAAATCAAAAGTTCAAGATGGTGATCAGTCAGAAGCCATTATGAATATGATCTCCATGGCATCAGCTGACAGCACGTTGGCCGGGCTGATGAGCATCTCCGCCCCACCCTCCGTTTCCTCCATGGATGACTCAGCCGACGACCAGAGCGCTGCTCCCTCATCCCAACACTGGCAGCCTCCTGCCAAGGACCAGCCAACAACCAACGAGCTTCACGTGCCTGCTAAGTTGTCTTTGAGCGAGTATCGGGTGAAGCATGCAGACGAGCTTGCGGCGCAGAAGCGGAAGTTGGAGAACATGGAGGCAAGTGTGAAACAGGGATACGCCACTGCCGCCCAGGCCCTCATGAACCAGCAGAGGAAGGAGAAGCACCATCACCACCAGCAGTCCAGCTCTAGTTCCTCAGACCTAAAAAACCCTTCACCCATCGTCCTGAAGATCCCGCTGGATGAGCGATCGGAACGCAGTTCCATAAAAATGCGCTTCCCAGCGCCAGGCCAATCAGGCAGCGGGGGGCACAGCAGCAGTAGCAGCAGTCGAGGATCCGAGCATGACATTAAAGTGCGGATCCGAGTTCCGGAAAGGCGAAGTGGGTCTGGAGAAGACGGGAAAAGTCGCGAGAAACACCGAGAGCGGTCCAACCACCATCACCATCACCACTCTTCCGCCACCGGCTCGTTATCGGCATCGTCTTCCTCATCCTCAGCAAAAAAACACTCGAGTTCTGCCAGCACATCAGGAAGTAGCAAAAAGGTCTCAGGTGATTCTGTCCGAACAAGTTCTTCATCATCCTCATCAAGAAAAAGGACCCACTTGCCGGATCCTACTTCCGGCAGCCATCACTCGAAAGTTAGCAAATCGTCCAGAAACTCATTTCAGTTGCCGACGCTTTCTGGAGTGCCCTCCCACACGATGGGTCAGGGGTCTGACATCCTTCCCTCGCTGAGCCTCTCGCACCATCAGGGAAACTATTCGCACTCCAAGTCGGATAAAGCCGACATGAACGGACACAATACGGGCAGCCAGTCCAACGAATACCAGGACACGTTTGACATGTTGAACTCGCTGCTCAGTGCGCAGGGCGTTCAGCCGGCACAACCTCAGATATTTGACTATCACTCTCAGTACAGAGACTATCGGTATAGCAGTAGCGCTCGCGGAGGAACCCAGGCGCCACCTTTACCCTCAGAACCACCTCCACCTCTGCCGCCACTGCCCAAATAAACCCCTTTCCGCTCATCCGTCCACATACGCTGATCAAATCAGTCGTCTTGGGAATCCTGGGTTCCTTTTGTGCATCTAACTTTGTGATATTGAGTTTGACAGCAGAGTAATGTAAGGCAAAAAATGTACCTGGTGAATCTTTGCCCTCATGTTGTCTTGCGTTTTGTGCGAGCGAGTGTGTTCACAACACCCATCTGTGGCAATAATGTTATAATAGAACAAAATATTGCAAAAAAAAAAAGCAAAAATATTATTTATTGAAAAACAATTGTACATACTATTTTTGATGTTGCTCAGTTTTATATCAGCGCTAACAGAAAATCGTAATGGAATTAAGGGTATGTATTACTGAATGAGAGGGACCCATTGTCCTCTTTAAAAAGTGTAACTGAATGCAAAAATGGAAAATGTTTTTGTTTTATGTATGGATTTAAGTCTTGCTAACAATGTCTTTTTTATCGAGTATGGTATTTATTATTAGCCTTTTAAAACCATAGTTATTAGCAGTCGTTGCTTGAATGCGTCAGACGATGTCTGGATTTATTTTTATACTGTTGTAACTTGCTTCCCAGTCTGTATTTACTTGATACGTCATGTATGGTTTGAGAATGGACATATGAATCCCCAAATATTTGCATCAAAATGTATGTTTCTAATATATGAATAGTCACTGAAGTAATGTTCTGATTCTGTTTGGTAAATATTTGTGGTGTCTTTTTTTTTTTTTTTGTTACCTTCAGCTTTGTATTAATCCTGTAAATTGACTATTTTAAAATTTTTCCAAAAAAAACATGCCTAGTTTCGGGAAAGTGTGTCTAGTAGACCTATGGTTCTAGATTCAGAGTCAGATGCAGTCATTGTTTTAAATGGTTGTAGAATATCACGCTCCTATATGATACACTATACACAACAGTATGTCCAGCTTGTACTCATTTCATTCTTGTATTTCAGTTTTTTTATTTCACAAACCCAAATGCTTTCAGATACAGACTATTTGTCATTTTATAATGTAACTGACTTATAAATGGCCTTTAAACTTGAGTGAAAATGAATCTGTGATGGGTAAAAATGCAGTCCACTGAATCATATTTCCACCAATTTTCTGTTTTTTTATACTTCTTTGGTTGAAATAAATGACAAAAGTATAGGATTCATTCTGTCTGTTTATAAAATGATGATGCTATTGTCCATCATAGCTTCATTTTTTAATGTTAAAGGGATAGTACACCGAAAAATTGTCATTTGCACACCCTTATATATGACTTGATTCTCACAAAAGTTATTTTTTCCATATAATGAAAATCTGTGGGGATTGATGTTTGTACTCCAAAGTATCTTCATTTTTGGATGACTATCTCTTTAAATATGCTGTGTCTTCTAAGGTCTGTTAGGTATTTATCTGTCTGTATTTGAACACTCAAATCGACACTTGCCGAGCGAGCGGCAGAAATGCTGACCGCTCCTGTTTATTTGTTGTAATACCTCCATTTATGTTTAACCCTGTGATTGTTTCAAGGTCATTTTTTCGTGTTTGGGAATGACAATGGTAAGCCATCCGGTCCTGATTCATGAAATTAAAACTGTTGAGAACTTAAGTGATTTGAGCCAATCGGTTTGTACCTTTAACAAGATTGTCTCCATATTCGTATTTTGCTTGATCGTGTTTTTGTATGCAGTTAATGATGCAGGTGATCTTCTCTAACGGTCCTGAATTAACAGCATGACTTTCATTGATCTATTTACAGACAAAAAAGTGGAAGCATGAAATGGAGTTTAGTAAATTTTACTTTAATGTTACGTTCTTTTAATAAGATGTTAGCAGGGACTCCGCCGTACATTAATCGTTTTCCTGATTGTGCCTGTTGATGTTGAGGAACTTTTCAGGAACATTGTGAAATTATATGATACACAGTATAAGCTATAAAAGATCTGTTTTGGCATATATTCCCTATCCAATGTACTCATTTCCTGTCCCTGTTTTATCGTTGCTCAGTAGAATTTGAAGGTTTACCATCATGTTTTAGTTTTGTGTTTGCTGGTGTGGTTCAGTAAGACTGAAGAGAAGGCGTTCTGTGGGTCTAATGCAATTCATGTCACCACTGTATTTTCTATGTACCTCCGTCTCAAGAATATAGCATTTTATCAAATGTATATACTGTTTTCTGTGTTTTAGTGGTACCACATGAACTCTCAGGTTTTGAATTGAATTGTTGGGGTGTTACTTGTCAGAAGTTAAGGTTTGCATTTTTGTGAACTTGGTTCCTTTTTATAAATGTGGTTGATGTACAATAATGTTTTATGAAAAACATACTTGTGGGTGTTTTTCTTACCGATTGCAGTGTAAATTGTAATAATGTGACAGACGTTCTACTCATGCTTCTTGCAGTAAATTCACTTTTCAGATTTTTATACGACAAATTGACCAGTTTTGCTTCCACCTGATGTCAACACCTTCATGGTTTGCCTTTGAATTCAGTGCTGGAATAAAGAGATACAACAAGGAATGCTAAATGTGGCTACTTAGAACAATTCTGAAAATCTGATTATTTTTGTAAGGATGCCAAAAAGACAAAAATCTGGGTAAACCAAAAAATCACAAGAGCTGCCATAATCCTGATTAACTTTCCATTCCAGACATTTTTGTCTAGCCGTAATGTGTAACTTATTGTTTTATTGACGCCTTAATATGGAACGCTGCCTGAATTAGAGTGTCATAATTCAGATTTCACCCCAAAATCAAAATATTTTTTTTTTTTAATTATATTTTGCATAAAGGTAATGAAGCTAAATGAATGTGCTATTAAGATGTTTTGCATTGTGCAATTACTTCTGACAATTAAGAGCATTTCCCCCATCCTTAGTTAAAGGAAAAAACTTATATATTACTCATATGTGACCCTGCCTGTGAAAACCCAGCTAAAGTCATTTTTTGGTTATTTACTATTTTCTGCATAAAATCATCCTTCATAAGGTAAAGAACATTCTGTGAAAATGTAACCTTGATATCTTTAATATTGACGGAGTAAGATCATGTCAAAGATTGAAATCAAAGTTGATGCTTGTTGTCTCATAATTAGATTTTGAGACTTTAGCCTGGATTTCACAGAGAGGGTCACATATATCAAAGTAATTCAAAGTGAAAAACAAACCCGTTAACCTCTTTGCGTTAGTTTTCAAAAATGCAGATAATTCTTGCAGTATTTAGTGAATGAGCACTCTGACCTGAACAGACTCTATTGTTCATGGAGTCAGCCACCCTTGGTCCCGCATGACTCTGATACAGTATCAGCCGTCTAGTAAATCCAACACAGTTTCCCTCCATTTGCATATAACATTGTTTTTTTACTCACATCTAAAAAATTAACATGCATGTTTATTTTTAGGACCAAATCTCAAAATGCAGTCTATTGCATTTGTTAGGCTATTAAAAATATTAAGATGTGGCAAAAAAAAAAAAAAAGCATAAGATGTTTATGACCACTGACCCAATTAAGAAACAACGCTTTCAAAAGCATCAGATGTCCAGCCACATGCAGGTCCACTGATATCACATGTAAGCATTCTCCAACTACGTTCCTCATTAAAATAAGCTCAGCCTGGAAAAGAGTTTGTAATCTCAATGTGACCCTCAAAGTAAAAATAAGCCTCAAGTTGGCAAATCAACCATTTTACACTTTTAAACAACAACAAAAAAAAGTTATTCAGTGGTTATTTGCAGCGCTAAGGTTAAAAACTATTTTATATATATATATATATATATATATTTTATATCTATGGTTCATTGGATATTTTGAGTAAAAATCAGGCTCTACAAACTGCACATGAATGACTGATCAGGCCAATTAATAAATTAGTTTAATCAAATAGTATAATTAATCAAATCTTAATCCGATAACTCTCTTGAACAGCATCACCAGGGAATATTACACATTTGTGTGTGAGTTTGTGTGCACGCAAGCATGGTCTTATGTGATGGGAGGAGCTTTCAGCCCCAGATGTAGGACGCGTCTATATAAAGTGCGATGCCTCTGAAGCTGAAAGTCGTTAAGGTGCCAACAACAAAGTGACACAATGAAGCTACTTTCAAGAATACTGATACTGACCTGTTTGTCTGTGGCCTTAACAAGTGAGTAAATATTTCAATATTATTTATATTTATTGTATTATGTAATATTATTGTATCTAATAGCCACAGCATCATGTATATCGTATTTCACTAAACCTGTATTATGTTTAATGTAGAGTTCTTTTAACTGTATTCAAAATAATACTGGATATCAGGAAAGTCAAAACAAAACCGTTAACTATAATAGTTAATTATTTTAGCTAGAACCTGCACTACCTAAACCCTCAGGCAGATTTAATGATGCATGACAGCATCCTGATCTCCTTGACCCCTTTATAGTCATTAAAAGTTCAGTAACAATGTGACACAAGAGAATGTCTGGGAATTTCCAAGATCAGTCAAAACATGCGTTAGCTAATCAAATCAAATAAGACATTATACATTACATAACTTGAAAAAATACAACATAGCCCAAGAGCATTACTGTAATGTGTTAAATACCAATAATGCAGTGGTTTTGACTGAGTTTCATTGCATTCAGATTTTGAGTTATGCTATGTGCTCTGAAAGCAAGCCCCTGCTTTATGCGGTAAATCTGAAAGTATGGTCACATGGACAGCTGACCATCACATGCACAGGATTTGGGGTAACACTGCAGAAAGAGTGCTAAATGTTTGATCTGGTCACATGCCCCGCCTCTCAATCCCTCCACCAATTGTAGACTCGAAAGTTTGTGGCTTTCATTGTCAAATGAGAGTTAAAGGGATTCCAGTGCCTTTAATCTCAAATGTACAGTTTTCTCTAAATAATTTCATTTAAATTTCCCTTTATTTTTCCTCTGCACAAGGACAAGTCGACAGAAGCAACTTGAAATCCAGATTCAATCGATATCAGACATGGAATACAAAACGGTTCCCAGTGTGGAAAGATGGAGACCCACGCTACAAAAACAGCTGGACAGGTAATAAAATGCAGCCATGAAAGAAGGAAAGAAAGAACCAGATTTTCTACACTATATGTTTGCATCAACATAAAAAAAATAGTAAAATATATTTTCAACTGTAGTATTTAGCTCACTTTTTTTCAGTGGCATTTCTGTAAGTTATTCTGTAGCATTTCTTTTTGTTTCTCTTTTTTTTTTTTTTTTGATTCATATTAATTATTTTTGATGTTGGCTTCTTTGGCTCCATGAAGAACCTTTGAAATCCTTGGACAAAAAAGATTTTAAAGATTATACAGATTATTAAAAGATTTAAAAGATTCTATAGATTATTAAAATGTTCTTCACACTAACTTAAAAAATGGTTCTTTTAAGAACTGATCACTGAAAGTTTCGGGAATTTAAGAGTGATTCTACACTCTTAAAAATAATGTTCTTTATTTGCATCTATGAAGATGCAAATGAAGGTTCCATGAAGAATCTTTAGCATCCATGAAACCTTTCCATTGGACAAAAGGTTCTTTATATGTAAAAAAGGTTCTTTAGATTATTGAAATGTTCTTCACACTTCACACAGGTTCTTTTAAAAAACGTTCACTGAATGGTTTTTTGAGGATCCCAATGGTTCATCTATGGCATCACTTCGAAACCTGTTTTGATACCCCTAATTTGTGTGTAGAGATAAAAGCGTCAGTACATTAAAAAGCATAAATGTAAATTTCTACAGGTGGGCAACTGAAATTTGATGTGGGGAATGATGCACCCACTTTGACTGGTGCCAAAATTACCTTCAGCATTGACATTGTGTTCCCTCACAACCAGAAGGTCCTGCCAGATGGACAAGTTGTTTGGGCAAAAAACTGCACAATAAATGGTATGTTTCTGTCTTCATCTCACTCTATTTAAAGATGAAAATGTACATTCTGTTGCTGCACTATGACCAGCAAATGTATTTGCATTAAGCTTAAACATAATGCACAGATATGCATAATTCTAATTTAGGCACACAGTTCCACGAGGGTGAGCCTGTCTATCCTGAAGAGAACTCTGTAGATGAATGGAATGCTGCGTTCCCTAATGCTCCTCTCCTTTCTAGACAAGGGGACAAGCAACCTCCATATGTGTTCGTGTGGAAAACCTGTGGTAAGGAAAGAAGCACTTGAATGAATGAATGAATGATGCATTTTTATATAGCGCATTTATTGTGTATTGCCGTACACCCAAAGCGCTTTACAATCATGTGGGGGTCTCTCCTCAACCACCACCAGTGTGCAGCATCCACTTGGATGATGCGACGGCAGTCACAGGACAACGGCGCCAGTGCGCTCACCACACACCAGCTACAGGTGGAGAGGAGAGCGTGATAGAGCCAATCAAGTGGATGGGGATTACTAGGAGGCCATGATTGATAAGGGCCAGTGGAGGGAATTTGGCCAGGACACCGGGGTTACACCCCTACTCTTTACGAGAAGTGCCATGGGATTTTTAGTGACCACAGAGAGTCAGGACCTCGGTTTAACGTCTCATCTGAAAGACGGTGCTTTTTACAGTATAGTGCACTTACTGCACTGTTACATGCAGTCATCTAACGTTCCTGACAATCCTCTATTGTGTTTGACAGGTAAATACTGGCAGGTGTGCGACGGCCCTTCCTCATCATTAACCATCGGAACTGATGACGTTCCTCTTGGCTCTTACATGATGGATGTTGTAATTTATCACTACAGGCAAAAAGAGAAATTCATCCCTATTGGATATGCATCCACACAGTTCAGTATCACCGGTAAGCTTAACTCAAAGTTAATCTTTTAATAACAAGTTTTACGGTTTAAGTAATGCAATATATTTAATCCCTGTGTTTCTAGACCAGATCCCCTTTGCGGTTTCCCTGACGCAGGTGAATGACAAAGATGAAGGCGATCGGAAATTCATTCAGAATAGAGCAGTGGCCTTCAGCATCACCCTTCACGACCCCAGCCAATACCTGAGCAAATCAGACGTGACTTTTAACTGGAACTTCGGGGATGGCAGTGGCACTGTAATCTCCAGGGAACTCACCGTCACACACACCTACATTGCAGCCGGAGCTTTTAAGCCCCAAGTTGTCGTACAAGCAGCTATTCCGGATTCATCTTGTGCCACTCCACCAAACCTTCCCACTGAGGCCCGTCCCACCACCAACACCTTCAGCTCCGAGAGCCCCATCCGCCTAAATGAACACATCCCTGCAGGTGCTCTGCATGGCTTTGCTGGTTACAGTTGTGAAAATAGTACAAAAGTACTTTATTTTATTTTTTTTGCAATTTTAAAACACCTATTTAAGGAGGGAGGGGTCTAATATCCTACAGATCTTCGCCCAGTCAGATGTTTTGAATTAGTATGTATGCACTGCAAAACATGATTTTCTTACATGAGTATTTTTGACTTGTTTTCTAGTATAAATATCTACAAATTCTTGAATCAGGATGTATTTACTTGACAAGTAAAATTACTTAAGATATGTCTTGTTTTCTGAAAGAAAAAAAACAAGGAAAAATATCTGGCAACGGGGCAAGAAAAATAATCTTGTTTAGCCTTTGAATTTAGATTATTTTTCTTACCCCGTGGATAGATGTTTTTGCTTGTTTTAATCAAAATTTGGATAATCTAGTTTTTGCAGTGTGGTAAACTAGGCCTAGTCCTCAGCACTTCAACACAATGAGCTTTACAGCTCGGCTTTTTACAACAAATTCTGTTCACTAACAACTTACAGTACTTTATGTTTAGAATAAACATTACTAAGATTCAGTATTAGTCACTTACTTTTCGCGCCATCAGTCAAATCCTTCATTCATGAATCAGACGTCTCGATTTCGGAGCTGTGCGATTTCTTCATTTCGAAATAATGAGGAATGATATGATTTCTAAAATGTAGTGGAGTAAAAAATTAAACATTCTTCTGTAGAAGTTAACACATTAACTAAAAGTTTCCATCAAAAATTCTCTTTAACACCATTTGACTGTTTATTTGGCTATGCCTGTGTGAAATATCAGAGAGCATATAGAAAACAATCAATGTGAATTCCAGCCAGAGTAGAAGTCAGAGTGGCCTACTTATCATCTACTTCATGATTCAACAGATCATGCTACCAGTAAGTCTTCAGCTGCCATTCAGAAATCAACACCTGCATCTACAATGAAAACTATTCCTCCCGCACCTACAAACGGAGTTCCAAAAAGATCCAGCCTTGAGAAGGTCTTTGATCTTAGATCTGCATCTGAGATGTCTGAAACTTTGAATACTGCAACAAAGACAACACTGAAGGCTACTGGTGAGTTGTAGTTGATATTTTGCATTTCAATTAATATACATGATATATTATGTAAATACATTTACATAATAATGCTAATAATGTATAATAAAAAATAATATATCAATTTAAACACATATTTCCAAAACACCAGCCGCTGACATGGAGGCGACGATGCAAGATGACTACATTGAAAACCAGGCCCATGTATCCATAATAAAGCGTCAGGCTCCAAACACAAATGACTATGTGATTTACCGCTATGGATCCTTCTCAACTGATATTGAGATTATTGGTGAGATTCCTCCCTTGAACAGCATTCCATTTTTTATGTTTTATATTGAAGAGTAATGTAAGTTTGTGTTCTCAGAGGGCATTGAGAGTGTGCAGATCGTCCAGGTGGCTGTAGCTGATGGTTTTCCGTTTACGGAAATGGAGCAGAATGCTGTTGATTTCACTGTTTCCTGCCAAGGAAGGTGAGATCTGGCAAAAATAAATGTAGCTGGAACCACAGAATACAGCCTTATGGAGAATTCACGCCCTTACCTCCTCTTTCTAGCCTCCCCACTGAAGTGTGCACTGTAGTATCTGATGCAGACTGCCATGTGCCAGTTACGACCATCTGCAATGCTGTTAGCCCCTCCTCAGATTGCCAACTCATCCTTCGACACTACTTCAATGACTCTGGGATCTTCTGTGTCAATGTGTCAATGACAAATGATGTCAGTCTGGCTTTTACAAATGCCAGGGTTAATATTAACATAGGTGAGTTCACTTATTTACGGTTGAAACATAAAGCGTGGTGCTCCAAAAATGATAGCAGTGCTGTTAATTCATCTTGCATGTCTCTATTTCTGTGCAAAATTTAGCAGATTCCAGGTTGACATCTGCAGGGGCCGCTGCCCTGTTGTTGGGCATCCTGACTGTCATATCAGCAATAGGTGCTGTGGCTTTTGCATATAAGTAAGTCATTCCAACACAGCGTAATATTCATGCACTGATTTATTCAGCTGGCATGAATTATTCATTAATTACTATTAATTTTTCAACCTGCTCCTCTAGATTTCCTAAAGCTTAATCAGTAAGCAAATCATTGTGTACATTAACTGGTAAAACTGGTTGGAAAGCACTAACTGGCCTTGTTTTTGAAACTTTCTAGGCGTCTTAAACGGTATCAAAGGCTGAATGAGGATCCTGCTGCATGCCAATCCAAAGACACCGGCGTGAGCTCAATGCCAGTGCTCTTCTGGAGCCTGATGAACCAGCAGACGGCAGATCAGAAAAAAGGAGTAGTGTGAACCTTCCTTTAAAACCTTCAAAATTCAAATTTAATGTTACATTAGCACTACTTTGAATAGCGTAAAAGCATCTAAACCCTTTTTTACCATTTCATTTTTTAATCTTTAATGTTTGAATTGAGATTTTGTATTCTTTTATACACATATTTGAACCCAAATCCTTTTTCCAAAGGCATGTTTTTCATTACATTACATACAATTTTGTGCTGTAATTTTAATTTGAAGAAAAAAATTTGGCCAACAAGCATTTTTTAAGCAGTTGAATAAAATATCACAAAAGCTGCTATTACTTTCTGGCC
Organism: Barbus barbus; assembly: GCF_936440315.1. NCBI lineage: Eukaryota > Metazoa > Chordata > Actinopteri > Cypriniformes > Cyprinidae > Barbus > Barbus barbus. The sequence goes on from NC_136718.1 coordinate 20,809,390, forward strand.
TTTTTATCTTAGACATTGGTGTCAGATTTTGTGGATTATAAAATAATCCACTTAATTAAGGCTTTTTACTACAAGACTTTTTGATACCATGACCTGCTTTCCTTCATTCATGCATACCACTGCTGTAACTCATTCCTCCCTAAAAAACCAATAATGTCCTTAATACCGACTGCTGAGTGACTACTAACCTACTTTTCCTTCAGCCGAAGCGGTTGGAAGCCAAGCCTGTCAAAGGCCATCAGTTAACCTGTGGAAACTGGTTAGTAAGCAGATTACTTCTCTTGAATGCCTGTAATTACTTCAAACCGACAGCTTATATTAACATCCATAAGAAAGATTTAAAGAACTGCACACAAACTGATTTTTTTTACATCACCATCAATTTATTCAGTCAAAATTTGGCAAGCAAATTCCACAAATAATAATCATACTGGCCATACAACAACTGATCAAGAATGTGTCTCTAACATTTAGGAGTTGACTTTACGCTTGATACCTCATGTATATTGTGCATAAATTACCGGTCTACTGTTTTTAGTTTTAGGCCTTTAGTGAACATTTTAATATTCCTCGCCCTCCTCTTCTCCTTCACCCTCGATGGAGTCGACACCGACTTCCTCATAATCTTGGCTCGAAGCAAGCATTAGTGATTTCAGACACAGAGAGCTGCTCATGGTAAGCCTTCTCTGCGGAGATCACTGGGGCATAGGTAGCCAATGGGAAGTGGATACGAGGATAGGGCACCAAGTTGGTCTGGAACTCGGTGAGATCGACATTGAGAGCACCATCAAACCTGAGGGATGCTGTGATGGAGGACACAATCTGGCCAATGAGCCTGTTGAGGTTGGTGTAAGTAGGACGCTCAATGTCAAGGTTCCTACGGCAGATATCGTAAATGGCCTCATTGTCTACCATGAAGGCACAGTCAGAGTGCTCTAGGGTGGTGTGGGTGGTCAGGATGGAGTTGTAAGGCTCTACCACAGCGGTGGAGACCTGAGGAGCAGGGTAGATGGAGAACTCCAGCTTGGACTTCTTGCCATAGTCCACAGACAGACGCTCCATCAGCAGAGAGGTGAAGCCAGAACCGCAGGGCTCGCAAAATTTCTAAATCCCTGGTAGCCCTTCGGGCAGGAACTCTTTAGATTTTGGTAGCCCGAAAATTAATTTAACTAGCCCAAATAAAATAAAGACCATAAATGTCAATCAAAAACATTTTCAATACACAAATATCAACGAATATCAAGGAAAGAGTTTTATTTGACTATTTACAAGGTATCTGCAGAATTCTTAAAAGTCTATTTAAGGCAATTTGAAAAATTATTTCTTAGACAGTTTTAAATACGTTAAATGGTATAAGGCCTGAAAAACTCTTCAGTTTAGTATCAAATTTAAGGACCCGTGGGAGCAATGCTCCCTCTAATTTTTTTTCTTGCTGAGCAAAACTTTTCTCTATTGGGCGGACATTTCGGGCACCTGAGCAAAAGCATTCTTTAAAGTAAAGTAAAGTAAAGTCGTGACGTATTGTCAAGTATGGTGACCCATACTCGAAATTGGTGCTCTGCCTTTAACCCATCCAAGTGCACACACACAGCAGTGAGTAGTGAACAAATCCACACACACACACACTCACACACACACCGTGAACACACACCCGGAGCAGTGGGCAGCCATGCTGCGGCGCCCGGGGAGCAATTGGGGGTTCGGTGCCTTGCTCAAGGGCACCTCAGTCGTGGTATTGAGGGTGGAGAGAGCGCTGGACGTTCACTCCCCCCACCTACAATTCCTGCCGGCCGGGGGCTCGAACCCACAACCTTTCGATTACGAGTCCGACTCTCTAACCATTAGGCCACGACTTCCCCCAATTTATACCAGACCTGTACAGCATGCACACAAACAAGTGTGTAACTTTTAACTTTAATGTGCTATTTATATTTGATTTGACCCCTGATGTAACTAAATGATGTGCATTTCAGGTTACCTGAGAAAACATTTTTACTGTACAATACACTGCAGTTCAAAAGTTTGGATCAATAAAGTTTTTTAAAGAAGTTTCTTATGCTCATCAAGGCTGTATCTATCTGATAAAAAATACTGAATATTATTTCACAAAATAATATTGTGAAATATTATTGCAATTTAAAATAAATGTTTTCTATTTTAATATACTTTCAAATGTAATTAATTCCTGTGAAGCAAAGCAGTATTTTCAGAGTCACATGATCCTTTAGAAGTCATTCTAATACGCTGATTTTTAATCAATGTTGGAAACAGTTGTACTGTTTTGTCTTTTTTTTATATACTGTATTTTTTGGGACCTGTGATATTTAAAAAAAATAAAAAGTTAAAAACAGTGTTTAATCAAAATAGAGATTTTGTGTTACAATATAAACTATTCAAAAGTTTGGGGTCAGAAATTTTTTTCTTTCTTTTTTAAAGATACTTTTAAAAAGTTTAAAGAATGTTAAATAAACTTTATTCAGCAAGGATGTGCTGAATGGATAAAACTGATAGTAAAGACTTCTATTATTAGAAAATATTTCTATTTTGAATAAATGCTGTTCTTTTAAACTTTTTATTAATCAAAGAATCAAAGAAAAAAGTAACACAGGTTCCAAAAAAATATTAAGCAGCACAACAGTTTCAACACTGATAATAAATCAGTATATTAGAATGATTTCTGAAGGATCATGGGACACTGCTGGTGTAATGATGCTGAAAATTCAGCTTTGATCACAGAAATAAATACTATTTTATAGTATAGGTATTAAAATAGGAAACCCATATTAGAAATTGTAATAATATTTCACTATATCACAGTTTTTTTCTGTATTTTTTAAATGAATACAGCCTTGATGAGCAAGAGACTCAAAGTCAAAGACTCAAAAACAAGGTCAATTATTTACGGGGTAGTCATGGCCTAATGGTTAGAGAGTCGGACTCGTAATCCAAAGGTTGCGGGTTCGAGTCTCCGGCCGGCAGGAATTGTAGGTGGGGGGAGTGAATGTCCAGCACTCTCTCCACCCTCAATACCACGACTGAGGTACCCTTGAGCAAGGCACCAAACCCCCAACTGCTCCCCGGGCGCCGCAGCATAAATGGCTGCCCACTGCTCTGGGTGTGTGTTCACGGTGTGTGTGTGTTCACTGCTGTGTGTGTGCACGTTGGATGGGTTAAATGCAGAGCACGAATTCCGAGTATGGGTTACCATACTTGGCAGTATGTCACTTCACTTCATATATTATCTAAAGAAACTGAAGCAAAACTTAAGCTGAGATCTGTAAGTTAAATATAACAAAAACATGAACATATGAATTCTTCTATAGCTGTCTAAACATCATGAAGTACAGTTTGTACAATACTCTTGTGTGTGGCTGTACATGTTTCAGAGTTTTGTTACCGTTCTTTGCCCATCCTCCGCTATTTCCAGGACTTAATCAACCACTCTTCTTTAATACATGAGGATACATTTATTTCACGTCATTGCGTTTGCGTTGGCTCTCATGTTGAGCGCACCGCAACTATTGAAGTATTCAGTTTCTACAGCGACTCATTTGGTGCACATCGTTCTCTTTCTATGAAACCTGTAAACCGCATTCACCGGCTCTAACTCTGTCGTGACATCAGCTCTATAACGGTTTGCCCGAGCATTGCTATTCTTTCCCTTTTACTGGCGGCATTCAATCAAATGGTCTCTGGAGACCTGTGCACTGGTCAGCCTGAAAAGAAACAGTTTGGAAATTAACCCAACATAATATATAATTAATTTTATGTTCATTTATTTACAACTACCTACCAGTTTGTGAATCCTGTCCAGTACCAGGTCAATTATTTCCTTTCCAATAGTGTAGTGACCACGGGCGTAGTTATTGGCAGCATCTTCCTTTCCAGTGATGAGCTGTTCAGGGTGGAAGAGCTGACGGTATGTACCAGTGCGCACCTCATCTGGAAAGATGGTCAACCTTTAGTTAACGGAGCACTTTGATGTACAGAATTATCACAATTAAAATGAAGTCCCATTCTCTTACCAATGACAGTGGGCTCCAGATCTACAAACACAGCCCTGGGGACATGCTTTCCGGCTCCGGTCTCACTGAAGAAGGTGTTGAAGGAGTCATCACCTCCTCCAATGGTCTTGTCGCTGGGCATCTGCCCATCCGGCTGGATGCCGTGCTCAAGGCAATAGTGTTCCCAGCAGGCATTGCCAATGGGGCAGTCGTGGCCTAATGGTTAGAGAGTTGGACTCGTAATCCAAAGGTTGCGGGTTCGAGTCTCGGGCCGGCAGGGATTGTAGGTGGGGGGAGTGAATGTCCAGCGCTCTCTCCACCCTCAATACCACGACTGAGGTGCCCTTGAGCAAGGCACCGAACCCCCAACTGCTCCCCGGGCGCCGCAGCATAAATGGCTGCCCACTGCTCCGGGTGTATGTTCAAGGTGTGTGTGTGTGTTCACTGCTGTGTGTGTGCACGTTGGATGGGTTAAATGCAGAGCACGAATTTCGAGTATGGGTCACCATACTTGGCAGTATGTCACTTCACTTCAATCTGGACTCCAGCTTGACCAACGTGGATAGAGATGCACTCACGCTGTGCGAAGGAATGGGAAAATCTTTTAATTAGGTTGTTGGCTCTCAAAACATACACAAAGGCTTCTTTTGCACCATCATTCTGTTGACATTTGCATGTATTTAATATTTTGGGCACAACAATAGACACATAACTGACATTGCTAAAAGTCTAAAAGTCTTTCTTTGGAATCATAAATGCATTGTAAACACCTGCAAAATGATATTTATCTTAAGGACTGGCATACAAGAAGTGAACTGGCATGAAAAAGATTTAGTAGGTTACCAAAAAGGAAGAACAAAGAAAGCAGTCAGTTCTCTTTATTCAAAGGGAATGAGGTAGCAGAATGGGAACAAGGCACATGCCCCACCCACATAGAACAGGCTTGCCAGACTGTGCCTGACTTGCCGTTAAAAGAGAACAATAAAAATGTTGACAGAAATCCACCTTTTCCCATTTATGTCATCTCAATGGTCTGCACAAGAGTATGGGTTTCAATAAAGGAACAGTTTTTTAAGGTTTTTAGAAAGACACTGAATTTTCTCAATGGCTGTAACCACTATTGGAAGGGATTCTGCTTGATGAATATGCGTTTTTAAATGAACATTTTTCGTTATTTTTATATTTGGTCACCACTAATATTTAGATTCACTGTTGAATTTCCCTAAGAGACAGTGTGATGAAAAAAGCCAGGTCCCAGAAATTTACATTTATGCATTTAGCAGACGCTTTTATCCAAAGCGACTTACATTGCAATCAAGTTACAGTTTTTACATTTGATCAGCTCTTGCTTTCCCTGGGAAGCGAACCCATGATCTTGGCGTTGCTAGCGCCATGCCCTACTATTTGAGCTACAGGAAAGTGACAGGAAATTGAATAAAAACAAATTTAGCAAAATAATGAAATGCATGAAAGCATAAAATTCTATGAAAATCTCTTTTGAAAATGGAAAATCTAAATGGAGACAATAACAGCTGTGGAACCGAACAGGAATAGAAATCCAGTCATCTGCTGCACAGGCCAGACATGAGCTTCTGCAGACAGCTGCAGTCCCCACCCAGTTTACTCCTCATGCGGATGGGAGGAGGATGCAAATTTCAAGAAAATTCTGTCAATCTCTGATGACAGAGAGCTTGTGACAAAAACAAAACAAAACAAAAAAATTAATTTGTGCATTTTTGTTAAGATATAATTTATTAACTCACATTTATTAACTATAATACATTGTGATTTTAATTAAGCTGCAATTTTTTAAAAGAAAAATCTATATTATATTATTAAATCATGTATATATAGCCTGATAACTGAGATATACTATTTTGGTTATAATTTCACATGCATTTTTCAAAAAAAAAAATTTCATCATGTAAGGTGGTTTTGGAGATGCACCTTCAAAACAGGTGGACTAAATGTAATTGATGTGAAATGTTTCACTATTTAATAATGTGCATCATTAAAAACTCATGATATAATTAATAAATGCATTTGAAAAACGAATGAATGAATTGATGGATGGATGAATGTGATCCTGTAGGCGTTTGCAAAGGCATTTATAAAATGAATGCATATAATACGAATAGTATTTTTAAATGTATCATTCTGTGCATTACAATAACTAAAATTATTTGTTAAAAAAATATTTTTGCGGCGCTACATTGTTGCAATGTCTCCAGCTTTGCCTCCATTTTAAGCAAAGGGCGCGCGCTGAATTACAAAGAAAAGCCACTCGAGCTGCTTTGAATTCATGTTTCAAATTACCCTTAAGGCCTGTGCCTGCTCTGACCCACCTCAGCCCTTAGTATCAGTATACAGTTCAATGTAATTTTTTAGTTTAACATTTAGTGTAAATTAAATGTTTAGCGTAAATGCATGTATGCCACCTCTGAGCAGCAATAAACAGTCTGTTTAAAGATGCCTAAATGCCACTTCAGAAGCGCTTTTGTGTGTAAATTAAGCATTAGAGATGCTGAATGAAAAAATATCACAGGTAGGCCTATATCACATTACTGTAGGAAATACACTTGGATTTCCTAAAAACCGCATTAATTTAACCTTTAATTTCTCTCCAATGTGTTATTGAACCTGTAATCAATTATTATATGAAAATGTCATGAGGTTTTCTGTAGATATATTGTAAATTATATCTGATAAAAATGGAGTATGATGTACACAGTAGTGCCATTTACTACTGAATTGCATAGCCTGCGATGCTTTGACAAAATAGAATTACATGAAGCTGATTCAGTCATATTAAAGGTAGCTCACCCAAAGATGAAAATTCTGTCATTAATTACTCACCCTCATGTCATTCCAAACCTGTGAGAACACAAATTCAGAACGCAATTCTTCAGAACACAAATGAGGATATTTTTAATAGAATCTGAGAGCTCTCTGACTCTCCATAGACACCAATGATACTACCACGATCGAGGCACAGAAACATAGCAAGGACATTGGTAAAATAGCCCGAGAAATAACAAGAATACTTTCTGTGTGCAAAGAAAACAATTATAACATAATTTATTCAGCAGTTCTTCTCTCCGAGTTACCGTCTTCTGCAATTTGGGAGAGTACCCCAGAATGTAATCAACGTAATCAGCATTGTTTACGTTCAGTCTATGGCGGATCAGAGAGCTCTCAGATTTCATCAAAAATATCTTAATTTGTGTTCCGAAGATGAACAAAGGTCTTACGGTTTTGGAACAACATGAGAATGAGTAATTGATGAAGAATGTTTTGGGTGAACTAACCCTTTAAGTATAGCTGAGGTCAAATTTGTGACTAATACTGAATAATTGTAGCTTGAGACACCAGCACAAACCAGCTAAACTAACAGGTTCAACTGTTATTCTCAGCAGGGACCACATGAAGTACACTTTAAGGTTACCTGACTTTTTTTTTTACAGTGTTGAATTTGTGAACACTGCGTAACACTTTAATGCATAAAGTATCTGAATGCAGATACAATCACACAGTAGATGCTATCAGACTGGGCCTATAGAGTCACATGGTACCATGAACACTCCTCCCTCTGTCCTCCTTGCCTTCTCTCCTCCCTCTGTGTCCTAGATTTTGTTGAAATGATGTCATCGTGTTTGTCACGTGAACAACTTGACTCTTTTTTCCTGCTCTGTCAGTGTCAGTGAGCTGTTCACATCTGTAACCGGGTTTCTGCAAAACTGGACGCCTGTTTGTGTTTGTTTAAACATACCCATGACTGCACATTCCTAATTGCAGGGTCTGGATGCACACTGATTGGTTTGAGACTCCTACTTACTTCCCCTAGTCAGCTATCTCTGGTATTTTAGGCAGTTTATTGAGTCTTTCAGACTCCTGTTTCCTTAGCTTGCTTGTTTAAATAAATATTATGGTATAACCCTTGACTAATATAACCAGAGTTTCATATAATCACATATTGTTTATCCAATCAGTGTGCTTGCTTACAACATAGCAAAAATCTCAAATGATTCAAGCTTAGCATTCCATCGGAAGTGTCTTATTGGCTGGAATACTGTTGGGAATTTTCACAGCTGCTGCTATGAGAATAGGATGGGAGGCATGGGTCTGTGTGCAGTTGCCAGTGGTGAGCAAACTTTAAACATAAACCACACAACCTTTTTGGTATTCTGCCATTGACTGTGTGTACTTAATGTCAGTCTGTAACCCATATTAAATGAGTAATGGACTTTTTTACATCAGCTAAATGCTTGCAGTGCTTTACGAATATATATAGCTTGCTCATGTAAAAGAAATCTCCAAACTTTTTAAGTAGTATTTTATAATAACATGTGTTGCTCCTTTTTTTATAATGCATTTATTTAAACTCTATTGTTCAGATGTCTAAATGTCTCCATGCATCTGGAAGTAGTTAAGGCAGAAGAGAAGCTCTGAATCTAAATTATAAGATAATCGTATCATGTCCTTCAGTCTTTGAATATCACTTTGCATATCAGTATTTGTTATATCTTGTTCTCTTACTATTATAACCACTTGTCCCTGCAGGATAGCTGTAGTCTGTTTTAGGGCTGCACCACTGACTATATTGATTTTTTGGCCTTGTCTTGATGGGTTGTGCACTGCAGTGAGCAGAATCAGAGATTATGCTGAAAAAGCTACAGAGATGTAATCTGTTTTAGAGCAGTTGATTGATCTGGCATTAAAAATTGCAAAATGAAAGGGCTAAACATGCAAGGATCTTTCAATGTTCATTGCTCATATATACACACACATACATACATACACATACAAAAAAAATTATATATTTATATATACAGTATATATACATATACATATAATTTAATCAAATATATATATATATATATAAAATTATATATTATAAATATAAATTGTTTATATAATATAAGACAGTGAATTCCTGAGGTATAGTGTTATTATTCTAAACGTGTCCGAGGAGCTGTATGAGACCTGTAGGCTTATTGTCTTCACTGCTTAACTGTTGTTAGCAACCAGACTATAAAAAGTAAAATGAAAGCTCATGCATGAAAACAAGGAAAGGGAAGAGAAAGAGAGAGAAGAGGGAGCAAAGGACATTTAGGAATGAACTGGTTTTAACCAAACTGTAATATAGGCTAAAGTAAGAATGTTACATTCATCAATTGCAATACAATATATTAAATGCACGTTTAAGAGGATATATATATATATATATATATATATTGAAGAAGTATGGCTATTTATGGCAGCCGATACAAAGCAAGTAACCATGACAGAGTACAAACATTATGTTCCCTGAGACAATCATCATCTTTCAAAGGCCAATGATTATGAGTGGCTCAAAAAAAAGTGATTCTGGAAAAAAATATTTTGGGGCTCACATAAAATTTAGATAGATAGATAGATAGATAGATAGATAGATAGATAGATAGATAGATAGATAGATAGATAGATAGATGGATGGATCGATGGATCGATGGATCGATGGATGGATGGATGGATGGATGGATAGATGGATGGATGGATGCTCTGTTGATGATGACAGAATCAGAATGTGGAATTGGGGTAAGTACTGGTAAATTGGGCCAGATGGAAGAGTTGGTGTTGAAAAGGATGGGCCTTCCCCTCACTCCCTGCTGGGGCAGCTGCATCTCCCCCTAAGTGCTGCTATTCAGATTCGGGGTCATGTGATCTATACATAATGGCCGTAAATGTAGGCCTGTGTATTATCTCCAGGATACTAGTCGGTATCTAAGCAACTCCGTTATTCATCTCTTAGCAACGGCTGGAGCCTGGGAGGAGGGAATGGGGGGTTGGGTGTCTTAGTCCCTGGCCTATATTCCCCAACGTCTATGCAGGGTCATTTCAACTGATACATTTATGACGCAACATTTTAAACATTTCACTAATCATTGAATTCATATTCATATGCATTTTAGTACAGAATAGTGAGGAGATGCTGATTAATGGCTGCTGATTGTCATATTATTTCTTGAGTAATAGAATATGTTGTACAACGTCATCTGTAACTGTGTTTAGCTGTAAATCATTTATATTTTTCACAGAGTCTTAGAATAACATCTGTCACCTCAGAAGATCATGTAGGCCTAGTAATTTCATCTCAGTAGCTCATTTGAAATTGGTTTAAGTGCAGCTTGGTTAAACTATATACAATAGTCCCTCTCTTAATTAAATTAATTAATTAATTTTTTGAGCACAAAGATAAAAGTTTAAAGAATGGGAAAAGAATATGTGACAACTAATTCCAAAATACCTCAGGCAAAGCTCTTAAAAGGGGCAGAAAGTATCAAAGAGAACAGATGGAGAATAGGTTGATCAAGTTACACAGAAATGCTAGTAGGCCTACATAAAGGTTCAGATGTTATACAACTAAAGCAAATCTTGATGTACATAACTTGATGTATACGGTTATATTACTACAACCAATTTTGAGTCATTAAAAGCATAAAAAGATGTTGATGGAGAACAACCAAACGTACATCAATTTACAGTTTCACTCTTTCTCCTTTCTGACTAAAGCAACATTCTTAAGATAAGATGATTCTGAAACAATTAAGTATTTTTTTATTTTTATTAGTTGTATTTATTTTTTTCAGTTATACAGAAGTAGCCTACTTAACTTCAAGCATAACTCACACCCAAAAACAAAAAAACAACAACAAAAATAAATAAGAACATGGGGGATACAACAATTAAGTCTTGGAATAAAACCTTTTTCAGTAGGCCTCTGATTTAATGTTTCAGATCTATTGGGTGAGGTTCTGGGAGGTGTCTAACTAACCTTAATCTTCCTGACAACCAATAGAAATTCGTCTAGCCCTCCGAACTGGGCAGATTTCACCGCGTCTGACCAATCAAAGATAAAAAACGTAGTCGCCTGTGCAACACTCATATATAAAGTCAGGTCAGTCCGTTATAACGTTATTCTTCTTACATCGACCCGTTAGTTGTCGAGCTGTAAGATCTCTCCGTCAAGAATCTTTTCTCACCCGGCCAAGCAACACTAACAGTCAACAATGGTGAGCACGACTTCATATACTTAATATTAATTACTTATTGAAGTAAACATTTTTTATTCGGCTTAATGACTGGCTTTTAATGTATCTTATGTTAACTGCGTATTTAAAAAATATTTCTGGTATATAAAATATACCTTTATGAAAAGCATACCTTTTAAAGAAACGATTGAATGTTAAAAAAAAATCACAATCTCAAAAACGCTTTGGTTTTGTAAATGATGTGTTTGAAATCCTTTTTTTATTATTAATTAATTTATGTATTTAAATGTATGTATTTTACATGCATAGTCATGGATATGTTTATAAACTAAGAAAGAATATGGGAAAATAAGAGGTTTTGGGAATATGGTGCACGCTAGACCGAGACAACAAAGAGAATGGAGCCGCATAAATAATCTGGGTGTAGCCGGCTCCATGCTGCCCGGTACGGTGTCATACTGAATCAATGGACCAAAAAAGAGAGGGGGGAGAGAGATGCAGCGCCTCCCAAAGGATATGGCTATTTCTTTCTTTCTTTCTTTTTTTGAATCAGAAGTACTATTAAGAATATTTAAAGAACGGTTTATTCGAGGGACGATCCATTGCGATTAAATTTATTTACAGAAATCGTATCGCATTTCAGGGCTGTGGGTGAAGCGGTTAAATAGTCATGGTGATGTAGGCAGCATCACTAATGCAGCTGATGGACATTACCAGTAAGCCAGCAGTTGGGGGTGTTATGTGATCACTTCCTCTAACGTGATATCTCACTAGGATATAATTGCACCGGATATACAAGCTGTATGTAGCCTTAGAATTTCGAATTTTGGTGAAATACAGCTTGACATGCTAAAGCTTTACAAGAGAGTGACATTTATATAGTGCAGTGATATTTGTTTAGTTTGACTTTTAACTTTTGCCATTTTCTTCACAGCGTGAGTGCATCTCTATCCACGTTGGTCAAGCTGGAGTCCAGATCGGCAATGCCTGCTGGGAACTCTATTGCCTTGAGCACGGCATCCAGCCGGATGGGCAGATGCCCAGCGACAAGACCATTGGAGGAGGTGATGACTCCTTCAACACCTTCTTCAGTGAGACCGGAGCCGGAAAGCATGTCCCCAGGGCTGTGTTTGTAGATCTGGAGCCCACTGTCATTGGTAAGAGAATGGGACTTGATTTAATTCATGATAATTGTATATATCAAAGTGCTCCGTTCGCTAAACATTGACCGTCTTTCCAGATGAGGTGCGCACTGGTACATACCGTCAGCTCTTCCACCCTGAACAGCTCATCACTGGAAAGGAAGATGCTGCCAATAACTACGCCCGTGGTCACTACACTATTGGAAAGGAAATAATTGACCTGGTACTGGACAGGATTCGCAAACTGGTAGGTAGTTGTAAATAAATGAACATAAAATTTATTATATATTATGTTGGATTAATGACCAAACTGTTTCTTTTCAGGCTGACCAGTGCACAGGTCTTCAGGGTTTCCTGGTGTTCCACAGCTTTGGTGGTGGAACCGGTTCTGGCTTCACCTCTCTGCTGATGGAGCGTCTTTCTGTGGACTATGGCAAGAAGTCCAAGCTGGAGTTCTCCATCTACCCTGCTCCTCAGGTCTCCACCGCTGTGGTAGAGCCTTACAACTCCATCCTGACCACCCACACCACCCTAGAGCACTCTGACTGTGCCTTCATGGTAGACAATGAGGCCATTTACGATATCTGCCGTAGGAACCTTGACATTGAGCGTCCTACTTACACCAACCTCAACAGGCTCATTGGCCAGATTGTGTCCTCCATCACAGCATCCCTCAGGTTTGATGGTGCTCTCAATGTCGATCTTACAGAGTTCCAGACCAACTTGGTGCCCTATCCTCGTATCCACTTCCCATTGGCTACCTATGCCCCAGTGATCTCAGCAGAGAAGGCTTACCATGAGCAGCTCTCTGTGTCTGAAATCACTAATGCTTGCTTCGAGCCAGCCAATCAGATGGTGAAATGCGACCCACGTCACGGCAAGTACATGGCTTGCTGCCTGCTGTACCGTGGTGACGTGGTGCCCAAAGATGTGAACGCTGCAATCGCCACCATCAAGACCAAGCGCACCATCCAGTTTGTGGACTGGTGTCCCACTGGATTCAAGGTTGGCATCAACTACCAACCTCCCACTGTGGTTCCAGGTGGTGATCTGGCTAAAGTGCAGAGGGCCGTGTGCATGCTGAGCAACACCACAGCTATTGCTGAGGCCTGGGCTCGTCTCGATCATAAGTTCGATCTGATGTACGCCAAGCGTGCCTTTGTACACTGGTATGTGGGTGAGGGTATGGAGGAGGGCGAGTTCTCAGAGGCCAGAGAGGACATGGCTGCCCTGGAGAAAGATTATGAGGAGGTTGGTGTTGATTCTGTTGAGGGTGAAGGAGAAGAGGAGGGTGAGGAATATTAAATGACAGAATAAAGTGCAACATGCAGGAACCATGACATGGAAAAATTCAAGCAGTGAAAAATAAACTTTACAACCAATGAAAATGATGTTACAATTCTTTGGATATCTGAAATAAACCTAATTTTCAAACAAATTCAGTTGCCTTGTCTTAAATTATTGTGTATATTTTTTGTAGGCTTTAACAGATATAAGCAATAATAGTGTTTTAACGATCAACAATAGAACAGGTGACATAATTGAAAGTTTAAAAAAAATGTGAATGCTCAAGTTCAACCATCTTTCAACATGACACTTTTGTTGCACACCAATACTGAGGAAAACATACATACATGCGTTAAACGGAATACATCAGGGCCCATGAGTGACACAGAAATGACTTTACAAGTAAAAACCTGTTTCTCCTTACTTGGGTTCCATCCAGAAAGTAACAGCAAAGCAACACATCATGTAGAGAACAATTAGCAAATAATAAAGTAGCATTCATTGCTTCAGTAAATGGCAACCATTTTTATGAAAGTCTTTTATGATTATTTTCTTTCTTTATTATCCAGTTTCAAACAATAAATTTTCCTTGCAGCAACATTTCCATAAGAACAATTCAGTCTAAGTGGGGCAGTGCAGATATAGCATTACATTTCATACAAATTTATGATCACTAAAGCATAGTTGTGTGGTCTTCTGATGAACATATAATTGGCATAAAATTATCGGCTTTGGGTGTATTTTATTTCATCTTAATTATCAAGAACTTTTCCTCATTCCAAGACTCTGATTAATGAGATCAACTTTGCCTTCATGTTTTTTTTCTTCTTTTATTTTCTTTTTAATGGCAGGTAATTATGTAAACAAAGAAAAACAATATCCACATTGTTACTGATTTGATTAACCGGTTAACTGGTAGGCTAACGCAAAATAAATGTATTTAAATAGAACAACAGCCATCTATGCCCATTACAGTGCTACACACCCTATTTTATGCAAAACATCAAAAAAGGTTAATTTTCTTCAGTTTTATTAAATGTTAATTTTTCATATGACTAACATCCATTACTGCTCAAGTTCGTCCCGCCCGCTTCTTACTGCATTTTCCTGTCACAGACGTTATTGTTCAAAGGTTAGAATCAGCCAATGGGGTGTCACTGACTGTCCGACGAACCAATGGGGATGTGACAGGAAGCGAAAACTCCTCGCGCGTTCTCCGCCTTGGTGACGACAGAGCGAAAAGTATATATATTCCCACCCGCTTTTTTCAGACGCTTCATTCTCTCACCAGACTCATAAAAGTCGACCTGTGAGAGCACTAATAACACAAAACCTACCATTTCATCTCCTCGTATATTTTTTTTTACAAAAAAGCTCGAAAATGGTGAGTAAAAACTTTTTGTTAACCTATAAAGAGGTGTTATTATCGGTAAAGATGGCTGTTTTACATAATCTGTGATAACGGGTTTTAACACAGTATTTAAAATACGGATCATTATTTTAATATTTAGGTGATGTACTTTAGTCTGTAAGTTTAAGCACTGAGCCTACGAATTTATTTTCGTGGTCTCATTTTAGGTTAAGGTAGGTATTTGGACTCGCGAATTATTAAATATTTTATTAATTTATTTGTTTTTGCTTAAACTTTAAGTTTCTGGGTCAGTTTTTACAGATTAAGTGTAAAGGAAAAAAATAAAAACGTGTCTCTTATAAAAATATGAAGTCTACGAGACTTTGTGTAATTTGGCGTACAATTCATACAAATTAAAAGCGTTCCGTTTATTTAATTGATCGAAAACGACATATATGAACCGATCTCATTACCAAGATTTTGTGGAGGATATACTGACGTGTGTAGTAAAATCTCTTCCTTTGTTCTGATGACTATGCAAAGTCATTTCTCTAAAGCTGTGTGCTGGAGTTACCAGCAGGGGAAGTGAGTCAGGAGGACCACGTGCATTCTGGTGAAACTTGATGAATACCAGTGCCTTTGTGTCAAGAGGTTTAACTTAAGTTCCTCATGATTAAGCTTAAGTGGTTCATGAGCATGACCAGCCCAAAACCGAGAAGTGGTTTACCCAATTCAGATTTGTGTGAATTAAAATTGTGTGGTAATATACTAGGCTTGGATACTCTCACATATTAAAATGTCATTGCTTGGTTTTAGTGTTATTTTACAATGTATGTGAGTAGTTGTAGATTTTTGTAGGTCTTTTATACTTCAAAAGTTTACGTAATTGTTAAGGAATGCCGGCTCACTGTAATGAAATAGTAAAGCCCCCCCTCCCTGCTTGAAAGGGTGAGACAATTGGCAGATCTGTTTCATCAGCTGTTTGTGTGGTCATGGATTTGTGCAACTAGCAGTTTCTGATCTGTAGAGGCGTTTTCCATCAGTGCTTCTTTAATGCATAAATGTAAAAAAATTGCTTTTGTGCAAAAAGATTCCTTTCATGTTAACATGCTCATCAAAGAGTCCTTTGTTAGCCTTACAAACTAGTAAAAGCGGTTTTATTTTGAGAACATTCATGACTGAATGACTAAATCATTATTTGCAATTATAGAATGTTGACCTAAGGTGTGTTGTGTCTACAAATCTTATAAAACACTCTTGTCTCTTCACAGCGTGAGTGCATCTCTGTCCACGTTGGTCAAGCTGGAGTCCAGATCGGCAATGCCTGCTGGGAACTCTATTGCCTTGAGCACGGCATCCAGCCGGATGGGCAGATGCCCAGCGACAAGACCATTGGAGGAGGTGATGACTCCTTCAACACCTTCTTCAGTGAGACCGGAGCCGGAAAGCATGTCCCCAGGGCTGTGTTTGTAGATCTGGAGCCCACTGTCATTGGTAAGAGAATGGGACTTCATTTAATTCATGATAATTGTATATCAAAGTACTCCAGTCGCTAAACTTTGACCGTCTTTCTAGATGAGGTGCGCACTGGTACATACCGTCAGCTGTTCCACCCTGAACAGCTCATCACTGGAAAGGAAGATGCTGCCAATAACTACGCCCGTGGTCACTACACTATTGGCAAAGAGCTCATTGATCTTGTTTTGGACAGGATTCGCAAACTGGTAAGTCATTAATTAAAATACAACGCCTTTTAAGTTAAGTGGTGTTAAATTACGTCTAATTAAAACATTAAAATACTTGATTGGCTTTTTCAGGCTGACCAGTGCACAGGTCTCCAGGGTTTCCTGGTGTTCCACAGCTTTGGTGGTGGAACCGGTTCTGGCTTCACCTCTCTGCTGATGGAGCGTCTTTCTGTGGACTATGGCAAGAAGTCCAAGCTGGAGTTCTCCATCTACCCTGCTCCTCAGGTCTCCACCGCTGTGGTAGAGCCTTACAACGCTATCCTGACCACCCACACCACCCTAGAGCACTCTGACTGTGCCTTCATGGTAGACAATGAGGCCATTTACGATATCTGCCGTAGGAACCTCGACATTGAGCGTCCTACTTACACCAACCTCAACAGGCTGATCAGTCAGATTGTGTCCTCCATCACCGCTTCCCTCAGGTTTGATGGTGCTCTCAATGTCGATCTTACAGAGTTCCAGACCAATTTGGTGCCCTATCCTCGTATTCACTTCCCATTGGCTACCTATGCCCCAGTGATCTCAGCAGAGAAGGCGTACCATGAGCAGCTCTCTGTGTCTGAAATCACTAATGCTTGCTTCGAGCCAGCCAATCAGATGGTGAAATGCGACCCACGTCACGGCAAGTACATGGCTTGCTGCCTGCTGTACCGTGGTGACGTGGTGCCCAAAGATGTGAACGCTGCAATCGCCACCATCAAGACCAAGCGCACCATCCAGTTTGTGGACTGGTGTCCCACTGGTTTCAAGGTTGGCATCAACTACCAACCTCCCACTGTGGTTCCAGGTGGTGATCTGGCTAAAGTGCAGAGGGCCGTGTGCATGCTGAGCAACACCACAGCTATTGCTGAGGCCTGGGCTCGTCTCGATCATAAGTTCGATCTGATGTATGCCAAGCGTGCCTTTGTACACTGGTATGTGGGTGAGGGTATGGAGGAGGGCGAGTTCTCAGAGGCCAGAGAGGACATGGCTGCCCTGGAGAAAGATTATGAGGAGGTTGGGGCCGAGAGTGTGGAAGGAGAAGATGAGGGAGAAGAATATTAGAAATGCTTTTCATTTCTACTACCTGTTCGGTTTCTTGTCCATTGTCATTTTTGTATGTTTCTTTTCCTCCCTTTCCAGTTGTCATCTGGTTAAAAGGTCAATCTTACATTTTTATTCTCTTGAAAGAAATAAAATGTGATATTTACATGTTCTCCTGTGTTCCTTCTTGACTATATTAAGGTTCTGCAATATATAAATATATTGTGGAAACTTAAATTCCTGTAGAGCTGCTTTGCAATGATTTGTATCGTAAAAAGCACTATACAAATAAACTTGAATTGAATTGACTAATGATCTGTACTTTATGCACTTTTTTTTTTTTTTTTTTTTTTTTTGTATACAGCAGTCAACATTTGAAGTAGATCAAAAAAGTTTGTCAGTTGTCCTAAGACAAGAACGCATTTTGGTTTTAGGACAACTTTGTTGAAAGGTTTTGATCTAATTCAAATGTTGATTACTGCAGTATGTCAATAAATTGCTCTGTTATTCTGATGAGATAAATTTAACACCACTGCCACTAGTGTAATTTAATACTACTTAATGCAGTAATTAAATAATCATGTTTAATAGTTCTTGATACAGCTTTGAACTTATTCCATGTGTAAATAGGTTTGTCTTTGTAATATTTTATCAAAACATTAACTTGCTTTACCTCTTAATTAAATCAAGTTTTAATTGGAGTTCTGTCAGATTTACTCAAACTCTTGCACTGCAGTGTAATTTTAAGTGTGAGCTCTCTGCTTTGTGTTGAATGCAGAGGGCAGTATTGCTTCACAAGTGACTGTTCTAGTCTCAGTGGAGCTCAATCTGGCTGATGTGGAGCAGTGCGATTGAATGTTAATTGACCAATCATTCTTGTAGGCTTTCTATTTGCCTAAGCTAATTTATAAGTGTTGATGGCTTACTCCTTTATCTGAGTGAACTATTCTTCCCATGTTTCAGAGTAAATGGTGTTAGAAGAGGCCCGTGTACCACCCTAATCTAAAATTGGGCCTGGCATTCAGACCCTGTCGGGAGAATATGTCAAGCTGGTGGACAGGTGGAGTTTAAATATATATGCTTTGTTCCCCCCTGTCTGCCTCTTAGACAAGAGAATATTCCAGATAAAAGAATGTGTAATGCAACAGAATACATGTTCTAATGCTAAAAGTAAAGAGAATGACAGTTGTGCAGTTGCAGAACATTTATTTAAATTGTTCAGTGCCTTTTTTTTTTTTTGTAATGACTCCATTCATGATTGTGTGGAAACAAGAAACTTGGCAGTCATGTGAAGAGGGAAATTTGCAGGAAAATCTGAAGTAATGCAATGCATCAACCGTGCTGAATACTATGTCTTTATTAGCTAAATGTAATGCATTTAAAAGTCATTTTACAGATACGAATGGATGAATAACTATTTAAACATTTAATGTTGCAAATTGGTGAAAATAGCACTTGCGTGTCTAGTGATTTCTAATATCTGTATTTTGAGTGAATTAGGACTTAATCAGAATCAACAATTTGTTATTCTAGATAAAATGTTAAAACCCCCCTTTATTTATTCAATAAATAACATTTTGGACAGTTAACGTTTTCTATAAGACCTTTTCAAATTTGAGGTAATGCACTACTCTATGAGGGTTAAATTAGCTAAAACCATGAAATGTTTCTGATAGCGTTCATAATTTAGAAGTTTACAAAAACACTCAAATGTGCACACATGCATAAAAATATGGGACATGTACATTTGCACAATCTGGTTTGAACATTCTCAAATCTTGCATAATGTTTTATGTCTAGTACAGGCAGAAATAAGGCTGAAGAACCATCACAAATTCACAGTACAACAGTTAGTAAGCCACAACATCATTTCCCCCCTCTTTTTTGTTTTTCCATTCAATAAATAGTGGTATTTTTAGATTCTTGTTTAAAAACTCTCACACCAACTTGTAGGAGACCATCTCTAAAGGGATGATTTAGCTTAATAAAATCAAGCATGTAACATCTTCATAGACCTCATTTTCTAATTACAACATTCTCATTAAAACCTTTTTGTTGCAAGTATTCCACTGTATTGTAGAATACTTAAATTTTCATTATGGAAAATACTTAAAGGTTTTATAGCAGTTACATTTGAATTGTTCAGCCATGTTGCTCTTTGTCATGCAGGGGAGACTTTAAGACATTTTGCATACAGCATCTGAGATTGATGCATGACACTACCTGTTGTTAAAGCATAAGTGCACTGGTGGATTTTATGTTTGTTCTAGCCATTGAAAAGAAAAAAACAGGATTGACCCATTTCATAATGTCATAACTATTTATTCTCCAAAGATGAATGTTACATGCCTAGTGACATGTTCTGCTCTATAGGATTTGTGACGTGATTGTGAACGTACATAACGATTAGCCCTTATAGATGATTCAGTTTCACCTGCATTAGACTTCAGCAGAACTGTTAAATGCAGCAGTACCTTCCACAAACAAAGCAAATGTGCACAAATGCTTTATTCTATAATGTTCAGGCACTGAGATACACTGATCATTTGGGAGCACTCTGTCCAATTACAGATGGCAACCAACTTTAGAGTGGCTCAGGAGGGCTGGTCTGAAACTGGATAATGCAACAACAGAGCCGTTAATGGAGCGCAGTGCATCCTCACAGCTCCCCACGGTAGTTTCTTTCACCTGGATGGTTTTGGCTAGAAAACGGTGTGTGAAATAATACCCACAGTGATTTTACAAGGAAAAAAATAACAGTTGCACTTAATGAAATTCACTCAAGAAAAAATGCAGGATATAAGGTGGCAGCTTACCTTAGGCTTTGTCATCTCAAGATAAGATGTGAACGAAAAGAATTGCCAAACCAATGTTCAGGAATATAACCATGCAGATCATAATCGTGTTTGGCCCCTAAGAGAAAAAAAGTGTTCACAGCTGTTAGTGTCTATTGTGCAAAGTAAAATAATCAAATGATGGTGCTCTAGGTGTATTTACTTGTGCGATTGCTCAAAGGCCACTTACATCAGAGTTAACTCCAACCCTTACATCTGACTCCGCATATTAGGCCTGCATCCCAATGTGCATACTATCCATCCTAAATTCTATGTGATATTAGTAATTTTCAATACTATAGGGTGGATAGTATGCACATTGGGACGCAGGGTAAGTCTTCAGGGCTACTGGAAACATCCAGGCAGGTGTGTTGAAACTAAACTCATAAGAAGGTGACCCTTCAGGAGCAGGACTGAACATTGCTGCCAGGGTGTCCAATCCTTCTCCTGGAGGGCCACTATCCTGCAGAGTTTTAATCCTGATTAAACACACCTGCACCAACTACTCAAGGTTTTCGGTAATGCTAGGAATGTTGTGTTTTGGTAGGTTGGAGCTAAACTCTGCAGGAGATTGGCCCTCCATTAGCAGGACTGAATACCCCTACTTTAGAGGAACCATAGAAATAAAATACCTGTTCTTTCAATTGCAAGAGGTAGGGCTTTTTATTCACTGCAAATAATTTTTCATCCAAAAACTGATTGGTGGGAGCCACGAGATGCCGCTGTAATGTGACATTTGAACACAATATTGGGTATCTGATGGACTGCAAGGGGCTTTCTGAAGGTGAGAATTTGCCGTTTTGAGGGTTCAGCCTTGTATAGATATGCCTGATTTTGAAAAATGTGGTGAGAGGACCGGAGCAAGGGCAGTATGTCAAGGAGCACAATCTGCTGGTATTCAAGAGCAGTTTGTTTCAGTCCACTCAAGAGCTGTTTAGAAGAATGAGCTTTTTCATAACATGGGCCACTGGGAGGACATCTGAAGCTAAGATAGGAGGGCCACTGTACAATAAATTGAGAGCCATTGATTAATGCAAGAAAATGGGGCTCTGATTCTTCAAAATATACAAATCTAAGGACAATAAGCAGGTTCAGAAAGGGGGTAGGACTGAGTGAAAAAGGTAGAATTGAGGTAGGACTGAGTGAAACAAAGAAACTAAGAAATGTATTGTTTCTTTTTTCATTAGTAAATCTAACAAGACTTATATTTACATACATGCAGAGAAAGGTTGTAAAAAGACATTTTGATAAATTTTTGTTATGCTATGCAAATCTGAAATATGTGTGTCTGCTGACTGCAATCTTTGGGATGTTTCATGGGATTCAAAAATCTATTCAAATTTTCAATTGAAATGTTACTTGTAATCAGATTACTAAGGTTTGATTTGTTATCCTTACCTCGTCTAGCTCCAGAGGCTCTTGTCTCGTTTCGCTAGGGGCTTTCACAATAGACCTCTGCCTCGTCTCAGTTTTGGCCTCAACCTTGGCAACTGGTTTTGCAACCGGCTTGACCACAGGTTTAGGTTCTGGTTTAGGCACTGACTTGGGCTCAGGCTTTGGTGCAGCTTTTGGGGCAGGGCTTGGTTCTCTTTTAGGTGAAGGTTTAGGCTCAATTCTGTTAGTTAATTTCTTCTCCTCCCTGACTTCTGTCCTAGATTCAGGCGTGCTTTCTGTCATTGATGCTGGGCGCTCATTTACAGGCTCCCTTGTTTCAGCTCTGTGTTTGACTTCAGCTGCCTTTGGCTGTGGTGTGACTGCTTTGGGGGACAGCTTAGGAGCAGGGCGAGGAGGTGGTTCATCTTCGTCGGTGGTGAGGACGAGGTTGGTTCTTACTGGCGTAGCAGCAGGGGCAGGTTCTGCTGCTTTTGATTCCGAATCCATTTTCTGCAGGGCTTTGATTTCCAGGTCCGATCCCTGTTCGGCTTTGGCGCTCTGGCGGCTAGGGGTACGGGATGGGACCTTGCTGCTGGGAGCAGAACGCTCTTCCGGAGCGGCATCTGAAGCGGGAGCAACGGCAGGAGTGGAAGACGGGGTGGTGGGTCGACTGCTCGGCCTACTACCTGCTCGACTGCTGCCTCTGCTACCGCTACCCCGACTGGTTTTGTCTCCGTTCCAGCTGCTGGGGCTCAAGAGGTTTGGATCTTCCTTGCTGGGTACCTTAGGAACGATGACTGCAGTGGGTGAGGGGGTGCGTGCAGAGGTGGAACTTGGTCTTAGACTTTCCACCTCGTGCATAAAGGGGCTCTCTGGGGGTGTTGGTAGGGAATCCTCAGCTAACAAGGGCTCATGCATCCCTCTGTCTGCATTCTCATTGCTCTCAGCAACCTCCTGCAAGGCTCGTTTTTTCATATACTCAGGACCTGAGGGACATCATGTGATGCATGCTTTATTAGAAATAGCTTTAGGTTCAGTAGATGATATTGATAATGTCTGATTAAAATTTAACACTGAAATAGTATACACATACATTGACTTTTGATAGGTTCAAAGGAGCACTATTTACACTGCAGTGTTTCTAAACAACCCATATAACTGCATGAGGTTCTCTGCTGCCCCCACTAGATCTGGAGCTGACCGATGCAAGTTGATGGAGGTTGAGGTAAGTTTATTAACTTGTGTCACCCATCTTACGTAGAATAAAATACCTTTTTCTAGTCACTGATATAACTGAAGTGTTTATGTGACTATATTTTTTAATCACTTTTATATTTACAACTACTTATTTTAAAATTGCACAATGGTCAAAAGAACAAGTCATTTTTTTGTGGTTTGTTATTTGTGTTATTCTGATTTTTTTAAACTATATAAACCTTATTTTTCTGACAATTGCTGTCTCAGATTCATGCTCAAAATATATTATAAGAGTGGATGATAGATTTGGCTGTGGAATGATTAAAATTTTGATTAAAATTCTTACAGTTATGAGGTAATTGTGTATGCATATTTAAATTTGGTGCCTCACTGTCTGTCTATTTCTGACACATTATCACATTTCTTCTCTATCATTTTCACAAAAGAGCAAAAGAACCCTGTACTGTATTTTTATCACTGAAATGCAAGATTAGGGTGTTGAATAACATGTTCAGTTTCAGTTGATGGGTAGCTGTAAGAGGCCAAGAATGCATCCACTCAGGGACAGAATAATAATGCCATATTTCAAGAGGAAATATGAAATTTAATAGCCTCATCAAAAACAAATGCAGGCTACCATCCCATGTATTATTATTCAAATAAGCAATGAACTATAATAATGCATTTTGTTATGGTCGTCTACAATTTCATGTAAGATTTTGGAGACATACTGTGCCAAAATAAAACCGTCAAGAGCTTAGCAGTGCCCTTCAGATGGACAGATACAGCAACATGGTGAGCTGCTGAGGGGCTTGTGTCCTAGCAATCTAATCCTGTTTCAGACACTCAGAGATGTTTACATGTGGGGTTTAAGGACTCAAGACATTAACAGCACATAGACTGCTCTGTAATGAATGCTGCTGTACTGTAAATCTGAATTCATGCCTGGATTAACAAGCACTCCTGCTGCATTTACCTTTCTGAGCTACAAGCTCCACTAAAACAAACACTCACTGGACTGAGAGGATCTTAACCAGACCCTGTTCCTTTGGCCGCTGTTGATATATATTTAGCAAACAATGAAGTCTTCTACCTACCTGGTTGATGGAAGGAGGGAGAGAGCTCTCTGGCAACCACACGGGCAATACTAGACTCATTGTTAGCGGCTATGGCGGCCTGGTCTGCGGCGTCTCCTTTGCTTTTGGCATGAGCTGTTCTGTGAAGAGGGAAAAGGCATGTAGTCAGTGGTTTTAAATCAAATACTGGTGAATCAAGTTAGTTTTGTGGTCAGGAATGGATGTGATATCAGATTCAGATCATCAAAGGGGGGGGGGCAGTAGTAGTATGAAAACGTATTTTTTACTTTCAGTTCATGAGAGTGAATTTGAATTGAACTCTCAACAAGATAAATTGGAATGTAAGAACAATTTACTGAATTGTTATTCATAGAAATTCAACCCAGGTAATGCAATCTGGAAAAGGACGTGATCTTCCACCCCAGTCCATAAAAGTAAATAAATTATATTTAATTTAAAAATAAATAAATGATCTTTTGTGGAATCTGTGTATAATATTTATTTACAGTTGTTTACCTATTTTTGTCACATTTTGCATTTTTAACTAAATAAATTGCACTTACATTACTTTCTTTTAAATGTCAGTTAATTTAAAAATTAAAAGGCATTCTCATCTCTATTCTGAATGTTGCATAATCATACTTGCATTGTTCCAACCATGTCACAAAATTGCTAAAATATTCTTACTTTTATTGTTATTTTTATACCTTGTTGTCCCAGGGAAATTAACTCATGGTCTTGGATTTGTTAGTAACGTGCTACCAGTTGAGCCATAAGGACAGAGCATTTCTATAGCATCAATAAAACCAAAATAGAAATTCATTAGGACTTTACGTTGACACCTGTCTACAACAGATGCATAAATGTAATATGTTGTGGCAGTGTTTCAGAGGAGCACTATTAAAAGAAAGCTCTGTTTATTTCTGACATTAGATTAAATAGTTTACTATTATAATGTGGCAAACATATTGCCAGTTCTGACGTACTTGGCTATGAGAAGAAAAGCATGTGAGACACTTTTTTTAAATTTTATTAAAAGCGTATTTCTCCCATATCTTGCTTGTAGAACCAGACCTACTCAAGACGTCCCATCTCGTCTTTATTTGGAGAGATGTGATAGCAGTTGTCTGCACTATAAAAAGCAATGCTAACATCCCCTCAGCTCTTAAGAATCCCATGCAGTATCCATCCCAGTCAGTGCAGAAACTCAACAGAACAACAACAATGCTGAAGAATGTTCCAGAGAGCAACCCCACTCGCCCTAGAGCTGCAAGACTTTGGGTTGCTTAAACACGAGAGGAAGAAGTGTGTTGGGGGTCGTATGGCAGAGGGTTATTTATAGCAGAAGAGGGTGTCCTCTTCACCCATTGAGCTGGAACTAAAATAAATCACTCTTTTAACACCCTGCACATCACCGTGAGAGATGAGAACTGCTGTCCTACGACACGCCGCTTTAGAGAAGACCACCCTTTATTCTCTACCTCATGTGTTGACTATATTAATTCATGCTAAATTATTCATGGGCTAAATTATTCATGTGTTTTATTGGTGTTGGCCACATATTAGGAATTACTGCACTGCAAAATTACAGTGCATGCCATAGAACCTTAGTTTCAGCTGCGTAATTTGACAACAAACAGTTTTTCATACTTTTTTGCATTTACAGTAAGCATAAGTGCTTTTGTAACAATGTCAATCTTTATGCATGAAGTAAGCAAACCTTCATGGTTAAGCTTTTTGTTTGTCAGTTTGATTAAAAATGGCAATGTTGTATTTACTCTGTGATATTTTCCATACTGTAATGTTATCCAGAGTTCAAAATAGCCTGACCACTTAAAGACACTGTACTGAGGGTGGCTGTCAGTGGAACGCTTAGAAAAGTTCAGACCCTCCCAGTGGTATGTCATAGATATACATTTACAGTAATGTCTGCATTAAGCTCTTGGCAGGTGCTTTTGTGAATTCTTGCTGAAATGAATATCCATAATAGGAATATTTCTTAATGTTGCTATGTGCAATTAAAAAACAACTATTATGAATAAAAAATAATGTTTAACCTGTTCAGTGTAGGAATATGTTGTTCTGTTCTAGTTTTAGAAATTTTGATTAAGCTTCGATTAAATAGTTTTTCTCATGTGAGAATTTACTTTGTATCCAGACTTGGGTCTCATGACATGTTCATAGACTTTTTGTATTATAACATTTGTTGGGTAAAATGAATGAATGTGAATGTGAACATGTAACTGATCAGCATTTTTTGTTCCATTTTTTGCTTTTCTTTTTGTCTTTTTGTCTCACAAATGAATGAAAGATAAATATTTCATCTTTTTGGGTGGTATTTATTTATTTACTTACATTGCATGATATGTTGGCCATTTTTTGTGATGGTTTTGTCCCCCATTATTTATCAGCTGACATATTTTATATCACATCTTGACCTTTATATGACTACTGATAGCCTTTAACATTAGAGAACTAATTACATGAATGACAGAATCATTCTTGCTTGTGAATGCTGATGAAGAAGAGTTATAGACACATTATCTGAACTAAATTCTCTTTAATTTGTTTTTCTTCACATGCATAATAATATGAGTGGCACACATTATTCAGATGTACGTGCGTAAACATACAGCAAAACAAACATATGACACTAAAAATGCCTAAAAGACTTAATGTCTAATCACTTTATTCAACCGGGTCTCATGTACTTCACCGTGTCTGGACTCAGGAACAAAGTAGGGTGTTGTACATCTTTATACCACCAGTCTTCTCACTCATTTGCAGGATAGGCAAAATTTATATCCCTGAACGATCCGACACCAATGCTGACGCATTTCAGTATGTAATACCATCAAGAGGCCTTTTGTGCTGTTATGCCAAATAGGAAAATAAGATTTGAGTATATGTTGAGTTTCAGTATAATATTTACATATATAACAGATAATTATGAGGGTTGTAGATTACGTCAGGTACGTCTGTGTGAGTGTCTAAGAAGCTGAGGACAGAAGAGGCTATCAGCTGTTGCATTCTCCTGTGATTGTGATATCGCAACAGTGCCTGTCCTTTTTTAGGCAGGCCTCCTTTTCTGACACCAGACCCATGTGCGTCATTTACACCCGGTGCCACGGCCTCCGAGGAGTCTCGTCTTCCACACAAGACCCTCTGCTGTTCTACACTATGCAAAGCGGCTAACTAGCACCTGGACTCCGCTGAACAAACTCCACGGCCACTGTTTTTTGTTTGTTTGTTTTTTATCACTGGTGGAGGGCAAGGAATTCTGTTAAGGTACAGATAGGACACAGGAGTTGCAGATAGGGCTTTGAGGTAAAAGTAGCCATTTTTTTCTTTTCTAAGTTATTTTATACTTTTTTTATTTTATAAAGTCATTTTGTACTATTTAAAAAATATTTTATAGTTATTTTATACTATTTGTTGTTTTATACTTTTATTTTATGCTGTTTTATTTCATTTTATACAAAATTATTTTATATATTTTTTTATTTTATACTACTTTATTTTTATTTTATACAGTTTTATTTTATAATTATTTTAATTTATAAAGTTAAACGTTATTTTATACTGTTTAAAAATTTTTTTATTTTATACTAATTTATTTTATACAGTTGTTTTATACTGTTTAATTTTATACTATTTATTTTTTGTTCATACCATTTTATTTTATATAAAGGTATTTTATACTATTTTATAATTTTTTTATTTTATACAATTTTTTATACAATCTGATTTTATTTTATACTATTTTATTTTTATTTTATTTCATACAATTTTTAACAAACCTACTGTGGGCCAAGAATCTTGATTTAGAAATACCTTAACTAGCACTGCATGTTTCACCACCAAATTCACCAAAAAAAAAAAAAATCCAACTAATAGTAAGAGTTTCTTTAAGCCATACACCATTTAGAAGCAAAATAAAAGTGTTTCTGTGCCTATCTCCATTTTGACCTAGTGTACTACTGAATGACAACAGACAAGTTACTTCCAAGCTCACTGTAGACAGCTATGTGTTGGCCTTTCTGATCTGTCTGGGTTGGTGTCAGAAATCTGTCTCTTTGCTGATAATGATAAGATCCGATTTCTCCTCGACAAAAAATGATCTGGCACTGGTTAAAGCACTTGAATGTGTTTAGTTGTTTAGTAACAACAGGCTCCTTTTTTGAACAGTCTTTACCTGAATGTTATTCTGGCAGGTATAAATGTTTTGCTTATGTATAAGGAATGAGAACAATGAAGTCTTGTTTTCTTGTTCCTGAAACATGTGCTTTGATTAATTAGTTTTCCTGTGTGCAATCTGGTTTCGGTCCGCTGTCAGGTTGTCATCTTTAATAATGCTTGAAATCATTTTTATGGGATGAGCATCGACAGCAGCGAGCATCTGATGACTGAGAATCCAAGGCTGTTTGTCTTCGGTTTGTGCATCTCCTTACAAGGAGGGAAGATTTTATCAAAGCTGCTGCACCTGAAATTGGCCTGCTGTTTATAACCATAAGCATCCCAATGATAAACTGCAGATGCTGTCAGGAGTGTGTGGAAATCTAAATATTTTATCCTGGAGGGAAGCTGTATTATTAGTGTCAGTGCATTAGACTCCTCTTTATCATGTCTGGAGCTCAGCCTAGCCTCCAAGACGCCATGAATAGGAATGAAGCTTGGAAGATATGGCCTGCTTTGAGTCTGTTTGTTTTTGCATTTGAGCAGACTGTCTGGAAACCAACACCAAAGTGGCATCAGGATGGTTTTTGTTCTTGTTGTGTAAAACCTACAAAACACATCCTCTAGAAGGCAACTCTTTGGAAGCATTGACCATATACTAGTTATTTAGCAATTCATTGAAAAGTGGACATCAAATTTGGGGTGTGTTCGGAAAATTAGAGGTAAATCTAGCTGAACTGAGGTTTTGTTCGTTCATTCATTCCTTCAAGGGTTAGTTCACCCAAAAATTTAAATTCTGTGATTAATTACTCACCCTCATTTCGTTCCAAACCTCTAAGAACTTTGCTGAGCTTCAGAACACAAATTAAGATATTTTTGATGAATTCTGAGAGCTCTCTGACCCTCCATAGACAGCAAGGATCCTTACACGATCAAGACTCAGAAACGTAGCAAGGACATTGGTAAAATAATCCATGTGACATCAGTGGTTCAACCGTAATTTTACGAAATCTACAAGAATACATTTTGTTGTCTAAAAAACCCCCCAAAAATAATGACTTTATTGAACAATTCATCTCCTCCACGTCACCCTGGCACCATTTTGTAGAGACAGAATTTTCATTTTTGGGTGAACTATCCCTTTCATTCCTTCATTCCTTCATTAATTTATTTATTGAGCATAGAATATTATTAGTGCTTTGGTTGTTGTTGTTTTTTAAATCTAAAACCAGTTGTTGCCAGGGTTATTTTCATATCATTGAGATAGTATTAAAGTTTTATTCATATTTTCATATTTTCATAAAATATTAATATACATTTATTTCTTGTATTTTAATTATAATTAAAGTTGTATTCATTTTGTTGTGTTTTTGCCATTTTTCTTAAATATGTCAACATAGTTTAATTTTTAATTCAGTTGTACTTATTTTAGTACATCAAGATACATTTTATTTCAAGTAACAAAAATGTTTTATGGTTTAGATTTATAGTTAATAACCGTGGTTGTCGTAACCAGTTAAATTTTATTTAATTATTTTATTATAATTTATGATATATTAGTTATATTACAATTTTATATTTCATTATAATGTATAAAGATTTTAATTCATGTTAATAATTTTGTGTAATTCAATTCAAATTAATATTTTTTCATGCACGCACACACACATATTTATATATACACACACACACACACACACAAATATATATATATTCCCTTATATTATACTTTTGTCTTATTATACTTTGTCTTTGTCTTATTTTTGTCTTATTATTTCTTTATTCTCAAACTGACATTTAATGCCCTAGTATAATGTATGAAGTACTAGTAGCAGAATAAACCCCCTCTTTCCAAATGATACAAGATCAGTTTTGATCACTGTCTGGGTTAATTTTGCAATAACAGTCAACCATAACAAGCTGTTGTGAGCAGATAAATGATTTACTGCTTACCTTGAGTTGGCGATTTCGGCCTTCTGTTTGGCTATGGCGGCTGCCCTCTGGGCTCCTTCCACACTGCGCTCCACTTTCTGCTTGATCTTAGTGCCCTTCAGCTGAATCACCTTCTTCTTCACAGACTTCACCAGCATGTTGTTAACGTATTTGCCTTCTTCTTTGCCACCCTCTGCGAAAGTGGTGCACCCATAACCATGCCGTTGGTTGTTCAGCCATTCGCCCTCATATTTAAGCCCACTAGAACGTTCACTGATCCCATAACCCGAACGCTTGTCATTTTTCCACTCTCCCATGTAAACTTCAGTGGTGGTGGCGTCAATGTCCGACTCGACCGGGGGAAACTCATGACCTTCACCTTCCCCTTCACTCTCACCCAGGCTGATGGTGGAGTTGGCATCGCTGGCAGCGGAGCTGAGAGCTGACTCACTCCGCAAAAAGCTGATTTTGCTCTTATTGCTGGAGAGGGACGTGTGGGAATCGGACTTCTTCAACTTGCCAAGAAGCGAGCCGCGCCGGAAGAGGCCTTTCTTCTTGGGCTTGACCGCATCTGGGTCTACTTGCAGGGTGAGGGCGAAGCCGCCACGAGATGGGCCCAGAGGCATGGGCGCGTTGACGAGGGTCTCCTGGCCGGATGCATTGGTAGCGGTGATGACCGGGATGTCCTGCTGCAGGAGTGTCCCGTTGCTGTGTTCACTGCGCAGGGAACTCAGAGAGTTCCTCAGAGGAGAACGCACCACCGCTGCCATGCCGTAGGGAACGCTCTGACGTACTCCATAGCCGTGTCGCATGCCGCCAGTGAATTGGCCCTGGAAGGTACCTATATTGCCAAAGACATCAGTCAGGGAATGATGAAGGGATAGTTCACCCAAAAATACACTTTTTTCACCACTAATTTAAAAATAATAGATCACAAAAATAGCTCACCCTTTGCAGTGAATGGGTGCCTCTGGAATTAGAGATCAAACAGCTGA
Organism: Barbus barbus; assembly: GCF_936440315.1. NCBI lineage: Eukaryota > Metazoa > Chordata > Actinopteri > Cypriniformes > Cyprinidae > Barbus > Barbus barbus. Next base: position 20,840,560 of record NC_136718.1, read on the forward strand.
TTTTCACAATAATCCACAAGTAATCCACATGTCTCCAGTCCATCGATTTACTTCTTTTGAAGTGAAACAAGTCAGTAAAGGCATTTTAACTTTAAACAGCTGCTTCCAGCTAAAATATGAGTCATCTATCCACATATCTTTCTCCGGTGAAAAATCTGTCTTGTCTGAATCAGGGGAGAAATATGCACACGCCAAGAACTGTTTGCAAGCAAAAACAGCCCTAAACTGTTCTAAACTAATATGTTGGTGGATTTTGACTGGACTTTTTCTCTGGAGCAAGCATTATTACAGATTATGGACATGTACTTGTGGATTATTGTGTTGTTTTTATCAGCTGTTCGGATTCTCATTCTGACGGCACCCATTCACTGCTGAGGATCCATTGGTGAGCAAGTGATGTAATGCTAAATGTGTAATGCATGAAAGGAAACCAACACATCTATGGTCTGAAGGTGAGTAAATTTTCAGCAAATTTTCATTTTTGGGTGAACTATTCCTTTAAACAAACAATAAACTAATATTTAAAATAAAATATAGCTACAAGTTATAATCTAAAATCTAACATCTCATATTACAAGGCTGAATTCAAAAATCTACAATCAAAAATGATACAAATAGCTTCTAAGTAAATCCTACAACATTTTTATTTAGTTTTTTTCAGTCTACAATGAAAATCAGTGGTGTCCATGTTGTTTTGGACTAAAGCAGTTGAAACATTTTTAAATACGTTTTTGTGTTCTATATAGAAGAAAGAAAGTCATAAAGGTGACAGGAGAGTGAGAAAAGACCCGTTCACACCAAGAAAGATTATAATGATAACTGTATTGGCATCCGCATCAATGCACAATAACGTTCTATTAATTTTAAGCGTGTGCAGCAGTTTTGTATTTAAAAATTCATGTTATCTCAACAATATCGTTCCTCTGTGTCTTGTTATAGTTTTGGCGTGGACTTCCCCATTCTCATATAATTAAACCGAATATTAAAACTTTATAGTTATCGTTTTCGTGACAGTTATCGTCTTTGGTGTGAACGGGCCTTAAATGATGACAGAATTGTCATCCCTTCAACTAAACTACAGATTGTATTACAATACTGCATTTTATTCAAATACAGGCCCCCCGTAAACTCATTGCCACTTCAGGCATGTGAAACAATGGTATTTACAGCGGTACAACTGCTAGCGAGCCGCCTCTTTCATATCAACCTCTGGGGTAATAAACCACGTGCAGTTATTTATGTCATGGGGGCTTGTGGGTCTGGTTTGGTCATGCAACACATGTCTGAGATCCATCAGTCCTCAGGGACGGGCAGGGCAGAAGGGCACAGGCACGACTATTATTGTGCCCTTATTCACACAGTGCTGCAATAGCACTTAGTAATGACTCAGCTATCAGCTCAATAGATACAGTATATAGGAAGACACCTGTATGATCATTTGTGTAATTGCATCCTACTCTATCAAAAAACAGTGAACCTAAAATGTATTTGTACACTGAAGGCCTGCTCACACCAAGGATGATAACTCTAATGATAAAGATTTTGATTGAAAAATTGTTCTAAATTTTGAAGAATTGTAGAGTCCATAACTAACGATAACAACAGAGAAATTATATAGATGAATCACTTTCAAAATTATTCTTTTTTTTAGCTGTTGAATGATAAAAACATTGACATCTAACCAGAATCCATTCTGCTTTAGAGAACTCGAGCATTTAAAAAGGTAGACGACAAAATTGCAGTTCTATCTAAACAGGCCGTTATTGTGCCTAACATAGTTTTGCTATCTTTAACATTTTCATTCTTGGTGTGAACAGGCCTTTAGTCGTTTTGAAATGTATGAATTTATTACAATAAATTACAAAACATTAAACCAACTTCAACTAAAATTAAACCACAGTTTGGGCTGTATTTGCATATACTTATAATCAGCTTGTTGGAGGTGGTTTCTAGTAGATAAAGTTGGTTATGATGATGAAAAAACCCTGTAGAAAACTATAAATATAGGTTTCACCAATGTTTGATAAGCATACAGTGTTTAAATAGGTACAGTACTTCTTTTGTTGTAATTTTGAACAGTATATTTAGTATTTATTTAGTAAAGTCTTATATAATATATTGCATATTGTACAGTATTAAAATATAATATTGTATAATCTTATATTGTGTGATCTAATAAACATACTTTGCTACTTTGAGGTCATTGTGCACATGTAAAAGGTCTATAAATTTAAATCTATAATGCCAAGAATGCTGTTACTATGCTGATAAAGAAAATAATACTATGTAGTGATCAGAATTGACAATTTAGGAATAAAATTGAAATAATTAAGATAAAGGAAAGTCAGTAAGCTGTCTTAGCTGTCGATATAACAGCCTAATGTGACCCAACAAAAGAAAAACGACTTGGCCACCAGTGAATGAGCCTTTTATATTTGTACTCACACCACACGTCCAGAAAGAACAGGATTTGTGACACTAATTTGTAACCACCCTCCATTCTGCACTGGCAAATGTTTCTTAGCAATAGGCATTTACCCAAAAGGCCATCTGTGGCAACACCAGGGTTCCATGATTGTAAGCCTCAAGTTTATACTAACAAGAATGACTGTTCATTCAATTTAATTATTATTATCATTTTTAGATTTTCAGATATGTATTCATGGGAATAGAGTTGGTTTTAGATTGCTGTACAGTATGCACATGATCTGAATTTTCTGCATACAACCCTAAGTGATATGATTTTTTTTTAAATCTCATTTTTATTCATTATTTAAGTCAAAAGTTAAGATATTTTTATATAATTGGGTTGAAATGCAAAACCACTTTTTATGTTCAAGATATGAATGTATATATACAGTGCTATGCATAAGTTTAGACACCCATGCTAAAGTTGACCAAAAAGAGGAATAAAAAATCATCCTTTGGAAATTTAACTTAATGCCTGAATTAAAAAAATTAGGAAATATCCAACCTTTAAGGACACCAATTTTCTTTGTGAATGAATAATGTATCGTAAATAAATAAATGTTCTTCCTTAAAATACAGGGTGCATAAGTCTGGGCACCCCTATGTTAAATTCCCATAGAGGTAGGCAGATTTTTATTTTTAAAGGCCAGTTACTTCATGGATCCAGGATACTATGCATCTTGATAAAGTTCCCTTGGCTTTTGGAATTAAAATAGCACCACATCATCACATAGCCTTCACCATACCTAGAGATTGGCGTGGAGTACTTTCCATAAGATCATCTCTCAATGCAAATCAAACCAGCTATTAGGCTAACTGAAATAAAACCATGCCAATCTCTAGGTATGATAAAATTTTATTTAAAAAATAAAAATCTGCCTACCTCTATGGGAATTTAACATAGGGGTGCCCAGACTTATGCACCCTGTATTTTAAGGAAGAACATTTATTTATTTACAATACATTATTCATTCACAAAGAAAATTGGTGTCCTTAAAGGTTGGATTTTTCCAATTTTTTTTAATTAAGGCATTAAGTTCAATTTCCAAAAGATGATTTTTTATTTCTCTTTTTAGTCAACTTTAGCATGGGTGCCTAAACTTATGCATAGCACTGTATATATATATATGTATATATATATATATATATATATATATATATATATATATATATATATATATTAGTGCTGTCAAAAGATTAATCACAATTAATCGCATCCTAAATATTTTTTTATTTACATAATATATGCGTGTGTGTATTGTATTATGTATATATAAATACACAAACATACACCATATATTTTGAAAATATTTACATGTATATATTTATATTCATATAATTTATATCATATATAAATATATTTAATATATAAACGTAACATATGTTTCTTAAATATATACATGCATGACTGTGTATTTATATATACATAATAAATATATACCATACACACATATATTATGTAAACAAAAACTTTTACTTTGGATGCGATTAATCGCAATTAATCGTTTGACAGCACTAACATATATACATATATACATACATATATATATATATATATATATATATATATATATACATACAACATGTAGAGTAGCCTACTACTGTGAAATGCTTATTATGGTATAATATCCACAGTTTCACTTACTATAAAAATACTAGCAGATATTTTGCAGTGTATACTGTGTAGTATTCAGTAAACGATCATCTAGGATTCCATTCCAAACACAACACGATCGGTGTAGTCCAATACCGGTGTTCTGACAATTTGTGCTGCCCTCTCAGATTACCCCAACCCTAAACCTTCCCTTAATGTAATAAAAATACAGTGTTGGTAGCATAATCTGATAGGTAGCATTATTTGTTAGAATACCAATGCATGAATTAAATCCACTTATGAGTCATTGTGAGAGATTGCTGAATTAATTTTACTCACTTTTCGTTCAGTCAGTGTTTTTTAATTAATTACATATGTTGTATTAGGCTACTATTTTTTGTTTATAGTAAGGATTATTTTTTTGCATTGCAATTATTTCTATTTATCTAATATCCCATGTGTTTTTGAAAACCTGAAGTTATTTTTATTCTAGCAACAGAAGTAACCTAAATGCAAATAGCTACAGAAGTGCACTTTTCCTTTTAGCATTCAGACTTGATAAGAGGAATCGGAATCGGAATCTTTGAACTCCACCAACGATTCTCATTCCTAGTGTAGGTATTGCGTTACATACTAACCCCTGGCTTAAAATGTCAGCTCACAGAGTGCAATTTGCACTCACAAAAAGTCGATTCTCCGACCTTACCGCCATCTGGGTAGGTCTCCGTCCCGTAACCATCCTGCAGTCCGTTATTCCAAGTGCCCTCGTACTTGGCACCGCTTTCCTGCCTGATGCGCGTCCCGTATCTGCCTTTAAATCCGTGCGTCCACTCTCCTTTGTAGATCCACTGTCCCTTGGTCTCCAAACCTAGACCGTGACGCTTTCCTTGGGACCAATACCCCTCGTAAGTGTTTCCACTCGGCCAGGTATAGACTCCCACCACCTCGAACCCGTAATTCCAGGAACCGGAGAACTCTCCCTGTCCTTTAGGTCCGGTACAGATCCCGTGTCCGTGCGCTTTACCTCCCTCCCAGCCTCCACAATAAGCTCCGCCATCATCGAACTCAAAGCGACCTCCGCTCATCGCGCTCAATGCAATTATCAGTAACTTATCAAACTTTCAGGTGTGACTTTAAAGATCAACAATAACGAACGGCTCAATCTCTGTTAAATCCATCTGTCAAACTCCACAGATGCGTAAAACGGAGACAGGAGATCCTTTCCTTGCGTTGAACTTGTAGAATCGTCGTCTACGCGCATAATTTGTTGATAGGTAAATCCTTAAATATGTTCAAACTGAAACAAACGTGCTAAAGTTTGAAGCTGAAATAACTTGGGAGAGGGAGGACTGTTTTTTATTTTTTTATACATGATATCGTTTCAGTTTACAATAATCTATTTAATCGAATTGTAGAGCCAGTGGTCTTTCATGGCTTTCACCCCTCTCCCCTCTCCCTGCCTCCCCTCTATGCACTTGGAGCTCCTGGATATGTTTTAGCAGTCCCAACAAGGCTACCAGATCCCAACACTGTTCCAAAAATACAGGCCAATCGCCCCTCAGCACCCAGGCACTTTTAAAAGCGCTGCCAGATCACTTGCAGAATAGGGTTTGGGCTCAATGTCCATATCAGGGGTCGGCGGAGTCCGTGTCTGTTATTTTAAGTGTGTATTTTCAAACTACTACAAATTGTTGATGCAGTTGCATCCCTGTTATTATGTAGACTGTTATCCCTGTATTATTTTTAAAAGACGATCTGTTTACAAATGTTTCGAGAGTAGGCTAATAAAGAGAGAAAATGTAAATGCACCACACTTGCTGACACCAATAGATCATAATAAACAGTCAGTGGCCCAAGTAAACAGATTGGATAGACTGGATTTGACATTTTGAGTTTTGTGGAGTTCAAGGACGTTTAGGAGAGTGACATGGGTCTAATAACGCAATAAAAATGTATGAATATTATGTTACATCTCAATTCATTTATGATGTTTATTTATTTATTCTCCATTTTATGTCTTTAACTTTGTTAATTGTTTTCCCTATCATTTTTTAGCAGCTGCTTATGACAAATTTTAGCCTACATGCCAATTAAAGCTTTGTTGACTCTCACTCTATAAATAAATATGCAAAAGTCTAGACACTCAAATTATTTCAAGCTGAAGTAAAAAGAAACGATTTGCTCTCTGGTAAAATGATCCCGCAGTCTTGGTTTTAGTTGAGTGATTGTTGAACAAAAGCCAGCTTGCAGTCACTGGATCTTTATCCATGCTGGTAATGCTGACGGAGAAAGCTGCATTAGCTCCGCTTGATCTCACAGCAGAGAAATGTGCTTGGAAAGAAACATCGCCGTCTGCTGGATCCTAAGGGGTGGCCAGCTACTGTGATATTTAATCCTACTAAACCATTATTATTATTAAATAGAGCAAACCACATCGTTTGAGACAAGTGTTTCATAGTCGGTTTATTTTGAATCTTTAATGCATTTATTGTGTCTTATTATTAATATTTAGTAAAGTACATTAATAAGCCCCTCATACAGATAATTACATGAATACACCTCTTCTGTGATGGGTATGTTTTAATTTTCTTTCTAATCTTTAGATGGTGTAACCATGCATAATTATAGAAATATTATTATTATATTATTAAATAAAAATTATATAAATAAAAATAAATACACTTTTATAAATTATATCTATATATGTATGTATGTGTGTGTGTGTGTGTGTGTGTGTGTGTGTGTGTGTATAGTGCTGTCAAACGATTAATCGCATCCAAAATAAAAGTTTTTGTGTGCTTTAATAATGTAAATATATACATGTAAGCATGAAAATATTTTCAAAATATATACTGTATGTGTGTGTATTCATATAGCTATACATAATAAATATACACAGTACACACACATGTATTATGTAAACAAAAATTTAGTTCGGATCGTTTGACAGCACTAATTATATATATATATAATATATATATATATATATTATATATATATATATATATAATATTTAAATGTCAAATGGTGAAAGCGTCCAGAGATTATATTGTAATAAACTTGCGAGTGTTTAAAAATACACTAAAAAGCTATTTGTACAGACAATTACTCGAATACACCTCTTCTGTGAAGGGCATGTTTCATTTTTTTTATATTATTTGTATAATATAAAAATGTGTGTAGATAACCGTCCAGAGATATGTATTATTTATTTATTTATTTATTTATTTAAGTGTTGATATTTTGTTAGCCAAATTGGTGTGGTGTTATCATGTGACAAAAAATAAAAGATATTAAAAAGAGGATTTCTATAGACCCTCATGACGGTGTCATGACCTTTTATTTATTTATTTTTGGGTAGGGAAAATGTTTTACTAGATTTTATTTTATGTTTAGACATTTTGGAGCCAATAAATCAACCCTATTTGTAGAAAATGCTAAACCTTTTTTTCTCTTCTAAAATGTATAAAAACAAAATGATAACAAATATGACAATTATTGCATTTTTTTAAACAGTTCTCCTCTGGAATCCGTGTTTTGCACGAACCCTATATATGTATCGTGGAGTATCGAAAGTGTCGATGATGCCCCTGTTCGTGGTGATGAAATCCCCCCGCTCTCCGTCCCACCCTCCCTCCCTCCAGCCATCCCTCTCTATCCCTCCCTCCCTCCCTCTCTCTCTCTGCTTCTCTCTCACACGCACAAAATCCTCTGTCATGGCGTCTTCCAACAATGTTACTCCCACCAACTGTAGCTGGTGGCCCATATCAGCCATGGATGAAGATGGCAAAATCACAGACGGAGAGGAGAGTCACGAGCCCACGATAGAACACAAGCCATACTCCAAAGACAGGCTCGTTCTGTACCACTGGACTCAGTCCTTCAGCTCTCAAAAGGTAAGAAAAGCACAGCATGAAAATGGTGGGTGAATCTATACTATGCAGTGGGACAAATAATATTGCGCTTTCTCTGGGTGGATGCGTGTTTTATTGGCCTACCTGTCTGTTCTGTTGCGTCCTTTATGAAGACATTACGAAACCTCAGCAGAAGATGGAACATTTTGACTTGACTATAGCTTCAAGTCCACTGCAGCCCAACATCATCGATCAGTTACATGCATAGTGCCTATCAGATGGATTTGGGAGCAAATAAATAGCAGATGTAACTGTTTATAACGGGGTTAAGGCTGTCGTTGCAGAGTTGTGTGTTGCTTTGCTCTGGAGGATGATGGCACTCTAAATTATTCATTAAAATGAGGTAGCTTTGTGAAAAACAAACGGTGATTTCGTATTCTGCTGTCACTTGCTTCGTGCACATTTCAGCCAGTGGCATTCTACGAAAAGATGCCTTTCCTGTCTCTCATGAATGTGTAAACAATGACTTTAACAATTAAAACTGACTCCCAACTTTTGCTATGTTTTATTATAAGCGTTTTTTAAAAATAGTACACTTATTTTATGTTTAATCCTTTTTCCAACTTCTCCCTGCTGCTGTATTAGCAAATATGCCTAATTTGATTAAAAACATAATACTATATGCACTATAATAATAATGTTATATATTATAAATGTTTAAAAATTATATATACACTGAAATTGATTAGAATTTGTTTTTGTTTTTTTTGTGTGTGTGTGTGTGTGTGTGTAGGGGCGTCGGACAGGGGGTAATAGTGGAACAGAGTAACAGGGGCCCTTGGCGAAGGTGGGCCAGTGCACAAAGTCAGTGCACAGGGCCCAGAATTCCCAGCGACGCCCCTGTGTGTGTATGTGTGTGTGTGTGTGTGTGTGTGTGTGTGTGCATTTTATGTATGACAAATTTCACACATTTACACAAACACACACTATTATATATATAGCCTATATATATATAGAGAGAGAGAGAGAGAGAGAGAGAGGTGCATATATATTAAAATGTGCATACTTATATCTTATATGCATATATACTTATGCATATATTTGAATGCATTCAAAACTTACATTAACACAGAAATTGATTTTAATCTTTAGTAAATAGATTAAGTAAATAGTAAACTGCTGGTGATGATTCTTTTGTTTGACATTTTTCTAATTGAATATAATTTTCTTTATTACAGATTATTGAATATATACATATACACATTCAAACAGTGTGTGCAGTTTAATATAATATTTATGACAAATAAATACAAACACACTATTATATATATGGCTGTGTGTGTAAGTATATATATATATATATATATATGTATACTGTCTTTCTGTTTTGTCTAAACTGTCTTGCATTCTTATATTATGCGTTAAACTGTCTTTCTAGGAAACACCTTGTAGTGTCATGACCTTGAGCACAATGCTAGTAATGGCTAAATGGCTAAATATGACTGTCAACTCTCTTTTTTAAAGGTGTTGCAATATTCCAACGTATAGTAAAAATGTTAAATGTAGTGTGTGATGGCATTATGCACTCTGTTACAAATGAGACATTCTTTGTCTGATAAATTGTTTATTGTAATATGAAACTTCTTTAAAAAAATTCACTGAATCACAATGGAAAAGGCCTCATTATTTGGTGGCCTCAGACTAATGTTTGTTGTGCAAGAGACGCTTTTCTCCACGATCAGTCTGCTGCTGGTGTTTACATGATTTGAATACCTAAGCTAAACCTGACTCCTCACAACCAATATTAAATTGACCAAAACATTGGTGAGGATCAGATCGCAAAGTGATTCCTTTTGCTGATTACAGTAGTTACAGACTTGCATGGAAAGCTGAGCAAAAAATCAATGACCTGCCAAAATTAATCTCCTATTTACTTACCAGCAGACTGAGAAATACAGTTAAACATTGCAAAGCTTGACACCATTGAGTGTGTTTTCTCTCGAAGGCTCCTGAGAAATTAGTTTTTGACTGATTTTTATAGAAATATTAATCGGAGAACATTTACTAGCAATTAACATCAAAACAATCATGTCATCTCAGAAAATAGATTGGTGCTGCTGACCTTCAATATCATTGCCTTGTGCCTTTCTTTTGGTCATGAATTGTATTTAATCAATGCATCATCTTGATGAAGCTGTAATGCTGGCTGAGTCTTTTTCTGTTGATTATTATGTGTCCGGTTGAATCCAGACATCACACCATTGTCGCAAAGTGCCCCATCAAATGCGTCTATTGGCTTTGCAACACCTCAGCACAGTCAAAGCTGAACACAGCCTGACATTCATTAGGCTTTACTCAAGTTGCTGGCTGATGCTCTTGTCACTCAGCAGTCAGAGCCTCGTTTTATCTTGATTGATCCATCTGGATTTGCAGTATCAGGCAGGATTGTATCTTTAATGCTACGTGTAACCAAAACTGAAAGAAAACTAGCTGCATTCCTCTTGTCCATTGAGACTTAAAGCAAACAGATATTCTTTTAAGTGACTATTTGAAACACATTGTGTTGTTTAGCTAAATGCCAAAGCGTCAGAGCTCAGCATACAAAATCTCCTTTGTTGTATATATATTACTACGTATATGTATAGTTACTGCAGTAGACCTTAGATAGTAAGTATACAAACAGGCATTTTAAGAGAAAAAATATTGAGAAAAAAATGAATGACCCATTGGTTATTACTGCTTAGAGCCATAGAATGAATAAGAAGTAAATTGGACCTACAAGCAATAAAATGGTTTATTTAATCAAATTTCTAACAGCTAGCCAGCCAGACATTTAATTAAAACTACAATGCCTCAAAACTCACATTAACACTGAAATGAATTTTTTAATGGTTAATAAATAGATACAGTGTTGACAAAAACAGAGTAGAACATCTATTTACTGGTTTGTGACATGCGTAAATATAAAAAAGTGGGGTTCATCATCGGGGATGTGTCAGACAACTAGATTTCAGATTTTAAATATTATTATTATTATTATAATATAAATATTATTGAAAACTGAAAGCTGAACTGCTAAATTAAGAATTCCTTAGTACCTATTTTATTTTAATGTCATTTTCTTTTAAAGTTCAAAATAGTGATAATAAAAAATAGTCCAAAATAATTATTTTAGTTTCATTCATTCAGAAGATTTGAGTTTTAATTAGGTTTTAGTAATTTTGCTGTTTGTTTTTGTCATTTTAGTAGTTTTTTATGTATATGTCTACACTAGTCAACATTTGAAGTGGATCACAACCTTTCATCAAAGTTGTCCTAAAACCTAAATGTGTTCTTGTCTTAGGACAACTTTGATGAAGTTTTTTGATCCACTTCAAAAGTTGACCGCTGTATAGAGTTATTATTATTTTTTATTTAAATTTTAGTTCATTTAGTGAGCCCGGTCTCATGAAAATGTGTATAAATGGTACACCAAATAAAATTTGGTGTACCATTTTGATACGCAAAAATGGACTTTGGCGTATATGTGATACGAACGTGTTTGACGTACATATAAAGTGCAGTTTTCGCATGCATATGATACCCATCTACCCCACAACCCTAATCCTACCCATCGCAAAAAGTCAATTTTTGCGTGTCGATACCACGGGTTTTCGTTTTTATTTGGCGTACTATTTATACGCACTTTCATGAGATCGGGTTGATTTAGTACATCAAGTTAAGTTAAATTAAAATGAGAAAAAAAGCTGAAATCAAGTTTTTTGTTACGTTATTTCAGTTAAAATTATTTTAGGTAACAAAAATGTTTATTATAATAAATTTTTTATGGTTTTAGTTTTAGTTAACTATAATAACCCTTGTCCAAAATCCTAAAGCTCTCAGTCCTGAGGTAGTACGTCATGATGATGTTGTGTGTGTTTTGTTGCAGGTGCGTCTGGTGATCAATGAGAAAGGGTTGCTGTGTGAAGAACGGGATGTTAGTCTGCCTCTAACTGAGCACAAAGAGCCTTGGTTCATGAGGCTCAACCTAGGGGAGGAAGTGCCGGTTTTCATCCACGGAGACTCGATTGTCAGTGACTACAACCAAATCATTGATTATATAGAGACCAACTTTATTGGAGGTATGACTACAGAAAGATACTCAACCAGCTGGTATGCATTATCATTTTTTCATAACCCCCCCAAATATATATAAATATAGATATTCATTCATTTATTTTTTTCCCCAAAATAGTTCCAATAAGTACCAATATTTTTTGTAAATAAATAAGTAGTGCTAAATGGCAAATCTGTACCAAGAATATGACAAAAAAAACTAATTTAAAGGAACACTCCACTTTTTTTGAAAATAGGCTCATTTTCCAACTCCCCAAGATTTAAACAGTTGAGTTTTACCGTTTTCAAATCTATTCAGCCGATCTCCAGGTCTGGCGGTAGCACTTTTAGCTTAGCTTAGCATAGATCATTGAATCGGATTAAACGGTTAGCATCTCGCTCCAAAATGAGTTTCGATATTTTTCCTATTTAAAACTTGACTCTTCTGTAGTTACATCATGTACTAAGACTGACAGAATATTAAAAGTTGCGATTTTCTTGACCGATATGTCTAGGAACTATACTGCCGGAACTTTGCTATATAAGGACAAGTATAGGTCTCTGCAGCAAAGTAATGGGAGTTACCAGATCGGGGCGTTTTTAGACCATGTGTCCTGATTGGCTGACGTCATAGTGATGGTAGGTTTAGGGGTGGGGTTAGGTAAGGGGGATCATTTTGTTTGTATGATTGAGAAACTCCCAGCAGTTTGAAAACACCCACAAATTCAGAAACGCCCTCTTTTACTCTGCAGAGACCTCAATCTCTATAAGGATATAAGGAACTTTGCTGCCGTACCATGAGTGCAGCAGGCGCAATGATATTGCGCAGCGCCTGAAAGTAGTCCCCAGCTAGGTAACTAGTTATGATATAGCTGGGGACTACTTTCAGGCGCTGCCTCCCAAAATCATTTAACTCTGTTAAAAGCAGAGTTTAGTCAATTATGCACTCTTCTTCTTGGCCTTACTGTACAGTATTACAGCATTACTTATATATATATATATATATATATTAATATATATAAAAGATAAATATATAAATATAATATATCAAAGTTATCCTATAACCAAAATGCGTTCTTGTCTTGTAACTTTGATGAACTTTTTTGATCCACTTCAAATGTTGACAACTGTAGTTTAACTTGATGTACTAAAATAACTAAAACTGAAATAACAAGTAATAAAAATTATAAAGAAATTCATATATAAAAAACAAAAGCTACTAAAATGACAAAGATGCATAATAAAATTACTAACTAACTAATCAAAATGAAAACAGAAATAATAAAAACTATTCAAAAAAACTTTTAAAACTCTAATAGTATCTCAATGATACTAAATAACACTGGCCATATCATGATATATCAAGATAAGAGCGTTTGCCCTGTGTAAGCAATACAAATGCTAAATCACAATCAGTGTATAGTGCACTGTATTTTCTCTCACAGGCTGGGTGTCATTTTGAATGTCTTCACAGTTTGAGTGTGGGGGTGTTTTTTCACAGAAGCTTGTCTATGATCCAAGATCACTCATTTAAGTGATAAGAGCTGAGCGTGATTATTCAAGCTCAATGAAGGAGATCGAAGCAGACACTCCTGATCTATATTTTACATTTTAGAGTGTCCAAACACAAATGTATCAGTAATATATTAATATATCAATTTGATATGAAACTCAATGTGCATTTTGAGCACTGACTATTCTTTCATGTGTTTTCGATTTTGAAATGTATAATTGCATTGCAAACACTAAAATAAAGCCTAATTCATTCACATAGCTCTGAATACATAATGCATTACAATGCATAAACATGTAAAAATTGGGCTTCTGTACGATTTTCATTTGCATTGTGGATGGTTAATGAGTTTATGTCCTAAATATCAAATTGTGAGGCCTGGAATAGTGGACAAGGAAGATGCTCATGTTTGTGCCTTGGTGTCGAGGCATATTTCAGCTGTTTGTGTGCCAGGGTAACAGAGATGTTTGATCTTGTATTTATCGGCTGAATTGATCTTGGAGAGCTGCAGGTCAGCCTGTTGGAGGTGCAGAGCAGTGTAAAATGGGATAGCCCTTTGTACCATCCTCTATCTGCCCCAGTGTAGTAACACTATAGGCTTATTTTTATCAGATATGGCTGCTTTTTCTCATTTTGTCACTGTTGTTGACACCAAACGTTTGACTAAATCTGACTTCAGTCTATAGATTGGTCACCAAAGAGACAAAGATGTCCATAATATCTGAAAAAGCTGCTGCTAGCATTTCTATTCATCTTAAATCCAGAGACATTAAATAATAGTCATAAAATATTATTTTTGAAAGAATAGTTTATAGAACTTTTAGACAAAATATAAAAAAAAATATTTAAAAACCGTATATGTTTTTTTGAGTATCACATTTAATACATCAGGCTTCTGTGGCTCACATAGTATGATATAGGAGAATATGAAGCTCATATTTTCAGAGGAAAGAACTGAAATATGCAGTTGCTGATATTTATATGGCCAACAATTAAGATGAAATTCTGAAAGCTTGTAATGTAAATCAGTGAGACTTTTATAACAAGCAAGCAGGTTAATTATATGACCAGATCAGAAGAGTCATGGTTATATTTATGTATAGTAAAAATCTTTTTGAGTGTGTTCTTCTTTTTTCTTTCAGACACAGTAGCCCAGCTGATTCCAGATGAAGGAACTCCCATGTATGCAAGGGTACAGCAGTACCGAGAGCTGCTGGATGGGCTGCCCATGGATGCTTACACACATGGATGCATCCTGCACCCAGAACTCACAATCGACTCCATGATCCCAAAGTACGCCACTGCTGAAATACGTAGTAAGTGATGCTACAATTCAGTGCACCATTAAAGAATATTTTTTCTTTGTGAAATGCATAGAAAGCAAAGCATCTGACTTGCAAAACCTGCTTAGTCTGGGAATCGTTTTATTTCTCAGATTTCACGTTTTGAAGCAAATTGTTGTCTCAAATGTTGACTGTAAACTGGCATGGCATCCTCTCACTAAAATGCTCTAATGCTGGCCTATTTATACAGAGTTCATCGATATTGGATCTATAGTACGATGCAAATGAATCCAAAGAGTTGATCCAGCCAATGTGTTGCAGCAAAATAAATTATGTCACGAAAACCCGGCATAATAGTAAATAAATCTCTTTTATAGTTCATAACTTGGAGGGAGTTCCTATGATAGGTGTTGTTTATCACATTCACTGCGGTGGTATTATGCATGAAGTCTTATTAAATTCCTTAATTGGTTGTCAGGAACTTAAAAATTTGCAGAAAATAGTGCCAGTTCACAATGTGCTGCCCGACAATGTTAACTATGAATAACTCATCGTGAAGGAAAAACAAAGTCTTCTCAGTTTGGGAGGTCTATGAAAGCTCTTACTGAACTACACAATTTGGTCTGATTTTTCGCAGGACATTTGGCCAATGCGGCATCTGAACTGATGAAGTTGGACCATGAGGAACCCCAGCTGACAGAACCATACCTCTCCAAGCAGAAAAAGCTCATGGTAAGTCAGCGGCTTCACTGCATACATGATGTGTAGCACATTTTGGTGTAGCACATAACAAACTGCAGTCATATCTTAGCTTGAAAATGAAATAATAGCTTGTCCATGTCTTGAATACTTCTTAAAACTATATTTTGTAGGCAAAGATCTTGGACCATGACAATGTGAACTACTTGAAAAAAATTCTTGGTGAGTTGGCAATGGTGCTAGATCAAGTAGAGGCAGAGCTGGAAAAAAGAAAACTGGAATATCAAGGTATGTTTTCTGTTCACTTAACATTTAACAATTCAAATCAAATAACCCTAATGAAATAAACTTATTTCATTTTATTAACAAAAATATATAACCATAATAAAAAATAAGCTTGTTTAATAACATGTAATTATATTTTACAAAAAATAAAATTATATAAATAATTGATAAATATAATAATCTTAATTAATAACATTATTTTATATTGTTTTATTAAAATAAAATAAGGTTGTTGTATTTTATTGCATTTTTTTATTAAAATAACTTAAAAAATACTTTTTTAAATAACATTTACCTTTTACATATACCTTTTCTTTTTGAAACATGATCTTTGATTAAATATTCAATTATTTTTATAGGTGCATTTTGTCACGTAAATTCCTGTTAATCATAAGAATTCACATCTGTATGTATGCATTTTTTTACATTATAAATATTAGCTTTGAGACGGTGTTATTTTAGTATTTTTTTAGATACTTTTATAATTTTGATCAATATTTAAATTTAGAGTTTATTTGATATTTTCTGTTTTTAATTGAATTTTAGGTCAAGTGTATTTGTGTCATTTTAGTCTTTATTTCTTTTTTATTTGTCTACTGATTTTATAATTTTTTAATTCAATTTTAGCTATTTTAGTACATTGCTAAACTATATGAAAATGAGAAATGTTGCTTTGACAATTAGCTGAAATTAAAATGATTTTTTTCGTATTTTCTTTTCAGTTAAAGCTGATTTTATTTCATGTAATGAAAGTGTTTTTTTATGGCTTTAGTTAACTGTAATAACCCTGCTTTGGGAACAGTTGTTTTTGATCTTACAAGTCGTCTTTCCTTTCTACGCAGGTCAAAAGTGTGAATTATGGCTTTGTGGACCTACTTTTACACTAGCTGATATTTGTCTTGGAGCCACATTGCACAGGCTCAAGTTCTTGGGACTCTCAAGGAAATACTGGGAGGATGGGAGCCGGCCGAACCTGCAGTCGTTTTTTGAGCGGGTGCAGAAGCGCTACGCTTTCCGCAAGGTGTTGGGGGACATCCACACAACCCTGCTCTCTGCGGTTCTACCCAATGCATTCCGAATGGTAAAAAAGAAGCCGCCGTCCTTCTTTGGCGCGTCCTTCTTAATGGGCTCTCTCGGGGGGATGGGCTATTTTGCCTATTGGTTTTTAAAAAAGAAATACATGTAGTGAATGTGCTCTTGTAGTGTTTTGTGTCTGTGTGATGTTCGAACTTTTCGGTAACACTGTTTTACAAGAGCAGGAAAAACAACACAATATACAGAGATTAACACTATTACTTACTTGGGTGAATAATTAAATAAATATATAATGAGAACATTCCAAGACTAGGAATTCTTCTTAACAGCACCTTCTCTGGTAATGAATGCCTTCATGACTTTTTTTTTATGATTTACTGGTTTATTTTATTCATATTAGGCTTGCATCCAGCTTAATCATGTTGTGTTGTTCTGTCCAGATTATAAACACTACACATTCTGCCATTTAGAGCACTTGTAGGTTGATTTGGTTATATGGTACAGCACAACGGCCAAGTATATTATAAACATAAAGCCCAAATTAATGTTTATTAATCTACCCTGAGCTCTTAAGCATTTATATTTTGTATGAGTTTCCAAACACTGCGTATTTAATTTAAGAAATTCAAAATCATCAGACTATCCTGCAAAATTATCAGCATTTAGTCATTCACTTTTTAGTGCAGATCACAGCTGAAACACTATTCATCAGCAGACTGCAACACATCGCTGTTAGCATGACAATTTTCTGGTCTGAAACGGTTTGCTTCTGCATTTGGTGAGAGGAATCAGTGCTAGCAGACATAAAGGCCTAAATTATCAGAACATTACACTTTACCAACTTACTATATGAGTGTTCCTCATAAGACTGCCAATTCAAGCATTTTCTTTCCTATTTAATTATAATTTTTTATTTTTGTTTTATCACTAGCAAAGTCGTCAAAACTATACTGAGTCACATGATGAGTAAAGTTCTTGAAATGGAGGTGGTATAGAAATGTGAATGCCAAGTTCCAGTTCTGAGCGTAAAAGATAATGCGATATTTAATATGAAAGCAAACACACCTTGATGGTCAATAGAATTATTGAAATTAGACTTATAATAAAATCAAATGGTCATTTAAAGTAGTATATCCATTTTAAGCATGCCTGTTTAATTGAATGGGTTTACAACCAAAGACAATGATAGGTTTTCCAGTAATGTTCACTTATACATTTAAACTCAGCTTGACTTAACAACTGTGAGAGACCATTAACACAAGAAATGATATCCATTATATGAGTTCTATACCACCTCACCCACAAGCCATATACAACTGTGAAGATGCATTAATACTCTATGATTTCATTTTATGTACTGCTGTAAGTCATTTTCAATACTATAATTATAACAAATGTACAGTACAATATCTGAGATTAATTTCTCAGCACCTCAAAACTCAGAAATTTCCTTCATCTGGAATGCTTGTTGTAAATTCAGAAAAGTGGCGATCCCTACTCTAAAAACGGAATGACTGGAAGATAAATACATGAGAAATATATTGATGTCTGTGGTCATTAGACTTCACAATAGATTTTTTTATTTTGTAATTTTTATTTTTATATTTTTAAAATATGCATTTATTTACAGTGCTTTCTAAGATGTTTGTTCATGAGCCTTAATTTGTTCAGTTGCCATCGATTTCAATAAATGAAAATGCTTACCTTAACTTCTTTGTATGGTCTGTGTGCAGCTCAATATAGATAACCGGTTTTTTAAAATAAGAAATACATTGCAAGCTGAGCATTTCCTTTGTGCTTAAACCCAGTTTATCATCATTCTAAACCACCCTCTTGCTGTGTCCTGGTCATTTTAACTCAGAGAGGACATTATTTTTCTCAAAAATGCTAATGTTACAGCTTTGGGCAAAAACTTACTGACTACTCACAAAGGATAAAACAACTCCCAACCAAAAATGTGAATATTTTTGTACCTTTTAAAAAGTTTTTTCATTGTTAAATTATTGGTTAAAAAAAAAAAGACCTGGCTACAAAATATTGCTTGTATATCTTTCATTATGTTATGTTATTGATCATAGACCTTGATCGATTGATTGTAGACCTCACTGATCTGAGCTTATGCACCTCTTTTTTCTTTTTTTTTGAGTGAACAGTGCCAAAATTATCTACAAAAAATGCTTTTTTTACTCGAAAAGAATAAGTTCAGATCAATGATTCCTATAATCAATTAGTTCTAAAACGAAATCCAAAACCTGTTCTAATTAAAAGAAAACAAGTCGACAAAAAGATCCAAGATTACATTCCTATTAAGCATAAAATCAAACATCTGTTCTTGCTTTTCTGGCTAGATGGCTGATTAAAAAAAAAAAAAAAAAAAAAAAAAAAAAAAAAAAAAAAAAAAAAAAAAAAGGAAGACCATCTGCGGATTTTAAGGAGTTTATTGGTTCTATTAACATAGCAGAGGAAAATGAAACCATGTACTTTCTGATTTAACATAAATACAACTGTTTAACCAAGTCAACCTTAATAAAGGAAACACAAAGCATATAAAACCATAGTCCATAATCCTGTGTCTGTCTTTCTACACCTCATATTTCTCCCTCCAATTTGGTCCCCTCTAGTCTCAGGTCAGCATCGTTCCTGGCCACTGTGAAAAGGCTGATGACAGCAAGCAGAGCGGCCAGCATCATCCCCGCACATCCTGCAAACATGTGTCTTGTGCCACTGCCAGCCTCCCCCGCACCAGCCCCAGACACCTCCCCATGAAGAGCCAGCAGCCCCAGACAAGCCAGGAGGTGAAGAGGCAAACGAAACCACGCCAACACGGCGGCTCTGCGCTCCATGGGAACCACTCGGCCTTGGAGAAAGCTCACTGCCGGGAAATACAGCCCTCAGGCTAGTTCGAGCAGAAGGAAGGCGAGCAGAGATTCCCTTGGCCGGGGCTGGCCAGGTACAGTGGAGAACATCAGCATGAAAAAGGAGAAGAAAGCTAGCAGAACTGCTAAGCAGAGCAGGTGACCAGGTTGGAGTCGATACGGAGCCGACGTGGCCAGCCGGAAAAGTGTGGAACCAGCCATGCTGGCTGCCATTAGACTGGAAAACACGATTCCTAATGGCGGGCCGTGTGGCTCCAGTACAGGAGTCCAAAGAAAGACAAAAATATAGAGCACACTTTCAAAAAGTGCCTGAACGCCCCCTAAAAGCATAACACGGCGGTCCGACAGCAAGCAGCGAAGCCCGTCCAGACAGCTTCGCCAAAAACGGGCCCATGTTGACATTTGCATTTTGGGGGCATTTAGAGGGTTGGGAAGAGGGCCATTTTTGTCTCCACTGGCGCCTTCTTGTCTATCCTCCTGACCCCATTCGGACAGCACAAACCAGGCGCAGGCGGCAAGGCTGGGGATCGCCAAGAGAAATGGAGCGACCGGTCCCAACCCAAGCCATTCGGCGAACAAGTTCGCCACCAGCCCGGCACCGACCGCCAGTCCGTGATTCCAATCTGCCACTTTACCAAAGGTAACAGGAATCCATTCTTTGGGAAAGTCATGGACATCAATGTGACCGTGCACATACCAGGCCTCAAACACGGTGGTTAGCAAAGAGGTGGACAGGCCTCCTAAAACACGTCCGAGCATGAGTATGAAATAGTCTTGTGACAGCTTGGTAATGCAGCAGACAGAATAAGCCAGGCAGAAGAGGAGACACGTCTGTCTCCGTCCCAGAAACTGCAGTAGCCAGCCGGCCACTGGGGCAAATAGCACGCAAGAAGCGAGGCCACATACGTACAGAATGGCAATCTGAGACTCCAGGAAGTTGTAATGTCGGTAGAGTTTATAAAGGTAAGGTCCCTGCAGCCAGTCTGCCCAGAGGGCCAGGAGATACGCCTTCAGAAAGAGCTTCTGGAACCGTCTGAATGCGGGATTGGCAACAGCTGTCTGTGTGGCCTGGGACGAGGCGAGACGGCGGGCTGTGATCTCTAAAGTCACGCACAGTCCCACCAAGACTATAAATGCAAGGTATGCTGTCACAAACATGATGGACAAAAGGTGACCGAAGAAGTCCCAAATCCTAAATCAGCATCCTGGTACAGCTCTTGGTCCAGTGAAACTCATGGTTAATCTGCAAGAAGAGAATAAATATTCATTATGAAAAATAGTGAAATGGGAACTACATATCAACTAAATGTTAAGAAGAATTGTTTCTACCAACAAAAAAAGGCTTATATTCTTCCTCAAGTAACATTCAAAAAATATAAACTGCTGGATAAGTCCGGTGGAGACAGCTTGACTTCTGAAATAAGCCACACAGTCATTATTAATTCATGGAAGCAGGCCAATAACACTAAATTATGCTTTAAAAGCACTAATGCTATTTTTTGAAATTCAACTTGACTTGTTGACTAACATTTAACAACCTTAACTGTTGGGTTAAGCGCTTTAAATACACCTACCTTACGCTTAACATTCTCCTTAAGAGTTTGAAAAGTCTCCACTGATTTTGGGAGATAAAATACCTTTTCTATGCCATGGTTTCAGAGGATTTTACAGCATAAATGCACTCAATATTCGTCTATCTTCTCTACAACATCCGTGTGTGTTTCCGGGTTACTCAAACGTAATGACGCAAAGCATACGAAGGACGCCTGCGCTTAGCTTATGAATATTAATTACGTATACCGGCGTTCAAAGAGAACTAATCTCTGATTGGTCACTAAGCAAGCGGACAATATAAATATTAATTAGGGTATATACCAGGACGCTTCATCAAGTTTCCCAAGCAACGCTGGATTAATCTTTTTTTCTTCTTTATTCTTGTTCTTATAAATTTAGTTAAAAGCGTCAGATAAAAAACAAACAAAAGTAAGTTATACTAAAACTGTGCTGGAACTTTTTACCACGCCTTATTATAAGTATTATATTTCACTTGTCCCAGAATTTTTAATCTTAAAAATACAATCAACTATTGTAAAATAATTTAATTTTTAATATAATATAATTTAATGAATAATATAATTTTATTGTAAAAATAATAATAATATTTAACCACGAGATTTTGATGCCAATAAAGTTTTTTCAAAATGTACTTGGTACACAGACATTGCCAAAAGTATAGTAAAGTCTAAAATTAGAAGCACACAATTCCCTAGAATATCATTATATGCTTAAACATTAAGATTTGTATAGATATTAAGATTTGAATATATAAATCTATGTGGTTACCAATGACACATGTTTGTGTTTTGAGATGAATGTGAAGTATATAACGAAATTAATGAAGAAAACTACAATTAAGGTAAGAGAAAGCAGAATATTTATATCAAACGTAAGCATGACTACATTAATAGTCATAGGGTTTATCTTATGCTGTATTTTTTTTAACTGCGCTACCGCGCGTTTGCACACTGTGTCACTATAACACCGTTTAATATGTAACGCGCTTCTTCGAATCATTTTCTGGATGACAGACATCTCTTATGTCTCTCAGATTAACTAAAGCGCATCAACGTTGTACAGCAATACAAGGAAAATATGATAGGTCCTACAAATACGTTTTTAAAGCATTAGAATGTAAACGTATGGCTACATGCGTAAGTTTGAACTGATTCTGCATAGTAGCCTATCCTTTGCTTTTGTCCTGAATTAAAGTGGATTAACTGAGTCTGTTTGACAACCAAAACGTGACTGACAGTTTCAGGCCAGTTACAATTATTTCTACATCACTCTGAAAAGCTCCTGATATAAAGTCTACTGAGGAAATGCATGGCAGTCTACATGGTTTGTCTACTTTTACTCTATCTTTAGAAAGTAGAACGCATTCATTGGTGTTGCAGTATACCCTATATCATTTTTCATTATTATTTTTGGAATTTAGTCAGCAAGCAACATATACACTACCCATCAAAAGTTTAGAATAATTAGTATTCTAATAGTGTTTTAAAAAAAACTTTTCTAGCAAAATACGAAAAAAAAAAAAAGAAGCTATATTAGAAAAATTTCTGAACGGTCTGAAGATTGGACTAATGGCTGCAAAAATCTATCTTTTGCCATTGCTGAAATAAATTCAAATAGAAAAATAATTTTAAATTGGAAACTATTTCACAAATATATATAAAGAAATTTTTGATTTAATGCTATTTTACCAAAATCTAGTCTTGGTGAGCATAAGACACTTTTTTTCACAAAGATTTTATATATGTATACACGTACACACACACACACACACACACACACACACACACAAAACAAAAAAACAAAACCAAAGACACCAGAATAGATAATCTCGTATTTATATTGTTTCTTCAGAAGAAAACAATTTACAAAATATACATTACAATATGATTGAATAACATAAATGTACCAGCCATAATAACAATCGACTCGGCAAACAATCGGCAGCCCAAAATGCTTTTTTGACATGCTTTGTGATCTTAGTAAAGGTTGTAAAGATACTGTGCTGGTGCCAGAAGTTCAGGGGCTCTTTCTCAAGACACACAGATGACCAGTCCATTTCCTACAAGGCACCCTCTTTCTCTGAACAGGCAGTTAAATCAGTGTAAATGTGCAATATTTACAGTAAGAAAACAACAGAAAACTACAAAACATAACATGCGTAGGAGAGAATGCTGGTTTTGTATCCCTAGATTCAGATATATTCTTGAAATATACTTTGACATACTGCATTCAGCTTGACAATGATAATTAAAAAAGTGAACAAATATGACCGTTTTATCTATTTTGAAAAATGAAATGACGTTTCTTTTCCTTTTCAAAGAACCTAAATGGTAACTAGAGTTGTTGTAGATACAGTAAATCTTGTGTAATTAAATGTTACACACTAACACAGGTGACAAATGTATGTTTCCTGTCTCAAACTGAAGTTTTAATGTGATGTAACTGTATAAGTGATATCTATGGCTTATGTACATGGTATTTCTTTCCCTTTCTCAAACACACAGGCACATATACTCACACAATTGGCTTTAAATGGTCCCTAAAATTACCTTTCTACTGTATACATGGGGTACTTGACTAAAGACTGTGTATTTCAGTGTGCAGGCAGTACAGAGGAATGACCCGTTTTTGGTCTGTGTAAACTCTGTATAAGCTTATTTATGATGATATGACTGGCGCAACGTTCCCTCAGATAAATATAATCAACAATGCTCTCAAGGCGAGCTGAACAGAAGGGCAATGCATGTATGAAAATGATCCGCGAAAGCTTAAATGGAGGTATATTCTTGTTTAGAGCTTGCTGAGAGCCATCTGTTCATTGTGTTTCTCATTAACGCACATAATAACGAATGGTTCCTATGGTAACATGCTCAACATCTCTTCTTCTAAATGAGCAGTCTTTCTCTTAACCAGGAAAGGTGTTCTCTGATTGGTCGTGGTGGCTGGTGGTTGAGTTCCAGCTGCAGCGAGCGATAGCTCAGGGATCGATGCGGAAGGCCAGCAGCTTGTCGGAGTGAAGGTTGTTGAGGGTGCGCAGGTCTGGCAGACGCAGGAGCAGTTTGGGAAAAAGAGAGCTGTTGTCAGGGCGGCGACGGGTGACTAAGGTGCGCAGCGCTCGGATGAGTCCTTCCTGTAACTGTTCCACAGCTACTGTATCCGAAATACCAGAGCAATCTGTGGATAAATGAAGAACAATTTATTATCAAAAAATCAACAGAATATTTTTAAAAAATTAAATAAATATTATAAATAAATTATAAAGATTAGGAATACATGGTATATATATATATATTATGTTATAATATATTTAATATTTATATTTTAAACCTAATTTGTTAAATATTATCTTTTTAAATGTTATCTAAAATTCTGAAACGTATTTCATATTGTACACTAGCATTTTGTGATGCCTAAATTCACTTGTACTATTTAAAATGATTAATTTTAGATTTTAGTGATTGATTTGAGTTTTTAGTGATTTATTTTTTTTGTATTTTATGTTTGATTTATAATAATTGTATTTTAATTACTTTTTAAATGCTCAAATAAATTTAGTATATTATTAGTAAAATTATTTAATTTAGTATATTTGGTATTTTTGTCTTTCTTCTTCATCATACAAAGTCAGTGTTGTTTTAGTCTCAAAACAGTGAAAGTCAGTGTTTGTTTGTGCTAACATGAAATTTGCTTAAACAGACTTCTATTTGAGTTTCATATTTATGTCAACCATTTATCTATTTATCAGTTATTTGCTAAAACATAAAAAATACATTTTATCAGTATCAGAATTTGAATATTGCACTAATGAGCATCCCTATTATAAATAATTAGCTCAATGTTAGTGGATTATTCACATCTCTAACATTAAGCATGAGCAAAAATTAACAGTGATGCATGCCTTAGCAAACAGCACTAATTAATTTGATTCATGTGTTGCTCTTACCTGCAGAAACCAGCACCACTGCCATAAAGAGAGCCATCTCATCTGACTCCAGGCCCAGAGAGCTCAGCTTGGAACTGAACTCGAACATGGCGTCCAGCAAGGAGCCCATGCCCAGACCCCTGAGGGTGAGCAGCGGGTACGTCTGCCCATTCAGGAAAGTCACTGTTCTTTCCTTGTGGTTGAACAGAGAGCAAAACCTCACCATAAGCACCTGTAAAAGACAGCATGATCAGATGGAGGTGAAATGTTTTTATTTTTTTCTCTCTCAAAATACTTTTGTCATTTGTAGGCTGATGTCCCTGAGGGCGTTAACACTGTGATGTTATCTACACATTGCTGTGTTTATTTCGAGAGATCTGATATATCAAACTGTGGCTTAACCAATTGCATGAGTTTGAGTTAGGGTGATTGGGAAATCTGTTTGGCGTAGTGCTGCTAGTGGCCTAGAAATGACACACTTCATCTTTAATAGTACAGAAGAGGAAGTAAACTTTAGGAGAATTGTGTAATCAATACCTGGAAAGTGCCTGCTTTGAGCAACATCACTTGATCATGCTGGCAAAGCTCCTGGAAGCCCGGAATGCCCTTCGCGAACTCGACCACTTCACGTACAGCCGGCGTAAAGCACTGAGAGAAAGACTCCCACACCTGCTGACTGGAGATGCCAGGTGCTGACACAGGGCATGCGTTCAGTGGACAGGCCTGTGATAGAGATGGTATATATTATTTTAATTAGCACGTATGCTTAACTTTCATGTTGTGTTTCGGTTATCATGTTGGATTAAAATTTACTGACTTTGCTCACAAAGGGTAAAGCAACTTCTAAAAAAACAATAATAAGAATTTTTGTACTTTTCTGCAATATGTTTCCCCCCACTGTGTTACACTTGTGATGTTCCTAATCAAAAATGACTGGCTAACAAAAATAATCACCTTTAAATGTATTGTTATGATATATTATTACCAAATATTGGTTTCAGTGTTTTGTGTCAACTTGTTTTCTGTCAGTTAGTACAGGTTTTGTATTTCTTTTTGTACTGACTGACTTTTTGTCAGTCAGTACAATGATAGTACAGACTTTCATTGTACAATCAAAGTACAGACTTTGATGCCTACGATCAATCAGTTCCAAGAAAGGAAAACATAACCTGTGCTAACTGACAGAAAACAAGTTGACAAAAGAATTGAATCCAAGATTTGGTGATAATACTGCACAAAGAGTAATCTATGAGCAGTTTTTAAAGGCCAGTCCATTTTGGCAAGTATAGAACAAGGGTTTCATTTATCTATTTCTGTATTTTGATCTTAAATTATTCCTATAAAACATAATATTGGCGCTATAATGAAACACTGACATGACAAACTCATAAAAATAAAGGTTTTAAAGTCAGGTTTTCGCTGCAGTGCCATAGAAGAACCATTTGGGTTCCCTAAAGAACCTTTCAGTGAATGTAATTGTAAAAACATTTTAATAATCTAACGAACCTTCTTCCATTATAAAGAAACTTTTGTACAATACCAAAGATGGCAATAAAAAAGTATGTATTTTGAACCATTCTTACCAGCACTTTGGAGCCAGCAGCCAACTTAAACGGACAGGAGGCCTGGGTTTGGGACTCGCCAGCCACGTAGCTGTTGTAATCGACCTGAGTAGGTTGTGAGGGTGGGCTAACGCTCGACTGGGAGTGATTTTGGCTGAACGAAGGAGTGTAGCTGTACTGATTATTGTCCACCAATGAGACCGGGCATTTTCTGTCTCTGGAAGCAACTGGGCAGCGAGGTGAGGCCGAGAAGCTTTCGTGAGTAGTCGCGTGATACCCCATGAGAGGGTAGTTGCTGTCCTGAGAAAGGTTGTTTTGAAAGGTGCTCGATCTGCTGCTGGTGATCATGTTGCCCGCACGCTTGCTCAGGCGGTGCTGTGTGTTTGTGAAGATGTCCTGGTAGGCTCGGGATAAGGCACCAATGGCCTCTTTGGATTGGTTCTCGCTGGGGCTGGGAGGAGATTCGCGTGGTGGCGAGGTTTCCATGCCCATGGTGGACGATTCGTTGAGGCTGTTCATGTAGCTCTGCATCTCGTCCAAAAGCCGCTGCTTCTCTCGTTTTGGGATGCGGCCGAAACGCACAGCTAGGTGTCAGAGAGAGAGAAACAATTGGTTGACAACATGAACAAGACAGCATAAAGCCATAATTTGCTTTCTTAATAAATGTATTTGTTGTTATTATTGTCTGCTTTATCTGAACATTTATTCTACAGACAAAAAGTTTGTAATGTTTAATGGTTTTTCAAAATGCAGTAACATTTTTTTCCTTTTTTCTTGAAATTGAAGAAACTGTTTTTGTCCATACAGTGAAGGTCAGTGGGATCCAAAACAATACTGAACACCACACTTTTTCTTTATATGGACAAAAACTCAGCGTAATTTTTCAAAGGATCTTCTTTTATATCTCACAGAAGAAAGTAAGTCAGGGTCAGTAATTAATGATAGAATTTCATTTGTGGGTGAAATATGAAATGCATGGCGAATTTTCATTTCATATTGGCCTTAATATTAAATTTTAGACAAGATAAATGCCTGGGATGCATTGAAAACATTTTATCTGAAAAAAGGAGTCTTCGTCAATGTCAAAAATACAAGATGTTGTGAAACTACTGCATTTCTATGCGAATCAATGATACAAAGATCCTGCCTGATCAGTAATCAAAATACCCATGTCCCATTTCTTTTATAATAAAGCACATGGTAGCATCAGAAATAGCCTAGTGTGATAAAATAAGTGAAATATTGTCTGAAAATTGCTTTGGATGTGAAGAAGAAAACACACAGAAATAGCACAGCTGCTGTGTAGGAGACAACTTGCTATCTACTATCTTTGGTCACCGTGGTGTAGAATATTGATGATCATTAAATGCGTTAGTGATGTTTTGGATGCTTTCGCATCTTTTACAAGCCCCTCACTTTTTTCTCCATCACCACCCCCTCCTCTAAGTAAATCTGTCAGCTGTTGAATCTAAAAATATCACCAATGCTACCATATGTTACCTCCCCCCACTCTTCAACTCTCTCTCCGTCACTACCTCCCCTTCCTCTCTTCATCCCTATGCTACTCTCACTCCTCTCTGAAGCCGTAAGTAGGGCAGTGGGTTAGGCAGAGCGTGATGACAATGCCACGGTAATTGGGAGAGAAACTAATGACTGTGGTAAGGAAAGGGGGGGGGGGGAGAGAAGAGAAGAGAAGAGAAGAGAAGAGAAGAGAAGAGAAGAGAAGAGAAGAGAAGAGAAGAGAAGAGAAGAGAAGAGAAGAGAAGAGAAGAGAAGAGTGTAATTTGCAGACTGAGGTGGCAATAGATCTAAGGTATCATGGTTTGCATCCTGGGTTCACAGGATGAGAGCAGAAGGAAGGCAAATGGCAGAGATGTTCCATATATCATATATGTCTCACAACACCTGCATCTGAGAAAATGAGATAATTTTTTTCACTTTTCTGTAACTAACATGCATGTGTTTGCATGTGTTACCCTGCAGGATGATAAATCTTTTGCATTGCTAAGTAATAACTGACTTGCCACTTACCAATTAGGGTTGTGTGCCATTTAGAACTGAACTGAAAATGCTTTTTAAACTGCAATTCAATCCCTGAATTTCAGCTCAATTTGTACTGTATTGTTTGGCAAACAGGACACAAAATTGTACTGCGATTTGGATGTAGGAAAGCAGAATTAAAATTCATTATAAATTGATATAACTGTGATTTTCAGCTAGAAAAGCAAAATAATAAACTTAAAATTTTGTCAAAAAAGAGAAAAGTTAAAAAAGAAGTTTGTATCTTTATATATAGAGATTCAATCACTTGAATCTGTTAAATTAAGTTAAAATTCTCAGAATTAATATCAAGACTTTGGTGCTTCTTCCTGTGCAAACAACATGACACACATAGCTTAAGAGCGCTGCACTGATTACTAGTCTAACAAATGGCAAGTTCGTAGCGGAAGTGAAACCATGCCGCCCCATTGTGTCAAACAAAACATCTGTTTATATCACACAACCGAAATTAAACTAAAAACTGCAGTGAAGTGAAATGAAATCAGGGCATCTACTTTATTGTGGTATTTGAGGCCGTTGTATGAGGTTTTCCTGTTTGTGCAAGAGAACCCGTCAGAGAAACAGGTTTCTAGGTTGTGGGCCCTAACAATTTCAGTAACCAGGGGTAAAATGAATGTTTACCTCCCCCACTTTGTGCCCAATAGACTCATTTCTGTTACTGCTCTCTTAGAACAACATCCAGTGTAATCTGCTATCATAGCCAACCTAACTTTGATGCACATCCGCTGGTAACCATGTGAAATTCTGCTGAGAACTTGACTAAATAGGTCACAGTGTACAAGTGTCAGTTTATTTTGCTAAATTTCCTCAAAAGTTCATCGAACAAGATTTATCCTTCGTTTCGATGTTATTCGGGGGTTAAATCGCATTGGCATTGTTCTTTTGAAGAGTTCAGATGCCTTGCTTTTTTCTGCATTCCTTGCTTAATTTTTGCTACAGCACAACATTAATTGCTGAGGATGTTATAAGGCCACAAGCGTGGTAATCAAGTCGCCCGCGTTCCAATTTCTCAAAATAATTATTGTATTTGCTGCAGTTTTCCAGATGACAGATAGCTTCAGGGACTGCGTGACTCCATCCCTCATAAATCATTGTCTCTAGGAGGGATTGGGAGGCAGAGTTTAGGGAACGTACGAGGGGGATGGGTAAACCGATGGAGAGGAGGAGGCGAGAAAAAGAAGGGACCACAAAGGGCAAGTGAGAGACAGAAACGAGTGCACAGCCAAACTAAAAGAAACTTGCTCTCTTGAAAGTTACCAACGGTGCAAGAATAAAAGAGGAAAGTAGGTTGAGGGGGCGGGTGTGGTGCTTGGCCTGAAGAATGCTATGAAAGTACGACTTTTCACTATTTGTCATATGTCAGTGCCCTGATAACCTCCTAAAATTCTTACCGTCACGGGACATGCCAACAGACAGGCATTTTTTGAAGCGGCAGTGTTGGCAGCGGTTGCGGTTCATGCGCATTATCAGGCAGTTCTCGTTCTTCACGCACATCTTGTAGTTAATGTTCTGCTGAATGCTGCGGCGAAAAAAGCCCTGCAAAGAACGAAAGACATGCGATATGATAAACCACAGTGATATGACAGAAAAGACTCATGCATGTTTGTTTTATCAGAGGCTCGTTCTGTCTTACCTTGCAGCCTTCACATGCATGGACACCATAGTGGAACCCTGATGCGATATCTCCACATACTTTACAAAGGAGCACCATGCCTCCAGTCTCTGCTCAGATAAAGATAGAAACAGAGAGAGAATGGGGTCAGGACGTACAAGAACGCATGTCCTTAATATCGAGGACTCGTTATTCCTTTGTGAAATAAGATGCTGACTTTGTGTGATGCAGGTACTAAAAAGGGAACCCGCACTTACTGGTAAACGTGCCAGTGTATCCACAAGGCCTTTTACCAGCGATGGGATGGGAGTAGCTGTGCGGATTTGAACCTGCAGTGGAGTTGTTGTAGATTTCAGGGAACTGAAATACCAGTTTTGGAGAAGGTGGTGTTCCCACACGTCCTTGCTGCTTGAGGGCCCCAATCTCAGTGAAGGTGACCTCCTCGGGGGAAGAGGGCTGGGAGTGAGAAGATGGAGATTGGGTTTGATAGCCGCTAGAGGGACTTCCTGGGCTTGGACTGGCACTGCCATTGCTACCAGCGTAGAGTATCACACTCCCTGTAAAAATACAAGAGTAGGTATATGAAGCCTTTGAGTGGGAAAAACTTTATTTTGTTAGTCAATTTCATTATTAGTAAATGTACATTATTAATTCATTTAAACTGTTGATGTTGCATTTTCACAAGTCTTTCAACCACCTTTAATTTTAACTTGTTAAATCCGTAGTTAAAAGTTAGAGTAAGGCTTAGTTAGGGTTAATTTCATGTTCCCCGGTTTAGTTTGTTGTACTGCCTCATTTGCAAATCAAATCTAATTTGCATTAAACAATGCGATATTGTAATTTACCTATCTAGACTGAACACCTTTTTTGCATATTTTAATAAAATGTTATTTATTTAAACCAGCATGTGAGATTGTTTATTTGCTGATAACTGTCATGCTATCAAGTCATAAATATATTTCCAGTATTCATTATTTCCTATTTGGCAATTAGAGTAACTTTGTTGCTCTACCATCAAATTCCAGGGTCACTAGAAATGCACTTATCAGTTTATTAATTGGTTCTCGGATTTTCATGAATGTTCGACAAGAGACATTCATTAAGTAACCTACATCCTTGTTGATTCTGGAACAACATTCCCATCAAAGTCAGAATAAAGGGATAAGTTCACAGGAAAATCAGTTTTAGGTTCACAACCATGATTAGGTGTTTCT
The DNA here is from genome assembly GCF_936440315.1 of Barbus barbus. Classification (NCBI taxonomy): domain Eukaryota; kingdom Metazoa; phylum Chordata; class Actinopteri; order Cypriniformes; family Cyprinidae; genus Barbus; species Barbus barbus. Next base: position 20,872,209 of record NC_136718.1, read on the forward strand.
ACACCCTTTGTTACTCAGCTATCATTTCCCTCTGGTTTTAAGAATTAATCATGGTTAGGTTTAGGGATAGGCTTATGTCTATGTTTTTGGACGATCATGTTGATTCAGGATCAACCAAAAATGTTGATCTAGGAAAATGTCAAGGAAATATTGGCGACCATATGCTAATATGCTGTTCTGAATTCAGCCAGTGGGTTTTTGACGCGAGAAATGCTCCGACTGATTCAGTCCGTTTTTGAGAATCGACTCGACTGTTCGATCAAAAAGATCCGGTTCAAAAAAACTGCGGCGTAGCTGTTTGTTTGCTATCTGTCAGATTGTAGGGGCATTATGTGCGTGATATTTGATCGATTGCAGCAACTTTGAGAGGGAGGTGATGTAATGATCTAAACAACTGGGAGTAAGGGAGGTTTCCACCGTCAGAACGATCTCAAGCGTTACAAATAATGACGGCTGCACAGCAACATATTGCGACGATTCCCATTTTATTGAACTCAATATGTTTTATATGGTTTGGCTTAATAGTCACACGTTACGTTGAGTGAAATCATCGGCTTGTTTTATTCCCATTCCCTCGCAAGTTTCTCTTTCTCTCCCTCTGGGTTTCTGCATCCTATCGCATCCTCTATGGTCATGCGCTCAGGATGAGATGAGACACGGTCTCACGTGTTCACGAGCTCTCCCGCCTCTCCTCTCCAATAATAGCCCTGGCATAGTGCCCCAGCCAAACTGCACAACACCTGACCGCCGCCTCACATGGATTCCTGACACCGTTCCTACTCAAACCAAATCCGCAGTCTCGTGTAAACAGCTACAACAATCGCGAGTCGCGAGCATCAAAAGCTGCACACACAGGGGCTTTGAGATGATGTTACGGTTCCCACACAGATGCGTCTCCTGTGAGAGAGTGGCAACGAAAAGTCACGTTTTGGTAGAATGTGCACCGTGGCATTCAGTTTGACTTTTTAAACAACCCGAGGTCACAGTCGGGCCAAGAGAATGCAGTAGTGGCTTATTAAGGCAAGCTTATTATTATTATTATTATTTTTTAATAAACAAAATGCTTCTTGCTTGTGCAAACAATGTTGTTGAAGCTGGCCTTGCAGTTTTCACACTACTTATGCCAGCATTTGTAGGTAGCTGCTTTACTGTCAAGAGTCAATATGTGACCCTGGACCACAAAACCATTCATAAGTTGCACAGGTACATTTGTAGCAATAGCCAACAATTCATTGTATAGGTCAAAATTATCGATATTTCTTTTATGCCAAAAATCATTGGGATGCTAAGTAAAGATTATGTTCCATGAAGATATTTTGTAAATTTCCTACTGTAAATATATCAAAACTTAATTTTTGATTAGTAAAATGCATTGCTAAGGACTTCATTTGGACAACTTTAAAGGCGATTTTCTCAATATTTAGATTTTTTTTGCACCCTCAGATTTTCAAATAATTGTATCATTAATATTTGTAATGAGGGCATAAAAGCTGTCATATACAATTTAGATACTAAAATGTAAACTTTATATGCAAATTTGTATCTTTAAAGTACTAACATGAAACCTTTAAGGGTATACAAAGGTGTATATTTTATGGGTACAATACCAGTGACAGCTTTTTTTCTGAGAGTGTAGTATGGCAAACTGTGTATTTGGGTTACTGATTTTGAATAACCTCTAAACCTAAACGCCCTAGCAAACACCACTAACAAATATATTGATTCACACGGACACAAACCTAGAGAGCATGGGATAGTTTACCTAAAAGTAAAAATTCCATGAACATTCATTCAACCTCATGACATTGGAAGTGCACATGAGTATCTTCTGTGAAACACAATGTCAGCCAGATTTCCCTGAGGCAATAATGGCCATGGTTGGTTCCCATTCACTTTCATTCTATATTCGTGATTGCTGAATGTTTTTAGTTTAACTGTGCAGTGCTTATGACAATAAGCTATTTCCTCAATCCTGTCTTTCAATCTGTGTTTTCCATGTATGCATAATTTGGAACCCTTCTGTGGTAAACAAGTTCAAACTACCAGCAAATATCAGCCTTACTCCTTTGTGTGTTTTTTCACATGCTGCACGCGGTATTTATTTAGCCTAGCTCAAGTGTTTTTGTGATCCCTCCACTGGCACGTGCAACGGGACTTATTGTTGACACACTGCGGCGCAGGATTTTACAGCCTTGTGATAGCGAGCCCTATCTGAGCGTGTTACTCAGCCATGCCCAACTCACAAACCCCACCCACATACACAGAAATTCTCACACCTGGACACACATGTGAGGCCACAGAGGTTAAAGAGACAAATTACATTATGGATAATAGGACATGCCCGTTATTAAACCAAACCATAGAGTCTGGGGCGCAGCTTTATTTAGATATTAATCTAAAACACGTGGGTGTGATATTATTTTATTTTTGTCCTGCCCTTTATGAAAATAACCAGTTTGGACAATAAGCAAAGGTAATGCCATTTCTACAAGCTAAATGAGGAGCCGTGCACGTCATTGCAAGCCGGTATAAATTAGGGTCAGTGGAAACACCAGCATTAATTGAAGAATCAGCAGATCTCTTTGTGAGCTTAGGCAACCCATGCAAACCCTAATCTGCTAGTGAGTAAAGGCAGGCGTAGAAACGTGAGGACTTTGCAGGGACAATTATTCCCTCCTCCCTGGTCTCAAACACAGGCATGGTCTCCCTTCCTCCCTCCCTTGAGGAAAATAGCTGAAATACTCTGCCTTGCATGACCGCAATGTCTTGTGCATTTGCCTTGATATGTATACGCCATCTTAACATTTCTACGTTTGTATGGGTTGGGGATGCAAGAAAGTTGAGCATATTGCAATTGTGTACGTAAAATTAAGATAAAAGCACATACTTTCACTTTTAAAAACAAGCATGACATTTGCTTTCTACTGAAAGACGTGCTCACTTATAGATTAAATGGGTTAATACAGACAGAACATCCATTTGTGGGTCAAAATCACAAAAATATGTAGGCTACTATTTAAGGCCAAAAATGTTCAAACTAGTGTTCTCAGACCCCCAGGGGGTTTCATTAAATATTTAAAAAATATATGTTCTTTTATATTGTATAATATTATTACATTTAGTACTTAGTAAAAAAAAAAAATGTCTTTCTCAATTTTCAGCTCTCCTTGCAATGTACATATTAAGTATGGTTGTTATTTGTGTTGAATATTTCTAAAGAGTTTTCTTCTTGCTCATTGGTCATATGTTCATATGTAAAGTCTAGTTTAAAAAAATACAAAATGTAAATGAATTTTAATTTAATTGGAAATATTACCAAAAAAAAAAAAAAAAAAAAAAAATATATATATATATATATATATATATATATATATATATATATATATATATATATATCATAAACTGCCATAAACTGTCTACAATATAATGCTTAGCATTTTCCACACACTGTATAAATAAAAAAAATAAAAACATTGAGGTCCTAGGCATAAAGATGTTTATAAAATCATAAACTGCCTTCTAAATCTCTGAAAGCAAACCCCAAAAGTACATTTGGATAGGTAATTTCATTCAATGCAGAATGTTCTCATGCTGTCATGAAGCTGTTTATGCGAACCGCTCCAGAGAAAAAGTTGCATGAGGCGGGAAAACGTGATGAGGCGCTACACTGACTGCATGAAATCGCTGACCCACTGACCAACCTCCCCTTTCTAATCTGCATCAAAATACAGAATCACTGAAAGAAGCAGTGAGGGCGGGAGCGTGGAAATCACGCGCCGCACGCGGCTGAAAGAGCGCATGCACGTGAGGTCGATTGTAGGCGAGAGGGATGCGTTCAGTGGGAAGATACGCGCGCGCTGCGCTCCCACAAGCAAAGCTAAATGCCTCGCGCCTATCCTATAATCGAAAAGCGCTATAAAATAGAGCAAGCGGCTATATAAAATGGTGGTGGGGGGTGGGTGGATGGTCTGTTACCCTGCATAAATCGCTTCTGGAACTTCTCACTCACCTCGTGTGAACTCACTGGCGTTAAAAGAGTATAGACTTTATGTGTGATACGCATTTAAACCATTGGCACGTGTGACAGAGTTCCATATTATTTGTTTTACACGAATAATGAAAATAAATGGGAACATATAGGCTAACAGAAATTATTCAAGATCCCGTTGTTGTACAATAGTCACATATTCAACAGAGGTTTCATAAGTGGATTTCTAAATCATCTGAAGTCAGTAGGTTAGTAAACCAAACCAAATTTGCCATATTTTACATAAGGGACAAAAAGATAAAACTAGAGTAATGCTCTAGTCCCTTTGAAAATAGAAGTTGATTCTATTTTCATCTGATCAAAACCTTAAAATTACTTATTGTGGTTGAGTCAATTTAGGTAATATTTACTTTTTGAATGAAAGCAGTTTATTTAGATGTTTCATATGAAGCACATAAGGAAACCATATATACTATGTAGCCTATAGTATTTTTTTCTATTCCTTCCAGGTTTCAAAATATGTTTAAGCCTGGTGTGAACTGTTTTTTTCTTAACCTCTATGTAAGATTGTATAGACTTATAATATCAAACATTATATGGACGTAACATAAAAACAATTCTTGGTATTAGTCAAAATTGTAATATTGTTGTATCCCTACTCCATGTGGGCTGGATCTAAAGTCACATGTTTGAGTTGTAGTGTGTTTACTTGTTAAAGTAACAGAAAATCTGCTTCCTTGTTTCCTGTTGTCTACTTAGAGGTCATGTGTTCGAATGTTATTATTTCCCTGTCTTTAATGACTTTATGCAGCTTGTTATTTGTTTTACTTGCTTTCAAGGCTTTCTGTCAAACAGAGGGTGAGTTGAGAGGGTGTGCCAGCCACAAGACAGTGTTTCCATCACCTGTTCCAGAACGTGACTGCAGCTTTTGTAAATGAATCAGCCGTCAATTAACATTGAAGTGGACTTGGTTGACTGAGCCAGCATGTAATTGTCCCTTGGCTGACCTCGATAATGAACCACTACTCAAATCAGCTTAACCGGTTAACCTCCTTGGATGAAGGCTAGTGCATACTTGAATAAAGTTAAATTATTATAAGCTCTATGAAATTAATGAAAAACGAATGCAGCTTTATTGCATGACCACCCATGTTCCCCAAGAGCTCACTAACTTTCCCTACGTGTTGGTGGAACAGTGAACAGTGTCTCTTGACTCTTGCTTTTCTATTTATATTACAGTTGTATGATGTTTGTTTTGAATATCTCATGTGATTAATGGCCATACTCTAGTTTACACTAGTCAAGTGAGCTGATATGTCAGAGCCAAGTTTGACAGCGCACTTGGACCATCTACATACACGTGAGTTTGTTTTCATGGCTAGTAGCAGGAAGTTGTTAGCGCACGTGTGGTTTCTAAGCAGATTCCATGAAAGCAATCACACAGGGTTTATGACAGCATTTACAGAAGATACTCTAAGCATGGTAATGTTTATCACCATCATTTATGTGATTCACATATTGGACTAGACTGATGCTATATTTAGATGGACTTTGTAGTCTTTATGCTGCACTGATGATGAGTCTAAAGAGCGCAATCATAAAAGCATGCCATTGCCTTTATGACACCTGCTTAGATCATACTGCAAACCAGTGTGTATCACGCAATTCACTGCAGCACTGTAAAACATCTTTGTTTTGAGTATAGTTCAAATGCACCTTGCAGCTTTTAGAGTGAACATGCATGGAATATATTAAAGTTTTAGAACCATATGCATTGTGCATCTAAATACAGTTCAATCAGTTAACACAAAACATGGCATGTATATTTACTTATGATGTATGCACAGAGTATTATTCCATTTATTAAGAAATATCACCATTACCACTGCCACCAATAAAAATATTTATAATAATAGTACTCATAATAATATTAAAACCTGTTCCAAACTCTAAAGCTTTTAGAATGAGCATGTCTAATATCCTCAGCACTGTTAATTAAATTGTGCGTTTAAACATCATTTAATCGGAAAACACAAATTTATACAACCTTCAAATGCACTGAATTATGAGTTAAGCATTTATATGAAATGCTAGGTTGATAAACATATTAAGCTCTATCCCCATCATGGATACAATGTCATTTTTATGAATAATAATAATAATAGGCTATATCAGTAATAATATTGCATTATAAAAATAATAATTGTAAATATAATAATAATAATAATAATTGTATTACTCACCAGGACTGCTGTCCATCCTTGATATGTTTTTCAAGATCCTCTGTCTTCAGAATTATCTTCAAGAAAGTCTCTGTGTGTCAGTGTGTTAAAGTCTGGTGAAAAAAGGTATAAAAGTCACGAAATGCCTGCGCATACAGTGAGAAGCTCGAAGAAGGCAAGCAGTATCTCGAGCACAGAGCATTTGGCAGCGGAGCCGAACAGTCGGTAAAAAAAAACGAATCGGTCACAGGTGTGCAGATGTAGTTTTCTCGCGCGGCTATACCTGTACTCTGCTCTTGATCTAATGTGAAGGACGCGTTAGGTGTGCTGGGTGATGATGTCTCTCGTCTGTCCGTTCATTGCCAACAGCATCTCTGTGGGACTGTCAAACTCCACTTTCACTCCTGGCCACGCACACACCCTTCCACACCCACATCAATCACGTTTTAAGATGACTGGCAAATGTGACTGGATTTAGGGAAGCCGTCAACCTCTGCTGTTGTCTTTGGTGGGGATTTATCTCACTCTAACGTGCCCCATGATCTCCTAGCTTTCCCTTTCCTCTTGATCATAGCGTGCATTTTCATTGGTGGGAGTGTAAACGCCGAGCTGAGCTGGATGCGCTTATTCGAGCGCGCTACGTGCTGGTAAAGCCACGCTGCATGTGCCCTCTGCATGTGCCGTGGGAGCGCTTGTCCTACTGACACACATTTTATGCAAAACACAGCGTGAGACTTGACATGAGAGGCTTGCACATGGACTGCAGGAGGGGCTCTGCGTGACTGCTGCCGAGCGCGCCTTTTAAAATCTCTTCCAACATGCGAATCAGGCATAGAGTCATGGCATAAACAAGTACATAAAACACAGCTGTATGGAAGATACATACTTTGAATGAACTGGTCTATACAACATTTATGTGACAGCTTGGCCTAATAAGATCTGACAAAATTCTCTTATCCAATATTTTATTGAGTCTTGCGTGAATGTAGTTTTGTTGTGTTCACTTGTTTGCCTAATAGCTATAGGAAAAAAAAAAGGTTTGATTTAGGAATTTTAGATTGAAGAACAGAATCAAAGAATGTATTCCCATAAAGAGGTGCTGAAGCCAACATAACTTCTACTAGAGAGGGGGGGGGGGGGGGGGGGGGGCAACACACACACATAAATTGGATTTTTGACTGAAAAGTTTACTGTTAGCCAACTAAGATGCTCTTGTGGTAACTTCCTTGTGTGACAACTAGCCCCAATCTTCACTCTATGTATGTATGTATATCCTATATAAAGAATCCTATATGAAGAATATATATATATATCTGTATGAAATATTTGAAGCGCTGACATGTATGTTGCCTTTGGATCATCATCATCACAAATCATCATTTTGACAAGCGTATGGTATTTATTGTTCTTGTTGTTGAATGTGAGGTTTAATAAATTATATCTCTGTGGAAAATTGCGAGCTTCTTATCGGGTGAGCCACAATTAAAAGTGCTTTGCCACTCTGCTATTGTGGCAGTTAAAAAAATTGAAATATTAATATGAAAAATATTAATATAGTTTTAAAATATATATATATATATATATATATATATATATATATATATATATATATATATATATATATATATATATATATATATAATACTATAGTTTTGTCTGGCATAAAATATATAATATTGGCAAAATATAGGCTAATCATATATTCCTTTAAATAGTTGAAAAGCTTAAACCTTGTACAGTGTCTTGCAAATGGAATATGCATTGAATTGCCCATAAACATGATAAAATATTTACTTATTTTCTTGATATTTACAGTCCTTTAGGCCTATAATGAGTAGCAATAACTCTGTAAAGTTTTGGTCAGTGCTACTTGAACAAAGTTTTAAGCAGTTAAAAATTATATTCCAGCTAAAAACACAGTATTCCCATTCATAGTGTTTGCAAACAATTAAAGTGCATTATAATAATGGCAAAAAAAAACTATTATAAAATAGTGCTTATGAATGTGGTCTTGTTTATAGTGCTTTCTTATACACTGACTGAACTTGAGCAATAATGATGGTTTATGTTGTACTTCCAATGTTGCCCACTAGATGTAGCTTTAATGCAAGAAGTGGCTCTTAAACCCCTCACTTAACATTTTAATTTAGCACTGGGTCACACCAATAGATCAAACCTTCCTTTCTAGTTTTCTTCAGTCCTTAATATAATATATTCCCCTCCTTCCATAAATAAAATATGCCTGTAAATGTGAAAGTAAAAGCAGTGTAAAAGCAGGAGAGGCTAAAATATGCTTCTATACCGTGCAACATATCATAAACCTCCTTTCAAGGCCTTTATTTGGACATCGATAAGAAGCTCGGTCAAAGTCAGCCATGAACATTGTAGCTCGCATTTATTTTTTTCTGAATCCATAAAAAAAGCTTGATTACAGCTTGTGTGCTTGACACTTTGATTGAAATGATACATTTCGCACAAGATAGAAATAATCCGAAGAGAATGTGGCGCTTTATGTAAACCCTGTTTCTGTGGTGTTTTGACAGTTGCCAGGGTTAATTGACTGTGTTAAATTTGGAGCTCTGTTCCACAGCTATGAACCCATAACTGTGGGCAACTCGCGCACCGAGAAACATGTTATGGCAGGGCATGCCGATAATTACAGAGGGAGAGCGGCAGTGTTTGGGAACTGAACAAGGGCTGCTGCCAACACGCACATAGTAGAAACACCTTGTGCCTCGGGCTAGGCAGACAGCCATCAGTGTCTGTCATCTTTCTGTTGCTCTCTCCTGCCCACCAACACTTACCTGCTCAAACTCTTTCGCTCTTTTATTGAAAGATTGCTCCTTGTGAAGTCATGCCAGATTCTCTGAGGCTGATGAACAATTTAACAAGTTTATACCAAGCTCCTTGTTAGGGAAAGGGCACTAGTATGGCGAAGAGGATATATAGTGGAAAGTTTAGATGCAACTTTTAAAATAGTCTTTTGTTGTATGTATTTTACTTCAAAATGTAATGTTTAAAGGAATAATTCATCCAGAAATGAAAATTTGCTTAACATTTCAGAAACCCTCAGGCCATGCAAGTTTTTTTTTTTTTTTTTTTTTTATCGGAACACATTTGGGGAAATTTTGCATTACATCACTTGCTCACCAGTGGACCAGTGGGTGCCGTCAGAATGAGAGTCCTAAAACCTGATAAAAACACTCCAATAATCCACAAGTAATCCACATGACTCCTGACAGTCCATCAGTTAACATCTTGTGAAGAGAAAAGTTGCACGTTAAGAGAAACAAATCCATCATTAAGACTTTTTTGACTTCAAACTGTTGCTTCTGACTAAGATATGAGTCCTATTGCTTTCTCCATTGAAAAAGTCACCTCACTGCATCAGGAAAGAAATATGCGCAGATCAAGCACTGTTTACAAGCCAAAACCGTTTTAAACAAATATCTTGGTGGATTTGATGTGAGGGCAACAGGATTGACTTTTTTTTACGGGGGGAAGAATAATGAAGGATTATGATCTTGATGATTCTTAGTTAAAGCGTCTTAATGATGGATTTGATTTTTAAAAACATGCAACATTTTAAAAACATGCAACAAAAACATTTCACAAGACGTGGATTACTTGTAGATTATTGTGATGTTTTTATCAGCAGATTGGACTCTCATGACGGCACCCATTCACTGCAAAGGATCCATTGATGAGCAAGTGATGTAATGTAACATTTTTAACAATGTCAAATGTTAAATGTCAAACTATTGCTTTAATTCAGTCAGTTGCTTGGCATTTCATTGCAGGCTAATTATTTGTCAAATTTACTAGCAATTTCTGAGTGAACATCGTTTCAAAGTCTTTTTTTCCCACTGTACAATGGCAGTTTTATTTGCTAAGGAGAAGGCATTGAGAAGGGAACCTTTCCTCTCGAGCACAAAGATTTGCCGCAATTACAGAATTGCTTCCATATGTGGATCAGGCAGCTTCTCCCGCTGCCCCCTCCAGCCCCTCTCTCCTTCCTCTCTTTCTCCGCGTTCTCTCTCCCAGTCTTTTAGCGACTTCCCTCCCCGACTTCTATCTGTTTTTTAGCCATACTATATTTTTCCGCCCTTGCTTTCTTTCCCAAGTGCCACGAACGGTATTGAAAAGGCCACCTTTTAAACAAAGTCAGTCTTAATCAGAACATCCTGGTACTTTTGGCAGTGGGCTTCACTTGTGCTGATTCAATTAGAGTGAGAGAGCCAGGGACAGAATGCGCCTGGATCCGAAAACGAAAGGGAGAGAGAGAGAGAGAAAGTTGGAGGGGGGGCATGAAGGGAAAGAAGCGAATGAAAAGAAGAAAGAAAAAATGTGGTTTCACCAAAAGAATTCGGACTGGAGGGAGACAGCCTGGTGAGTGCAATAGGGAAAGGTGGAAAATGAGAAGCGAAGGAGAGGGAGAGAGCGAAATGTTTTTTGACAGAGGTCGGTTCAGAGAGGGTTCATGGTGACATCATGGCTGATTGTGAGGAAAGTATAGACAGGAGGGCCATTCACCTTTGATTGGACACATATGTTTGAGGGTAGACCGCGCGCTCATTTGCATGCGCTTATTGGCACTCCGTTAAGGTTTTTTTCCGACAACTGTGTTTGGACCGCCGAAGCGCGCTCGCTCCCTTGACTCGCGCACACAAACATACAAAAATAAGTACAAGCATGCGCGCATATGCAACCACAGATTAAATATGACATGTGGCTTATACATTTACATTAACTTTAATGCAAAACGTATTTTCCCCCTTGTAGCTTTTTCCAAAAGCTTGCTGTGTTGTTTTTCCCCGTGTATGTTATTTCTTCATGTCAGTTGGAGTCTAAATGTGTACATTTTGCCAGGCGGAATGAATGAGGCCTTTTATTGCCAGAGCCGTGCGTTTGACTTTGAAACTGAAAACGGATGCCTTTCGTGTGCGTGTGTTCGTGTATTTACGTGTGCGTGCTTTGAGTAAATCTACGTTGTGCTTGTTCGCGCGCGCGCACGCACATGCCCACCTCGCGCTCTCTCTCCGCATGTCTCATTGCAGCACAAAACTTCACATGACATCAATCTGCATGCAAGGAAATAGTGATCTCATTACAGGCATCTTGTTCCTGATTAAAACCTGCCGTGGCCACAAGCCTCTCTCTTTCTGTGTGTGTCTCTCTCTCCCCTCCCTTTTTCGTTTTCTTCCCCTTCTCTTTTCCATCCAGGCCCACTAGTCCTTGGCACAAATAAATTATACGTCTTAGTGGAAATGTTATTCGTTTATTTATTTGCAGTCCTGACAATTAACACGGGGGAAAATAAGGTCACGATGAAAAAGAATGGAGGAAGGATAAAATAATGATGTCAGAGGCCTTTAAGATGAGTTATGATGTCATAGCAAAAAGTGACAAATGCAAACCATTAGGGGAGAAAAAGGGGGGAGAAATGGAGCAAATGACAGAGAGCCAGTGTTCAAATGCACTGTGAAAAAATATTTTTATTGAAGCTGAAAATAAACACAGTATTGGAATTAGAATTGGAAGTGAAAATTGTTTCGATACCAATTTTTTGTTTTTTACAGAGTGTAATAAATTTACTAATTGATTGTTGATTAATGCATCTGCCCTGTTTGCATCGAGCCAAGTGTTTTTGACATGTGACGTGTTAACAACAACCACAGCAATTTATTAATTTGCAGAAGGTGTTTAAAAAATACTACAGTTTATCTCTAAGGAACAAGTTTAACAACTTCAAAAGAGCCACACAAATCTTTTTTTTTTTACTTTGAATATGATGGCTCCTCAATACCATGACTTCATGGGACAGCAAAGTGCCTGTTTGCAAGAGTATTTGTAGCAATGGCCAAAAATACACTGGTCACAATTATTGATTTTACTTTTATGCCAAAAATAATTAGAATTTTAAGTAAAAATGATGTTCCATGAAGATATTTTGTAAATTTCCTACCGTAAATATATCAAAACAAAATTTTTGATTAGTAATATGCATTGCTAAAAACTTAATTTGGACAACTTTAAAGGCCATTTTCTCAATATTTAGATATTTTTTGCACCCTCAGATTCCACATTTTCAAATAGTTGTATTTCAGCCAAATATTGTCCTATATTTATTCAGCTTTCAGATTATGTATAAATCTCAATTTCAAAAAAATTAACCCTTATGACTGGTTTTGAGGTCCAGGGTCATATATAGTTCACTTAATATGTTATGCCAACTTACTCATTAGTTGAACTCATGCATATTTGAAGAAAGAGTAATTATCTTAATACCAATTCCATATTCAGATACTAATAACTAAATCACTAATAAAAACGTTTACAGACATTTCCTTTAACCCTATACATAACACAATACAACAAATAATTCAAAATATTAATATTTTTCATCTGTAAAAAATCTATACAGAATCTATACAGAAATCTACTACACATTTAACATACATTCCTTAAAAAAAGGTTCCAAAACTGCAGTGATGCCACTGAAATAAATATTTTGGTTTTCACAAAGAACCTTTCAGTGAGCAATTCTTAAAAGAACCATTTTTTGGAATGGTTCTAAAGATCCTTTTTCCACTATAAAGAACCTTTTGTGAAGAGGAAAGTTTCCATGGATGTGAAAGGTTCTTCATGGAGCCATCAGTGCCCATAAAGACTACTAAGTGGGCAAGAATTCCGTATAAAAGCAGAATAACAGGAAATAGGGAGAGAGAAGCAGGTGAAGGTGAAATGTATTGTGGAAGACTGAAAGACAAAGTCAGAAAGTGACAGACAGGGAGGTACACAGGTAGTGTGGGAGAACGAGAGGAAGTGAGAGAGAGATAGCAGTCTGATTTATCTTCATTATCCTCCACTCTGCAGTCTCCCAGCACAGAGATCATAAATCTCAACCTCCAGCACACTTCACTGACAATGAAACACAAACACTGCTAACCTCTGACCTCTCTTCTGCTACTGACACATACTCGCTCAGACACACATGGAGAATGACAGCACATACTGTAATATTGTTTGAAACTTGGTCAACTACTGTTCCAATGAAAATGTAAGATACTAAGTATTTTGAAATGATTTGATAGGGAGACTCCTAAAGCATTGAATCTCAAAATTAAAAAAAATATATTTAAATATCCTCATATACTTAGTGATCACATTCTAAATTAGTAGTTACCTTCTTTTGACAGATAGTTAATATGTTTACAGAATGATATGTAGATAAAGCTGTGTAGGGCAGGTTTGTGTGGCAAAGCAAACCGCTTCCTGTTGACTTGTGTAGCCTATAGAGACCCAATGCCAGACCTGCTAAAGTGTCCTATACTGCTACACTTTAGCTGAGCTCAGTTTGGTAAACGGATTCATCTTAGCAAAAAATCTGAATGCTGAAAATGTTTTTAAGTTATTTAGTGCAGTACAAACTAAACGGAACCTTAGTACACACCGAAGTTGTTTCATGCCCAATAGCCTTTCAAAGCATCAAAATATGATCATTTGTAAAATAACTTTCAAATAAAAACAAGTGTTCCATTTGATTTATTTGCACGAATTACCGTAAACCCAAGACTGAACCTGATATGCCACCTCCCTGCAGCTTGAGATGGCACCGTCGAAAAGGAGCCAGTTAAGGTGTGTCTTCACAGTGAGGTTTTTGGGGGTTTCTGTTAACCAAAGCCAGTACAGAATGGCAGTTTTAGGAAGAACCCAGGCAAACGCCCAGAACCACAAACAAGCCAGCACAGAACTGTTTCTTACAAACACAAACTGCACACTGTACTGATATAAAACACATAAAGAGCGGCATATAGCCGGACACACCCTCAGCACCATGAAGTTTGGAACTTCCCATATTTACAGTCTCCCATCATCAAAAAGATGCCATTTTCTTGTGGACTTTTGTAGCAAATAAATCATTACTATTGATGACAACCCTGAAATGATTCATCGTAGATGTTATTTGTTTGTTTTATGCTTCTCAACTTGTTAATCCAGCATCATTTTACATGTTTTCCGGTTTCATATTTAGCTATACTGTTCATGCAAGTTTTCACATTGCATGAATAGCATGGTTTAGGGTTTTCACACTTTCACGCTGTTTGAAGCACATTACTGCCTCCCCCCCCCCCCCCCCCCCCCAACTGTAATAACATGCACCAATGAATGGTTCACAGTAAGACCAGGAACATGTATCAGTTAAGTAAGACCAATTTTGAAGTCGTCTCGAAAAGAAACTGTATCCAGCATTTTAACTATGAGTTCCTCATTGGCATTCCTTAATCATGTGCTACTCAGTGCATGTCACTTGTGAATACACAGAGTTCAAGGAGTGAGAAGAAAGAAAGAGAGGCAGAGAATTAAAAACAGAAATTTAAGCTTGCCTCTGTTTCTTCCCTCTAGGCATTTTGCGGCTTGTGAAAAATGTGCTGTATATTTGAAGGGTGGAGTCACGTGACCAGACAGGGTTCATGAATCAGAGCGCATAATTATTTCTAAGAGAGACGAAAAGAAGAGGAGGGAGGGAAAGAGAGTGAGAGACAGAGAAAAGGAGGAAGAGAGAAAGAAACGACCGTGTAGTGTGAAAGGGACTCTGATGAACGGAGGCGCGCTTCTCTTGTCTTCACCTCGCGGATTTTAGTCACAGTGGGTGAGTTTAACTTTCACAGAACCGACCAAACGATGTTTTTATTAGTTTACTCTCTTATGTCTGTCACTTATGATACACACAGCAAGGGAGAAGCCGCGGTGATTTAAACTAAACTTGAGTAGATACAACAGAGGAGCGAGATAGCGATGAAAGAATCGTATTGCTCGCAACTTTTTAGTTCGTTTGGCTCGCGCGACTCGGCTCTCTTGAATTCGTCTAATTGTAGCGCGTGCGCTGTGCTTGTGTTTTGATTTATTTTCGTGCGGCGTTGATGCTTGGCGTGCCAGTGTTTTCTGTGTCCGCGATGTGTTTCAAGAAATGATTGGTTACCTTTACCTGGTGAGTTGTCCCTTGACAAATGTAAAATCCCTTTGACAGGTATTGTTTTCCTTTTAGCCTTAAGTGTTAATGTCGCAGCCCCGTGGCTTACAAGTTTTAAGTTACTTGTGTGTGTGTGTGTGTGTGTGTGTGTGTGTGTAAATATGAGTGTGTGTATTTTGTACAGCTTAAGGGAAAGGTGTTTTCACAGTCATCTCATGCAGTGTATAAATTGTTCTATTAATAAAACTAAAATGTGGTAGCAGCGACATTACCGGGTTTTTAAAGTTAAATAAATGATGTAATGTAACAAATCTGGATACGTTGAGATGCGTCAAGGTTTTGAAGGAATAGAGTAGAACGTTTTAAGAATGCGTTCTCCATACAATGAATGGTATTAAACCTCAAAATGGATGCAAAATCACTGTATGATTCATACAACTCACGCACTATATTCAGTGTCTTTTGGAGCCATATGTTAGTGGTAATGCAAGGCACCAATCAAAATGTAAATTTTTATCTACTCATAATTTTCACATCTGCCCTAGCTCTGCATAAGAGAAGTGGTCATGTGTAAACAAGTTAGATCTTTTTAATAAATTGGTTGATCCAATTCACAAAACTGAGCTGAATGATTTGTTCCAGTTCTCGGGTTGAATCTGTAGTACAGACACTAGAACGTTGTCAGTTAGTTTGGGTTTGTTTGACACATAAACCCATCTTATGGCTTCTGAAGACTTGGAATATAGCATGTGTGGACTTTGAGGCCTGGTTTCACAGACAGGGTTTAGACTAAGCCAGGATTAGGCTATAGTTCAATTAGGACATTTAAGTCATTTTTATTAACATGCCTTATAAAAAAAACATTACTGGTGTCCATCTTAAGACAAAACAAAGCCACTGATATGTTTTAAGATCAGTCGGTGCAAGTTTATTTCAATTGAAACAGCTCAGAATTACATTTTAGTCTGGGACTAGTCTTAAATCTTGTCTGTGAAACCGGGGGTTAGTGTACTATCCCTTTAAGGTAACATCTACATACTGGCTTTGTACAGTGCAGTTCCTTTGAACGAGTATTGCATTTGTTCTATTGTAAGAAGTAACAAAATGCATAAAAGTGCACATATCAATGGATTTTGTGTTATTTTTCTCTTGTATTACCTAGCTGAACTTCAGTACAGTGAAGCTCCATTGCATTGACTGTAGCACCTGTTCTTTGTGCTTTCTGACTCAGTGCTTTGGATCAGTCTGTGATCTGAAAGAAAATTGCTTTCCTTTGCTTTTCAACATGTTGTGTGTGAGATTTTCACGAGTTGAAAAGATTTTTGAAAGTTTATGCCAGCAGTGTTTAATAGTGTCAGAGCCAGTCGTGATTTATGATGACTTCTTTTAACATGTGACAGAATGTTCACATCCAAACACACACATCTGGGGCAGGGGTGCTGTCTGAGCGCGTTACAACATTAAAAACAACAGACTTACTCAGCACATGCACAAACAAATGTATGCACGGCTCTTTTTTTTTTTTTTTTTGAAATGAGAAAGGAATGGGCCAGCCCTTTTCTGTCTTCAGCTGTTTATGTCTCACAGATCAGCAACATGAGTTTACATGAACTCAGACAAAAGAAGCAGAGACAAGGAAAAACAAACTATTGTCAAACCAGATATTCACGTTCCACCAAAACCAAAACTCCCACTCTGACTCCAGCGGGACTGTGGAGTCTGATCTCAGCGGTACAGTAACTGTAATGGAATACGGGAGTGTTTGTGTGTTTGGGTAAACTGCTGTCATTATATTCTTGAGTGTATTTTCCCTTTTGAGTGACAGGGAAATGTGTCTTTTCTTCACTGTATATCAACTCTAACCACAGTATTAGATTTACAGCATCACTTCCTGAATCTTTTATAGTTTATTCTTAGTAATGTTTTTATGATACTGTAGGTACACTCTTTCACTTTTTACAAATTTCACTTTTATTTCAGTGTGTTACTTATGGAAGCCTGTTTCCACCACATAATAAAAAAAATAATAATCTTACTATTTAATTTTTTTTTTCACAATTCTGAGATTGTTTCTTACAACTTGTACTGTTTTCTCGCAATTTAGAGAAACTCAGAATTCAGAGAAACAAGTCATATTTGTGAGGTGAACTCATAATTCTGACTTTCTTACAATTCCAAGTTTACATCACACAAATCTGTTTTTAAAAAGATTAAAAAAAAAAAAAAACTGTGTCTTTTATCACAATTATGATTTTCTTTCTCACCATTGTGAGCTTATATCTTACAATCTGGACTATTCTTCTTATAATAACAAGTTTATAGCTTTTTGTCCTTAGATCACAAGTTTAAAATCGCTCAATTCTGAGTTTAAATCTCACAGTTCTGATAAAAAAGAAAAAAAGTCACAATTAATTTTTATTTTATTTAAAATTTTATTTTATTTACAATTTTATTTTATTTAATTTTTATTTAATTTTATTTTTATTCAGTGGCGTAAATCAAGCATCCATTGTGACTTGCCATTTCTTTGTGAGATTTACTAGCTATTTCTGTTCCTACTTCATTTTTTTCAGTGTAAAACTCCCCTTTGTTTTTGCATGCATGTTAAGTAGGTTTGACTCGTTGCTTGGACTAGGCCTATGTGTGTTACTGAACATAGGAGATGTTTTCATGAAGACATGCATGCTTAGACCACCCTACTGTCTATCTGTCTAGATCCCAATTTTTCCTTCAGTCTTCAGTTCATCTGGCTGCTCTTTGGCTTGTAATAAATCCAGAAGTTTATCTATGACTGTCTCAGGAATTTTTGGGGGCAATAGAATGTAAGTGGCAGGGAGGGGCTGAACAGGTGGTTTATGGGGGATCAGAGAAGGTGGGGGGGACTTTGTTCTGTACTCTGTAATTATGAAGGAAACCATCAGCTCACTGCTTCCCCTGTATATTTTTGCAGGTGTGCAGGGATGTATCCCTTTGACTGCGTGTGTATATAAAACTTTATATGTCAGCCTGTGTGTCTGTGAAAGGGAGAGAGTGTCCGACATCTGCTTTTAAAAGTTCCTGTGTGTGTCAGGGCTTTTATTAATGCGTCTGTGTTTATACTCATGAGTGCGAATGCTCCCCGTGCCAGTGCTACTGTAATGAGCTCTGATTAAATAAACTGTGTTCATCTGAAATGGCTAGTTTAGCTCAGCGGCCATGTCATTTGTTTTTATAAATCTGATTTCTTGTCTGATTACGCTATGTAATAAACCACAACTACAATCTAGCAACGATCATGTTAATGCTCTGATCCTTAACCAATTATTTAACCTCATTTCCCACAGAGGAATACTGCAATAAATAAGCTCATTGGTCATGTTCATTTTCTCTCCGTTCAGACGTTTTATGGGTCTATAAACAAGTTTCTCTTTTTTTTTGTTGTTTATCCGTTCTTGCAATGTGCCTGCGCTCACCTTGTCCATATCACATTGCGGAACAGAACCGTCACAACTGTCTTTCATCCACTCCGTTTATCCCATCACTCTTTCCATTGTTCCCTCTCGTTCTTCCATGTGTCATAAACCTATCAAAATTTGTTTATTTATAGAAAAGAGAATTTAGAATCCTAAATCAAGAATCCAAGAACAAGTGTGACACCCACCCGTGTAAATAATATAGTAAAAAGTAAGTGACTGTTAATGATTTAAAAAGGTTTTTGAAAACAGTTATTTAACATTCATTATTAAAATATATAAAACTCTTTAATTTGTGAAAACAGATTATTTTAATTTTGTAAAAGTTTTTTAAAAAGCTTTTTGAACGGTTGACTTGATGTTTGTATTAAAATTAATATTTATTAATATAATATTTTGAATTATTTTATATTTGAATTATTAAAAAAAATAACAATAATTATAATTAATGTGTATATACATTTTATTCATTTATTTAATCTGTCTGTCTATCTATCTATCTACAATTCTTTAAAAAAATGTGTGTATGTGTATAGATAGATAGATAGATAGATAGATAGATAAAAAGTCACTTTTGTTAACTTACAATATTGATGATTTTAGTTTAGAAGAAAATGTTAATGACAATGTCATGCGATATCCAGTGTAATATGAGGTAAGAGCACACATTTATTATTGTTATTGTGAATGACAGGGTGCTTGAGCCTTACAGCTGGGTCTGTGAGAGTATATAATACACTCTTTTAAATTATTACTTGAGGGGCAAGTTATACCCAAGTGCTGTGATAGATATTATGGCATTGTCAGTGCTATACAGTGATTGGGTGTGAAGAATGTTAGTTGGGTGCCAGGAAAGGGTTCAGTGTCAGACTGGTTTTAATTGATGGGATATGTGACTCCGAAGCAGATGATCATCTATCACTCTTAATGTTGTGCTAGCATTTGCCCTGTCAGAAGACAGAGGAATTAGAACGTGTCAGTTTTATCTCCCACAATAAAAAGGTTTATGAAGGGCTTTCTCAGAAATGACTGCCTGATGACGATACGCTTTGTTTAATTTTGTAGCGGACCAATTCGGTGAGGCTATATTTTATTATTGTTTATTAATGCCACTTGACAGCACTGTAACCACTGTCCCCTGCTGTGACGCTGGGATAGGGGATGTAGTAGGGGAAAAAATAGAAACAACAAATGAATCATTAAAAAGTTATCTTTCTGCATTATTGTGTGTTTGTATGTTCGTGTTAATGATGTCTGGCCTTTGAACCTTCAGCACTCAGTTCTGACCCTCCTTATGACCATGTGACCTCCACAGCGCCTGGAGGTTCCTCAGCTGCAGACTTTCCACACAATGCGTCTCGTCTCCAAACATCTTTCTTCAATTGATTCCACACAGATTTCATTCAAGGTTACAGCACACAGTGCTGTGTCTTATTGCAATGTCTCTTGTGCATAACAAGTAGACATGCAGTTTTATCCATCGAAGTTTGCTGTAAACATCCCTCGGACACATATGCTTATGTTTTATGCAGGATGTGACACTTATTTCTCAGCAGAAAATATGCAAACTACAAGCAGATCTCTTCTTTTTATGGTCAGATGTGGTTAGTGTTTTCTGGTTTATTTTTTGCGCGGTCAAACTATAGTGTGCCTGGGAAATGTGAGGAGTTTTGGGAAGCATTTAAAACTTTTACTGTGCATTCAATTTAGGAATCTGGGAATCAATAAACAGACACTTTTAAAAATAAAGGACCTTTATTGGCAGTGATTATAAAAGTTTAACATCCATGGAACCTTTCTAATGCACAAAAGGTTCTTTAGATTATTATAATGTTCTTTGCATTAAGAAAAAAATGGTTCTTTCAAGAACTGTTTGCTAAAAGGTTCTCTGAGGAACACAAAATGCTTCTTCAATGGCACTGTTGCAAAAACCTCCAGTTTGTGTTTTCTGGTTGCATATTTAACTATTATAGTGTGCCTTAGAAATGCGAGGTGTTTTTGTGAAGCATTTAGAACTTCTACACTGCATTCAGTTTAGCAAATTCTCTGGGAATTGAACCCATGACCTTGGTGTTGCTGACATTATGTAGTACCACACTCTTAAAAATAAAAAGTATTGGCTTTGAACATTCAACATCCATGGAACCTTTTAATTCCACAAAAGGTTCTTTAGATTTTTAAATGTTCTTTACACTACAAGTTTCTTTGGGGAACCATTAATGGTTCTTTTGTGGCGAAATTCCTCTTTGGGAACCTTAATTTTGAGCTACCTATTGGTTGGGTTTCATTACAATGGGTCTGATTAGATGAAAGTGTCTTTCTCTCCTTTTCCTTTGTGTTTTTACTCTCTTTTTAGGAGTGGAACAGTTTATATTTGCTCTTTAAGTGAGCTTGATACCTCTCATAGAAGTTTCCAGAGCCCTGGTCCGCAAGGCGTTTGTTCTGAGTCCCCGCTCTTGTGGCCTCCGCTATATGGTGCCTCTGCCTGTCTGGGGGTGTTTAAGAGTATACGGTCGGATGTGTCAATCCGTCTTAGCGCTGATCGACAGCAGGAAGGCTAATGTGGAAAGTTAAAGTAGCTTTTAAAGTAGAGCGCCGTGAGCTTAGAACGAAGGAGTGGAAATATTCAGAGTGTAGACAGGAAATGAACCCAAACCGCTGTACCATCCCAAATCCGTCACAGCTTTGGAGGAAGAATGGATTGCGGTTTTAGCCAGGCAGAGGGAGGAAAAAAAAGAACTCCCCATCGGCTCCGGTGGTTAATGCCTCCTATGACTTTTTTTTTTTTTTTATATACTGTGTACCGGTTAGAAATGATTTTTGTGATGGCTCAAAAGTTACTCAGTAGGTCAAACTTTTGGAGTAATATGCTGATTTGGTGCGCAAGAAACATTTCTTATTAATACCAATGAAAACAGGTGTGCTGCTTAATATTTTTGTGGAGCAGCAAATCAGCATATTAGAATGATTTCTGAAGGATCATGTGACCTTGATGACTGGAGGAATGATGCTGAAAATGCAGCTTTGCATCCCAGGAATAAATTACATTTTAATATATATTGAAATAGAAAATAGTTATTTTAAATTGTAATAATATTTCACAATATTAATATTTTTACTGTGTTTTTGATCACATAAATGCAGCTTTGGTGAGCATTAGAGACTTCTTTAAAAAAAAAAAAAAAAAAATTATTATTATTCCAAACTTCTGACCATTAATGTAGGTCTCAAATTGTTGTTTTCCAAGCAAGAACGCGATACCTTCAGTGGCAGGGACGCTTGATCCGCGAGAGGCAATTCTCTCCTGAGTTGAAATGGATACTTTTTCTTCCTCTAAACACAACCTGCTTACCCTTTTCACGGTGGCAAACTGCAGTACTTTAGAGGAGCTTAGACATCACCCGCCTGGCTCGGCCCAGCCCCGAGGAGCCATGAATCACATAGAGCTGATTCTGTCAGAGATACACAGCGCATCACCCAACCATGCCAGGAGCATTTTCTCTCTCTCTCCGTCTCGCTCAATCTTTCTTTCTTTCTCTGTGGCTAATAGGCCTCAGCATGCTCTGCTAATGATGTGTTTGTTCTGTGAGGAGCAATGTAGAAACGGTGGTGAAATCAGGCTTTTGGAAAGTCCCAGCCTGTTCTTATAATCCCTGCAAAAGTCGGGTCTGCGGTGGGTGCCCGCCGTTGCCCCCCTCTCGGCCCAGAGTGGGCTAGAGGAGTTTGAATGAGCGTGTGTGTAAGGGTCAGCCAGAGAATGGCAGTAATGAGAGAACATGTGTGTATGTATTTATACATGTGTGTGTATGTGCGCCCTGGGGGCCCATGCCAGAGAGGGCGAGGGCCCTAGAATGAGCTCACTTTCTGCACAGCCTGCCTGCCATAATAGCAGAACATACTCTGTAAAACTCTTTGCCGATGTGACTCATGAAAATACGCAGGCGCCAAGTGTTTTATTAATTCATTATTGTGTTTAGGAAAATTCTAGGAACACACAGATCCCTTTTCAATCAGTTCCCCTCTTTTCAAATGGCTGCATGAGCTTTGGATTTTCCCCGGCTCCCTTTTTTTTCCTCCTTTTCCACTATTTTTCTGCTTTCTTTTTCTCTCCCTGTAAAAGCTTTTTTGGGTGTGATTTTGATGTTTTTCTCCGCTGTCTCTCTCCCGCAGTTCGTCTTGTTTCTTTTCTTCTGCATTTATTTTATTCCCAACGTTCTCCTTATTTTGTTTCTTGATGTTCTTACTACTGGTAAGAGTCAAAAGTTCAGAAGACTTAGAGTTAACGCAAGCCCTAAAATATTATAGTGAGAGCCAGAGTGAAATTGTATTTCCAGCAGACCACTTGTTTAGACCAATTTTATTGTATGCTGTATGTGATCAGTATTCTAATCTAACAGTTTTATTAATGCAAATTAAAAGTAAATTTATAAGCAAATAAAATATTTAAACAAACACAAATAAATAAATACATACATAAATTTGAAAAATACATTTAAAAAATAATAGAAAATAATACAATACGTACATTTAAAATCATAAGTAAATATTTAAATTTATATCCACGAACTTAAATAATAATACCTTAATTTGAGAAAATATACAATACTTGTCTTATTTTGAAATAAAAAAATAAATAAAATGTAATTAAATAATTACATCAAAATACATTTAAAAATAAATCATTTAAAACTGAAATAAAAATTTAAAAATGCATAAAAATAATTAAATACACTTAAAAATGAATATATTACATACATATAAATAAAAAAAATTACAATATTTAAAAGATTTATCTGATCTAATTTTATCTTATTTTGTCTTATCTTATATCTTAATTGACTTTTTTAGCATATAATGATATCTGATTATATTTAATGCATTGCATGTGACAGTAGAAACTAAGCATTTCAATTGAAATCGAAGTCTGGTAACATTCCCGGTGGATATATAAAAAATATTTCCCAACCTTGACTGATATGTATGGAAAACATAATTATGCTATCATTTTAGTTCACAGTAACGCTTTCAGTTCAGCAAGTAGCAGATTTGGCCTGAGAGCGAGCACTCTGCTTCAATTGCAAAGAATTTATCCTATGCTGCCTCAGTCTCCAGAGTAAACACGTTGACTTCGGCAATGTGTGGTTTTGAATGGTGAGCTCTAAATGATATCTGTTACATATGGAACAGTTCTGAGGGGTCACGGACGGAGCTGGAGCTGGAGCGGGAGGGGGGGTGATCTGGGCTGGGATGGGTTCGAGGGCACACAGTCGCAGATGAAAACCAGACCTGGAGAAAAAGAGAGGACGAAGGAGGAGGGGGAGAGATGGCAAGGCCTTGTTGTGGCTGGCTATGGGCGTGTGCCTATCTGCAGAGCTCCTTCCTTAGACGTGGCCAGCCTAGCTTGGATGCACATGTGGAAGAGTTTATTGTAATGGAACTCTAAATTAGTGGTGGTTTGAAGCTGCCTGCTGCAGTAGGCTGTAATTAGCTGGCTCTGCTGAAAGAAACAGAACCAGAGAGGCTGGAGGGAGTGTGTGTGTGCGTGTCTGTGTGTGTCGGGCAGATGTGTATACTGGAGCCAGGAAAGAAAATGGCACACTGAGGGGGAAAATATTTGTTTTAGCATGTATTAATGAATGTTTATGCAATACATTCTTACAAAAGATTCTGTTTTTTCAGGTACTGTTATTTACCAGGGGTTTGTTTTTTTTTGGATTTCAACTTTTTTACTTTTTGTTATATGATGCTCTTAGAAACTTTTAAATCATGTTTGCATCATTTATTTTTTGCATCATTTATTTATTATGTATCACATACATTTATGTAAATAATCCATCAAAAAAATACAAATAAATCCAGCATATAAGTATAAATAATTTAATTATTTTTGTGTGAAAGTGATTTTTATCGATTAAAAAAATATGGCTGTCCCTCAGTTGTAGCATCATTTGCACAATTTGTAAAAATTAATAATAATAAAAAAAATAGTGAACTTTGTTGCAGTGTCAGTGAAAAGCTTGATATGAAATATGGGACATGATGTGTGAAGGAATCAATTAAGAAATATTGAAGTTCTTTGGTTTTGGCATCATTTTGCATAATTTTTAAACCAATTCTATAAATAAAACAGTGCATCTGAACTAGTGCATGACAGTGAAGAGCTTGAGATGAAATATGAGGCGTGATGTGTGAAGAAAACACTAAAATCAAACAACAAATATTACAGAAGCCAAATTGTCAAATTATAAAAGTGTGAAAATATTGTTCAATTGTGTGTATTTATAGGATAAATAAAATATTAACTTAAAATTTTGCCTTAGTAAGACAACAGACTGAGTCAGCCTTTTTATTTTATTTCAATATGTTAAAAATATCACTTCCATCACAGAATGCTGTTAAACATAATCTGTAACTTGATATGTAAAGTAAAAACTTTTACTTAGTCCTGTGATGCCTGCATATCCACTGTTGGACATTGTTAGTCAAATTAAACTAATAATAGTTTGAAAATGTATTTTAAGAGTGTAAAAGCAGCCAAGAAAAACCCTTGAGGTATGTGTGTGTAGCACTTGGAAAGAGGTTTCTTAGGGTTTCATTGTGTGGATTACAGTAGAGCTGTGTGCATCTGTTGTGGAAAGGGAGCTCAGTATTTCTCTCAGAGACTATGTGTTCAGGTGCAAGTGTTTTTATGCGACAGTGAGAAAGAGTCTGTATGAATGTGTGTTTTGGAAAGCCCAGGCTTCTTTCCTGGCCAGAGTGCCGCCCTCGTAGTGCCCCCCAGTGCCCGGACTCTGTCACTGAATCTGTCTCCCCTTTTCTTTTTTCTTTCTTTCTCTCGGCTCGGTCTATGTTTATGCCGAATTCATGAGCACGATTTTTCCCTTGCTTTTTGCCCTGATTCACAAACCACAGCACTTCCAAAAAGCGCTGAATTCTTTGGCTCAGCTCATTTTTCAAAAACCACATTTAAACAACAAGCCGCCAGCACCACCCACTCATAAAAATCACTCAAGGGAGAAGGAACAAAAAATGGAAAGGGACAACCCAGCATTCACTAGTGCAGTGAGGAAGATAGGTTTTGTCTTATTGAAAAGTGTGCGTAAGAGAAACACACAGCGAGATGCCAAAAAAAAGCCTTGTTTTCCAGTGCAAATATCTAAACATCCTTAAAACAAGATGAATGTTTTTTAAAAGCAAAACTGCTTAATAAATGAGAATTTAGTGAGGTTTCTGGTTTCATTTTTGACATAAACCTTTGTGTTTGTGAGGGAAATCGAATGGAAGCAAAGCAATTCGGACAAAAAAGTTGTCACCTCTTCCTTTCACTCCTTCTCTTCCAGTTCCTCATCTTCTCCACTGGAGCCCACGTTGGGGCCTCGGGTCTGTGAGAGGCCGACTGTAGTCGTGCAGGGCTGAGAGACTGGCAGCACAAACAGAGAAGCTCTTTCTTGTGGAGTTTGGGTGATTTAAATCATATGGAATAGCCTGGAAACACCACAAACGTCTGGACACCTTTCAAAACGGAGCAGACAAGAGCGCTCTCTTTCTCCCTCCCTCTGTTTCTCTTCTCCTGCCTCAACCTAACTTTTTCCTAACCGCTTTATTATTTTCCTCCCTCCCCTTGGTTTCTTTTTTTGCTCTCTTTCTATTCCTCCCTCCATTTTTACATATCACCCCATCGTTTTCCCTCAGACTCCACCCTCCTCGCAGACACACAAGCGCTCTTATGCACTGGCTGCTGGGTTGTTGTTAAACTGATGTGAGAAACTCGCAGATTGCTGTTTGTGAGACGTTAGGGGTTCTTAAAAGATTAGTTCATCCGGAAATTAGCATTCTGTTATCATTTATTCATGCTCATGTCGTTCCACACCTTCCTTTTTATTTTGAACAATGTACTAGTCACATTTTCTGTGCAAATTGAATGAATGGGACTGGAGCAAAAGTATGATTTGCGCAGTAAATTTCAAATCTTCTGAAGCCGTATGATAGCTATGTGTGAGGAACAGACAGATCATTTATTCTTTAAAAGCCTTGATATCTGCTTCATGTCCTTGATGAATTAATGAGGGAAATATGTAATCAAATGAATCAAAGAATTTGCTGACCTGATTCACAAAATTAGTCTGAATGATTTATTCTTGAATTGGTACGGTCCATTTAACCCACTGAGTCAGTGTTCCAGTCACAAGTTTTTTTTTTTTTTCATATTCACTTGAGTGGAAGATTATGAGTGAATAACAAATTGTGTGGTTTGCACAGGAGCTTGGACTCACGGAACTGTTTTACTACTGTTTAGAATTCTTTGTACAAATGCTTACCTTATCATATGTGCTTCCCCCTGAAGGTACGTCCTGTTGTACGAGTGAAAGCCGAGCCGTGACACAGATCTGAGAAGTTTGCCAACATTGTCGCATAGGCCGTTGAAGCTCACGACAGGCCCAACCAGCCTTTGGCAATCAACCATCACCATGGCAACCAATAGGGAACGGCAGGTGGGTCACATGACCGGCTTCCCACCTGCTGTCTACCCCTTTGCCTTTAATTCCATGCGGAGCCACTCCCCCTTCGACCTGCTGACCAATAGTAGCCTGTTTGGACGGTTTGGGGCGGACCTTCCCAAAGAGATGGCAGCGTTGTGTGAGTATTGAACCTGTTCTGCATTCGTTTATTAGCAGAATTAGCATTCGATTCTTACAAAAGATCTTGTTTCTTCAGCCACTTTCAGGGTTTTTTTATGTCTTGATTTTTTTTTTAAACTTTTTGAAGATATTGGAAGTTTTTATGCATTTTACCCTAACTTTAAAAATCTATCATAAAGATGTGAATTCTTACATAGTATAGTGTTTATCTTTAAAAAAAAAAAAAAATGTAAAATAGAATGCAATTTGCATTGAAAAACTTTTAAAATAGTGTACTAGATTACCTATAATCAGATTTATTGCTAATATTGCATCCAGTTCAGACTATGATTGTGGGATATGTGCAGTATGCATTGTTGGATGCTGCACATTTTGGTAAAAGTAGTAGGTCATGTAAAGTATACATAGTATGAGTAGTATGATATTTAAGAATCTTGCTTGTTTTGGTGTGAATTTGTTGGAGGACTCTTTTACTGGAATGTTCTTGAGTCTTTCAAGCGTTTGCTAGCTAGTCTTGTTCCCTGGAAAAAGGGCATTTCTTACAGGTGTTTGACCTCAGAAAGAGAGAAAAAGTCCAGCATTTTAGCTTTAGTGTCACAGGGGGCGCTGTTTTACATCCAACTGCAGAAGGAAAGTGTATGTGAGACAGTATAGAGAAACAACAGATGGCTGAGAGAGAGGAAAAGAGCCATTTACCAGACATTTTATTCTGCAGATATAATATATCAAGTTTTTACATTTTATAGCATTCCAGAAAAGTAGCGGGTTTCTTGAACCAGCTGTCACAGTTTTTCATCAAGAGAGATTCTCTTTTTTTTTTTTTTTTTTTTTGCTGAGGTGTGTAGTACATTCACTGGCTCTTTAGATTCTGAATGTGTTGCAAGAATGCGAGCTGTCTGTGGATTTTTCTTGTTTAGACAGTGCTTAGGGGAAAACACAAGCCACAGACATCTGAAATCTCATCTGAAGTCCTGAGGGGAGAATCTGTGATGGGTTTGGATGGCAACAACAAAGCAGAAGACTATGCGTTCCCCCTCCTCAAAACACACAGACACACACACGCACAGATATAGACTACTCGCCGTCTCCTGCTGTGCCGCTTTTACTCCTCTGCAAGTCTGAACAACACTCCAGCCTTTTAGATGTCAATCAGTACCCACCCCCTACAGCTGCCCACCTAATCCAATAGGTATTTACAGAGAGCAGCAGAAAGAGAGAGTGAGGGAGGGGTGATGGAAGCACCTGGGGATGACGTCCTGGTGCAGTGGAATCCAAGAACACACCCTGCTGTGAAAATACACTGACGGATACACAATAAACAAGTCTCCTCTGTCTCCTGGTCCTGAAAATGAGAAACATATTTCGCCTTGCATATGCAGACGGCCTGAATACAAAATTGTCTTTGTGGAAAACATGAATGTTTGAAAATCTGGGATATGATCGGAGGAGCTTGACGAGGCAGATGTTGATTAGCATTGTCAGCTGTGGCTTTAGCTTTAAAATCATTTTGAAGTCGGCGTGAAATTATAATTCATCTTATTTACATTTTTGTTTTGCTTCCAGTTTTTAGTCAAAATGATAAAACATGCTGTTCCTCTGAAACTCTTTTCCTTTCCGCACAGCCTATTGGAGAATGTTAACAGATCGCCAAATGGCTATTTAGCCATTGTTTTAACAATTTCATGTTCAATCTGGCTCTATTATGATTTACAATACTGTTCCAAGGCTTGGGGTCAGAAAGATTTCTTTTCCCCAAATATTTTGAAAAATGTGTTCAACGAGGATTTATAAAATTAATCAAAAGCAACATTAAAGATATTTATAGCAAACATTTCTGTTTTAAACAAATGCTATTCTTCTTGAACTTTCTATTCATCCGATAATCCTGAAAGAAATGTAGCATGGTTTTGACAAAAATATTAAGCAGCACCGTTTTCAATAAAGATAATCTGAAATGTTTCTTGATCAGCAAATCAACATATTGGAAGGATTTCTGAAGGATCATGTGACACTGAAGACTGGAGTAATGATACTGAAAATGTTGCTTTGTATCACAGGAATAAATGACATTTTGAAATATATTCAAATAGAAAACCGTTATTTTAAATGGTAATGCTATTTCACAATATTAGTGTTTTTACTGTATTTGTGATCAAATAAATGCAGCCTTGGTGAGCATAAGACTCAAATTTTTGAATGGCATTGTATAACATCCACTTTTCATGGTGCAATCAAGTCCCACCCTTTAAAAAAAAGAATTGCAAATGGTAATTCATGTTGACTTTTAAAAGTCAAATTTAACCCATTTATTAAACTGGAAACTATTTCTGCCTCGCTCTGGCTGTATGCATATCCAAAAGCACATCGGTCCCTAAGCAATGCCAGGAATTGGGTGAGAGTCGAGACCACAGAGGCCCTAATTTGCTTTTGGGGACGCCGTTTGACATTCTTTTTAGACAGGCATGTCACAAGTTGTTTTACTGAGCCATTCTTATCCCTGGCTCTGAGACGAGGGGAAACAAAGGCAGACGAGCAACCGGCCCGGTGCTGTTTTTGCTTTTTTGCGGGAGTTGGTTTAACAGGCCTCTTCGTTTGTTGTCAGAGCTGTCTGTCGGCTAGACTGCGAAAATTCCCAGCTCATAAAGGCACAACATACCGAAGTCCCTGTCTTTAAGTGTGTCTGCGTTGTTAGTCCTGCATTCTTCCCTTGACTGGTGTGAATAATTTCTCAGAGAAGACAGTCATGCTTTGGCCTACTTCAGATAGGTGTGTTCAAGCAGATATGCTGACAGGTTCAATCACTTTCCAAAGATGTGCAGTTGGCACAGAGCTCTTAAAAATTTTGATTTCACACACTGACAGCTGATCACTTTTTTTTTTTTTTAAAGCCACTTTTCACAATTTTCTAAAACTCTGTTGCATTGTTTGCATTAACAGTGATAGAGTGAGTGATGTATGTACGTTTAGATTTCTGCGTTTGACAGATGCTTTTATACAAAGTGACTTGCATTGCATTCAAGGTATAGGTTTTATCAAACTCGCCCATTCCCTGGGAACTGAACTCATGACCTTATCACTGTTATTGCCGTGCTCTACTGTTTGAGCTACAGTAATGTAGACAAAATCAGAGACTTTTCCCGGGATCTGTCTCATATTCTCATACATATTCTTAAAGCAGATGAAAACAGGAACTCATTTCTTTACACCAGCAGTTCTCAACTGCTCTAATAGGGCTGTGGACTGCAGGGAAAAACAACGCTAAAGGCAAAAAATAAAAATGGCACACTCATAAAAACAAATTGTGGCAGCATTATTATTTACATTCTATTGCATTGCATTGCATCAGATTTATATTAGTATCATTGAAATATTATTAGTTTTATTAATATTTTTATTTATTTTATTCTAATATGACTTTGTGTGTGTGTATTTATCAAGCCCCACACTATTTGATCCTTTTTTTGTCCTGTTTTTATCCTGTTTCCTGAAAAACTGAAGTTGCAAATGGTGTGCTGACTTTTAAAAAGGCTAATTTAATTGCCTTTTTAATTTAAATATATTTTTTTTAAACTGGAAACAATTTATTCTTCACTCTGGCTGTTTGTGTATCTAAAAACAATGCTAAATATAAATAATAAAAAATACAAATTCAATTAATTTTCATAATTTTGTCATTTTTTTTATTTCACTTTAGTAATTTAGTTGTGTATTTTTGTCATATGCCATATATAGTTTTTATTATTTTGTATATATATATTTTTTATTTAAACATTTTATGGTCTTAGCTTTAGTTGTTCTTTTAGTTTTAGTTAACTATAACATTCCTTTATTGCATTGCAGAATATACCGTGTTTTTTTTTCCTTTTCAGTCTTTGTCATGTTAATAATTATGCGTATTGCTGGGTCTGTGCAGTTGTGCAGGGTCAGGGTCAGGTATCCGGTTGGTGTCAGGTGAAGCCAGTCTAATTACAAAGGGCTTCCTTAAAATTGATTAGTTGACTAGTCATTCAGAAACACACTGACTTGTTGGTTTTAAAAATAGTTGGCGTTTTTTTCATCCCTACACCACTAAGCATTCCTGGTCCAGCATAGAAATTCATGTTACCTCTTGCGTTTATTTTATTTGTATTTTTTTTTGCATGTATCACAGAGTAACTACTCGAGGATTTTGCGTGTAAAACGTCCATCTGTGGAGGTCCGCTGTTGCTTTGACACTGAGTATGTAAAGCAGCTGTGCACGTGGGGCCACCGGTCACTGTTTGTGAGGCTCCGTGTGGGAGTCTTACGTGCCGGCGTGCAGAAGCCGTTATCAGTTGATCCCTGTCATTATCAGAGCTCTTCAAACAAACAGTTGGAAGCCCATTACCAGCACTTAACATGTGATAGCATCTCAACTGAGCCCTCAAACGCTCCTGAAACCTTTTACCAATCAGGGGAGGAGGCCTCGCTCCAAGCCGCCAAGAGGGATGTTTTGAAAGGCTGCTTGGTCATTTCCTTTAACCAGACGGAGACCGTGTGGTTCTAATCTAATAGTCCTACTAGGGCCATGCACGGTCCAGCTGTCTCTCTCGCACTCTCTCCGCACATATCAATGATATTAGTTCCCTTTTGGCTTGCGAGTTCCAGTTTTTATTGTTGTGACTGGAGCCAAGCTGTTGTGTGAAGGCATTTGTATTGTATAAAACAGAACAGTGTGCTTGTTCCAGCTTGTCATTGAGAGAAAGGCAAACATTTTGTTGTTCGCTGCCCCCACAGGAATGATTCAGTACAGTCACACACTTTCACACAGTAAATGTAAAAATATGTGCAGCCTACTTACTGCAGTCTAAAAGTGCTTTTGTGCAGGGTTATATAATTGAGACCATATCTGGTGACGTATTTGCGTAATGCAAACGGATTTAAAAGCTCTGGGAGATGTTAGATTGAAACCTTATATGACAACGACTGATTTTAGGGCTGCGCAATAAATCCAATAAATAATCAAGATTATGATTCCGACTACAGTAATTAGTGATGTGGTGATTGCAGCAATCCATGTTTTCATTTTTTTTATTTGTGACCTGATTTTGCAGAGTTTGAGCATTTTAAACAGTCACAGATGCTTTGAGCGCATGAATGCAGAGATGTTTAAATGAATATATAAGCCTTTCAAGTAATGGTCTTGATTAACTTTTTTCTTTACTCTGATTAACAAATGAATGTTTTAGGTTTTACTTCTTTTTGTTTTAGTACCAAAGTGAGATGCATTGAATGTTGTGCAACTCACTTGCAATGTACAGCAGTCAACATTTGAAGTGGATCAAAAAAAATTCATCAAAGTTGTCCTAAAACAAGAATGCATTTTGATTTTAGGACAACTTTGATGAAAGGTTTTGATCCACTTCAAATGTTGACTGCTGTAGATGGTATAACAACCAATATACACTGCAAAAAAGTGTTTTGATTTTTATGCTGCTAAGAGGATTTTGATTTAGTATAAAACAGCAAAAGATAAAATAAAAAGAGTACTTCTTTTTAAAAGAAAATGAATTTTTTCATTTAAAAAAATTCTAATTTAAGAAATTAAATAAGTAATTTTCAACAAATTATATTAATTGTGTAATTGTCGGCAAATTAATATCAATTAATAAATGATTATAATCCCTAGTAATATTTAAAATACATTTATTTCATACTAAGGATAGTTCAAATCTATTAATGCATTTACTGAATTTTGCTCGAGAATGACTGATAAAATAAATATATTTAAACTTTATTTGGAGTACTACTTGTGCACAATGCACATTTCTTAATATTAAGCCCAAAACATATAGTGTGATCTTTGAATAATATCAGTCTTTAAAATCAAGATATTTAAAGTGTACATCAAGTTTACTTACAATAGTTTCACTTTAGCACAATTAGATATACTTCAGCTTATATTTGGCCTGACGTCTTCCAAACAATTAAAGTGCATTAAGCACAAAATTAGTTGTTCCAGTTTAGTTCCAATTTAACTTTAATTATACCAGTTTACTAAAAGTACAATTGCAGGGTATTTTTATGAAATATATAAATGTGTAAATGTATCTGTAGTTTACTTAGCATGAAATAAATGTATTTCAGATACATTTTAGTATATTTATTTTTCACTAGAGATGTCATGGGAAATACATAATTTGTACAAAGTGATCAAACATAGAATAAAGGATCACTGAAAGGGAAATATGTTTTTAAAAGAGGAAAATAACGAGTCTGTGTCATCAAAAGGCCACTGCACAAGCACTGCATTATATCTGATTATTTATGTACAGAAACATTTTTCCGTCAAAGTGTTGACTTTCCTCCGCAGCTGGCATGAGTTTGTGTGCAAGAGGGATCAAATTGAAATGAAAGCAATGCATGTGTCTGAACACTTCTCCATTTCCTCAGAGATTCCACCATCTTTCATCTCTACCTCTGCTTTCCTGCCAGGTTCCTCTCTGTTCCGTCACTCATCACCAGCAGCACTTACTTCTACTGTAAACAGTCAGAGTTTGAAACCTTCTGGTGGATGAATCAGTTATTTACGGATCTTAATATTCTTATTGTGCATTTTCCAACATGTTGTTTTTGTTGTTTGATGGTTTGACTTCTAAAGTCTGGAAGCAGTTTGGCTGGAAGCAGATGAACTTGGCCGGTGATCAACATCAAATGCTATTCGAGAACACATTATACTTTCTTAATATGGCATACTTTCTGATTGAAACAAAATATTCAAAGTGGAAAACATGTAGGCCAGGACTTGATTTTATCCAGTGGGAACTGATTGGATCATAAACAGTGGGCGTTTTGTACCAGAATGGAGCCAGAAGTGAATACAAGTTTGCAGTTGATTGTGTACAGTTTACTCCCCTTCTTAAACACAACTGACACACTCATGTTTGAGGAAGGTCAAGGTCACCCACAAGAGCATCTCAATGTATCCCAATGGTAACATTTCTTTTTCAGTCTTTATCGTTGTTATTAACTATAAAAATAATATTATTAATTAGCATTTTTGTCTTGTCTTCCAGATAAAATATCTAAAAATGTAAAAACACTGTTTATATCTTAAAATCTGTCAGTACAGTGAGACAAAATACACTTAAATTAAATATAATATTTATATTTAATATTTTATAGAGGCTTGATATGTTATAGAGTGTTAAGAAAAGACAAATTTCATTTCGTTTTTTTTATTACATTAACACTAATTTACCATAAAATTATTGTTTTAAGTGGAAAAGCGTTGGTGAACAATTAATTATCATGCTGATTTATTATCAGTGTTGAAGCTTGTGCTGCTTAATATTTTTTTGGTACCTTTGAGTCTTTGATGGAAAAACAAAGTTAAAAAGAACAGCATTTCTTTAATATCACTTTTTATCCATTTAACACATCCTTGTTGGATAAAAGTATTAATTACCAAGAAAATAATTCCCGACCCCAAATTTTTGAGTAGTAGTGTATATTGTAACACAACATTTCTATTTTGAATAAACACTTCTTTTTAACTTTTTAAATATCAAAGAATCCTGAAAAAAGCATCACAGGTCCCAAAAAATATTAAGCCGCACAACTGTTTCCGACATTAAATCAGCATATTAGAATGATTTCTGAAGGATCATGTGACACTGAAGACTGGAGTAATTATGCTGAAAATTCAGCTTTGCTTCATAGGAATAAATCATATTTTAAAGTAAATTAAAATAGAAAACTCTTATTTTAAATTGCAATAATATTTCACAAATATCTACAAATACAAACAAATATAGCCTTGATGAACATGAGAAATGTCTTTAAAAAACATCTTACTGATCTCAAATTTTTGAATGGCAGTGTAAATATGATGATTTACACTGATGCATTGTTCACAATTAGAACGGAACCTGCATTAAGGAAGTAAATGGAGTCAATTTTCATTTCATGTTTACAGACACTGTTTACAGAGCGCTCCAGTGCTTTGCTGGCCGTCATCGATAGAAGATTGTTCAGCTTTTTATTCTCTAGTATGCTGTCTGTATTGCTGTAATCACATATGCAATGCTGGGCCCTTTGTGTATATGGGAATTCATAAAGTCTTTGTTAATATTTTGGCCACAAGCGACTCCCACACTTGTCTGTTTTTCGGAGAGTTGGCGTAACCGTAGTGCGAGTGGGAGACAGAATCAGTAGTGGCCTCGCTCTGCCAGGTCATTAAGAGCTCAGTTTGGGAATTTTGCAAATTGTTCATAAATGGAATCTCAGCTCGACTGACTCTATCCCTAAAATCCGGTGGATTACTTCCCTCCCCTCTGCTACCTTCTGTACTCCACCACTCCTCTGTGGATTTCCTTCCTTGATCCCACCGTTCCAGGCAGACAGACTATAGGTGAGATCCGGTGTGTCAGGGTGAGGTAGAGTGTGTGAGCGAGCACTGAAAGGTAAAGAGTGCACTGGCATGTTAGCGAGATGACAGATGAAGATAAAGAGCGTTGAGAGGGGGCGGAGCTTCACTGTTTGCAACAGGCAAGACTGGGCACGTGCAGTATGAGGATTCTGCCATGGCGACTGGGAATGGGGGGGGGGGCGTCCTAGTGGAGGTCAAAAGGGGCGTGGTCTCAAAGTTAAGGGGAGGAGTGGGTAACTTTTTGCCAGTCAAGATCATAACTACAAAACATGTGGTTTCCAGTTTTAAATACCTCATGTCAAAAGTCATGAGAATACTAAAGAAGCAGGAATACTGGCATGCCGAGAGAGAGAATGAAACGGCAGGGGGTGAGAGAGAGACACAGGCACAGAGATAGAGCGAAGGCTTGTTTGAGAGATGGCCAAGTTTGATAAGTTGGTGAAAAGTTTTACTGTTTCTTTTTTATGCGGTGCAGAACACGAGGAGGACGAGTGAGGACTAGAACAGCCTGTCTTCTAGCTCTGTTTTCCCCTCTGGTCTAGTCTTCAAGTGACTCTTCCAAACTCTCGGGGAGATGTATTATGTGTACGAGTAAGATGTCAGGATAAGATTACATGTCTCCTCAGAGCCAAACATGTGTACGATGTTGCTCGAGGTGGACGCCATGATGAATGTCCGAGCGATGGCGCTGGGTTGGGAGTTTTGGAACTGATGCAGTGTTGGTGAAGATTCTTTAAACCTCAAGTGGCTTATGATTTAAAAGTAGTTACATTTCAAATCAATGCATCATTTTTTGAAGCCATTCGTTTACATTAAACATGAATAAACTGGTTCATTAGAAAGCACGTTTTCTAACTGTGATTAATCCTTGTGAATATTACCTCAGCTAGCTCAGCTATGTATATAGATATATACATTTTTTTTAGTTGTTTGCTTATTTTATTTAGTTTTAATTTAGTAAATTTAGTAATTTATTTATTTTTTGTTTTTCTAAATTTTATTTGATGTAATAGTTATTTAAATAGTTTTGGAACTATTATTTATTTTTTTAATAAATGTATTTATTTGTAAACAAATTTTATTTGGTAATATATTTGTATTTTTTATGTATTTCTTATTTTATTCATATACTTTTAAAATTATATTACAAAATTATAAATTTAATTTGATTCAATAGTTATTTTAATAGTTTTGAAACTATTTATTTTTATTTTATGTATTTTTAAAAAATTGTATTTAGTAAAATATTTGTAATTTTTTATGTAGGCTATCTTTTATTTTATTTATATGCTTTTTAAATTATTTTACACACTTACAAATTTTATTTGATTTAATAGTTTTTTGAATAGTTTTGGAACTTATTTTTTATTTAATGTATTTATTATTAACAAAGTTTAAATTTAGTAAAATATTTGTACTTTTTACAATTACAATTTTTATTTGATTTAATAGTTATTTTAATAGATTTGGAACTTTTATTTATTTATTTTTAACAAAATCTGGAACTATTATTTTATTTATGCTATTTATTATTATATTTTTTTTTTTTACAAATATTTCACAAAATTACAAATTTTATTTAGCAAATTTTGGAAGTAGTATTTATTTTCATTAATTTATTTCATTTTAAACAAAATTCTGAACTATTGTGATTTTATTTATCCATTTATGATTATTTATTATTATTATTATTATTATTATTGCTGTTGTTTATTTATGAGTTTTGAAGCTATTATCACATTACTGACAATGCAGTTATGTATTAGTAACTTGGCTAATTTTACCTTAATTGTTTCTCTGAACTTTTGTTAGCAGCTACAGTTGCAGTTCATATGTCGTGAATTCTGGAATGTGTCAATGTGTTTAAACATGCACACTTTTGGGTAAGATGTGCTGTTGAGTTTGAGCATTGTAGACTGTTTAGTGTGTGCTGAAGGTGTGTATTTCATGACTCAAAATGTGTGTTTGAATGGTATGTGTATGTGTGTCAACATCTTAGTGTTCCCTGAGGGAGCTACAAGGACTAGTTGTGGTAATCTGAGGCGTGTGCACGCAGACAGAGCTGAAATTAAGTGGTGTTCTGTGTCTCTGTCATCACCGGCAATCTGTCTGGACACATCCATGCACACAGAAACACATGACTCTCTGTTGCTTACACTCTGCACAAACTTCCTGAGCTGTATAACATGGTGCACAGATCTAAAAACTAGCAGAATAGGCAATGCATGCTCAATCAATCCTTCCTATAAACATTTCAGGCCCCAGGGGAAATTTTCTTGCTCAGAGGTTGCTCTTTCATAGCTCAGGAGACATAATGGAGTTTCATTTAAAAGGCACTTCAGCCAAAAATCAATATTCTGCCATCATTTACTTATTTCAAACCTACTTGATTTCTTCTGTGAAACACAAATAAAGATACTTTAAATTTTACTATTGGTTTAAAAGACATTTAATATTCAGTAATATGATTGATTAGACTGCACTGACACTAATAAAACATGAACTAAACTGAGTAGGCCTATTCTGTAGAGCTGCTTTATTTGAACTGAACATAACTTTCACTCAGAAATTGCTAGTAAATTTCACAAATAATTACAAAGAAATGGCAAATAGCAGTGAAGCAAATGTGAAATTTTGAAGACTGAAATAGTATTTTCTATATGTGGTGAAACGTATAGAAACATATTCTAGTAATATTTATTTATGACATTTTAATAATTTTTTACCATACGTTAAAAAATACGTTCCATCATTCAAACAGTCAGTAAATTATACTGACTCAAAATAGAACTAAATTGAGCTGGAAAATTACGTTATTATATTTTTAGGGTTTCTTTAAAGCTGAACTTGTATGCATTTCCTAATTTAAGAAATTTGCAACATTAATAATGTTATTTTCTCGTATATTACTGGGAACCTGCCTTAAAATCTGTATTTTATAAAGCGCTATATAAATAAATCTAACTTGGCTTGATTTGAAAGTCATTGGCATCCAAAACGCATTAGACTCCATTTACTTTCATTGTATGGACAAAAAATACAATTTTTGACATTTTTTTCTTCTAATTCCGCGAGAAGTCATACAGGTTTGGAATGACATCAGGGTGAGTAAATGTTGACAGAATTTTTATTTTTGGATGAGCTATCCCTGTTCCAGATGTCCTACTTTAGAGATACAAAGTTTTTAAAGTTTTTTTATTTTTTTTTCCTCAGAATAAAAATCTGAGAAGTACGTGGCTTAGAAAAAAGGTCTTTATTTGCCATCCATTTAATCAGATCGCTGTCTAGAAGCAGATGAGATATTAAAGAGATCTTCTTTGTGATTTTTTTTTTCATTCCTTTGAGGCCACACACCGGCAAACCAGTCCTGGCTAATATCTCTAATGCATTGTGTCTGCTATCTGAGGTCCACATCAGTGAGTCATGCGGCAGTTAAACCTGATTCTGAGGCTCGGCTCGGTGACTGGACGCCTGACATCGGCTCATCTGGTGTGGCTCGTCTGGCCTGGACAGCAGAGATGACAGGGAGCCAGCTAAGTGAGATGGATTTCCAGCAGTTCTGGGTCTGTTTGTCATTGGAGTTTTGTCACATGACAGGAAGGAGTGAATAGCGAGAGAGCGAGAGAGAGAGAGAAAAGTATGGAAGAGTCAGGCCTTTAAGACAGAGTGAAAACAAAACTGTCTTTAAAGATGTTCCTCTGGGTTGTTTAAAAACTGTTGCAAGGTTAGACGAGTATAAGTTTGAAAACAGAAGGAAAAGGAGGGAAAACGAGGGAGTGAAGCAGAGGTGGTGGAGAGTGATGGAGAATAGCTTGAGCTCCAGAGAGAGAGAAAGAGAGGGAGGGAGAGCAGGATAAGTTGGGGGAAAGTTAGTGGCCCAGTGGGGATTTCTTCTGGAGTTCAACCTCCTTGGCTGGGGAAGGGAGGGAGGGGGAGGAACTTGGGTCAGCACTATGAAGTTGGATTAAATGTCCAAGTCAACTTTTTTTTCCCACCCTCAGACTACACGAAACAGTTTTAACAAAAGATTTTCAGCGGGAGAGAAGAAATTGCAGAGTTAGAGCAGTTTCTGTCTCTGAATGACAATATGCAGGCACTTTTATCCATGAAGGAAAAAACTTTCAATTTATCACACAGGAGCCAACCATATTAGCAGTACCGCAATATCAGATTTCAAGAGTAAGAGTGTAGCTGTGGAAAAAGTTGAGAACGGAGATGACAGAGAGTTAGAGAAAAGTCTGAAATTGAAAGAAAAGTCTAGGGTCATGAGGATTTTTTTTTTTAATGTACATCTGCATACAAATGCTAAAACTCATTGTTTTTGGTCAATGCTTTATGCTTTAACTTTCTTTTAAAAATGAAGATTCAAAATTGCTATAGCTTGCTCAACAAAGCAAAAAAAAAAAAAAAATCACTATGGATTTTTTTTTCATACAAATTATGTAAACATAAAACAAGTTCATAAAACATAAACATAAAACTAGTTCACTTGAGAAGCAACACTATTCATATTAATGAAATATTTTTTAGAGATTACATCTTAAGCTGTTTTTCATATTTATTTAATATTCAATATTCAAAACATTTTTAATTAAACATTTTGTTTGATTTAGACAATATATTTTTTTGTAGGAAAAGTTGAATATATATACAGTACCGTTAAAAAAGTTTTTTTTTTTTTTTTTTTTAAGAAATTCAATACTTTTATTCAGCAAGGACATGTTGCATTGATCAAAAGTGATGGTAAAGACATTTATAATGTTACAAAATATTTTTATTTCAAATAAATGCTGTTCTTTTGAACTCTCTATTCATCAAAGAATCCTGAAAAAAATGCATCACAATTTCCACAAAAATGTTGAGCAGCACAAACATTTCAACATTGATAAAAATAAAAAAAGTTTCTTGAGCACAAAATCTGCATATTAGAATGATTTCTGAATAATCATGTGACTTATATGAAAGGAGAAATGGCTGCTGAGAATTCAACTTTGCCATCACAGGAATAAATTACATTTTAAAATCTTTTTTTTTTTTTTTATTGTAATGATATAAATGCAATCTTGGTGAGCATAAGAGACTTATTTCAAAAACATTATAAAAATTTTAGATATTTTACTCAAAGTGTTGCTCCATCTTAAAAATACTTAAATTTTATTAGAATTCACAGGTTCCTCCTTCTACCATTGTACTTTTTGATCTGTTCTTTTGTTTGTTCTTTTGTCACCCTCAGCACTTTACGACACAACAATTACATGAAGAACCTCAATGTTACAATTGATGTACTTTACAGTCTGCTCAAACAAAAGAGCCATTAAAATGTCCTACTCTCTCTCTCTCTCTCTCTCTCTCTCTCTCTCTCCCCCACTCATATTCTTTCTTCCTGTCTCTGTCTATGAGGGTCGCCTAAAGAAAATAAATGAGAACCATAACAAAGTCAAG
Organism: Barbus barbus; assembly: GCF_936440315.1. Classification (NCBI taxonomy): domain Eukaryota; kingdom Metazoa; phylum Chordata; class Actinopteri; order Cypriniformes; family Cyprinidae; genus Barbus; species Barbus barbus. The sequence goes on from NC_136718.1 coordinate 20,913,315, forward strand.
AGCCACAAGATCAATAAACAGCCTAATGAATACCATTCTCAGCGCATGCCCCGACGTGCTCAGAGAAGGACTCTTTGTTTCTTTGTAAGTGTGAAAATGAAAAGCAGAATGCCGCAGAGTGGGAGATTGTGAGTGTATTTGGAAGGAAGGGCAATATGTGTTTATGGAGAGCTCGACCAGCAGCGCAGATTGACAGGAAATGGTGTCGTTTCTTAGGCGGCCGGGCCGTACCACTACCAGCGGGACGACAGGGGTCGGGAGGGGGTGAAGATGGATGAGGCAAGGCCGAGACGCAGGCACCTCTGTTGCTCCTGGCATTGTGTTCAGCTGTTTGCTTGACTTGAACCCTGGTATGGCTCCGTCCACTCCCCAGCTGTTCACTTATTGAAAGCCATTGGCACTGACACTGGCAGAGCTATTTATTTCATTGGGTTTTTTGGGGGGTCATAGTACTGATTGTCTGTGTGTGGCGGAGGTATATGTGGCTTATTAGGGGGAGGGGGCTAATTTGTGACAACTAAGTAGGGCTGTAGTACTCGAGTCTGGTCTCAAGACATTTTTCTATCATCTCGGACTTGTCTCGGACTCGTTGGTGTTTGCACTCGGACTTGTCTCGGACTTGGTTATTGGACTCGCCAAATGTTCTCGTTGGTCTCGACCGAGTCCAGCATTATCCAAAGCACTTTGTAGCCTGCGCTCTATGCTTGCGCTCCTGTGGCGTCTGCCGTTGCTAAGCAACCATGACCTGTGCTCTCCATGAAGACGCGGCGGTTTCAGCAAAGGATAAATGGATTTCCAGCACTAAAAATACCTTGCAGTAGCTCTGCAACTAAATTTATTTAAAAAATGTCTATCCTTGTACATCTATGATCAGCTGTCTCCATCTTAGCTTTCAATTTTGTTACGGGAAAGGATGAAGCTGATTGGCTGGTTCTTGTTACATGACCCACGGTGCACTTGCTGGTTCTGAAAAGTTTAGATGTTTCTAATTTAATTTTCTATCTGTTAGATTGTGTTTTATTAATGTCTACACCTACCCCAGCCCTAAACGTACTCTTTACAATAATGAAATAATAATTATTGTTGTACAGTGTGACAAAAATTACGCTGTATTTATGTGCGCATGCCCAGTAGCGCCAAACGTATCCCTTATAGCCTTGACTCATCGGAACGCCTTTGATTGGCCATTGCATTAATAAACTCAATGGAATTGTATGTTGTAACGCTCACCGCTGTTTAAAAAAAAAAAAAAAAAAAATTTTGTTGGCCCTAATATGCACAGTTAATTATTCATTTATTTATCACAAGTAATCATCATTGCAAAATAAAAAACAAAAAAAAAAACTCTACTGTTATCACACATTGCAGAATTTCCTCATTTCGTGCAGGCCTATTATTACAAAGGCAAAATCAATGAAAATCAGTGGATATGTCTATGTTATACACAATTATTATTATAAAGCAGTATAATATATATTATATATTATATATAATATTGTATAACAATACTGTTACACTATAATAAAAAGACTGAAAATGTGAAGTTGCACTTCAGCTTGTGTGAAATTGCTATACACAGCAAAAAATCCAGAGTGAAATGAACTCTCCTGGGAGTACATGTGAGACCACACTCAAGAGTGTGAAATAAGAGTGTTAAATTAACACTGAAGCAGAGTTAAAGCTAATGAGGTAATTAAGAGATTGAGTGGTGATTGACCATTATTGAAGACACCTGATGTTAACGAGCAGAATCACCAAAGACGAAAATCACAATTTCTGTCACCATTATAGTGGTCAGCGTTTACTTTAGTTGGGCTCTTGACCCTTACATTTACATTGGTTGTCGTAACTGAGTTACAACAGAGAGACAAACAAAAAGAAAAAAGGGGTCATGTGATGTTGGTAATGTTTTACATAACTATCATTTGATCTATATCACCAAACTCATTTAGAACCTAAAACAGTCAGATTTACCTTCTTGATTATAAAAAGCCTGTTATTCTACAGTATTCAATAATTAAAAGGGTTCCTTGAAAGTTGTTCTGGTAATTAAAAGAAAAAAAAATCATATTTTAGACACACACAGATATCAAGAATCAGTGTATGAATCTCAACAACGGTGACAAACAGCATAAACAGATCAACTCCAAACATTAGAAAACAAACTACTAAAAGTCACATAAAAAAAATAATAATAGTAAGAATAATGGAAATTACTAAGAAAATTCAGCTAATAATTCACACCGCAATGCATCATGGGAGCCATGGATGAAATTGATTGGTGGCACCCAGAATGCACTGCAACATGCTTTTTTGATTGTCACCGTTGTTGAGATTCACAGGCTGATTCTTGATGTTTGTGTGTGTAAATAATAGATTCTTCTCAAAGCTTTTCGAACAAACAACTTTAAGAAATCCCTCGGCTTGTATTGAAAATGCTTTTAATCCTATGCTAATGAATCACAAGACTGTTATTTTATATATATATATACTTTTTCTCTTTTCTTGTTTGTGTGTCTGTTATAATAGCAAAGCAAAATCTAACTTTAAAAATGTAAGGGTCAAGAGCCCAACTAAAGTAAACGCTGACCACTATAATGGTGACAGAAATTGTGATTTTCGTCTTTGGTGATTCTGCTCGTTAACATCAGGTGTCTGCAATAATGGTCAATCACCACTCAATCTCTTAATTACCTCATTAGCTTTAACTCTGCTTCAGTGTTAATGTAACACTCTTATTTCACACTCTTGAGTGTGGTCTCACATGTACTCCCAGGAGAGTTAATTTCACCCTGGATGTTTTGCTGTGTACCTAAAGTAAATAAAATGTAAATAAAAATAATTTGATCCTACAGCTCCAAACTTGGTCCTAGAGGGCCGGTGTCCTGCAGAGTTTAGCTCCAACCCTAATTAAACACACTTGAACCAGCTAATCAAGCTCTTACTAGACACACTAGAAACTTACAGATAGGTGTGTTAAGCCAGTTGGAGCTAAAGTCTGCAGGGCATTGGCCCTCCAGGATCTAGTTTGAAGACCCCTGTCCTACAGAGTTGTTACTTTGCACATGCTTTTTGATCATTACAAATAATAATGCACAATTATTTTCTTAGAATAGAAGATATGCTGTCTCTCGCGTCACATACATTATCAATAATTGAGTATGTGGTATGTGAGTATGTTGAGTATGTATAATTGAGGATCCTTTTTTTTCTCTCATTTGGACTCGGTCTTGACTTGGACTCGACTAGTCCTGGTCTTGGACTTGTCTTGGACTCGACAAAGCTGGACTTGACTCCAGCTCTACAACTAAGATTGTGAGGGTTACTGGCAAGAACTGCTTGTTACTTGGTCTAGTACTTGTACACCAAACCCAATGGTCATGGTTTTGAAAACCTGAAACCTGGAAAAGTTTTGGAAATGATTAAAACCATAAAAGCGAAAATACATGTTTCTTGTTGTGCTGTGCTCAGGTATTTTCGCAGCTGGACATTGCCACAAATCACCATATAACATTAGTTTCTCTTATTAGCGAACAAATGGCATCAATATGTATAATAGCTTACTTCTATTGATGCTTAATCTTGGTATTTGACATACAAATGGAAATCTATTGCAGCAGTCTCTATGAGATGATTTTGACCAGCTTGAAAGGTCATGCAAAAAAGGTCATTAGTCAAAATAGTGTTGGAGCCCTCAATAGTCCGTGTAGATGCCATACGCAATTCTACTTGAATGAAAAAAAGGCTGTAAAGAACAGAAGTACATTTTATTATTAATAGGTTCTACTGTATGGTAAAGTAAATTATTTAAATATATTTAATTTATTTAAAAATATAAATCATATTTGGACATTTTTTATTTTTAATATTATTAATTCTATTAATTTTAAATGATAAATTGATTGATTTATGTTTTTATTTGTTTGTTTATTCATTAATTCATTCATTTTTATTAATAAAGAGACTGTAAGGAATATTTGATAGACTTTACTGTGACACATCTAAATGTATTTTTAATTACAAAATATTACAGTTTTTTTTTTTTAAATATTATATTTTTTGTTTACTTATTCATTTATTTATCTCTCTGTTGAAAGGAAATCAGCTAGGGTTGTTTGGCAAAAAGTCATACAGTCGTCTGGTTATCTCTAAATTTGCTGTTGTGCTGCTAAACCGGTAGACTATTGTCAGGGTAGACATCATATTTCATTACATGGAAATGATAATGAGGCTGTGAGAGATAGATATACAGTCCATTCAAGGTCCAAGGTCGTATCCAGGCACACATTTAGAAGCTGAGCAGAACTCTGTAGAGAGCTCATTAGAATACTCATTAGAATTACCAATTAGAATCTGATTGCATGCTTGTTTAATAAATTTTTGACTAATTTGATAATGCTGTGAAGTCCATTGATTCCCTCTGGGCCTGGTCATGTCTAATTTCCACAACCCATGTTTCCCAGTTTTTTTTCATCCTCTGAATATATATTAAAAGTACACATTTTTGTAGTTTGTCAGCTAAGCAAGCGTCTTCAGCGTACACATCAGTCGTACATTTAACCGACTTTACGCTTCTACCCCTCGCAGCCTCATTTTCACGCACGTCAAATGAAATACGCCATCCACTGACTGTAGTCCATGGGAAAGGACTCAAATTCATCATGTCTTGGTCGCAAGTGTGAAGACAAGCCCTGACATTCCTTCCCAAGTTCATCTTCCTGTTGGTCTCCTGCTTGGCGTCCTCTAGCGCATGGATTCTCCCCATGCAACTGAATAAAGTTCCTCTTTTAAAAGCTTCTATGAGGGCCAGAGGGGGCTTTGAATATTCGCCACATATTTAATGAGCTAGAGACAGCAGCGGCCATCAGTCATTTACTCTGTTTTTGTGGAGACAAAGGCAAGAATTTTGCCCTGGCATCTGCTGCTTGCACAATGCTCTCCCTCTCTCTCTCTTTTGCTCGCTCGCTCTGGACTTTAATGTGGTTATGATTAGAGACGGGGCTGAGGGACGGGTTTCGGGGGGTGGGGGGGTCTCATATGTACTGCAAGGGAAAAAAGGGGGAGGTGTGCAAAGCGAGAGAGCGTGTTTGTGTGTAGTGCGTTCTGAAATATGAATCACAAAAGAGACAAAAAGAGGCCAGAGAGAATCAAATAAAAGTTTGTTCTCTAACCAGATCAGAGCTGGCAATGCAAACACACAAACACACACTGTGGCCCCTCCCTGTGGCCCCCTCTCTCTCTCTCTCTCTCTCTCTCTCTCTCACCCCCCTTTCTCGATCAGTCTCTCTCTCTCTCTCTCTCTCTCCACCCCCCTCTGTGTGCGCAGGACTGAGTTAGTTGGTTCGCTCCAGTGTGTCTGAGAGCCGCGAGTGCTATGTGGGGCTGTTATTTAGGTCTGTTACAACGCGCTAGGAGCAGCTCACCCTGAGCAACCAGCACCGCAGATCAGCTGGAGAGGGAAAGAGAAACAAGCAGCGTGACAGAGAGAGAGAGAGGAAACGCTTACAAGAGCAAAACCAGCGGGATCAGGCAGCACGTATATCCTGACTAGAGGAATTCCAGCAGAGGATTTAGCGCTGTCGTAGCTGCGGGTGTTGTTATTGTTTTTTTGGTGACGCGAGGGTTCGGAGGTGGGTAGGCGACAGGGACGCAGCATGTTTGACTGTATGGAGGCTCTGGGCATGGGTCCCCGCCAACTCTACGATGTCACCAACCGGGGTGCATGCATGCTTCGGAAGGCGAGCCCCTTCTACGCAAGACTGGACCCTTTTGCTTGGACGGGGACGGCCAGTGTACGCTGTAAGTGCCTTTTCTTATTCTTTTAAAGGGACCTCACGTTGACCACAGGACGCTTGGTGCCAAACGAACCCCTCGAGCTGCATTCGTCAAGCTGCGTTTGTGTGTTTAGAGATGCTGTTTGAGTTGATTGGTTTCCACGATTGTCACGAACAGAGTCTGGTTTCACCGATGGTATGGGTAACCTGATTTTTGACCTTGTCGGTTGATGAAAAGTTAAACAGAAAGGAAGTAATGCGAGAGGGAGAGATGAAAGAGAGATTGTTTGAGAAAGAGAGAGAGAGAGAGAGAGAAGTGGGTGGGGGGGAACCTGACACTGTGCTATAATTTCAGTCATGCAGATTGCATTTGTCTTCTTCACTTCACAATTGTGCCTGACAGCTCTGGTATCCCAGCATGCCTGACCACGGCTCAGCCCACACAACAGCATCAAACAAGCGTAAAAGTGAAAAAACGAGAGGGACATTACTCAAGTATGTGTCACTGATGAAACTGGAATTGGAAAACGGATTGGGTGATTAGACTCTGACAGGAAGCCAAATTGCAAACGGCATTCAATAAATAGTAAAGGATTGGCGTAAATAAACAGAGTGGAAAGTTCTCTAAGTATGGGAGCTAGAAGACCTGGACCGCTCTTCGATTTTCTCCCTTTTTCATTCTCTGTCTCTGTTTCAACCATTTTATTTTTCCTTCCTCCGTTCCAGACCTTAGACAGCCTTTGGCTTTAAAAACAATCATGCTTTATCATAGACAAAACTTGGTTTGATTTTCTTAAGGGATCAGACTGAACTTGATGAGAGAACTGAGAAAAAAACTCAAATGTCCAGTTCGGTAAACATCCCTGTTACCCTTTTCCCAAAATGCACGGCACTCTTGCTGTTTTCCATTTGTATTTGTTGAAGCTTCTGCTTTTTGTTCCTCCTTCTCAGCCTCTGAGGGCGACTCATCTGTCTTCATTAATCGTGAAAGACACCAACGTTTCAGTGGCTGTCAGCCACACTGGGTTCTCTTTAATGAAGACAGATGCCCTGTCTGAGCTCGACCCGGAGGGGAGGGGAGGGAGGGAGGTCCATAATGTCTCTTCTCCTTGGCCAGGGCCCTGATGATAACAAGATGAAATCTGTTTATTTAATCAGTCATGTCTCACCAACGCTACACAAGCACACCATCAGGGCCCACGTTGGAAAACGAGTCCTCCCATTGCACCGCCGCTGCTTCTCGAATTCTGTTCCTTCCTGGTTCCAGGAAATAGCGGAGATCGAGAGGCAATTGGACTGATCCCGCCGCCCTCGGGGAAGAACGCGAGCGGTGTACTGTTACAAACCACCATGCCCAGTAACCTCTGTAAACAAGACCAGCCTATCCGACCACAGTTGTTGCTCTTCATTGTCCTCTTAGACCAGATTAATCAGTGTTTAGGCCAGTATGTCATCAGGGGCAGGCCAGCTGCAATGCATTGTGGGTAATCTTCTCTAAGAGTTAAATTTGTCTCACTGTCTCTTAAAGTTTCAGCATTTTTGTGTCTTTATTTGATTAGAGAGCAGCAGAGAGGGGGTGGGGACACATTGCAGGCCAAGACTCGAACCTGCGTCAGCAACATTAACACCATGGCTTAACATATGTGGTAGATTTTGGCATTTTTTATTTAGTAATCTGTAGTAAGGAAGTTTCCTTCTCATAAAAATAGTTTTTCTGCATCTGGTACTTTTTGTTTTTACAGTTTGTTGAATTTTAGCCCACAAGTGCCTTTTCTTGGCTCTAGGGAAAGTGATGTCTGTTTCTGCCTGATGTCCTCATAAACTCTATAAATATTCTGGATTGTGCTGGTCATGTGACGCTACACCAATGTTAAAAAGTTTAGGGTCAAATATTTATATACAAGGATGCTTTATATTGACCAAAAGTGACAGTAAAGACTTAATAAATGCTAAATAAATGCTTTTCTTTTGAACTTTCTATTCAACAAGAATCCTGAAAAAAGTAATCGCAGTTTCCAAAAAAATACTTAATTCCATAAAATTCTTCAACAAATTTGAAGAATTTGATGTTTAAAGGCTCATGTGACGCTTAAAAATGGAGGAATGGCTGTTGAAAATTCAGCTTTTCCATCACTGGAATAAATTGCATTTGAAAAAATATTAATATAGAATAGTTGTTTTACATTGCAATAACATTTCACAATATTATTGTATTGAACGTTTGAACATCTTGTGTGTTTTTGACTTGCTAAATGTACATTTGTGGATTACATTTAGATGTTTTGCTTTTATTTTCACCACGTGAATAAAATGTTTACCAGTTTTTTGGTTTGTAGTGGCTTACAGGAAACTTGAACCACACAGTAAACCATGCTGACAATGAAGGATCTTCATTTGCATTGCCCTACACCATTCACAAAACCCCCTGCTGCCTGTTAGAGGTGACGCACAAGAGAATCACAGCCCACTGTCAGTGTGGCCAGTCTTTCCTGTTTTTATGTGCAGCAGTTTTTTTCATTCAATGTCAGAGGTTATGGAGAGGCTTTGCACGGGCCAATGTCAGCTCTCGTGACTATGTGAGCTGCGCTTGTTCCATCCCTGAAAGGGAAGAAAGCTGAAAGAGCTTTTTTATTGAGCAATCCTTGAAGCACCAGGGCTCTATTGAGCCATATGTTTAAAAAAGGAAGCACGCAGGTGATTTAGTAATTTTTAGATAAGAAAGATGACATCACGTTTCTCTGAACTGCTCTTAATTTCCCTTTTATTTGCTAAGAGGTTGCTCATGATGTGAGACACTACAATTTCACAGCTTTGTTAGACCGTTAGAAGGTTTTTGTGTGCATTTTTGGGATTAAATGGTGGGTTTTTGCTGCATTAAAATAAGGACTGGAATCCGGGATCATCTTCCTGTCCTGATCATTTGGGATCATACACACATGCCATTGTTTTCTGCAAAGTGTGCTGACCACATCAGAGTCTGATAAGCTCTCTGAAACAGAGCACTGCGTGAAAGACAGGGAAATGAGGGCTTCCTGTGTCCGCTGTCACACGCAGCCCGATCTCATTTTTTTTTTTAATGGAAGTCCTCAATTATTTCGTTATAATTACAAAAAGATTCAATTAAAAGATTAGAGTGCCCGACAAGGCAGGGAATAAAAAACGATACTTGATTGATTCGATGCCTGTGAGAGTGTGTGTCTCTCCGAGTGTGTGTATGTTGGAGGAAAAGGAAAAAGTGGTTGGCCGTGAGGGTTTCACACTGATTGCATCCCAGTCCAACAATAGAGAGATGCTCTGTTAAACAAGCTGTGAATAATATTTTTACTTGTGCTCTTTAATCTTGCACTTCATTGCAAGCACATTTTAGCCCATTGTGGGTTGTCAACCATACAAATTAAGGATGCACTGATATTAAAATTTTGACTGAGAAGCCTATAATTATTTTCATGTTGTAGCCGATAACTGATGAATGACTGATATTTAAATGTTATAATATTTTGTCTAAATAAATTAAATATGTAACACCAAAATCAGTCGTTTTGGATGCCAATATAGGCATCAAAATATCAGAATGTACAGTATAAAATGGATATTTTTGCTAAAGCGTTATTAGTGCTTTTAAAGATTAACTAATTAAGGATTAGATGATGGCAAAGGTGATCTAAATTTAAAAATAGTGAAAATGAGAATCCACAGTTACATGTCCAATGCATCCCTAAAAGGTAAGCTTATTAAATGTGGAATCTCATAAGAAATGTGTCTGTGCTGTAATTATGCACTTGTATCTTGTGCGTTTACATCTGTGAATTATGCATAAGGTGTTTCAGTGCATTTTGCTGATTTAAAGGTGGTGCAGTAGCTGTGTATGGTTGTCCGTTGAACTCTAAGAAGGAGTCGAAGGCAAACCCAAGACAGGAGGCCTGACGTGGCTGCTGAGATTCCACAGTCTGCCGCTGGAATCCATTTGCTGCTGTTTGGGAAGTTTATAATATCCCGGCAGGGTCAAGGAACCATAAATAAGAGAGATCCGCCTCTCATGGAACAGCAACAATGACTGTTTTGCACTGCTTGAAGGATGGGCGAATTTTAGACTGACTCTGAAATGATCAGACGAGGTGCAACTGATAGAACCAAAACATGCACATGGTTCTGTTTGGTTCAGACTGTTACGCGAGTTCTTTGCACCTTGTTGTAGATTTCAGAACCGTCCCGACGGGCAACCCGAAAGACTCATTGGACAGTCCAAATTTGTCCCACATCTATTCAGGAAGCATTGCTAATTAGCTAATCTTTACACTTCACTTTCATGGGTCTCACAGAGACACAAACAAGGCCAGGCATCATGGGATTGAAAACTCTGGGTGAGGCTCAATGGCTGTCATAGTTTGGCCATCACCTCCCTTTTGTCCGATGATTTAGTGGATGTTTACTGAGAGCTCCAGTGCCTGGTTGGCAGTTTATCTCTGGGGCGAGGCTTTGGCAGGATCTTTGTCTGAAACCATGTGTGAGCTCAGTGTGAGGGGAGAAGTTCTGTTACCAGAGTGTTGTTGACTGACGGCTTGGCTCCGTCGTTACTAGCGCTCACTGTTATGTGAAAATGTGAGGCGAAATATAGCTCAAGCCCCCACTATGTTTGTCTGCAGCTGGGCCGTAGGAACTCCCCGTCAGTCAATCATTGGTTTTATCTAAAATGAGAATCAGGTTGAGTAGTTTCAGCACTGTTGATGAGACAATACTTCTCAGAAGACATTGATTCTGGTATCGTGTTGTATTGCTAGCACTGAGATCTGGTGCATGTTTCAGTGTTTAATGTTATCGCAATGCTTTTTAGAAAACTGCACATTATTTTTGTGAAACCTACAAGCATATAACAATACCTTCAGACTGATTTTATCAGTGGTTTCATGTCACTGATAATCTTGCAGCTCTTGTCACGAAAAACATCCTGTTGTACGATGGGAAGGGATGGTCAGCAAGTCATCCACCAAGCAACTATGTAGAGTTTTCTTTTTTTTTTTTTGGTATTTTTAGTGATATTGCTTTAAAGGGAAATTAAGATTTCTTTGAGATTTTCATGTGCTGTGGTTTAGTATGCTGAAATTGTCAGTGCGGTAAAACACCCAGAGAGAAGTTACGCCTTTATATTTATCCCCTTTAAAGCACTATCTCTACTGCCATCAAAGCATCACGTGAATAACCAATTTACTGCCTTTACATGTAAATTTTTTAATATTTCTATTTATGTCATTGCCATTTTAGATGTTTAGCATGTTAAAAGCCGTAAACACACACACACACACACGTGTGTATATATATATATATATATATATATATATATAATGTGTGTGTGTGTATATATATATGTGTGTGTGTGTGTGTGTGTTATAAAAAAAAATATATAGAGAGAAAAAGACGTATTTTCTTAATAGTGAAATAACAGTACAAGTCATGAAATATGAAAATGTACATATATTTTACATTTTGTGTGCATACATGCAGATGGAGGTGAGAGGCCATCCTAAATCAGCCATAAAAGATGAATGGATACAAGAGCCCAAGGATGCTTGTTAGGGAAGACCATCTGTACCTTACCCCCACACATCCATCTTTTTAAATGATCATCTGCTGTCTAAAGACTCAGCGCAGTGTTTAGAACGAGCAGGAAGGACACCGTCTGTCTGGTGAACGGTGTCTATAGCTCGGCTGGTCTACACTTCATTTAGAAAAGCTGTGTTGGCTCTAAATAAAAAGCGTATTGTGGTTTAGTCAATACGATGGGGTTGGATTTGTCTCTCAATGTGACTTCCTACATGGCTGAGCTCTGTCTGTTGCTCTCTGGGTGTTATGAGAGTACATCAAACCGCACGCAGTATTGTTTCGAAACTTCACAATTGCCAGTTTCCACGAAGCGTGCCCATCCACACCCTAACATCTTGGGCAGTCGCTGAAGGCGTGATGCCACACTAAAGTGAAAAATTCCACTCGCGTAAACACACATCATATTGTAATTTCCCCTATAGTCAAAGCAGAAGTTTCTCACAGACTCGCCCTTGTGCCGTTAGAAAGAACAGAACTGTGCCAGGCTGTTGAACTGATAGTGAAAGAACGAGTATTTATACACAAGAGACCCACAGCTACTATAAGCATCGACCACAAATCACATAAACAGCAGGAAGCCACAACTCTGTTGGGTCCTCTCCTTATGCAAATCAAAGTTTTACTTTGAGCTCATGCAGTCTCTAACTAATGACAGTTAGATGAGATCCGAGCAAGTCAAACAGGCCTGCACTTTATTTTGTAGAATTAAGGTGTCATCCTTCAAAGTTCGGCTGCTTCTTCTTTTGCAGTTTCTATTGTTTGGGGAAGGAAGCAATAAGGTCCCGAGTCCCGCCCCAATCCCGAGAGGGGACACTTCAGGCTGTGACTCAAGCTAAGTTGCCCGTCTTAAAGCAGGTGAGTGCAGACAGATGGTGAGAGGAAGTCTGCGAGGACCAGAAGATCAAAGATAATGGGTAGATGAGGCTGTCTCGCTGCCTGTTGGCTTGATCAATGGTTGTGTCCATGGAGGACGCATCCAGCCATTGGAGTGGAGAGGAATTAGAGGAGACACTCTCACTCAGGGGTTGACAGCACAGATGAAGCCTGGTGGGGGAGCTGGAGATTCAGTGGAGTTGCAAATTTGGATGTCTGTACCAGAAATCTGTCTTCTCTGAATCAGGCCTTCATTCCCGGTCTTTGTGCTCTGATTACCCCTCACTGTAGTTTGGATAGAGTCCTACTATAAGAATAGGACACAAGTCCCTTAAATGGTTTACTAAATGGGCCTTGTTTTGGACTACACAAAAGCTTTCTGTCAATAAACTCTTGAATTGTTCCTTTGCAGAACGGTTTCTTGCAGAAAAGTGCTTGCAGGTTCTAGTTTCTGTGAAGAACTGCTGAATAGATGACTTTCTAAAGAGCTAGGGAATTGAAAAGGTCTTTGTGGAGGTTTCACTATGGCTTTGGGCTATAAAAACCATTTTGTTTCTAATTGAAAACTTTTTTTTTAATTAAATAGTCTTTCAGTGGACACTTTTATCTATAGCAGCTTGCATATTGCAAATTACATTTATTATAAAGACAACCCCCTGGAGCAACCCAAGGGTAAATGACTTGCTCAAGGGCATGATGGATCCAATGAAGATCAATGGAGTTAAACCAGCAACCTTCTGGTTACCAGACCAGAAAAAAGACGCCTTTGGTAATGGAAAGAACACTATCTGTGTAAGCCGTAGTTGAGAGGGTGTCTGATTGCCTGTAATCCAGGAAGGACTCAAGTGTGGGCAATTGATTCTCTGAGTCCATTGGTGTTAGTGCCACTCATTCAGGGGTCATTCAGGCCAAATGCTGGCTCACCTTCATCCAGACATGCCTCGGGTCTATGACATGTTGCAGATTGAGGGTAGTTTAACTTTAAGTGGATAGTTGATCCAAAAATAATTTACTGGTGTGGCCATATTAGCAAAACGGCAGCATATTTTTGCAAGCAAAAAAGGGTCCATTGTCCACTGTCAGCAGCGTAGAGATGTAGGAGGCATTTCCTACACAGAAGTCACTTTCAAACCAAGCAACTTCCTGTTGGTCAATGTGGAAAAATCATGTGACCAACTTGAAAATAAGCAAAACCTTCATTTTGCAACTCCCAATTGCGCAGATTCCTATTGGAATGGCTCGATTTCTCAGAGCAACAGTCAATGTGACCCCATTTATTGTTTCAAACCTCTATTACTTTTTTCTTCTACGTAAAGCAATTCGTAAACTGAAAGTTTATGGATTCCAAAGCAACACTGGACCACCTTGACTTTCTCTGGACACAAAAAACAGACATTTTTCAAATTGTTCTTTTGTTGTTCCAGTCATGCAGGTTTGGAAAGACTTCATAGTGAGTAAATGATGACAGATGCTTCATTTTTGGATGAACTAACCTTTTCAGACAGATCCAGCCATTAAGTCTGCTCATACCTGTTGCCCTTTTGCTCACCTTGCCTGATGGGGCTGGCCTGTGGAAGACCTATTGCTGGCCGACTCCATGACTGAGAACGATAACTGTATGTGCTCATGTATGTATTCATGCCTGTGTGCTGGTTATGACATGAGGGTGTAAATTCCTTCAGCCTTGTCCAGTCTGGGCTGTATGTAAGTCTTTCTCTCTTTTTCTGAGCCATCTCTTGGACGGCAGCCCAGTTTTATCACAGGGCTTCCTTTCAGAAAGGGCCTTACTGCAACAGGAAGGACTCCTCCTTTTTTACAGGCCTGGGATGGAGTGCATGAGAGGGAGGATAGAAAGTAGAAAAATGGGAGGAGAGGAGGGGGAGATCAGGTAATGAGCTCTCAGACAGCTGTTGACAGCAACTGCTACTGCTCAGCACCTTTAATGAAAGCACACACACCTGTCAGCCCCGTAACTTAACACTCCTTTTGCACTGCATCTGTGGTGCTGAGACATTGTTTTTAAACTGGCCTTCTGAAGTAATTTTAGAAGGTAAGTCAACTCCTAAATTAAGGTTTTTAATTAGGGGTGCACATGATATCAGTTATTGTCTGATATTAGTGAGTTTAAATTGATAACTATATGAAATAGGATCATCATTTTATTTTTATTTTATTTAAATAAATTTAATTGTACTATTTTATTTTATTTAGACATAAAACAATTATACACTTTTATTTATTTATTTAGTTGATTAGTATGATAGTAGAAATAGTATTTTTGCCATTTAACATTGCTTTTTTTTTTAAAGTAAAATTACCATGTAATTAGCAATATAGTATCTGGAAAGTGTTCACATCTTCATTTTAATTATTGTTGTCTCAGTACATGAAACGTTTCTTTTCTTTTTTCCTTTCTTTTATTTTCATGAAAACAATTATCAGCTATAGAGCTATCTGGAGATTGTTCAGATCTTTGTTTGACTGATTTTTATTTTATTTTATTTTATTTTTTAAAAGTTATATTTATGTGCTTTTTATGCTTTTATTTAGAGAGGACAGTGGAGAGATGGTGGGGAAGTATTGGGTAGAGAGAGGGGAGCAGGATTGGCAAAGGACCTCAAGGTGGGAATCAAACTCGGGTCGCCATGAGCACAGTTGCGCTATATGTCGATGCACTAACCACGAGGCTATCGGCGCCTACATTTCATTTCATTTAGTTTTATTTTAATAAATTATCAGCTTGTTTATTTTTTCCAGGATTATTTTAGTTTGTAAATTTGCCAAGTAATTGACAAAATAGTATCTGGAGTTAGTTTGACTCTTTGTTTAAGTGATTGTTTCTCTCAATACATCAACATTTTTACTCTCACTGCAATATGTGAATTTACAAATGTCGAAAAACAGCTTTCAGTAAGATAAAGCCTGCAATCAGTGAGATTACATCCAGCGGAAAGAGACAGTGGTGCAGTGAAGAGGAAGGAAATGGGGTTGTGTAGTATGAGGTGGTACGATGACAACAGCATGTGAGGAGGATCTGGCTGAGGGCAGGAAGCCATGGGCAATGAGACACAGAGACAGAGAAAGAGCCACGGTCGGTTCCCCTCATCAGGAAGTTGGCAGCCAGAGGAGGGCTTTGTGTCCTTGCCCATCAGGCACCGCTCGGAGAGAGAGGGGGGCTCTGCCAGTCAGTCTATCAATCACACCGCTCCAAAAAACCTGGCCAATCTGTGGCCCGTCTGCCACACTGGCTGCACGCACAACAAAGTAGTCTGTCCACCCCACTCGCCGTATATGAGGCAAAGGCGAAATCATGGAGCTTTCAGTGGAGGGAAGCAAGATTATGTTCTGAGAAATGCAAAGCGAGTGACACGCAAATACACGCCCAACACGCTGAAATACTTGAGAGGAATTGAGACGCAGAGAACTATATTTGCAAATCAAATGGGAGTCTTTAGAGACACTCGTTGGACGAGCGCCCATGCAGAACTGAACACACACACGCTCACATGCCAAGACTAGATTTGGGAACAGAGCTCCACTGAAGATTCAATCACACCCACAGTCACGTACACAAAATCTGCTTTTCTATTGTGAAAGAATAGTTGTTCCGCAGCCAATGCATCATATGCTGCTTAGCTAAAAGTAGTGTTGCAACACTTAAAACACATGAAGCTGACACTTGTTATTTTTTATGCTTTTAGACTCGTGTACTTGCTAATTTTTATGCTTTCATTCTGAACCAAAATAAAGAAACTCAAGGTCACAGCTCACTTCCTGTTAACCATGTGGCCTGATTTGTTTGCACTACTTGTTTATTGTGTTACCAAAGTCAGCTCTTCAGGAAATGGATTTGAACCTAGTCCACTTTTTTCGGCAACAATGCCATGTTTATGGTATGCATGCATGTTTACGTGCACCGCATTGTGGCCATTGACACTTACCCACTAGATCTCACCTAAATATAGATGTTATTGATAATATTTAGAGACTTTTTTAATTGTATTAATTTAAGAGTTAAACGTTTATTAATAAATATGAAATACTTCAATTATTTGCTTTATATTTTAATGTAGAATTATTTGTTTTATTTTAAATATTAATATTTTTATAATAATGTTTAATTGTTTATTAACGTAAATGTTTACATTTTATACATTTTAATATAGTTTTATGTTTATATAAACACATGTTTGTTATATTTGTTTTACGTATTTAGAAATATTTAATATTAATATTTAGTAACAAAAAATGTGCACATATGTTGATGCCTATGTTTATATATCTAAATATTTGTTTTATATATTTTAATATATTTAAATGATACTTTTAATGTATTTTAATGATAATAATAATAAATTAATGTCAATAATTTTTTATAAATATTATATTTATAATAATAATATTTTTAATAATATAAATACTGTTAGTGTTTATTAGTATATTATGTTTTTGACACCCCTGTTTTGTGTACGTATACATATTTTCCAAGCACTGGATCATTGTGTGTGAGTGTGTTTTCTTATATTTACTTGTCTTTAAATTTTTTGCATTTGTGTGTTTACTTTGCCCTGGTGTGGCATATATTGTGTATGTTTCACTGACACAATGACACTGGGATTAGCATAGGACGGTCCACCTGGAATACTTGTGTACAGAGGACACAGAGAGACCAGTTCAGAACATTAACACAATACCAGGCAGGAAATGAACAGCGTCTACTGATAACTGCAGTCGGCTTCTACCTGTCCCTCCATCAGCAGCCATCCACCCTCTGCCTTCGCATTGTGATGCAAATCAAGTCCCTGGCTGGATAGCTGATAAGGAGGCCTCTCATTTCAGAGCGCTTTGTTTCCCAAACAGAGGAGAGCTTAGCGGAGGGGACGCAGAGAGGGCCTCTGGGCTGTCATAAGAACCCATCCCATTGTGCACCCCGGGAGAAGTGTTGACTGATATTTGGGAAGAGGTGTTAGAGGGAGGGAAAGTGACCGGGGTTTTTACGGCAGGAACTGTCTCGGGTTGTTGAGAGATCCTGATGGATTTTTGTCCCTCTCCCCCCTCCCATTCCTTTTACTCTCAGCTACTCAGACGGTGTCAATCAGTAGCCGTTTCTTCATGCCACATGCAGTTTGCGATCCTTTTCAGGCGTTTGTCATTACCAGCATATTGCCAGTATTGCTATATAAACAAATGAGTTCACGCTAGGTTCAGTGGAGAGCATTGATCCTGCTGTGCAACATTTAGTTCAAAGCGTATACTTAGTATTCAAAACACATATGTGTTGTAATAGCATACATGTTTGGGGTTTATAAAAGAATTATACCTTTAATGTGACCTATTATGTTTGATATACTTTTTGCATTAGTTCTTCAGTTATTTTGATGGTAATTTGCTAGTTAGTGTTCTCAACGCACCGATATATCGGCTAATAATCGGCAACTGCTGAGTAATTATTGACGCTGTTGGCACTCAGTGATTTGATCCTTTTAATCAAATCATTGAGTGATTTTCAGAATTCAGTTAATGAGCATTAAGAGCATCCAAAAACTTAAGAAATCTTAATTTAATGTTCTGTTAATTCAAGTAATGTTACTTTGAGACATGGAAAACATGTCACTATGAAGAGAGTAAAAGTTATTTACATCTCCTTCAAAATTGTGTAATAAATTATTTATTTGAAAAGGTAAAAAAAAGAGAACCACCAAACTATCGAATGTGTATCGGTATGTCATTATAAATAATCTGATATCGGTACAGAAAATTTGTATCAGTTGATTTCTACACTAAACTGGAACTTGTTCTGATAACATTCCTCTATCGTACTTCAAAGTAGACCAGTAAAAAAAATAACTAACTTGACATAGCACAACAGTTGGGAAACAAATGTCATGCACGTTGCTTGTTCAAATGCAATTAGCCTTTTTATACATCATATACTCAGAAAGCTTTTGCATTTCTCACTGTTTGTAACCATGGCCATGAACAGAAGGCCCTACTGTATGTGAGCTCGACCTTAAATGGGCCTATTTGCCTCTTCTCGTTCACCCCTCCACCCTAGTCTTTTTCTTTCTGTTTTCTATCAAATTCCTCTTTTTATGTCCCCTTTTCTTCTTTTGAAGTCTCCAAACTCTTGTAAAAGACCAAGCTGGTGATTTTTTTTTTTCTGAACCCTGTGGTGGGACAGCGAGGGAGGGGTTGTAGGTTAAGTTTAGGCTTTCCATTGAAGGTGGTTGAAGAAGGTGGGGCAATAAAAGTTAGAAGTTTAGAGCCTCCCTGTTTTTATTTTATTTATTTTTTTATGATTGGGCCTTTTTTTACTAGCTCAGGCTACAGCTGGTGGTGTGAATGGCTGCCCGAGGTGTCTGAGTCTTAATAAAGACCCCGCCAGCCGGGCTGGGGCCTCCAGTCCAACCATGAGACCACCTTTATAGGCCTAGCTTACGAGCAGGAGCCTCTATTAAAACCTAGCAGGACTGCACTGAGGAATTTAGGGCCGGGAAATAAGAGAAAAATAAGGTTTGTGTGTCAAAGAATGGCAAGGGTGAAGGCTGGGGGTTGAATTTGGAGCTACCAAGGGTAAATGTTGACTTTGGCATGTGCAAATGTGAAATAAAAAGTTTAATCTGGTATCTGATATCTCAAAGTCGTGACTGGGTGTAACAATACACTCATGTCACAGTTTGTTTATTTATTTACATGATAATCTCTCATGATACTAAAATAAACCACCAAAATAGAGTTAAAATGGTATATTTAAAAAATTGTTGTTTGTAAGACATATGATCACAGTTAAAAAGTAGTTTGAATTAATTTTTTTCATACTAATTAATAAACATGGAAGCTCAAATATGTTACCTTTTAGGTCTACCATATTTGATGCTAAATTAATTCTGTCTAAACTTTCTTTTTGGGTGAATTATAGATGATACGTATTGTCACCATCCACTATATTGTTACACCCCAAGTCATTACTGTTATTAAGGCTTGACATCACAATTAGTGAGACATTAGACACTCTTCCTGTGTCAGTCAGCCATCCTGCATGCAAGACGCCAAACGCAGAGTGGAGTTTTTCCCTCAGGCTGTGACATAGATGAGCTACCTGTTTTATCGGCTCTGCTTATCTGTAGGCTAGTGTTAAACTGCTTGTGTTTTCTTTTCTTTCCAGTGTCAATCACCGCAGCCTAATCCCCTAAAATCCTGGACCCCTAAGGACAGGGTGGGCTGGGGGGGAGGGGGCGGAGCACATGTTAACTAGACTTGACTTTTACCTAGTTGGCAGATGCTTTGTATACAATAACAGATTTAAAAATTGGCGATGGGTAGCGTCTTGTGTGTTTCTGCTTGAGGGCATCATGAAAAAGGTTTAGCGAGGAATCATGATGGTTTTCAAAGCCCTTGTGGGTCTTTGAAATCAGATACGGTTTAAAAGGTTCACGGGAGGATCTTTTCTTCTCTCCATGTGGCGTTTAATATCTCCCTTTCATTAAATCCTCTTGTGTTGTGTAAATAGTGTGAAGTGATGTGATTAGACGAAGCGTCTGATATTTTCTTTTCTCTCCTCTTCAGCGGTGGAGACCCAGAGCACCAGTTCGGAGGAGATGGTGCCCAGCTCCCCTTCTCCACCACCTCCGCCCCGTGTTTACAAGCCCTGCTTCGTCTGCCAGGACAAGTCTTCTGGGTACCACTATGGTGTCAGTTCTTGCGAGGGCTGCAAGGTAAACAGCAGAACTCCCATCGTCTGTGCCCTGACGACTCTCATGTTCTTCATGAGTCTGTTACACAATTTGTCTTGATGTTTGGCAAAAATGCGAAAAATACAGAGAGAGATGTAGAGGTTTAGCTCTCGCATGTTAAAATACTTGAATACTAAAAAGTATTTTGTCAACACCAAGAAACTAAGACTGTCTGAGGAACTTGTAGTGCAGGGAGCAAAAATGTTTATGAAAACAAAACAAAAGGTCACTTGAAAAGGATACAGTTGCGCAGTATCAGCTACACGAGACACCAAGTAATGTGGATAGTATGTTAAAGGGATAGTTTACCCAAAAATGACAATTCTGTTATCATTTACTCACCCTCCACTTGTTCCGAACCTGTATAATTTCCTTTCTACTGTTGAAGGTTATTTTGAAGAATGCTGGTAACCAAACACTTGATTGAACAGTTCATTTTTGGGTGAACTCCCTTTAAAGCAATGAGAAGCAATGCAATACAGTAATTTTACTATGTTTAAGGGGTAAAATATGTGTTGTACCATATACCTCTGTGGTAAAATACAACAATGGTCAAGATTCAAGCAGTATATATATATATATATATATGTGTGTGCGTAATATAAAAAATACAAAAAATTATTCTCACATAGGATGTGTTTAAAACGAAGTTTCTCGTTTATTTTTGTTAAACAAACAACTTGTCACTTGCTAAAAAAAAAACTGTCTGGCACAATTACATACAAAAACAATTTAATAGACACAATAACATGTCCTGTGTGAACAGTTCTAGTTAGTTTCATTAACTCGGTTCTAAGCCGTTTGCCATAAGTAATAATACAATTTGGCACAATAACAATATTTCGATTAATTCAGTTAATCTGTGGTCACAGGTATATCAGATTTTATCCTTTTAAATAACAAAAACAAAATGACATTATTAGCAAAAACAATTCTGGATCAGCAACTTTGAACAATATACTGACAGCTTGTGTGAGTGAAATGATAGTGGTTGACCTACTCTTCGGCTGACCTACTCGCTCTCTCTTGGATGTCTGTTGCAGGGTTTCTTCCGTCGCAGTATTCAGAAGAACATGGTGTACACCTGCCATCGTGACAAGAACTGCCAGATCAACAAGGTCACACGCAACCGTTGCCAGTACTGCCGGCTGCAGAAGTGCTTCGAGGTTGGCATGTCCAAGGAAGGTGAGGGTTCAGGCCTCTGCCAGGCACACGGGCTCCTTGGCCTTCAGCCAAGACCCACATACACAAACACAAATATAGAGATGGGACAGGAGACGGACGGGGACACACTGATATAGGTTAGAAGCTGTGAAACAGACATACAACCCAGAGACACACAGACAAATTTAGAGTGGTGAGACTTGAGTGCCAGGACACAGAGGCATAAACAAACTGTAGACGACTGTAAACCACCAGTTTGAGCCACTTGAAGACACTAAAGACAAATAAAAGTTCAAACACACACCAATAAACTGGTTAGAGCTCAATATGAATGTTCACTTCACAAATGGGTTTTGTGTCTGAAGTTTCACCCACATCAATTCATCAACGCTAGGTGTGATTTCTTTGGTAGCCCTTCCTCTAGTCACTTTATGACTTGGCACTAACAGATTTGTGTTATAACAAAGACAATAGCCCGAGGTTGAAAGAGCGAGTCTGGGGCATGTGTTTGTTCGTTTGCCAGGGTCACGGCGATGATGTCACAGGGAGAGTGGCACATTGGCCCTCTATGTGTCCGCTGGGACATGTATGTGTGCTTTTATATGTATGGGATGTGTGTAGAGACCGGGATCACATTGTGCTTTTGCTATTACTGGATATCCTGAGAGGAAGGAAAGAATGGGAGGGGGGCGAGAGAAAGAGGGGAGGGGGTAAGGGTTGGCAGGGCTGCTCTCTCCCTTGGGTCAGACGCACCAAAACACCCACGGAGTCTGATTTGAGGTCAGTTTCCATCTATTAGTGATTACATTTGGAATTCGGTATCCAGTAACATTGTGTCTTATCCAAGCAAGATGCGATAATGCAACATGAGATAAATGGGTTAATTTTGAGATTTTTCAAACAGGTGATAAGCAACAAGATGAATCTCACAAAACCTGTCAAGATCATTTACTGGCCATATTTCCCCTCAAAATCTATAGAAAGACATCTTAAATAAATATTTTTTGTAAATATAGTATCATATTTTTAATACCATTTTTATGGAAATTAAACATATATTCTGTTGCAATTATATATTTTTCTGTGTTTATATTATTTAAATGTCATGGTGGTATTTGTTGTAATTTATTATTATATTTAAAATAGTCATTGAATTAAAAATAAGAATCAGCAATAAAAGAGGCATCATATAA
Organism: Barbus barbus; assembly: GCF_936440315.1. Classification (NCBI taxonomy): domain Eukaryota; kingdom Metazoa; phylum Chordata; class Actinopteri; order Cypriniformes; family Cyprinidae; genus Barbus; species Barbus barbus. Next base: position 20,935,650 of record NC_136718.1, read on the forward strand.
AATAAAAATGTTTTCATTTTATTTTATAGTTTTATTTTTCAATCAGCTTATTGCTTTTAAGTGTAATAAAACAATATGAAACGGTGGTGTTTATATATATATATATATATATATATATATATATATATAAAATTTGTTGTACCTAATTCATGCTTGAAATGCTGGATTTAAAATCGTATTAAAAAATAGAACATTTGAAAAAATATATTTTATTTTATTTTTGGGATGAAATGTGACACCTGGACATGTTTTACGAGATTGACCCAACAGGATGTTTTTTGGTCACTTGGTTTTACTGAGTAGCTAAAATCCTGTTCCACATAACTGTACATTAAACAGATTGTTGCATTGTACCAGGTTAGACATTCTGGGGAATTATCATCAGTTTTTTCGAGAAATCAACAAGTTTTTTCTGGCACATCACTTTGTAGAATTTCACCAGGTTGCACATCCAAGTATTAAGATCATAGTTTGACAGTTTGTGAGTGAAGCTATTGTAGAATTATTAAGCTGCCTCTCTTTGTGACTCTCAGCTGTGCGCAACGATCGAAATAAGAAAAAGAAGGACGTGAAGGATGAGGTCGTTCCACCAGAGAGCTATGAGCTGAGTGGGGAACTGGAGGAGCTGGTCAACAAAGTGAGCAAAGCACATCAAGAGACCTTCCCTTCACTCTGCCAGCTGGGAAAATACACCACAGTGAGTATTTTCTGAAAATGAGCGGATCTGTCAGCAATGGAATGTGGAATTTATTTATAGCGGTGTAAACCGACCACGTCAGATGTAGTGTGATAAACATGTTCCATTCCATTATTGAAAACATCATTTATAGGAACAGTGCACCCAAAAGATAAATATTGTCATTTATTCAACCTCATGTTGTTCCAAATCTGACTTTTTCTTCTGTGAAATTCTTTCTGAAGAATTTCCTGGACAATCTTTTCAATATAATGAAAGTAAATGAGCACTGGGGCTATCAAGCTCCAAAATGACAAAAAAAAAACATAAAACTATCATTAAAGTGGTCCATATAATTCATATGCTGTATTCCAACTCTTCAAAAGTTGAAGAGTGTGAAGAACAGACTGAAATTCACATTTTTTGCATAATTTCTCCTTGTGTTCAGTGGAATAAATAATCATATGGGTTTGGAATGACATGTGGATGAATACATGATTCATTTTGCACATATTAACCTTTTTTCTCCTTTTCTCTCCCTCAGAACTCAAGCTCAGATCACCGGGTTCAGCTGGACCTGGGCCTATGGGATAAATTCAGTGAGCTCTCCACCAAGTGCATCATTAAAATTGTGGAATTTGCCAAACGCCTTCCGGGCTTCACCACCCTCACCATCGCAGATCAGATCACCCTCCTTAAATCAGCCTGCTTGGACATTCTAGTATGTGTGCCTTCCTTTAAGAATCTCACCTTGATGTAGATCATGCATCTGCTTCATTACTTGCACATAATTATTTTCCTCATAAATGTCGGTGTCTCTTGCAGATGCTGCGAATCTGCACGCGATACACACCGGAGCAGGACACAATGACCTTTTCAGATGGACTGACCCTCAACCGGACTCAGATGCATAATGCTGGCTTCGGTCCACTCACTGACCTGGTGTTTGCCTTTGCTGGTCAGCTTCTGCCCCTTGAGATGGACGATACGGAGACTGGCCTCCTCAGCGCCATCTGCCTCATTTGTGGAGGTATTACATGATGCAATTTTGTTGCAACACTGCTGCCACCTAGATGAAGCAACAGGAGAAATGCACACATAATAACAGAGCTTTAGCTAGTATTCAGAATTGGTTTTAACCACCAAACCACTACAAATGGATGGAGGTACTACTATACTAATATTAACCTCTCTCTCTGTAGACCGAATGGATCTTGAGGAGCCTGAGCGTGTAGATCGTCTACAGGAGCCCCTTCTGGAAGCTCTGAAGATCTATGCACGACGCCGCCGACCCAACAAACCTCACATGTTCCCTCGCATGTTGATGAAGATCACTGACCTACGTGGCATCAGCACCAAGGGTCAGTTTACTAGCCAAAAAATACATGGAAATCAGCTCAGCATTACTATTCTGGTTCATTTGCAAGATTTAAATCTTGATGAAAATCAAATGCTTTTTTTTTTAAAGTGCATTAGTGAACTTGAGGCCTATTCAAACCAAGAGCAGCATTATTGACAGTGTTTTTGCTTCATCGATGGTATTCACAGAGAGTCTCTTTTAGAGAAAAGTTTGCATACTTTAGCGAAAGCAAGATGCACTCCATCATTTACATGCTTCAATGCAAAATACAAGCCATCTGACAATACAAGATTTGACTCGCTTCAATGCAAAATACGACTAATTTGACAATAAACATTACGCAAGTCTTTTAATGCAAAATACACTGCCAATTGTAACAGATGTATGTGTGTATATATATATATATATATATATATATATATATATATATATATATATATATATATATATATATATACACACACAAATATAAACACTATATTTTTTTGAAGTATGATCACAAATACCGTTAATACATCATAATTTATTTGATCACAAATATGGTAAACGGCAATATTGTGAAGTATTATTACAATTTAAATTTATATTTTTAGCAGCCATTACTTCAGTCTTCAGTGTCACATGATCCTAAAATTGAAATAATTCTAATATGCTGATTTGGTGCTTAAGAAATGTCTTATTGTTATCAATGTTGAAAACAGTTGTGTTGCTTAATATTTTGTGTAGAAACCATAATACTTTTTTAAAAGTTATTTACTGAATAGAACATTCTAAAAACAGCATTATAAAAAAAAAAAAACCCTGACCCCAAACTTTTGAACAGTAGTGTAAATATAAATATCATACAATAAAAATCTATTTATATTATGGGAAAAAAGTCGTTTTTATCTATTTTTTGTATAATCTTAAACATTGATGCCCAAAATTGGTGTGAAAATCAGTTTGAATAGACATTCACTCCCTGCTAGGTACTAATTACCTTAATACATATTATGTATAACGTAGACGACACCATCCTGAAATCAACTGTTTTTGTGCAACAGGAGCAGAAAGGGCCATAACTCTCAAGATGGAGATCCCAGGCCCCATGCCTCCTCTCATCCGAGAGATGCTGGAAAACCCAGAGGCCTTCGAGGATCAGGCCGAGTCCACAGAGAAGAAGCCCGAGCTTGAACAGCCCGCTCCTCCACCCGCCCTGCTCACTATGAAGAAAGAGCAGGAGGACGAGGACGACAGCTGGGCCACGGAGAACGGCAGCGAGCCTTCACCGGAGGAGGAGGACGACGATGACGACGACGGAGAGGAGGAAAGGGGTACAGACAGCGACGGAGAGGCCTGGGGCAACCAGGAACCCAATGTGGACGTGTCTAGAAAGAGCCATGGAGGAAGAGCTCAGTGAGGAAGCGTTCTTCTTCCAGCCTTACCTGTACAGACACTCCTAACTCAGGCCACTCGGTCAACGATGAGAGACATCAGTGAGTCCATTTGAGGAAACTCACGTAAAAAACCTCTTCTCAGGACCTCTCCCGCAGAACAAGAGGGAAGGCGAAAGACAAAACAGCTGGCTTTTCAGACAAAATAACTGCCGCTTTTATAAAACTTGTTTGTTTGCTTTGAAAAGGAGAAGCCAAATGGACTTGTACCATTTACAGCTGACTCTCAACGGGTTCAAAAAAGTCTTTCAAAAGAAAATACAGGATGAAAACTGAAAATGCTAATCTTTTTCTGTTGTCATTGATGCTTTCAAATATCATTTTGACTTTTTCAGCCTTGAGATAGTTTGTCCTCTTTACATTTTATGAATAAGCCCATACATATCTATATATATACCTTTATATATTTTTTGTCCTGTATTCTGTTTTCTTAGTTATATTTTGTTTGGATCACTTTCCTGGGCAGACTTACAGAAAGATAATCGGATTACTATAACTGGCAGACCTCCGCTGAGTCTTTATCCAGCTGCTTGGTTGGGTTCTTGGGCACTTTGGCTCAGCGTTAGATGTCATTGATAATCAGTTCAGTGGCTGGGTATCTCCCATCGAATGATCAGTGTTTTTAGGGGAATGCCATTACGTATCGGCTTTCATTGCGTCACATGATTCGCAGCCAATTGAATGGTGTGTCTGTGCCAAAGTTTGCAGCTTGTAGGGTTCAACTCCTGTCAGGGAGCCCAGCTCCAAACAGAAACACCCACATGTCCATTACCTTCAAGTCTCTGCATCAGGCATATGATGTCATACTGGACCGGTTTCAGGCAGAAGTTATGCAGCACTCGAGTCAAATTAATTTTGACCTCATTGGCCTAGACGGTTCTTCAGGATAACTACACAATTGCATCTAGATGATTTTCTTAATCTCATGTATTGCGATGAAACACAGGAACGCAGAACTGTGCTAACACACACACACACACACACACACACACACATTTAAAAAGCATGCAACATGTATTCAGAACTCTTGCTATAAAAAAGAAAAACATGAAATTCAGACTCAGGGCATCTCTGTAAGGACCAAACGCTTGCTGTCTGGCGGCAGCCTAGAAACGGGCAATACTTATGTGTTACGTTTCAGAAATCTCGCCATGTCTCCATGAACTGAAATAAATCTGCATATTTTACACAGAACTTCATTGCAGAACTTTCATCTTCTTTATAGAAATAAAGTTCTTTTTCTAATGTTACCTAATCCATTTTATTGCCAAAAACACACAGTATGCAATTTGGTGGTCATGTGCCACTGAACATTAAAAGGTATCAGTCTCAGTCAAGCAATATGACTATGACCAGAACTCAGCTGTGTGTGTGGATGTGCGCGCATGCGTGCGTTTGTGTGTTGAATGTGAGGATGGCTGCACTCAATAAGCTGTAGTGTAGTACTTTGTTAAACGAATGTCATCACTGTGGTGCTGTCAGAGAGTGTGTGAGCTGTCATACTGACCTCTTCTCCTTCAGAGTTGCGCCACAGCCACACGTATAGCAAGTGGAATGTTGAGATTACTTTAACTCTTCGTCATATTTTTCTTGTTCTCTAAACTTGGCTAATGTATTGTCAGTCCTTTGTTCGTGTTCAACAAATTCTGTTATATAAAAAGCCATATAAACAATAAGAGGCACAATAAACTTTTTTTGAGAATCTCTCTCTCTGTTACTCATTCGTTTATTTATTTACTATTTAGAATTTAGAATATGCTTTAGGAATATTATTTCAGAATCATCCATTGTAGGAATCATATTATAGTTTTCTCCTGCATTATATGTAATAAGACATTAAGTATAAATGTGTTACAATGTAGTTCTTGTGTCCATCCATTCACTGAAACTCCTTTCAAAACGTGTATTTATACATTTAAATTAAAGTTTTAAATTATGTTTACAGCTAGGCCCATCAGACTGGAGGACTAGTATTTTTTTTTTTTTTTTTTTTGTGAACGGATGAAAAGATTTGATTTAACAGGATGAAAACAAATATGTGTAGTAGATTTGTAATCGCGGTAACTCTTGGTCACTCGACATTAAATGAAGTAGCTCCGCCTTAACTTTCATTTGGAACTGTGTATATAATATCACAATGCAAAAATAACACGCGCCAAATTTCAACATGGAAGCAGGGAAAAGATTAGAAAGCGACAGCCGAGGATTTTGCAGGATTTTTAACGACTCGGATTTCGGTCTGTACTTCACACAATAGTGTAACATAGTTTACGAAGACTTGAAACATAATTTAATAGTCGTATAGGCTATATTTATGATATTTTTTGTCCATTTTGACGCTTAACCAGCCCTGGTCATACTCTGAGGAAAAGCAGTTTGGACTTTCTTCTAAAAAACAATCTTTTGTTCTCTACAGAAAATCATACTCGTCTTGAACGACACGAGGGTGAGTAAACGATGATACAATCTTCACAATGAAACACTTGAATCCGGATAGAATTCATCCAGCAGAGGGCGATAGTGCACCACAGATTAGCGCTAATGACCCTGCTGGCTGGAGAAGTGTCATTTATCAAACACTAACCTCACACAAACACTACTTAGACCAAACTAATGGATCCTGCCAGCGTGCCCTCATTTGTCTGTATGTGTCATACAGTAATTATATGAGGACAAAGAAACATCCCTGCATTACTCATACTGGAGCATTAAAGGCTCAGACATGAGACAGGGCAGATGGTTATTATGAAAATTTGGTTTCATTAAGAAGAAAGAATTTAATATTAAGAATTAAATACTCATGAATTGGTTAAATTAAACTGTCAATTTTGATATAACATTAAAAAAATAGTATTTTTTAACAGATCTAGAGATGTTTATTATTACTATTACATTTAGTCATATAGCAGACAAAAGTGACTTACAAATGAGGACAATGGAAGCAATCAAAATCAACAAAAGAGCAGTGATACGCAAGTGCTATAACAAGTCTCAGCTAGCTTAACCTAGTGCATGTAGCAATTGTATAAAATTATTACATATTTAAATGATATAATAAATATAATATAAGAAAACAGATAGAATATTAAAAGAATAGAGCAAGCTAGTATTAGAGGCCTTTTTTGCTTTTGTTAATTGTATAATAAATAAAAATAAAATAAATAGATAGAAAATACAAAAAGAATAGAGAAGCTAGTGTTAAGAAAACAAGCAATAAATGAATAGTTTTTTAAAGAATAGAATTAGAATAGAGAGTGCAAGAGTTAGAGAGTCAAATAAAGATATTAACTATTAAATATTAGCGTTCATATTACCAGGTAAATTAATTTCAGAATTTATTCAGAGTTTTTCTGAATGATAAAGATGGCCACACCCTTTCAAGCATGTTTTCATATTCTCAATTCCCATTAAGGACCATATGGATTTATTCATGCCTTTCTGAATTCACGGACGGACACAGTACTTAATGGATTTAGACTTGGCCACTTTATTTGTAAGGAGCACACAGGGGCTCACAATATACAATTCTGTTTATTCATAGCTCAAGGGTATTGTAGTAAACCGGGGTATGGTACTCTTAATTAAAAGATTGCTATAATTAAGTTTCATTAAAAAGATCAATAAACTAGGGCTAAGATTAAAAACAAGACCCATACATTATACACTGGTTTACAAGGACCCCATATATTCAATCCCAATGAGATGTTGCCATGGGAACACAAGGCAGATAGGCTGAGGTGATGGATTTAAAGAGACAGGACATGTTTTTCTTTCCTTGGCAAACACACACCACTTCCTGTGGCGTTCAGAGCATCGTGTAATGAGAGTTAAATGAAGGAGAAAAGAGCAATAATAAAAGGCGAGAGCAACATCTAGGCGATGATTGTTCCTATTACAAAAACAACAAAAGAGGCACATGTGGAGAGATTCATTCATTATTCTGATTAAATCCATTTAAATGGCTGTTAAAAAATAAAAAGAACTGGATTCTTTTGAGTGGAGTGGTTTATGCCTTGGCAAAATATGATGTCATGGTGTTTTTGAAGATGAATTATGGTCAAATGTGGCCCCCTTTTATCTCTCCTACACACTTTTCACCCTAGTGTTAAAAGATAATGTAATCTAATAACTAATTTTCATATTTAATAGCTGCAGTTTGAAATCTGTGAGTTAATTTCTTAGAATTATGACTTTAAATCTCAAACTTTTATGCTTGAAAATAAAAAATTACAGCTTTAGCATCTTTATATTTTTGCAACTAACTGTATATTTTGCAAATGTGACTTTTCTAATGGCTGATAAAAACTGAATTGATGTAGGCCTACAATATCAATATCATACTGTAGCATCTTAATTGTGAGATGTAATGTCCTAATAATGAGAAAATATTTGAAAACATAAGTATTTGTTTTCTGAAATAAAGTCAAAATTGTAATATGTGCTTTACATATTGTAACAGTGGAAATGACTTTTATAAAACAATCAAAGCTGCAATAATTTTCAGAAGGCCAAACTAGTTATGAAGAGGTGTCTGGGACAAATAATGTTTAATTTGTCCTATTTTTGCATTGTGAAAACAAACAGTGGCACATATTTAAAGGAATAGTTGACCTAAAAATTTTAATTTCCCAAAAGTTTATTCACTCTCAGGCCATCCAAGACGGAGAGGAGTTTGTCTTTTCATCAGAAACAGATTTGGAGAAATTTAACATTACGTCACTTGCTCACAAATAGATCCTTTGCAGTGAATGGGTGCCGTCAAGAGAGCCCAAACAGCTGAGAAAACATTACAATAATTCACAAGTAATCCACACCATGTCCATCAATTAACATCTTGTGAAGTGAAAAACTATGTGTTTTTATGAAACAAATCCATAATGAAGATGTATGGAGGATTTCTCACTGATCTGCCCCCAAGTCTATGGTATTCTCTACTCTGCTATAGATGTGGCTTCTTTAAAGTTTTTTTTTTCTTCTCCTAGCAAAAGTTGTTAATCCACTCACTAGAAATGTAATAGCACACCTATCTTCCACAGACTGCATGATTTGAGCTATCATTCATATCAGTGGCACAAAATAATATTAATAATAATGCTCTAAAGTTTAAGAAATATTACAAATTGCAGAATAAAAGTGAGAAATAAAAACATTCAGACAAAAAGTGAACTCTAAATAAGGTATTAGGATGTAAAAGAAAAGAATGACTCTAATATCTTGCCCAGCAAGTGGAGACCATACAGGCTGCACTGGTTTAATGCCGTTCAATCAACTTGTAATAAAATCCAAAATGACCCATAATATATTTTTCATTTCTAATGTTAGAGAAAAGACTCTGGCTGGAGGAATTTGGAGAAGGAGAGAGACATATAGGGGAGATTGTACGTTACAGATCCTCTGCAGGGAACCGGGACAGTGCCTTCCTAAAAGACATGAAAATGCAGAGAACGAAAGAGAGAGAGAGGTAGGTAGGGAGGGAGGGAAGGAAGGAAGGAAGGAGAACAGGTAAAATGTTGTAATGCCAGGGTGCAGTGCTGTGGCCCCAGGCTCTTCATATCTTTTACATTTCTAATTAAAAGAGATAAAGAGTGAAGGAGTCATCAATCCTACAGTGATTTCCCTGTTAAGGTTTTAGAGGCAGCCGTAAAGCAGGCAGCCCGGCTCCATTGATTTTATAATTAGCTCCCGTCATGCTGCTAGGGGAGTGAGTGTGGAGAGGAGAAAAAACCATGGGAGAGCTAGAGAGGGAGTGGTATAGGAAAAGCAACAGAGGGAAAAAAATGGGGTGAAGGTCAGCAAAAAGTTGTTAAAAAGCAAGAGAGGATAACAGGAGGCCAATGGTCCAATTCTACACAAGTATTTTTACAGGTAAATCAAAAGCCAGTGTAGTGCATCCATAATCTAATGTACCATTAGGACCTTGTGCTGTATCAGTGAAATCATATTCTTGTGACCAGAATTAACCTTGTGAAAATGGACCTGAATGATATGGATTTTTTAAAAACTGTTTGATATTAAAATTATATATTATACTAGACTAGTGTGTATATGTACTATTATGTACAATGCTATTTGCAAAACAACAAATCAGCTGTCTTAAATTTAGGCATGGCAACACTATACTAAATGTAAAATTTATATCCATTAGAGATTTGTATTCATGTAAAAATTAATATTCTAAATATGCTGAAGATTAAGCGTATTCATTTTTAAAGATTAAGTCTTTGTGAGTTTTGGATGACAGTAAATATGATCTAAATATAAATGAGTACGAACAAGTAAATATACAATAATGAATGAGACAAATGAATAAAAATATACAATTAGACAATTCTAGCATGAATTAAAGAGCTACTTCACCCAAACATTAAATTCCTGTCACCATTTACTCATCCTCAAGTTGTTCCAAACTTAGATATGAATTTCTTTCTTCTGCTAGATATTTTGAAGAATGTGGGTAACCATAGTTGGTGGTTCCCATTGACTTACATTATATATTTGTTTCATACTATGGGATCAGTAACTTGAGGGTGTGTAATTGGCCATTTTTATGTGAACTATCCTAATGGAATAACTAATGGAAACAAATTACAATTATTTTAAGGTACTATCCAATACTTAAGAAGAGCCAGTGGACACATAACAAACATTGCATTATTTTATTAATGAAACCAATCCCACAACCTGAACAGAACCACATAACCTACAAACAAATTAGATAAGTGAAAGAAGGAATAAATGCACAAAAAAAGCTAATAATAAATCCAAATCTCTGATTGTATTGACCTGAAATGACCTGTGTTATTTTAGACATTACTGGATTTCAAGAAAATGGACAACCATTACTTATGACTCATCTTAATATATATTCTCTGCCATAAACAGGTTTCCGGCTGTAGTATAGTGGGTAACAGGAATCTTTTTTTGCTTTTTCCAAACTGAAATTTCAGGTTCAGATGAAGTGTATCTCTTAAAAACGAGAATCGTTTTCAATCTCTGATATCCTGATGCTAAAATGAAGCTCTAGAATACAGCTTTAAAACAATCAAAGTAAAACCTGGTCAAGCGCACAATACAAATACAGTAGACTGATGTATACAGAGTGACCGCTAAAGCCTGTTTCAGTGAGGTGTAATGGTTACATCACTTTTAAAGTCAATACAGATTATGACATGTTGTATAAAAGGCAAATAACATATAGGAGCTATTTAAACATGACCCTACAGTAAACAGCAAGAACAAATCAACCAAACAAAATAAAGGTTCTGCATTTACAGTCAGCCCAACAGGAAAATGTTTCAAACATTCAAAAGAAAAACAAAAGAACTAGTACTTTTTAATGTATGAAACCTTCTCATAATATTCCCCTTCATTATTTTACTTTTTAATATATGCATTAAAATATTCTCCCTGTGAATGTTATTAAAGTATAATCATGGTGTTCTGAAATTATGAATTTATCCTCAGGTAATGAGCTTAAACACAGCCAAATAATGTTCTCCACATGATCCACGTGACGCACCATTAAGCCATCACACATTAAATTGAATTAAAGATGAGATTCCTTGAATTTCGTGAGGCATAATATAAAGCAGTTCAATTCATGCCTTAAAATTAAAAGTCCTTCTCACAGTACTGCAAAAACGTTCTAATGTATCGCCAACCTCAAGAGGAACATTAAATAGATAAACTGTCTTAGTACGTTTTGCATACAAATATTAATTTTATCGTTAATGTAAAACAGTGTTGCATGAAACTACAATAAAGCACCAAATATAAAATTAGAGGAATTAAATTTAAAGAATTCAATTAAATTGACTAATTAAACTTCATAATTCCCTCAGGCTCCATGCTAAAGTGGATTTCCTCCAAAGAAGATCTTGCACATGAATGTTCCATGAAGATGAGAGTAAACGTCCTGAAAGGAATCTAAAGTGCCACTCTTTGCTCTTACATTTAAACAGGACGATCAGTCGCTGGTGTATCCCATTACACATAATCAATCATTTAATGTGGGAACTTTCACACAATCTTATCTTCAAACAAACAAAAAAGTTAACGACACTTCTACAAGACCCACGAAATAAAGAGCACCCAAACTAAATCTTACATTTAAAACCTGAAAGGATCTGGATGATATTGTGCTTTACATTATTGCTGATGCAGATTAATGATAATTGGTATATCAGTACAAGTCTTATGACAGAACACAAGAAAATCAAGATTGGAAAACAACCCTAACACACACACACACACACAGAGAGAGAGAGAAACACACTTTACTTCTTCCGCCTCTAATACAACCTTTCTCTCGATCTGCTCAATTCAGACGCCTTCTGCTTGTCAATTGATATGTGTAAAATAACACATCCGTGCAAGTTACCTTAAAACCGTGTGCGACATAAAGAGGTCTAATAGCTTATGCATATTCTAAGTGCATAAAGTGTAAAGCAAATTGCATATTTAAATACTCATGTCAATATGATATAAAGCGCAAATGCTTCTAAATACAAAACTCATAACACGTGTTGCACTGGTGCAAAGCAGTCCATGCTGCGTTGGCCCTCGGTTCCTGCAGTTCTGCCTCTCACCACAAGGGGCTCTCTTCCAGATCGCTGCATGACAACACACACAACAGGACAAGGGTGAGTTTGGAAAGAAATGGTGCGTTTATAGACAGCAGAGGGTGAAAGAGATGGATAGTGACGGAGGAGTAGAGTTAGGAAGAGAAAGAATGAGGGTGAAGGAGAGAAGTGAGGGAGAAAGGGTTTTAATGATGCTGAAAATTGGCCGGTGAGCGCTGTCTACCTTCTCAGTAAATCATTGCTACAGCTTCCTGTCAACTTATCTGTCCTCTTGTCCTCCCCTCACAGAACTCCCCCTTTTCTTTTCTCTCGCTCTCTTCTCCCTCACTAATTTTATGAGGTGGTATTCAAAACTTCCATCTCCTCACCATATTCGGACTGTCACCATAAATAAAGGCCTGCATTAGCGTGTGCGAGTGTGCAAAGACAGAAAAAGAGACAGACTGTGACAGGGAGATATAAAGCCAGGCATTCGGGAGAGAGAAGGGCTGAATGTTTTTTGCGACAGTGACATATTTACTTGTGTGGCTTGTGTAAGAGTATATGTGAAAATCTATCTGAGCCCGTGTCTGCAGGTCACAGATAATGACAGTGTGACTGATGGGGTTTATAGACAGTGAATGTGTGTTTGTGCGTGCTGTACCCGAGGGTAGTGTCTCTGTTGTCAGGCAGGAGAAGAGCCGTCTCCTCTCCAGAGCTGTGCCCTCTTGACAGAGCGGCCTCATACTCTTCCTCCTGTAAAGCACACACACAATCGCATACACATGAATAAAGGGCCTATTCACCGCAAGTCTGAAGAACGAGCGCAACCAGATTTTTAAAACTGCATAGCACAAGTACTTCAGTTTGAAATATCATCTGATACCATTCTGATTAAAAGTTTTGGGGTTTTTTTAGTCAGTGCCGAAAAATCTTGCCAGCAATTCAGAGAACTAAAAAAAAAATAAAAGCCATGTGGCTCAGTGCATCTCTGTGAACTACAACAAATTGAGCCGTAATATTATTCTCAGTATTATTTTCTTTGGATAATAGGATTCTTATTCTTCTTTTGAGATTTATTTTGCTTAATGTGCATGGTAAAATCATTAAATTTGAATCCTAAACAAACTCGAGAAGAAGGAATATTATTGTAGCTTAAAAATACAATAAAACAAATCAAAATGAGCATGGCAAAAGTTTATACACTATTTAGGAGAATCTTAGCTTATGAAAATTCATTGCAATTATTTATATTTTATATCTGGGGTCTCTGATACCCCAAACACTGCTATTTTTAAGCAATAATTTTCATAAAGGATGTTGAAATTGTATTAATTTATTAATAAACATTAGTAATTCACAACGAAAGTTATAATGTATCAACCTCAATTCTCAAACAGAACATGAGCATTCAGCATTTAGATCCCTAAGAATATCTAATTTTACTCAAATTTGATATTCAGAGAGCTGATTGTTGTTTGGATGATGGAAAAATATTTTCTGTATATATTGTAGCGCCTTTCCAGAGGTTTCTCGTAATGTAATGCAAAAACTCGATTCAGATCGAAAGTCAACACATCAAAAATCTGTTACTATTTCTAATGCAAAAAAAATTGTTAGCAAAAATTTTATAGATTCTTGTGTGTCTATTAATCACATTAGATTTGATATGAAGAGGCCTTGGAGGTGAAGGCGCCTCATAGCATAAGATGTAGGTAACATACAGTTAAACATCTGCTGTAGCTCAAACAGCAGAGCATGACGATAGCAACGGCAAGGTCATGGGTTCAATGCCCACTGAAAGCAAAACTTGATAAAATGGGTACCTTCAATGCAATAGAAGTCTTTTTGGATTAACGCGTCTTCCAAATGCATGAATCTAAATAACAAACCTATGTGCCAATTTTTCCCTAAATATTTTCATGTAGCTACAAATATAATTTATCACTTTTAGATATTTGGATGTGCTCACTGCGATAACTTGATAACAACAAACCCTCACCGATTCAGAGCTGTGAGCGTGTGTGTGAGCACTGGGCTGATGTGGAGATGAGAGGGGTGCAGGTTGGCTGATGACCACCATGCCCGAGGGGTGCCTGGGGGAAGGTGGCGGGGTGGCCGGGAGCAGCAGGTCGGCCTGGGGCTGCTCGCACAGACTGTAGTGGTTCAGAGGCCCAGAAGAGTGTGCGTCCTGCAAAGCCTCGGGGTTCTCATCCTCAGAATCAGACAGCAGTGGGCTTTCTGCACGACCTGAAACCACAGGTGTACGTTCACAGTGATACTAAATATGTGACCCATGCTGGCAAAATGAGTCGGAATGAGCAAATTTTCAAAAATGTGTTTGACATTCTCCATTAAAATACCTTCAAAATATGACTTGCTGGAATCTGAAAAAAATGACTGAGCTACATATTTGAAGGCGATAGAGTCAGCAGATCTGATTTAGAGAAAAATCAAGTTAAAGTTTTCTGAAGGTTACAAAGCAAAATCACCAAGCAACGTTGCATATTCCCTCCAATTCTTTTCTTAATAATAATTACTATATTATTAATCACAATATAGCTAATAGATAATGTTGCACATCAGATTTCCTCCAACCATTAACTAAACTTTCATGTAAGACATAACGTTTGTCATATAAGACATTATGTTTGTGTGAATCTCACCAAGATATATTTAGCAACAATAACTTTATACGGAGATTGCACGCTCGCGGAGAGATCTGGAATGCTGCGCTTTGCAACAATAGACATACAACTTGTGGTGAGAAGCAGCAGTAGTCATCCAGACGTGAGCAGAGAAAAAGGTACTCCTCTCAGAAAACATAAAAATAAAGATCATTTTAGATGTTTAATTACTATTTGGAGCATTGGGATCGACAGAAGAGGGCTTAATTAACTAATTTTTGTGAAAACCTCAAATTTGACCAAAACTTATATTTTTCACTTCTTTTGCCTGTAGCTGAAAATTAGACCGTGCGCATTACTACTCATTATGCCAGTACGGGTCGCATATATAATATAATTTATAATAAAGCAGGGTTGTATTTCGTATGGCAGAGTTGTGTGCTTGCGGGAGGTGGGGTTGGTGTTCTGTGTTGTATGGCGCTGAAGTCTCGTCATTGTGCAGGGCCGTATAACGCAGTGTTGTGCAGTGGTGTGTGGCATTTTATGATGTGGCTGTCTGCCGCCTGGAATTCTGTGGTATTGTTGTGTGAGGGCAATAAAGAAAAGAGACAGACACACAATAGTGTTGTTGTGTAGTGATGTTTGTACAGAATTAAAGAAAGCACAGTGACTCACTGCTCTGCAGCAGTGCCGTCTCACTCCATTTAGGATCACTCAGCACCTCCAGCCTTCTCTCCAGCTGACGGCTGTACTCCATCACTTCCTACACACACACAAACCTCACATTGTAAGATGAAATAATGTTACACTCTAATATTTAAAATACCATACTGTCCCTCATTCTCTTCTTAAATAATGGGTGTCTTAACAGATCAGATTTCAGTAAATACTTGGTACTTTGCTGTTAGGGTTGCATGAAATAGGAAATTTGAGGGTTTGTAATGTTGTGATTGGCCGATACCAGTGTGAACACAATACAGCATGACCAATGTTGTGGGATTACTGAATAACTAAATATTTTCAAGAAGCCATATCAGCGTTATTTTTGTTTTTACTTTCATCGGGACAAATCCAAATGTGATTACCTCTAAAATTCTGTTTGTCCCAGACCACGCACTTCCTAATAAGTATACACAGATTTGCATTTGCAAAGTTGTTTTTAGTTCGTTCATTGTTACATCCAATTGCAGTTTCTTTTTTTCTCTTTTCTCAGTACAGCTATAGAGAAAATTATGGTAATTACATGGGAAACTGGACACCTTACAATTCATAAACGTGTATTTTATGTACTTACTCTAAATCTTTGTAAAACTGTTTTAGGTTTAAAAATCATAGCTTAAAGTAGTTAAAATATTCTAGGTAATTTTCAATAAATAATATAGGGTGGTCACACATGCTCTTTTTCCTGGGTATGTCCTGGCCAGGATTTTGAAATTGCCTAAAATGTCCAGGTTTTGCCTTTGTTTTCATATTGACTTAAAGAAAATTCCTCTCTACAGTCCCCCCTTCTTGCTTGCCACGATTGGTCAATTATGTACAATGCCTAAATGCTATTAGTCAAACTACTTTTCACTCATTACCTTCAGAAAATATGAAAACAATTGGAAAACAAAGTCCAAACCTAGACATTTTTGGCAATTTAGAAATCCCAGCCGAAAAATAGGACACATGCTCACCCTAAATAATAGAAAGAAAAACAGTAATAAATTAGGAAAACAGACAGAAATGCAAATAAATAATCAAATTACACAAATTTATGTTAGTAAGAGACTGTTGTGACAGAACCGTTTATCAACCATCAATCAGTTTTATTCAGATGTTAACATTACATCATGAGTATCCAAAAATGTAAACCTGGTTACTTTCACTTGGTGCCTGCACAGAGATACCATAAAGATGCCACATAACTGCATATGCATGAACAAACTCTGTTTATGCTCTGCAACCTCCATTCACAGCCCTTACATAGGTAACATATTAACCAGATGTTCCTCCACCTAGACAGGATAATTTAAAGTTTATAGCTCATGTAAGATTTCTTTACTTAAGAATTCATGCAAAGACTAAAATAATACAAGTGTCTGATTTATTTTTTTAAATCCCTCGAGCCGCTCGCCTCCTCGGTTTCCAATGTAAGTGTATTTACTATGTGGAAAATTGCTTTAAACCAGTACTGTCAGACACACAGAGAGGAAAACATACTCTTGAGAGACAGCTTGCATCTGGACTGTTACAACAGCATGTTTCTGCTATGCCTTCAGGCTCATGTGAATGAGATAGCTGTTTACCCAGAGACTGAGCTCACTCTGTAAACTTGTTGGATGACCTGTGAGAACCTTTAAGATGGCTTTAATAAGAATAAGAGATCTTGCCTGTATTTCTGTCTGCAACTGCTCCTTCTCTTTCTGAGCCACTCTGAGACTGGCCTTCAGCTCTTGCAGCTCACGACGAGTCTCGCTTAGCTGAACCTAAACACACAAACACAAATTTCACAAGAGTACTAGAAACCATAACAGTACATGTTTTAAAATATTTAGATTGACACTGCATTGCAAATGTAATTTATGCCTCAATTTACATAATATAAAAATGTAAATGGTCGAGGTCATTCTAGGTCACTAAACAAATGTAAGCAAATATGTGATACTGACCATGATAACTCCTACAAAGTGTGCTGTTAACACTATTAAACAGACACGACTAAAAATATATTGACAAGAAAACCACTGCTCTTAATTTCATTTTTTATTACCGTTTACTTAATCTCTTGAAAAACTTAAAACTGTTTACTTGAGATTAAGCTACATGCCACCGTTTGAAAGTAATTTGTTAATTATATTAATATTTAAGTTATTAAATAAAGTTTGTTCATTAGTTAAAAAAAATTGCATCAATAATCATGACATTTAACTGGTATATATATATATATATATATATATGTATATATATTAGTGCTGTCAATTGATTTAAAAAAATTAACTAATTATCACATATTTTTCTGAAATGAATCGCGATTAATCCCACCTAATATTAAAGTTTTAAAATATACTTTTATATTGCAATAATTTCACATTCAATTTTCAAATTAATGTACAAACAACATATTTGTAATATTTGTTTAATGCCATCTTTTTTATGACTGAAGGCCAGTATCACTGATACCAAGTAATACTGATTTCCCTATAAAAAAAATTCCCCTAATATTTAACCATTGACTATAGTCATTAAACATTACATTATAATTAAGAGCTATCAATTTTAACATTTATTAGACTTTAAAAATAACTTCTAATTTAAGTGAACTTAAAACAATCTTCACATAAACCCATTATAATAAATGTTATGTTTAGCTAGGCTACCTGTACCCCTCAGCAGAAATATACAGAAATTGAATAAAGTTATCAAACACTAAATTCTAAACTAAATACAGATAAATACTTACAGCTATATAAAAGTTATTGATGTCCTCTTTTTTTCTTTTATTCTTGATGAACAGACATCACAGCAGCTGGTTATTAGGTTGTTTTGACTGCTATTTCTTTAAGAGCTGCTGCTGAACGTGACGCGGATCTAACATGCATTGTATTTTCTCTCAACTCTACCTTTTCTGACCCATTTCAGTCTCTTCTAATGAGCTGACGAGTTGAATCGGGTGTGTTAGATGAGGGAGACAGTGCTGGGATGCTCCAGGACAGTTTTGAAAACCATTTCAGAGACATGTTCTTAATGTAACTCATATAGGTTATAACATATTACATGCACGTACCGTTTTAAGGCATGTTGTTTTAATAGCCTTTTTGGTAACTTCATGCCTTAACTGACCAAGACATTGCATGAACGTAGTTTATTCCGCACTTTGATATGAATTGATACAGGCTACAGCGCGTGCCGGTTTTCTCGTTTGACTCGCGCCTGCTGCTGAAATGAAGTTGGAGCACGTGTCTGAAACGTCTCCGGATTGATGTGATCGTAAAGGCGTTCTGCGACTGAATAAATGCACTTCTTGTCAAGAAAAAACAGACAGAAACAGCAGTTATTATCTTTCTTATTATAAGAGTTTTTGTATTTACCCGATTGCAGTCTTTCTCTCGTCCCAGCTCCACCACTGCTTTCTCTCTCTCCATCCTCGCCTCTTGCAACATCTCCTCTTTCTGCTGGATCTCATCATTTAGGCGTTCCAGACGCGCTTTGTCCAACTGTCAATTCATGCAATTACTTTAAAGAACAACAGTCTCAAAGCTGCCTTTGTGTTTTTAAAAAATATTTTTCTACAAGTACCTCTGCATTCTGCTGCAGGGACTCTTTCTCCTGTGCCCAATTGGCCCTGCCCTCTCTCAGAGCCAGACTGGCATCTGCCAACTGAAGTGTGAGCTGTGCGGCCTGCAGACGGGCCTGATGGAGCTCGGCATGTGCGGTGTCCCTCTGAGCGACCATGTCTCTCAGCTCCCCCCTCAGAGTCTCCACACAGCGTTGATTCACGTTCAGACGCTCTTGAACACTCCGGAGTTCACTCAAAGCCACTTCATTGGCTGCCTGCTCAACAACAACACAATCATGTCATGCTCAAAAGATGGTGACAGTCTACAGGCAGTTAGGGGGTCTGGCATATATGTGTCACGAACAGGCTAGGAGACACGGAGGAGTAAGGTCAATACAGGGTTTATTGTGAAAGGTGCACGGGTGAATGCTGAGTGGAGGAGCGGGAACAGGATCCAGGAAGGGAAGTCGGCGGTGCGCACTGCCGCGGGGAGGAACAGGACCAGGAAGAGCCAGGAGCGGTGGAGAACAGGAGCGGTGGAGACTAGGAGCGGTGGAGACTTGGAACAGGGGGAATCTGGAGGTCTGCAGGTAAGTAACACAAGGTTAGTAGTCAGGCTAGGTTCGGGTAGTGAACGGTAGACCGGACGAGGAAGGAGTGCTTGTGGTGAGTGGATATAGTGCTGTTCATTAGCCGGTGACAGGTGCGGGGAATCAGTACTCAGGTGATTGGGATCTGGCTAATGAAGGTGCAGGTGACTGTGATTCCCTGACATTACCCCCCCCTCCAGGGGCGGCTCCTGACGCCCTACCACGGCGACGGGGGCGGCCTCGGCCTCTGGGTGCGGGACGACTAGGGTGATTGCGGTGAAACTCTTCGAGGAGCAAGGGGTCGAGGATGTCGTCCCTGGCCACCCAGGATCTTTCCTCTGGGCCATACCCCTCCCAGTCCACCAGGTACTCGAGCCGGGCGCCCCGTCGCCGCGAGTCCAGGATGTTGCGGACCCGGTAGACCTCAGCCCCATCGATCATCTCCGGAGGAGGGGGTGCGTCCGGTCCCGTGGTTCCTGGTGTAGAGGGGGAGAAGGGTTTGAGCAGTGAGACGTGGAAGGTGGGGTGGATGCGATACCTGGGGGGGAGCTGAAGCTCATAGGTGACGTCGTTCACCTGCCTCTGGATCTTAAACGGACCTATGAAGCGGGGACTCAGCTTTTTGCAAGGCAGGCGGAGACGGATATCCTTGGTCGACAGCCAGACCCGATCTCCTGGCTGGTATTGGGGGGTCTCGGATCTCCGGACGTCCGCAAAGCGTTTATGTCTCCGCACTGCCCGCTGAAGATGGATATGTGCTGAGTCCCAAACCCTCTCACTTTCTCGGAACCAGTGGTCCACAGCTGGAACCTCCGCTGGTTCCTCCGTCCAGGGGAACAGAGGGGGTTGGTAGCCGAGCATGCACTGGAACGGGGTGAGACCGGTGGTGGCCTGGCGAAGGGAGTTTTGTGCATACTCGGCCCATGGGAGAAAACGGCTCCAGCTGTGCTGATCGGGGGAGCAGTATGACCGGAGGTAGCGTCCGAGCTCCTGGATCTTACGCTCAGTCTGGCCGTTGGTCTGGGGGTGATAGCCCGAGGACAGGCTGACGGTGATTCCCAAGAGGCGGAAGAAGGATCTCCAGACCCGGGACACAAATTGAGGGCCACGGTCCGACACAATGTCCTCCGGTAGGCCGAAGTTGCGGAACACATGGTGGAATAGGCATTCGGCGGTCTCCAATGCCGTGGGCAAGCCCCGGAGGGGGATGAGTTTGCAAGCCTTGGAGAAACGGTCCACCACAACTAGGACACAGGTGTGGCCCTCAGACTCTGGGAGGTCGGTGACGAAGTCCACACCGAGATGGGACCAAGGCCTCTGGGGAATTGGCAGGGGAACCAGTTTGCCTGCGGGCAGATGGCGAGGAGACTGAGACATGGCACAGACTGAGCAGCCTCGAACGTACCTGATGACATCCGCGGTCATACCGGGCCACCAGTAACGAGCTTGGAGAAGTGAGAGAGTTCGCTGGCTGCCTGGGTGTCCAGAGCCCGGTACTTCATGTGCTGAGCCCAGAAGGGTGAGGCGCTGGGAGCGGGGCACATAAGTTTTCCCTTCTGGGCCTCCCTGCGGGGCGGGTTCGGTGAGAGTGGCGTCACGGATGTTGTCGTTAAGTTCCCACTGGATGGGGCTGACTATGAGGGCTGGAGGGAGAATGGGCTCGGGGTCTGTGGGTGTTTCTGGGGCATGCAAGCGGGAGAGAGCATCGGCCTTGGTGTTGCGGATTCCGGGGCGGTAGGTGATAGAGAAGGAAAACCGGGTGAAGAAGAGGGCCCAGCGTGCTTGACGAGGGTTTAAGCGTTTGGCATCTCGTAGATACTGGAGGTTCTTATGGTCCGTGATGACGGTGAAGGGGCAGGTGGCTCCCTCCAGCCAGTGACGCCACTCCTCCAAGGCTAGTTTGATGGCCAGCAGCTCTCGATTGCCGATGTCGTAGTTTACCTCCGCAGGGGACAGCTTCCGCGAGAAGTAAGCGCAAGGATGGAGGCGGGGAGGCTCGCCGTGGTGTTGGGACAGCACGGCCCCGACTCCCGTGGTAGAGGCGTCGACTTCCACGACGAAGGGGATCTGGGGATCCGGGTGGCGTAGGATAGGGGCCGTGCTGAAGGCTTCCTTGAGCTGTTGGAACGCTTCGTGGGCTTCGGGGTTCCAGGACAGAGACTTGGGCTTACCACGGAGCAAGGAGGTGAGGGGTGATGACAGTCGACTGAATTGACAGATGAACCGTCGGTAAAAGTTGGCGAAGCCCAGAAAGCGCTGTAGTTCCTTAACCGTTTGTGGTAGAGGCCAGTCTAGGATGGCTTGGACTTTCCCCTGGTCCATCTGGATTCCTTCGGGACTGATGGTATAGCCGAGGAACTGCACCGTGGAGCGATGGAACTCGCACTTCTCCAGTTTAAGGTAGAGCCGGTGCTCTCGGAGCCGCTGGAGGACCTGCTCAACGTGGTGGCGATGTTCGGCCAGGTTCCGGGAGTAAATCAGGATATCGTCTATGTAGACGATCACGAATTGGTGGAGGAACTCCCGGAACACCTCGTTCATGAAGCCTTGAAAGACGGACGGTGAGTTGGAGAGGCCGTACGGCATAACCCGGTACTCGTAGTGCCCAGATGGAGTGTGGAACGCCGTCTTCCACTCATCGCCCGCCCTTATCCTCACGAGGTTGTACGCGCTTCGCAGGTCCAACTTGGAGAAGATGCGGGCCCCACGGAGTTCCTCGAGGGCGGCCGGGACCAGGGGAAGCGGGTATGGGAGTTTGACTGTCTGCTCGTTGAGTGTGCGGTAATCTATACAGGGCCTCAAGCCTCCGTCCTTTTTGCCCACGAAGAAGAAGCTCGAGGCGGCGGGGGATGTTGACTGCCGGATAAAGCCTTGTTGAAGAGCCTCCTTGATGTACTCCTCCATTGCCTTGCGCTCCGGGATGGACAGGGGGTAAATCTTACCCTTAGGAAGTTTTGCCCCAGGCAGCAGGTCAATGGCACAGTCCCATGGCCGGTGCGGTGGTAGGCGAGTGGCTGCCTGTTTGCTGAATACATCCCGGAACGCCTGGTAGTCAGATGGGACGGTACACTTCACCTGGGGCTCAGGACTTTCTACTAGAGTGGAACAGACTGTCAGGGGGGCGGGGTTCGTAGGGATCCTCTGTACTGACTGCAGGCAGGACTGGGAACAAAACTCGCTCCAGCGAGTGACTTCGCATGGATCCCATCTGACTACTGGAGAATGGAGATTGAGCCATGGGCGTCCCAGGATGATATCCACCGTGGGCCCCTCCAGTACCAGAAAGGTGATGGACTCCTCGTGTAGACAGCCGACCCGGAGTGTTACGGGAGGAGAGCGATACCTCACTCTACCACGCCCCAGCGGTTTTCCCTGGATGGTCTCGACTCGGAGCTCCTGGGGTTGCCGCCTCCGGGGGAGATTGAGGTGGGTTAGTAGGGCTTGGGAAATGAAGTTTCCCGAGGAGCCCGAGTCGACCAGGGCGGAGACTGTAAGAGAGGAGTCTGGGGTGAGGAGTTGTACTGGCATCAGTGATAGTGAAGAAATATCTGGCTCAAGTTGAAGGGTACTCACCGCGGGGCGTGGAGGTCGGACGGGGCATTCCCGGATGAAGTGTCCTTGTTTCGCGCAGTAGAGGCATAGGTTGGCCGCGAGGCGGCGCGCACGTTCCATGCGGGAGAGGCGGGCGGTGTCTACGAGCATGGGTTCTGGTACTGGGGAGCTTGCAGCGGGTGAAGCTGACGGGGGGGCGGACTCATCCTCGAGGCAGGCGGTGAGGCGTTGAGAGATGCGAGAAGCGCGTTGCATGAAGGTTTCTAGTCCTACGCTGTCATCGTAGATGGCCATCTGGGCGCGCAGGCGGGGATTCAAGCCGAGGCGGTAGGCACTCAGTAAAGCTGCTTCGTTCCAGCCGCTTGTGGCCGCTAGAGTGCGAAACTCCAAGGTGTAGTCATCCACGGACGCCTCTCCTTGGCGTAGGCGAAGAAGACGATCCTGCACAGAGATGCGTCCCGCGGCGACTCCGAAGACCTCCTTGAAGTGGCTGGTGAACGCTTCGTAGGAGTTGATGATGGTGCTCTGCGCGTCCCAGATAGCCTGCGCCCATAGCAACGCCTTGCCGGACAGGAGGGAGGTAAGAAAAGCCACCTTCGATCTCTCGGTGGTGAACTTACGGGGTTGTGCCGCGATGTACAAGGACACTTGGAGCAGGAAGCCGCCACACCCCGCCGCATCACCCGCGTACTTGGATGGAATGGCCACGGGACTCTCAGAGGCAGGTGGTGGGACAGGTGGCGGAAGAAGGGAAGCCCGGAGAGTATTGACCAACTCCTCCAGCGTGTCGACGGCCGAGGGTGGCCGGGACTCCATGACACGCGGTGCTGTAGTCGGTCCGGTCTTCTGTCACGAACAGGCTAGGAGACACGGAGGAGTAAGGTCAATACAGGGTTTATTGTGAAAGGTGCACGGGTGAATGCTGAGTGGAGGAGCGGGAACAGGATCCAGGAAGGGAAGTCGGCGGTGCGCACTGCCGCGGGGAGGAACAGGACCAGGAAGAGCCAGGAGCGGTGGAGAACAGGAGCGGTGGAGACTAGGAGCGGTGGAGACTTGGAACAGGGGGAATCTGGAGGTCTGCAGGTAAGTAACACAAGGTTAGTAGTCAGGCTAGGTTCGGGTAGTGAACGGTAGACCGGACGAGGAAGGAGTGCTTGTGGTGAGTGGATATAGTGCTGTTCATTAGCCGGTGACAGGTGCGGGGAATCAGTACTCAGGTGATTGGGATCTGGCTAATGAAGGTGCAGGTGACTGTGATTCCCTGACAATATGACTTCTAACATCCATCTGCATCAATTTCTTTATTTTCTGCACTAAATAGACATTGTTCAGATTTGTCACATCTGCATTTACAACAATGGACCATTTACAAGATGCTGGGGGCAAGTTATATACAGCACACTATAATAAAATGAAATATTTAAATGTTGATCGCAAAAAAATCTATTTATTTATTTTCAGAATACATGGCTTCTACTAAAAGACATGCTTTCTGCCCCCACATGGTGTAATTACAACACCTAACAGCAGTGGCTGTCTGGACCATGCTAAACAGTCAAACCTTGTCCCCATAAATAACATAACTTCCCAGATAAATGGTGTCAAGTCTCTATTCTGAGACACTACATCCTGTGTACGCCTCACAAGACATCCAAGGTGAAAGCTGGGGTGTGAAAACTACTGGAGTGTTACCTCCTTCCTGTGAGCGCTATTGAGTTTGTGTGTGAGGGTGGTGATGGTGTCTCGGAGCTGTAGGGCATGTGTATCTCTCTGAGCCAGTGAGCTTCTCAGACTCTGGAACTCTGCTGACAGACTGTGCAGCTCCTTCTCTGTTTGTTCCATCTTTATCTAGTGTAATACACAAAACAATGACACAGTTATGACCATATACTTGTATTTATGCTTGCATATAAGTGCATAGGTGTTAGCTGACAAACCTTCAGGTTCTTGTGTTCATCCTCATCTTCCTTCTTTTGAGCTGCTGCTTTCTTGGCCCGTTCCCTCATCCTACACAGATTCAACACCAGAGAACCAATGCAACCATGTGGCTCATAGAGACAATAAGACATTGTTTACTGTGCTAAACTGAGCTCTTGGGGGGGAGGGAGTGGGGGCATATGGCCACATCATATGAAACCCTATCATGTCCTGATGTGCCCCAGAGAAAATAGTTGGGCATGTAATGCAACAAAACAATGATTTTAAACTTTTCAGAATAGATAAGAGCTTAAAAATGCTCAATTATGTAGTATGTGTGTGTAGCCTGTAGACCACTTGTTGTGCATCCACACAGCTGACATGTTTTGTAGCTTATCCACGGTTTGTGCACGGAATAGACACTGACACCAGAGTCATCAGAGAAGCGCCAACTGTTTCAGTCAATAATTTCGTCCCAATTATTTTTGAAATTTCAGTGCATCACTTATTAAAAAACATAGAATGTGACTGCTATTATAGCTGCGATTGTAGCCTGATTTCCTAAATGAATGTCTCTTATGAGCTGATTCTAAATGGTTTGAATTAGTCTGAACCACTGCCCTACATAATTTACAGCATCAGCAGAGAGACAGTTTCTTTCATATGTAAATCAAAATGTTCATTATAATTGAAATGCATCCAAATGAATTGGAATCAAGTCAAACTGAGAAATCTAAAACAATACCCAGCCACACATTCAAGAACTAAGTGACACAAAGCTTCTCACCTTTCTAGGTCAGTCTCTCTCTCCAGGCCTCTCTGGGTCAGTACTTTAATGTCCTCCTCTAGCTCTCTGATTCGCTGCTCATTAGCTTCTTTTTGAGCCAGCAGGGCTCTCTTCTCCTCTGTCAGGGCTTCACCTAAATCCTCAACTTCCTAAAAGAGAGAGGTGTGATGGTAGTGAGGTGTTTACACTAAAACGTAACACTAAAAACATTTAGCAGTTAGCTTTCTGTCAATGTGTGTGAACATATACACCACAGTAAACACAGTAAAGACAAAATATACACACAACTGTGACCCGGGGCTGACCACACAGGATGATGGAATGACTGTTTACACTACCTTCTGCTTATTCTTCATCTTCTCAACTTTCTCCCTATATTCTCTCACTTCCTCCTTCAGCTCGCTGATCTTCCTTTCCAGCTCCTTGCGGCTCTGCTCCCAGGAGCCTCTGTCTCTCTCTCTCCTGCCTTTCTCCCTCTCCACGTTCTGGTCTGCTGCTTCCAGAGCCTGGAGCAGCTCAGCACGCTCCTTCAAACACTCCTGGAGACGACTCTGTTAAGGGAAAACGACAGAGAAAGATTAAGACATTAATAAAAAAAATACATATGATGGATTAGGTCAGTTTTAAATCAATTGATTAAAAAGTTGAATTAATTACCCTATATGCTGATTAATCAAGTTAATAACATATATCAATTAGGGATGTCAACAATTAATCAATGATCAATTAATTGTCGATAAGAGATGTAATCAATTAAAAATATAGATGGTCAATAAAGCAATTTGATTTTGGGGTGCGTGCGGCTCACACACCAAAAAACGTGCAAGTAGCGATGAGTAACGGTGACGGGGCTGGATCTTTTGCGAAAACAATTCACTAATGTACAGATTACATGCCAATGACAGTAGATGCATTTTTTAGTATTAAGCTTAATGATTAATCGATTAATTGACTGTTAAATTAAATGACGTTCGATCATGGGAATGATCGAAAATTGACATCCCTAATATCAATATTTGCTCTGAAAACATTATTGTGGCAGATCAAGTAATTCAATAAAAACATAATCTTATACTATAATTAATAACAAAGTTAAGTGTGATTTATATAATATAAATAATTATCTTAAATGTCTTTTTTTCTCACAAATGTTTAAAAAAAGACATTACCTCTGCAATCAATCAAATAAAAACAGTAAGAGATATAAGACAGCAACAATGCTATATCAGTATCAAAACAGCATTATTGACTTGATTGGAAAGCTCAACACAGACTATTTGGCGTCTAAAGCTGTTCATGTGATTTTTAAACCACACAACAAACCCACACATTGTGGCAATGTTAAATGGAGACTGTCTGTCTGAGGTCTATAGCCTTCTGTGGTTAAAAGTGTCTATACACTGGGAGATCTCTCTATTGCATTTTTACCTTTTCTTGCCCAAACAACAGTGTAATTTCTATTGTATTACTGCAAACTTTTCCATCTTGCTAAGGAATGAAACACAGTGAAATGGTACTTCCACCCTAGGCAACTGGATCCGGCATTGTCTTATTGTGTCTCATTTGTGTGAAATGATGGATTGAATTAGAGTCTTAACGTATTTTTTGAGAGCCTCTGACCTGCAGTAGCTGGGCTCTGGGGATGACCAGCAACATGTCCTCGGCCACTTCCTCCCCTTGACCCTCCTCCTCCAGAGTCACCAGCTCCTCAAGGGGCTTTGGGGCTGAGAAGGTAAAGGCAGTGCTGCGAGAACAAACCTCTCCTTTTTCATCCACATACACAAACTGGTACTGCTGGGCACTAGGCCCTGGTAGGTAAGAAGCTGAAGAGGGGAGAGAAGAGGGCAGTTGTGAAAGGCCAACAAAACTTGTAAACAAAACAATTGTCATGTGTCGGCTCTGGTTTTGAATATAGGCAAAGCATATTTGAATATTTCCTGTCTGGTTATTCATAGTGAGTGAAGTTTGGAGATTTCATAGACAACCACATGAAGCCTGGGGCACTGCTGATGACCTTATGTGGTTTCATAAATGCACTCTGTCTACATCGCCATTACTCACCACAAACTACAATGCTGACATTCTGCACTGTGCAAATCTCAGCTCAGATGACACTTTCACAGACACACGCTTGCAAAAACTCAGACTTGCACTACCATTCAAAAGGTTTGGGGTCTTTTTTTTTCTTACAGATTTTTAATTTTTCTTTTTAAAGAAATTAATACTTTTATTCAACAAGGATGCATTAAATTGTTGAAAAGTGACTGTAAAGACATTTATAATGTTACAATTCTGATTTCAAGTAAATGGCTGTTCTTTCTCTTAAATGGCTATACTTTCTATTAATCAAATCATCATTAAATAAAACATTATTTCTACCAAAATATTAACAAGCACAATTAATAATGATCAGAAATGTTTCTTAAGCAGTAAATCGGTGTATTAGAATGAGTTTTGAAGCGTCATGTGACACTGAAGACTGGAGGGATGATGCTGAATAAATTACATATTAAAATGTATTCAAACAGAAAAATTACTCTAAGTTATATTTATATTTTACTGTATTTTCGATCAAAAAAATGCAGGCTTGGTGAGTTTAGACTTCTTTCAAAAACAAACAAGCAACAAGTTACTGACCCAAAACTTTTGATCGGTAATGAATGTTACTTTAAAAGAAGTATATAGAGTCCACACTGTAGATTAATTACTACAGATGTACTTCTCAAAAATGAGGTAGTCACTGGGTTGTCGCAAAGATTAATCGACTCTTTAATATTAATCAGCTATAGGGAATAATTAGAAAATCAGATATGTTCGCACTAAATTTAAGGGCTGTCAAGGGGTTTTTACGTGTTGATAGAACTGCACGCTATAGCATAGCAAGATAAAACCTTTTCAAATAAATTGCATCTCTAAAATCAATCTTTTTAAAGCATCGCCAACTCTACACAAAAATGCGCAGAGAAGCAAGTCAATCAAGGGTAATTTGGGAGCATCCTGCCCATCCTTACTAATAACGAACTACAGGCGAATTCCTTTGTGGCATTTTATCTCCTTCACAGGCCATTCGAGGAGGAACATTTGCTAATGTACTGAATGCACCTCAGTGAATGAGACCAGCAGTTGGGTGAATCAATGCAAGAAACTGTAATTAGCTCCTTTAATGTCCCTAAAGCACTCTATTCTTTATTCTTACTGTATTGAGACTATCAGCTGACTTTCAAGAGGGCTTGAACACTCATTTTAATGCTTCAGAGACCTTGGAAATTAACACAGCAGTTGACAGAGGTCCCCTCTTTGTAGCTGGATGGAGCTACAGCCCAAACAAACGTATGGTAGTCCTTGACAGATGACCAGCCAACCTGAGGTTAAAAGGACACAGAACAACTTTAATTAAGCAAAAGAGCTACACCAATGCTGAAGAACCTGGAGATGGCTCTATCTCTTACCTTAAATAGTCCAATCCAGTCGTTACTGGCCCATGTGTGCTGTGGGTTGATGGTGTAGTGGCAGTCCACTCTGCTCTGAGGAAAATAGCAACTTCCAACATTGCGAAACTCCACCCCCCATGTCATCTCCATGGCAACAAAATAGAGATGCACCTGGGTATATAGTAAAATGATCATTGACATGCCATCTAAAACTACTTCAGAAAACATTTTTCTCATTCATTTAATTATTAAACGTAGTTTTATGGCATCATTATTTGAGAGATTATGTGAAATATTGGCATTTCCAAAAAAAATTATAATTTCCATCAAACTGCAACAAAGTTGAAATAATGGTTTAAAAATTAAAAGAAAAAAAAAAGAAAATTAAATTTAACACAAAATCCTGACATTAAGAAAAAGTTCATAGATGTGCCATTTATACAATTGTAGAGTATATACAATATCTGAGGTCAAAAAAAGTTTTTTTTTTTTTACATCTATGGTTCTGTAAAGAATATTTCACATCCATGGAACATCTACATTCCTCAAAAGTTACTTTATAGTGGAAAAAGGCTTTTTAGATTATATATTTAAAAAAACATGGTTCTTTAAGAACTGGTCACTGAACAGCTCTTCAACAGCATCACTGTGAAAGCACCCTTTTGGAACCTTTATTTCTAAGGTTGTATTGTATGTGTGTAGTTATCTATCTTTATATGTATGCCCCATTTGTCTATATCCACATTCACAATTACACAATATACAGTAATACAGCCAAACATTCAGGCTTTAATTAGTCCATACGAAGTTGTATGGATGTTACTATCAAGGCTTATTGAGCACAGTAGGGGAGAGGTGAATGTATTGCGCAAGTGAAGAGGAACTGTTTATGTTAAACTAGATGCCGAGTTCCTGCAGATGAGTGATGTTGAGTGCAGACTTTCTTTAGTCGGACACACATCAGCTCTTAGAGAGCATTAGTGACAGGCTGTCGGGTGCCACAAATGCTGTGACTGACTTTGTGAACTGTATGGATTACAAGCAATGACAGGTGGGTTCATCATTAGCACCACATAATAAACTACACACTCCATATTTAGACTTTCCATGAACAGGCCAAGGACGCTTTCTGACATCATCTGTCTGATGTCAGAAACTTGCAGCTTCAATGCTCTTTTATTTGAAAAGATTAAGGATAACTTGATTCCTCCTGATACGAGTTGGTCAAATGAGTGGAAAAACTGAAAAACAACAGATATGCACTAATTTAATGTACTTAAATATTACTTGACACGTAACACCAGATTGTTGTGGCATAATAAAAAATAATGCTTACAATAGTTCAATAATTGCTACAATAGTTTACTCCTTTGTTTATTTGTTTTACTTACTTACGAAACAAAACTAATACTTTTGCATTGCCAACAATAGTGGATGGCCATTGCAAGCAAGGCCCAAAGTTAGAAGCAATCTCAAGTTACTCGGTACAGCGTAGCAACAAACAAGAAACACAATGCATACGCAGATCTGACACTTTGTTACAGCAATTTATAAAAAGAACATGACAACGTTATAACACTGTAATAGTCAATACACATTCCCTGGGACTGCCTCAAATGAGATGGGATGCTATAAACACGGCATGCTTTTGTCTCTACAGTAGCTGCGTGCTACTGAACATGCAGCATTTTTTTTCTCTCTCTTTTTTTCCCTTTGTGGAAAAAACCGCAATCGTCGTATAACAAAACTCACCCGATTTAGCTTAGATAATCAGAACAATGTCCTCTTGGAAAACGATGATCGATGATAAAGGAGAAAACATGTATGAGACTGATGACAAGTGCAATTTAGACTGACACATTCGCCGAGATGAGCTGAACCTCACAACAATAACAAAAACAGAAGCATGGGTGCTCTGGAGGTCTCGGTGTATTATGGGAAGTGTAGTTCCAGAGCTGGTTCTGAATAATGGCTCAGAGACTCAAAAAAACTAAAATTCCCATCTGTAATGAAGATGCTTTGAAGGTCGACGTGAAAGTCAGACGTCATGGTAACGGTACAGCTATTGGTGCTTTGATTGGTTCGCATTTCTCATCGGATTCATCGACTTGGTTTCTATTAGTTAAGTCAATGTGTCAGTCAACCGCTGACCAATGTGATAGGTGTACGTCAGGAACGCGATTGCGAAATGAACTAGTGATGGGAACTCTGACTCGTTTCCGCGAATCGGTTCTTTTGAACAGTCTAAAACAACAATGCAATGAATCATTCTATTACTTCTCGACTAAAAATACTATTTATTGTAGTAAAATGCGGCTTTGTCTTGAATGTGTGAACATTTGTAGAATGTTCTATTTGTATTTCTATGTTTTATTGATTGATTGATTGATTGATTGATTGATTGGTTGATTGATTGGTTGATTGATTGGTTGATTGATTGATTTCTAATTAGCCGCTTAAACTTGAAGTGACCTTAAAACAGGTCAACTTAAAATGCTCAAACTATCAGCTCACTCGTGGGTTTGTTCCGAACCGGACATGTCTCTTGTTTAGTTGACTCGAGAACCGCTCGAGCCGATTCAGTTCGTTTAGAACGATTCAGTCGGTCTGTTGTAAACGGTATCAAAAGATTCTTTAAAAAGATCCGGTTCAAAAGAAGGATTCGTATGTTTCAGGTTTGCAAGAGACATTTTATATAATATAGTAATATTCGCATACATAATAAAGCACCTGAGTCAGACATATATGGTTTACATAGTCTCTCCCCATACTTGACTGATGTCTGCAATAACCTAATGTCTTTAAACGACATCTTTTCAGTGTTATTCCGCTTTGAGTCTCAGTAGGCAGACACACATTCAGCTTGAGTAAACAGCACTCTACATTTCTTGCTGACTCACAGAAACGTGAAACTAGAATGCTTGCCTGTGAAGCTGAAAAGCAGATGCTAAATGCCTATCGTGTTTCAATAATTCCCACAAATATTTGTCTCTCACACTTATAATAAGCTGATATAACTGTCAGTAAAATGTGAAATAAAGGCATTTAGAATACATTTAATAAATAGTTCTTAAAAAGAGACATTTGGAATCTTAAATTCGAGCTGATGAGACATTTCTTTCCCAAAATATTAGTTGTCTGATGTTCTCGTTATGAACACCAGATGGCAGTATACTTTTAAGAAACAAGCTTCAAATAGGGAATAGCCTCTTGCCCACTACAGGGTTATCTTTAAATATATTACTGTTACCTAAAATATCTTCCTTTTTTATTAGAATGACAATATGATTAGGCTTAATCCAACAAATTAATACATTTCTTTATTTACACTATAACAATTTAAAGTGAATGCCCATAAATTTTAAAATAGAGTTGTCACGCATCACTATCTTTCAGATGTGTATCAGTGTCTTCTTTACAATTTAGAAGTAAAATTCCACTTTATTTTTCCATAAAGCTGGAGTAATAGCTTGGATCAGCCAGGCATGTTATCTTTCATATTTGTGGCATGCTTAAATGGGTGACTGATTATATTGGAGAAGAACTTTCTTGAGGAATTTGGCACATACAACACTCGGGTCTCATGGTGCTATTAGGAGGTCAGAAGTCAAAGTGATATATATATTCTAAACGTCAATTTAATACTCACATGCCTTTGATGTTAAGGATTTGGGGTTTAAGTGAATCTTTCTCTATTTTAAGATTTTACAGTGCTGTCCATCGCACTGCCTGCCTGCACATTCTCTAAATCAGTTCTCTAAATCAGCTTCAAAATTATTAAATGATTTAACCACTGATCAAATATCACCTTATTTTTTGTGTTTTAAGCCACCAGAACTAGTTCGCACTGCAAAGAAGGCAGCCACGGCCAGCCACTGCAAACAAGATGGCCACCCTTAGCCTGTAATTGCATGCAGGCAGTAAATGAGGCAGCCCAATAAAGGTGCTGAGATTGTTTTAACAGAGTGAGCTTGGCTGAAATGCATCGAAGGCTGCGTGAGAGGCAGGCAGGAAGGGGGGAGGGCAGAGGCGTGTGATTGATGGCACACAGACAGTGTGTTACCGACCTTGCTTGATGACGAGTCTCCCTCAGGCCCATGACACTCCTAACCTCGCTCCTCCTCCCAGGCGCTCCATGTCAAGTGTTTCTGAGGAGATCAATGAGAAGATCTGGTGCAGGCCAGACTTATGTTGGCCAGTCATTTTATCATCTCATTACTAAACTGGTCAGGGATTCCACTTGCTTGTTTTATAGATACTGCAAAACATATAGGTTGACGACTATTGAATTTTCATGGCAATTCAAATTGTTTTCAACGAATCAGACCTTTATAATGCTATTTACAATTCTCTACCGTGTTTTGCCTAGTTACTCTCAGCTGGCAAGCCAATGAATATGTTTGCTGTACTCAGAGCACTGAACAGATTTTATCATAACTTTATGATTCTTACATTGTAAATGCATTATAATAATCATTACTGATGTAGAAAGTTATAAATTTGCATGGTTTTGTTTTACTTAATACATTTTGAAATGAGAGAAAATGAAGCATTTTTGTTTAATTTTAGCTTCTTAATTTGATCTTTTATTAAAAATACTTTATTATTTGTTAAATACACTACTAAATTTGATGCATTTGATGTTTAATAGAAACTTGCATAATTATTTAAACTTTTATTTAACAAGGATGCATTAAGTTGATCAAAAGTGACAGAACAGACATTTATACTGTTGCAAAAGATTTCTATTTCAAATAATGCTGTTTTAAAGAATTTCCACAAAAAAATATTAAGCAACTGTTTTCTACATTGATATTAATAATGTTTCTTGAGCAGCAAGTCGATATATTAGAATGATTGCTGAAAATTCATCTTTGCATCACAGGGATAAATTGCGTCTTAAAATATATTAAAATAGACAACAGTTTTTACATTGCATGAATAGTACACAAAGTTATTTTTTGTTCAGTAATTATAGCCATGGTGAGCCTTCTTTCAAAAACATTTTAAAAAATCTAACCGACCCCAAACCTTTGAACAGAAGTGCATTTTATTTTTTCTCACAAAAGTTAGGAGGTGGTCTCCTGATCTAATGTTTCTTTTCTAATGTTCTCCTGTAAAAATAAATAAATAAATAAATAAAATAAAAATGAAAACATATCATCAAAACATCCGTGCATGACAAAATATAGATGATTAACTATATTACTGTTTCACAGCAAGAGACATTACATACTCTTGCTTGTGTGACCGATTACAGCATCTTGAATGAGTGTGCAGTGACTGCGGTTGGCATGCAGTAGCATGCATTTAGTTGCAACATAGGTGAGCTAACAGTGGGTTTTCTGGGATGGGGCATTTTTGCTTATTTCATGGTGGCATCTTCAGTAAGAAATGGGAGGAGGAGTGTAAACGTCAATAACAAACACCCACCACACCCTGAACATGTAGTCCTTCCTAAATGGAAAGTGAAAGAAACAAAGAAAATGCTGAATTGTAGAAGGGCAGGGAAAAGACGTAAAGTAAAATCTTAAAGTTATCAAAGACCCCAGAAGGGTAGAAGACAAAGAGTGAGCGAAGTACGTAAGTGACAGAGATAAAAGGACGGAGTGAGGGAGCTGGTGTGCCAAAGAGAAAGGGAGAAACATGAAGGGGGGCAGCTGTATTTAGTATGCACGGCCAAGCTGCCCCATCTGCTTAGCACAGCAGTCCCCATCGTATAACTGTCTGTAGGCCGTGGGCCGCATAAAGAATGTCTCCAATTTGATGTAATTCCGCAAAATTAATGACAGCTTTACCCAGGATGGGCCGTGAGGGAATGATTAGAGTTTGATCATCCATCTGATCGGTGGCCATGCCTGGCCTGAGCAGCGCGTTGACGCATACTGGGTACACCCTCGCCAGGGACCCGTGCGCACAGAGCCGCTGAAAAACATGCACGAAAGTGATGCCAAACTGGCAGGCTTGAGCCTCTCATTCGGCTCCTTTAAATGAGGTTTGCAAACATACCTCCGCGCAAACACACCGTTATGGCAGGGGGAATATCTCTTGTGTGCAGTGGCTGGGCTGACCTCAGTTTTAATGCTGCTCCAGGCAGACCTGTGCTGTATTTCAAAGCAAAGGGGTCCAAGCGGCATCTAATTTACTGAAGTCTGAGGTCGCATTGTGGTATTTTACAAGAGAGCTTTACTGTGGCCATGATTGGAATTGGGTATGAGTTTAAGAGAGATGGGGGCGGATTGGGAATTGCAGAGGGGATTGATCCAGGCAATGGGAGGGAGTTAATTCCTGGATGTGTGATTTTTCCTCCTTCCCTTCGTTGCTGTTCCTGCCCATCCCCCACTCGTTCTGTCTCTTTCTGTCTTCCAGGGATCCTACTTTTACAAGCGAGCAGGGGCATTCCTTTTACTAGGGGGCCTGGTGCATCTCTCTGTGCTGGGGACATTAAAGGGAAAGCCGGTGTGTTATCAGTGCAGAGTGCAGGGCTTTAGATCAAGGTCTGTCGTCTGGCTCGCACTGCTCTTCTGGGTTTGTGCTGTTGTGTGGTGCACGCACTGGGTAATTTAAGTGAACCCACAGATAAACAAGTGATTGACTACAGAGGTGTGTAAAGAACTATCTGCCATTGTGGTTGGAGAGATGGCAGAGATTAGACTGCAACAAACAACCAGAGCTTGAACACCTTTGCGCAACACTCACTGAGCGAACGAAAAGACTAATACTGACGGCATGAAGAGCGTAAGCACATTGCTTTGAAATTGTAATGGTGGCTTTTGTTCTTGGCGTATAATTGCTGAGTGGAAAAGATTTACACGTGGTAGCGAACACGGCGAAATTAATTGCCCATCTGACAAAGACTCTGGGTTTTAACCAAGCTGGAAAAGCGTGACTGCCAGGTACCTGCATTAAAGGCAGCATGCCAATGCACTTTTAAGGGATGGCTTCGGTGCAGATTTCTGGGCACGCTGGCACATTTCCTAACAGCGTTTTGATTTTGTCCGAAGAGCTATCCAGAAAAATAATTGCATGTGAAAGAATGAACATCCACAAAAAGAGGATAAGAAAATATCTTGCCATATGGTTGGATGGAATCAATGCACATAAGCTCATTAGAAAAATACACAGTGTTCTGTTTGCTTTTAATGATTTCATCATGTTTCTCCCTCATTTGTTGTCTTTTTTTCTTCTGTTTTATGTCATTGCATTTGGCTTGATCTGTGTTCTTAATACATTCGCATTCATCGGTTGCCATTTACCCCTTGTATCATTTTACGCCCCTCACCCTTCTTTCTCTCTTTTTCTTTCTTTCTCTTTCTCCACCTCCACTTTTTTATATTTTTGGCTGAGCTGGAGACCTTTCTCTGTGCTGTGACCTTTAGGTTTTAAATGAAGCCTCTCTGCGGCTTGTCTCTCTTCATAGACCGCCAGTTACGAGCCTTGGGAGGACCGCAAAAAAATAACGATTCAGATGAAATGGCCCCTTTAAAAAGCTCTTCCAAATTCCTTTTGCATTTTTCCTCCCTGTCCTACTGCCTTCCCTCTTTTTTTCTGGCCACATTAATATTCATACTAATGAGGAACATCCTAAAAAGCAAGCTTTTTTGAAAATCTCTGCCAAACTTAAGTACACACAAGCTAGCAAAGACACATACATCTAACATGCAGGCATGGTACAGTGAGGCGTACTAATACAGTGAATGCTCATTACTGATGGATTTCAGGCAAAGGCCACAAATGCCAAATGATTTATAGAAATCGGGAAGACATGACTTATGATTATATGTTTGCCAAGGAAGTAACCGTTTTTCCCCATTTAACTACCCTTTATTAGTTGCCCTCTATAAGGGGTAATCATTAAGGTTTTACTTTAATGCATACATTGGGAAAATGGAAAATGAATTTATTCCTTTCATCCAAGATGTGGGCTGTGTTTGGAATAACATGTTTAATGGGAAGCAGTTTGGGCCTTGAAGTTCTGTATACTACTAACTTTCATCATTAAGACAGTAATAGAGACATTTATTAAAATATATTGTAGGCCTATATTTTCCTTATATTATTTTATCAAATAAAAAATATATAAATATGCATATTAAATACTTGTATAATGAACTAGCCATGCATTTATTTATTTGCTTTACCTTGAAGACTTTTATGTGAACGCTGTGTTTGCTTGTTAAATGAGTAACAGCACTTTTGGCACTCATATAGCCTATACCCTTATTCCTCCACATACTACTTTAACGTGACTTTTTGGTTAATTTGGTGAATACAAAATAAAAGACACTATAGACCGGAAATCATTCATTTCCAATGGAGAGTCATGAGGGGGCTGTGTAGAGGTCCGACACGCTGCAGATCCGGGTTTTTCAGATCCGGCTTCACAAACAAATTGAAAGTTCACCACAACTGTCACTAGGGGGTCGCAGACAGGCAAAAAGCCTTTTAGGTTTCTGATGTTGACAAGCTGTGTTTGTGGTATGGTGTGTGGGGCCCTGCCAGTGCTATATAGCCTAATAATTACATTGCAGAGATAACAGAGCCACAGCATGAGCCCATTTCATATGATATGACTTATATAAGATTTAATCAAGATTTAATGTTTTAAATAGCATGTTTGTTAACCAGTAAATAGCCAATATATGAACTTATTATCCAAGGGTGTGTTTGGAATAACATACATTAATTAGGAAGCAGTTTGAGCCTACTGCTTGTTCTTTGCAACACAAATTTCTTGTTTTTATTAAGGTATATTTTTCCTATAGCATTTTATAAATATTAGAAACATATCAAGCATATAATATATTTTATTAAATTGTAACTAATAGTAATTATAATAATGAAAAATAATTCCTGGTTTAAATTACATTTTATTCTGTATTCACCAACTTAAGTAGTATGGAGGAAGAACAACTTTTTGATTTGGTCTACAAAGAATTGCATGTGAAAGAACGAACATTGACAATAAGAGGATAAGAAAATGTCTTGCATGTGGCTGCGTGGAATCGATTTACACAAGCTCGTTAGAAAAATACACAGTGTTCTGTTTGCTTTAATGATTTCATCATGTTTCTCCCTCATTTGTTGTCTTTTTCTTCTGTTTTTATTTCATTACATTTGGCTTAATCTCTGATTTCTCCTTAAACTTGTTTCTTAATAGATTCACAATAATCAGTAAAACCCATTTTTATGGCTCCTATAAGATTTAATCTCAGTTTTTAGTAATTATTTTACTATCATGTTTATTAACCAACAAATAGCCAGCATATAAACTTAGGGTAAACATACCTATTAAGCTCACCAAAATCTTTATTGAGACATTTTTAGTGCACGCAATATTGGTTTCAGTACAAAAAGTTACGTTAAAATAAAATATTAATCTCTCACAAAAAAATATGTAATTTTATTTTATATGACATAAGCATTTCAATGAAGATATACATCATTAAATGCAAAAAGTCTGGCTGTGCTTAATGGGTACATTGATGTGTAAGCACACCCCTGTTCCCATTAAGCTCACATCATGTTTTATTAAAAATTATTGTTTATTTTAAACAGCCTTTTTAAAGAATAATTGAAAAATATTTTTTTGAAGGTACAAAGAACAGAACACTAAAATCAAGCAACAAGGCATTCAGTTTGATCAGTTAGCTATATATTCATAGTGAAGTATCATCTAAGCACATTGCAAGATCTATACTAGTCCATGTTCAACTAAGTAACACATTCAAAAATCAAATAAAACAAACCAATAAAACATTTAATTCATGGGGAGGAACACAGAAACTAGCCTCATTAGAAACCTCTTTTTAAATGGATGTCAACTTATCTATAGTCTCTATAGATAAGTATATACTACACGATTTTTGCTCCGGATTTCCACAGATTTCCAGTCTGGAGAAGTTGATGCTAGCTGCCAAAGATCAGAGCCAGTCTGCAGAACTGAGTTGACAGAATCCACAGAAAATCAATTAACTTATCTTAGAGTGACAACCATCAGTTAATATTTAAAGTCTGTTTATGAAGTATTTACAACGTGGAAGAGCTTAAAGAGAGTACACTGAGCAATTGGAGTACTTTTAATAAATTTCATGTAATATTCATTAAAATGACAGCGATTTTGCAAAATAAATAATGTAGATCATGTATTAAGTTTATACGTATTTTATTATAAACAACTATTATTAACAATATCTATGAAATGACACTTTTTCTTATTGATGTCACACTTAAACGGTGTGATTTAGTGTACCCTTTAAGCTCACCTTAAAATAATATGAAATCTTTAAAAATTACAGCACTGACCAGCAATAAACTGTAAATTTATAATATTATGGATGTAAAAGTACAAGCCAGTAATGCCTGTGAAGTAATATGTTAGCGTAGCACACAATTTTATACAGCTAGTCAGCTAACTGTGTTCTGTAGCATCTGCGCTGTGTTGCTAAAACTATCTTTTGGATCTTACTGTAATTATTTCCCACATCCAAGTTCCAGGTTATAATATAAAAAAGTCTGAACATTAATCTCTTAATTTTACAGTAAGTAGTGAAACTTACCCAAAATAAAGGCTTAAATATCTAAAAAAAAGCACATTTAAAGGGCTCCTCTTTTGGTGAAAGTTTTCAGACAGCTTTTAAAAATGGCTGCTAGACAGTGTGAACACATGGAGACCCATTTCTCGGTGTGCAAAGATCTGATTGACTTGAAATTATAGCAGGTATATAGTAACAAACACATCAATTGGTTAAGACATCAAGAAGGAAAACACATAATTTTTTCTTGTTATAATCTGAGCTCAAATATGGAAGTGAGCTTAATAGGTATGTTTACCTTAAATACTGTTTCGTCTAATTAAGTGAAATGATATTATTTCATTAAGTTAAAAATGTTTTAATGACTAACTAAGCTAGAGTTAGATGGCAGCAAAGATAATCTAAAAAAAAAAAAATTGCATGGACAATATCAATTAAATAACCAATTTTGACTGATTAATTAAATCTACAATATCAACTTACAACCAGTATTGTAGGCTACCTGGTGCATCTTTAGAAAAGTGGACGTTTAGAAGCATTTCAGTCAGGCAAATTCAACTGCTAGCAGAACAATGCCTTAATAATGGCTGCTGTACAAGAAGTCATTATGAGTTCGAACAGCACTCCCGTTTGTCACAGTATTCGAAAGACCAACAAGAACTTGTCCAGTTATCAAGGAAAATGAGCGCAATTAGATCTGAGAACGAGCATGGAGGCCTAACACATTTGTGAATGCCCTGGGCAAACTCCAGAATTCAGTATTTACACCAGACAGTGGTCAGCGGGGTTCCTAATGGGAGCCAGGTAATCAGCAGGGACCGATTACAGAGACTAGATGTGCAGAGTGAACACACACTGAGCTGCATATGCAATGATTTGTAAAGCTAAATTAAGACAAACAGGCTTGTTTCACACACATGCACACCTGCGTAGTGTTATCCTATTCACACTGATGTTCCAAAAATTACTTTAAACACACGTTTAAATGCACAACAAGGACATGAAAATATATAATTACTGAACTATAGTTCCATGCACTGTTAACCATTCAGGGCTGCGGTTTTTAAAAGCATTGTGAGCTAAGTTAGAAACCATTGGTGCCATTGGTTCTACAATCTGGGTTACAATGCTTTTGGGAAACGCAGTTCAGGTCAGCAACGAAGTAGTGACTATCATGTACAACATGGTGGTGTAGAGAGTTTTGCTCTGGAAGACATTAAACCTCCAATTTACTGCATTAGGAAGATTATTGGGTTTGAGCACTTTAGAAGAGCACATTTTCCGTTTTCAGATTCCTTCTCGTAAAATTCCCACCACCTCTCTAGACACCCAGAACGGAAAAAAGAGTGATGGAAAATTTCAGCCAGTGGAGAGAGATGAAAACAGAAAGGTGTTGATTCTGCAATTACTCAACGTTAATAAAAAAATAAAAAAAGAACAATCCTGCAGGGTTTTGAAAGCATTTACTAAAATAAAACTGAAAGCATTAGCATGATGCTAAAGCTGAATGTACTCCTAAACCTATTTTGGCCTAATAATGAAGCCACTGGGAAATTAAACTTCTTGATCCAAACTTTATTTATTTGTTTGTTTAAAATCCATAATATAATAATCCATATTCATTCAAATCTCTTGTCTAAGATTCATATAGGAATTAAAATGCAATAAATAATAAATAAAATACAGATTTTGAGGGTATTCCTATCCTCAAAGCTGCTCTAATGGCATCAGAAGCCACTGGCTGTCTGTGTTGAAGAGTCGTGTGGAAAATGAGTGTGACTGGACCTCAGTCCTCTGTAAATCTTCAGCGTATGATTTGTGGTTATGATGAGGTAAGGAAACATCATTCTACACTGAGGTCCACTCAAACATTCACTGTAAAGTAGAAAAAATGGAGGAGTTGAGTAGAGAGGAGCGAGAAGCAGCAAAGAAAAAGAAGAAAGCGTAACGTTAACATTCTTATAATGTTCCTGCAGCTCAAGCAGTAGTAATGCCAAGGTTTTGGGTTTGATTCCCAGGGAATGCGACGTGAGTCATTTTGGATCAAATGCATAAATCTTAAAGG
Source organism: Barbus barbus (assembly GCF_936440315.1). NCBI lineage: Eukaryota > Metazoa > Chordata > Actinopteri > Cypriniformes > Cyprinidae > Barbus > Barbus barbus. Next base: position 20,977,442 of record NC_136718.1, read on the forward strand.
AGTAGGAAAGTATAGAAAGAGAAATGATTGTGAGAGAAAGAATGGAAGCAGAATGTGAGAAACTGAGAGGAGCTGAACTGCCGGTAAATCTAACACATTCAGACAGTACAAACAAATATATGCGAACATCTGCATTCATAAAGATCTGGGTGGGGGTGTAGAAGAAAAAAAAAGCACCAACTTGTGTACATGCATGATTTGTAGCCGAAAAGGAAATTCTCTAGCGGCGTACCATAAGGCACTGCCAACACATAAACAATACCTCACCAATTCAGGAAGAAATGTTGGTTCCACTGACACATAAAAAGAGCAGTTTGCCAATGGAGACATAAACACTGAGCACATAAAAATTTAGCCACATAAACTCTGCACTTAATGTCTGTCGTGTTTACGGTTAAATCGGACATTTCATCAAATTCATTGTCACAATTTAAAGAGTGGCCAAATGAATGCCACATTTGGGTAATCTGTGGTTTTTGATGATGTTCTACTGGTGAAGAATACTTAAATACACAATTAAAAACAAACACCAGTCATTATGGCTTACAATAACTGAAAAAAATTATAGCTTTCAAACCATAAAAGGCCGATAAAGGACACATTCGTGGTTAAAACAATGCTGTTATGTATGAAATAACATAAGACTGAAGAGATTCACTGATGAAAGATCGAGGATGATAATCAAGCCAGTATTACATATTCAGAAGGCAGTATTTCGGTACAAGTTTGAGCCCCCTAAATATCAGTATAAAACTATTTTGATTGAACTGCAAATCTCCCTGAGAGGTCCAATAAATGTAAAAGTGATTTATTTCAGCAAAATCAAAGTCAGTTTGACCAGGCGGCCAATTCATTTCCGTGATATTTCGGCGAATACGCCATGTAATTCATGCATAGCGAAAGACCCTCCCTATGAAGGCATTCCTCTGCTCTGAACACACCCCACCATTGTCAGAGCGCTGCAGCCCGGCCACCTCGCAGAATGTTCTAGTTTAGGTTCAGTGGCGCTCAGAGCCTGAGGGAACCAAGAGAACGACGATTCACACACCTCACCCTGCAATGCGGTGCCACTGCTCATCACAGACAAATATACGTTAGCCTGGTGCTTTCTCTCTGATGCATATATATATATACAGACACACTCACCCTCCCTTTCCTTATCACAGAAATAAGCATTTTTACAGAGTTTTAGCAATAAAAAGGCAGGAGCAGATAGCCCATAAATCTGGCCATAAAAATGTTAAGTTGTCAGAGGTGCCATCAGCTATCAATCGTGTGGTGGGAGGCTGGTGGAGGGGAAATCGGTGATAAAAAACAGCATTTTAGGGAAATTATGTCTAGTCTTCCATTTGCAAAGTGCTGCAGTCGTATCCCGCCAGAATCTTAATCACGGGCTCCGATGCGGGCGGGTAGGAGAGAAGAGTGTGTGTGTGATGCAGGAGATCCAAGGAGGGTGGGCTGGTGCCTGAGGTAGAGTTGGAGATGGGGGAAAGAAATTATACAACTAGCATAAATCTCCTCTACAGTCTCTCAGTCTTTCAGCCCCCTACACACACACACACACACAGTCTCTCATCATCATCTCTCTATCTCCCACTTTATCGCATCTCTCTCTTCCTCTCTCACCTCATTTGCACTCTTTATCCCTTTTTCTTGATCGGATCTTCCTACATCTAATCCCTTTTTCATCTTCTCCATCTATCTGTTATTTTCAGCTCCACTGTAATTTGTTTCCGTCCTTGTTTCATTGATTTGTTGTTTTGTTGCCTCTTTTGCTGTATTCCCAGCTGGATTGGTGGATACAGATTGACATGTCTCAGTGAGATTTTTCAGTAAGACAGGGAGTGCATGTGGAAGAAAGAATATTTCCTCTTAGGTGCAATTTATTATGCATCCTGTCACAAAGTGGAATTTGTGATTGGGCTCAGGATTACATGTTCATTTATTGCCACTGTATTTTAACAGCATAGATAGATTCATAGATGCTGAGTAAAAAGCACCTGGTCATGCCAGCGTTTTCTGTTCCTCATTGTTGTCCTCATTGCAAGTCTGTAAGGCCGAGTGTTGCTCACTGACTTGATGAATGCCTGAATTGTCAGATCTGTCGCACCATTTTTTAATTTTGTTAATTAATTTGAAATGGCTCCAGAGTGCTTACAAGATGAGTGATGCCCCCTCAGAAAAGACACGAATTACAGACAGAGAGAGAGAGAGACATTCATATTTTGCACCATTTGGGCCTTAAAAACTTGAAAGCAAATCAACTTGCTGGGTTTGGCATGAAAAGAGAACTGAAAACTCTATAAAGGTTGAAAGAAGAAATCTGAGATCAGTCAATAACAGATTTAAAACATTAATAAAATGTGTTGGTGTTTTAATATGCTTATCGTTAGTTGCATGCTTCAGGATCTCAGCAAATGCAGTGCATCGTCAGTGTATTTTGTTTGTCTTGTTTATCATGAGTACTGGGTGTTCAGATATCTTGCTCATGTGATATTCTGCATTTTGCATAGTGTGTAGCAGGGAAGGAGATGTATTCATACATAAGACCTGTTTCTGCGGAGGCTTCTCAGTCATGATGAAAGAACTCCTTGATGTCTCAGGTGTTGTGCTGCCACCTATAGTTTCACCAAAAGACTGCAGGATAAATTAGTGGCCTGAATATTCAGAATTATGAAAATCAGTTTTAATTTATTAAATGTGGACACATTCTCACTGAAAGTAAAGAAACGGAAATGTTTCATGAGCTGACTTTATTAATTCTATTGCTTGTATTAGGCCAAAATACAGTTTAATACAAATAATGTTGTGTATAATACAAGATTTCCTGTAAATCCTATAAGGCTCCTTACTAAGAAATTTCAATATGGATATAAAATTGTATATATTTTTATTTTATCTTTGCATTTATTGTATTGTTTTAAGGAATTGTAAAGTATATTTCAATGAAACTACACCTCACAACCTACAAAAATGTTGCTTCATATACATCCTGTTATGTGCCATTATAGATTTATAAAACTTAAACATATCATTACATCTAAAGTCTGTCGCTTTATTAGTACACAGAAACAAATTGTAACAATAATTGACTGAATTGCTAAAAAGTCATCACAAACCGTTAAAATGTATTTTAAAAAATTGCAAGCAAAATTCTGACATGCAGGAACATGAAATGCTGAAACGTGAAAAGCTGAACATTTTTGTGTGCAAACTAATAAGATTTAATTATAAGTGTTGAGTAAAATAGTGCCAAAAAATTGTCAAACATCTTGACGCTTACATGTCAATGTTGCTGCTGTAGAGCAACGGGACACCTCCCAACGTCTCCTTTCTTAGACACACCCTTTCCCATGTTTGAGTCTCTACTAGAAAGATGATGAGTCAAGTTAGATGTGTTTGACTAGGAAGACTTACAGAATGTGGACTGCTGGGGGGCCTTCAAGAACAGGGTGGTTGAGCCATTGCTTTGGATGTTTGGGGGAAGGGCAGCAGGCTGCAGTACTTTAGTATGCCGCCAGAGGGCGGTGAAATATTCACAAAACACAAACACAAACATTCTGCCAAATGCAGTACCAGTGAAGCTCTTCCAGTGTGTATATCTACAGGAATGTACTTGGAGAAGTATATTTTACAGCTGCTAAATTGTATTTATTATTATTTGCATTAGTAGTCGTAATAGTAGAAGTAGTTTTGATAAAAACAGTAGTAGAAGTGGGGGTGGTGGTGGTAAAAATAGTGGTTTTAGTAGTAATAATGATAATAAAATATTTATTTCTTCTGTTTATGAGTCTTAAAGTTTTTAGATTCCTAGCTGGACACCAATATTTGTGAATGAAATGGGCCATGTTACAAATTATACGTTTTTGTCTCTCAACTCTTAGAGACTATAAATACATATATTCATGGTTCATGTCCACTTATAGGCCTTTAACAAGGTATTACTCCCAACATTTATCATTTAAGAGTTTGTGTTAAATAAAAAGGACTTTTTTGGGGCCATCTTACTGTAACCATCCCAAACCATGGCCAAATTACAAACTGCCAAAGCATTTGAGATGTCTTGACTTTCCAAAATAAGCCCGTAAGCTGCAGCTCAATGACTCTCAAATGTCACGCTATAATTTTTCCAGCCATAAAAATGTGAATGGATTTGTATTTCTTTTTAATGTTCAGGCAGTTTATCACTGATAATTATTAGAGGCAATAATGTAACTGTACATTGGAACTGTTAAGTTAACTCATCGCGATGCCCTTTAAAATGCAAATGTCTGTGTTAAAAATATAGAGAGATTCATTGTGGCTTTATTTTCATTCTCAACCACGTTGTAAAAAAGAAGGGTAAGGAGAGCGAATGGCTCACTTTAGCTAGTGAAAGATTAGTTATGCGGTATGAAGAAATGAAGAATGTTTACCTCTTAAAACAGGACGACTTACACATACCATTTATTCACATAAAAAATTTCTGACCAACATTTCAAGAGAATGATATCCTGTGAATTATATGAGTGATTTGTTACTTTATTCTGAAATAATCTCTCTATCTCTCTCTCTCTATGTCTGTGTGTTTGGTGTCTGTGATCATGGGTACGTAGTTTTGACTTGTTTTGTGGGTCTGTGTCACTTCTGGTTCCCCAGGCCTCCATACAAGCTTAGTCATAAAATGTCTTCTTTTTTTCAGGGCAACTGTGTTAAAAGGAACACCTGTAACTCGATTCAGTGTTCTGGGCCGAGATGCCAATGGCATCTTTACAGCTCTTGGAATGAGGACACACACCTAAATAGACACTTTGTGTATACGAGCGAAGCACCACACAGATACGCATTCCCCAGCCGGAGAGAGGCCATGATGTCTTGAAGTGTGCATGTGAATGGGCACCATTTTGGCTCAGTGTGCGTGCATGTGTGTTTGCACAGGCCCAGTGAGGAGGGGGATGGGAGAGAGCATGAGGACCCTGAAGATTCCTGCTAATGTTTTAGTCATTCACTAGCCCCTGGGCTGGCAGACACATTCGGTGCAAAAAGCATTTGAGCACCCGCGATGATTTACTGTTTATTTGGACATCTGCACAGAGCTTTTGCACCTCCAGCAATGTCTTGCTTTCCTCATATTTACGCACATGCTCAAAACCTGACCTCTGCTCGTCGTTGCATGCTGATTCACCAGCAAAGTATCTGCGCACACAGTCATCTCACCTGCCTGGTCATTGCACTCTAAATCACGTCCTCTTCAGATCACACCTAACTCATGCGGCGAGTGCTCTCTGGCCTCGCTAAAATCTGCTGCCCTGCTGACACCCAGCACATCTTTACCAGCTGGGCTCATCAATCCTACTGACAGCTGCCTGGTACTGTGCGCAGACCTGGATGGCATCCAGAAAAGGAAACCAGTTTCTCTCTCTCTCTCCACCTCTCTCGCTGACATGACATCCACACCCTGAACAGAAAATACCCATCCACGACTTCATTCTGGTAAATATGGAGGCATATTTGACATTTGCCCCCAGAAGCGGTAGCAAAGTAATTTGTTGCACTTTTCTGTCACGCTAGGCCACAGCTGCCGAGAGTCTAAGAGTGGGAGAGGGAATGGCCGTCAATGACAGGTCTGAATGCTGTGGGTGGGACTGCCTGTGTGGCATGTGTGTTGAAAGGATGACCAGAGGCCTTCTGTCTTTTCAAAAAATATGGTGTTATTAGCCCCCGTCTGTCCATAAGATACACACACACACACACACACACTCGCACACAAACACAGCAGGCAAGCTATAATTAGCAGAGGAGCAGACAGACAGGATAATTGGTGGACGCTATATGTTCACAGCTCTGGTTCAAGTAGGGCTTGCCACAGAGTGTTTTACACCTCAAGAGGACAAATAGTTTGAGGAAGCAAAGTACGGATGGATTTATTGGTCACCTCTGAGTCTTTTGTTTTGAAAGGCCGACAGTAAATCAGAATGTCAGCTTTAAAGAATGGAATGACTTTCACAATGTTTGACACTTTTGAAAAGTCGATCTGAAGACATCGAAGATTTATTTTTTTATCTGCTGTTGCTATTTTTGAAACAGCAAGTTTTCAAAAGAGCAAAAAAGGGATGAAACAGACTCACACTGGCACCCTAAGCCTAGAACGGCAGTTCTGATGTGTTCTTGGAAAGGCGTCAGTAGCAAAAGTGGTTTTGAGATCATTCACTCTGCACCACACGCACTAGAACATTCTGAGCACAGTGAAAAAATCAATGGTACACAAACACATGGCCACTAAATTCCTTCCAGTCTTTTCGTTTTAATAATATCCATAGTGTTTTTCAGCAGTGAAAATGGGCATGTCGTTTTCAACTGATGAAGAAAGATAGCACGGGGGGAGGTGAAGGTAGCTCAGAGGGAGGGAGGAGAGAAAGAGAGAGGGGAAAGAGAAGCCGTGGGGGATGCTGCGTTTGGACATGACATTGTAAAACCTGAGGGCCTTTTATGACTTTTAGTGCCAAGGAGAATATACCACAACAAGAAGATCTCGGGTCACGTCGCAAACCTGTCTTTCTGCCTCTCTTTATCTGTCTATCTCTCTGTCGATCTTTCTTTTGGTCTGAAGATACGAAAACTTAAGAATGGTGGATGATGTGATTAGTTTCATATGGGTTTCAGGCTCTGTTGGCATACAAATGTAGCAGCATGTTGTTTGAGACATGTTTACTGCCAAACATTATGTCTTCCTATAAAAGTGTTTTGTGATAAAAGAACACTGGTAACTGTGGGACAATGATTAACATCACAAGGATGGGAGAGGAAGTATGAAGTGAAACTGGATCTGATCCAGTTTTGAGTTGTGGGATTTTGATTGGCCTCGTATTTCAGAACTAATCTGTCTGTGGAAAAAAGAAACAAAAAACGTCAGATTGCTGCGGTAATATTAATGAACATCTCAACTATAGTGCTTTCACTAGAATGTTGCTGTGAAAATGCGCATTCCTGAAAGAACATACCTGAATAATGGATTATTAAGTGGGCCATATAAATTATATCAGTAGATACATTATATAATGTCCAAGTTCTTGAGGAACAGCTCAGATTTGGTTGGAATGAAGAGAGCATTTATGACGCAGTGAATAGGGAGTGTGCGTTTGCTTCCTGCTTGGCTGGCACTTTCCTCTGGCTTCGAACTGGCTCGATCCAAAGGGCAAGACCTTGGTTTTGGCCCTCGCTGCTGTCTGTTTACCATCCCTCCTCATAAACCGCCCCACCGCGCCATCCAGCCACCCCTCTGGTACTCATTCAGCCTGCAGCGAGTCTCAGCCAGTCAGCACAGTAAACACCCAGATGTCATTACCTGAGAACAGCAAGCCATCAGGAAAAGCCATTAAGACAAGTGGACTGTACCGCATGGACCGACAGACGACTATGTGTGGTGGAAAAGTTACTGAACTGGATTATGTAATGCTTTAGAGTGGTTAAATTTGAACCAAATACTCTTTGTATATTTAGAATATCTTATTAAAGACAAAACACATGTTTATGGCAAATTTGTCTGTTGCAAGCAATAAAAAAAATACTAAATCATTACAACACAGCATTGCTTTAAAGAAATGTTACATATTGTGATTATTAAATTGGCTTGAAAAAGCCAATTTACTGAAATCCTATATTAACTTCTTCTTCTTCTTCTGAGACCAAATTTTAAAATGTATCTCCTCCTAGACCTTTGAAGCTACAACCACCAAACCTTCAGACTGGTCTGACTCGGTATGCTATATCTTTTCTAACTGATCCGGCTTAATTTCATTGAGGGGGTGAAAACTTTCATACAATAAGGCTTAATGTGTTTAAACTGTCTATTGCTATAGCAAACCTAAACAACTCCCTACTGAAAAAAACTGCTAAAACCAGCCTAAGCTGATGGGCTGCTTTGGCTGGTCTCCCAAGCTGGTTTTAAAGTGGTTTTGGCCACTTTTTAGCAGGTCAGGCTGGTTTTTTACTGAATCAACTGGTTTTAAAGTGGTTTTGGCCACTCTTTAGCAGGTCAGCCTGGTCTTAGCTGGTTTTAACTGGATTAAAATAGAAACATGCTATTAACTTGCTAATCATGATAGCAACATGCTAGTAACTTGCTAATCATGCTAGCAACATGCTAGTAACTTACTAATCATGCTAACAACATGCTAATCATGCTAGAATCATGCTACCAACATGCTAGTAACTTGCTAATCATTCTAACAACATGCTAGTAACTTGCTAATCATGCTTGAAACATGCTAACATCATGCTAGTAACTTGCTAATCATGCTAAAGACATGCTGGTAACTTTGCTAATCATGATAAAACATGCTAGTAACACCTTAGCAACCTACCAGGGTACCATAGCAACCACCTAGCAACACCCTAATATTATCTTAGCAACCGCATAGCAACACCTTAGCAACCACCCGGATACCTTAGCAACACCTTAGCAACCACCCCAAGTACCCTAGCAACTGCATAGCAACACCTTAGTAACCACCCCAGATACCTTAGCAACTGCCTAGCAACACCTTAGCAACCACCCCGGGTACCACAGCAACCGCCTAGCAACACACTAGCAACCACCCCGAGTACCTTAGCAACACCCTAGCAAACCACCCTGAGTACCTTAGCAACACCCTAGCAACCACCCTAAGTACCATAGCACACGCCTAGCATCATCCTAGCAACCACCCTGGGTACCTTAGCAACCGCATAGCAACACCTTAGCAACCACCCCAAGTACCCTAGCAACCCCATAGCAACCCCTTAGCAACCACACCAAGGACCCTAGCAACCGCATAGCAACACCCTAGCAACTACCCCAGGTAACCTAGAAACACCCTAGAAGCCATCCCAGGTACCCCAGCGATCTGTGTTTCTGTGTCTGTTCTTCTGATAGACTGTATTGCCTTTAAACATTCAATCTTTAATCTTTAAAACTATTTTATGTATTTCTTTTTTTTTTTTTTTTTTTTTCTCCGGCCTGTCAGTATACACATGACAGTACGTATGTGTAGCTATGCTATCATCATTCACAGCCTTTTTTTTTTTTTTTTTTTTTTATATATTTTTTTTTATACATTTATTTATTTATTTATTTATTTTTTTTCAATTAATTAATTAATTAAATTTTATATACCCTTTTATTTAACCATACTATGACCGACAAGACCAGGGGACAGAGAAAACAAGAGAGAGAAAGAAAAAAAAAAAAAATAATAATAATAATTAAAAAAAAGAAAAAAATAATAAATAAAAAAAAAAAATAATAATAATTATAATGATAATAATAAAATAATAATAATAATAATAAGAAAAAAGGAATTAGAAAACAAAATAAACAAAAAAAAAAAATTGTGGATAAAGTCAACAGAGAAGGGGGAGAGAGAGAGAAAAAAAAGAGAATGGGGGATAGAGAGAGAGAGAGAAAAAAAAAAAAAAAAATTGCTTCGATATTTTGCTTCGAACAATTTGCTTCGATACCTGCTGACAAAAAGAGAAAACAACAGAAGACACAACAGAAGACACAACATCAGAGAAACTGCAGCAACAACCAACATCTGTATGAATCACAATAAATTCTAAATGTTAAATGTTATTGAGCAACACGCATAACTAATATTACAAAATAAGTTTTGAAGCAACAGCAGATCAGAACAATGTGTGTCTGTGAGCACCCGTTTTTACACCAATGTGAATGCTTGAGTGTACACCTGTGTGTGTGTGAGCGCGCTTGTGTTCATAAGGTTCCTCCATGTAAATGTTTAATAGTGTGTGTGTGGGGAACAACAGCCCCATCCCGCAAGGCATGAAGCAGGCATGGAAGAGACCCAGGCCCCAAACATCCGGAGGCCCCCCAGGGCACGGGACCCCCAGGGGAACCACCGCAGGGACAACTGCGGCCCCCCCCCAGAAAAGGGCAGAGGAGAGCCCGAAGGTGGGACATCTGACAGCCACAGTATAGACACCCCAGGGTGCCGTGGCGGCAAGCCCGCAGGCTCCGCCGGCAGCCGACCACACCAGGGCAGACCGAGCCCTGGGCCCGGAGATCCAAGGGCCCCCCACCCCCCAACCGGGGCCCAGCAAGGCCAGTAGGGCCAGGCCCCGCCAAGCGACCGCCGAGAGTGGGCCAGCGCTCACCCGAGCATCCTGCCCCGGCGCGAGAAACCACCAACGCACCGGCGGCATCCTCCACCGGCAGGGCATGGTGGTGGGGTGGGGGTCGACTGAGATGATGAGTGAGGTGGAGTCTAAGGCCCGACCTGACACATAGACGTAGACGAACAAGCACACATATTTTATGTATTTCAAACTACTTCAAACTGAAAAACTTCAAGCTTTTAAAACTTTTACCATCTTTCTGGCTAGGCTTTTTCAAGCCAATTTAAAGTTTGTCTTCAAACTTTACAATCTAGTTACATATTATTATACATATTATGCATATAATTGTAATGTATAAAATTGGGCCTGTAATATTAGGCTATACTTTTAGAATTTGTAGGCTATAGCATAAAAATATGGAATGTATAATATCTGATTACTGATGTAAGCATTCCCTTTTCCTTAAAATAAAGTCTTGCAAGCGAGCCAAAATGAATTCCTGTATTTTATTGCTTTGAAATTGTGGTCGATTCGTTTGCCTCTGTTTGAGTAAAGATGAACGCTCCGTTTTGTATGAGCCAGCTCGAATGCTATCTTACATTTTAGCTAGAAAAACGCACAGACTATTTTCTATATTTCTCCACAGACGTTTTAAGAAGTTAAACAATAAAAAAGTTCTAAGCCTTTAACCAAACCAGCATGTTAAGATCAATCGCTAAACTAAAACATTTGCTTCTGAAAGGTTATTTGTCGGAAATTCGTAATTCCGAAATTACGTGAAAACCGAATTACTCATAGCTACTTAATGTAGTTTTTATTTACATCCACAACAACAAATTTACATATTTAAATATTTTATTTAACAGGGTTTCACCTGTCTTGACCATTAAATTACAACACACATGCGCACGAGACATGCGCACAGAGAATAAAACGAAAGGGTGCCAATGCACAATTACAAATAATAGTTGCAAGATCGAGTTTATGAATTCACCGATAGACGTGCATTTAGTAAAGTGATGGCTCGTTCACAAGACAGCGAAGATGTTTCTGATAAAAGTTGTGTTGGTTTGGTGTGATAATTTCCTTAAGCCCAAAAGTAGCCTAATACACGTATTATTTATATGCACACTATTATTATTGGACATACTGATTATTGTGAAAATAATATTCGATGCGATGAAATTGGATTAATAAGGTGACTAGGCAGACGCGTTCATTACAGCGGCCTAGAAATATGTGAACTCAATTGATTTTATGTGGAATTAGCAGCTTTCCAAGAGGGCCAACAAAGCATCGACTCTGCAACTCTTCTTAAAAGGTAAGCTAAAGGTTTATGTCTTTGGCCGCTGTACCAAAATTGTGATTTGAGGCTTTCTCAGAATAGTTCGATCCTCCAGCTAAGTCCTCATTCTTTTTATTGGGAATGATAATTGCCAAAATAATTTCCAAAATGAATTGTGAAAAGGATTGGCTTTTCACTAGTTCGGTCCCTTTTTAAGTCTCCAGTGTAAGTTAGTGCATTTATGTTGTTACATTTCAACTCATTCCAAAGGGCTGCAAAAAAGGAATCAACACTGTATCATATTACACTTTAGACCTGAAACTCAATTTTACATTTACATTTAAATTTAATCACTTTTAAATGAGAATTAATTTTGGTTTATCAGACTGTAGCTAGTCCTTTGTCATGAGCAATACATTCAAGTTGATGTGTTTTGACATGATATAAGAACTTAGACTTTTCTGACACTGGTAGCCGTTCACCTTGTTTTGGTCCAACTTCTAGACATTAGGGAAACTTACTGAACTTGAGAAGTGCAAGCTTATCTTTAATGACACAATTTGAAAGATCTGAAAAATTATGCAGTGAGACAGCAGGCAAATTGTAGGAATTACATTATTAGGCGTTGGTTTAATATTTTTGTCATTTCGTTATGCTTCTATGTCTTGCACAAAATTATAATCATTGGTCTGTTCCAATGATGAGTTATTTGTTTATTTTTTATATTTATCCACTGAATTAAATTCACCCTTGAATTGAAATTGAATTTTTATTTCTGTTTAACTCAGTCCTGTGATATTTCAAGTACTATATAGAGCTTCATGAATCCATATGGCATACGTACCATCCCAAATACTGAAGGTGGTGTATGTGTGACCGACTGCATTGATCCACGACAGAATAATTTTCATGCATATTCATACTCTGCCATTTTAGGTCTGTTCTCTTCCATTGCTTTGTATGTGAGTGGAAAGGCAATAAATGCAAGCCATTGCATGTGGCTTTGTAACAGACGCCGTACAAATCCAAATGTTATAAGTGGGAGTCAAGGCTTAGCCAAGAGACACAGATAGTGACAAACGCTCCCTGGTTATTTAATTAGAGGCGGCTCTAATGTTTTCCATGTTTCTCTGGAGTGACTGGTGTACTGTTGGAAGGGGGAGCAGTGACATCAGTGACTTAAAGTGGAACCAGATGAAGACTAATTAACAAAAGGGCAATGCTGTAATGGAAACTGAATCAGCGTTCACATACAGGTGTCAAAAAAGATAGAGGAACAATACCTATTCATAACTGAGGGGAGAGAGATCACACCAGGTTGCCTCTCATGGACCTGGTTCAAGAGAGACATTTTTTCTCCATTGGGTCATGACTGGAGACCAAGAGCTTAGCTGGAGTACTTCAGCAGTGTGGCTTGGGTTTGAAGCCTGGCCTTCACCACTAAAGGCACAAACCAAGCTGAATTTTCCAAAAGCTTGCTGTGTACTGTTTTGCATGACAACAAAGTCTTTTGTCATTAGCATTTTCTTTTTACTGTTGAGTGGAATAACAATTGATGCTTGGTATAGACGTGACCGGAGACTATAAAGGAGCGGGTCAGACATGGTTGCGTGTTGTGATTCATGTAAAAACCAGAGGTATCTGGGAAGGACGATGATAAGTGTAGACTGATTAACACTACAAACTGATTTTGCCTTAGTCTGCGGTGAACACTGTGGTCAGATGCAATGCTTAGCTTGCCTAATAGCTGTGCATTAGTGAAAAATCTGATACATGTCTTTAAAGGGCTAGTTCACCCAAAAATGAAAATTATGTAATTGCTCACCCTCATGTCGTTCCAAACCCGTAAGACCTTTGTTAATTTTCGGAACACAAATTAAGATATTTTTGATGAAATCTGAGAGCTCTCTGACCCTGCATAAACGGCAACACAACTGAATTGTTCCCAGACACATAAGGACATCGATAAAACAATCCATGTAACATCAGTGGCTCAACTTCAGTTTTTCAAAGCTTTGAGAATACTTTTTGTGAACAAAGAAAACAAAAATAACAATTTATTCAACAATTCTTCTCCCCAAGTTAATGTCTTCCGCCATTTTGGAGAGTGCCATGACGCATGCCCTAGCTCTTTGCCCAGAATGTAATCAACATAATCAGTGTTGTTTATGTTCAGGAGAAAGCACATAAATTACTCTCAAATTTCATAAAAAATATCTTAATTTGTGTTCCGAAGATGAATGAGGGTCTTACAGGTTTGGAACGACATGAGGGTGAGTAATTAATGGCAGAATTTTAATTTTTGGGTGAACTAAACCTTCAAGGCAAAACACTACACTCTCAGAAATAAAGGTACAAAAGCTGTCACTGGAGCGGTACCTTTTCAAAAGGTACATGTTTGTACCTAAAGGGTCTATTTTGATACCTTAAAGATACATATTAGTACTTAAAGTGTACATATTTGAACTTAATAGGTACAAAAGTGTACCTTTTGAAAAGGTACCGCTAGACGTGAGCAGGTATTCGGTAATGTGATATATCACGATAATGAATATGCACGGTATTGTTATCGTGGGCACTTCACAAAATACCGAAAATAATTATTTATTAAAAATTATTATTCAGAATTTTGAATGCATTTGAAGAATACTTTTCCCATTAACTGGTTAAATGTACAACACTTCTGCATGCTGTAAAAGATGTGTGTGCACTGATATTTGAGAAGCACATGGCGGAACGCGTGAGAGACGCTCAGGATGAAAGCGCACATTCACTCTCTGACAGCAGGTGGCGCTGAACAGCAGATGCAGTGTTATTACCCCGGAAACCCAGGAAACAAAGCAGCTGCACTACTTCTAAAAGTATTTAAATGATTTAAATAGCCATTCAGATTTTTGTATTCGCAGTGGCCAAATAACCTACTTTAATATTTAGACTAAATAGGCTATTTTTAAAAAAACTTTTTTACATTTTAATCTGGACTACAACATGCCCTAGAGATATTGTTTTGATTCTTTATTGCTCGGTCATACTTTACATTAGAGCTTCATTGGTTAATGTTAGTTAACATGATTAATTAGTTAACATAAACTCCCAATGAAAAATTAATCTTAGGTAATTCAAATATTTAATAGCACATTGTTAAAATCTAAATAATTATAAACCGTGTGGTTTTTTTTTAATGAACCTGAGCTAACATGAACTAAGATTTGTATTATTATTTACAAAGATGAATAACTTCTGTATAACAAATGTAGCTTTTGCTCATTGCTATTGTTTTATTAATGCATTAACTAAGGTTAACTAATGAGATCTTACTGTAAAGTGATACCTATTGGTCTTTTAATTCTTTTGCACTGTAATCTGTGTAAAATGTTTAACTTTATACATTTGTGTGTATTGCTTTATTGTACAGTTGGGCAAAAAAAGTATTTAGTCAGCCACCAATTATGCAAGGTCTCCCACTTAAAAAGATGAGAGAGGCCTGTAATTTACATCATAGGTATACCTCAACTATGAGAGACAGAATGGGGGGAAAGACTCCAGGAAATCACATTGTATGATTTTTAATCAATTAATTGGTAAATTCCTCTGTAAAATAAGTATTTGGTCACCTACAAACAAGTAAGATTTCTGGCTCTCACAGACCTGTAACTTCTTCTTTAAGAGGCTCCTCTGTCCTCCACTCGTTACCTGTATTAATGGCACCTGTTTGAACTCGTTATCAGTATAAAAGACACCTGTCCACAACCTCAAACAGTCACACTCCAAACTCCACTATGGCCAAGACCAAAGAGCTGTCGAAGGACACCAGAAGCAAAATTGTAGACCTGCACCAGGCTGGGAAGACTGAATCTGCAATAGGCAAGCAGCTCGGTGTGAAGAAATCAACTGTGAGAGCAATTATTAGAAAATGGAAGACATACAAGACCACTGATAATCTCCCTCGATCTGGGGCTCCACGCAAGATCTCACCCTGTGGGGTCAAAATGATCACAAGAACGGTGAGCAAAAATCACAGAACCACACGGGGGGACCTAGTGAATGACCTGCAGAGAGCTAGGACCAAAGTAACAAAGGCTACCATCAGTAACACACTATGCTGCCAGGGACTCAAATCCTGCATTGCCAGACGTGTCCCCCTGCTTAAGCCAGTACATGTCCGGGCCCGTCTGAAGTTTGCTAGAGAGCATTTGGATGATCCAGAAGAGGATTGGGAGAATGTCATATGGTCAGATGAAACCAAAATAGAACTTTTTGGTAAAAACGCAACTCGTCGTGTTTGGAGGAGAAGAAATGCTGAGTTGCATCCAAAGAACACCATATCTACTGTGAAGCATGGGGGTGGAAACATCATGCTTTGGGGCTGTTTTTCTGCAAAGGGACCAGGACGACTGATCCGTGTAAAGGAAAGAATGAATGGGGCCATTTATCGTGAGATTTTGAGTGAAAACCTCCTTCCATCAGCAAAGGCATTGAAGATGAAACGTGGCTGGGTCTTTCAGCATGACAATGATCCCAAACACACCGCCCGGGCAACGAAGGAGTGGCTGCGTAAGAAGCATTTCAAGGTCCTGGAGTGGCCTAGCCAGTCTCCAGATCTCAACCCCATAGAAAATCTTTGGAGGGAGTTGAAAGTCCGTGTTGCCCAGCAACAGCCCCAAAATATCACTGCTCTAGAGGAGATCTGCATGGAGGAATGGGCCAAAATACCAGCAACAGTGTGTGAAAACCTTGTGAAGACTTACAGAAAACGTTTGACCTCTGTCATTGCCAACAAAGGCTATATAACAAAGTATTGAGATGAACTTTTGTTATTGACCAAATACTTATTTTCCACCATAATTTGCAAATAAATTCTTTAAAAATCAGACAATGCGATTTTCTGGATTTTTTTTTCTCATTTTGTCTCTCATAGTTGAGGTATACTTATGATGAAAATTACAGGCCTTTATCTTTTTAAGTGGGAGAACTTGCACAATTGGTGGCTGACTAAATGCTTTTTTGCCCAACTGTATTTAAATGTTCAGATATTTTTGTTATAAGAAAAGTTATTAAACCTGTTATACTGTAATATGACAACACTTTTTGCAACTAAATTTCAATATCGTGATAATACCGTATACCGTGATAAAAACATTAGCAATTAATCGCAACATGAAAAATTGATACCGGCATATCCCTAGGTACCGCCCCAGTGACAGCTTTTGTACCTTTATTTCTGAGAATAGGTTAAACATTTAAATAAGTGAAAGTGACGTGACATACAGCCAAGGGTGAGCCATACTCAGAATTCGTGCTCTGCATTTAACCCATCCAAAGTGCACACACACAGCAGTGAACACACACACACCGTGAACACACACCCGGAGCAGTGGGCAGCCATTTATGGTGCGGCGCCCGGGGAGCAGTTGGGGGTTCGGTGCCTTGCTCAAGGGCACCTCAGTCATGGTTTTGAGAGCACTGTACATTCACTCCCCCCACCTACAATTTCTGCCAGCCCGAGACTCAAACTCACAACCTTTGGATTACGAGTCTGACTCTCTAACCATTAGGCCACAACTTCCCATACTTCCATAACCATACTTCCTCAGTTAATCTAAGTACATTAAGACAATTGTATATTGTATTACAAGTGTTCTGAAATGTTATATGTAAATATGCAAATGAGACATTATCTAATTAAATATACACTAATTTGCATACATTTCCAGAACAGAAATCTGAACACAATCTGCATGAAGCCAGGTTCAAAATTTTAGTTTAATTTTGATAAAAGTTTTGATGCAATGAAATCTGGTTAAATCTGGCAATTCAGATAAGAATTGAAATGTACAAATGCGAATAGAGTCATAGAATAAAAACTTAAATGTGTATTTTGGATGTTTTCTATCCACATGTTTGAGAGCAAAATGGCCCAAAATCTCAAAATGAACAAGTGCATGGAAGAGAAAAAAATTCTTTTTTTTTTCTACTCCATCTCAAATGTTTAATAAAATTATACGCATTTTGTAGTTTTTATTTTTTTGAAGCACAGAAATAATTTTACATTAAAGAAATAATTTGCCATTAACATCTTTCCAGTATTTGCTTGCATGATAAGAATGCCTATAAATGCATTTTCTAGGTTCACATCCATATATTCAGTGTACCTAATAAATATCCCGGAGAGGTGAAGTCATCCACTGATTTTGCATAGCTTGTGATTTATTATTTATATGAAGGACAAATGGTGCAAATCAGAATAGTATTTTATGGAGTGATGTTAGACTTGATTAAGGAATGCTGACATAAAGCTTGGCAGGTAACATATGGGAAAAAGAAGTGGTGGTGCCGTTTAATTCAGATGCTCTACAAACTGAAAAAACATAGGCTACATTTTTTAGATACTAAGTAAAGGCAGTAGTAACAGAGGTGTGCTTTTAATACATTAACTGTTTTCATTATTAGTATATTGACTCCTAGATGACATCATCATAACTAGACCTCATTTTTCTGGTATCATGCAAATTAACAATATTCTATGGTTAGTATGGTATACAGGCTTGTGGTGTAATGGAATACTTGTAAACTTCACCATTGCATGAAGTCTCCCCTCAAGCATTAATTTCAAGGACACGTCATTGGAAAAGAATGATAGGAATCAACAAAATTGTCATATGAGAGAGATTTCTGACAGACTGAGTCTTGTATCTTTGTCACCACCTTAAAAGTGATTGCTTTGTGTTTCTTATAGTGTATCTGTATGCAGTGATGCCAAGAACCTCAGTAAAAATACTGTTTGCAGAGCTGTTTGGTTATCACACTTTTTGTTTAAAGGCACATTTATTGTGTTCCCTGGTCATTTATCTCACTTTTTATAGATATAAAATATCTATAAAAATATAAATCCTATAAAGTAGCTAGTAAGGTGCATTAATACAATGCCATTAAAATGATCGTTCCACAACCTCGTTACTATCAGAAAAGGGGTATGTGCCACCAGAATACCATAAATTCTTATCTCACATGCATGACCCAGATGCAATCAACACAGACTATTTAATTTTGAGACCTTTTTTTTTTACACCAAATAATTAACTGCTTGTCATGTTGCTAGAAATAAACTAAAAGTGCTTGTATGTAATGGAGTAATAATAATATAAATCATATTATAATTATATATATACAATTTACATATATATATGTTTTTTTAAGGTACTTCATAGTGACCTTTAATTTGTAGGAAGAGAAACTGGGGGAGTGACTTTTTTGTGTGTCAGACATGTGTCGCTTTGCTCACATCTGATTGGTCCAGTTTCAGTTTGAGATCTCTAACCCAGAACATAACCTGCCCCGGAGCAGGTTAGCTGTGCAGTGTAAGTTACTACGGCAATGAACCAGCTAAAACCCAAGCCACTATCATGGTACCTAAAACCCAGGATTTGTGCAAACTAAACTGAAACTTACCTGGCTAACCAGCTCACCCGACTTCATGGTACAGGCCCCGGGTGCTACAAATGATCACAACACAAACAAATAAAGAATTTTCTTTGTTGTGTTGTGTTGTGAGCATTTGCATTTGTCAAATTGAAGTTGTTTTCTTAATTTGCTGGTATTTTTTCTATTTGCAGCACGTTGAGCTCTCTCGGCCACCGTAATTTTCTCTTATCCCAGCTCAAATACAAAATCAACAGTAAGTTATTCGTTCATAGGTTTTGGTAGCCCCATCAAAACATTGGTGTTTGTTTGAGCATCCAGCCTGTCTACACGGCAACATTCATTTAACCAATGACAATAGCCACGAGTTTCCCTGATCAGTGGTATAACAAAACTATTTTTTCAATTCCTAAGACACCAGTGGCACACACCTAAGAATAGCGTATAACTGGAGAAAGCTAGTTTTATGCGAACCACTATTAGTCTTTGTAGACTTGGTGCATATTACCAAAGGTCAAAGTTTGGCCAATTAGCATAGTGCCTGGTTATTGTATGATTTGTTTTTGTAGGGCTCTTAAAATGTGAAATTGACATACTTTTTTCTTGTCTCCTGCCCTTCACATCACAGTTCAGGAGAGTTGCTTTTAAAGGGTTTGAGACCAAGTGCATTCTTATGGTGACTTCAGCCAATCTGCGTTGTTATTAAATCATTATCTTGCAGCTACAGATTTTTTAGTCACATCGTATTATAGCTCAGGAACTTTTGTTGTCCCATGTACAAAGATTGCAGATTTTAAGTTGCATGCTTCCTGCCACTGAAATTAATAATAATGCTAACAGATTCCTTAGGTTTTATATAGACCTCCTTGCATGCTATACCAACCAGGTTTGCACTCTTGACAAACTGGCTATAATAGTGCTTTTATCCTGTAATGTTACAAAGCATTAAAAAAAAAAAAAAAAAAAAAAAATTATCAATATGAAATGACTTGCAGAATTTCATGTAAAAACTATCCATCACAGTAAAATAAAATACACTTGGAGCCACAATTATTTGGACAATTGTATTATTGGAACTATTTAACTGCTTATAAAATGCTCTTTCTCACAAAATATGCTATTAGTTAGTGTTTTTGCTTGTACTTTGCCCAGATTGATGACAAAGAGTTTAGGGTAGCCAAACCATTACCGTACACAAGTGCAAGCTTTCTACTTTTTTATTATTATTATTATGTTACAAATGTTTGGGATGTACTGTAATTGTAATGCATTTTTCAAATTGAGAATCCCAGACACCCCAATTCAAAAAGTAAATTCTTGTCTTGTCTTTCATGGCAGGTACATCTTCCTGTTGTTCTGTACATTCGGACATTCAATTATTGTGTCAGACTCAACAGTAAGCTTGAACACCCAGCAATAGTGACCTATGATCACTGTAAGACATCTGTGTTGTGGAGTTTCATCCAACACTATGCTAAACCCCACCAGCTGATTTTCTGATTTTACTGCTGACCACAATGAACCTTCACTGAGCTCCATCTCTTATGAAGTGTCCACTTATTCACTGTCATCTCAGTATTTAGTGGTGAAGCACGCTGAGTAGGGGAAAATGTTTGGAAAATTTTTAGTAGCAAGATTTCCTCTGAATGTTGTCCAGTATTCCACAGACTTGATGCAAATAAAATACAGGGACTGTACCAAAACATTCTGCATGAAATCTATAATCTGAACACTTAAAAAAAAAAAACATGTTTGATTTGTCTCCATTGCAGACCGTCACGTGCTTGTACACCAGCATCCAAGCTCTTGCTATGCAGTAAGTCACGTACATATTGTCCAGCGTTCAGAGACTGTGCATTATTGCCGTCGACAGTCGTGTTAAGCCCTTTCAAGCATTTAATATCTAACTCATGCACATTATTTTACAGCAGCAAGATGCGTTAATTATCTAATTAAGGACAGGATTAATTAAGCACCTTGAGCGCGCGTTGCGTTGATATAGACGAATTTAAAATCACAACTCTTCTCTTCTGCAGGGCTCTTCATAAAATCCCACGCAGGATGAAATGTTGCAAAATGCGGTTTTTCAATGCCCCTTAACCACTCTGGATATGTTAATAAAAAAAGCTTTAATTTCAAATTACATTTGGTTTGTATTTACTTTGCATTTATAGACGGCTTGACTGAGAAAAACAACTTTTATCCAAACAAGAATAGGTCTTTAAACATACCAATTAAATCAATAAAACCAATCGGAGGACTGGAGGCACACACATTTAACAGTTAAAATGTTTATTTGGAACTCAGGGTAGAATGGCTTTATCTGATGACCGGTCCACGCCTTTGTATAGCTCCAAACTGAGCAATGTCACGGTAGGTTTATCCATCCATGTGATTAGGTTCCATTATTTAAAGTATTTGAAACGGATTCTTATTTGCGAATGCGAATTTTTGTTTTGCGGAAATATTTAAGAAACATTTTTGAGCGTGGATGCAAGTTTTGATAAGTCCTTACAGAAGACTGTATAGAGGAACTATGAATGAACATAATAATTTTGTTCAGCAAGATAATGGAATCAAAAAACCTTTTACTGTTTATAATTAATTGTATTTCCAATTCACGTGTTATTCTGAGCAGTTAGTCGAACTGATCCAAGATATTTCACGTTCGTGGCTCCCCAGATTATCACTAAAGTATAATAAAGTTTTGAACGGTAACTGCCATATTATTCTGGTCTCTTTATGCTGAAATGCAATCTAATGTTAGGAAACAAAAGAAATGTTAGGAAAATGCACTTTTTATTGAGATATGTTTTTACAAGTCTATAATATTTCAAAATATTGGTTGTAAATGAGAAAATGGGGAACACTTAAACACTGAGTTTTGAATGATAAAATGTTGTTAAACCGAAGAGGTGATGAGTATCACTTACTGTTTTAAGTTCACTGTACAAGGTTTGTGAAGCTGCAATTTTAAGTAGCATGGGCCAAAAATAACACATCCGGTATTACGGGTATAATCAAACTTAGAAAGGGTCCAAGTTGATGTTTGGATCAAGACGGACGGTGACGAAATTTGTCAAATGCACCTCTGAACGTGACCATGTGGGTAGGCTATAATATAAAACCTATATATATATATATATATATATATATATATATATATATATATATATATATATATATATATATATAACGTTAATAGAAATCAATTATCAGCCTGTGTATGTTTTGAAAATAGCATATTACAAACACGTATTTTAATGTTTTTCTAGATATAAATAGAATTTAAATTTACTGAACTATTTGAGTGTAATCTTTTTTTAAAAAGATAGCAAATAGAAACGTGTTTTAAAACTTAAATGCAAAAGTTGTGCATTCATACTGTGATTTATTTTGTAAGAGGTGAAGGGGTCTCCTTGCACGTTCTCCTTGGCTGTCTGCTGTGAAAGACTTTGAACTTGAACTTTACTTGTTGTCCCTGTCCAGCCGAATATGAATTAAGAACTTATCGATATTTATATCCGAATCTATTAATTTCATGTCAACGTATTAGATGGTATCTGTAATAATATATATTTTTTAAACGCACTTTTTAAAAATGCGTAATTTCTCCTTGAAGTGCGTATAGGACACTAGTGTTGCACATACGGATTTATGCCTATTTCTGTCTTATAGTTTAAAATTTAGTATATTGCAGTGGTCTGGTGCGATTTTAACTTTATATTCATTCTGTACACCAACTTGGATAGGTGTCCAAAGAGCTTAATTTTAGAAAAATGTATTTTTAGACTTCCTGCTCTAGTATAAATGATATCGTTTATAGTTTTAGATTTTGAGAAAACAGTCGATGTACAGCTTCTAACAAGTTCAGAATCGCTCTTTTGAGTACAAATTTAGTAAATTAAGTAGGATATGCTGAAGATAATTTAAAGTCAAAATCAAATGCTCAACGAAGCTTTTGTAGTAATTGAAGTCTGCATGGGCAAAACTTGTGCAACCTTGACCTTCATCATATATGTATTGTTAATCGATGTAAAATGCAGAGAGATGCATAATTGTAAAGCTTTCCATAGAGGTTAAAACAACTTTTTTCGGGTGATTTCAGAAGCAATTTGTCAATTATTTTTTCCTAAGATACATATCTTAAATTCTAATTCGAAGGACTATTCAATTGGATATCTATCCGTTACAGCGGTGAATAACAATAACAAACCGTCCTGTTTCGTTCCGTTAGCTAAAATGTACTTTTACAAAAATTTAACAAAATATAGGATAGATAATCTGTACTGAATTCAGATATGAACATGTTCTTAGGTGCTTTAGGTCTGAGTAGATTGGATTTGTGATGTAGTTTGCAACTTTATATAAAATGTTTTGTGAACACCCAGCGTTTGTGGATATACAACGTTGTTGTTGTTGTTGTTGTTGTTGTATACAACAATTTCTTGTCCTAACGATTAGAACGGTGTAAAATAAAGGGAAGGAACATAACATTGCGTTTAGTTTAAAAGTGCGTGTCAGAGAATAGCTAAAATGATACCATTGAAGATTAGATAGTAATTTTGTCCAGTGTGATAAACTGATGGTAAGCATAGGCTAGAATGACCACCACTCTTCATTTCTGCTGGGCACGCCGAAATGTGTCGTTATGATTCTGGGATGTAGTTGAAAAATAGCTTATTAGGCTACTGCAGCCTGGTCGTCGTGCTTTTCCAGAGATTTCCAGCAGACTGTCAGAATATGCCGTCACATTTGCAGATTTGTTGTTCTCATGCTTTTTTGCACATTATTTAGTACTTACATTCCACTTCGGCTCTTTGCATGTCAGTTTTTGTGTTTTCATACACGCACGCACACACAAAATTAAGTGCCCAAGTTTACATGCCATATGCAGAATCTGCAAACCTTTATAATAAAAAATATTAATAAATAGAGATCATATTTTACTTAAAACTGCGCTCATTAAGAGATTTTTACACACTAGATATTTACTCCACATATAATAACAATAATATCTGAATTTACACACATTCCCTGGGTTTCGATTTTGATGTGTAGTTTCCTCGATGATCAATGACTGTTTGTAGGTTTGGTCATGGTGGTTTTGTCCTGAGGAGTGAAGCTGCCCACTGTTCTTAAGCAAAATCCTCTAAATCCTGCACATTACTTTAGTTTTTCTGCATTATCTGCTCATTTATTTAATACCATTGTTTGCACCTTTTGTAATTGTTAAGAACCAACATTATAATTTAGCAATTGATGATCGGTGTAAATTATTTTGTATTGGAAAACGTGCATATCTTATGTAACTTCTAAAAGGATATTACTTATTTGTTGAATTTCTGTAAGTTTGTAAATTAGGAGAGAAAAGTTGTATGAAAACGTACGTACACTAGCTTGTCGACATAATAGCATGCTATTAGATGCCAGATTTTTCAGAAGTGTAAACTGCCCATAGATAAATATCAAATCAGCGTTTAATCAGAATCTGTTTTTACACTGGGTTTCTTATCTTCGTGTACTTATTTTATATAATTATAAAGAAGTTATAATTTGATAGAGTTTTGTAGATAAGAAATGATTATCCGAGGATATTTTTTTCCAGTGACGACTGAACGCCTTGTGAAATAAAAAAAAAATAAGTGCTGTTAATAGTAGCAAGTTATTGTGGATGTAAGTTCTAGTTTTGCTGTTTGTAGCTGTTGCTACGGAAAAAAAACATTGTTAAACGTCAACTCGCTGCTGTTCTAATTAAATAATTGTTGCATGTTGTTGAAAAGACGATGGTGGCATCCCTTATTCGTCTTTAAAAGTTGACTCGTTTTGGTCCTTTGTTAAAACAAACTCAAGATAGCCTATGTGTTGCTTTTTAGAAGCCTAAACTTATGTTTCTTGTAAAAAAAAACACAACGAGCCATGACACAAAGGCCTATGTTTTTTGCTTATCATTCCAGATCATGTGTGATGCATGTGATATGCTGTGTATATGTGGCTGTTTTCTACAGTATAATACAATAGAAATGACTTGAAGTAAATTGTTATCTGCTGGTTGCTGTAATGTTTTGCTTCTGCTTTTTTCTTTCTTCAATATGTAAAGATTCTGAAATAATCCAGAATTGCTAGGTTTGAAACTTGAACAATTTCACGTAAAACAAGAGCTTATACATAAAAATACAATGAGATTGGTCCAAAATATTCCAGCTCACCAGTATTTACAGATTATGGTTCATTTTCAAATTCCACTGCTGGTACATGAATTCTGAGATCTCAACGGTATATTCCGTTATATATGGAGGAAATACGAAAACTTTATTTGACTATTATTTGACTATTTGAAAAGAAAGGATGTCAGAAACCGAGAAAGCTGCACTTAGAGCCTTGCTGTCGCAATTAACATGTCTGCAGAGGAACTGACCGCCTCCTTTAACTTGAACTTGGACTTCCGACGAGACGTGTCTGAAAGTGGGGGAGACATTTTGTCTGTATAGAAGATGTGACAAACGGACCTTTGGCTGTCATTGTAAAGCAGCCCTCTGAATCTAAGGCCTTAACGAGGAAAAATAAACGAGTGATGCAGAAAATCAAGGACGGATTGTTATATTGCATGAGATTCTTTGTCAGGTGCTTTTGAATTTTAATGTTATCTAATTTTACTACACAGACTTTAAACAAGTCATCATAAATGGACGGGCAAAACAAAACGTGGGTCCACAGTGTCCATAATCAGTTTTTCGTGGTTTGTTTCTGGTTTTGTAATATTTTCCTTTCTCGCTTCAGTGTAACCATTGCTTGTGATAATTGCAAAGCAGGTGATATACAACTAACAAAGAGTTCTACGCAGGTACAGTCGGGTTTCTGTGTTAAAAATGAACATCCCGGTCCGTGAATCATTATTAGAAACGCAATGATGCTTCCCATTTCTTGCTGTATAGCCTACTCTGCCTGACCGCAGATTTTAATGATCATATTGCTCACATGTTCTTCATATCAGCCACAGATTTATACCGCATTGCACCGAGACTGAATAGACGCAGGCCTAGCCATTCTGCTGACAAATGCGAGATTTAATACGGATTTGTTTCTTCTCTATAAGGGACGGTATAGCGTTCTGGAAGGAGAAGGAAGGTCATGACGAAACAGAGATTGATATGTTTAGTTTGGAAGACTGGTTAGTCGTATTACTCATTTAGCTACTGTTGTTTTCTTGGCTTAAATTTTAATTGAATCATGTTGGTACAAGGGCATAGTATAGTAGCACTGTGCCACTGCAGCGACATAATGATACATATTCATAAACTTTGGCACGGTACTCTGCAAGATGTAAATTTTTGTCATAGGATAATCAATTCACTGAACAAGGCCTGCAGCAGCCCCGCATGAATGTTCATGCTGAGGCAAGGTGTAGGCTAGCTTTAAAACGCCTGGAGCACTTTCCTTTTTTTTTTTTTTTTTCTTTTGGATGAGGCACAGAGCAGGTTGCGTTTAAGTTTTTTGAATAACTTTTTTTTTTCGTTCAAAATGCAATATACTACTCTTACTTGGGTAATTAATAACAACAACAAAAAACTGCTTGGTTGTCTTTATTTGCATAAAGTTGTACCTGTAAACTAGGTTTTGTAATAGAGCGGTGTACGTACATTTAACGCACATCTTAGCAATTAGACAATTCTTAATAAAGAATTAAATTAAGGTGGAAAATAAGCAGTTTGGGTATAAACAGTCTTTAAAGAATATCGTGAGAATGAATCTAATTTGCGATGTCATAAAGTATTTTTTTGACTGACTAAACTATTGAACGTGAATATTCAAATGGTCTCTGAGCAGTGGAAACCAGAATAGAAGCCACCTTTTAATAGCGCCCAGGCTAGCGAGATTTAACCGATATTGCAATTGATATTTCCCCACTCCATGACAACGTAAGACGCTCAGCCACAACAATCCAGCTCCCAAATCTCTGAATGACAGATTTCCTTGACTTTAACACGGACGAGCAAAACTGTATAACTCTTGTTTTATTCTATAAATAAATTAATGGGTATATGGATCAACTCAAATATGTGCTTTATAAGAGCCTAAAATGTATTTTACTTGTTTTCATATCAGAAAATTAAGCAAAAAACGTTTATTTGAACGTTTGTGCATACTGTAAATGTTTTTTGCATGAGGCAGGGTTAAAGATGTAGTTATTTGCTGGGGAATAAATTCCATTCATTTGTTTTCTGTCAAATGTGCACATGCATAAATGAATGTATAAGTCTGAATGATAATTTGGGCTCAATGTGACAGAAAGATGTGCAGACAGCGACAGGTAGGCTATCTATCTTTACTCAGTATGCCTGTAGTAGCTGGTAGGTTGGTATTGTAGGTTTAGTGCGTAATAGCAGAGCAATGACAACAGACTAAAGTTTTGTTGTGAAAAATAACATAAAATAGAAATATTTAAATAAATCTGTTGCTTTTTACCATTAGATATGGTTTGACATTAGACGAATTTGTCACGTTACCGACAATGTTTAATTTTTGTAAATTATTGTCGCTTTTACGTGTGATGACGTCGAGGATGGTTGAACTACGCAATTGGTTCGTCCTTTTTATCTATAGAAATCTCAAATTGTAACAGCCCAGGCAATGCTTTTCTTACACTTTTTATTCTCTTTAAGCCTCTATAGCATTTGTAATTGATATTTTGTTATGTTTTTTCAAAACATCACTCCTTGTCAATTTGTTAAACTGGGACTAAAAAGTCAGTTTTCGGAAAAAGTTCCGATTTCTAGTTTTGGGACTGTGATTAAGAAGTTGATAATTCAATGTGCATTCCACAACAGCAGTAATTTAATTGTGAATGAAGGGCATGGAGATTGATATTTAGTTGTGCACCTGTGATTCTTTGCAACAGAAAAGTTAAACATCAAAGCCAGAGACTATGCCTATAGAGAGCTCTGTTTGCAACCTGGACTGAAACACACATAGACGTGCATTTCTATGTACACGAAACGTATGGACCAGACTTGTGTTTGCTAGATCTCTTATGTATATTCAGCGAATTTTTTATTTTTTTGTCTTGTTCATCAGTGCTATTGAAATAAATGTACGTTTGCAATATTTGAAATAAATCGTTTGACATGTGAAATAATGTGTTTTGTGATTTAAACAAAGAAATTCAAGGGGAAAAAGCGCTTTCTCGCATAACCAATCACATGCGTACGTTCACATAGAGACAGACTGACTCAGACACAGAGACACTCACAAGATCCTCGTCCAGTTTGACACTGTGGTCATAATTTTAAAGGCGCAGTGTGTTGAGAGTCCCATTTTAGCGCTCTTGCTGTTTTTCAAACATTGCTCACTGATTTGAAATGCTAATACGGAACTGTAATGTAGTTTCACAATGTAAAATGTCGAAAATGTACATGTATTTTAGTTAAGAGGGTGTAATTTGAACTGTTGCATGGAAATGCATTTCCAAACACAGGCTAGTGAAGTGCAAAGCCTGAGATTACACGTACGCAGTATTATTATTTTACGGTGTTAGAGAGGAGATGCAATTAATTTAATTGAAAAGTACCCAAGTGTAAACAACAGAAGCTTTAAAATGCATATTTCAGACTAATAACAGACAGGAATAGCAGATATAGTCTACAGAGCCTTTTAAACTAACGCCATTTCAAATTGTTTATGAATATACACATTCAAACTTACTTTATTCAAACAGATTCTTGCGTGTCTTTTGAATAAATATTTTCAACTTGTACATGAAGCAATAACATGAGCACAACCTTGCTGCGTGTGGAGTGCGATCTTGAATAAAACATTATTTAAATGATAGAAATGTATTTGCATTGGCGAAGAGATTTAAGCTACTTTTCATATCACTTGGGATTTTGTTTTATTATAATAATAAGATGTGTTGTACTTGTTATAACTGCTGTTTAACAGTGATCGTTCCCTATTTCATTGTTAAAAATCAACTTTTGAAGTTGTTGTATGCAATTCATGAAAAATTAATCAAAGTGAGCTTTTGAAAATGATCATCCAGGGTAAATTTACTAGTTTACTGCATAAGCTACTGCAAGTTCTGCCTTACATTTAAATACGGCAATAAGGTAACATGTTCGACCAAAACTGTTTGGCCTGCGGCTTACTTTACAATTTTATTTTCACATCAATAATTTGCTAGTTTGAGGAAGAAAATGTAAAGAAATATTGTACATCATATTGTACAATACAACATTTTTTTCTGTTTTGTGACAAACGTAGTTCTAGTACAGTAGCTCATTTAATTAATGTCTACAAATCTTGATAATATAAGTCAGACGAGTAAGCTAGAAGCTCCATAATTAACATGTCATACAGAGGAACACTTCACAGAAATACGAGAGGAAGAAAGCAGATTCACCGGAAGGGGATTTCTGCATTGTTAGTCTTATTTGTCTTCCTAGTTTAACAGTTGCCGGTGCACTTTAAAAAGTAGAAATTACTTTGGGGACTATACTTGGATCGTCGTTTGCCGTTTTCTTTTCCGTTTTCTCAAGTTGTATCTCCAAAGCCTTTCAAACTACAGCGAGTTTGCATGCATACGAGTGTGAAGTTCATTCTTGTCTGTCTAGACTCTGATTACGACCCTGTTTGTCTGCGTTTTTTACCTTGACCTTGGACTTCCATGCAGCTGCCCTTTGTAAGATTTGTCCATTCTTCAGTCTGTGAAGACAACGATGGATTTAACTTTGCAAACAGGAGTAATCAATGAACTCATCAACATTATAACTAACGCAAAAACAAAAAAAAAAAAAACATTGCCTAAATGGTAAAAAGTGTTCAGATTATCTGTAGTACTCAAAGACCGTCTCTGTCTGTCTAGTCGCTACACAATTGAAACTAATAACAGAGGAATGTTTTAACAGGGTATGGGACTCTCTTATTCATTCCTCATGAAACGTTGCATTGTAAATGTGCAACATCAGACCGGAAGAAAATCTGATCCTGTGCCTATGCTTTTTTTCTTGCCATTGCACTAGCTGGACCTGATTAAATATTGTTGTATTTTACATTCTAGGTTTCAAAAATGAATAAAAATGCAGCATAAAATAATAAACAACTACCACACCTGGAAAAACTACAAATATTTTTGGATGTGTATTGTGTAATCCTGACATTGGACATTTTGGACAAGTCAGTGGGAGGGAAAGATGTTAATTAAGAATGTAAAAATGTATCCATACTAAACATTTCAAATATTTCAGCTGTATATTTTGCTTATTGTCATTGCTTTGTTTGATCTCAAACTAAACATACACATTAGCACGCGGTCCTAAACGTTGGAGGGTACATGGGAAATAATAATTAAAACAACTCTTAAAACTGCAGTTGTGTAACTGAATATGAGGCAAATCATTTTATAACAGTGAGACAGAAACATACATATCGATGAAAAGCAATTGACAAATGAGTCATGATCACACGCCATTAGTTTTATAATTAAAATGGTACATGAAATACCATGACAGAGCACACTAATGCTTTTTTGTCCTGTGTAGAGTATTTTTATTCTGTTTGTAGTGTTTTTTTTGCATTTTTATTCGCAAATTATATTATATTATATTAGGTAGCATATATTTTATTCATTTTTTTGTTTTTGATTTGGGTTTTATTTTGTTTCTAAAATTAATTTACAGCAGAGTAATTAATTCGTATATTAAATAACGCAAGTATTTTCCCCTCAAATGCAAATGGAAGTGAATCCTTTCCTTTAGGCTATTGACGATGACGAAAATAACTGAAGAATAACTGAATTCATACGATTTCGATCATGTATAATTTGCTTATGCTACCCATATTCTGCGAAACTCTTTGAGTTTATGCACGTTTCCTTTTGTATATGTGTATATGCAAGTATTTATGTTGTCACATATGCGACGTTTGAGATTGTAGACAATGAAGGTTAAATAAAAAAAGTGCATACTGCTAAGTGTCCAGACATTTGTCGGCCGAAATGTTGAGGATGTTTTTTTCCCCTTAGCTTGAAGCCTTCCCCTTTAAGAACAGCTATCTCCAACTCTCTTAGCCAATGCCTGGGCACCGAAAACCTTAGAAGCCAGGCGTGAAACTTGAGCCAGTAGTTGTTTAAAGGGATTATTCTTCCCACCCACAACCCAGTCTCTTTGGGATAGTTAGCATATCACGTGCCTGCGCTTTAATGAACTGGACACAGGGATGTAGTCGTGCGCATGCGCGTGTGTAAAATGTAGTTGGAAATGAGGTATCAGTCTTGGAGTAGGCGACTTTTAAAAAGCATCGGCAGCCCGTGATATGACGACTTCGCTGGTCCTGCATCCACGCTGGGCGGACACCTTGATGTACGTGTATGAAAAAAGCCCGAATGAAAATAATCAGAATAAAAACCAAATTATGGAAGGATTGAGCGGGAATTGCCCTGCGACTCATTGCAGGGAACTGATCTCACACCCCGCGCTGGGGCGGCATTCCGGCACCATAGCGACTCACCAGGGATCCGTGTACTCGGATATATCTTCCCCTGAAACTGGGCGACAGTGCCCCGCTCCACAGACGTCATCTAGCGCCTCTCTGAGTTACGGCTACCCCTTTGGAAACCCTTACTACGGTTGCAGATTATCTCACTCACACAACGTGAACTTGCAGCAGAAACCGTGTTCATACCATCCCGCAGAAAAATATGCCGAGACGAGCAGCGCCTTGCCCACGGAGGAGCTCTCCAGCAGGGCAAAAGAGTTTGCTTTCTACCCGAGTTTTGCCAGCTCGTACCAGGCGGTTCCAGGATATCTAGACATGTCGGTGGTCCCCAGTATTAGTGCGCATCCTGAGCCACGTCACGATGCATTGATCCCCATGGAGGGCTATCAACACTGGGCTCTGTCGAATGGCTGGGATGGGCAGGTGTACTGTTCAAAGGAGCAAACACAGTCTTCTCATCTTTGGAAATCTCCATTTCCAGGTATGCCTTGGTATAGTTGTGAAACCATGAAAGTATGAAAAGTGCATATGTTTTACAGGGATGATACGACCTGTTATGATAGGACATATTTTACCCAATTGTAAACTGAACGTGCAAAGCATTCGCCTTAATGAAATGTGTTATGTATTCTTCGCGAAAAGTAATCAGTTGATAAGAGCTTTCAACTTATAACTCTGCGTAATGGATTTTGATTGCGCATCCAGTAGGTCTGCAGGAACCTGTCAAATGTGTCAGTTTTGTTCTATTCATTTTTGACATGTGACAGTCAGTAAATGTTCAATTGGCTTTCCACAACAAGAATTTGAGCGAATCCTAAACTCAACAAGTTTCAGCAAGACAGAGTTTAGAGTCTAGAACAGAATTTTCGCCTAGAATATACATTTTATTTACAACCTCTTACATAAAATAGTACAATGTTTGAGTGACGGATCTGGTTACAGAGGTTAGTCATATATTAACTCAAATATTATTGAGTCACAGGATTCTAAAGCTAGGAAAGTCACGCAATTTGGATCTGGGGTATGGCAACAGTGTCTACCTTTGCTCCTCCCGTATGATAATACAGAAGGTCCTTATTTGTACCGCGCATAATTCTTTGTCAGCAGTAATCGGGAGTGGTGCCCCGCAATCTGTTATGGACATTTTGCGAATGCCATGGAGCAGCATTCATTTTTTTCCCCCTAAGAGCAGCTGAAGTTCTGTAGTCAAGTTATTGATTTTAGCAATGAGCAAAAATATTGCATATGATGCAAATACCAACTCAGCCATTCAGTATTCTTACTCAGCTGTGGCAAATCAAAATTACCAGTGCTCTGTTGATAGTTCACTGTAATTTCAGATCTAAACTAAATATACTGTCGCATTATAGTGGTTATAGTGAATACTTGTCACCACCATCACGCCCCTGACCCGTTTAGCAACCCTCCCTTCCCCCCAGAAGAGGTCACATACACAGGTAGCCACGAATAGCCACAAATAAGGATATAACAAAATATGCTTGTTTAATGCAGTCCTTTTGATGAAATTCGTGTAGTGCTGATTTTGTGCCCCAAACAAGTTCTTTACAGTTTCTTCAAGTGTGTTTGGGGCCGTTAGACAGTAATTCGTGGCTGACAGAAGGCTGTGGACATACCTCTGTCGAAAACATGTTACCAGTTTATTGACAGAGAAAATCCTAGAACACACCTGAATGTATCTATACTTCAGCTGCCAGAGGAGCCTAATATCCTTCACCTTATTTGACCTTTACTTTGATTTTGGAAAAAGATTGTTGCTGGGCGTTAGTGCTCTTTTATAATATACATAATAATTAAGGTACACATGATTTTACGTAACAGTACACCGCGTCATAACTGAAAAACACTTGTCATTGCTACCCACAATCTTGGCATTTTAGCAAGACTTTAAATTGAGGATGATTTGGTCTTTTCACAAACCCCATCCATCCAAACTTTACTCAAGAATGATTTATTGTTGTCTGTGTATCAGTGCTGGTTAAAACCCTATTCTGTTAGGCTACTCCAATGCTAGGGGAAAAAAACACTTAATAGCCTTAGCATTGTGGAATGGACCGAAAAAATATCCCCCATCCACCTGTAGATATATATCATTAGGTAATTTTAATATTTTAATATTACTATATTATTTTGCGTTTAAATAAATGAAGTAACCCACAAAAGGAACACGACTGCCTCTTCGTTCATTGTATTGCCTCCAGATATTTAAATAATTTGACGCAACAATTAAATAGGCTACTTTATTTAATAGACAACTGTTTTTGGTGTTTTCCCAAAGTGTTGAATTGAACCAAACTTTCTTCATCTTTTATCAGTGTCTCACCGGACAAACAAGTTATAATAATGTTTCCTTTTTTTTTTTTTAGATGTTGTTCCGTTGCAGCCAGAAGTCAGCGGTTATCGTCGAGGGCGCAAAAAGCGTGTTCCCTACACCAAGATGCAACTAAAGGAACTGGAAAAAGAGTATGCAGCAAGCAAGTTTATCACCAAAGACAAGAGACGACGCATCTCTGCGACAACCAACCTCTCAGAACGCCAAGTTACTATTTGGTTCCAGAACCGCAGAGTGAAGGAGAAGAAGTTTGTCAGTAAATCCAAGACTAATAATCATATGCATACTTGATGTATGTTTCGTACTTTTTTCGCCAGCTTATATCCTTCTGTCCAGACTCCCCGTTACCTCTGTTCAGAAATCATGAATGAAGAACATCCAGGCAGCCTCACGCCTATACCTGTCTTCTTTCACTTTATTTAATTTAAAACATGCACACATACCATAACCGCTCACTCTTTGGTTTTTTTGGGCATATGATACAAAACTGTGAAAATACAGAAAAAAAAGAAAACATTTCAACTTCGTCCTTTTTTATGAATGTACATATATAAATAATGAATATTTAAAATTACACAAGTATCAAAGAGACACATGGTTTACGTGCATCTGAAAATAAAAGGAGACCCGACCCTTCTGCATCTCTTCTTGAGTGCGTCAAAGCCAACCAGCCAGCAGAAAACACTCGAGGAGCTCAACATGTATGAGAAGAGAAAAAAATAATAATTCTGTGGGACACTTTGGATGAATCAAGATTTGTATAAACACTCGAAAGGCTGTAGCAAATGTTGAACTGGATCACGAATAAACCGACGTTTGATTTTCGTGGAAATTACAAAGATTTTGCTAGAATGAGCCTGCGAGACTTCAAAAGCTATGGTTCGCTGTGGGATACATTGCTTTTTAATGCCGAGGGTAAACCAGGCTGCTAATGTTAACTGTACAGTTTAATGCTTCTATTATTTAATTTAGATTTCGCGTATGACAGGTCTGTAAAAAAGGAATGTTTCAAGATCATTTGTATGTGTCCCTATTAGCAGTGAAGGATATGACTCTGCCATGCAACTGGAATGATTGTAAGCATTTAAAAATCATTTAGTATTAAACATTAATGCACAACCTCTTTGTTTTTATATATGGAAATATATATATCGTAAAGCATTGGAGCTGTTCACACGACTTGTCTGTATCTCTTTTCGTGCAGTATGTGAACTGTATTGTGGTGTTCAATTCCTAAAGTACTGAATTGAGACATATTTCATAAATAAAAATGACAATGGAATTTGTTGAGTACGTGCTACTTGTGGTGAATCAATGCATTTCAATTATCAATGACAGCGGTGGGCCGTTTATAGCCGCTTCATAGATAGATGCATATGTGTCAATCCATCTTTATCTAATTGATAAAGTTTTCAAGTGAGCTCTTACAATAGATTAAATGTTTTTGTGTCGTTTGGGTGAGGGTTTTTCAATAGGCGGAATGTCTGTACATATTGCAAAGACTAACTTTATTCATCAATACTAGTGCTCGGGGTACAGCTATTGAAACATATACACAACCTTCATATTAGTGACATGACAAGATGATATTGCCAACTACAAAAGGTAAAGTATTGTCAGTTAACATAACATTTAATTTTTCTATTAAATGCTGGCAGTCCCAAATTTAGCGCCGAGTAGCCTATAATTTCAACCAGAATGCTCAAGCAGCGGGCTTCCAGTATAGGCCTTACTAATTCAAGCAGTGCATGCACTTGCATGTGATCTAGGCACGTAGTGTTTATTTACTTAATCATAGTAGAAATAATTTAAGTCTTGGTTATCGTTCATTTAGATTTAAAATTCTGCTCCATTCTTAGGTAATTTTACCAAAAAATTAAGTCGTGTTTTTAAACAAAGGCGAGTTTAAAAGTTTTCAATTAAATGTCGCTATGAATATACCACAGCAACATTCAGATATAATATGATCTTCACCGTTTCCTACTTGATCACAAGGATTATCCCGTTTCTTAAATCATGAAGGTATGGTCGGAAGCATACTATTCATTTAATGCTTAAAGATTTCCTTTTTCTTATCAACTTATGAACTTTTCAATATTATTTAATAAAAGAAAGGGCTTGAAGCACTACTAATGGTGTAAATTCTTTTCAATACTTTTTCTTATGACACGCCTTAAGTTTAAGTTTAATAGCAGTGTGTAGGCTACATTCAACGAATTAATGAAATACCGTCAACTTTCTGTTATAACTATTTGCTAAAGTTGTTCCGGACAGTTCTTATGAGTCTTAAGAGAGGAGAATTCATCAGACGTGATTTAACTCGAAAAATATTTGTTTTTAAACAGATTTTTAGAAGAGTTAAACTTCTAAGATCTAGAAAACAGGCTTGTTGATTTTTGACACTGAAGGCTACTGCTGATTTGTCAGATATTTTTCGCAGCTGTTCTTTACACACACACACACACACACACACACTATATATATATATATATATATATATATATATATATATATATATACATATGTATGTATGTGTGTGTGTGTGTGTGTGTGTGTGTGTGTGTGTGTGTGTGTGTATACATTCCTCAGTAACAAGTATGAGGCACACACCCGGTTACTGATCAAACTTTTTGCCATCAGTCAACTAGTGTTGTGCAGAAGTTAGTTACTTTGAGGAGAGATAAATTTTATGTTAACTGATAGTTAGGCCTTCTGTTTTACCGTCACGTGATCTCGCGTTACCCTTGACCATGACTATGCAGTCGCTTTGACCTTGACATCATAGAGTCTTGTGAATAATAAACAGAGGGGCTGGACACCACTACCCGTGGTTTGTTTTCAGGCAAACAAGGTGTTATTTCCCTGTCTAGACGGCGAGAGTTAATGGCATACCATAAATAAACAAAAAAAGGAAAATGCTCTGATAATCCAATATCCTTGTCATTGTGAAAATGTACACTGTGTACACCCGTGTTTTGTGTGTGTGTGTGTGTGTATGTGTGTGTGTGTGTGTGTTTAACTTCTCATACCATTGAACACTCCGCTTTTTCTCTTCCGCGAACCCTTGCCCGTATAAGTTTTAAACGACCAATGGTTGTATTCTCTCATCATGAGGTGTAGGTTATATTGACCACGAAGGCAGATAATGCATTTACGTCTGCAAAAGACAGTGCTCACAGAGATGGCATCTTGTGTTATTTCCATAGGCGCGCCGAGAAAAGATGGGTACTTCTTCCCAAATATCAAGAGATGCATCCATGGTCACGTCAAAAGGTATGGCTAAATTTTTTTTTTGTAGTGAATATGCACAATGCCTTGGGGTTTTAGATCATTTATTAATATATAAATGTGTGCATTCATTTAATGATCTTTTATTGATGCACTTATGTCAAGCCAACATTTTCTGTATGGTTAGGCGCATGGCCTATTCAATATATGCATAGATCTATTATGAGCAATGCGGGGAAAAGAGAACGTCTTTGCAATGTTTTTTTTTTTTTTTTTTCCCCACCTACACAAACACAACACCATTTAGGATTTTTCCAATGCCCTTGTCTTCGTTCATTTATTGCATAATGTAAACATTTCATAATATTTTGCTCTCTGCAAAAAAAAATGTAAATAGAAATAATTAAATTGTTGGATTTCTAAATTCAGAATACAAGTGATTAACTAGATTAAAAGACAGTATTCTTTTTTTATTATTAGTTTAGTTCAAACCTGTGTTGATAGTTTTGTTTTGTGTCGCACTATTTTACTTGTATTAACATAATAGAAATAGTTTTATTGTTTTGACTAGCTATTAATATTACTTTCTGGTTCTGCATGGGACAAATGGTGGTATTTTAATATAGAAGTCGAATACGTAAATTTTCAATTTTTTGTCGTGTAACAATTATAACTCATTATCACTGCATTAGTTTATTCAATTGTAAACTCAAAAAAAAAAAAAAACTGGTGCACTTAAAAGCCCTATACATATTCTCTTAGATTACTTAAATTGATTTAAACACGTGCATATACCTTTAAAAATAAATAAAACGCAAACGTATACGCATTTTTAAAGCAAGTTAGTTTCTGGTGGTGGGTTTCTCTAAGTTATTCATGCTGGAATCGGAGAAAAATAAATATAGAAATAAACGCTTTAGGGTTTCGATCAATGTGCTGCTTAAATAATAGATGTTTAATGCGAAAGGCCTGTTCTGTTCAGCCAAACACACGAGCTCACGGTAGCTTTTTTTTATTCACCGGTTCGAAACAGACCAGCTGGAATGCGAGGGGAGAGTTGAGGAGAAAGGGGGCTGATAACCTCTGGTGGCGTATGGTGGAAATATCAGGAAGTGAGCAGTGTAGATTCAGCACGAAGACACATGCTCTGCACCGGTCTTTATGTAGACAATTTGTCTGGTGCACGTCCTTTTACAGGATATGTGTGTTTAATCTAAGATGAAGGTAACTAATAAACTACCAATAGGCTATGTAATCTTAAAGTAGGCTATATATTTTAATAATTTGCTAGTGTTCATGTAAGAATCCCGGCACACGTTGAATTGAATAGTTAGGATGGGTTGTTCATTGAAATATAGCCTACTGATTGAATTCCCATCTGTATATAATATATATGTATTATTTTATATATATATGCTATTGCTATATAATATGATATATAGATATTGTAAATGCATCTCTTAAAATATGTCCCAGGTTTGTCGTTTCTTAAATGTTTTTCTTTTCTCTCTCTATTTTGTAACTTCTAATATTCCCAAGTTAAAGTATAAAATTGCATAGTCCCTGAAAATAAAATAATAAATAAATAAACAAAAAGGCAAAAACTGAGTTCAGGTTTTCAACTTTCAAACGCCGTATGCTAAGTGTTTCGCAAATATTAATTTGTTTAATGACTTTACCGTTGTCTTTTTTTTTTTACACTCAATTTATATCGACTTAATTTAAGCAAACTTAATTGTTGTAAAAGTTTAAGCAAACGGAATTGTAGTAAAGCTCATTATTATGCAACAGTGCTAACAAGAACTTACATTTGTTTGTCCACACACTTTTTTCTGGAAGCTTCGTAGCAGTCGCGTGTTTATTTCTCTATACGTTTCTATGTAAAATTGCGATTGAATTAAATAGTCATTATTTAAATTTACTATTATTGTGTGCTATTATTAGTTTTTAATGTCTGTTGCGATATCCAACTATCATCAAACTTTCCTTTCTTTAAATTGAGTTCAAGTATTCGAGAACTGGAATTTTGCATTTAATTCACATTTATTGCACGTTTCTTGCCTTTAAGAAATTGGCCTTGGAGGACGTTCACAGCAAGGCTTTCAGTGAGCCAACCTGTCTTCCAAAACCAAAGACAATAAAAAGGCCTTTGTTTACGCTATGGCCCTGTCTGGACGGAAAAGAGATTCCAAGACAGCAATCTCAGAGCGGCAGACAGTGCACTAGACACTGACCTTGAACTAACAACTATTTTAACCATTTTCCAGAGATTTTGGAGATTTTAACTTCGGCCATCCTAGCGGTAAGAAAATGTACTTTTTACAGTATTTTAAGCGATATTATTTGAGACAGGTTGTTTGAGGGGATTTTTTTGTGACTGAATTAAGTTGTTGAAATGTCATTCATTCCCAGGGAGAACCGGTATGTTTTCTCAACAGCTTGTTTTACTCTCTGTTGTGCTCTAGGGGGAAATAATCAAATATTCTCACTACAACTAATCAGAAATAACTAACAACTGACTGTATTAATTAGCGTGAGTGTTTTCTCAAAGTAACAAAATTTCTGGTCTCTATAGCTTCATATTTGGTGATTACATTTAACACGCAAATGTCCTGATATTTCAGTAAAATATCTGAAAGCATTTAAAGTTTATATGCACGGAGTGTTTCATAGCATGTTAATTGGTTACATGAATCTGGTATGAAGTACTCTAGCCGTAAAACATGCACATGTGTGCCTGAAATTTTGATGTAATAATTATTGGGCAATTTAGAGGACAGCATTTGTAGTCTTTTAGTTGTTTTAAGTTTCTGTTATAGGTGTTACGTCAGTAGTTGAACACCGGATTTCCTTTGGCAGTATCTTTGCATTTAGCCTAGATAACATCGCTATTAATGAAGCTGTTTGTGGTTATTTTTGCTTTTGTCGGTTTATTTCAAAGTAGATGAAACAAAAATAAATAAGTTGGCCACGATCATAATTATCGCGCCTCTACACAGATACACTGACAAAAGCTTTAGATTGGCAGGAAACGCAAAGTTACGGTGCTGCTCAAAGACTCCTGGAATAAATAAGGGAAATGTAAATTATTAAAATGATAAAACGAAGAATGCAAATGTCATTTCCTCGGTTCTAAATATATGTCAGCATAAACGTGCTCAAGTGGCCACGCCTAAACTAGCCAGTTGTTAAAAAAGTTATGAAGGAATAGACATCAGTCTGTTTTTTGTTTGTTTGTTTGTTTTTATGACAGCTATATCCACATCTGAAAACCTTTAACTTGTAATGGTTGTTCGCAGTTCAGAGATAAAATGGATATAATTCAAAACAATCGTTTGTGACACTAAATACACAAAGATAAAAAAATAACATAAAAAATCATTTTATTTATAACATTTATTTATAATTAATACATTAATACAATATACTATTAAAAAACTTAAGGTACAAAAAAATTGACTAACAATGAAAAAACATAATATCAACTTTGTGTTATACACACTCCAATGTGAGACGAAGGGTTTAGTGCGTACTGTTATTATTGTCCTTTTGTCATAATGATCTTTATTTCATCATTGTTCTTAATACACACGTGACAATGGCACTGCATTGCAGTTGCTATGAGGAAAATTTGCTACTAAATTGTATTTTATATATTTACAAACAAACAAACAAAAAAACAATTAATGTGATCTTGTGGTGTATTTGGAGCGGCAGAATCATTTTAATGCCCTTTGCCAGCTTGTAAAATTCAAATAAAAGAATTGCGAGATGTGTAACAATCCGCCATGAGTTTGACTGCGAGTATTTATAGGATGTATCTGTTAAAGTTGTTCATGTGAGGTGTACTAGAGCATATTATCTAAACTATAGGCTACGGTCTTTAAAAAATCTTATAGAATATCATCTTCTTTTACGGAGCCAATGGTTTCAACCTGCTGACCCCACTACAGTAAATATGAGTGGAGTTCAGCACTGAGCATCAGTATTTCTTTAAAACAAGCCTGTAAAAGATGAACATCACATCTTTATATGACACTGAATTCAACCGTAATTTGTTTGAAAACAATATCGAAAGAACCCTCAAGTTCAATCAGAAAAAAAAAATATTTGTTGGGGGAAAAGTATTTTTATTTTATTTATTTATTTGCCAGGTAATAAAGATTAAACGAGGCTGGGGGACACTTCTCTATATTTCTAAAAGGAAAGTGAAAGACGATCAGTTTAGAACCTTTAAGCTATGGGAGAAGAGAAACAAGATTTTACATTTTTAATAAGATATTTTATAGTATTTTTAAAAAGCGTATAAAACCCGTAATACAGAAGTTAATGTTTTGTTTTGTCTGAAATGGACCAAGTGGGTGGTACCTTCTAGTGTTCGAGTAAGCTCCGGCACGTGACGTGGAGATGACCAATCAGGTGCACCTCCAGGTTTAACTACGTTAAATGTCAGATTGCAATAAACTAGAAGCTGTTGGTCTGGCCCGCGGAAATGGGCGAGCATAATCTTCTTAATCCTGGGTTTGTGGGACCTTTGGTAAACATCCACACTGGAGACAGGTTTTACTTCCCGAATTTTAGAGCCTCAGGGGGACAGCTGGCGGGGCTACCGTCTCTCTCGTACCCTAGAAGGGACAATGTTTGCTCTCTCCCTTGGAATCCATCGGAGTCGTGCAATGGATATCCTCAGTCTTACTTTAGCAGTCCCGTATCCATTAACCCCTCTTTTAATCGATCTTGTGAAATAACCCGACTGGAGGAAAGCAAGTGCTATTATGGCAA
Organism: Barbus barbus; assembly: GCF_936440315.1. NCBI lineage: Eukaryota > Metazoa > Chordata > Actinopteri > Cypriniformes > Cyprinidae > Barbus > Barbus barbus. Next base: position 21,019,093 of record NC_136718.1, read on the forward strand.
TTCCAGCAGCACCAGAGAGCCGTGTTCAGACAGCAACAACCTCAAACGAGAGGAGCGAGCAAGGGATACATCAATATCGTCTGATCACGGGATGCACAATGGGATGGGCAACAGTGGCACCTTCTCAAAGTATGATTATGGCACCGAGCATCTGACCCAAGACCCGCCATCCTGTCAGTCCTTGGAGTCCGACTCCAGTTCTTCAGTGCTAAACGAAGGAGGAAAGGCTTCAGCAGGCGACCCACAAACCCTGGTATCGCAAGGAAACCACGCAAGCAATATCGCCAGTGGAGGAGGTTTGTCCCTCGCATTTAATCACAGCTGAAAGACAACAGAAGCACATAGTACAATTACTCATATCTTGCTCCAGCACTTTTTTTTTTTTTTGCATGTCCGTTTATTTTGGCATTCACTGCAACTGTTATGATTTTCCTGCATGGATCTTGCGTGGTTGTTCAAGGCCACTAGGGGTTGCCCTAAAATGCTCCACGTTCACCAGTTTAAGCGCTCAGTCATTTATACAACCAGTAAACACAACATCATAAAATTCAACAATCCTGTTGCCAAAGTTTTACGCCGTTTACATAAATGGCATAGTTATTGTTGTTAAATGTAAGTTTTGCCAAAGCCCTCAAGTTATTTTAGCAAGTAGAAAAGATTTGTTGCTCTGACAGAAAAAGGGGACGTTTTTTAATGACACGTAAATGGAATTAATATCGTTGTCGTACAGCAAGAAGTAATTTAATATGCCTTGAAACCGCTAAATAGGTAGGGTTCTTGTAAACAGGACAATTATCGCGTTAATGTACATTTAACTAGAAAAGTAAAACCTTCCAAGGCATTCTTCTATGTAAACAGATAAATTCATCATATCGACAGTTTGCATTACACTTCAGATTGTCATTGAATCACGTCTAATTGTCATGTTAACAGCCTCACAAAAAGCAACAGAAATTTGTATTTTACGTGGCATCGAGATGTGGAGAGATTTGATGTGCTGGCCTAGGAGATTTTTTTTTTTTTTTTTTTTTGCAGCTCTCTCATGAATCCGTGCTTTGCCCCCTCTAGGTGCCCCGTGGTACCCGATGCACACCCGGACCCGCAAGAAGCGAAAGCCCTATTCCAAATTGCAGCTGGCCGAGCTTGAGGGAGAGTTCATGCTGAACGAGTTCATCACCCGGCAGCGACGTAGGGAGCTGTCTGACAGGCTCAATCTCAGCGACCAACAGGTTAAAATTTGGTTCCAAAATCGGCGGATGAAGAAAAAGAGACTGATGCTAAGGGAGCAGGCGTTGTCCTTCTTTTAAGGAGGCACACAATATACATTGCTTAATGGTAGTCCAACAACAGTATTTAGTTAATGGTAATCTACCATTTGCCCATTTTACTCTGAAAGTCTTGCCCCACGACGCATTCAGGAATAGCGAATAAGATTTCAAACATACTAGGGGTACGCGACCAAATGATGGCTCCAGAAGTCTGCTTATATGTGGTCTGGTGTTTATTTAAGAGGGTTCGTGTCCAGCAGTTTGGGGCATGTACACGCTGAGAATGTTTTAGTTTAGGTTTTGAAAGTAACAAGCTGTCTAAGCCATCACTCACTTTATTAAGTAATGAACTGCTAGTTAGAAACTCAGACAAATATAAGCTGTGAGATAATATTTCGACAAGCAAAATGTTTCCTTAACAGTCTGAAATGATCGCTAAATATTTATTGTCGGAATGTTAAAACCAATTTTTGAAATTTTAACACTCATGCCATGATCAGTGTTCTAAGCTAGATAAAATAAAATAGACTGAAACGCCATACTTGGTCCTAATGAGAATCCTTAACTGTTCGTAATCTCCCATTTATGTTTTTATTTTGCCAGTTATCGCTAAGAAAGGGCGGTTCAAACTCAATATTCGGTAATAAGAAGCGTGGACAGCGTTAAACCATCAACGTCTTATCTCAGTTCAGCAGTCATCGCCACGTGTTCTGTGGCACGTTCACGGTCACGGGCACAAAGTTAGTGACCCAACTCATATCTTGGGCCCTTGAGAACCAAACTGCAATTACAGAACAGCTTTTATGAATAGACTTTGATCTAGCCAGTGAAATGTCATTCTGACAAATGTTAGGAAATTACTTCTGCAACTAGATATTGGCCAAAGTATAAATTGGTAGGCCTGCAGCTAAGCCGCACAAACTGCTAATAAAATATTTATTCATGATATAGTGAAAAACTTTATAAATATCTCTGTCATATTTGCATTTTTAACAGCATAAATATCCCATTAGGGATTGCTTGTCCCTTGATCTGCGTTATTTGGACATATTCGCTTAGGTCTACTTAATTAATTCACAACAACAGTGCTTCTGGGAGAGAAATGCATGGTCAAGTAATATTAAGAAGATGCGCAATTATAAATTAAAACAAAGATTAAGTCATTTTATAAGTGTAATGGAAGTAGTAATCATACTGAAGAGACCAGATTTATATCCCAATATTAACGAGCCTGTTTTGCTAATTAGCGGGACCCATTGTGTTATTTGAAACATTATTTACCCAGCTCATGAATTATATGCCAGTGAAATAGTTCATATTTGCTGCATGATTGTAATGACCGTAGTTAGAAAGTAAAAAAGCAAATGCTTTTTGCTTTTCCGAATTTTTTGTCAACAAGGCGCATGTTTTATTTTTAAAACACATCAAAAAACTGAAAAGAACGTTTAAAAGATGCGGACAGGAAGGTGGTCAAAAGTTGGTTTCATATAAAATATAGCTTATTCGTTTGTACTTTTATTATTATTATTATAGCGAATTTGACATAAGTCGGTGCTACGTTATTTTTTGTTATTGGTCTGAGTTCGGCGAGTGACATTTTCTTTAAATCCTATTTTTGTGAATCTATTGAAAATACAATTACAATTATATGAATGGCATCATCAGCAACTATATAACAATGATCGTCAGGTTTCCCCCCTTTGGATTGTTTTGTGAAATTGTCTCTGATGTATAATTTTTCTGTGTTGTTCTGTGTAGTTTCGTGAATGCACCAGTGCCGCATTCCTTTGTACCTTGCGATTAAAAATGTCCTGTAAATAATGTTACAAGTTCATGAATGTATCCATATGTGTAACCTACAGTTTCCGATTAATAAAGTCTTTAAAATTACTTTTATTTACGTTTTTCTTGATGTCTGTGTTGTGCAAACCATATGAGTTTCATAACCTACGACATGTTAGTATTTGAGTCTCTTACGTTTGTTACCGAAACATATTTTTTTTTTACATTAAATAGCAGAAAAATGCTATACCGCACTCAAACTATACCGCTTTTAGAAAAATTTAATTACGAATTTGATGCACATTATCGCGCTTGGCAACATCCTTATTTTGAACATATTGGCTCTTACTTATTTCAGTATAATATCACTAAATAAAACATTCTGTTGAAACACTCAAGAGAAAACTCTAAAAATGCATGGCCAAATGTAGTGCAACAATATTGATATGCTTTATCCAGTGGTTGAAAATGGTAAAGACATCCACCTAGTGGATAAATGGAACAGACGCCGAAACAGGGCCACATGAGGAATAACTGCAAGGACATGTATAATATTTTTCTTGCCTGTTTTGCAACTGTGGATAGTTAAAGATAGTTAAATACCTTTTGATTACTAGGATTTTGATATTTGCTAAGCGGTTACTTTAAATTGCTCACAAAAATGCAGTGGAATTTCTTGAATTTTAGGACGAACTTGTAATCTAATGCTGATCAGGAATTAGACATTGTTAGACCAAACGTAATGTATACTATACTAGCTATTCAGATTTCTTGATTAGTTTGTTTTTTAATGGCTACATTTTTTTCTATTTAAATTAATAGGGAACCACTGAAGATTTAGTCGAATGGAAATGAAGCGGATCTTAGGGATGGTTTCAAAGCCAAAGCTTAGTGTCAAGTCTATTGGCTTCCTTACCAGCAAATGCCCTGGAATCGTAACAATGGCATTTTATGTGCTTGCGGCGCTTTTGACTTTGAGACTGGACAAATCTGTTTATGACGACTCGTCTCCTCGGCTGAGAGGACATTGAGCACCTCAGTGCCCTTCACACAAAACTTGTGTAGTCATGTGGTTCACTGAGTGCTCTAGATGTCCCATGCTCCTATCACAGACGTGTAGAGACTGGAGAACTTACTTCTGGCGTCGCTTGCACTGCACACATGTTTGTGAGTGTGTGAATGTCGGTGAAAGGGGGTTTACGTGTAACTAAGAGAGTGAGACAGAACTATATCTTGACAATGAATAGTTTTATAAGCACACTATATAAACGTGTATATGCTCGCCTTACCCTGCTAGTAACTTAAATTTTTAGCTTATGCAACGGTTTTGTTACTTTGGAATTTAAACAGTATCAACATTTGCTTGGCCTAAAAAAAGACGAATAGATGAATAATTACAATTACTGCAACCGCCCTGGAAAAAAAATACGTTCTTTTTCAGGCTTATCTCATTTGATTAAAAAGTTATCTTAAAAACGAACCGTTATTTAAGCACATTTATTATTTATATTGTGCAACAACAAAAAAAGCTAATGTAGAAAACTAATCTTGTACATTCATCGCCAGTTGTATTGTAATTTGTAATTTATCTTGCTTAAAATATTAGTATTAAAATGTATTATAAGCTTTCTTATTCTGTTGGAAAGATACACTTTTTCCATTGAGACTGTTTTTTTCCTCTATGTGGCATTTGCCTGAAATTGCTAACTTATTGACTTCAAATGAAGAGGTTTTGAATAATAAAAAACGTATACTTTATTTTCTTGTTTATTTTATTTTATTTTTATTTACTCACTTCATGAACTTTAATTATATATCGTCGTTTAATTGTCACTCTAACATCAACTTTCATCAGTTATCTAATCTTTAATATGCAAATAAAAATCCTTTACAGTTTTTTGATAGGAGCCGATATATCTTTCTTTTCAATTATAAAATTTTTTAAGCATTTAGCGTTTTATAAAGCTACGGCACGACGTCAAAATATTCACAACTCTTAAGCATGTATACTTATTGCATGCTTAATTTTTAACCTGCCATTACGAAAAAACTGTAGCCTAAACCATGATGTTTAAATTTGTATAATAAATATATCCCTGCTTCAACCAGTATGAGAGCTTATTTCCTTGCAGTGTAGTTAAGTAATTAGAATAAATATATTTATGCGACTACAGGGTATGGGTAATTGTATAGAAAAACGGTACATATATTAAAAAATTAGGCCCGTTAGATGTTTGCCATGTGCAGAACAGCGCGAAACCAATAAATGCGTTCTGAACACGTCCATTAATACTAATCAAAAGCCAGATTGTAATGCGTTGATCTGCGATACAACCTACCTGAGCATAAAAAGAAGAAAAACGTGTTGTCGCATGAAGACGAAAAAAAACGATTTGTTGAATGAATGTTACTAAGTATTTCATAACTACGTATTCAGTTTGTAAGAAAATAAATTCATTTGCAAACAATTGGTTTGACTGTTTATACAATGTTTGGGGCCTTCTTTCCGATCCCACCCCTTGCGTTAGCCCTGTCTTAGTGGGCGGGAGCAACTTACAAATTGAAGGTCAAGTTAGTGTGTCCCATGTATAGGAACCAAGTATACAAACCGTTGGTGAAGACAAAATTCAAGCATTAATATGAAGTTAAGGTACTCCAGATATTACACTGAGTCACACAATATTTTTTGCAATAATTGCTTTGAGAGTCCATAAACATTTCAACTCATTTTATAAATGCAACGACTCATTTAACAAATTTATATCACACAGAACCACCCTTCATAAGAAGTCATCCGCTTAATGGTTAAATATTAAAAATAGCCATTTATTTGTTATGTAACCTAAGACATAAGGAAACTACGGCGAGCATAAGCATTTACAATGTTTCTGTCAACCCTCTGAAGGACACCTAAACCTGGATCCATCCTCAAAGTGATTATACAATTAATATCCAGATATTCGTATAAACAATGTTGCGGAGTAAAGTCGTGGAAATATTTACTGTGATTTTTGCCAATGTAGTAAGGTATTATTACCCTCTAATACTTTTAAAAAGGCCATATATACACAAAATGAAGAAAAACACCTCTAGAGTGAATGCTCTGTTTTCAGGCACACCCTGAGCATGTTGCATGCTTACAAATAAAGTAGTGCAGCAGCCATGCGGTGTCATATTAGAGGCTTTGTTGTGAGTACATACCTTTATCTTGTCATCATCAACCATGGAGCGGAAATCTGGTTTCCGCAATAAATGCCATTCACTTTACGGTCGGCGACACGGTTTGATCGACAAATATTAAGCAAACATCTCGGGAGATTATGTAAGGGGTGACTGAATTGCCATTTGTTAAAAAAAAAAAAGAAGAAAAAAAAAGAATGCGTGCGCTAAATATTCCCCACACTTTTTTTCTTGACAAAAGGTAAACTAGATAAATTAAATAACAAAAACATAATTAAATGTTTGACAAAAATACCTAAACGTTAAAGCCATTTTTGCAGAAGATAAATTGCTGGATTGTACTAAAATTCCAGCTTGCTGAAGCGCCTCTGCTACACTGAAATAAGACACGGAAACCAGCCATTTGTTCGTTTGATATAGCTAATGCTAATTTTGAAGTTACATGTTTATTACATTTTTATTACATTGATTTTTTTTTTTGTGAACACACTGATGTTTTACCCCAGTTTAGCATTTTAGTGCATTTGACCAAATAATGTACTTGGCATGTAACTAATGATGAAAATTATTATCAGTGTGATAATATGTTTCTGACATGAATCGATGCATATTTGGACAGGGTCTCCTACTACATGCATCATGCACCCATTTTCTGTGCAATTTCTTTGCCATTTATTGAAGTTACAATGAGCGTTTGGTGAGTGGTTATTCTGAAATTGAAAAAAGTGGAAAGTCTCTTTTTGAGGCATAATTTACGTGGTATCTGCAAGACAATGGAGACATCACTTCTTCTTTCTATTATTATTAGGCCGTATCTGCTGTATTAGTCGAGATTTGGGATTTAAATTTCGGATGTGGAAACACGTAGAAATAATTGCATAAAGTAATAGTATTTTTGTATAACAGTATATAAAATACTGTATTAATATACGCTTGTGTTAAAAAAGGTCATCTTATGCGGCAAAGACAATAGCCTTTTTTGTATACCACTGGTGTGTGAGAGGTTGTTCTTTCTGGCATGAATAGCTATAGCGTATCTCAAAAAAATAACAGTGTTTCATCTTTTTGCACTCCCTCAAATTTCTCGGAAATGTACACAGTTAGCCATCTCTATTGTAGCTAAATTTATTTTTTAATCACGTGTACCCCGACTAACAAAATCATTAAAATCACTCACTATAATAAAGATTACTTCTGTTTTCTCTCCAATATGTAACTTTATATTTTGAGCAACAATCATATAGGATTTCTATGGCAGATAAGTCTAATTGATACAATGGATACTGGTTGCCTGTGCTAACGCTCTACAGCTATGTACTAGCAGAGACCTCTGTAAAAAGAAGGGCCATTTTTGTTGTTGCTTGAATCTGTTCACAGCTCATACGAGCGAGTTTAACAGCCCGACTTACATCCAATTAAATTTATCTAGGCCATGAGGGGACAGTAATGCTATTACACAGTTTCCCTTTTTAGCCCTACTGAGGTTTTAGCCCTAGAGGTAAACTGAAGGGCCCTTGAGTGTTGCCTACAACTGTTGTTTGGTCTCGTTGATGTATGACGACTACTGATTATGTTTCATTTTCTGTCGATGTTCCATCGGTATGAGGCCAAAGGATTTTTGTGTTGATGCACGAATGAAAAGTCGACGAAACTGGCAACCAGACAAATACTTGCTGGGAGTTACCGCTCGGGTTATTTCTCCAGATCTCTATGGTAAAGCATGCGCCGCGTTGTTTTAGTTCGAGGAACAATAATGAGCGACTCCATAATTTTACTTTAACTCTATAATTATAGACCTTAGCTGCAAAGCATTGCAAAAATTCCATTGGCAATGTCGTAAACCTCACGGCTCTTCATAGTGATGGTTTTTAGGAGGAGAATGGCAAACATTTACAACACCTCTGTCCTCTGTCTCTCTAGACTCTAAACGTCTTTCTAGCTTTTCTTTCCAGCTGAACTTGCCCTTTCAATTCAACTGCTACATCACAATATCCACAATTGTCCAAATCTCCAGCAGGGGCAGAGCATTTGTGGCGATATAGTGCTTGTTTAGATAAAGAAAAGGGCGCGCCTTTGTTGAATTTCAGGGTCCTACAGCTAGTAGTATATGTTTAAGCTGTATGATGGCATCGAAATAGTTGACATATATGTGTCTCCTGTAGAACAACGATGACAAAATCAGGTACGAAATATTTCAGATAAGTAGTAGTTGTTGTTACGCACTGCGTAAATCCAAGTGTGGACTTCGGTGTGAAACCAAAGTGAACACAATGGGAACATGTTAGTTGTCAGTAGTTATCTCGCAAAATCTTTCTCGCATTAACACGTTTATATTAGACAGAAGGCCTATACGACTCTGATGAGAAAAATCAATATTGCTTCTGATCATTAATGGTTTCACGATAGAGTTTTGGCTCAAATAGGAGACACGGATATGTTTACTTAGTTTGAGCTCCTTTAAAATAACTTTTAGACCTGGATGACTGAAACCAGCATGTATCTTTCGTCGGTCATTGTATTGCATATCTTTTTAGTTAAATATTTCATTCCGCAGGACTTTTCAATTATTTACCTTTTGTTTGTTTTCTGTAGAACAAAGCATTTCTTGCTTTTCCGCTGTTCGGCCTTTTATGGCGGCCGCAGTGAGAATTTTAGTGGTCAAATTCAAGTGCTGCATGGGTCTGGGCAGCTGTCTGCTTTCTTTGTACTTGGTTGAAGGCATATTGCACACCAACCTTTTGTCAATTTTGAGAGGGCTCAGTTCAGAGACTCATAAAGTCATTGCCACATACCTTTAACACAAATACGCGATCAATATTGCAAAATGCGGTTTAAAAATACAACTAACTTTTTAGTTGCGACGTCCAGTGCAGCTGATATGACTATTTTTCCACTATCGGTGATAGTTTGTAAATGTTAATAGGGACCATCTGAAAAGCTGTTTTGAATACATTATAGACCTATAAAAAATAATCTTTTTTTGAAGAGAAACTATTAAAACAATCGTTAACATATACAATGGTAAATGTTATATGTGATGCTTTGTCAAAAGTTTTCCTGACCGGTCATTAGATCTTTAGACATCCACGTACATGAACTAATAGTTAATTAAAAATAAGTAAATAGTTTTAAATGAGTGCTACATACTGAATTTATTTTATTATTATTATACTTTATATCACGAATTAGATTTAGTTTTAAATTTGAGAAGATTAGCATGCCCTGCAATGTTAGCAGAATGTTAGTGTACAGTAGTTACTAGATCTTTCAATATTGAAAAGGATTTTTAAATCAAAAGCATTATTTTCAACATTCTGCTCCAAAAACAAAACATTTTAGGCTTAGTTTAATAGACGCCGGAGGGTACATATTGAAACTGGATAGCATGTTTTGCCTTAAACAGATGCCTCTCATAAAATGGTCTCAGAGATTTAAAATATCCAAGGGATCATTTGACGTACTTTACACATGTTAAATGCCAAAACGTGTGGTGCTTAAGTGTAAGGAAGGTCGAACACAATAGTACATTACACATCATTTTATTTATTTATTTTGTTTCATTCGAAAAAAACAACAAGAGTGTTTTACATTCACGATAAAGTCATCTTGAATCACAGGTGGCATTATTCATAGCACTAATTTTTAGTTTCGTTCATTAAAACCAAGAGAAAAGTTTTCCCCATTTTAAAATTAAACCACATACAAACGTAAACATAAACTAAACTTGTATTAACTTGTGTTAACTTTGTGTATATACAAGCATTGACTGAAATTTCCGGGTAGATTCATATATCATTTTCTGCACAAGTTCCTAATGTTTTTATCTCAACAAAAAAGACAAACTCACAAATGTTCTATTATTATATTCAAGAACTGGGTGGAGCTGACACGTGACATATAAGGCACATTTGCTTATCAAACCATGTAGCCTATAAACATATATGCGCTATGTATTTAAAGCATATGTTTATATATAACATGACATGGAATGTCATAAAAATTCTATGCACTTGAACAAAAGCAACTTGACAATGCGGTAAAACTCGACCCTTGAATATTAGCAGTGCAGCAATCAACACAATAACAATAATATATCTTACCAGTCATAATTAACAGTCGTTCTTTTAAAGTTTTAATAGTTTGGTTATATGCGAAAGTCATAGACTAAAACATACATGCTGCGATATACATGAAAACAAAATGTGTTGTCTCAGACTCATAAAATCAGCGTTACTCGGTGCCTACAGAGGCTCCAACACACGTACACATAAATAGAAAATACAGCTCTTCGTTCTTACAAAACTCGCTTAAAACAAGCAAAAGATGTTACTGTTTTACATTGTCTTGCATGATTTGAAAATTAATCGTTTGAATCTCACAGATCTTACCCAGCTGAACCACTCCTACGCATCCATGTGTTCCAAATTGATATATGACAATATCTACTTTCGATCACGTGTTGCGGGGCGACTTAGACGGATTGCGCGTCATCTCGCCTTCCCAAATTTTCTCCTTCTGCAGCTCGAATCCAAAACATCATATCTGTAGTACGGACTACAGGAGAAAGATGTTTAACTCTGTTAATCTGGGCAACTTCTGCTCCCAGACGCGTAAAGACCGGACATCCGAGTTTGGGGACAGGACTGGCTGTGCCTCCAACATCTACCTCCCCAGCTGCACCTACTACGTTCCCGAATTTTCCGCCGTCTCTTCGTTCCTTCCACAGGGGCCCTCGCGACAAATCACATACCCCTATTCCACAAATCTATCTCAAGTGCAACCAGTGCGAGATGTTTCCTATGGTCTGGACCCCTCCAGCAAGTGGCACCACAGAACCAACTATGCATCGTGCTACTCAGGAGAAGATCTGGTGCACAGAGACTGTCTTCCGCCATCCACCATGACAGAAATGCTCATGAAAAACGAGAGTGTGTACAGCCACCACCACCACCACCACCAGCATCATCCGAACTCTAGCCACCCGTCCACTGGTTTCTACACAGGCGTGGGGAAAAACAACGTGCTCCCTCAAGGTTTTGACCGCTTTTTTGAAACCGCCTATTGTAGCACGGACAATCAGTCAGAACATTGTTTACAAAAGAGCGAGATGAACAAATTAGACACTTCGTCCCAGCAACCCACAGATGTTTCCGCAGCGCTGGAGCCGGAAAAGGACGCAGAGGATGAGGAGGAACATACAAATTCGGGCTCGTGCACTTCAGCAGCTAAGGACGGCAACGCAAGCAAGAGCAGCCATTCGAGTAGGTACCGAAGCTGTAAATGGGGAAAGGTTAAGGGACTAGCCCGGTGTTTTGTCGGTCAGATTTTATGTGGAGTTTTATAAGCATTCAAAGGATTTTATTATAACCTACAAAGCTCTTTCCTCCAACGAAAAGAATTTTTACGATGGGAAAGCGCTTTGAAAAGAGAGGATGTTATACACAGACGCTACTATCCCAGAGTCTGTGAAATTTTAAGAGCGCGCTATTGTGACAAATGCTAACTTTGATCATGAACTTGCGTTGAACATTGCGAGGGATTTTCTCGTTTAGCTGTCGGGAGTAAAAACCAATTGGGCAGAACATTACTTTTGGCATACTGTGAATTTTGTTTTAGCAGCTCTAATGTAAACTAGCTAAGTCCTTATTAGCTTTTAAACGTGCTGTGACTTGAGTTAAGGTGGGGTTGACGTAGCCTACATAGTCAATGGCCATACAATGTTAGTGCTTGCCCGGTGCTAATGAATATATTATCTATCTATCTGTAAATCAAAGGATTTTTAAAGAGGCATTTCACCTATTGGAAATATGTTGCAATGTAAAGTTTTCCCAAAAGTAGCCTATACATGTTGGCCAATTAGAACTGTCGTAATTACCTTTCAGAAAACACCATTGGATATTTTTGCTCTTTTTAAATTGCGGCGCTTTTTAAACTGTAAGTATAGTTTGCAGAAGAGAAGCTAACATTCACGGCCATTCACAGGAGACACTACCCCAGGCCCACAGTATTTGTTTGTAGTAGTAAAAAAAAAAAATTAACGTGTATAATGTCAAGGGTTCTATAATTTGCTAAACACATTTATTAATAAACAGGAACACTACATATACAGTAAATAAAATTACTTTAGAGTCCAAGTATTAAAAAAGTTGCCTGTTATCTATTAATAATACTTTATTTGTTTATGGTTTTACAGAGTTTAACTATTTGTTTAAAAACTAGTTAGCCTATATTTACAGTCTTTATGCTATTTACCCACGGTTATAGTTTTGCATCGGAGTGGGATACATAGTTGGATCTGCTTCCTCACATCTGTAACCTCAGATGAAATCACACACTGGAAATTACAAATTCTTCTTCAAGAAAAATAAATAAATGTGTTGTGCATTTATAAACATCTCATTGTGTTATTGCAGGGGGGGGTGGAATGTTTTATAATGTGATCATTTAAAGTGTCTCTTTTGATTATCCCAAGGTACCCCGCGCACAAGAAAGAAGAGATGTCCATACTCCAAGTTTCAGATTCGTGAACTGGAACGAGAATTTTTCTTTAACGTTTACATCAACAAGGAGAAAAGGATGCAGCTTTCCAGAATGTTAAACCTTACCGACAGACAAGTCAAAATATGGTTTCAAAATCGTAGAATGAAAGAAAAGAAATTAAGCAGAGATCGCTTGCAGTATTTCTCTGGGAATCCGTTGTTGTAATTGTTGAAATGGCGTTGCCTTTTATTTAATATCTCTGCAAACTAAAATCACGTATGTCTAAAAATGCCCATCAAGATAATTAAATCATTAGAAAATGTTTGTTAAGGCTAGCAACAGTATTAAAAACTGTTAGACTTTTTTAAAGGGTAACAGGATTGTAATGGCTGACGATGGGGAGAGAGAATGCAAATTTGCTTAATGTCAAATTAAACAGGCATTTCTAGTTTGCGATTCACAAACTAAAACGTACACCCCACAAGTTTAGTTTTTTTAATGTATGTGACGCATCTTTTAAGTGAAATGTTTAAAATATTCACTTTGAAAATAGTCACAAAATAGCCTACTATAATATATTATAAAATTGTACCCTCTATCCTTTTATGGTTGTATATATGTACATTGAAACACATACACTCGACTCTTGCTCGAATCTGGAGATGTCATACTTTTTTATGTTTTCACCATTTAGAACTGTGACTTGTACAATCTGTAATATTGTATTCCTTGTACAGAGATTATGCATTGTGCATTCGTGAATGTAAATATAATGTTATTTTGAGTATCCTCACCCTATCCCTGCTGCTATTTTTCTTTACATTGCCTTTGCAGCCTTGTGAGCTTTGTCTTTCGATTCTTTAAATTATTTGTTGTACGCCCAAAGTTCTCATTTATTTCGGAGGGATAGCTCAGCGATTCGATTTGGCCTGTGTACTACATATTATTCAAAAATAAACACAAATAAAGGTAAACTGATATATGTCAATTGTGACTTGATTTTTAAAAAAATCGTAAGGTAATCTATGGTGAAGTAAATTTGTGAATGTGTATAACTACACTGCAGTGAAAACGGAGATCTAAGAGAAGATATAATAAACTGACCACTGCCAAGTAATGAAAACTCTCTCTCTCTCTCTCTCTCTTGCTCTATCTCTCACAGTTCGTCGTCTCCCTCTCACACGTTAGTTCAAGTCTTATCAATGTTAAGCTATTGTTGTTTTGCAATGAAAACTGGCTAAATGTGTTTAATATTTAGAGGGGTTTTTTTAGCAGAATTTTAGGAATGTTGAAACTTTTTGTCAGTAGTGGTTTTATCAAAATGAGAACAGACTAATAATGATGAAGACCAGCAAAGGGATGCATGAAACACGTCAAAAATTTAGAGAGCATTTCGGCTACGTCTTTTAGTACCTTCTAAATGAAATCGCCACTCTTGTAGTCTAGACACTGCAATAAAGCCAGAGCCCTAAATTGCCTTTTTTCCGACTTAATTGCACCGTCTGTTAGAGAGGAATAGTGTTCACTTCCGCAGTAAATAGTAAACAAGAAAGTCCGGCTGCTAGTACAAAAACTGAGACGTTTAAAAATGAAAACATATTGCCTAGGTGCAAGAAATCTATCAAATGATATCGCTGAGTGTAGTCCGTTCACATGAAATCATCTCTTCAGAAGAAGCTGAGCTGCACGCATCTTGCATTCTAAGAGACAAACAGAACAGAAGTGAGATATTTATTTCGCGGTGTATGCTCACAGGGGTTGGGGGTATTGCATGTTATCCCCATGTGCAGTTTTGTTTATGATCACGCTACACGAATTTTGTCACAGCATGTGGGCTCATAAGGCGTGCAAGTGTGCTGTTGGCACTTATGCGTATGAAGGAAAAGATATAATTAAAAGTTGTCTTTGAACTTCAATAATGTCAAGGCCTTCACCTTTAACCTATTGCAATAAAGCGGAATCAAGGAGCCCCTTTTGTCAGGAAACGTGGTGAACAGAACAGAACCAATCAGCGCAAGTGGGAAAGGACCAAGGAATGCCTAAGAAGCAACACTTTGACCTCTCGCATTAAACTACAGCAGGTAACTTTTCCAGTTTTAGCACTCCCATTAAATACACTTTATTGTCTCTGTAAAATGTAATATTTTAATGCATGAAATATTTTATGACATTTTGGCATGTTCTTGACCATTTAAGATTGCTTAGTTGTGACTTTTCCCGGGTAACAGGAAATAGATTTCTGACTGATTTAAAACAGAGATCAGAGATGCATTGATGCTCGAACGCGAATAGAAAACGGAGGGGAGGTCCTTGCGCGCTGAATTAGTGTACTGATTTACTGCTGAGATTTAAACACAGTTAACTGTATTGAAACACAACACATGAGTTCCTTTGTAAATTCCGCAAATAGAGACTTGTGTGTGTGTGAGAGAGTGTTATTGCAGCGGATTCATTTCCGGTGATCTTTGCTTGTAGAACTGTGGGAGACAAATGGCGGGAGAGGGGGGGGGCATAGGGATCAAGGCTGGAAGGCTTGTCTTCTTGTCACACCCACCAACCTTGGCCCTGGCTCAGTGACGTAGTTAATTTGCTGAATTCCTCTCTCTTGCTTCGTCACACTGAGGAGCAGGAACTTGGAGCGTCCACCTATCAAACACCAGAGATACTGTCGCCACCAAAGCAAAGCAATCAGCTCTTAATAGTCATAAAATCGGCATTTTTGGCCGTGGTTGATTTGATTCATATATGAGGCTTTCCTAAACAAATTGTTTGTTTGTTGGAAGACGTTTTTCATTATATGGCTATCCTATTTATTTCGAGTAGAATAGCCTATCTGCAAAAGGAAAACTCTTTCGAATGAGCTCTTAGCTGACAACAAGGAAAATGGCGGAGGCGTCTGCATAAAGACTGACTTGGATGTAAATACAACCTGGATTTCATTTTTAGAAGTCAGCATAATTCAATAGAACATTTTCGCAATATCTGTTAAAAACAAGACTTACAAGGTTACACTAACATATTTGCATTCAAAATATCAAGAGAAAGTCAAGAGTCAAATATTTATATTAAGCCGATTCTTGTCCCAATAATTCTCACTATTCCAATAACATAAAAAATACAAATCTGACACGTCTTTTTCCATCAGATTTGATAAAATATTAGAAAGTTGGAAGTGACAAGACATATTGAGTTTCCAGTGTGTGTGGTCTGAAAGATTCGGTTGTTCATTGCTGTTTGTACTTCATGCTGTACAGTTGCGGACTTTGGACAGAGCCTATTAACACTCTTTGTACGCTTATACTGACTTCCGCACTCCTGTAAGTGATGAAAAGCTGTAAATACAATTGCCACTGGTGCCCACTAGTCATTTGTATGGTCTTTCGTGATATTAAAATTTAATATAATGCTGATGTGCTTTGCGATTACCACTCTCTGATTTATAAATGTCTTTAAAACGTTACATGCATCAACCATAAATTTCCATAGACCTCTGCGGGTGAACGCCTGTTTGGTGAGGGGAAACGGTTAAAAAGCGAGTCGCTTTAAATTGGAAATATGTTTTATGGTTTAAGTTCCTAAAAAGGCACGGAATACCCATCGAATCTCCTGCCCTGTTTTTACTCGTTTCAAACAGACTAGAGGCCTACGCTGTTAAACAGGACATCTTGTGTTTCACTTTTCGTTTTGACGACTTTTCTTTATTCTTTTAATTACAATTTTAGCATAGCGTTGGTAAAGACCCTTAAAAATGATCAGAAATCAGTATCCACTTAAAAACATTATCTTAGCAGGGAAAACATCCATCGGGAAGAACCAAATAGAAAAAGTCTAATTATTGTAAAAGATAGAAAAAAATATATATTTCTATAATAACTATACTATATAAAAATTATATATATATATATATATATATATATATATATATATATATATATATATATATATATATATATATATATATATATATAAAATATGGTTATGTTTTTACAGGCTACACACTTTCTTGTTTTGTGCAACCCGGAAGTGCTGCAATTCAATATTCTGTGTGATATATCTTTGATCCCCCAATAAAAAAGGAATTAACTTTCTCTGTTTAACAGTAACAGCTGCATGTCGACTTTAACAGTATCACAAGCTTCACTCGAAGAGAAGTGAATGTTTTAAAAAATATATTGTTAAAAAGGCTTAGAGCCTTTTCATGTTTTCTTTTCGGCATGCACGGACAAACAAAGAAATAAGTAATTCAAACAGAGTAAGATTCCACCAATTTTAGTTTTAGTTTTGTTTGTTACAATTTGTTGTTGTTGTTTTCACCCTATGAAATAAATTGCTTTGAAAAAAGAAACAAAAGAACAGTTGATAACACGATTTTTATTTAAATTAAGAAACAATGACATTAGTCTTTAATTCAATAGTAAATACAATTTAATAATACATGCACAATAATTTGTTCAAGAACGTACTTTCGCTGCAACACAAAAAAATATTACAGTTAAAGAATACATTCATGCATAATACATAATTTACAGACATGTTTTCATTGGGCTCTTTTTCGTTGTAATTCCCAGCAGAACATGATATTACAGTGAACAAAGTTTACAGCAATTTAAATATGTAAATATATCTCTGAAATACGTTTTCATTGTACTCACATCTGGAATCCGAAAGTCACTGCGCCATTGTGGATAGAGAGCCTAACCTGTAATTAATTAAAACGATTAAGCATTTTTGTTATTTAAATTTCTGGTTTCCATTCAACATTGACCTGATATCTACAGTATTTCGTTACACGCAAAATATTTTAGGAGAATATCAAATGAGATGCATTTTCTTTCTAAACATTATATAGAAAACACACACACTCACACACACACACTCACTCATGTGTATGTGTATACACACACGCTTTGATAAACGTTTTTTTATATATTAATCGCTTTGAATAATGTGCATTTCACATTGAAATTGTTAACTTGTGCATTTAATAATAAAACGTATAATAAAACGTTTAAAAAATATTGGTGCACAATAAATCAAGCAACGTACTGAATCAGAAAAGTGTGGATGAGATCTTAAACCTCAGTTTGTATGTTCATATAAGTCTATATGTTCATATTCTGTCATGAAAGCATATTTATTTGTCTTAAAAGGCTGAATGATAGACAAGAGAACAGACCAATTAAAACAATCCCCCATGTCTGAAGCTGGGTCACAGGCCCTGACCACGTTTAGAAATGCATTGGCCAGCAAACACAGAAAAGATCATTCAAGTCCAAGGGGTACAAATACAAATTATATAAATTATTGTAAGCAATAGCAAAAATGACCCAAGCATAGTACATGAAATTACGTAAGCTTTAGGTTACGTTTCTTCCTCTAGTACATTGTGTATTGTCGTTCATCTAGTTAATTCAATGCAACGGCATAATATGAAACTGTTGAAGATGAAGCGTGTCATTTTACCTTTTATGTACTTTACATTTATGTAGAGCGCATACAAGAAAATACCGTAGGAACCAGAAACATAAATTCCATCCGTTTCCTAATGGAAATTGCATCACATGCAACCGGGTTTATATATATTGTGTAATCAAAAATGTTCAAATTCCGCATACTAACTTAATATTCAGAAAGGAAACGCTAACAACAGGAAAATAATGTGTAGGCTATGGAATAGGCTACGCAACTGCATGTATAATTGACTCGGAATTATTTAAAAGTTTATTTAAAAATTTTTTTTTAAATGCATTTAATGATCAAAAACACTGCAAACTTTATAATTTCTGTAAAAAAAAAAAAAAAAATGAAGCTATTGTTTCAGTTTGGAGATAATAAACAAACCTTCCTCTTCTTATGTGTTTTTCCTATATATATTTTAAATCCAGTACGTCCGTTTATTATGCAGAAAAATATATTAAAAAAACATAATAATCTCATTTTAGAAAGAAAAAAGAAAGCAAAGTAGCAATGTTTATTTAATATAAACATTTGCAATTAATCCACCAAATGGAATTTGCAATAGAGCGGTATTAACTAAAAACTGATTAAAAAGTGTGTCGTAAAGGAGAGGAAAATAGACAGAATGTGTCTACATCGTCCCTATTCTATAAAATTGCAGGCCAACTTTAAAAACAGAGCCTACATAAAACCATTCTTTATTTTGATTAACTTTGTAATTAATTTCTCTAATTTCCATGAAGTAATTTACTTGCCTCTGTCTTTCTTTTGCAAACGCATAAGCCACGTAACTGTAGGGTATATCTGAAGACAGCGATTGTTCTTTGTTCTGTTGTTGGTTTCCTTGTGCGTAAAAATCGGCTAGATGGCGCCATTGCTCCATGCTGTACCACATAAATTCAACAACTTGACCCCAGTGACGTCAAGACGGTCTGGCGCATCAAGGCCACTTTCAAAACCCTATTGGTCTGAAAATCACATGACAAAGCGCCTTGAATCCATAATTATGTTGCTGATATTTTTCGCCCCCCCAAAAGATGTCAGCGTCCTACTGTCCTTATCCACTTCGGCATAAAGGAGATTGTTTTGAATCAAAAGAAAAACAAGTCAAGTAGCAAAATGTCATGCCCGAACAACGTGGCAGCCAACACATTCCTGATGGACTCGCTGGTGGGAGGAACGTCTCCTTACAGAGGTGAGAGCTATTCCACTAACTCTGGAATGTATATGCAAACGTCTGCGGAATATGGTTGCTCCATGATGGGTAGTTTTGGCATTGTTGGTACCCCTCTCTCCAAACGGGATGATCTTCAACCGACTGGGATGCATCTCAGCAGTTACCAGCACTCACATTACCTGTCGCAGCGGGACACTTGGATCGCAGGCTCTAAAACTTACAGAGGCTCACAACCTGTTGCCCAGCCTTTGCACCCGTGCTCGTTTCCAGCCAGTAATGTGAAAGAGGAAGCGATCCCTTGTCTTTACCAGCCTGATATCGACAGCGCTAAGGAATCCGCCGAGAAATCCACCTACATCCGTCTGGGAGACAATAAGAGCCATCCGAATCAAAGCGCCGTCTCCACCTCCGATTATTTCCGACGGAGCCAGGTGTACGCCAGTGAAAGGGGCCACCATGGAGACGAGTTCGCCTCGGACTTTAACCCAGTAGCCAGAATATCCACGCCTGTTGAAGCACTAGCAGCAGATTCCTATGTCAAAAGCAGCAAAGCAAGGCAGGAGCCAGAAGGCAAGGGAGGGAATACGCAGGAAGACGACGTGGATCAGAGACAGACTAGAAAAGAGGCGAGTGTCTCAAAAACAGACAGTTGTACTGATGATTCCGAGAGCGAATTGAAAGGTGAAAACCAATTCCTTCTCTCTCTCTCTCTCTCTCTCTACTACACTCACACAATAACAGCGCGCTCCCTTCTATGCAGGCAACAACAACATGTGAAATGACAACCAAGTTGCACGTCAAAATAGAAGACCTTTTAGCTTGCTGCACCGATGACTGTTCGGGCCCTGTCAGTGCATCATAACTGTTTTACAGGCCCAAATGGGCCGTTCGTCTGTTTTGATAGAACAGCAGTCAATTAAACAACATCAGGACTACTTAAAATTGAAACGGCGTTTAACACCGTTGCCAAAATAAAAATAGGTCTTGGCACTGATATAAACAGGATCACTTTAGGATTAACACTGTGTTAAAGTGCGCTCTTACACATCCACGCAAGCATAACAAAACAGTACACTCTAATCCGTTAAATTCTATTAAATTAGATTTTTTATTGCACTCCAGTTGGTTGTTTACAGGCACACTCAGTTATACCCGCAATGACGTCTTCACCGCACCCCGCACAAACGCATGTAAATGTATGTAATTCAATGTATTTAGGTTTTTTTTCATACAGGTTTAAATGAAGAATTAGAGACTCCATTAGACTGCATAATTACTTGATGGTATTGGTAAATATTTGTACAGAATTTTGTAGACATTGAACAAAAAATAATTGGCGTTTATTTAAAACATTTAATTAACTAGGCATTTTTGCGCTTATAATTTGTAATATTGTTTTTGTAATCTGTCGTTATAAAATGTAAACCATTCCATTCAAATTTTATAAAGGAAATTTGAAATCAGTGTGTGGTCCTAAAATAATTAAATCAATACCTGTGGTTTACTAAATGTGTAACTGATATAACGAGGGATAGCTACGACAAACAATTCTGACACACAAGTTATGCTCACACAAGTAGTTACGTTCTGTCTTTTAAAATGTATAATTCTTATTTAATTTTCTTGTTTAATTCCCGTTATTAACATTTTTGGTAGGCTAAGTATGCAATTTTCTGAAATCTGCAGTAGTAACACAAGTTGTTTTATCTGAAATAGTTGCGTCTTTTGTTTTGAAGTCTTGGCTGATGTTTTAATTTAACATGACAAATTAGCCAAACATGCTTTATGTTTTATGTTATTTGCATATTAATATTTGCATATTAATCATTATTTAGTTTTAGAAAATTATTTTATGCTGTGGTTGATGGCGTTTCAATTAAAAGTAATTCCAGGCCGATGGCCAATAGAGACTAAAATCACACAATTAAAATTGTGAAATCAGACGGAAATGTTTTTTGTTTGTTTGTTTGTTTTTAAGTACAATAATACAAGTGCAGATAATAATTGAAAATTCGTAAAAGAAAACATCAGATATATTAAATAAGCAAAATGGGGGAATCGGCATCACTGCATAGCTTTGATATTGTTAAGAATAAGGCCATTTTTTAAATAAACCGTTACAACGTAGACTGTAGACTCTTAAGTGCAATAAATTCGGCATAATGTTTATCCTGGTGAACAAAAAAAAGGATATGAATATTTCGTGGGGAAGAAACTAAATAATTTAGTCAAGCGAGCATTTGTAGAGTCACAGTCAGTTCTATTATCTTGCAATCATACACCGGTATAACAGTTTTTTCTCTCTCTTGCTTACTTCCCCAGATGAGGCTAAATTGGAAAAAAACACGGGGAACTGGCTAAAAGCGAAAAGTGGACGAAAGAAGAGATGTCCTTACACAAAGCATCAGACACTTGAGCTAGAGAAGGAGTTCTTGTTCAACATGTACTTGACTCGAGAGCGCCGTCTGGAGATCAGCAAGAGTATCAACCTCACAGACAGACAGGTCAAGATCTGGTTCCAAAACAGAAGGATGAAGCTAAAGAGGCTCAACAGAGAAAGTCGCGTCCGAGAGCTAACCGGCTATAGTTTCAACTGAGCGCTTAAGACATGCTTAACATGCTTTCTAGCGTTTCCCACGTTCTGCCCTTCTGTATTATTTAATGTCTTTTTTCCTGATTGCTCCTTTTGCATTCACAGACTCACGCACACATACAAATACAGAACAGCAAAGCAATGGCCCTTGACTTTTAATGCAAAGGGACTGAAAGATCCTGCAAACAATATCTAGTTTACATCCGAACCTAATTTATCATTGTTGAAAAGACCAGAATAATAATTGTAAATATGCCAGTAGAGTAAGAAAAGGATGCTTGGTGCAAATATTCGTGGCAGATTTGTAATTTCAAAAAACTAGATGTCCATTCGATGTCTTAGATTAGTTTGTTTGCTGTCAGTACGCTTGTCCTACAATGCGCGCTTTGTATTTTGCATGCTTTGTTCTTTGACGTGTATTTGTCAATTTGATGTTTAACGCAAGAGGCTGATAAATAAAACAGGGGGTGGGAAAATATAATGTCCTGGTATGTCCTTCCCCTTGCATATTTTACATACTCCTGTATTCTGATGACAGAGAAATTTTGGGTCAAGGCAGGGAAGAGAGGCAGAAGGAGAAAGTGCATAGCACTTTCAGTATGAGTGGGAGACCCATAACGTTGATTTAAATATTATCCAGGTGACCACAGTAAGTCAAGGTCATAAAATTGTAATGCCATGACGGTCCTGGAAAGCGCTGGGGGTGGATTTTATGATCTGCAAATATAATGTGCTGCTGCAGTAAAGATGCATTAAAAGGTGAGTGGAGGAGGGCTAATTCACATACTCGGAACTGCAATGTGCTGGCCTCACTGACGCGCTCTGCGGTCTGCCGGGCTGTTTTGGAACCAGGAACCTTTCATTATGGAGTAATGGAACGCTATGAAACGATGGACTGAACACGGAAGAATGAAAGACCTACAGCGGCGGTGAATGAATGAGTGGATCCTATGAGTTACGCTAATCAGACCGTGTGCAGAACGTTCAAGGTAGGATACCGTTTTCCTTATTTTTTATTTTTATCGATTGAGCTCGAGGGAGGCTATTCTGGATACCCTCAAGCGCTGACATGGATAACAGCTTTGATTTGAACGAATTTCTTGAGATGTGGACTTTGCTCTGAGTGCTTCTGACAGTTGTTGATAAGAGAGTGTCGTTGTGGTAATTGTGCCCCATCTTCCAAGTTAAAGCTGTGGAGATCTACTTATGCTGACATTGTGTTATAGTCTAAATAAATATCAGCAATTTGCAGTCCTTCTGCAGGACAATCATTCTCTTTTACTTCAATTTAATTTTGAATTTGATCACTTTCCTGGTCTGCAAGAAGCCACAGAAAACATTTTTGACAGTATCGTTCTTGTTGAAGGTCTATAATCATTTGCATGCTACTAATTTGTCAGTGTGTCTCTCTGAATCGTAGACTTTTGTGTGTGTGTGAAATAGCAAGTAGTGTGTGCTGGTTGATAGAAGTGTCAAATGGTGTTCTATTTCGTGTCAGTTCTTGAAACTACCCAAAGCTATGGCCTTTCAGGCTACTATAATAGAACTATCACACACAATGTTTGATTAAATTAACGCTCGAGGCTTTGAGGAATGGAATAAAATCCTTACTTATCTGTGCAGAGTTTGTTGTTTGTCTCCTCCTGTGGATAACGCCGTTACGCGCGGCTGGTGCGTGGTTTAGGTAGTTTCATGTTGTTGGGATTGGCTTCCTGGCTCGACAACAAGAAACTGCCTTGATTACGTCAGTTCGTCTTCATCAAGGGCGACAATTGCCGTTAAATTACACCCTGTGCAATGAAGTTTCCGCAAATGGCATTGTAAATGAACTGAACGATTATAGCCACAGCGGGCTCTTTTTCTCCTTTGCTCGCCTTTATGTGTCGGGCTGTAAAAGAGAATTTAGACTCTCAGAGGGAGAAAGGACTGTTAACATCATGGGGCAAACTTAGCTCGTTCCTTATTATGGCTCGTTCTTTTATTCCAAGCTATGGCCAAAAGTGTTTTAGCCACTTTTTTGTATTATTATTATAATTTTTTTACTTTAAAGATGATGAATGAATTTGCAGTTTCTAGAAAAAAATAGAAAACGATGGACTGACGACCAGTTATGTAAAATTAATCAGCTATTCATTTAGGCTAAATACTTTTACAAATTTGATGAATCTTGTCTAGCTTTGATGTTAGACTCTTAGAAACCTGATCTAACAAATACAAAATTAAACTCTTCATATTTGTTTTAAAGTGCTACGCTACTTTTTACTCATGTGGGCCAACCACACACTTTTTTTAACCTGTAAACAGCCAGGCTCAAATAGCAAAACTGCATTTGTAAAAGGTCGTTTAAACTCTAATTATATTTGCATAACAGCAACATGAACAGTAGCAGTGGTTAGTGGTAACAGCACATGCAAAACCACATTAAAAAGCTTTGCCACAACAGACTTACTGTGGCTAGTATCCATGGCAGACAATGTTTGACCTGTAGCTTCTGTACACTATAAACAGTGAACCTGTGTGGCTTCTTCGGGGAGATCAGACTTTAAAATTCGTTAGATTAACCTATTGTATGTTTATTCTATATACTATTCTGTATATCAACAACATAATGTCGACTTGAAACGTTTCAGCTTTATATAATTTTATATACTGTTTTTTCTGTAATTTACTCAGCATATTAAATTATTCTAAATTGTTCAGTCCTCTCTACACTTACATTTATTAATTAGTAAAACCTTTTAGTATAGGATAGCCTACTTGCAGAGACAGGGAACAATATGTTTATGTTATAGTGGTTTTTGTTCTAGTTATAGTGCCTTTGTTTATTTTGTTTCATTTGTTTGTTGATTAGTTAGGTGCATTGCGGAAAATGTGTCTTCAGATTTTTTTTAAGTTAAATATTTCTAAATAAATTTATTTTAAATTAGTCTAGATGTGTGGGTTTGGGGTTACAAGCCGGGAATATCAGTGTTTGTGCAATGACGTTATATACACTGTACAGTATTAAGGAGACAATGCCTTCTAAAGCCATATCAGCTGTATAATATATGTAAATAATAAGCTAATTCAGTTATTAGTAAAGTTGTTTGTTGTAAAGGGCCTCATCAGCGACTTGTCTTTTTTTTTCCCTGGGAGAGTAGTCTTTGGATTTCACCATATATGCTTGTTTTTTTAACCCCCTCCCCTCCCTTCTGCTGTTTTGGGACGGGAGGAGACAGTCTGGAATCCAAAGTCATTTTCATTCAGTTGAGTGAATGGGGTTCTCCTCTGGAATGCGTCACCAACAAAGAGTTTACAGCACGCGTAATAGCCCCACAGGACACTGCCGCCTAGCATGCGGATATAGCGGCAATATCCTCAAATAGCCTAAGGATTGGTGGACATCAAAACACCTTCTTCTGCTTTGTATATTTATATATATATATAGTACATAGAAATAAGTTGAAATGATTGCTTGCGTTCGGAAGTATAGAGTACTATTTCCAAACGTGTGGCGCATTAGGCCTATCTGTAGTAGCATTAGCAATGGCCTATTTGGTGCAGACCTTTTATGTAAGCATTTGAATAGACGTTCACTATCAAACACTGGACGAGAATTTAACACAGATTATCATTGCTGGTTAGTTTTCAGTGGCTTTGAATGAGGATAATTTGACTTTAGATGCGGCAAGATTTATTTATTTTTTTACATTGTTTAATTTCAGCTCTTTTGCTTCACTGTTTTACTTTGTACAACAACCTGAACAAACAAGTGAACAAACCTGAAGGCAATTTTTAGCACATGTGGTTATTTTAAACTTTTTCAGATGAATCACGTTTTGTTTTGTAGCTATGGCGTTCCTGCTGGATCACATTTTTTTGCTCTCAGTTTACACTGAATTTAGTTTACGCGTTTGAAAGGAACTAAGTTTGATTTCAGCTATACCTAAATGAAAAGGGCTTCTTATCTAAAGCAAGTTACTTTGCTATAAAGGTATTTTACTCGGTCATCTGTTCAGTGCTGCTTTTCAACACCATGTATGAATTTAATCTAATAGTATGTATTATTAGAAACCTGTTTTTATTTTGTTTTATTTTTTATTTTATCTTTTTGTCTTGAGTGGTGTCTTTACTTGGATATGACAGTAACTGATTAGGCTATAAATTCAGCTTACTTGTTTGATTGAAAGTTTAAACCTTTGCGCTGTTGCTGTATTTCTGTTTATGTCGCCCAAGGCCACAAGCAATAATATGATGCTGTAATATGAGACTGTCTACCAGGTGTGATAACGATATAATTAAACTATGAGCATTTTTTTTCGCTCCGTAAATAAATAGGCTACAAAGACATCTAAGCACAAAATACTAAAAAATAATAATATCGTTTATTTGAATTTGAAATCAACATTAAAAATTAGCTAAAAAATAAATGTTTGTTTTTAATTTACTTTATATTCAGCAGAATGCATTAAAGGAAACGGTATAGAGCATTATTATGTTCATGTTTACCATGGCACACTGAAAGTTTTTTTTTTTTTTTTTAAAGAACAATAAAATATCAAAAGTAGTACTAGTACAGGACCTTACATGTTTAACACATAACATAATGAATTTATGTGGTCCAATATTCTGGATTGATACACATATGACATCTGTCTTTTAACACCGTATTGTCTTTTTAAGGCGCAGTGGCGCTAGTAAAATGGGTCTAGGTATTCTGCAAGATGTACACATTCCTCATTATACTTCAAAGCAAAAATAAATAAATAAAAATGCTATTGCTTGAAATAAATTAAGAAAAAAAAATATTGAAGAAAACATACATTTTAACCTGCTCCTTATTTGATTAATTAATTTTTATATTTATTAATTTATTTTACTATAAACAGTATTAAAGCAAGTGAAGTCGATCAAAGAGTAGCCTAACTTTATATAACAGATGCTGGAGATTAATGTAGCTATATTCCCGTAAATCAAAGTGCATTAGCAATGATATTGTCTCAGAACGGAAAGTAATCTAATGTTTCTTAATGACACCTTAAAACCCATTTGAAGGATTCAATTATGCTAATACAAGAAAAAAGGTATGTGTAGCTATAATATAAAACTGCATTGTTTATTATAGTCACACGAGACTACGAAATGCATTAGTGGGATCACACAGAGGAAAGTGTTGTGTTTCAGATATGATACGTACATCTTAATCTCTCTATGTTACAAAAAATGTCTGTTATAGGGTAATGTGTATAAACCGTGTGATGTTCTAAAAGCTAAATATTGGGATGGACAGAAGCTCGTACTAGTGCACTCGTAAATGTGCAGTGTGCACCGCAGTCTCATTTTTATCCTGAGTCACCCTGCACAGCAGCGAATACTATGTTCCACCTATTTGTACAGTTTAATCACAAGATCGTTATCCTGTAAATGAAAGCGAACACTTGGCGAAATATAAATTAAATCCCCCTGTTCTATGGAGAGAGCGTAACAACATTAGTATTCTAATACATTTATATCAGGTGTGAAAAAATATCCTTGTTAGTCACCGAATTAATTTTAATCACACAAAAATGACATTTTAAATGAGGCTGGACAAAGATTACAATTTTAGCTACAAGTTTCAAATACATTCATAAAACAGGCAAATAATTAAACAGTTTTATTTTTGCGTCGTTCATTTCAAAACTACATTATATCATCAAACAAATTTTATTTGTACATGTCTCCGATTAACATTAACAACATTAGAACACAATAATAAGAAAAAATAAAAATAAAGAAATAAACGTAAGGGAAAAACCGTGACGATGGAAACAACTTTAGCATCAAGATACCACGCCCCGGAAAAACATATAAAGGTTCTTTAGATGCACTTAGCCTATGTTTTTTTTTTCTTTCTTTTTTTTGTGTGTTACAGTTATTTACAGATGTTACTGGGGAATGTGTAACATTAAACACGTTATTCATGTTTGTTCTCTATATGCCACAGCGTAATTATTCTAACAATTTGCTTAATGCATTGATCCCCACAATATGCTACAGCCTCCCACCAAAGCTTTCAATTATTTCTATTGTGAGATAAGATTTTGCTTTAACTTTTGTTAAGAGAAACTAAATGATATTGCTTCCGCAGTCTATTACAAGCAGAAAACAGATCCACGCCATAATCAAAAAGCTGTCACGCCTTCCTTTAAAACACATGAGTTCATTAAACAGCATAAATGCACAAATAGCCTATAGTGTCCTTTGCTTTCTTTTGCTTTTAGTTGTTTTGCTAAATCAAAAAACTTTAATTAGGTGTTTTACAACTGAAAAGAGAGGCATAATGGCACTCATTACTTTGAGTCGAGTCTCTGTAAACTATTTAACTAATATAACATTGTAACTGTTTTAATAACTATTTACAGTGCAGAAGTAATATCCGAATTGCCCACGTTTTGTTATTTGGTGTGTCTGTATTTTGATAATGTCTGGTGGTCCCACAGAAAACAGGACGGAAAAAAAGCCTGACCTCATGTGGCCGATTTCATACTGGGCCCAACACTGACAATGACTGCAGACCAAAATCAACATATTTCCAAGTGTCGCAATACGCTTAAGAAATGTTTTATCTGAAATACAGTTTAAACTACATGTTAACTGAAAAATGTTCAAGCGGTGTCATTTTTACACAACGGCATGGCGTTAAAGATTATAAAGATATTTAATAGATTTGTAGGATAAAATGATTTTTATTTTGTTTATGAGTGAGCCAGTAGCCTATTAATAATTGAAAATTAAGAAACCAAATATTTACACTCACAAATATTTCACATAATTTTATTTTTAGTTTTAGGGTATAATTTTATTTTCAGTTAACAAGATTATTTGTCTCGTATTAAAACATGGAATTTTGTTTGATAGAATCGCAACAATTTCATAAAAAAGAAAAGAAAATGAAAAGGAACAGGGAGTACAAAGAATTTACAAAACTTGTGTAGATTGTGTTGTGCAGATGCCTTTTCAAAAATATCGCAGTAAAATTGATAAAGCTAACAACACCTTTTCCTAGCTTTATCTCATATATACAATTTTAAGAGCTACGTGAACAGTCAATTGTCTGTTTTCTAGTAGCCTATATTCGACAAAGGTTTGATGAGACTTCTTTCACAAGCGTTAGTGTTGGTTTTATGTTATACCAGGAACTCAACTGCAGTTTTATTAACGACACGTTTATGAACAATCAAATGGTCCTCGTAAAAATTTATTGAAGGACATAAAAGCATGCACGACCACTTGACGAATATAGCCGCAGTTGTGGTGCGTTTTCAGGCGTCTTACTATTCCCACCGCCCCGATTTGTTTAAAACTCCATTTTATGAGGGATATCCCAATTGTATTTATTTGAAACGCGAGGAAAATAGGACTTCAGTGCGTAAAAGCAACCCTCTAGACAACAAAAGAGCCTTATATTTGTCAAAATTATTCCATTGGGTCCTTTCCAATTATTTAGAATTAATAGTGAAACTGAGAAAGAAATATACAATAGTTTATTTTTTTCTAATTGTTTTAATAAATAATATTGTGCAGTGAGGGATGCGCACAAGGCTAGCCACAGCACAGTAGCATTCTCTAGACAGAGATTGATTACACCAACAAATAGTTCCCTTTTTAAAACCGTTAACACACACACTCTTCTGCTTCATAAGGCTACAAATAACTATTCACCTTAATCAGTTGCATCACAATATACTAGAAACACACCATCTTCATATATTTAGGTTCGATGCAAAAAAAGACAACATTAGTATTAAGCAACCTACTGCAAGCTCGAAGTGCATTGCTGTTCCAGGAGAACGCGCGCATTGATCTGCTGTGCAGTTTTTCAGGGGGTAAATGCAATCACGTGCTCCATAGGCGTCCAATCCCAGCTGGGGAAGCTTTCTGAAATAATTACCTGTCTTGATTGTTCTACGGTCAGATAAAAAAGTACACATACACTCCATATAATAATCGGATGCATGTAAAAGAGAAGGGAAACATCGCCATGTCGGCTACGGGTCCCATAAGTAATTATTATGTGGATTCCTTGATCAACCATGAGAGCGAGGATGTTCTGGCGAGTCGTTTCACAGCCACTGGTTCGATATCCTCCAGCTCACGCCCGACGCCCCTGGTACCGGAATGCGCGGATTACCCGTCTTGCAGCTTTGCCCCGAAACCACCAGTCTTTACTACCTCGTGGGCCCCTGTTCACTCCCAGTCGTCAGTGGTTTACCATCCATACACTCACCAACCTCACCTAGGCACAGACTCAAGGTACGTTCGCTCTTGGCTGGAGCCTATCCCCGGTACCGTGTCTTTTCCAGGATACGCAGGGAATAGCAGGCACTACGGGTTGAAGCCCGACACCTTCCAGGATCCCCGTGCTGGAGACTGTTTGGGCTCGAACGGACGCACTTACACGGATTATCTCTACTGCTCCGCCGTCGACATTCGAGAAAAGCAGCAGAACACACCATCGCCTGAGACGGAGAGTCTGTCTTCCGGGAAGCACAAAGACGACAAGGCTGAATTAGACCCAAGTAAGTTAGAGCTATTCTTGTTTACAACCGAGAATGGGATGCTTCCCAGTTTATTACGTTCGCTTAGTGGTTGGCTGTTGTCCGTCGTAAAACCAAGTTCTATACCCTTTCATCCTCTGTGCTGTTCTCGGCCGACTCAAGTCTGCTTTGGGGCTATCCATGGATGACAAACGCCATAGGATTGGGTTGTAAAACGGGTTGTGAGCTATAAAAATGGTATCCTAAAAAGCCATGTCTGGCAAAGAAGTTTGAATGTGATGTTTACAAATAGCCGTACCATTATCATTATCATTAATATACTTTTTGTACGACATATTATATTACTGTGCTTTATTTAATGTGCAAATTTATACATTTAGCCTGCCGTTGGCTGAGTAGCAATACAAGCGGATGTAAAGCCAGGATGCGTATTAACATTTCAAATTAAGTATTTACTTAGATAATTTTAGGTTTCAAGCGTGATCTATTTTATTATAAACTATAACTAAATTACTTTAGAATTATAGGCTATTTGTGGTGGACTGTATTACAGCATAACTACTGAAGTGTCAAATTAAAAATGTAAAAATCGGGAGCTGTTGTTTTGAACTGTTCAATTAAATATACTTTACATATAAATGAAACCTAGCATTTACATCAAGAAACAGCACGTGGAATGTTCACAGTGCATTCACTGCATAGCAGAACTTTGAGCGTAGACTTGTGAAGGCTTGAGTCACAAGCTTTTGCTTTTTTTATGGGCCTATAAAGCAAATAGGTACATTCACCAGTTTACAGCGCCATTCCCCTTAAAGAGTTTGCAAAGCTATTTGAAATAGAGAGAGATAGGGGGACCTCCTATGAAATTACCTAGCATTTAAGCCTGAACATTTAATCGAACACTAATCAAAAATGAGAAGTGTTGTTAGGTGCTACAGTTAAAAAAAAAATGCAGCTTTATACGCATGGCTGTCATAAGCGAGAAAGAAAAAAACTTGGCTCTAATAAATGCGACAATCCTCTATTTTGAACGTGTTTGTTTACAGCAGCACCTAATAACACTTTTTATACATTGTTTTTCAGATAATCCTGTGGCAAACTGGATCCATGCGCGCTCGACTCGAAAGAAGCGTTGTCCATACACCAAGTATCAAACACTCGAACTCGAAAAGGAATTTTTATTCAATATGTACCTCACAAGAGACCGGCGATATGAGGTAGCAAGGGTGCTGAACCTGACGGAGCGACAAGTCAAAATCTGGTTCCAGAACCGACGGATGAAGATGAAGAAAATGAACAAAGAAAAAAACGACAGTAAAGAACAATAGACCAAAAGTCACTCATCAGAAAAAGACTGAGGGAAAATCATCATTTAGTATCGTTATGAGTCTTAACATTTGCACCTCCGGCCCATAACAGGAACAGAGAAAACGAAAAGCCTATGGATGTCCTTCAAAACGTGATGATATAAGTTTGATTTAATGTAAGTGTAATTTTACCATCCTGACGTAAGTCATATTAATAGTATACGTAGTTTGGATTTACATAACATTTCTTTACTCACAAATACAACAGTGGACTCTGCAGAGAGGCTGTCCCGACGTTTCAGAGAGAAAATACTTGAACTGCTTTATTTTCAAATTCCTAATTTATGCTCTCTACGTGGTTGTTTCTTTTCTATGCTTCCATTATTTGTAGGAGGTTTGAAAGCCGAATATTTTATAAATAACAACAGTTCTGTAGTTAAAAAATATACGTGTTTGCGTCGATGTGCTTCGTTTGTTTCTGATGTACCTGTTTGTGTATTTCACATTCTTTAAACTGTAAATGAGTTTCATCATAGATTGTAGATATATCCAAATATATACAACCATGTTAATATGACTTTTGTGTCTCATTCCATTTATTTGACCGCACAAGGAAGGCATGCAGTTTAAATGTGTGCTATCCAGTTATAGCATATAGTGTTTGGCCCACACATAAAATGTTCTCATGTGGAAAGTATCGAGGTTGGAGTAAGCAGTAATGGCAAGTCCATTGTAAAGAGGTTGTTAGTGTGGCCGTCGAAATATCAAATACCGAAACGCCTATGGTAGGCCTCATTCACTCCCGTGCCTTATTTATTGACATATTTTGGTATTAAATTGCAAGCCAGTTTCCAAGCACTGAAACCCCTTTTCCTATTTTTAAATTCGATTGTATTTATTTTTTTTACATTTAAATACAACACATAAATAGATCATTATTGTTGTTGTTTGTTTTTTGTATTTTATGTGAATTAATATAACAACTTTTCAAAGGGAAAAAAAGTTGCCAGTATACTGCTGTTTAAATCTGTGTTACCTATATGTAGGACCCACAAAATACATAAATGTTTTACAGAAATGTCAACAACCTTGAGCAAATAAATTCAAAATAAATCAAAAACATTAACTACAATAATAATGGCTTGTTTTAATTAGACCGAGGGCTTAGTAAAATGAAAGAGGTTTGAAGGCCATGTAGGATCCACGTGTTTGAACTTAAATTATTTTAAAGAGGCCTGTCGTGTTTTTGTTTTTTTCGTGTTTGTAATTTATGACAAAACTCATTAAGTCTTACGGTAACTGCAACATGCGCAACTGTAAAATCGTCTGATGTTACTATTTTGCACTTATTTATATACGAGTAGCATCTGTGCTATAGATATAATGAAAGTTCATGTGTTTAGCACTAGCCTTTACGCTGGGTTGAAATTGCCTTTTTGTGGGCCTTAACAATACGAACAGGATGCGGCTATTTCAAAGCCCGATCGACCACATTTCCGCCCCAGAACAAAAATGCTAGTTTTACAACCCTGTTGGAGCTTGGTGTTGTTTGTCTCAGATGCAGACGAACAAAGCCAACCTGGCTAACTGGCTAGACGTCTGGGCTAAATTACTTTATGGTTTAATGGACGTTGGTGGTGGACCCTCTCAAAGAGCTCTGCAAAGCCATTTAGTCCTTTGGGCTAACTGGAGGCAAAAGCAATCCACCAACACCACAAGATCCATTCAGAAGTCATTCCAAGACTTTAAACGACGCTAAACCGAAAAAGCTTAGTTTTCACTTAACACATGCTTGTAAAGGTAATTTACAGTGTCCATGCTGGTGCTGCAACCTTTAAATCATGTATTCGGTACTGCTAAAAGTGTTATGCGTTTTCCCAGTACACAGTTTCCTATAAAGGTGCATTCAAATAGGCTTTCTGTCATTGTCCTAATTTATTTGGATAACTGTTTGTTTTGCGGTACGAATTGTGTGGCCTTGGCCTCCAGTCAATGATCATTTGTAAAAGTTACCCCCAAGCACACTAGATGGAGCTATTGACTCACAGTTAGCGCATTTTGGGCCGCTAAAGCCTGAGAGTGTGCTACAAGAAGAGTGCTGAAAGAATGGTCTTCTCTGTTATTAATCACAATTTTGGCTTTTAAGAAAACTAATGTCGACACGCTAAAATAATAAACATTACAGTCACACCATCTTTATCATATTCTTGAAACTATTGTTTGCATTATTATTTTTTAATGTAGTTTTTATGTCTCGAATGTTAATGCTATGATGCTTTTCATACTCCTCCATCTTTCTTTTGTTTTGTCAAAATCCGAAGATGCTTTTAGAAAGCACCGTGTCGGTTTTAATGCATCAGTATATAGCTGACATAATTTATTGAAGGCTCTGGGAAATCGTAACATTTTAGTCTAAAATGAGATCCTGTTTACAAATGTCCCAGGGTAGGCCTATATGCTTTTTATTTATTTACTTATTTTGAATACCGTTTTTATTTTATTTTTTTGAAGGCATGTGCCACTTGTTTGACTAGCGTACAACACTCCCATATTTGATGTTTTAAAGATGACATTGATTTTTAATCAGGGCCTTAACAATTCTGTTTAATTGTCCCTTTTAGACAACAGAGTGATGCATACTAAAATTCGTAAATAAAATATTGTTCTAAAAAAAATCTAACAACAACAATAATAATAATATCGATTATTAAAATAATTGTATCAATAACTAAAACTAATTCGTTTTTTAATTAAATAAAATTATTTACCCAATATTTTTTTAGTACATTGTTTTCGTTGCAATAAAAGAAATAGTCCATGGTAGCTCTGCTCCTGTAACTGAGACAATGACCCAGAATCTGCATCTTTATAGACTGTGAGATGTCTATAAATTTCCTGTGTGTGTCTTTCCCGTTTAACAACGAAGTGTAAAAATTGTCAAGCAACGACACAAAACCACATGCTCATATTTTGGGAAGGACTTTAAATGAGCAAAGCTGAAATAAACAACACGCCATTAATGTGTCTAGTAAAATAACGAGGCATCTATTGCGCAATTTTATTGTGTCAGTGCGGCAGATTTACAACTGTTTAGTATGGTTTAGGAGGGCCAAGAGAGGCTTGCGTGTTCAGCTTTTCTCTCTGTGTGTGTTAGCAGTCTAATACAAATAATTAAAGTAGGCGTCACAATTAATTGCCACAACTAATAATAGCAGCGGCGGCGGCCGCAATAATAAATAATAATATTAATTAATAATAGGCTTAAAAGGTTACATTTTCCATTGGCATTATTATTTTAATTTGTGTTTAGTTAGCTGGTATGCTGTGTCAATCGTTGTAGCCGTTTCTTCGTAATGTTCGTAAACTTGAGTAATGTTGACCCTGTGGTTATGGCTCGATACACAAGCTTATAAACCTTTCAGAATGGGTGTGTAATGGTCGGAGCGTCTTTTAAAAGAAAATTGTACTTAGTTATATCTTAAATGAAATAAAAGACAAATTGTTTCAACGTAAAATGACCAGTACGACTAGTATGAAGCCGCCGTAACCTGCGTTTATGTTCTAAAGCAGACATTAAAAACTTAAATGATTGCTTCATTTAATACGTGCAGCCGATGTTATTCAATGATGATTAAAAAAAAAAAAAAAAAAAAAAAAAACATACAACTGTGTTTCCCCCTTTAAGGTAGACGCCTGTGGACGCTCTGGAAGGATGAGGAGCCAAAGGGTGGGGTGTAGGGGACAAGGGGGGGGGGTCTCATTGTAGTGGGGGTGGCTGGTGGGAGGCAAAAAAAAAAAAAAAAAGGTACGAGCTTGTGACTGAGCCGTCGGAGCTAGCCAGCTTTAACCTTAACACACATCCACCGTGCACGCCATGATTTGAGGTTGCAAAAGGAAAAGGCTGGCGATAGGAAGAGAGAGAGAGAGACTAAGCGAGTGGAGCTGAAGTGGGAGCTGCCTCAGATTGTCCGAAGGGGCAGCATTTCTCCATCTAGTTCCGGTTGCTCTGTCTGCGTTGCATGCCATTTGGAACTGCAACAATAGATTGCCACCATCTAGAGAGGGGAATTTATTTTTGTTTTTCAAACACTGACTCTTTTTAATGCTAGATAAACATGAGCTCTTATTTTGTTAACCCTCTTTTTTCCAAGTACAAAGGCGGCGAAACATTAGAGCCAACTTACTACGACTGCAGGTTTCCACAGAGCGTTGCCCGAAGCCACACGCTTGTATACGGGCATGGAGCAGCTGCGCCGGGGTTTCAACACCCGTCGCATCACGTACAGGACTTTTTCCATCACGGAACCACAGGTATCTCCAACCCCGGCTATCAACAGAACCCTTGTGCATTGGCATGTCACGGAGACGCTACGAAATTTTATGGATATGAAGCTCTTCCGAGGCAACCGCTTTATGGTACTCAGCAAGAGGCCAGCTTAGCGCAATACCCAGACTGTAAATCGTCCAATAGCACTAACCCTGGAGAAGGACAAGGCCACTTAAGTCAGAACTCCTCTCCGAGCCTCATGTTCCCATGGATGCGGCCTCACGGTTAGAGCTCTTACTATTTCACATTCTGTTCATTTACTGTGTCTGTGTGACTGCGTCAATGTGTCAAGAGCCTTATTCTTGTGTAGCGTTCAGTGTTGATAAACAGAGATCAAAACACAGGTGCGTTATGCTTTTCAGGTTGCAAAACTGTACTTGATAATAAATATTGCAGCGTTTTCTATTTGTTTACCTCACTGGACCATCATTGAAAATTTGTAAAAACGAATGTATTGGTTTTGATAGTTGGCTAGATTGTGTTGCCACAGAGCTGAATGGACGTTATTCGAATTCAGATTATTCTCGCCATAGTTTGAAACGATCACTTATTTTTTCTTATATTATCAAATTTCTAACGACTAAAAGGAAAGCGGAGAGATTTGTGATTGTAATAGTGGTAAACAGTAATGGAAAAAAAGTTCGTGTCAGTTTGTTTGATTTTAATTGACATTGTTCGACTTTTTCGATTAGTCTGCGTCTCCTTCTTGTTGGGGGAAAAAACGAACAATAAATAAATAAACAGTTTGTCTGCCGATCAGATTATATTCTAAAAGAAAACTTTTTAACACCTACTAATGTCAAGTGTATTCGAGTCTCACTGAGATGTATTAGCCTACTTTTATTTAAAACAAACTCGTAATGAACCTGAATGAGTACATGAATGTATTCCATCTATTAATTTTGTTTGATACTACGAAAACCTGTGTGTGTGTGTGTGTGTGTGTGTGTGTGATTGTCTGTATGTCTGGCTTTCTGTCTGTCTGTCTGTATCTTTGTCTGTGTGTCTGTGTTTGTCTGTGTTTGTGTGTCTGTGTCTGTGTTTGTATGTGTGTGTAGGCTATGTGTCGCGTGCGTGCGCGCTCGCTAGCGCCAGGTTAAGTGAAATTCTGCGTGTAAGTGATCTGAAATAAAGCTGATGTCTAAGTCAAGTATAGAAACGGCGCATTTATGGGAGAAATCAAATTATGTGACATAGATCTACTAATTGGAAAGCCACTGTATAGAAGCATATTGGATATATCCCCTAAC
Source organism: Barbus barbus (assembly GCF_936440315.1). Lineage (NCBI taxonomy): Eukaryota > Metazoa > Chordata > Actinopteri > Cypriniformes > Cyprinidae > Barbus > Barbus barbus. The sequence continues at coordinate 21,056,433 of NC_136718.1, forward strand.
TGCAGTGTCTGCCCACAACTGATATATTTGAATATGTTCTGGTGCAAATCGTACTATAAGACGCACTGTGACGCAAATTACTATTTTGTTCCAGTATTTGTCTTTAATGTGCAATGGGTTAAGGTGTGTGTGTGTGTGTGTGTAGGTGGGTGTGTATTTTGGGGAAAAAAGAAAGTTCGAACTTTAAACAATTCTAACCGTTTATGAATTTGTGTTTGCACAAGTAAACAGCTAACTGCTGATGTTTCTTTAATGTTTTTGTAACTGCATCCCAGAGTATGTAAATGGAAAGAAGAAATGAAGACATGTAATTGACGGATATTTTTGTTTCACTCCAAAAGCTCCTGGGAGACGCAATGGAAGGCAGACATACAGCCGTTACCAGACTCTTGAGTTGGAGAAAGAGTTCCTCTTCAACCCATACCTCACGCGCAAGCGCCGTATTGAAGTGTCCCACGCGCTGAGCTTAACTGAACGGCAGGTGAAGATCTGGTTTCAGAATCGCCGAATGAAGTGGAAAAAAGAAAATAACAAAGACAAATTTCCGGGCCAGAGAGGAGAGGCTGAGGCTGAGGCTGAGGCAGAGGCCGAAGAAGAGGGCAACGAGGACGGTGAGGTGGAGGAAGGAGAAGACAAGGAAACGGAAGAGAAAGAGGAAAGCAAGGAGTGATTTTATGGTCGTTTTTTATGGTTATATGGCAGATATTGAAGAGGTCTCGCGAATGGGCAATGAAAGAGAAGACGCGCCAATTTATTACAAACAGTTGGGTCAAAAGTGAGAAAACCCCCTCTATACAAAAGTACCCTAAAACCAGCCCAAAGAAAAAAGCGGGTTTTTTTTACCAACACACGATGACTTTTACCATTAGCGAAAAGTGGATCTGTGTATTTGACAAATTACTCAAAGAGTCAGACTAACAGCAACACAAAAACCCATTGGTTTACTTGGGGAAATGTAAGCAGCATGTGAAGCATTTAACGGAATTAAACATTTATTTCATACTTAATGAGGATGTTTGGGGGATAAAATTGACTAAGATGCAACCAATTGAAATACTGAAATAATTGCATCAGCTGGTCACTTTTAAAAACAATTGGTCTTGTATATAAAATCAGGTCACAACATGCTGACATTACGAATCAAACTAACAGAAGAATAGATTATGAGTTCAGTGTAACACTATTTCTGCAATCCGAATATGGCAATATTGCATTAGTGCCATGTGTACGGAGTTAGGGGATGGCAAGTGTAGAAAATGCATTCTGTATTACATACTTTATCGATTACTTAACTGTTCTTTATTGTTATTCTATGTGAGTGGGCGAGGTTACAGTTTGTATTTTTTCGATTATTTTATCGGACTCACTAGAGATTGCAATCGTTTGAAAATCTCGAAAGAAGCTACCTAATCATGGGAAATTTGCAATATACATTTCTACCTAGAGATTTCATAGACTCTTGTTTTGTAGTATATTGAACCTAAGTTATGTCATTTACCCTTTAAACACTTATTATGATTATCGAGCTCTTCGAAGTCTTCGGAAGACATGAATAGCTCGAAGCCAATCTTAACTATTTTTAAAGATTGTATGGCACTACCTAAAAACAAAGTTTTGCTAGCAAGAATGAATTGTTAATTTATTCTACGTGCTGCTTTGTTGAAAATATTTAGACATTTCCCCCAACAACTTAAACTGCCTATAGAAAATGCACATGTATGTGTATATGAATAAACACGCTAATTACTACCCTATACCTTACCTAAGGAAAGAGAGTCATTTATCGTGCTGGTGTTATAGTGTAGATTTTGAATTGCACTGAGTATAACCTTCATGTACGTCTTGTAATATCTTGCTGTTATCAATATGCTCGTTTTACTTGTGTTCCTCGTGTGAATATAGACAAATTCGTGTGTGTCCACGCCATTGTTGTTGAAATCAACAGAAGAATAAACAATTCTCTCATTCTCTCACGTCTCTTTTTTGTTGCTTGAATCCACTGAAGTTACAAAATATCCAAAAACTACGTTTTTTTACTCGTTTAAATTCAAATAGGTTACTACAAATGCAAGACTCAAAATCTTATGGCTAGTACAGCCTATATTCCATGTCTGTGTAGTGTCTGAAATGGCAAATGCAGCCAACAATAATTAAACATTATGATGTTTTAATAATTAAAAACGACGCTGGGCATTAGAGTATCCAATGTATGTTCATACAACACTTCAAGCTTTGAAAGTTTTTCTCCACATTACATAAAAACCCAATGCAACTACAAATAGCCTAGTCAACTGCTATTATTATAGGAGTTTCAAGGGTTGACTTTTGAATTCCCCCTTTAATGAGAAATATTATTAGTTCAAGCAAAATGGCGTGATCAACTACAGTAAGACGAAATACATAATTTTAAATCAGATCAAATTGTGCAAAATATCATGCTTTTATCATTCAATTCTGGTTTCAAGTACTTTTACAAAATTGTAACATTTTCAATGGCACATAAAATAAATTTTCTCTCAATTATTTTAATTTCAGTTATTTTATACAATTCCAACTCTCGTTACAATCACAATCACGCGACAACAAATATTTAACAAAAATGTTTACGTCAGTACCAGTAACAGTTCCAAATAATGGCACGTTTCAAAATAACATTTCAATATTAAAAAAAAGTATTTAAAAAATGTTTCAAAGGTGAATAATCTTTTTTTGTGCATGAATACACTTTGGCTTCTGTTGTAAGAGGCTTTACTCGAAGCAAAACCACAGCATTGGGAAACATATGAGCGGTCAGGTCGCAGGTCTCGGCCTTGTTAGGAGACATTGAAGGAATCTCATTGTTCCTCACCTGTGCTGGTCTTCTATACTGGATAACTGATGGATGTTACTAAAATCCTGTAAATATTCTCACAAATACAGGCTACTCTTTTTACATGTTTCCGATTTTTAGTCTTCTCTTGTCCAGCATACAGACCAAACTGTTGTCTAACAAAATATAAACTTTACGTTCCATGGCCGTGGAACGCTTTGCACACTATTTATAAGAAAAAAACACAGAACTGAAATACTTATCTAGTGCAAGTTTGGATGTTTACTGAAGGCGAATTCTAGAGGACAGATAAGCTAGAATATTGTCAATGTCAATGCCAGTCATATTCAAAGACGAGAGGACCCATATTAATAATAATAATTGCATTGCCTAACATTGCATTTATTTATAAGACAACAAAAATATGACAGAATGTGCCGTGGGAACAGGAGATTTCCAATTAGTAGCTACAAACATGTATTTAATCCATGCTCATGCGTAATGTGTTGACATCTAACTGTTCATAAATTAAAATATTAGCCTACTATCATCACGAAAATCCTGGTATGGCCTACTTTACGCGCGAGTGTTGAAACGTGTTGTCTCTTTTACAACTTTTAATGGCAGGTCATAATAGTAGTCTAGTGCCCAATAAAGCAGTCGCAATTACGCGACTCGATGATATCACAAAGACGAGGCTAATATAAACAGAATATGGATGTAATACTAGAATATCAGAATGTACTTTTAATGCCAGTGAGATTTACTGGATATTATAGGCAAACAGCTTGCAACGTGCCAAAGCACAGCCAAGTAAGTACTCAAATGTGATATATTTACAAACGAATATTAAAATTCTGTATCTCAAAACATAAATCGATATGAATAATTAAAGTGCAGGCGCTTAAAATCTCGATATAAACGACATCTGCAAACAATGATACTTTTACACTTTTTTTTAAGTGCAAATAAGACTTGCACGTTTTCTTGGATTTGCATGTATGCAATAATCTAATACTGATAGTAATAAACAACGTACGCTGTAAAAAGTGGTAACCTGCAATTGTTACATTAAATAAATATTTCTACCTCATTTAATCCCTAAAATGATTTTTTTTTTTTAATTAATGTATTTAGGTTGATTCAGTTATGTTACATAATATTTTTTACAGTTAAAAGGGATATTAACAATTTTAAGGTACCATTTTGAGTTTAATTGTTCATTTCACTCTCCTTTTGTTGTTAGGGTGTTGGATGGTCCCCTGTTGTAAAAAGAGATATTTTTAGTTAAGGCATAGACCTTTTCAGGAAGTTCCTGTGGTAGTGACAATTGCAGTGGTCATTGTCCATCCGCTTTGCCTTTGTATTGCACTGCTGTTACATTCCAAATGAGGGCTTTACTATACCTGCAGTAAACTTTATTGGTGGTGTAAACCCGACAGTGTCGCATCCGGGCAGACGTTTTTGCCTTTTGATTTCTGTGCAGTGCAGACAGGCTAGAACAAGACACAAGGAAAGCAACGTGGACGTGGGACTGCTTTAAGTGTATGTATGCATGGGTGCATGTATATGTTTGTGATGTATTTTATTTATTTATTTAACTTTTATAATAGTGGAAGTTGTCATATACGCATATTTACTCTATTTTTGGTTGTTGTGCTATAAAATTAGGGAAATAGTAGCCTAGTGAAAATGGATTAATTATTGGGGAAAAAAACCTACCCGGCTTTTGGCTATGCTGTTCAGTTAAATAATTGTGCTTTTTTTTGTTTTGTTTTTTCCCTAAATGCAGCATTCAATATTTGTATATCCATTTGCATAGTGTTTATCGTTGTGGAATGAAACTAAAAATATATAGGGTCAAATTAAGTAGTGAAAATAAATTAATTTGAGGAGAACTTCGTTAACGTTTGTCGACTGGTGTAGCTATGAAATCTTTAAATTAAAGCCTAATAATGCCATAAAATAGACTTGGCGTTTTGTCTTGCTTTTGTTTTTGCTCAGTTACAACTTTTTGCATGCATTACATGTTACAATTACCTACTTGAAGAATATTTAAGGCACATATATATTTTAAATGCTATCAACTTGCAATGAATGATTCTAATACCATTCAATTAACCACTCAAGATCATATAACGAATTTCGTTTATGGAAAGCAAATGACCAGCAACTATGTTGACAAATAGCGTTAGCCACTGAGAAATATGGTAAAGCCTCAGCAAAAGAATGAGTTTTACTTGCCTGCATCATAATTCAACACTGAATGCATTTCTGAACTTTAAAATTGTCAGTTGTCAGACATGTCAATTATGTCTTGATAACTGATAATTAATTATATAATTCATTAATTCATGCAATTAATGTGACATAACTGAACCTATATATATATATATATATATATGTTCAGTTATGTTACATTAATTATATATATATATATATATATATATATATATATATATATATATATATATATATATATATATATATATATATATATATATATATATATATATATATATATATATATATTTAAATAAAACAGTGATTTGACAACAATGATAATATAGCACTGCTGTCTGACGGAGAGGCGTCTTTTTAACATTAATAGTATTATTTGTTCAGTGCATATATTTGACAGCACAAGGGCAGTCAAACTTTTGCGGTTCTTGTAAACATGTCAAAAGTATTTTTGTAAATACATAAAATTCAAAAGAACTGCAATACCGAGCAACAATTTTAACTTTATTTTGTTCTCTTTTACAGTGCTTCTATACACAATGAGTACATCCAGTTTTAGGCTAAATGACAATTTTGTGAGGCAATTTTTTGACGTAATAAACGCATCGGTGTGATCTTTATAATTATTTTTGTTCTTATGCTTTTGAAATTATGTGATTATTTTAACGTTATCTTAAACAAGTGCCTATTATGAAAACTATCTGTATCCCAGTGATTCTGATTCATGCTTTAATGTGCTCCGAACTGCTATAGACATAAACTCAACCAGCTTCTGGGAACGATGAGCCCAAAACAAAATCTCTAAAGGGTCAAATGGGGTAAATAAGAAAACAGCCCCATGGTTAACAAAAAATAAAAAATAAATAAAAATAAAATATTTGCTGTATTAGATTTTTAGACGTTTAATTTTGAATAGTCATCCTATTTATTTATTTATTTTATCCAAATGGAGTTATGAGTATACAAGGGTATTTCCTTTTTATATTCACACATTCTCATGAACAAAATAGGGCTTGTACAAGTAATTAACACAACTAACAGGCCTACACTTTTTTTTGCATTATACTTTTTTCCATCATAGTACTGTTCCACAATTTTCAGAACATCCACCGTCGCAAAATGTTAATGTTATCATTAATCTTTAATAGCATTAGACTAATAAATAATTTTTCACAATATATGACGAATATAATACTATGTTGTCAGTGCCATCAACTTAGCAGACAATAAAAGGAAAAGGGAAGAAGAAAATGGGAAATGCGATCTTTGAGATAGGGTGAAACGTAACACATTCCTAGTTGTTTAGAGGGGGAATTTACAGCTAAGTAATAAAAGTTTACGACTGAATACACGCGGTCATTGGTTGCGTCATACCACGTGGTACTCACTCTATGAACATGAACTTTGTGCTGTTGTCTTCCCCTGGATCTCCCCATCTATCGACTTGCGAGCTCGCGGTGGTGTTGAAATGATCTCAGCACCAGACATTTTACCCGTTTTCTGTTTACTCACTAGCTCAGGCGGATTTTTAAAACGCTTTATAGCACCATCTTGTCTCGTCTGCTTCATCGCTAGCAATGACTGACTGTCCTCAGATGTCGCCGCCTCTCCAGTCTCCTTTCTACCTATCTCATCCCCTAGAGGGGAAAACAGCCCTGATAGCAGGAGCGTCAGGGGTTAGAGTGCGTAAATATGATCATTTCTCCTCGAAAGATTACATTTTTCCTGAGCACAGGAAAAGAATGGGATCATAGAGCTGTTGCCTAGTATGATCTGATCTGCTTCTATACACCACCGAACGTGCGTCACAGACAACAGCGAACGCTGGTAAGTAAATGATTCTACGCTCCTTATTGGCTTCTTACAGACCCGCAGCTACTGAATACGAAGATTTGACAGCACTGTATTCGAGTCAAAAGAGATGGGCAAGAGTGGCATGCAAACGTAGCCTACTTATTTTTTTGGCGTTTCCCTTAATACTTTGTTGATTGTGAACGCACAGCCTCTTTGACAAGTGACTTGTGTTGTTGCTTTCTGGTCCTATTGTTGACTTGTATTTGTCTCGGCGACAGTGAATATAATATTTTTAAGTTAAGTTGTCCAAATGGGTGTGGCTGTGAGCTTGTTTTCAAATAGTCAAGTATGCTACATTGGTCATGTTTTGTTGTTATTTGATACGGGAGTAATGGATACTTGAGCTTGCATTTGTTTACTCTGCATGACTTAATAGTAGGCTATAGCTTTATGAAAATGTGCAAATGAGATTGCCTACATAGAAAACACTGATGAATGTCGGGCCTTTTACCAAAAACTGTGTTCAACCAATATTATGGGACTATGGCTTGCACTCGGGCTATGGGTATTCTGTCACAGACTATTTTCTTTCTAGATAACAGTTTCGTATAATTAATCGCTATAAGTCATTGGAAAATGTTAATTATTTATGAGTGAGATATTAATGAGTGAGTTATATTTTGAAAGACAGGGCATAAATGTAACTATTCTCGTTAACTTGTATTCAAACTGATGTATCCTGGTTGTATCCGAGTTGTAATGACAAAAGTGCGTCAAACGTTCACACAATCATTTACTCTTGATCTCCTACTCACATACCTGTAAAGCATAAAGGCCTTGTGGTACATAGCAAACAACTCATTAATCGATATACAAGTATCTTAATTTTTACGGAATCAGGATCAGCAACCTCTCTCTCTCTCTCTCTCTCTTTCTCTCTCTCTCACGCACACGTGTTCAATCATCCAACACTGTCATTCCTCGAGGACTAAATCAAACAACACTGCCACCTTGTGCCTGCTCCATATGCAAGGCATTATACAGAGCCTAAAGTCAGGAAGAGCAACTGCCCACATAAAATTCAGATCTTCATTTTCATGTGGGAATGTGTTTGGCATTTGCTGGTGTAGCTATGTATGTAAAAAGTGTCTTTAACAGAAATTACACCATCAATTTGTATCAAAAGCATTGCATTGTCATCTAGATTCATATTAATATACTCATTAAAAAAATTATTTAAAGAAAATATTCATATTATGTGTGTGTGGTGGCTTTTTACTAATTAATATTAATAATAAATAAATAATTATTAAATGGTACAATTTCAAAACACAATTACAGAAACACAGTCCGTTTACTTTTTAAATGAGTTTTATTGCCATCTTATATCATGATAATAAAACAATACTGACAAACATGAAGCTTTAGATTGAATAGCCAATGAACTATGTTATTATGAGAGAGAATGTTAATAAAATCCGTTGGTACTCCGCTGAATAAAAAAATTAGAGCTGAGATCTTCCGTCAAGGGCCTCTTGAAATCCACATATGAGGCTGGAATGGGGGGGAAACAAAAAAATGTCAGCAATAAAACCAGTGATTATGATCATGCATCTGCTGCTGGTAAAGACAGAGATTTTTCTAGAAATGGAATTATTTTTAACATCAGAAATGTTAAGAACAGCGATTTTTTTATATAAAGAAAGATCGTCTCATTTAAAGCTAAGTTTATGTGAACTCATTTTCTCTATTTTTTAAAGCTTGAGTGGTAATTTATTAAGGCAGAATGCTTCTGTGTGGGCTCGCATATGGTTCGTCGATGTGCATGTGTGTATTTGTGTGTAAGTGTGAGACAGAAAGCGAATGGAGGGCGGGGTTGTTCTACTGTGAGTCTCCTCTTTGCCTCGGAATAATCACTGTCTTTTGTTTGAGTCTATTTAACTAATCCTTGTGCCTGTACGTATATAAGGTGCATAAGATTTATTCATTTGTGTATTACAGTTATTCTTAAGGTTAATAGCAATGTTCTAAACAGGTTTTGAAATTGACACATTTATTACCATCTGACTATCATTTGTGCAAACTTTGAGCCAGTCTCGTGTCTGCCACCGCTATTGAATTTGAATCATAGAAGGCATAATTCAGAGTTGCCACGAAAATGAAAACAAATTCCAGGCAAACTTTCAATTCCAAACATTTCCTTACAAGAACCGCAGGGCAATGTAAGTTCGCTCTACTTCAAAACATCTTATTCATGGAGGTCATTACGCGGCCACATAATTGCACAGAATTATCTTGTGCTAGTTAAAAACCATAATGCCCCTTCGGGTCGTGTGTTGTTATAAGTGCTTAGCTGCACATGAAGATCTGTTACAGCTGTCACGTTACTATTATGGATTTTGTTTTTGCATAGATACATCGACATAGATGACAGGGTAGGAAAGTTGGGCTTGGACAAGAAAGCTAGAAGACTCATCGTTGGAATTTGCAATTGTGAACATTCGTTACAAATAAATAGGCCAATGATAACATTAATTTAACTCTCGAGAATGTGCAGACTAGGCCATTACCGAGCACAGTTAGGATGTGCATTGCATGCTTTTTTTCGAGATCGTCATATCACGTAGCTATATTACGCATTAGAAGCAAGTACGATTTTGGCGCACATTAGTGCGTAGTTTCGTCAAATGTAAAGAGAATACAGGCCAAACGGGATGTCTATTTATTGCCTCTTCAAACGCTAAAACACAACCGTGCGATTTGTCTTAAGGGCTGCAATAAAACACTTAAAGCTCTTTCTCTCAGTCACATCAACATACCAACTGCAGACTAAGTGTGGTGTGTTTTACTCGCTACTTCATTCACAAGACTGATGCTGTAAAATAGATCACAATATTAAAAATCTCCCCATCAAAGGCTTTCGGTTCAAAGTCGTTGAAGCAATATTGAACATCAAAGAGTCTGATTTACAAGCTACACTTAGTATCTGATCTCAATTCCTCCAATACTCGTCGAAGAATATAGTCTGGTCATTTACTTCAACAATTAAATGGTTTCCGAATTGATAATGCTTCTTTAGTTTGCTTTTAGCAGCGTGCTTTCCTGTAGGCTATCTAAATATTTTTGCTTATCAATGGAATATCGTGCTAGCGTAATGAAAATGTAGGCCTAATTAAATTATAGTAAAAAAAATATATATATTACAAATATAATTATTGCTGTAAAAAAGATTTATTGCATTTCAAATATTTAAACTGGCAACTGTTCAATTTCCACTGTCTTAAGGCTATGAATAAAATATGGTAAAACACGAGCACGCGTTTTTCACGCAAGAAATATTTTTTATTACACTTATATATTACTTTTATTAGTTTCTTTCCACAGTATACATGGTGTAATATTGTATAAATTCAATCATAGTAATACGTTATGGTCCACAGCGCCACAATGACTACTAGTCTATATTTAGTGTATTAATTTTGCGGCCCGTATAATTAATTTATTTTTATTTTTATTTTTAATTACTTTTATTGCAGCCCGGTTTAAATTATTATATTATTATTATTATTATTAGAACTACTACTACTATTAGTATAAACGATAATGAATTAATTTCGGAAGATATTTAATCATATTCATATGCAGCAGTCATAAACTGATGAAACAGCACTTACCATACTGATGTTTATATATTCTCCTAGTAGAGATTTGCCTAGAAGAGTTAAATTTTCTCGCTCTTAAATTTTGTCCAAAATATGACAACCCATCAAAAACATTAATCCTTGATATTGATTGATCCCGTTTTTAGGTAGGATTTAAAGAAATATTGTATGCATTTAATCAGTCGTTAAGCAGATTAGCCTGTTTTATAGCTGCTAAATGCCTTTTCTCACTGTCGGGCTGGAAGTAAATTGTACTGTTCTGTCAATCTCGTGTTTTGCGCACCTCTTTCTAAACCACTGTTTTTGGCCTCACACGTCCCGTCATGTGGCCTGCATTAAGGTCATGGAGCATACCGTAACCATTCGGTTAAAACTAGTCCTTTTCCCACCATTGATTCTTTAAACATGATAACGTAAATTGAACTTTCCATTAATGTAGCTGCAAGTATTTAATAAAGCAGAACAGTAATATTTGTATTGTTCAACAAATCGTTTGCATAAACGATCACTGTAAGAAATTCTGTAAAAATAAACCTTATAAATAAAATGAATAGTCAAAAGTACTTAAATTTAGTATAGATGTCTCACAGTATTATTTTTATTCAAAATCATTCTGCATACCCTAGAAAGTTACATGCTAAAAAATGAGCAGCTTTCTGTCCACAAGATAAGAGACTCGCTGCACAGCCCCCATACATTCATTCAAAGGGATAATTGCCTCAGAGCTGGAAGTCCTCAGTTGGTTTTGTGACTTTTATGGCACCAAGGCGCGTTTGACGCATTCTTTAGTAAGATGCCCCTTCCCCCCTCCTTACTCAGGTTCTTTTTACCATTGAAATTATCAATACATTACAAATGGGGAAAGGAAAAGAACAGACGTTTCCCCTTCAGCGCAATAAAAGCCCGAGGAAATCGGAGAGAGAAACAAACGTTGTAGGGAAATATATACTGAATAACACAAAGAATAGTGTAGTCCTTTAACTTGTTGACTGACGACAATGCTGCGAATACTTCTAATAATATGATTTGAAATGTGTATCAGCAGATTTATTCACAGTTTTTTGAATGAAATTGTGAAATTCGTCTTGAAAATGGGAGGGTAAACAATATCTGTGTAGATAAGGTTTAAACAGCCTTGTAGCAATTAGCCCTTGGTCATTTAAAAAAAAAAAAAAGGGTTCTATTTAGTGGTTAAAATTTGAGTTACGTGATCCACCGAGTATAGTTGTAATGAAGTAATAAAGTTGTTGCGTCGAGAAGAAATAGGCTACATATAGTTATGATTAGTATTGTCATATTATAAAATATAAATATATATATATACAGCTTGATATAAGTCAGCGACAACAATGAACTGTAAAAGTGATCTTACAGGTAATTCATTAAGAAGAAAATTAGCTCGTTGTAAAATGCATGATTATAAGTGTAGTTTTATCTTCACAATACACGTGGAGAAGCTTTGCACCGGCGCATAGAACAGATTAACTCAGTGATTAATGCACAAAAAGCCATAATTGATTGTCCGTGTGAGTGCCTATTGTGTATATTTGTGTGTGTTTACTTAAACATTATCAACTGAAGCCACAAGGATAAGAAGCTACAAGCTCGATATTCCTCCGTATACAGCGCATTCAATTGGCTGAAAGTGGTCAGGTGACGCTGTCATATTGTCCTTCCATGAGCCAAGCCTTGGCTATAACACTTGCTTTGCGCGTCTTAACCGGAGACTGGAAATTAATATTATTGAAATCCTTCTGAAGTTCATTTGAAAGAGAGTTAGGAAAGCAGGCGGGAGACGTGTGTATGTGACAGAAGGAAGCAGACTCCAAAGCACAAAGAAAGAAAGTGTGAGATTAAGAGAGGGGAAATAAGATAGGAGGGTGAGTTGATGAGAGGGCGATAGGGAAGGTATGAATTCGTATTTCGCGAACCCGTCGCTCTCGTGCCATTTATCTGGTGGGCAAGAGGTTTTGCCCAATATGCCACTGAACACGACCACATATGATTCAGTCAGACATTTTTCGTCTTATGGCACTACAGTGACCCAAAACCGGATTTATGCGTCCCCTTTCTATTCACCTCAAGATAACGTTGTGTTTGGATCAAGTCGAGGACCGTACGAGTATGGATCTAACGTGTTTCTTCAAGATAAGGATGTGCTTCCCAGTTGCAGGCAAACTAGTATGGGACTCAATGCGCAGAGCCACGTTGCCCAGGAGTACAACCTGGAACAAGCTCGTGCAGGAACACAGGAACAGAAAGGGAACAACGTTCAGATCTACCCGTGGATGCAGCGCATGAACTCGCACAGCGGTGAGTTTTTACTGCGACTTGGGACATACCCTGGTGGAATTGGTCTGTTTTACGATACGTCCTATCAACAGAGTAGCTACATTTTATGGCCTCATAAACCACTACTAAATCATCAGACTATAAAAGCCCCCTTTTCCAGAGAGGGGAATCCCATTTGGCTACCTCCTTTAATACTCGAGTGCCAAAATTATTTCAAAAACTTGTGCAATAAGTGTGAGTGCGTTAGAAAAATATACAAGAAAAGTAAATGTTGAACCATTTTAAGAGCATGCACTACTATGTTAAAATGTATCTTAGCTCTTCCGATGTACTGTTTGAAAAGAAATACACGATAACAAAAGTTAGTTGAAAGAAATGTTTTAGAAACATTTCTGAAAATCGAAATGTTAACATTTAGCGTTGCATTGTGACTGTAATATGGGTAAATACATTATTTTGGCAAATTGTTATATTAGTAACGTTATGAATTAAAAAAAAATAATAAATTGTAAATACGCACAAAGTAAATTATTTCACTATGATTTCAAACGTGTGTTTTAAATAGCATTTATAATTAAGAATTTCTGTGTGTGTGAACTATTTAATTTATTTTCACTTTTCTCCACAACAGGAGTTGGGTACGGGTCAGACAGAAGGAGAGGTCGCCAGATTTACTCCAGATACCAAACTTTGGAACTGGAAAAAGAATTTCATTTCAATCGGTATCTAACCAGACGCAGACGCATCGAGATCGCCAACGCTCTGTGCCTAACCGAGCGTCAAATCAAAATCTGGTTCCAGAATCGGCGCATGAAATGGAAGAAAGAGACCAATCTAACTTCTACTGTACCGGGGAGCGAATCAACGGGTACTCCTCAAGAGACCGAGAAGGAGACCGAGGAGGAAACCGAGGAAGCTAAACAAAAAGATTAGGAAATCCATTTCTCGTTCTCGAACGCCTGTTAACTGCAACGTAACTACCTAAACTCTGAGAATTTGCAAATATTAATGCATGGACTGTATACTCTGCTATTCCTTTGACTGCCCCCTCCTCCTCCGACCTGAATACCATACACAAGCTCTACAACAACCACCACGCCACTAACGTATACACACGTTGAAACAAATGGAGAAATTAAGAGAGGGAAAGACGCACATGTTATCCACCATAATGTAATTCACTTCTGTTTGTATTGAAAATAACTCCTTATTGGCTGTGTGGTGACAATGCCATAGATGAACTATTTGTGTGGTTCTAGTATTATCATGTTACTATAGGCTAGTAGAAATTACATTAGATGAAAATGTATTCCAATTTGATGAGTAGGCTACGTCTCCCCAACTATCAAACCTCTAAACAGCACCCTAAGCATTCCAGAAGTGAAGGAAACTTCTTATATGCACATTCAGTTTTTTGTGGATGCATATTTGTACAATGAAACAAGCACTGACGGGATGAACTATATACTACCTAAATCCTTAATGCATTTTTTTTTCTTTTTCTTTTATCTTAATATTGCCTTTGCCCTGTCAGTGTTCTGTTGTTCAAAATGCCGCTGTACTGGCGCATTAAATATTGAGAGAACTTCAAAAACATACATTTCAACATACTTGTAGTTGTATGCATATAAACTTGTCTTAAAGTGTGAATCACACCCATATGAAAACAAACATATACCTTGTTAAGCAATTATATTGTTTGTGTAAACTGTGTATTATTTAATAAAATTCATTAAAACAAACAAAAAAATGTATTGTTTTAATTTTGACTCCAGCTTTGCTCTCTTCACGCATCATAAAGGATTTCAGAACGGAGTAAAAATTATAAGGCTTTACACACTTTTTCGCTTTGAAAAAGGTTTTATTTACGAACTTTTAGGCCCTCACATTTCTGTGAGTTGATTCAAATCCACATTAACAACAAACTAAATTCAAGGTTACACCGGAGTTTGGTTTATTCTGTAATTGTACTCAAGTTAACTACAATTTAACTTGTCTTAACTCCAATTATTTGAATGGAATAATGCACCTACTGTTAATATACCTAATGATTAATGTGACGACTTAACAAGTTTCATTTAATAAATCAAGCATTGCTTATTTCATGACATGGTGACAATGCTTGATTGACAAAAACCTTTCCAACCACGTTTGCTTTTGCATCTAGTGGCATAAAGCTGAATCAGTTGCTCTGCGATAAATAATCACATGTGGGTTTTGGGATACCTCGGCAACAAATGCACATGCATTGACGCAGTGTATAGTTCTCTTATGATCACAATAGACATAACTTCTCAAATTCTGAAGAAAAAGGTAATACACGCACACACAAAACACTCAATACCCCAAGACATTACCGTGAAACTGGAGATAGACAAATTTGCCATATGTGTAACTAATGTGATAATAGTATACTCCATATTTTTCATATTATCTTGTCATTTGATGTGTCATAACATCGTATCACATCGCATCTTGTCCATCATCTTGTTTGCACAAGTCTGTGTCTGTGTGTGTGTGTGTGCGCGTGTGTGCGCGTGTGTGTGTGTGTGTGCGTGTGGCCGCTCTGTCCAGTATTAGACGCCAGATGACGCTCTTGTCTAACGGTCTCGCCCTTTTTAGCCCAGACCCTTAGATGATTTCCATACCGAGAAGTTATCGGACACGTTTCCCTGTCTATCAATAACCTCCTGGGGATCAAGCCAATTTATGAGTGGCCAGGAGCTGCACGTGATTCTATTTAAACATTCCATATTTGGGCATTACACGTCGTATCAAGAAAAAAAAGAAAATGATTTCCTCCACCTATAAATCCTGCTCTTTTTTAGGACAAGCCTAACATCCTCTAGAAATACAAATAAAGCCCAATAAACAAATAAAACTTCTAAACAACTTATGTATACTTTATTAGCTGATTCCGTCTCTGCCGTGACCGAGTGCTTTTTGTGAGTCTCTCCAAGGTTATATTGTTTTGGAAATAGAATGAGCTCATACGTTGGAAAGTCTTTTTCTAAGCAAACGCAAGACGCCTCCTCTTGTAGAATGCACACTTTTGGCAACTATGGAGCTCACTCTGAGTTCCACGAGTCCAATTACGCGTACGAAGGGCTTGCTCTCGGCGGATCGTTCAGTTCTCAAATCCCCTCCAACTCTTTGAAACAGGAGGCGATAAACACAACCGACCGTGCAAGGAGCAGCGCAGCAGTTCAGCGAACACAGACCTGTTCAGCTCAGGGCTCTCGTAGCTTTGTAAGCACTCACGGGTACAACCCCCTCAGTCACGGACTGTTGAGCCAAAAAGCCGAGGGGAATATGGAAGTTATGGAGAAGCCCAGCGGCAAGAGCCGCACAGACGATATCAAAATGGAGACTACTTCAGCGATAAAGCAACAAACTAATTCGACTCAGCGTCAGAACCAGTCTCAGCCGCAGATTTATCCGTGGATGACAAAGCTACACATGAGCCACGGTAAAGTTACGTTTAAAGTTTGTTTTAGAAGAGAGGAAAACTGCACGCATCTCATCCTCGTCATTGCATCTCCTTCCTACCCTGTTTTGTCGCTCCATATTTTTCCTCTTGAGTTTTATAGGCCAAACGCAGGAAATAATAAAACTAGCGGCCGTAAATTTTATGACAAAGGCATCTATTGCTCGTAAACCTGTCCTGTTACTGTGAAGAGGTGATCCCCGGTCAAATTTATGGAGAAATAATTGGTTAAGAAAAGCAAAAAAATCATAACATGTAAATTTACGTATTATTTCTTGCTTTAAGAATTAAAGGGAGTTTACATGTTATTTAGGCTAAGTGAAGTGATATTTCAAACGAATCTTTGCATACACATGCATTTTGTTTCCGGTTGCACTCTTCACCGCTGGAGTAAAGTACAGCAAAACTATTAGGTCAATTTTGCATTCTCTAAATACTGAGGCATTGCAATCCCAATGTCTTTTTTGCTCAGCTTTTACAATATTTTGTCAGTACATGCTCGTGGCCTCCTCACAGTTATGATTGTTTCATTATGTTTGTGTTATTTCTGTGCATGACACTTTCTTATTTCAGAATAAATAAACATTAGCGTCATACCACCTGTCCACTGTTTTCATTTTGGATTTCATAATGCTTGATGTTTTCATATTACATTCTATGGATTGTGTTTGGTGGCAACTTCATCAATGATTATGAAAATTGATTTTATAATAATATGCATGAGGACGACAATCGATCAAATTTTACAAATATAGGTAACCCAATATCTTTCTGATGCCACCTCAGAATCTGATGGTAAAAGGTCACGAACCAGTTACACCCGGTACCAGACTCTGGAGTTGGAGAAAGAGTTCCATTTCAACCGATACCTCACACGTCGCAGACGTATCGAGATTGCCAATAACCTCTGCTTGAATGAGCGCCAAATTAAAATTTGGTTCCAGAACCGTCGCATGAAGTGGAAGAAGGACTCAAAGTTGAAAGTGAAAGGAGGACTATAATAACGTGGTGTACGGCTTCAGCTTGAAAATAAAAGCAGTGTTAAGTTGTACTCAAATAACAAACGATTTAAAATAGATTTTCTTGTTCACAACAGTTGATGTCTTCATTTGTCTACAATATCATGTTGTTATGTGAATATGTCCATATTTTCAATATTTATTGATAGTGCTCCCTCCCCAGAGTGCGGGAGGTACTTATTTGAGTAATGTATGAACTTAAACTTTATTTGAATATGCTTTACTAATTTCACTTGTATCAATAACCTACATAATATACCAAGGCCTGCATCCAGTTATGTTTTGCATAATTTAAGTGCAAATAATGTGGTGCTTTGCTTGAACAGTCATCAATTTGCCCATTGCATTTTGCTTTTTGATGGGACTTGTCTTTTTATCCATTGTACTTTCTGTTCTAAATACATATATATGCAACTATAATATCCACACGAGGATGGTAAACCGCACGCCACGATGATAATGCAACAACTATAGTGTCATATTTATCGCTGTGTATCATGTTGTCTGTCAGCCAGCAGCCAAATGGTAATTTTCTCTTAAAGATTGTTTGTTTAAATACTGTGCAAACAGAACATTTTGCTCTTTCACTGACTATGTTTTTGGGGGCAATTTTTTCAGGCAGGTACCTTGACTTTTGTTTCTATACACTCTACACTTGAGGAGCATATATGGGGCATCCTGTAACGACTGTAAGGAGTGGCTTATTGATACCTCTCATACCAAACAAGCTACACGACCTACTTTTGTGTGAACCGCATTTGTTCTATGATCCATTATTTCTGTTTTTCCAACCGTTTGTTTTCGAAGTTTCACTGCTAAGCCACATCGATAATTTTCCAGTCAGTAATGTATTATTACAGTAATGATTAAATTGTCAATAGTGGCAACATATCAGAAAGTTTCCTCACTTCTGGGTTAAAAGCCATCTGTGTCTAATAAAACGTCCAATGTGGTATCATTGTAAATAAACTTGATTAACCTTAAAGAATATCCTATTGTTAACATAATTTTTTTGTCTGTTGAAGCAACAGGAACAAAAAAAAAAAGAGTCTTTCTTTACACAATGCATTTTTGCACTCAAGGCCCGTTTGATAAATCGTGCAGAGTTGAGAGAGGAAATCGTTCTGCGCGAATTTAATATAATTTTGATCAATATTCGTGCGTCCATCGAGGACCAGGTCTGAATGTGTATACTTCCAGTGATGAGACATGATTGAACTTTAACGCTCTGGTCACTTATTTACAGTAGCCCTTAAACGGAGGCACATAAAACTTTATGACCCCAATAAACTTTTACAGCACTTCCTCTCACCCATCATACACTGACAACTGTTTCCTTTTTTAACAGATCGGCGGAAGTTTACACAAACATTTCAAAGTGACGTTTTGGTACACAGAGCTCATAAGAACAATGATAGTTAGTCAAATACTAAAAATTATGAATACACGAATTATTTTTCGAAAATGCATTTGCATTATGAAACAACAGCGTTATTAATCGTCCATCGTGTGAAGCACATAATTAAAGACGTTAAGAGTGAATTTCTCATGCTAATACATTATTGTTGAAATTTATCATTTAGATAATGAGACATATGATGTCAGTCACCCTATGCGCCGAAATCATGTAATCCAGGCCCGTGTCAAATAAAGGACACAAGAGCAAAATGCATATTTATGACTGGCTCTTTCTCGTTCTACACTCAGGCTCCTTTCCTGTTTATTTGACATATTTTAGTTTTTAATTCATGCCTTCTCCGCGCTAAAAGTAACTTATTTGAAATGCCACGGAACATTTTAATCTATATAGGCTATTTCTAAAAAAAAAAATATGACTGTAAAATTATATGTAGCTACACACTAATCTGAAAATAAAAACAGGCAGCTAGTCAATTTATACTACTGTTTCAAAAGTGCTTTCATTTTAGAATCGTCTCACTCACCTATATTGGAGATTCAATGTAAATTTCCATGCTTCTTTCATTTTCTAAACTCGCTATCTTGACCGAATGGGCCACATTGCGAGTTACTGTGGTTACTATGTTGCTTTTTACACAAACCCCTCTTTTTTTAGCTCTCTTGCCACGTATTTTGAAGTTTTGAGGGTTATTTATGCCAATTGCCCAAAGCAGGACCAGTGAGTGGTGCAGGAAGAGCACGTGGGGTCATTAAAGTGGGTTTTATGGCCTGCAAGACCTGACAAACCCTCAATATATTTACATCATATATAATGTTAACTGTCCGTAATCGCAGCTGTTGGCTAGTCTTATCTCTGAGAGAACGACTTAGAGCCTGTTAGTGTGGGTTACTCGCGTCAGGGTCTGTAGATGTTCGACTCTCCCAAATGGATCCCAGGCGGTTGCAGTAAGTTAATAATCTTGTTTTCCTCTATTTAATTAAATATGTTCTTTCCTCCGCAACACCCTCGGGAATTAATCAAGGATGTAATTCAATAGTTCATGGAGAAATTGTGTCAAGTGATGCGCAAATGTGTCCTCATCTGTTCAGTTTTGATCAATTTCAAAGGTCTAGAGTGTACGTTTGTGCATTTGTATATTACTGTTAATTTGGCATTGATATAGAATTATTGTTCTGGCAAGAGCTTCAAATCTAATTCTGTATATCATGATACTTATGTACTCAAAAAAGCATCTTAAAACCATTGTACATGTATAAAAACTTTTGCCTTGGATCGTAATTTATATGCAGTATTTGAGATCTAGAATGTGCGTATATAAAAATACCTTTTGTACTTCGAAAAGTGCTGTTTGTGCCTAGGATACGTATGTTGTGTTAAAATTGAAGGTGAAGGACTGTGAGAAGCTAAGTGATCTTGTATTGGTTTGCAGATGAGAGCGCAGAACATAGATCTTTAGATCGGACATAATGTGGGGTCATGTGCAGGGCAGAGAAGATGTGGTGTTGTGAGGTGGGGTCATGTACAGGGCAGTGAGGATGGTGAGGTAGAGTCACATGATTAACCAAGAAAAAAAACCTGAAATGACTCTAAATTGTTCAAAGGCAAATGAGAAAGTATATTTTATAAAAAAAATTACCACTGTTATTTGTTGGTTTTCAACACCGGATATTCAGTGGTCTTTATTTGACAGATGAGGCTCCACTTGACCATTATAATCATGGTATGAAGAGTTTAAGCCATATCTTACTTTATGATGTTGTGCTTGGAAACAGAAGAAGTCAGACTGCTTTGTTCATCCACAATGTTCTCTTTAATCTGTGCACTGTGATCTTTGCTGAGAGGAAACTCCACTGCCATCTTCATACTGCTGTGTTTCTATTGTGGAGGCCTGTGATATATTTTGAGAACTTAATTTAAATAAAAAGAACCAATGCATCAGTTTTGGCTTTATGAACTAATTCGGGCCATTTTGCTGTGCAAGGTTTATACTTGTACAACACAATACAATACAATACAAAAACAAACTAACAATAAAAAGTTTAAGGAAAGGACATTTGAGTTGATATAACACTGGTTGTTTTTATGAGGGTCTGAAATGTAGTTGCTTTTTTGTCATGCAGCTGAGAAAAGAAAAAATAGTTATAAGGCAGCTTTAATCACAAACTCAGAGTTTTAATCAAACTGTGCATCGCAATTAATGTACCCTCATTTGATCATTTTATGTCTTTTACCATTTCAGTTCAGTTTACCTTGTTTTAAACAAAAGAGACAGAGAGAGAGAGAGAGAGACATTATTTTGAAAAAAATTGAATATGGTAAGAGTCATATTTGCAAATATTTCACAAAATTACTTTTCAATATCAATCCCTGATTGCATTTTGTGGTATCCAAACAGAAAACAACAGTGTAAAGAGCTCTAGCTCTGTCTTATAAGGCTGTGTCTGGTTGTAAATACTGCCGAGTTGTAAATTCCATGGCTTCCCAATGTTCTTTCCTCCAGGCTCAAAGAAATGCCTTTGTTTTGTGTGTGTGTCCCCCCCCCCCCCCTTATTAAAAGCAGTAGGAGGGGTTTTAACTGATATCAAGTGTCATTTGTAAAATATTTAAATGATAGAACTTCAGTTAGTATTAAGTTAAAGTTGTTATTAAGTTGAAATTGATAAAGTTACGTGTAAGCAAGAAATAGTTTAGCTAAGTGTAAGTCTATCTTATTTGACATTCTAACAAAAACATAGATTAAATTGTCAATGTTTACCAATCCATTGGCGGTAATAAATCATTATTGTTGTGAATTATACACACATATATGAATGTTTATAATATATTCAAGAATGTTACACCACATCAATAGTCAATTTTATAGATTTTCATTCATAGCTTTCATTTTTAATGTCCATATTTCCCATAAACAGAAATCTAGAAACATTTAAACAATTACATTTCAAATATATTTGGAAAAAATATAAATTGTTGCTTTATTATTACAATTTTTTTTAAACATATACCTTTCTCAGATTATGCTGTGTTCATATTTATGTTTATTCAGTTATCTAAGAATAACAATGCTGACAATGACATCATATGAATGTACTCCACTGTTATCAGATCAAAGCAGAAGTGCGTAGCTGTATAACTGCTCAGAGTAGGTGCAGGTTTTACTCACTCAAAGGTTGATCGAGGTGGATAATATTCTCTATTGTACACTGACTAGAATATTATCAATAGTTAATAGGTTTGGAAAATGGTAAGTCATTCAGAGAATAAATGGGTCATGTGGTGTATACTGTGGTACAACCAACCATCACAAACACATTCAGTAAATGTCCACTGTTATGAAAAGATAAACATTTTGTTTCATAATAATTGTTGTACCTGAAAGAGTGAACACTAAATTAAAATGAATTCATAATAAAGAATAAACCCAGCTTCACTATTTTTAGTAAGCCTTTTTGTGCATCTTTTTATATTATCATTAAGTCTTTGAATACTGTGTCAAAACATTAACTGCCAATAGGGGGCAATAGTTTTATATTCCTCTGTTTTTGTCTCTTCCAGTGCAGGTTACTCTGGGTTCAACATATTCTTTTGTCATCTACCAGATTACTATCTAACTAACCATACATGGAAAATAGCAGCAGTTTCATTCAACACATAGATACCTTCAGAAAGAATGAGTAAATGACAGAGTTGGAAATCATGCCAAGGCATGCAGAGTAAATAAACAAGGCAATGCTTTCAATTTTGGAACAATTCATGTTCTGTTTGTAGACAGTTCCTGTTTGGACAGGCATTTAAAAAATAAAAAAACAGTACCTTTGTTCTCTTTGTGGATAAACTGTTCTTCATTCAGTGATGGATGAGGTGAATGAATGAAAAACAAAATTCAAGTTGGTACTTGGACTGGTGGTTTTCTTAATAAATGAGTGTCAAGATTATGATTTACTGAGGAAACCTTTGGTGATGACAACATAAGCTGCATTTGCTACAATAAAACATTGGTATGTAATAGCAAATACTTTGACTTTAATGCAGGAATTTTATGACTAAACACAGTTTACATTTGGTTGAAATTATACCATAGTGTTTAGATGTATCTTTTTTCCAGTGTTGAGCTTGGTTAATTGTAGCATTGAGTATATACTGAACATCACAAAAACAGCTATATTTCACACTCTATGTATATAATATTTTTTGCCATTCATCTCGATGACAAACAGTGGCCCAACACTGTATGTGCATTCAGCCCACATTTACATACTGATAATTTTCTTATACTATGAGGCTGTAAACCAGAAAGAAGAAAACATGCCACATTCTTTAAAAAAAAAAAAAAAAAATATATATATATATATATATTCTGAATTGCCATGATGACCTGACCAAGTAGGAATTAATTTTAGGTCCTCCATTGTTGCAAAAATAACTACATTCATCAAGGAAATAGTTCTGAAAATAACCTGTGCTAAATACATAGCCTTGTCCCACTTTAAAGGATCGTGCCTTTGGACAGTTCACCCTCAATGAGAGACAAAGAGAAGTTGTACTAAAAACATGAAAACATAATGAACAATAAATCATTTAAATGCAATTTAAATTATTAATATATGCAACTTTGTATTGAGTTGCAATTTTGGTAGACATATTTCATGCATGATTTTTTTTTTTAACTGATTACATAAACTTTACTCAAATATTAATTTAAATACTTACCAGGAAATTGAAAGAGTGCATTTCCATCACAGCATTTCCATTATTGTAAATCTGTGTCAAATGCTTTATATGGTTAGAAATGATATCCTTACAAGACAAGTATATTTAAGTTATTTTTATTTTCTAAATTGCTTTCTTTCTTTTTAGCGCATGAGGAAATTGTGAACGTAAAGGGCAAGGAGGACCTCATTGTTGCCTTGGTAAGTCTTACCGTTATTTTCTTGTTCTAGTATAATATTCGCTGCGTAGAAACACAGAGGGCAGTGTTCCCTGACAATAGCGGCGAACAACTACAGCATATGCCCATGTGTCAGTGGCAAGGAGCTGTAGTTTCAGCTGTTTGTCGTGCTAGTGAGCCAATAAGCGCTCTTTAATATGTTTAAAAATGTAGGCTAGACATAACAATAAATGTTAATACACATTGTCTATTTATTTACATATGGTGTAATCTAACGCCATATTTTAATATACATTAAAATAAAACTACATTATTACATAGCCTACGTTAAACTATAAATACAAAATTCTATGTGTAACAAGACTCACCTGTTTTAAGCATGTTAAGCCTTAAAATAATAAACAAAAATAAATTATATAAAAATATAAAATCATAAAATAACGTAAAAAACAACAACAAATACATAAAAGACGTAGGCTATTTTGTTCACAGAGAAGAGACGAACAACAGACTCAAAAATGGATCCCACCTCAAATAAGTAATCAATGATGTAAAATAATATTCATGATTTCTTAAAGAACTTGCACAGTCAAGAGTTAAACAAACCTAAATCAGACTTTAAATGCATAAGAGTGCAAAAGATGAAAATAAATAATAATAATAATAATAAAGGCCTTGCACTTTTTATATTGTAGAACAACTTGGGTCACTTGAACTAAAATTGACTCGATATTTAAGACAAGAAAAATGCGCCCAAAAATGGAATCATTCAAAATTACTGCAAAGGGCATACATTAAATATCATATAGGCCTAAAATGTCATTCGTTCATGCATAGATTCTGGTTTTAGACAACTGGCATATCCTTCCATCTAAAATCACACCTTATTTACATACAGAATATTCTACTGAATTATTTTCTTTCTTTCTATATCTATCTATCTATCTATCTATCTATCTATCTATCTATCTATCTATCTATCTATCTATCTATCTATCTATCTGTCTATGTCTGGGAAGAATCACCTATATACAAATGAATCATCAGGCAAATTCGCCGGCGGTTATGGCTTTTTGGAAGTCTCTACATTATAACTAGTTATTGAGCTGGTGCAGGATCTGAGGCCATTTATGTGCAGAGGGAATTCATCGCTTTTCGCTCATCAATAACTCCTTGGCAGTGAACTATTGGAACGAGTCGAACGCGAGGGGTGAAATGCGGGTCAGGCTGTCTAACTAATATTAAAATGCGTCCGCAACACTATAGAGCAGTGCCGAGTGGGTGGATGGGGGCGTTTTCAGGCCGGTGGGGGTGGGCAAAAAATCCCTATCACATCTGTAGGGTCTCGAAGTAAAATAAAAGACTTGAAATAAGGCAAGACGGCGGCTTCCGAGCATTTAATTTGTGATAGAGTTCTGTCCTGTTTGTTTGTTTTCGATATATTTAGGGGAAAATAAAAAATAATCACTTATTTTTCTCTGGTGGGTTGAAATTTGGATTTGAAAATATGGGCTCTGCTGCTTATGTATAGCCTACATGGATTCAAAAAGTTTAGAATATCTTTCCTGTTTTTCTACTTTATTGATTTGTTTGTTTCCTTATTTGTTTCGTATCTGTTCCCGTTCAGATAGCTAAACTCAGGAGAGAAATGCAGGGTTGCAGGTTACCGGGCGGTCATATGGTAATAGCGTGCACAATAAACCCCAAGGAACAAAAGAAACTTATTTTTCATCAGTGCTGTCACGTGTCCGCTTTGTGCACAACATGTTTGAGACGGAATATTCAAGTGGGTGCTCCTATGTTTTCGAGATTTAATAGAATTTGATAGTAAAATTGTTTATCCTTTTTCCCTCTCATGCCCACTCACTTTCTTTTACGTTCTCAATATTATTTACTTAACCTATTGGAGTGTTGAAATGTGATATGGAAAATATAAAAAAGGCAGAACTCTTCAAAACACATTTAACCTCAACGAAAAAAATAATAATTTCTCATGACATTAATTCTGTCATAACGTAAACAATTTGTGTTGAATGGAACAATGTGTTTGTTGTGCATGTGGTTCAAGTGAAAAGGCTAATAAATTGTGTTCTAAATGAATGAATGAATGAATGTGATTCTAAATAAATAACAGCATTTCCAAATCCGTCTAAAGAAAAAAGTAGTTTGTTGGTTTCACGACTGATTGTCAAGTTTTACTGCCATATTGTTTTTGAGCAAATGAAAAATAAATAATTAAAATGATAAAAAATAAAATTAAAACAAAGCAATTACAATTTTTATTTTGACGTTTTTTAAGTAAAGACTAACGAATATTACTAAAAATATATATATTAATGTACCAGTCCCCTATAGATATTTATTCTGACCAAATAGATACCAAACAGAAACCTCTCCCCAGAAAATGCTTTAGCCCCTATTCAAGATGGTGAAGAGGTCATAGTCTAAGACTTATTTTGTACGTTGAATTCTGTTTTAAAACTTCCAATAGAGGAAAGGCCTGTCAGTAGTCGTCTATATGTACCCTGTAGAACCGAATTTGTGTCCAAAACATGAAAATCGCAAATACGTCTCTACAGGAATACATGGGCGGCGTAAAAGCCACGAAAGCCAAGTTGGGTTTGTATTCATCTCGATCAGAGGCACGTGACTTTGCATGAAAGTCGTGTGTGCTTGCTATCAGAAGTAGAGGAGTTTGAATGAGCAGGACTACATGAGGACAAACATACTTAGCCAAAATGGTCGTAGGTCGTAGAAGTGGAAATATGATGTATGCAATCGCTGTAAACGGTTAATTTAAAGCCTTTATAGCTTAATTAAACACCAAATCTGCTCTCAACCTCCACATTTTGCCTGAAGTCGTGGAATCGTAAGTTAACTGTATAAATATAATTTATAACGTAGTTTCACTTGGTTATTTTATTAACTGTAGCCTATGTAAATAATAGGGATAACGACATATTAGACTATGTGCCAATTATTCAGGAAATTTGCTTTGCACTGGCATATACAGATTAGAGATAAGAGAAAATATGCTGATTCTAAAATATTTATTTGCCTTCATGTTAAGGAGGCTAACTTTCTGTAATAAAAAGCGTGGTAAAATAGCACAGGATAGTGTTGTGTAATTATTAGCTGTAGTTAAGTAGCCTATATCTGATCCGTTTTAAACTGAAGTTTAAATGTGATGGATTTTTTATTATTTAATTTAATTGTTATATATTTTAAACAGTGTAATTAGCTCAAATATTTTAGGTTAACAGCACATGCACAAGTTAACTGAGAAACATCTCTAGGTGCTGTGGCATGATCCGAGAAGATTTGGCCATTGTGTATGAGTGTGAGAGAGCGAGAAAGGGGGAGAGAGAGAGCGAGAGAGAGAGAAAGAGAGAGAGAGAGAGAGAATGAGAGAGAGAGGGATAGAGAGACTGAAAGACTTCGCGGACAATGGCGGAAAATTGAAGGTATATTTGCGAAAGCTGTGGTTCCTTATCCGGGGACTACATCGCCCCATGCCATTGGGCCATCGTATCACGTGGTAAAAGTAACTTTACAGGGTTGCTCGCTAGTAGGAGGGCTTTATGGAGCAGAAAAACGACAAAGCTAGAAAAATTATTTTCCACTCCAGAAATTAATGATCATGAGCTCGTATTTGATGGACTCTAACTACATCGATCCGAAATTTCCTCCTTGCGAGGAATATTCGCAAAATAGCTACATTCCCGAACACAGCCCCGACTATTACAGCCGTGCAAGGGACAGTGGCTACCAGCATCACCACCAGGAGTTATACCCTCCGCGGGCAAGCTACCAGGAGCGTCAGTATAACTGTGCAAGCATCCCTGAGCCTGATACTCAAAGAGGACATGGACTGCCTCACGCGGGGCACCTGCTCGGAAAAGGGCAATCTGCCTCATGTGAGCCCCCACCGTTACCCCTGTCTCCTGCCACCCCTCCGGCTGCATCCTCCGCCTGCAATCAAGCCACCCCGGAGCATCCCAACAGCTCAGCTTCTGCCAAACAACCCGTAGTGTACCCCTGGATGAAGAAAATTCACGTCAGCACCGGTAGGCAACTTGAGCGTATTTCTCTTAAGCACTATAAAGCTCACCCCTCATCCTAACTCTCTCTCTCCGTCTGCCTCACTCCTTTTTACACTCATCCCCTGGCCAGCCTCTGCTACGATAGGATAGAAGCCTTTGAAATGGCACAATTGAGGCGGATTTACGACTAGGCATTGGTAATTACACCCACCATAAATTTTATAGCCGAGGTATACTCTGGGCAGTCGTATCACCATGTGGCTTCTCTTGTTATGAGTGTGCGAGAGAGTGAGGGAGATCTGGGACCAGAGAAAAACTAAGCTTTATAATGTTGCATTAATAATTCAGTGCTGAGTCCAATGTGATTTTAGCCTTATTATAGAAAGCTAACTTTTATATATTTTAGCCCACCCTCATTTCCTCTGTCGCCACCATTTCTCAATGAAAGACACACTTGTTTACCCTATCCTTCCCTCGCTGCTTTTCTTTTCTTTTCTGTTCTGTTATTTCTTTCTTTCTTTCCCTTTGCTTCTCCTCTTTCCAGTGAACTCTAGTTACAATGGAGCGGAACCCAAGCGGTCTAGAACTGCTTACACTCGCCAGCAAGTCTTAGAATTGGAGAAGGAATTCCACTATAATCGGTATTTAACACGGCGAAGACGTATCGAGATTGCTCATTCCTTGGTCCTCTCGGAGAGGCAAATCAAAATTTGGTTTCAGAACCGCAGGATGAAGTGGAAAAAAGACCATAGGCTGCCAAACACCAAAGTCAGATCCTCTTCCTCTACGGGCATTTCCTCCGGGTCCAACACAAGCTCAGCGGCTGGCGTTGTGGCGGCAGCTTCCACCACTAACACCATGTCAGCCTCCGAGGACCTCTCCGGAACCGAGCGTGGCGAGGATATTACAAGGTTATAAGAGAACTATTTCGAGGAGAGAAGGGGAGATCAAATGACTGATTATTTATAAAATATAATATATTTTGTTTTCGTAGGTATCTTGTGCGTAAAGCGGGTTGCTTTAAGTCCACAGTTATATAAAATGCATGTTATATAGCATGGATTATTGCGAATACCTATGGATTATTTTTTACGCGAAACAGGGTTTAATTTATCTAAAACTGAATCAATATGATGTTTGTTTGTTTTTGTTTTTTTCACAAGAGAAATATTTTGGGCGAAGCAGGATATGGACATTTTATTCAAATGTTATTTGGGCCTTTCTTTGCCCAGCTGCCAAGGTGAAGTGCACAACGAATCTATTTATTTCTCACTTGAGAGAGCTGGTACGTTTTTTTTTTTTTTTTTTTTTGTACTGTAAATGAAAAACACTATCGTGGGTATCGATAGAAAAAAAAAGATCTGAAAAGTCTTTGTTTTCTTTTAATGTAAATCATGCTGTGGGTTGTCTGTCGTATGGAAAGGTTAAGATTTTAAATTATCATTTAGTTTTTGTTGTGATGGCGTTGTGTTTAGGCTATTAACAGCAGATTGTTGTGAGATGCAATAAAACCAGTTTAGTGTATTTGTGCTAATTATATTGGTCAATAAAACGTAAGTGTCTATTAGTTTTACCTAGACTTGAGTGACTTTTATTAATATGCAATGTAGATTAAATTTCCGTGCATAAATAGTTAAATATATTCTCTATAATTTTTAACAGGGGATGTAGAGACTTTCGTGTTAGTAGTCAGTTGAATATGCAGATGTAGGCCCAAAAGTAACAACGTTATCCTTGCATTTAAAAATCTACGTGGTGTCAGTGGGGTGGCAGCTTTCGTTCTTGCAGAAAATTAATTAGACACTTTATTTCTGCCATACAACCTCTAATATCTACAACACAGTCTCTCACATTTAAGCGCTCAGTTTGTGCGGGTTAGCATGGGTTATGCACCGATCACTTTCTAATGTACGCCTTTAACGTGGCACATAAATCGGGCCTTTTTAGTAGGGACCTCTTCGCTTTTCATGTTATTATTAATTATACTGTTTTCAACGTGGCTGAAAATGTCCCTAAAAATCAATTCCAGTAGCCTATTCAAAAATGTCCTGCACTGCTTCTATTTTTCCACTATTGATTTCAAGCCTTATGAAGCTGAGAAACTAATTCAAGCAATTCGTTTTATTTTATGGATAAACTAAACAGTGAAAATTGAGAATGTAAAAATAGGTCTAACAATTTATGGACTTAATGGAACATTTTTTAAATGTGCTTAGTTTTGTTGAGTTTAAGTAAAACATATTTTGAAATTCGTTAGTATTTAAATTAATGCTAATTAATCTTGATATGTTCAGTTGCAATATAGTATGACATGATTTATTACAAAATAACCGTGACTAAACACAGTTGCAAAAATAGCTGTTATGGGAAAAGTGTGTAAAAAGACCAATGTAAAGAGACAAAGGCTGTGAATTCGGTCAACTATGTCCATATTGCTATTTTTTAAAGAAGCAATTTGCATGTTGTGAAATATAATCCTAGTACCTCGAAAGTTCTGATTCAGGCCACTCCTCTTTGTGTGTCATATTGTTATTTTTAAAAAGTGGCGCTAGATCGTGTTCGAAGCAACGTCATCGCCAAAGCAGATAGTAGGATCTAGACACACAGGGCCAAATCTGCACGCTGTGGCCTTGCCAGTTACAATGCTGCACAGAACGCTCCCACATGCAAATGAGTTGAAATTCTATTGTGATGTTTTCGTTTTTTTTCTAAATGCACAAGAATATATTAAAATTTAAATATTAGAACACTTAGCGTCTCTATTGATATCAATTCTCGAAGAAAAAGAACATGTACAGAAAATAAGGAATGTGTTTGATTAATTGTAAATCGGCCTGAGTTGAATGAAGATTACACAACGGCTTGCTAAGTGGGGGGCTGAGAAGCACAAAGGAGTGAGTCATTTTAGACCATCAATCAAGTCCGGCAGCAATAGTCAATTGTACTTCTAATGTATTAAGTTGTACATAGTGCACAAAAGCGTCACTGCAAAATATGTTTCAGCGGAGAGTTTGTCCAAACCTAAATGAGAAGAAAGGCACTGGCCATCGTCTCAGCCTGGCCATGACTTTGGAAAGGCACTTGAAAAGAGTAGGTGCAGAACTGCATTCAGAGACCATTATGTGACTGAACAGCAGAGAGAAATGAATGTGCACGCCTAAATCGTAGCATCCCGGCAGTCTCTTTCGAGATGCTGTCGCCTCCATGTCGCGAGGCTGAAAAGGTACTTTATTGAAGTTTGTGGCGACTAAGAAAAGTCGAGTTCAATTTGGGGACACATTTTCTGTCCCATTAGTTTCGTTTCAGCCGGGTCGGCCGACCTCTCCCACCCCTTGACCCCACTGGCTCTCTCAACGTGTACCTTCTGTGTGCACCCTCACAGGCTTCCTGGGGTTCCACCGGTGCTCTTGCTTTCATTGTGGGTTTTTGCTTATATTGATGTGCCAATAGAAGAAGAAGGACATCTGAATGTGTTTCTCCTTTGTTGCTTTGCACCGTATGACCTACGAGATCGGTGAACTCTGGGACAAGGCTCTTCTAACGTGCGACCTTGTAACTTTTTCTTTAGGGGACATCCATTTTCGAGCTGATAGTGTAGTGCTGACCAGTCTCTAAGTAATGTTTCTACCTTCACCTAAATGGAAAAAAAGACAATTAAGACAAAATAGGCATATAGTTCTAAACAAAATATATAAAGTGGCCGGAACATACGTGTACAGATAGATTTTTGTTTTGACTATTAAATATTTAATAGCAGACTTTGTGTTAGTCAAACAGGTATGACAGCTTTTAAAAACATATAAAACAAACCTGTTTTCGTGAAACAAACAGCAGTGAAATTTTAAGAATCCTTTTCTGGGGAGAGCTGCATTATTGCTGATATTGTTTGATAGATTTCTGACATTTCACGGCAGATGTAAAGCAGCTTTTGTGTTACGAAAAAGCATTTTAAAAGAAAGAGTATAACTCATAAATCACTTTTGACTTCTAATGTGCTAAACTAATATTTACATTCATTAAACCAAACAAGCTGTATCGTTTAGGAGACAGGAGATATATGAAGTCATCGCATGTGTTGTGTGGCTGCTTGCCAGCCAAAAAAACTTTCATACAAGTTTCATTTTTGCATGTATAAATCTTTATTTCAAACAATATTTAGTAGCTACTCACACTGTAAAAGGCCACCTTCTACATGATCTGATCCTTACAATAACTATTTAACCGAATTCAGTGTCGTTGATTTAGCCGTGTTAAATATATATATTTTTACTTCAATACAACCAGTTAATTTAGATGTTGCCACATGAAGGACATATAAACTACTAAACCTTTTTCATTTTATTTTATTTATTTTTTAGTTTTATTTTTTTTTAAAGAGTGTTGGCTCCTTGGAACATTTATTGCAGAAGACACTATCTGACTAATATCAAAAAGGTTAAGTTAAAATTGTATTAATCGTTTTGGTATTTGATGAAGATGATATCTTCAGGCACATTACTTTAGTGCTCTGTGCTGCAGAGCTTAGAATATTATTTTATTTTGCTGCTAAATAAGATGTAGTCTAATTAGGTGACAAGTACAAATAATTCCAAATATACTAACTTTTTCTAGCCGTTAGAACAGTATTATATTAGATATATTTTCCTACAGTATTTGTTGATGGCAATTAAGAAATGCACAGATAGATGTAAAAACAGTAGGCCTTTTCTAATACCTCATACCTGATTCCAATAACTTAATTTATGCAGAATGAGGAACATGGCGCCAGCAGTTCCACTAAGCCCTGTTTTCCAATAAAGTTACAAATCACCCTCTAAAGATCGTCTTCGCTTCTGTCGTACATTATTTAATGATGGTGGTGTACCGTTTCCAAAACCAGCACATAGCTCGTTTGTTATAAAATAAAATGTAAATACAACTTTAAATTACAACCTTACAAAATGACAAGGCTAACTGCAAAAAAATGGAAATGTCTGCAGTTTGTTAAAGAAGTTGTCCTATTGTCCAGTTACTGTAAGTTAAGAAAAATAAATAATTTATTATTTAAAAAAATGGCTATATTTAAAATTATTTACTTAATATTTATGACCATTTAGAGTGATTATTATTTGTACATTTATAGGCTATGTATGCCTTGTATGTATGTATGTGTATGTGTATATATATATATATATATATATATATATATATATATATATATATATATATATATATATATATATATATATATATAGTATAATATTTATTTAAATGTATAAATATTTCTGAATTCTTAGAAAATAATTATAATTATAATGTAATTCAATTAATGTGAGCATCATACCAGATGCGATCTGGCAGTGGTTAACCTATAACACTATATTTGCTAGCCATAAAGATCATAGAAGGACACAGTGCAGGGCTACAATTACGGCCACGGTCCCATCCGCACTGTGGTGAACTGTATCGTATAAGGAGGTGAACATTTCTTTGTTTGCGTCCATAAATCAAAAAGATGACTGAGGGTTTGCCCTGCAATACAAGTGAGTGCCACGCTGCACAAAATCTGTTTTGCTTTATGCTTAGGTTTTTTAACCTGCCCTTGTAGGAAGAAGAGGAGGAAGAGACAAGCAGGAAGAGCAAGAAGATCATCACCTGTCTGCAGAAACGCGCGTTTACCAAACACTTTATCAAAAATGCATTTGTTTATTGTTAAACATAAGTGTGGTAGCAAATTCACTGTTTAAGAAATATACACATACATTATCTAATATTGTAATTTGTCGTCTGTAGTCCTAAGTATTATTCAAAAAAAATTCTGAATACAGTTACAGTTGTTTATGCTTTTATAGTTCATACTTTTGTAGTGATTGCAGTTGCACAGTAATGCACACTTTTTATATTGTGTCAATGTTGAATTGGAAGATTTCTCTTTACCTTGCATAAACTGTCCGAATGAAAGTTAATCTATGAACATATTTACGAGGTACTCGGATAACGAGGCTTTCGGGAAACATAGTTTCATTTTAAAGTAGCAGCACTTGCATATAGCACTTAAAATCTGCTTTCGAGCAACCGACCCAGAAATAACAACTCACCTAAATGGGAAGTAAAGAACTACACTTTGCGTGTTAATACTGAACCTGACACTGACCCGTTAAGACAGAAAAGTTCTACCATGTTAATTACTCCACAAGACATAACATTATAATGGGAACAGCTGATTGTTTCTTTCAAAGAAGTAGTTAAAAACTAGTAACGAGTCATCTGTGTGAATAGATCTGGTTGCCCTGTAGTTGACTTGTAGGATTTAAATTACGTTTTTACAACACACCACTTTTTGCCTATTTGAGCAAATCTTTTGCTTCCCCATTGGTTTACCTATTCTAATTTCCATAACCATGCATGGCGCTTTTCTTGTACAGCATTTCTCACGATATCTTACTGAAGCATGATACACGTTAAAATATGCATCTTTCATAATTATAAAAAAAAACTTCAATAAATGAACAATAATAAATTAGCATTACAAGATGGAGCTACGTTGTTCTGTGAAGTACTGAAGGCATTGTTATTTTGGCTTTTTATTCTAAAATGCATTTTTGTTAGATAAGTGTCTTCTCAAAGCAATTAGTAAGTTAGCGATGAAAGGTGTAGGTTCTTAGCATTGTTACAAGGTCCTCTGTGTAAACTGAGCTGTGGTGAGCGACGCAGAAAGGCTCAGAGTTGAATCGGGGGTCACCATTTTATTTTCCAAAAATGTGGCAGTCCTTACACTGAATATCCGCTCGACACATGAAATACATAAATACAGCTCTTGTTCCAGAGACAAGTGTCCTATGTGAGAGTCTAACCATGGCTTTGACTTTTGCACTTTTTATGCATTTTTGCCACATTTTATGCGAAACGAAGAACATGAGCGAAGACGAGTGTCTGCATTGCACTCAACAGTCTCCATAATCTTTGTTCTGATGTCTTGCCCCTTAACCTTTACACTCAATATGACCCCAAATGCAATGCCTAATGGCCACCCAAACTAAATCAGACCAAGAGAGGGGACACACGACAGAGAAAACCAAAATTGTTTGAAAAACAAATTCTTGCCAAAAACTGAAAAAAAGAATTATGATGCAACAAAATATTGTCAAAGTGTACTTCATGGGACAAAAGCATAAATTAACTGCTTTTATTCAAGTCAGAAATATTAAATATGATTGAATTAACCTAAAAACACCATCGAAAGGTAGACATAGCTCCGTCACTTTTTAAAGCGTAGGTTGTAATTTATATTAAGAAATAAAATAGCCTAAGTTAAAAATAAGTTCATCCTACAACATCAAGACACCCCCTGAACTGTGCATTAAAAATACTACTAATAATTATTTATCGCAAAAAGAACATAAAACAACACTCCTAATCCAGTCACACGCAAAGCATGCTGGGGACTAGAAATCCATTAGCTAGCCCATAAACTTGTGCTAATTGAGAACACGCCTTAACTTCTGGTTAAGTGTTAGACAAACAAGCCTAAGTGGTAAATGCAGAAACCTCTTTAATGATAAAAGTCTTGGGCGCGTTTTGGGGGTTTCTCGAAAACACGGTACGCCTAAATGGATCGTAAAACGATTTTACGAATCATCTTAGAATTATGGGCTATTTCCCCAAAGCATTGAAAATAGCAGCACATAAATCGTCGTAGATCGACAAGTGTTCTGGAGAAATCGGATCGTGAAAAGTCATGAAGTCACCTGCAGGAGAAGCGCAAAATTACAGCCAAACTCGATAAAGTTACAATGAGCAGACCAGTCCATAATGTGACTTCCATATCAGGATTTATGCAACATGTAAAAACAAATTAATTAATTAAACATTAACACAAGACGGTCAAAGTGAAGTGAAAAAATAAATAAATTTGGTAGCCTACTTAAAACAACTTTTACATTTTTAACGTCAGCATCGAATTTCCAGTGTTCTCACAATTTTTTTTTTTTTTTTTTTGGCCCATTAGTTCTTTGAATCTGGCTTCCAGGCAAGCAGAACAATCTGCTTGGTGGTTTGAAAAGAGTGATCAACCCATTGCTTGGCGGTAATAAATAAATAAATAAACAAACGCAAGGCGTAATTTTATTTAGAATTCAGATTATTTTAACAATAGGATACCATTTTTATTCGTGAAAAAAAACTATATATATATTTATTTCTTCCTGGATTACCGAAGGCAAGATAAGTGACTGATATAAGAGATGAGTGATCTTGTGATCAAGTTGCCAGGCAACAACCTAAGAGAGTCGCTCACTGAATAGTAGAACATCCATTAGCTCTAAAAGTTCCTGATTTTACCGAGTTACCGATTGAAGCTACAATGCGTAACCTGTTTTTTTTTTATCGAATTAACCTGTAGTCTTTTACCCAGTGCCTGTCTATAAAGTCTCATTACAATGAGGAATTAGGCGTATAATGGCACAGGGGAAGTTTGTTAAGAATGCAAGACTGAGAATGGTCGTCATATGGATGAAGGGCCACCTGTGAGCATCTC
The DNA here is from genome assembly GCF_936440315.1 of Barbus barbus. Classification (NCBI taxonomy): domain Eukaryota; kingdom Metazoa; phylum Chordata; class Actinopteri; order Cypriniformes; family Cyprinidae; genus Barbus; species Barbus barbus. The sequence goes on from NC_136718.1 coordinate 21,092,603, forward strand.
GGTTTCTCTCTATCTGTCTATCCATCTTATTCTCCCTGAGTCTTCCATACTTATCTCAAGTAAACGTTTATAAAGGCTACTAAGGAGATGGAGAAATTAATGTAAGAGCTTAAGGACACAAGTCAGAAACTTTCCTAATCTACAGTCCTAAAACACAGACATCATTACAGGTCACGCACGTTTCCAAAGCAACCCCTTTTTAAAGCTCACTAGTTTGCACAAGTTACCAAACAAACAATAAATAAAGTATATTCACTCTCACGGGTTGACATACCCTTGTAGCCTAAAAGAAAGACTCTCTTGCTGCAACTGAGAAGTTCCCAGTGTCACGGTATAGATGTACAATTGTGTATTGAGGCTTTTGTCCAGTCCTCCGGGGTGTCTGCAATGTGTCTAAACATATGCGGTCATGAGGAGGTCACTAGACGTGCTGCTGCGCCGCAATGATTAATGCCATCTCCTCTATAGAGAAATGGCATTCGTAGATTAACGTTTTCTGTACAATATGGAGACTGCTTCAAATAGGCATCTATAGGCATAGAATATAATTTCTAGTGTGTTAAATCCTGTTGAAAAAAATAAAGACTGACTTTTAAATCCTTGCAAAATCGGAAAACTTTAGCTTGGGAGAAACAAAGAAGTCCAATGACTTTTTGACTATTAGTCATAAGGGGTTTAGATAAAACGCAAAGAAAACGTTAGAAATAAAACATTGAACAATCCTTGTAAAATTGGACAGCTTTAGCTTAAGTGGAACAAAGAGGAAAAGTCCAGTCACTTTCAGACAATCATTCATTGAGATAAAACGCGATGAAAAAATTAGAAATAAAATATGAAACTATGCGTTTCAACATAAATGCAAATACAACTTCTAGACATATTAGCAGGTAGTATCGTTTTATTTTTTATCTTTTATCTTTCTTGAATGTACAGACTACAGAAGGATGCAAAATGTGGCACAGGTGCGAGGAAGTTATGAAGTTAAACTGAAATCACTGCCAACAAGGCAACTTTATATAAATTGTACCACGTGTGAATTGGATTCCTATTTCAGGTTTTAATAGTTGACTGAATTCACCTTTCATCCACTTTAAAATGAAACAATGGAAACAATATTGTAGAGCAGTCGAGCCTAAGTCGAGTTTATTTCTAAGTTTCAGGAACTCTTCAATCTTTTTATTTAGGCTCAGATTTGTTTACAGCAACGCAGGGCAACGAAGATATAAATCTAGTCTTTGCTCTTCAGAGACAGACCCATTAGTATGCATTGTTATAACCAACAACATCCTCGGATCATTAAAATCCTTTCCTGGATTTACTCTCTCATCTGTCCAATGCCTAAAAAAACATTAGGATATTATGAATTTTTATTGAAGAGATTAATCCGTAGCGTTGTGCAGAAACAATGAAAAGATTATGATTTTATGAAATGCAAAAGGTCTGCTTGTAGATTTCAATAACCTATCCTACATACCAAAGAAAGAAAGAAAGAACTATTCACACAGTCTCAATATTTGTCTTTCATCCATTTCAAAGTTTTAAAATATTTTTTTTCTCCAAAATTTTAGGTTATGTCCTCAAGAGTTGGAGTTATGGTAGAGAAAGCAACAGACAGCTGTATGCAACGGCCCTTTGTGCATTCCATTAATTTGTTTACTATTTCCAACATTTGCCTCATTGCCGTTTTATCCTCTTTAGAGAGCCTGTTTTTGCATGAAATGGTTAAAGCGATGTTATTATCGATGTTTTATGCAGCTGTTTGTGTCAGCAGCCACAAGAGCGCAGAAGGTAGGGAGGAATTATAAAAGGGTTGACACCCAGAGCGACCGGCGCGCTTTTGTGAGAGAAAGAAAAATGATTTATTGCCAGCAACGTGGTTCAAACAGAGTTCACTGAGAATTGTAGTGTACCGGCGGAGCCGCTGAGTTATGGTCTTGCTGAGCCACTACATCAAAGATTCCTTTTCAGATTTAGTGAATGGACCCAGCGGCATGAGACAAGGGAACAAACTTACTTTAATTAGAAAATTCCCAAGATCACAGGCGACTTTCAAACAATAAGGGAAGAGTTTGAAATATATGAAAGGTACAAGGGGAACCATAAAACCTGCAGAAGAATAATAAAACCCTCCCTACAGCCTCCACCACCACTTCCAAAAAATATTAATAGTTATAAAATAAAAAATGCATCGAAATTGTTTAAATAGCATTTATTGAATATCTAATTCATATGTGGTTATGGAATGGGTACACATGCATTCCTTGCACACTCGGGCGCAGTAATATTTCATGTTAATAACGCTGCAGCTCGGCAGAAGACATAGGCTACCTTGCCCTACTGGCAGGCCTTTCTTTGCGTTTCAGAAACTCATTGAGAGCTGTGTATTATTATAATAAGCATTCTCTGAAAAAAGTAAATAAATACAAATAAAAATCCCTACAAGAGAAAGAGTGAATCGTTGAGGCTATCAGTCTTTGTCTTCGAAAATACGTTAGACATGTTATTGACAGTACTGAGTGTCTGAGTAAATACTCAAACAAGACACTGTGGAGAGTAAATGAAAAGGGACTAGTCCTTGTGCACAATTAATCACTAGTGCTAGACAACCGCTGTCCACAGCTTATGTAAAGGAAGGGTGATGTCTTTTATGTTCATTTCAGACTGGGGATAAGCTACTAACTTATTTCAGCGTGACTGCTTTATGTATAATGTTATCGTCAAGCAGTCGTTTTAGTTGTGTCTGGGAAAAACAGCGATCTGGACAGGTTGAGCGCTAAATAACGTTTTGTAGCAATGACCCTCTTCCCTCCACCAGTTTAGCTTCATGACGTCAGAGGACAAATGCTAATTCTGTTGCGAATAAAAAGGTTTTGTGATCAATCTGTAATTATTTAAAATAACTTTAAAAACAACAAGTTACCCGACTCCAACAAGTTTCTAAAGACTTCACAATTGCCCTAAAATGTCATGCTTACGCCAAATCTGGCTGTTCCTGCTCTTTGTTCATCAGAACGTTGTTTTAAATTGTAGACAATGGGATTCTTACTACAGACGATGAACTTGAACGTATTTCTTTGGTTACCCGAGACTACCAAAGTGAATTGAAAAACGATTAAAAAAAGTTAATTGAAAAACGAAACTCTATCATTTCACTAAGATTATAGTACAGCACTGGCAGTCAAAAAATCCCTTTGTTTGACCACACCCATTGATTCTCTTGATGTCTTTTTCACCAGGTAAAAATGCGCAGAAATCTCAACACACGTCGGACATCGTATAGAAACGCCATTAGTATTCGACAGATCTATTTAACTTGTGTTGCAATTTTTCTTTCACAGCTCCGAAACGTTGTTTGTCCACCCCACCCACCCAAAAAAAAAAAAAAAAAAACATGAGGGAGAAAGACAAACAATGCATGTTACTGAAATATTTTATTAATAAAAAGCATCTACATGGCTGTTTTTTCGAACGATTAATAAGATTTTTTAAATATATATTTAAAAAAATCAATACATGTATGGAGCTGTTGTTACAACTGTAAAGCATTACAGGAACAATTATTTAACTATAAGGCAAACAAGTCGATTATTATATAATACCTACCACAAGAGGACTGAAAAGTCAGTCAAGGTTTCAAACATTGTATTATAAAACGTTATCACCGAAATTAAGTCTGTATTCTGCAATCCATTGTGGCACAGACGCGCGATCCCAGACATGCATGTGTTTTCTCTGTCCAAATGGGTCTCTTTCTCCCTCCCACCTCCCAAATCACGCTCTCTCAACTCTGTCAGCACGGTAACAGGGTAATATATGCGCCATGCTCATGGCTTTTCGTCTGTCCACAGGATAATCATTCGAAATTGCAAAATAGCTGATGGAAACAAAATGCGGAGGAAAACGGAATCCTCGTTTGGTTGCTTTCCAGTACTTAACAACTCAAACAGCCAGTGCGCGAGGCTATTGGAGGAGGCCATCACGTGACTACATTGTTTACCCTTGTTGGAAAACAATTAAAGACGGCAGTGAGTGTACTTTTATGTCTTTCCTACACCTTGTGTGATCAATTATCCAACCGGAGTGATTAGGGCGGCTAGAGATGCACAAGAATTCGTTTCACGAATTTCATATTAACAATGCTTACTTGAACAAGATATGTTGCAATAAATCTCATGTTTGTTCTATGGAGCCACATTTCTCTCCTTGTGCTCTGCAGGAGAGCAGTTCTGCGTGGAGACAACATGCTGAAGAAAATTCATCAAAACATTATGAAGGCCATATGTGGAACTTTCAGAAACTCTCTCAACATCCCTATTCATCCTCTGCTGGTGTCAGCCACTCCGTGAATGAAACGACAAACTCCTTGGACCGGACGAACGCAAGGGAAAGAGACGAGGGGTGCAAGCTGTCAACTTCCTGCTTTTCAACCAAGAAGTACCCTTGGATGAGAGAGACACATACACCTATAAGCTTCAGCTCCATGAACGTCATGGAATCAGGTGAGAGAAGTCGTTTTTGGACTGAATGAGGTATATTGATTTGTATTGCATTTATATACATTTACATTTATGCAGACGCTTTTATCCAAAGCGACTTACATTGCATTCAAGTTACAGTTTTTACATTTTTTTTTTTATCAGCTCTTGCTTTCCCTGGGAATCGAACCCATGATCTTGGCGTTGCTAGCGCCATGCTCTACTATTTGAGCTACAGGAAAGCTATTGCTTAGAAATGACCACTTAATCTAATCAGTCAGTCATATTTTAGTCGATAATGAATAACAGCTGGGTCAGATTTGGTTCTATGTTAATGTGATTTGTCACTTAGACACACTGATGTCAATGACTGACATCATTGAGAACTACAGCTATTAATCAATTATTAGTGTTTTCTTTCCTTCTTAAATAGAAAATGAACCCCAAATTACAGGCAACATTTCAATCTTGACTGATAAAGACTGCTCAGTTCCAGTAAACATCCATGTAAGAAGAAACCACATGTGTCTCAAAGTTTTATGGTGTTCAGTTAAGGTAATTAATTCATATATTTTTTTTATCAGTCCAGTCAATCAAGATCAATGTGGACACATGGATGGGACAAAAAAAAAAAAGATGGGGAAAATATTATTGTATGCTTATTACACGGACAAAAACACAATTACAACGTATATATTTTAATTATAGTCATTTTTGTCCAACAGCACTTAAACTGTGTGAAAATATGTTCTTCTCAAGTGCATACACTGCATAAAAGGAAAAGGAACTTCTAAGAAAAGTAATATTTTCTAGAGACAGCCAGTTGTTCTGTGAACTTTATTAAGTTTAAACTTTTACTAAGGAGCAGAATAATAAAAAAAAGTCTACAGTGAAATGTTTATATTATCTGAGGCTATGCTTTTCTGGGTCACACAGATAAGACTGCTTCACTTGTTTTAACCCAAGTAAAATCATACATTTACACTAGTGAATATTCTCCACAGATATACAACAATTAATGACATGTTACGTGGTATGTATGTGGTGATTTTCAGCTTATATATGCAGTAATAACATTATGGCATTGAGGTCACTTCTTGAAGAACTTTTGTTGATAGGAAGGACAATGGATGAAAAAAAAATCCACACAAAATCATTAGGAATCTAACCACAGTAGAAATCATATGAAATGGATAATTAACTTAGGGATTAGTCTACCAACAGTGGTCTGCCCACAGACAGTGCACTGGATTCTCAGTACACTGATTTGTCATTGGGGGTTTAAACTTGCAGCTGAGCATATTCAAGGATGTCATGCTACATTTAGTTTAGGCATCAGAGAGATTTGCTCTGGCATTATGCTATGCAACTTGGTTAATGCTTTGGGAAGTGAGTTCTGTTCACTATCTAAACCTTGACAGATCTTAGACCTGATGTACACTCTTAAAAATAAAGGTGCTTCACGATGCCATAGAAGAACCTTTTTGTCTAAATGGTTCCATAAAGAACCTTTAACATCTGAAGAACCTTTCTGTTTCACAAAAGGTTCTTTGTGGTGAAAGAAGGTTCTTCAGATTATAAAAAAAGTAAGCAAGAGATGGTTCTTTGAAGAACCTTTGACTGAATGGCTCTTTGTGGAACGAAAAATGGTTCTTCTATGGCATCGCTTGAAGAACCTTCTGAAGCATCTTTATTTTTAAGAGTGTACTTTAATATTTCTATATATCTGCATATTTTCCAGGTGATTCCAGGTACAGCAGTGGTGAAGTACAGGATAGCCGCTGTAAGCGGGCACGTGCAGCGTTCACCTCCTCCCAGCTGCTTGAGCTGGAGAAGGAGTTTCACTTCAGCGCTTACCTGTGCCGCAACCGGAGACTTGAAATGGCTGCGCTGCTGAAGCTCACTGACCGCCAGATTAAAATCTGGTTCCAAAACCGTCGTATGAAGTATAAGAAAGACCACAAAGAAAAGTCAATGGCAAAGTCCTCTTACTCCCACCTGGAAACAGGTAACCAGCCCTTTGTGATTAGTGGCACCACAGTGGATCCTCCAGTGCCATTACAATTCCAATACCACTATGAGAGACCATCAATGTCTGGTATGAACTGTGCCCAGAGCCACTGGTGAAACTACAGGAAGTCCAACAACCAGGTTCTCCAGCACTAAAGCACGATTCACATCAATGGTGGAAATGACTGAATCCTCTTGGATATGTGAAATACAAATTCTCCACAAAATATGTACCTGTTCTGTCACTGACCAGTTATAACTCTCTCTGACATGATTTATATTTAAGGAAATTGAAGATTTATTACCCCTACATGACAATTTATATGAAAATTTAAGTTCAGTGGTCAAGTTCGCTCTGAACCAGATTACATGTTATCAGCTAGTACATGGTAAATCAGATCAGAGTTAGTCTCCACTGTGCATAAACTGCTGTAGTAATATCTTTGCAAAGCACCAAGATTTATTGCACACAGATCCAGGCTCACTTGTACAAGTTTATCTCTTGGGCACAGAAAATACCATTTAAAAAGGGCATTCAAGACTTTGAATGGTCGTTAACATCCGCTCAACTTTTGTAAGTGCACAACATATTTTTTATTGCTCCCAAAATGATATGCTATTTTCCCACGGCATGTGCAGGAAACTTCTTGAAATGTTGTTGATTGTAATGGCCAGAAATGTTCAAATATTCAACCCATGTTGAATAACGACGTGTTCTCCTATTGACTGAGTTTGACTTTACGCAAAGTTTTGTTTTCCTGTTTATACTGAAAGTACTGAAAGTTAATTTGAATCTGAATTCATGGTGTTTTGACTGACAAATGAATAAAGCAACAAAACAGGATTAATCCACGGTCACAATGCTACGTCATTGTCAGAATTCTTTCTTTGATAATGTTTTGATTTGATTTGACCTATTCATAAAGTGTGAACATGCCAGAGTTGCAATGTAAAATATGTTCATAATTCTAGTTCTTACCACTTTTAGTGTACTTTGGTCATATCTAATTAAAAGCATGCTTTTTGAAACTGCAAAGTGGTTGCTTCAAACTAATTAAATCCCTCTGGATAGTTAATAAAAGGTGAATGTGTTGTAAATGACATTGTTGTCATTCTGTTGTTTTTCAGATCTTCTTTGTTAGTTTGGTAAAAAAAACAGCTGAGAACAACTGAGAGTGAATCTTAATTTGGCTTTAAAGTGCTTCTGTGGATTTTACTTTGATACTTTTTGAATTAGGCAATACTGTACTTTGTATTCTTAAAACATAACCTTACATATATGCCTTCCTCCGCCTCCGCCTCCGCCTCCCAACCTCAAAACATTAATCATTTAGACAAGGCACTCTCTCTCCCTCTCTCTCTCTCTCTCTCTAGCAGCTTCACAACCGCTCAACCCGCTGGGCCTAATGACAGGCAGTGCGCTTCTCTTCCAACCTTCCAACATGCTCTTCTCCAGTATGGGAGCTGAAGCACAGATTTGAAGAAAACAGATTTGGTTTTCTCCTTTTCTAAAAACAGTCTATTATTACATTTGAGCAAAACTGCACTACAGCAACATTAGCGGTGAAGAAGCCAAGGCTTGTGGGCACCGCCCCAGGCGGGGTGGGCGATAACTCATTTTGATTAATTATGTTTAATTAGGACGTCGTCGTGTGTCATTTTATAAGCTAAGCACGGAACAGCAAAATCTACCTTTTCAAAAATATTAACTTCAGCTGAAATTTGAACTAATTGAGCAATTTCAGTTTGGCCAATCTCAGTCATTCTGCATAAATCAATCTAGAGCCAATATAATTAGTAGCCTAACTTAGTAGCCTTGAGTGGTTCTCAACCCTGTTCCTAGAGGGTCTGAAACCACTGGCTTAACTAATTTCAGGACTATCAGCAACATTGCACAATTAATCATAGGTTTAACTATATTCTCAACCTTGTTTCCGTTTATAGATTACAATGCAGCATCTGTAATCAAGAGGATGGAAATAGCCTTTCATTCCATTCATTCTGATTAAAGGAACAAATGATTCTGTAATGAATTGTCGAGGCTAAATCACAGAGCTAAATAAATAATCTGATACTGTAATTTGCAGATAAGTGCACGAACATATCTTTATACGAGTGGCCGCGAGAGAATGGAACACAGTCTGTGCTGTACTGCTGAACTTACCATTCATCACCACGCGGCAGTGTTCCATATGCAAAATAGGAGTTGGCCTCCCGGTGGCCCCTTTAGTGCAACTAAACGGAATGCTGAGTGCTTTGCTGTACTTAAACTGGATCTAACCTAACATACCGGCTTAGTTACATAGAATGTAAAACTTCTAAACAGGCAAAGAATATCAACTTAAATGCTCCCAGTAAACGACTATATGTCTAATAAATGTATTTATACAAATAAAAAAATAATAAAAAAGATTTAAGGATGTATATTTTATAAAATTGTAAGAAAAAGTATTTTTTTAATATATCATATCTAAATATATATGCTTTCTGCAAATGTTCTTAAAGAATTAAAAATATATATATACACGTGTGTACACTGTATGTATATGTATATATATATATATATATACATATATATATATATATATGTAAATTTAAAATGTAGTATAATAAATATATTGCATTTTGTATCATGTATCACAGGCTCTCAAAAATGAATAAAAAATTAAATTAAAAAATAATTATTCTCTGCATTTCTCTCTTTGACAAATTACTTTGTTCCTCTTTTGCATTCCACTGTGGATAAAAGCATCTGCTAAATGCATAAATGTAAATATTTATATATTTTTAATATGCTCCTGGAGGTGTACCTTTCTGTGTATGTTGTTAATAAAGAATAAAAATTATACATACAAGTAAATAGATTATGACACACACAACATATATATAAACCACAAACTGACTGACCAATATCTGAATATATACATACAATCTAAATGATACATACATGTCCCCCTAATTCTTAATTAATGTGAATTATTATTAATACATTGTGACTGAATTATTATAACAAAGAGAGAAATTCAGTAATTGAAGCACTTATTAGACTGACCACTGAACAACATCAGGCCTACTTTTAATAACAGACGGCCTGCATTGCTTGCGTGATGTAGCCCCCTATGGGAAATCAGCCTGTGAACTATAAGGATCCAGATCTAATTCAAACAAAGCACTGTATGAGCTTTAGTTCACGGTAAAGAGAACAGCACAACGGGTCCACTACATTCCTAAATCCATCATTGAGCTCAGTATGTAATTAATTTGCAGAAAATCAGCTGCAGAGCAATACCTCTTTGAGTGTTCAGGAGAAAAAGATTTACTGGACTGACTTGAAGAGAGAAGAAGAGCGAGAGATAGATGGAGGCTGCGTTGGATTCTTTACATTCTTGTGTGCATGGGCTGACCAGCCATGATTTACGAGCACATTAAGGAGCATTACACGACCCCTGGCGAAAGATCACAGAGGATGAGAGAGCTTGCTCTGGCCACTCACACAATAAAAAGACCTATTTTTAGGCATTTAAAACCACACAGAGTGCACAGCGCAAACCCTCCACACTACATGACTGAATTGATCCAAAGCTGTCGTTGATATAATTCAAGTTCCTCTTCAACATGATGTATATGGGCTAACAATGACAGATATCCATCGCTGAAGCATTGCTATAAAACATTTAGAGAGAAAAATAAAGCTATGAGATCACATCACCTCTTTTTGCCTACTGAAAAAAATATCAAAGATTTACCTGATACTAATAGGCCTATTTAATTTGATGCTATGGCCAATACATGTTAAACGTCTGATCTATATCAAAGGTAAATAAACACTGGGGAAAAGTACACATACCTAAAGGATTATTAGGAACACCATACTAATACTGTGTTTGACCCCCTTTCGCCTTCAGAACTGCCTTAATTCTACGTGGCATTGATTCAACAAGGTGCTGAAAGCATTCTTTAGAAATGTTGGCCCATATTGATAGGATAGCATCTTGCAGTTGATGGAGATTTGTGGGATGCACATCCAGGGCACGAAGCTCCCGTTCCACCACATCCCAAAGATGATCTATTGGGTTGAGATCTGGTGACTGTGGGGGACATTTTAGTACAGTGAACTCATTGTCATGTTCAAGAACCCAATTTGAAATGATTCGAGCTTTGTGACATGGTGCATTATCCTGCTGGAAGTAGCCATCAGAGGATGGGTACATGATGGTCATAAAGGGATGGACATGGTCAGAAACAATGCTCAGGTAGGCCGTGGCATTTAAACGATGCCCAATTGGCACTAAGGGGCCTAAAGTGTGCCAAGAAAACATCCCCCACACCATTACACCACCACCACCAGCCTGCACAGTGGTAACAAGGCATGATGGATCCATGTTCTCATTCTGTTTACGCCACATTCTGACTCTACCAGCTGAATGTCTCAACAGAAATCGAGACTCATCAGACCAGGCAACATTTTTCCAGTCTTCAACCATCCAATTTTGGTGAGCTCGTGCAAATTGTAGCCACTTTTTCCTATTTGTAGTGGAGATGAGTGGTACCCGGTGGGGTCTTCTGCTGTTGTAGCCCATCCGCCTCAAGGTTGTGCGTGTTGTGGCTTCACAAATGCTTTGCTGCATACCTCGGTTGTAAAGAGTGGTTATTTCAGTCAAAGTTGCTCTTCTATCAGCTTGAATCAGTCGGCCCATTCTCCTCTGACCTCTAGCATCAACAAGGCATTTTCGCCCACAGGACTGCCGCATACTGGATGTTTTCCCCTTTTCACACCATTCTTTGTAAACCCTAGAAATGGTTGTGCGTGAAAATCCCAGTAACTGAGCAGATTGTGAAATACTCAGACCGGCCCGTCTGGCACCAACAACCATGCCACGCTCAAAATTGCTTAAATCACCTTTCTTTCCCATTCTGACATTCAGCTTGGAGTTCAGGAGATTGTCTTGACCAGGACCACACCCCTAAATGCATTGAAGCAACTGCCATGTGATTGGTTGATTAGATAATTGCATTAATGAGAAATTGTACAGGTGTTCCTAATAATCCTTTAGGTGAGTGTATATACTATTTTGTGAAAAAAAAAACATTATAATAAAACTATGAAAAGCTTTAAAAATTACAGATGATTTCAAGGAAAACAGGTATTAATTCTAAGATTCTTTTTTTTATATATATATCTGACAGTGTTATTAAATTATTAGTGCTATTAAAGATTATATTTTAAGGTGTCAAAGTGAATCTAAATATAAACATATGCATGCACAAAACAAGTATGCACAATTAAATATCCAATATCAGGTAATACATATGCATTATATACTAATTCCAATAAATGTACAATTTTGGACCATAGCCAATGATATGGCACCAGTGTATCATTCATCTAAATACAGCAACTTTCATTTCATTAGTGTAAAAAGTTCACAATACATATACAATGAAAACACCATTATACATCTGTTTTGATGTATAATGGTGCATCAACCAAATATGCAGATCTGGGTTTCATTGATAAATATAACAAAATACGGAGGGTATAGCATATAAATTATGTGACTTTATGAATGCTAGGGTGCACAAACATATGCGCACTCGAACAAAAGCACACTTTCTCTGCATAGCAACCTATCAGCATCAATATTCCCATGAGGAAATCATCATTACAACTACGCAACCTCATTATTAACATCAAGTAATTACACTCATACACTTTGCAATTTTACCAGTCTAACTGGATACTGCTTCCATTTTATTCGCCTCTCATTCTATTTCTTTTCATCTAAAGGTCAATTCTTCTGAATTCCCCATTTTTGTCCAATAGGGTCACGCATTGATCCAAAGCACTAACCGAGACTGAGTGCACTAACAGACTCCCATCAGTCGCTCATCATATTCACATCCCGATTCAGCACAGGGAATGAGATTACGGCCTACACTCCAAATAAGTTCATCTTGGGAATTTTTGAAAAATTGGCGGAACGGCCAGTTAAGGCCCCGCACCACACGGCCCACAGGACACCATACATACATCACATTCCAGATTTAGTTAGTAATCCCACAATCTAGTTAAGGATCTGGAAATTGGATCGAATCAATTAATTCTACAGTCAATTTGCATAAGAGATGGTCCACCGGCCATTAAAATTCACAATTTGTCTTCAAACATCTCATGGCCGACTACAATTTTAGAAATTAGAAGATACAACATTATTTATTATAATGAAATATAGGTCCTCGGACCAATTAAAAAGGATAGGATCAACCTCTGTGACCACGCTTTACCGTACAGCGTCTCATTAAGAATTAAAAACGCCAGACCTTGTGCTTACACAGGTAATCACCACGTGACGAATTCATAGTTCTCTTTCCGAAGCATGAATCAATAGTCATTTAAAGCGCTTTATTAAGCGGCTCAAACACAAGCTGTGCTCAGACCTCTTCTAATCATAAACAAGGTGCTGACTCCGTATGTGTGACCTTTGGCAAATCCAGTCCATTCTTTTCCATTAACCTTCCCAGCTTTGCCATTTCTCTCTCGCTCTCTGTCTCTCCGGGGGAGTTTTCCTCTCAGTCAAAGCCGCTCCTAGTGCTTGTTGCTCAGAGGGATTGTTAAGTATCAATTCCTAGTGTCACCTTTGTGGGTTTTATTTATTTGTCGACCTGCTGGTATGGAACACAGCGCAGGCATCACTCAGGTAGATGGATTATAATTCACCTGCAAGCCCTCATCAATCTCCACAATTTGACTTCCTGCATCACGTACAACTGTTACTGTCATATTAAAGCACTGCATTATAAAGATCAATGGCTTTTTAAATACGCTCTAGCTAAAGGTGATTGGTGACATTAAATAGAGAAAAAAAGGCTGATAACTGTCACGCAGATGAGAAGCCTCACCAACTTGATGAGGGTTCCTACCAAACAATTACCGTAACATACGCTCTGATGTTTAGGATTAATCAAATCACGTTTCCAACCTAATCATCACCTGACGATTTCCAGAAAATGGATACCAAAAGCATCACATCTTCTTGGAGAAGGACTTCAAGCAAGCTTTCTTTCACTGTGCAGTTAAGCAGAAGAAGCATATGGCTGTGCTTTCCCAGAGCTTTCCTTCCTACCGACTGTTTAACCCTGCTAATGTCCCCCAGTAAGGAGCTCCGGAGGCACTGGAGATTGTGCAGCAGTCGACGCTCGTATGACAGATGGCTTATTGTCACTTTGTTTGGGCTGTTGCCTGCTGGGCTCAAGTAGGAAGTGAAAACCGGAAGCATTCATATTCATACATCCATACACTACACTAAGCGAAGTAAACGGGTAAGATAAGGCAGAGCTGTTTCGGCACATGCCTGCTGGGATCTCTGTGTGATTGTACGAATCAGCAATGAATCCCATTACTGCACACCTGGTCACTATGTACTCTGTTTATGTGCAAAAAACAACAGTTTTGTTACAAGTGGCGACGCTCCTTGTTGTCTACTTGAAGATAATAAAATAAGCAGTTTGTTAGAGAAGCCGAAACTGTCATTGAAAGCCTGTAATTAAAGTTCCTCTTCAGCATATAATATATGGGATAATACAACATCAATGCATTCCTAGAAGAGAAAATTGAAAGGCATGAGTTAAGATTCTTATGATACTGCAACTTTGATTTCAATATCCCTAAAATACATATGCAGGCCCAAGAGAAAAAAATGAGAAGCTTGTTCATTATTAAAAAAATAAATAAATCAAGGAATTTTAAGTACTTCATTTACACCTGGAGTGCCGATGTCCTGCAGAGTTTAGCTCCAACCCTGAAAAAAAACCTCACTGGCCTGTAGCCCTAGTAATTCTGAATACAGTTGAAACCAGATATTTACATACACTTCAGAAAGAAAAAAAAACTTTTTTTTCTTTACTGTCAAACATTAAATCAGAGTAAACTTTTTCTGTTTTAGATCAATAAATATTAACATATTTTCTGCATTTGTTAAATGTCAGAATCGAGCGAGGGAGAATTTTTATGTATTTTTTTTTATCACTTTCATCAAAGTCAGAAGTATACATACACTAAGTTTATTGTGTCTTTAAACAAAAAGAAAACTCCAGATGATTCCAGTCTGAGCTTAAGAAGCTTCTGATAGGTTAATTGATTCAATTTGAGTTAATTGGTGGCACACCTGTGGATGCATATAAAGGCACACCTCAAACACAGAGCCTCTTTCTTTGACATCATGGGAAAATCAAGAGAAATCAACCAAGACATCAGGAAAAGAATTGTGGACCTCCACAAGTGTGGCTCATCCTTAGGTGCAATTTCCAGATGCCTGAAGGTCCCACGTTCATCCGTTTAGACAATAATATGCAAGTATAAAAAACATGGGAATGTACAACCATCATACCGCTCAGGAAGGAGACGGATTCTGAGTCTCAGAGAGGAACGTTTTTTGGTGCAAAATATGCGAATCAACCCCAGGACAACAGCAAAAGACCTTGTGAAGATGCTGGCTGAAACTGGTAAGACAGTGTCCTTATCCACAGTAAAACGAGTCCTGTACCACCATGAGCTGAACGGTTACTCTGGGAGGAGAAAGCCATTACTTCAAAACCACCATAAAAAAGCTAGACTACAGTTTGCAACTGCACATGGGGACAAAAATCTTAATTTCTGGAGACATGTCCTGTGGTCTGACGAAACAAAAATTGAACTGTTCGGCCATAATGATAAACGGTATATTTGGAGGAAAAAGGGCGAAGCTTTGAAGCCTCAGAACACCATCCCAACTGTGAAGTATGGGGGTGGTAGTATAATATTGTGGGGCTGCTTTGCTGCAGAAGGGACTGGTGCACTTCACAAAATAGATGGCATCATGAGAAAAGAAAATTGTGGATATATTGAAGCAACATCTGAAGACATCAGCCAGGAAGTTAAAGCTCGGGCGCAAATAGGTATTCCAAATGGACAATGACCCCAAGCATACCTCCAAATTAGTTACAAAGTGGCTTAAGGACAACAAAGTCAAGGTATTGGAGTGGCCATCACAAAGCCCTGATCTCAATCCCATAGAAAATTTGTGGGCGGCACTGAAAAGGCGAGTGCGAGCAAGAAGGCCTACAAACCTAACCCAGTTACACCAGTTCTGTCAAGAGGAGTGGGCCAAAATTCCAGCAAACTATTGTAGAAAGCTTGTGGAAGGATACCCAAAACGTTTGGCCCAAGTGAAACCGTTTCGGGGCAATTCTACCAAATACTAAGGAACTGTATGTATACTTCTGACTTTGATGAAAGTGATAAAAAAAAATATATATAAAATTCTCCCTCGCTCGATTCTGACATTTAACAAATGCAAAAAATGTTAATATTTATTGATATAAAACAGAAAAAGTTTACTCTGATTTAATGTTTGACAGTAAAGAAGAAAGTTTTTGTTTTTTTCTGAAGTGCATGTAAATATCTGGTTTCAACTGTACCTTGATTAGCTTGTTCAGGTGTGTTTGATTAGGGTTGGAGCTAAACTCTACGGGACAACGGCACTCCAGGACCGACGTTACCTACCCCTGATTTACACTATACTGTTCAAAATTTAAGTATGGTCAGTGCAATTTATTTATTTTTACTTTTATTCATCAAGGATGCACTAAATTTGTCAAAAGTGACAGACTTATTTCAAATAAATCACAGTTCACACAAAAATATTAAACAGCACCACTGTTTTCAATATTGATAATATGTTTCTTGAGCAGCAGATCAGAATGATTTCTGAATAATCATGTGACACTGAAGACTAGAGTTATGATGCTGAAAATTCAGCTTTACAATCATTGGAATAAATTACATTTGAAAATATATTCAAATAGAAAATTGTTTTAAATAGTAAACATTTCACAATATTACTGTTTTTACTTAATTTTTTGATTAAATAAATGCATCCCTGGTGAGTGTAAGAGACTTCTTTCAAAATCAGTAGTGTACATTTTATTTGAAATATGAAAACTCTTTCTTTAATGAAAAGTACACTTAGCCACACAAATGTCTCAAATACAGATATATCTAATCATGCTGTATGCAAATATATGCAAATATATCAGTTCACTTTAATGGTAATGCTAATGGTGGGCAGCAAAACTTTCTGTTGAACGGTCTCTTAGTCCCATATGGCAAATGATGTTTGAGATTCGCAGTTGCTCGATCCAAGTGTCTCATCCACGATTGCTTACTCATGTGTGGATTGTATGGAGTGAACCTAAACCGTTTGGGAATTTGGGATTAATTAACAAACAGAAGCATTTACACTTGACTGCATCTTGTACACATCTCAAAGCACCTCCACCTCTCACACCTGTCTCAAATGCATCTTGGAGGGCACTTAGCTATTAGTAAAAACACATGAAGTGACCAAGTCTAAAAACTCCCTAAAAGTGCTTGGGGTGCTTTCTTATCCGCTTGACTGAAATGCACCACTGCAAGTTTAAACAATCACCTTGTCAGCAATGTGCTCAATCAATTACTTCTGTTGATGTTATCAATGGCTTCATCTTCCCTGATGGTCTCACTACTTTTTTTCCCCTGTATTGCCCTTTCTGACACTTTTTGTATTTCCCTCTCAGTCTTTCTCTTTGTCTAACTAGCTTTACTTTTTTTTTTTTTTTTTTTTTTTTTTTTTTTTTTGCATTTGGCAGATTCTATTATCCAAAGTGACTTACAGTGCATTCATAATTTATTACATTTTGTCAGTTCATGCATTCCTTTGGAATCAAATCCATGCACTTGGGGTTGCTAATGCCATGCTACTGTTTGAGCTGCATGAATGCTGTCTGTCTGTTTGTCTTGAAAAATGAAAAAATGAGTTTCCAGCAAGGCTTTATCTGATCAAAAATACAGTAAAAACAATATTATAGTGAAACATAATTTTACTACAGCAGTACAATTTTAAATGTTCTATTTTAATACATTTTCAAATGTAATTTAATCCTGTGCTGCAAAGCTGAATTTTCAGCATCATTACTTCAGTCTTTAGTGTTACATGATTCTTCACAAATCATTTTAATATACAGATTTGCAGCTCAAGAAACATTTGTTATTATTACCAAGGTTGAAAACAGATGTGCTGTTTAATATTTTGTGGAAACCGGACACATTTACTTGACCAAATGTGACAGTTTATGGCAAAAAACTAAATGGTTACAAAAGATTTCTATTTTAAATACATGTTGTTCTTTAAACTTTCTATAAAAAATCCTGAAAGGACTGTTGCTAGTATAGATAA
This sequence comes from Barbus barbus, assembly GCF_936440315.1. Taxonomy (NCBI): domain Eukaryota; kingdom Metazoa; phylum Chordata; class Actinopteri; order Cypriniformes; family Cyprinidae; genus Barbus; species Barbus barbus. The sequence continues at coordinate 21,110,340 of NC_136718.1, forward strand.
TAATAACATAATTAACAACTGAGCACCAATAATAATTCAGCACCAAATCAGAATATCAGAATGATTTCAGAAGTGACATCTAAGAAGTGACACCAGCTTTGCCATCACAGGAATACGTTTTAAAAATATATTCAAATAGTATGCTGTCTATCTAGCTATTTATTTGTAAGGCTTCAGAAATGTCATTTGAGGCAGCCAATTTATCTTTTTTTAAAACAAGATCAATCTAACATTCAGATTTGTCCTGACACACTTTGCTTTTCTAGTTACAAATTACAATCATATAAATTTCAGCTGATTTTATTTCTACATCCTCACGTTGAACTTCAAAAATGCAACTCTGCATCCTGTTGGCTGCCTCAATTTTAAATACATTCTTAATTCAATTCTGAAAGCTTTCTAGGCCAGACCGCTATTCATTCTGCCTCCTCTCTCTGACGCGTTCCAGAGTGATAAAGTAAGAGGTGTACGCAAGTGCATAGATTACCAGCCCTTAACCAATCATCCACGACAGGTCCACTCTGCATTAGCAGCAATGACCTTACTACCGGTGGTGACAGTCACCTGTCAGCAACGTCTCACTCCTGGCATTTTCAGGGCTCAAAGATGAGAAATAATTAGGCCCGACAGTCCTCTAGGGTTAAACCAGGACTGCGAGTCATCATTCCAGAGCTCTGTCACAGGGGTCAGAGGTCAAAATCAGCCAATGATACGACCTCAACATCGTGGCCGTGATCCCACAGCTTGGTGGGAGGATCACCAAAGACAGATCGGGTTATCAAAGCGAGCTTCCCCTCCGAGAAGAGTGATGCATTCAAATCATAATGAAACCTAACCTGTACCACACTGGTATTTTCATCACCCTGCAGATATAAAGAGCAGGAGAGGTGAACATGCATGCAATTACTTCACAGAGAGAGGCGTGTGCTTCAAATGCACACGTTATAATAGATAGTAGATGACAGAATGTGGCTTGGAAACGGCTCAGATGTGGCAAGCTGGTATAATTTGGGCTTTTTCCAGTCAATAAGGAAAATGAATGTTCCCTCACCTTATTATGAACACAAGCGGAGACTGTTTTCCTGTCATCCATCCTGGCAAAACACGCGTACTGATGGGACACAAGCTGTTTGGAACTGAATGGGGGATGCTTGCAATGACTTGTTTACCCGGAGCCTTTCAACTGAGGTCAAACGTCTGTAGAAAACACATGGAGGCATGTTGAACACCGCTTCCCCTCACAATTTATACTAATCAAACATATGGCATGAGGAGAAACGAATAAACCCTTAATATTTGATCTCTATAAAATGAGAGTAAATAACATTAAAATTTAGTTTAAATCCATTGTAAATTCAGCCTCGAGCAAATCTATTTTATCTGGACTATAAAAAAGTGTGTATAATCTTATTGAGGTGGAGCAGTGCACACACCTGTTTTTTTTTCTTCCCTACCCTGCAGTCAAACACTTCTGCAACCCCTGCCTCACCCCCCCATCCCCACCTCCTCATGCTGAAACCCATTACAGAAATACAATTTCTAATGCCTTCACACAGGCCCGCGATCGACTGCAAACAAATTTATATTCAGCCCGTAAACAGAGAGCAGCAGAGATTTATTTATTGAGCGGAGAGGAGAGAAACAAGCTAGCGCATGAACCCTGGGTAACCCCACAGCTGACATGAAGATGGATAAGTGTACCATGCAAATGTACAGAGGGAAGGGATATATTGCACTCCGTCATTCAGTGCATTGCTGCCCGTAGAATTCCATTTATTCTTCCAGCTGGGACCAGATCTCTGGGGTTGCGAGTGCACAGTTATACATTGTTGATTATTTGAGATTGTTTTTTAATCACTGCAGAGCCCTAGTAAAACTCTTTATTGGTCATATAAGCAGAAATCTCTCCTTCTGTGTCCTGTGCAGTAGTTCAAATACATTTGCATTGATAGTTTAAATGCAAACAATATCATAAGTCTATTATTATTTTAACATTTATTATAATCACATTTTAAAACCCAACTAAAATGATCATAGTCACCTCGTTTGTAATCCTGAAGCTCAATATGACATTAGCAACACCAAATTGAGTCCAATTCCTAGATATAGAAAATTAGCCATAATGGCTTCAATGCATACATCTTGTATCCCAAAAGCATGAATGTAAATGAACTTCTAGCTGAGACTGTTTCTGTACATGTTTAAGTATTTCTATTTTCTGACTTTGACCAATGTTGAAATCTTTTGAACCAATAAGAGCTACTGGAAGGAGAGACCTTAAAGACCACATCTGTTACGGCTAAATAGATTTGAGAGTGTTGTACTCCTGATAACCTCTAAAGGTCATATCTCTGGTGATCTCTGTCTAATGCTCTATGACTTTGGTCAAACTTTTTGGAATGTCATCTGTAAAATATTATGGAATGTGCATAGAGATGCAAAGAGTTAAGATTAATACAATAGGGTTTTAAAAGTGCAAATGCACACCTTAAGGAACTATTTAATCAAATTTGACTTAAATTAAGATGTTACCATGTGATGCAGATTTAAAGTTAACTGGAAAATAAAATGCAATTAAAATAAATAATTAAATGAGCATTAATTATCATATTCCATATATATATTTCATTTCCTTTAAGTTTAATAGGGTGATTCAATTATTGCACATGACGTTACAAAAATTTAAATCTCATTTTAACAAAGAAAGAAAAAAGGAGAGAGAAAGAAAAGTACGCTGTAATACGCTGTAATATTTAGGAACTTCTAGTCGAAAGTAAAAGAGGCTGGTCAAAAACTTCGTATAAGGCTGTATATACTCCTGTAATTATTTTATTACTGTTTTTAATTACAGGCATTTATTTGAAATTATGAGAATGTTAATGAAATAAAGTATTGGAAAAAGTTTTTTTCTTTTATGCAGTATATAAAAGCAAGTATGTCTATAATAACGTTTAGCATAAAACGACGCAACTTTTATCGGCTTATCTTAATAAAACTCCTTTAGCCTTTAATTTATTATTATTTTATGAAACAACTATTCAACGAATTAAATTATTTAATAATCTTGTCAGTTTGGCTTGCCATTTGTTTAGAAAGAATAAATAAATCTTAATGTGAAAATGAAATACTTTTTTGTATACAGAGGTTCATTATTGCAGGGGAGGCAGATGCTAATTATCATTTGACCGACGAATGACCTGCAACGACAGCTGTTTAGAGCACACATAATCACTCAGAGATCACATACAATGACCTGATAATTCTCTTTTACCATCATTTCAGCTGCTATGTTAGATTCCTTATGGTCTAGAATTCCAAACAGAGTTTCAGTTTTTCCGAAGAATGTAGGAGATATATTCGAGTTTGACAAAAAGATCGGAATATAAAAGAAGATGGTCGAAAAGAGCCCAAGAAAGGAATGAAAGTGTTAACGCGTTTTACCGGGATGAGTAAAGGCCTGGAGCTATGTGGACATTTCTAAGCTTCTTTTTAAAGTTTCAATGAGCGACAAACGCCACGTTTTATTTAAAAAGCGTGAACCACAAAATCCATGCCTTTCTTATTAACAACTATTGACAATGGCTTAAGACCTTATTCCCTATGCATTTCGGTTATAAGCTAAAACAGCTATACTGTCTAAAAACCTCATTGATTTTCTGCAAGTGCTACGCAGATATGGACTGGGCCTTCTGAAACCACACACACACACACACATACACAAAATATTCCACCAATTTTGTATCGAAACTTAAAATTAAAACACAATACTTGGTCTATCAGTTGAGTAAATTACAATAACATTATCTGGAGAACAGAAATTATTATCTGGATCTGAAACAAACCGTTTATTTATATTCTAAATGTCACAAATGCCTTGACATTTATACAAAATTCTCAGCAAAATGAAGTGCGCTTTAATAAAATTCAATATTATCCATTATGAAATGAAGTACTGATGTTGACCCCCCCACCCCCCAGCACACGCGCGGGCACACACACTCCACGAGACCTTATTAGCAGGTCAAATAAGTCGTTCGAACTTGCTTGCTTTGGTAAATTAACGCTCACTCAGATGAGGGAGATGTCCGGCTATTGGCCAAGAGTTAGAGGGCACGTCATCCCCATCCATCACCGATTGAATGATTCTACAAGGCATGTCCCTGTCTAGATCGGTGCCTCCGTCCTTTTGCGCGCTATGTGTGGCGTCTGTGGATGGAGTTACTGTCGCGTCCATCCTCGGATGAAAATCTGGAATATATGATATGCGGTCATGAATTCTTATCAAGGGTTCAGGGACACAACGTCACTGTTCATCAAGGGCTATCATGCTACTGGACTAATGCGTCTGCATCAGGACCACGGAGCTACTGACTTCCCAGGCAGAGAGGAGGGACATGTCAACACCGAGGCGGATTTTCTTCGGTATCATTTCACGAATCTCAGTGCCACGGCCACAGGCGCGTGTTCAAAGCCCTGTGAGGACCCTGGCCGTGCTAACTCGACCAGACCCCCCTTCCCCCATAATCAAGATTTCTATAGACCAGTGCACCCCATCCGACCCCAAGTCCCCTCCTTCCAATGCTGTCGTGAGCAGGGTCTCTCCAGAACGGGCTTCTCGCCCTCCTCAGACACTTTAAAAACTTTCTCCGGCGCGCATTGTGAACTCAGCCCTGTCAACAACACACACCTCGATGTGCACACATGCGACGGCCCAGTGCTTCACCCTGCAGTTGAGGACACCAATAACAGATACGAGGCTCTAAACACATTCAATGAGACATTGCGAAGCGGAAAGACATTCGACTGGATGAGAGTGAGGAGAAATCAGTCCCGTACAGGTAAGCTGACCAGATTTATAGTTTGATGAACTTTTCTGCGGCGCACCCTTACAGCTAAGTGATGCACTGACCGATTGTAGTACTTTGGCCAGCATCTCTGCCTTTTTAGTTTTAAAAATCCTAGTGGCGTGATTTAAATATATAATGCTTATTTTGTTTTATAACAAACTCGTTTTTTTCTCTCTCTGACTGAAAGTAATGTATACCAAGTAGGACAAGAACTTTTCAGCAAGTGGAAATGAATTGGAGGTGGAGCTATGTGTGTGTACAAGTTTGGCTGTACTTGCAAAGGCCATTTAAAAAAAAAAATGTATCAACAAATACAGTGAAACATAATAAATTGTGAGAACATTTCAAGTGTTATGCATTATCTGACTCATTGCGTCAGCCAAATAATGTTTTACTTTAAATTTAACCATATCAACAGGTTTGAATAAACAGTTAGGTTTAGGGTTTAGCTAATACCTAAAAAGCTTAACGTGCATGAAAAATTAAATGTCATATGCTAAATTAGTTTATATATATATATACATGTGTGTGTGTGTGTGTATATATATATATATATATATATATATATATATATATATATATATATATATATATATATATATATATATATATATATATATATATACACACATATACATATATATACACACATATACATATATATATATATATATACATATACATATATATATATATATATATATATATATATATATACACATATATATATGCATGCCTGCCTCACAAAAGTAGCAAAAGTATTAAGCTGATTATTCCATCCTGTGCAGGTGTGGCACGTGTCAGGGCCAGGGCCAGGGAGTTTTTGCTTCACAAATCAGGCTGCCTGCCTGCTGAAAACCTTTAAAAATTTAAGGAGAGTATAATATATAAGATCTGCTCTGGTGCTTAAATGGGTCAGCAACAACATGCCAGGCAAAATTCCTCCATTTTTATAAATAGAACATTCCATTCTATTCTGAATGTTCATCCCCTTAAAAATCCTCTCATTGACAAGAAGCAGCCCAGACCATATTTAAAGGAGTCCAGCACCCCCTAGCTCTCCATTCAGAGCCAAATAAACTTCAGAGGAATACTTTTCCTCGACAGAGCCCTAAATCTTAATAGAGACCAATGTTTATATGCTGTAATTAATTTTCTATACTGAATGTAGGAAAATGTCTGTCAGAATCTCAACGTAATCCTTAACCGGAGTAATGATCGGATAGGTCTGCGTTTAATGCAGCTCAAATGTGAGTTACTTGACGTGCTCATAAAATGTCACGCTCAATGACATTTGACCTGTATTATGTCAAAGTATTTCATGTTTGTTGTGAGAGCTCTGCGTTAAATTGTGAATCGCTCGTCCCCCTCAATAAATCACAATATATGTAATAGGTTGATGGTAAAACCAAGAAGAGCCCTGTTTGATTTGTCATTTCCTACGAATCAGTAATACAGCATTCATATGGTTTCCAGACTGTCAAGTAGAAGAATGTCTGGTCAGGCCACACTGATGATCTAAAATAACTCACAGGCAAATATGTCAGCGAAAAGGTCATTTCGGGCTATATCACCCAGCGTATGAACAGCAGCTGTGGTCAGGAAATAGGATGGAGAGGCCTGTTATATCAAATCCCAAAAGCTTGAATGGTGGTAAGGCCAAGAGTTTACCATTTGTTTACTGTACTGGAGCTTCTGCTGTTTGTTTTTCTCCTGCCTGTCCACCCACATTCACCTAGAGACACAAGAAAGAGGGATTGCTTGCCATCAGGTACAATACATATTTGGAAGAAAGTTGGGGTCCAAACAACTTTGGATTTCCATTGACGTTTTTTTTGTATGTATACAGTTTGGAACGACATGAGCGTGAGTAAATGACGATTTCATTTTTGGGTCAACTTTCCCTTTAAAGAGGAGTATCTTTATAAGTTGTGACCTTCCCTCTGTGGTTAATGTGTTTGGATTTATCGCAAGCCTTATGGAGAATGCGTTGTATGATGATATATGAGAGGTCTGTCAACAAGTGCTTAAGATAATACTCACATCAACACAGCAGCCAAAGTCAAATGTTAAATGGTAGGGTGAATGTTTATTGTCTGCTCTGTTACTTAAGTTCATTATGACAATGCAAAAAAGAAAAGAAAAAAACTGTTATAGGGAAAAGAGTATTAAAGGGGTAGTTCACCCAAAAATCTAATTTTGGTCATCTGTACCTGTGTGGCTTTAATTTTTTTGCACAACACTGGAACTCATCGAGACAATTTTCAAAATGTTTCCTCAGAAGAAAGAACTACAGTTTTGGAATGCCACGAGGCAGCGTAAATAATGGCAGTGTTTTCATTTTTAGATGAACTATCCCTTTAAGTGAGAGATTCCATGCATTGTGAGGGTTATTGTTCTTACTGGGCAACATCAAAATGTTTCCTATACTCAACATGAATAAAAGCAGAGTGAATAAAAGAACAGAGTGTCTGACTGGATCCCCCCAGTACAGTGCACATAGTCCCCGTGCGTCATTCTTCAATTATACCCTGACAGCACCTGAATTACTGTGGGCTGGATGCCCAGATGACTGAGGCAATCTGTATCGATCCCCCACCCCCAGTTCCCCTGCTCTCTTTTAGGCTTAGTGGGCCACGTCATCTCTCTGGCTGGCTGGCCATTTCCAAGTTTGCAAGTCATTGCTCAAATGTTTCGTTTGATTCCTTTATGCCTTCTGGCGACTGCCAATTCTATTATCCAGTAACTCATTCATCAGTGTTTTCATGCACACTTTTTTTATTTTCTAAGGAAATTGCTTAATTACTTCATATTTGTCAGTGAATGCACTGATTGTTAGAATGTCCCTTGTGAATATTAGCGGTGACCCTACAATTGCTTTTTTCACCTCACTGTTTACTTTGAATTGCACGGCGAGAGCGAGATAAAGATCGCTCTCGAAATCAACTGTATAATCAACTGTTTGTGCTCTGAGCCTGAAGAGAAAGAGTGAGGGCTTGCTATTAGTGACACGTAGAGTTTATTCAGGCTATTGGAAAGCCTTTTAATTGACTTCATGCAAGAAAATACAAGAAAAAAAGCTAATAAATGCGCAATGTTTTGGTTGCAAAAACAAAAGCAACTCTTTTAGCCAGATATTAGGCCTTTTTTGTTATTGCAACCAAAACACTGCAATTATGTGACTTTTGTCTTTGTATGTCCTCCGTCTGTTCAAACTGTAGGTCCTTGACTGCAATGACATGACTACAAACACACTCACACACACTCATACACATGGTGTGCAGATGGCACAGAGGTTAGAGAGACACTTGCAACTGTAGCAGTATGTGAGGGCTCAATGCGTCTCTATCACTCCAGGGGATTTTCCCGTCTGACCCCTGTGTGTGTGCCGTAAAGGAATGTGCAACTTCCTGTGTGCTTCCAAAAGCAAACACCACAAGCAAACAACAAAACATGAGCTTGATTTCCATTAAAACAGCTGTTAGTTGACTAGCTCGGTTAAACTGCAGATTTAATGCTATTCTAAATTAACAAAGAAAGGCAGGTTTGGATGCAGTTGGTTTTCAATTAATTTGCAGGGCGTACTAGGTTGGGCAAAGTAGTCATGTAGCACCAAACTGCAAAGCAGCATCTTTGGCAGATTTTTATGCCATGCTGTGATGGACAGTGCGTCTGGCCCCTGTCCTGCAGTCATCTGTGAGGTGTAAACAGACAGAGAGTCCACTACTTAGCTCATACAGACAGGATCTCTGCATTCAGGTGAAGGTCATGCAATCACACTCATTCACTATTAAACATACATCCTGGAAACCCTGCAAATAAAATTTCTGCAATTGAAAACAAAAATGTTCAATCAAAATGAACTGCTAAAGGTTGCGCTTGCTAAGTCTGTAAGAATATATTTTAAATATATCTAAACAAACTCATCAAAATTGCTTTGACTTTACTTTCTCTTACAAAACAGTACAAATATCTTAAACTTAATGTAAAGGCATATTTAGTGATCATACTGGTTCAAATATCACTGTTAATCAGTCGAGCAGACTTTGACACTGCATTCTATGTTTTTAGAGAGGTCTTTTAACATAATTATTTAATATTCAATTATTTTAAGACAGTAGGGCACAATATGATTTTAATAGTATGTCACTTTACCTTATATAATTTATGCACAAATTTTACATTGATAACGTTTTGTACATAAGAGTAGATAATTTGGTTTCCAGTTGCGCGGCTTAAAATAAAAAGCATCATTAATAAATGCCAATAAGAGTTTATATGCATATTTAGCAATTGTGTAATTGAGTATATTAACAGTGAATTAAAAACTGACGCGTTTTCTTTAACGTGTTTTTTCAACAATTTTAAAGCTGACATTTGATTCGAAACACTGTCATTCTGTTTTAAAATATTATAAATTTTTGTTAAGCTGTACAAATGTAAAATAGCATGCAATGATGTTAAGAACTTCATTTTACAGTGAATCTTTATTCGCTTGCTTGTTAAAAATATGTTTTATTCATATTTATTGCATTGCCTTCACAGCTAAGATATATCTGGACCCGGAGCTGAAGACGGACCACGGACGAGATCCTGAGGAGGACCCCTCGAGTGGAGCACCACGAACAAATTTTACAACCAAACAACTCACAGAACTGGAAAAGGAGTTTCATTTCAACAAATATCTGACTCGAGCTAGACGGACAGAGATCGCTAACAGTGTCCAGCTGAGCGAAACACAAGTGAAGATCTGGTTTCAAAACAGACGCATGAAACAGAAGAAAATGCTGCGGGAAGGCCTGTTTCCAGGACTAATGCTGATTTCTGGGTGTGATGAGGACTCGAAAAAAACTGACACTTGTTCATCTCCTGACAAAAGATCATTTCTGGTAGGGTAAGATTGTGGGACGGCTGCCATAGGCTAAACTATAAAATCTGATCGATCACTTGATAACAAGAGAGTGAACGATTAAAATATATTTACACACCCAAAATGATAAATAAATATTTATGTGTAGATACAACCGTTTAAGAAAATAAAGCAGTTACTCGCTATGGTAGGCTAAAATATTGAGTTCACTAACCTGTTGAGGCAAGCGGAGAAATCTTGATTTAATTAAAATGCACTTTATAGGTATTATTTTAAAATGTTAGAATTGTTTATATGCTATAAGTTTTTTTTTATCATTCTTAATCTGCTCCTGTTATTAAAGATAAAAAAAAAATCGTTAATATTAATAATCTCATCAAGGTCGAAAAATGAACCAGGGTTTAGGGCAAAAGTGTCACGACAAGCGACAAAAATGCCCGAAATATTTTAAACATAGAAAAATGGGGGGAAATACAAGGGAAAAACTTTAAAATATTTGATCTAAACTACTTATATTAGCCTATCACAGGCATATCTAGTTAGTATGGGTTTAAAATATTTGACTAAAATGTACAGCGTACAGCATGACACACAGAAAATGTCCTCACAAAATTAAAAATGCCCCGGAGGCAATTATCGCTTATTAAAAAAAATTACAATTTCTGACACTGGTCTCATCTGATTATTATTCCTGGCTTTAAAACAAAATCGTGTTAACTGGTTGTATTCGTCAAAGCATCTCTAAATTATAATGCATTTATTTAAAATTTTATAAGCAGCGAAATGAATATCTGAGCAAAAGTATTTTTTATTACATTAGCTTACTCTTTTTTTTTTTTTAAGTATGCGTGGACTAAAACATTCTAACGTGCATGTATGCGAACAGATTTAGTTTGTTAAAAATCTAAAGATGCACATCTAATATTTAGACGTCAGGCTGCACACATTTAGAAACACTCAACAGGTTTGCTGCTGTTTCCCAGACATACTGTGTCTGTCATATTCATGCTGCTTGTGCTTTTATCTGCAAATAAAGAGCGCCGCAAGATGATCGGTGATACTCGTCTTTCTAAATAATGGCGAAAAGCTGTCAACGTACAAAGTGCCTCCACTTAGCCGTGTATTTTCACCAATTTATTGCTGGAAGAGGTTAAATCGAGTGCCACGGGTTGAACCTTCTGATACCAACTTCTCATTTTGATAGCATCAAAGCAGTGCATTGAGAACCAGAAAAACGGTGGAGGAATGAAGTGGGGCTTATTGTGATTATTTTTTGGCGTAAACACGTTTACATTTTGATTGCATATAGATTCGGAGTGTATTTTATTCAGATGGCATACTTTATCAAAATAAAATGCTTTGGAAATACATATGGAGATATTTGCCCTGCATAATCCTAAATCTTTTTATCCCTGTGCTATTCGATGGACATGGACAGAAATAATTGCTGGAATTATCTATTTCTAAACGATCGATTTATCGATGTGATGTGGATTTAAGTTGATTGACTTTTAATTGATTTGCCTTGATGGGTTGAATAATTACAGCATTTGAATGAAAGCCATCCTTTTCTTTTCACTCATTTATTGTTTTCATTATTAATATACTGCACAGTAAAATAAAAATGCTACATGTTAGCTTCTTCACAACATTAATCTACAAAACAATACTATTCCTTAATTGAGATATTTTTCGCTGCATGCATGAAAATTCCACTTTTGTTCTGCGTAAAATACTATTTTAAGGGTTTTGTCCTCTTATATCAAACCAAGCAAATTCTCTAACACAAACACTACAGTCTCATAAAGAGAAAAATGATCTGAACCGTAAGAATGAGTCTTGTTTAATTATATTAAATGTCTTTAAAATGTTCCAGCAGCCTTAAAATCGAGATGCGTTAATCAAACATACAATATAAAGACGAATAAAATTAATTGAAATAAACGTTCCTCGAGAGGGCTTGTTTGGAATATTTTTGGAGGTATTTCTGTGACTCAGACCTACTAAAAACATATCATGTCGCCATATTAGCAATATGCACGAGGCACGACTCGCATGCCTGAGCCTGCTAATATATGCAGTTACTCCAGAGTTCACCTTTCACCTCTTGACCTCTGTTTTGCCTCGAGACAGCAGTGACCCGGTCAGTGGCTCACAGAGAAAAGGATGCATTATTAATTTGTGTTGCCCTTGCGGTGTCTTCACAATTTTTTTAAAATGTTTAAATCTCATGTTACAGTGTATGCTTCTAATTAATGCAGTGAAAAATTATTATAATAATTGTTTTCATCTATACGTTTTGTTTATATTATTTTCTGTATATCTTTTCAGGTAAGGTTTTTTTGATACAACATAGACAAAAGTAAAAGCTGAGATTAAAACAAAGACGCTTTGATAATCATCTTTTTATTGCCAAAGAAATTCAGAGCCCTCAAAGCACTTTTTGTTTCATTTTTTAAAATTATATTATGAACTAGATATATGACTATTATTTTTATGCGCTTTTAAGCGTGAATGCGAACAGGTTTAGGAAAGAGAAAAGCATAGGGTTGTTTACGATACTGTAGATTCCTCCTCGAAACGTTTGACGCGTGAAAATGTACAGCGTTCAGGACTGAAGCTCATTAGATTTCACCACAAACCGATGTGCATTTGAGCTCAGTTACATCCGCACGCAGGAGCTTAATGCCCACGTTATGGCATGTGGGTGCAGAAATTGCTAACGCGATAGGATCAAATATAATCCTCACTGCACTGTTGCATTTTACTCAGTAATTGAGAGGAGACGATATTATGTCGCTTATAACGATGCTTTTAGAATGATGACCAAAGCCATATTTTATTTTCTGTATTAGAGGCCTAATATCAGTTGAGTCTGAGTGAGCAGCAATGACTCTATATGCAAATACACAGGAAATGTTATATTGTGCTACAAGTGTCAACCATACAAAATGAAAACACATATTCGTTTTGTTTTCTTAATTTTTTTATTTTGCCTTAACAAGTAACTAAATGTGTAAACCAATTAATAAAATAATTAAATCAATAAATAATTACTATTTTAATTTACATCAAGTGCTAATCAGTTAATACAAAAATAAAATTAAAGAAAAATAAACCAACAATAATTTATATTTAATGATATATAAATAATGAGACTTTATTTTTTCATTTTCATCATGTTCATGCAAATGTGTACACCAGAAGTATAGAAAATGCAACTTCATTTATTGTTCACATATTTCTATTCCATAAAACAATGTCATATACAGTATGCAAAGAGATGCTGATTAGATTCATAAATGAACACAACAAGTTTCCTCCTCTTAGTTGATCCAACTTTAATCTACATGAGCATATCTTAAAAATAATTATACAACATTTGTGCTTATGCCTTTTAACATAAGAAATACATTGATATGTATTTATATTTGCCTGGATAATAGGCCTACTAAAAATACTTATAAAATCATCCCAAACAGTTTCACAGCCATCAAAATTTACTGCTAAATTATTAGAATGCTTTTAAAGGGAAAAAAATCATAGTTGTCTTTACATTCATGACATAATACTTCAAATGTTGTATTGTTGCCAGTTGGCAATATTCTATAAAAAAATTGCCAACTGGCTATTTTAAAATATAGTTGTCTTCATGTCCTTTTTAGAAGCCCCTGCATGTCTCACTTATGTGGCTGCTTCTGATGGGTGGTCCTTAAAATGGCTGGTTACTATTGTACACTAACAAAAGGAGACACATAGCTTCCAACACTTCTTCACATCCCACACACAGTCTCCATTACAAACAGACATTGTATTGGTTTCCTCTGCACTGCAACCAGTAAAATAAAGAACTGATACTCAATTGTTTGCTTGTCAACGGCACACATAAAGGAGGAAGGTAGAGGGAAGGTCTTAAGGCACCTTGCATATATATAACGCACAGAGCATGTGCACGCAGACCATTTTCTAGCCCTCATTTCTCCTACCATTTACGACTCCTGAGAACAGATGTTTGGGGACAGCTTACAGCCTCAGCGAATTTCTGTGTACAAAGCAAACAGCAGCACTCAGCACTTCTAGCTGGCTAAGAAATTGTGCTCTCGGAGAAGGGGGAGGGGGAGCATGAAGCCCAGGGTCTAGGCAGAGAACAGGCGACGCTTACCGAGGTGAAACTGTGTCAAGGTTACGTTCAGGGCTTTTTAAAATTAAATCGATGTACTGCAATCTTGAAAATAAAGGTTCTTTGATGGCATTGATGGTTCCATGAAAAACCTTGAATATCCATGGAACCTTCCAACAGACAAAAGGTTCTTTAGATTTTTCAAATGTTTTTCACACAAAGAAAAAATGGTTCTTTTACAAATTGTTTACTGAAAGGTTCTTTGTGGCACCAAAATGTGGTTCTACACTCTTGAAACTAAAGGTTCTTTATTGGGATTGATGGTTCCATGAAGAACCTTCAACATGTCTTTAAAGTGGAAAAAGGTTATTCAGATTATTAAAACTGTCTTCACATAAAACAAAATCAAATGTTTTTCACACCAAGAAAAAAAAATATTTTAAGAATTGTTCACTGAAAGGTTCTTTGGGGGAACCAAAATGGTAGTTCAATACTCTTGAAACTAAAGGTTCTTTATTGACAAATGAAGCCTTTCCAATGGACAAAATGTACTTTTAAGTGGACAAAAGGTTCTTGATATTATTAATATTTTCTTTACACTAAGAAAAAAATGGTTCTTTCAAGAATTGTTCACTGAAAGGTCCATTGGGGAACCAAAATGGTGGTTCTACACTCTTAAGAAACCAAAGGGTTTTTACTGGCATTGATGATTCTATGAAGAACATCAGTGGAATCTTTCCAAAAGGTTCTTTATATCATTAAAAACAATTTCATGGTTCTTTTAAGATATGTTCACTGAATGGTTATCTGGGGAACCAAAAAAGGTTCTTCTCCTTGAAAACTGCCTTTTGAATCCTTTATTTTTAAGAGCGTAGGTGATTGCGATCACTTGCCTCTATGAGCTGGCATATATAAAGGAGGCCTTTAGGTGTGAATTCTGGGAAACAAGCGTTGACCTCTATGGTGTAGCACTGCGGACTCTCAAGGTTTGGATTGACCTTTGAAAAGTTGCAGACGAGCACTACAGGGACCTGCACACATGTATATTTTGCTGATGCTGATATTTAGCTTCTTGGGTGGTACAAAAAACATAAAGGGAAAAAATCCCTATGTTTATTGCACAAAAGCAAGTGGCATATTCCTCATAAAACAAAGAGCAAAGCAGAAAAAATTAATAGCAATATCTCAAGGCTTTTTCTTAACAGATACAAGGCGCAATTTCAATGCCATATGTTGGGTTCCATTGCATCACTCACTAAAACAAACCATATCTTTCATACCTTCCGTATTGAATGTGTGCTATAAACAAAAGTGCAAAACAAATATGCAAACGCAAGCATATTTGACCTTTCATGTTCGCATTTGCAGCTAACCAAAAATGAATAAATGAGCCCTCCGATGCTTATTTGTCTGAACTATGCCAACCCCCCAAACACACACACACACTCACACACACACACATTTCCCTTCTGCCTTTGGTGAGGTTGCCATAGTGATAGCCTCACAGACACACAAGGAGGAGAGCGAGGAGGTGGAGGGGGAGATGAGAGGACGCAGTCTTTCTGTCTATCTTCCAGATAAGACATTGTGCTCAATCTTGCGATCCATGTCGAACGGGTGCAGAACCTTACGACGGACGGCATTATCGAGCGACGCACCTGAAAATCATGAATTGGGTTAATTATTTGAACAACTGCATTATGATAATCAATTCTGCAATGCATTTTCATGCGACCATCAAACAAAAAACACAGGTTTCGTGACCTAAAAATGCATCTGTGCTGCATAATAATGCTGTGCATTTCTATTGGTCAGTTAGTGCATAGGGGGAAACCCATGGTGCTCAATCAACCTGCTGTTTTATTTTTCATCTTAACCGTCTTCCATCTTCCCCCTCTCTCCTATTCATCCATCCCTCCACCATTCCTCTCCTCCACCGCACCATTTATCTTTCCCTCCCTCTGCCTCGCACGCTACCCAGCCGATATCAAGGCGTGATCCCGAGCCCTTCAAAGGTCAAGTGATACAAGGTCATTGGCGGGTCAGGCCTGCTGACTGGCTGACCTCCGCAAGGACTTCTGCTGGCAGCCAATCGCACGCCAGCGTTTCCCACAGCAGCCTGCCTCCATCCCTGGTGGGCCCTCGGCGGCGTGTCACGTGATCGTTAACGGACTGAAGCATCATGATGGAAATGATTAATGATGCTTTTAGTACCTGTTTAGAATGAAGCTGTCCACACTGCACTGTAATTACCCACTCCCAGGCGGCAGCTGCCTAACATAATTGCTTTTTGTTTGTTGACCTGGTTTACCAGAGAGAAAGATGGCTTTAGGTAGGTGAAGTGTGAGCATTGGTGCATGTTGGCGTTTTATAGAGGGTGAAGAAGCGAGAAAGGTGCGCGATTGTACGTGATGTCAGATTTAGCGCCGTCCTTAAAAGGCTCAGCTGACACCGTGTGATTTTTTTTTCCTGTTTCAGGCAGAAAGGAATTTTGTTTTATTTTTGAAAGTGCATTTGATAATTCTTCATTTTTATGTGGCACTCTGGCCACTGAGAGGTAAACACGAGACGTGTAAATCTGCAATAAAATTTCGGAATCAACAGCTGTGATTGTAATAAGTAATTCGAAATAAACTGAGACGTTGGTGAATGAAACACTCCTTCCTCTAATTTCTGTCCATATGTCTTAAAACCAACCCATATTTCAGTGGAAAGCACTTAAACTGTTATACAGCTATAAACATTACTTGCATTTGGTCACACATGAATCAAATGATGGTCTCCAAAGAGCTTCAAAGAATGTCCGTATTTTCAGTGACAGTATTAAACAGGAATCGAGATGGGCTGATTTGAGAGTAAAGAGATGGGAATATTGAGTTGAAGTGTTTCTCAACTTTATTTTTGCTCCAGGAACCCCCACAGCCATCATTTACTCTCAAGTACCCCTTCAATGACACCATATAGCATTACCATCAATATTATTATTATTGAGAGCAATCAATAATGTCACAAACTGAAAAATATATTTTTCCATATATTCTTTTCTTATTGGCGCTGTTGCGGTTTATATCATTATTTTTTAAACAAAATACATATTTGTTATATATATATATATAATATATACATACACACACACACACACATATACAATCACATTCATAAATGATCATTATTAATCAATCAATCAAGTAGTGTCCTCTTATAAATTATGAGATTTCTTATAGGTGCTGTTGCGGTTTATATTGTTCTTTTTTAAACAAAATACCTTTTGGTTTTATCTGAAATAATAACTGAATGTGTTAATAAATAAATGTCTTTTCAAAATACTTAATTTTTTTGACTGTGCCCAACATTTTAAAGGAATATTCCACCCAAATATGAAAATTCTATCATTATTTACTCATCTTAATATTGTTCCAAACCTGTATGCATCATTTTCTTCTGCAGAACATAAAAGATATTCTGAAGAATGTTGGTACGCAAACAGTTACAGTTTTTTGTCAAGTGGAACAAAGCAGTGGAAACAAAAGAGTGGAAGTCGATGGGAACCTAAACTGGCTACCAACATTCTTCAAAATGTCTTCTTATATCTTCCACATAAGAAAGTTTGAAACAATATTAGGGTGAGTAAATTATGATAATTTTCATTTTCGGGTGAATCATCCCTTTAAATTCTGTGATGTAGCACTTAATAAACGATGCACATTTTGCACAAATAATGATTCTAGACAATTACGGTTGCTGAATGACTTACATCATGGTGCATATGGTCACTGATTCAATAGATTTTCACATCACTGCATCTTTGCCTTAATGTCACCAAGAGATGGTATTCATAACTCACATTGTATTTCCTTAATGTGATGTATTTCGGAGCGCAACAGGACAAGCAATGATTCTGGACCATGAAAAGGCCTAGTGACATCAGATTACAAAAAATTATGAAATAAGTTATTTTGGAATTACATGCACTTCTGAATTAAGATAAAAAACCCCAGGAATGTGTATGAAGAAAGTAAATGGGGGTCAATTTTGACTTCTCCAGAGCTGGCATTGGGGTGTCCTTGTCAAATACACTCTGAAACGCAAAGGTCCACTACAACCCGTCAAAATAAAAGTTTGATTTAACTTGAAATGATTACAGAAATGTATTAGCATTGTACAATGGAATATACTTCAAAGTTATAACAACAACAACAATAATAATCTTTATAACAACAGAATTTATGTAAACATTTTTTTAAAGAATATCATGTTTGTCCATGTTTTAACTTAGTATACTTCTGTTGTGCAGGACCATGAAAAGGCCTAGTGACATCAGATTACAAAAATTACGAAATAAATTATTTTGGAATAACATGCACTTCTGAATCAAGCTCAACAACACCAGGAACGTGTATTAAGAAAGTAAATGGGGTCAATTTTGACTTCTCCAGAGATGGCATTGGGGTTTACAGCTCATATTTCAAATTGATCCACAGCCCTTATTATTAATGAGCAAGTGGCGATGAGAGTAAATTAACTGAAGGAAAACATAAAGTAAATAAATAATGCTTTTCCACACAGGTATAAAAACAATATGCTTGAAAATGGCTAGGTCTCTGACCCCTTTTATCCCACCTTTCCAAATATTAGCAAGTAATATTTAAAACATGAACGTACACAGATAAATCACAACCATATGTCAATTCGCTTTCCCACAGATCCTGCATTATACGCACATCTGCATTCTTCTAGCACAAAGTGTCATATTTGTCATTGAACTTTTGCATCTGCTCTGCATAGCGCCATTGATCCCTGACCGTAACGACGACAGCGAGACCCAGATAAACAGGCCATGGCTGACCTATAGGCTGGCACGGACCGTCCGTCCATAAATTTGCAGCTCTTTTCAGCTGGGTACGTCACACCCCGTTTCATGCGCCAAGGCGAGGGGACAGAGGAAGCCTGCTATCAGCCCTCTCTGTGTGAGCAGCTTTCATCCTCAGGCTGGTTCTCACATAACTCAGCCACAGTGTCTCTGCCTCTGCCTCATAAATAACATCCCTATCGTCTGATAATGCCCACTTAATGCTTAGTCAATAAACCCCACAGTGCCATGGTTTCTCCCCTCTCTCTTTCGTACATAAATATAAACAGTACGCTCGGATTGATGTGACACCCGGGTCTCGCTCCATCTGGGCAGAGAGGAGAAGCCCAAAGGGCCCGGAGAGGAGGGATGGAGGAGAGGAAGTGAGAAGTGCAGGTGTTTGGATGAGATAGCGGCCGGAATGGTGGGATGGGAGCACCGCGGCACTGACTGATCACCTGAGAGAAGTGGCTGTTAATGTAATAATTAATTAACTTATTGGTTTCCTCCGTTCTCACAGCAGGGCTTGTTTGACCCATTTGGATTATCTTCTCTTTAAAATGAATATTCCAGGTTTGGTACAAATTAATCTTAACTGATAATTTGTGGGATACTGTTGATTAGAATAAAAATGCATTTCCATGTATCTTTCATTTTCTTTAAAAAAGCAAAAATCTGGGTTAAAGTGAGGCACTAATAATGGAAGAGAAGGGGTTAAACCATAAACGTTAAAATACTCCGTTTCAGTAGTATAGTCCACTTTATAAAAAAAAGTCCTGTTGTTTTTACATTAAAAAGAATTGTGGTTGCCAAATTAACTCTTTTTTTTATACAGTAAAAATGTGAACATATTTACAGAACAACCTGTAAATTTAAGTTTAAAGCTGTAATTTAATATATGAAGAGTTTATTTACAAAAACAGATAACGTTTTTTTTTTTTTTTTTCAAAAAAACATGTTTTTTTTTTTATTATGTTATCATGTTTTTACTGTGTTTTATTGTGTTAGTTAGCTGTTTTTAGTTATTTTTTAACCTAGTCAAAATAACCCAACTGTAGCTTGATTGAGATTAATTGGAATACACAATGAAAAAACATGATTTCTGAGAAGTGTTATATATATATATATATATATATATATATATATATATATATATATATATATATATATATATATAACACATACATATATATAAAATATATATTATACATACATATATAATAACGTTTTGTTCTTTTTTACTTCCAAAAAGTTACACTTAACAGTATTTTACTATAAACTTACAAGAAATGTAGGGCTGGATTACAGCTTTTCATTGTATATAGTTATCCAATTAACAAGTTTTTACTGCAGCATTTTTGCAGTTTTATATAGTTAAAATTACAATTATTTTTAAAGTGTAAACATGATTTTAGTATGGAACAAAAACACTTAATAATCTTTTTGGCATATTTGTATAACTTGCCATGATAAAGTAACAGTTAAATTGCCAAAGTTCTTACAAATTTAAACAGATTTAGGGCTCAAAGAACATAAAAATTAATGTCATTATAAACTTCCTATTCCTATTTGAAATGCTCCCAAAACTGGCCCCATTCACTTCCAGTGTAAGCGCCACAATGTAACCTCCACCGAAAGAATTCATGAATTAATTATAAGCTTCACATTTCTATTTTTAAATGCTCCAAAAACTGGCCCAATTCACTTCCATTATAAGTACCTCAACATAACATTTTATTTTTTTTCCCTCCAAAATTACTTTTTAATAATTTAAATCAACATTACGTCACAAATGCTGTTGATTGGGCTTAATATGTAATAAACCCATAATATTCCTTTAATGCAGAACATAGACCCATTAGGCCTCAGCCACAAGCTCACTTGACTGTCAAATATAAACGACTGGAGTAAAAATAAGGTTGAAGGGTTTATTTCAAGAATATTAGCTGCAAGCCAAAACGGTGTGGAAAAAGGACATGAGCTGTGAATGACTGAACTCTGGGGTCAAGTTCCCATTTTATGAGCATCTGCCTTACAGTGGCCGCACACTGAGATGACACGCATAAAAGAGAGCGAATAACACGCTGGTCAAAGGGAGTGGCAGGTAATTACGGACTGTGTTTGGCGCAATTCCTAAAATTAGTTGTGTTTGTCTTTTAGATGTTAAGAGGGTTGAGTAAGAGATTTTGAGGTTAAGAGACTCTCTTACATTAAGGGAGTGACCATGAGACAACAACTTGGATCATATTAATCTCAAACACAGTTATCCTTCTAAGTGTTCTGGCTCTGTTCCTGAAGACCTCGAGTAAATGTTTTGTCTACCGCAACAATGATCCAGACTTTCATTTAAGTGGCGGAACGACAGAACGCAGATGGCGTGGGATCACTTGCCAAAACTGGGCATGCTAAAGCAACAAGCTCTCCCGCAGCTGAAATGTGAGAAAGAAAACTGGATAGACAGGCCTCCAGACTTAAAAAAAAATCCTTCTCCCAAACAATTTTCATTTTAACCAACTGGATAGCATTATCCTAAATTAAACTTTTGTAAAATATTTTAATATTATTTGATAATATTTTTTTCAAGTAAAAGTCTATTTGTATAAATATTTGTATTATTTGATTTTGTTTTTTTAAATACTACAGCATTGTAATTTTTTTTACTTTAATTGCATGAATGCATGTTTGCACAAATACATTGTACAAATACATCACAGTAAGGGTGTATGTATATATGTGTGTTTGTACAGTTTTCCTAAATTTTTATTTCAAGTTATTTATTTTAGTTATTTTTTTATATTTTATTCAAATGAGGTTTATTTTATTTCAAGTAACTATTTTTTTAATGTTTTAATTATAGTTTCAATTTGAATTTAGTCTATCCCTCTCAGCCTTGTTGTTGTCCGTGTTAAATTCAATATGGCGTCTAACCTGACTAAAGTCTATGGAGCCCCAAAAGTACGAGTACATGTAAATATCTGTCAAGACAAGGCAGTTGATCTAATTCCATTTCTAAGTGCACAAACATTGTGCAGGACTGGTTGGTAAAGGGAGGAAGGTGATCAGAATGTCTCCACGTTCTCTGGAGCAAAGTAAAGAAACCAAAGCAGATGAATCCTCCAGTAATAGAGACAGAGTCTTCCCAAAATTAGGAGAGATGTTAACTGGAGTATCAATAAATAAAGCACTAATTAGAAAAAAGCAACAGCCTCTCTGTGGGCTCACTGGCGCGTGAGGAGAGAATACGAATAGCGAGCAGCATCCTCATCTGCAGTCATGGTGGTGTGTCATGAAGGGGCCGGCCAGCCACCGGCTCCTCCAATCACCCTCTCTTCCCGCACACTGTGACTGTGCAGTGAACCCACCGGCTGGCCCGTTCCACACATCGCCCGAGCGCGCGGATGTTGGTGCGTCTGCCCGCATGTGTATGCACAGCCGCTGGGCTTTGAGACTTCACCATGATTAATAGCAGTAGGGGGTCTTCCCCTCCCTCTGAGCTGGAGAAAATGGAGGGGAAAGAAGGAGAGCGAAAGAGTGCAGAGAAATCAGAGAAAGAGAAGAGGACGACTTTAAGGTGAGAGGAGGAGAGAGAGTGACCAGCAGGGGGAATCAGTGCGAGTTGAGGCTCTTTGATGGGCTCTTGTATCCCTGACCGCTCCCCAACCTTCTCTCATTCTATCGCTCTCTCTCTTTCCTCTCCCTGGAGGATAATAAAGACGGATGACACTGATGCTGTGCCATCCGGCACTACAGCCCTCGACTGCAGAGCCATTTGCACCATCATTTATCGCCCTCCTCCAAACCTGCCCCCCTCCCCGTGCCCCCCGCTCTAATTCTGCTTTAATAACCAACCCCTCCATTCATCACAGTATTGACGTCTCTGACAGACAGTGCGGCATACACTAACTCCCTGCCCTTTACTCGCACACCAGCGGGGTCGTGCCGAGTTCACCCAGTCAATAATCACACAGGCAGCGCGCTGCTGTCACCTTCGCGATGCCGTGAGCCATATAGAGACGTATGATGCGAGAGTGCGAGTGTCTCAACGCCATGCCAACACGCTGCCATTAGCATTATCGCAGCCGCCAGGATCAGACTGCGAGCGGGATGCGACTTGAATGCCAATTTACTCAGACAAGACCCAAAAGGCCCACCGTGCATGTTGACGCTCTGATGCTGGACCAATAAAGAAGCAGCTCTGCTTCTGAATCTACAAATGCTCTCTGATCCAACCCCATGGAAGCGGTTGTCTCATTTTGAGCTTGCCTGGCTTGAACCAACTGGCATCACTAGTGGCACTAAAAGGGACTGCAAAAAAAAAAAAGAAATGAATTGTTTTCTAAACATCCCAACTGTCCCTTGTCCTTTGGACAAACAGCCAGGCCAATTTCCAATGCCAATTTCAATCTCAATGACACAAAGAGGATTTTTAGTGGACTGAAAGTCAAAGAAATTCAGAAATTCAGGTAATGCATTCTGGGAAAGTTATTTATCTATCTATCTATCCATCCATCTTTCTTTCTTTTTTTATGGGTTTTTATTCCCTCAACACGTTTAAACAAGGCTTTGTGAAGCCAACAGTCTTCTTGACCTTCTTTGTTTTTCTAGTTAAAAATTGTTTATATGAATTACTTAAAATTTCAAATGATTTTATTTCTACTTACCAAATTTCAAATCTAAGTTGCGATTAAAAGAAAGGTAACACATGCAACACATGCTGGGGACTTATGTGTTCTTCCACCCTGATCCCCAAAAGTTAATTTATTAAATATGATGAAATGTACAAACTAAATGCTAATTTCTACTTATCCATCCAGCCAACAGTGTTGACAATCTTTGATTTTCTAGTTAAATTAATTTTGAATTTTAATTAATTTTCACCAAGGTCAGGGGTTCAATTCCCAGGGAAACTGATCAAATGTTTACCTTGAATGCAATAAGTCACTTTGGATAAAACTGTCTGCCCAATGCATACATTTAAATGTAAATTTTACATCTACTTCCTTAGATTCAAATCCAGAATTGCAGTTCATAATTAATGCTACAAAGTATGTTGCTACCTCAATTCATATTCAATGCAAATTCAGCAACTGATATGAAAGTCAACAAGCCTTCGATTCTGAATGGTGCACAACCCTGGTATATATCAACCCCCAAAAAACCCAATATCGGTCTGTTGGAACATAAACCTGCAAATGGCTTACCTCATATGAAATTGGGATAGCACATTTAAAAGCAAAATAAATACATCACCTCTAAAGAATACAACTATATAATTCAACAACAAAAACAAATCATTCTCCAACCAGACTGTCTTCTTTTGTGTGCTAAAATGAGTCTCCTTGTCATCAGCTGGCAGCACAGCTTGCTCGCAGGCCCAGATTTTGTCTTCATTCCATTCTGACAATGACATTTATGTTAATTTGTTCCATGCCACTGCCAGGCATCTGGAGAGGCCAGTCCCACTCTCTTTCACACTTTCTTTTCATTTTGACCAACACAAATGTATGTGCCATGAGCACCGGGCCTTAGATAAACAGATTGATTCGATGGGAGGGCAAGGAGACACCGTCTCCTGTAGAGGAGAGATTTCAATCACACTCAGGTGGGCCGCAGGCCTTTCTTTTGTCACGTGTGTACCGTGCCTGGGAGGAAAGACAGCATGGTGATAGTAAGCACTGTATATATACATTTCTATGCTCACTTATTATCTCTTGAGCTTACACACTGCATTCTGCTTTCTCACTATCTCTCTCTGTTACATACATATGGTCCCCTGGGCTCTGAGAGTGATACTGGCTGCAGTGCCCAGGTTCTCCAGAGACACGCGGTGCACGGTCCTGTCCCTCTTCACCTTTCCGACAGTGGCAGCCGCGGGCGTGTGCCGGGGGGCTCTAATCCGCCGCCCAGGTCCCATCGGCAAGGATCATTGAGCTAATTAATAACGTGGCACGGAGAGGGATGGGAGTCATTAAGGAGCCACGGCTGTGCTCTCTTTGGCACTCTCCTCTCACTGCTGAGTGCGCTGGGGTTGCTGGGAAAGGGGGGAGGGGGACTGCAGATGCAGGGTCTTGCTTGCTCGCACAACCCTCCCAGACATAATTCACTACAATGAAGTTTAACAGGGGGGAAAAAACCTCACACACAAACACGAGATGCAAGCAGGCACTCAGAGCGGCGAGAGCCAGACTAAATAAGAGTGGGCTGAGGCTCAGAGGAAATGAGAGTAAGTCGTCTTGACTTCCTGTCCTCATTAGCAGGCTGTAAGGATTTGTTCAGAGTGGTCTCATTAAACAGAAGCAATGTTAACCCCTTGCACGAAGGCCTTTATGTCCACTTCTAAGTCAATGTGAAATTAAAATGGACCCTGTTTACTATTTTAATGCACATTTTTGGGTTTTATTGTGCACCATTCATTGGTATATGTTATTCCAAAGAAATATTTGAGTAAAATGTAATCTGAAATGATAATATTAACCAATATCCAAACAGCTAATCGGACATTATTTTAGCAAATTCTCATTTGGGCTTCGTTGACAGTCGCTCTATTTATTCCCATTGAACATCCTATTTCACACAGAAATATGCCACAATAATAATGGAAACTTGCTTCCACTTAGAGTAAAAACAAAGAATAAGGTAAGGTAATTGCTTACATATATTTTTTTACATTTCTGCAAGTAAATAGGCTCAATGTTTACAATTAACTTTAAGCTTAAATGAACACTCCACTTTTTTTGGAAATAGGCTCATTTTACAACTCCCCTAGAGTTAAACAGTTGAGTTTTACCGTTTTTTAATCCATTCAGCCGATCTCCGTGTCTGGCGGTAGCATTTTAGCTTAGTTTAGCATAGATCATTGAATCGGATTAGACCATTAGCATTTGGTCATAAAAAATGACCTATTTAAAGCTTGACTCTTAGTTACATTGTGTACTAAGACCAACGGAAAATGAAAAGTTGCGATTTTCTAGGCCGATATGGCTAGGAACTATTCTCTCATTCCGGCGTAATAATCAAGGAACTTTGCTGCCGTACCATGGGTGCAGCAGGCGCAATGATATTACCTAGTCCCCAGTTAGGTAACTAGTTATGATATAGCTGGAGACTACTTTCAGGCGCTGCATCATATCATTGAGCCTGCTGCACCCATTGTACGGTAGCAAAGTTCCTTGATTATTACGCCGTAATGAGAGCATAGTTCCTAGCCATATCGGCCTAGAAAATTGCAACTTCTCATTTTCCGTCGGCCTTAGTACACGATGTAACTACAAAAGTGTCAAGCTTTAAATAGGAAAATGATCAAATCTCTTTGGTCATTTTTGAGCGAGATGCTAATGGTCTAATCCGATTCAATGATCTATGCTAAGCTAATCTAAAAGTGCTACCTCCAGACCCGGAGATCGGCTGAATGGATTCAAAAACGGTAAAACTCAACTGTTGTAGTTGTAAAATGAGCCTATTTCCAAAAAAAAGTGGAGTGTTCCTTTAAGCTTTTATGCAAGTGAATTAATTTATCCATCTATCCATCTATCCATATATCTATCTATCTATCTATCTATCTATCTATCTATCTATCTATCTATCTATCTATCTATCTATCTATCGATCTATCTTCTGAGGCAGAAATGGGATCTCATATTACAGAAGTGAAATAAGTTTCAAGCAGTAATTCATGTTAATGTTAACCAGCTAGCAGGAGCATCACTTTGATATAACTGAAAAATTATACTAAAAATTAAACTATACTTTTAATTATTGAATTTTTACCCCATACTATTGTCTTCTACTTTTGTTCATTACTTTGTTACAGTCATGAATTAGATTTTCAGCACCTGCTATTTTTTTAATGTTTTTTTTTTTTTTTGCGCCAGGAGCCCTGGGTTAGTGCGTAACGCGCCTGCTTTGACGCATTGGACAAAGGTGCTCATGTAGACAAGGTGAGTTTAAATACAGTTCCTAATCCTATTCTCCCCTTCATTTTCTGTCCTCTTTCCACTATCAAGTCAATAAAAGTGTCAAAAAGGCCAAAATATTTATAGCATTTGCTAAGCTGTTGGTATAACCACTGATTCCTTGAAGCTAAGATACAAGGTAAATTTAAAGTCACATTTATGACCATTTTAAATAGCAAATTCTCTCTATTGCATGTGTAGGTTAAGATATTTCCATTACCAAGCCAAGTACCAAGTATAAAAGAAAACAGTCTGAACTATTTCTTTCTATCCAGTCCCTGCACACAAACAGAATAAGCACTTAGTGTTCCAGACAACCCGATAGCTCAGCTCCTTCTAATGAAAGGAAGCAGCAGGAACAATTAGTTGTGCAAACAAACAGATCAGAGAGCAAAGACCAGGATCCACTATCACTCCCCTGACGTCATGGCCACTAACAGGCTTGAATGGAGGTAATTGGGGGAGCTGGAAGTTGAGACAAAATCAATGGAAACTCAGGCATACTAGCGGAGAGATTACTCACCGGTTCCCAACATCACTCTGGGGACTGCCAGGAACGTGATGCAGGACTGTATACCAGAACTGCAGAACAGGACAGAGACTCATGAACAGGACTGTGAAACAGGATTGTGGGAAAGGATTATGGAACAGGACTGTGGAATACGGTTAATGAGTTAATGAGAAAAAAAAAAAACTCTGAACAAGACGTTGCTTATTTATCATTTAGTTAATGCTTTTATCCCAAGCAACTCTCAGTACACTTATTACAGAGACAATCCCCCTGGAGAAACATGAGGTTAAGTGTCTTGCTCAAGGGCACAATGGGGATAGTCCATGGGTCACCTCCTGCTGGGTTTGAACCTATATCCTTTCAGTTACCAGTTCTTTAACCGCTGGGCTTCATCACCCAAAAGATGTGGAACAGAAATTTGAATGAAGATTGCATAACAGGAATGTGGAACAAAGTGGAGCTCACCTGATCGATTGGGCCAAAATCGTACATTTGTTTATCTTGTTCATCCATGTTACGCCTTGCAAAGTTGTATGTTCTGAAATTATTGTATTT
Source organism: Barbus barbus (assembly GCF_936440315.1). Classification (NCBI taxonomy): domain Eukaryota; kingdom Metazoa; phylum Chordata; class Actinopteri; order Cypriniformes; family Cyprinidae; genus Barbus; species Barbus barbus. The sequence goes on from NC_136718.1 coordinate 21,138,044, forward strand.
TATATTGCTGTTGCAATTCTTCAGCAAGATAGCTGGCTAACATAGAAAAGGTTATCAAAATAGTGACGTTTTGGAAGCAACCGTAAGAATGTGCTAAAAACTACAAATCAATTCAGCAATGTTTGTATTGTATTGTAAAAGTTTATTGTCCATCTGAGTGGAAAATTGTCTGTCTTTTTTCTTACTACATACATAGTAAGAAAACTATAGTATACAGTTTTCATTGTATGCCATCATTCTCCAGCAAAACATACACACAAACATATATTATAGCTGGATAATTTACATCTATTTAGAAAGAAATTTTAAACAGTAAGATATATTTATTATATTATAACATGTATTTATTTTAAGGAAGAACTTAACATTTAATTAAAATATAAATACTTTTAGCAAACATTAAAGACATTAATAAATTCAAAAATATCCATATAGCTAAAATAATCGCTACATTATTTAAAAAATGTTTTTGCTACATTATAAATCAAAAGTTTGGGGTTAATAAGATTTTTCTGAAAGAATTCTCCTATACTCACCAAGGCTAAATTTATTAGATACAGTAAAATCTGTAAAATTGTGAAAAAGTTATTCCAATTTATAATAACTGATTACGATTTTAATATATTTAAAAACTGTATTTATTCCTGTGATTGCAAAGCTGAATTTTCAGTAGCCTCAAGAAACATTTCTTGTTATTATCAATGTCAAAAACATTTTTGTGGAAACCATAACATATTTTCAGGATTCTTTAATAAACAAAAAGTTGAAAAGAACAGCATTTATTTGAAATAGAAATCTAATGTAACATTATAAACAGTGTTGGGGGTAACGCATTACAAGTAACGCGAGTTACGTAATAATATTACTCTTTTCAAGTAACTAGTAAAGTAACGCATTACTTTTTAATTTACAAGAAAATATCGGAGTTTCTTTTTCCCCATTTATTGACTGACAGTGCGCTGTGTGAACATGATGTTACTGTAGTCCTACACTAAATGTGAATGTGCATTAATTCATCCCAATCGCAAAAAACAGATTTAGTATTCATCAAAATGAATTAAAACAGTGAAATGCAAACTCAGAATATGACGCAAACTGCAATAATTAAATATGTTAAACAACACAAATGTATCTAATCCCATTTTATTAACCAATGTCTTTGCTGCTGACCTTTGATGATCCAGTTCAACCATACTAATAAGCAAAAATGATTTTCGATTAACTAACAATTGTGCTTCATTGTTTTTTTATTGCTGAAGAGTGTTGAACCTTCTTCTCCTGCGTTCTACTTTACAGACGTGAATTTACTTTTCCTTCAGCCTGAGGCTTATTCATTACACTTGTTGGTGTGAAAGGGCTTTTACATTTGCTATAATTAGAACTTCTTGTATTAAAAACAATCAAGCCCTGCTCATATTTAAAAAGTAACATAACATAAAAAGGTAGCCAAGTAACGTAATTAGTTACTTTTTTAGGGAGTAACACAATATTGTAATGCATTACTTCTAAAAGTAACTTTCCCCAACACTGATTATAAATGTCTTTACTGTCACTAAGTTGGTGACTTTGCTTCATAACTAATGAACTTCATTCAGTAGTTGTTTTTTTTTATTGAGCTGAATAATAACACTAGTGTCTTTTTAAAGCTGCTTTATAGATAATTGTATTTGTTACATAACTGAAGATCTCTGCAACATTACTACTGAGAAGCTGCTTTGAAATCTGCATTGTTTCAAGTGCTATAGAAATAAACGTGACTTGACTTTAGAATTTAAATGTGTCCTTGCTAAATGAAAGTATAAAATTCTTTCATAAAAATCTTTAAATGTAAGTGTATTTTTAAAAGTTATATTTATTACTCTTTTGTGGCAGGGCAAAGCTGAGGGTCAGGTGCATCACCACTAACGTCCTAGCAACAGCACAGCAACACACTAAAAACAACCAAAACAACCTGATGGCAAGTACTGCATAAGCAAGCACCACTGTTGTTGTTTTACTTGCAAACTGTAAGGTTATCTACAAGCTTAAACTCAGAAGGTGAATTGTAAGACTTTACCAACTCCTTTTCCAATCAAAGAGGAAAAAACAACAGCAGATAACCACATCAACACTGCAAGCCACTCTATAAAGCAAGCGACTGCCAAGCTCATCAGTGGGAGTTCTGCTGTGCCGCTATCTCATGCGTTATTAATAGAGCAAAGTGTTGATTAGAATGGGCCTCCCCCCTCCTCTCTCCTTATCAGCTCTCCCAGCACCTCCTCCTCCTCCTCCTGCCCTCCAAATGCCAGCACATTACTGCTTTCCTGCTCATTGACAGAGCTGCCAGTCACCGCTGAGATGGATGCCACTCCTGGGAGGACTCCCTAGCCTCCACTATTGACTTATTTGCTTTGCTGATCTAACAACCCCTGATCCTTCATCTAAGGTGAAAGGCTGACATGTATGTGAGCTTACTGCATGCTGTATATGTTATGCACTACAAAAAAAAAAAAAAAAACGCAGCTTTATCATAAAATATGGTACCAATATTTGTACCGATATGGTACAATAAATAGGTACTGAACCTAAATTTACAGTGTGTGTGTGTATATATATATATGTATACACACACACACACAATAAAAACACAGGTGATAATGAGAAAGCTCATATTTTCCATAAACTGAATATTAATATGTGAAAGAATATTAAATATTAATATATGAAAGTTCTTACACGCAGACACAAAACACTATCTTTTACATCGTTATAATGCAATAAACATTAAATTAGCAATGAAAGATGTAACATAAAACCATAATGTACATAACTAATAATAAAAACGATGAAGACAACTATTTAAATGAAAAAACATAAAATGTCAAGTGTCTGTGATGAATGTGAAGAATTCTGTGATGTCAATTTTCCGTTTCTCATAAAATGGCTTGACTTTTTAACTGTAACATTTTCTGCCACAGCTCTGCACAGTTTAGCTCCAAATAACACCTGCTTGGAAGTTTCTAGTGATCCTGAAGTCCTTGATTAGCTGGATAAGTTGTGTTGATTAGGGTTGGAGCTAAACTGTGCAGAACTGTGGCCCTGCAGGTTTGAGACCAGTTGGTTAGATTATCACAGAATAATTATTCCCCATATATAGCAAGAAAACTTACTGTTAACCAGTTAACAGGTTTTTACTAAGGATGCACCGATATAAACTTTCTGTGCTCGTACCGATTATTTTGAATGACATACAGATAGTTAAATTTTTCTGATTATTTTGTACTTTATTTCAAAGTAATGACAATTCATTTTGAAAGAAGTGCAAATAATACCTTTTATTCTCTCCATATCAACATGTTTTCCCATGTTTCAAAAATATTTGGTCTCTATGGACATTGCAATATGGGATAAAAAAGGTATTTGTGACTTTTATTCTCATAAATTTAAATTGAATTGCGAGAGTAAACTCAAAATTGCAAGAAAAACAGTCAGAATTATGAGATATAGATATAAATTCATATATTATGAATAAAAGTCAGAATTGTAAGATAAAAAGTTGTAATTAACCCTTTATTTATTTTTTCCCATGGCAGAAACAGGCTGCCATAAGTCTCAGTCATAAATAGAAAATGTTACTCAAATTCTCAAATTAAAACTCACATTAACTGAAAAAGTTAAGATTTCGTAACTTTTTTGGATGTTCTTAAATCGGATACCTGATAGTGCAGATAATTATCGGCTGATACCAATTATTAGCCGATACTCTACTTATACACACATCCATATAATTTATTGTAGCATTTACAGTATTTTACCATTAATATTACAATCCTTGTTTAGAGTGTACAGGCGTTCTGTGAAGGTAAGGATGGAGTTTATGTATTTCCGTCCTTCGGATGAGACGTTAAACTGAGGTCCTGACTCTCTGTGGTCATTAAAAATCCCAGGATGTCCTTCGAAAAAGAGTAGGGGTGTAATCTCAGTAATTCTGGCCAAATTTCCCCATTGGCCTCTGACCACCATTGCCTCCTAATCATCCCCATACACTGATTGGCCTCATCACTCCGTCTCCTCTCCACCAATAAGCTGGTGTGTGGTGGGCGTTCTGGCGCAATATGGCTGCCGTCGCATCATTCAGGTGGATGCTGCACATTGGTGGCGGTTGAGGAGATTCCCCCCCTTCTATGTAAAGTGCTTTGAGTACCCAGAAAAGCGCTATATAAATGTAACAAATTATTATTATTATTAATTTATTATTTTTGTATTTATTATTATTATGCAATTATGCAGTGAGCTGGAATACTGCAAGAGAGAGCTCTGTAAGGCACTGTTTAGTTTAAGTGAAGGGAAAAGGCGGTTGCAGCAATGTTATGCAAAATCTCCATTTACTGAAAGTCTCTGGCAGCGGCGACAGCAGCGAAACGCCACTGTGGCAAAGCAGAGCTGTCTGTACAGCTGGGCATTTCACCCTCTTTGATCCGTGACCCTGTCCAGACTAACATTTGTATCTGGCTAATGATTCCCCAGCCTTTTCACACACACACCTTTTGGCCAGTCGCTCCTTCCTCGTGCCAACTGTCTACCCACCATGGCCTAAAAAATATATATTTAAAACATTTTTTTTTAAAAAGCCTGTCCTGATTCTGTCAGTGACACCTCCGCATCTGTGCGATCCATTCGGTTGGAGAGCTAATCAGGAACAGAGACAAAATCGAGGCGCCTTGAGGCGCTGCCTCTTTGAAGGGCGACTCCAAACGGTGGCTGGTCATTTAGCGTTCCAGAGCACTGGCCCTCATTTCCCTGCCACCTCAGATGGAAGCAGCAGCCGCTCTCCCCCGCAAACGAACTGCAAATAGGTTCCAGTGCTCATTTATGCATGCCAGTCTCACATTCGCCTGATTAAAACAATGTAAATGATTCATTCACGACCTGACTTCCAGGGACACAGGGAGTTGAACAGGAGGGCTATCATTAACAGCACAGCCTCAGTCCAACTCACCAGATGCGGGGACGACTTTGTCAAATCAACATAAAAAATTTAGCACCAAAATCTATATTGTATAAGAGGTATTATATAGTCATTTAATACGTTTCAGTGCTGCTATGGAACGGTATATGTTAGCTTTGCTGGAACTAGTTGACTTCTCAGTTGTGATTAAGGTAAAATATATTTGATGAACTTTTTATAATATGCAAAAATCCTTGCACATTCATTTCTAAGCATCTAAATTGATCAAATAAATCACATCATTAAAAGGGATATGCAAAATTCAGAATTGATGACACTGGTCTTTTTTCTGCCAAAGCAGAACAAAATAAAGGTAATTGCAACTTTTTATCACAATTTAGCCTTTTTTCCCTCAATTGGAAAAAGTTCTCACATAATTTGTTTGTTTTTTTCCTCACAGTTCTGAGTTAATATCTCACAATTTCAATATATATAATTATATCTCACAAAAAATTTTTCCCTTGCAATTTTGAGATATAAACTTGCGATTCTGGGAAGAAATCTGAGAAAAAAGTCAGAATTGTGATATAAAATGTTACAATTTAAATTTTTTTTATTTTATTCTGTTGCAGTAACAAAAAAACTGACATGTAAACTCAGAATTTTTAGGAAAAAAATAGAATTCTAGGTTTATATCTCTCAATTATGCTTATTTTTCAGAATTCTGAGGAAAAAAGAATTACAAGATATAAACTCAGAATTCGGTCTTTTTGTTCTGTGGAAAAAATCTGAATTGAGATTTTTTTTAAAAAGCATTTATCCAGTTTGCTGAGACAAGCTTCAATAGTTTCCTTTCAATTCTAATTTGAATTGAATTGGCCAAACCACACATGAAGATGAATTATAATTTGATATGGTGTGACAATTTGTTTCTGAATTTCAATGCAAAGAAATTCAATTCTGAATGTGGCACAACCCTGAAAATACATATTCATACTCAAACTTTGCCTTGACAACCCCCATAAACTAAAGAGCAAAACTGTCCTCCTCCATTCAATAGTACACAGTCAGTCTGTTTTATGTAAGGAGCGCCACCTATTGGATGCCAGCTGTACAGCACGAAAAATAAATCCTTTCACAAGTTGCTGTCCAAAGCACAACACACAATCCCAGGACCTCCAAGGGAGCAATAAACTTCTAAAAATAGTTAAGACAGGTGGTACGCCTATCAAACGCTTTTGAGCTGCATTACGAAGCGAAGTGAAATAGATAAAGTTATTTTTTGTGATAAGGGCTATAGCTTTTGCCATTGCTCTGCGGGGAATCGCTTTTAAAAGTGTAAAGTAGAACTCGCTCACTATCAAAGCAAAGACAAGTGTATTAAATCTTATGTGGAGTGTGTTTAATGGCCCGCCGTGTTGTATGGAGTGTGAACTACAGTATGTCAATTCATCTGGATTTCGAGCACATCATCAAAGCACAAGGCAGGAGATTCAAGCTGTCGGACATCAAAGCACACCTGACAGCCGTTCATGCTTCTGTGAGACACTGATAACCCCATCCATCATATTTGTTTGGCAAGAGAGAAAGAAAGAGAGGAAAAGAAGGAGGGGTGAACTCATAATTAATAGTCTCTTTTGTAGTAGCTCCACCTGGTCTGAACCTCGTGGCCCGAGGCTCTGAGCAAAGCAAGTCCGTTCAGTGCTGCAACACCTGGAGAGATCTGGAACTCCGCTTGTGGCTATTTCTTCCATTCTCATCCTCCTTCCCGCTCATCCTCACTTTCTCTCCTTCATTTGACCTCACAATTCGCAGATGACTCTTTATCATCTGCACTAAGACGCCAACATCATGTCATTAATCAGTTGTTTGATTTATTAAGCATTCCTCTGGCATGTACTGTACATTTTCAAGTAGAGCTGACTGCAGGCGTGACGAGCCACAACTGCATTCGCTAGCTGTCTGTTACACACATGCCTCATACTCGCTAGCTGGTCTTCATTAGAAACTTTGGCAACATGTGAAAAGCATGATGCTTGAATCAGTTCAATTCAATTCTATTTCTCTAGCACTTCTCACATCTTAAGTTGTTCCAAAGTAGTTTTACAGATATCACCAGCCACAATGTGGAAGACAAGGGCGACAAAAAACTCCCTAATATGATAACAGGAGAAGAAAAACAACATCTGAAGAGCCAAGTCTCAGCAGAGGAAAGCCATCGTATTCTAATAAATGCATGTTGATTTTAAAAGTATTAATGATTAAAATAAGGATGCACAACAATGAAATTGCATCAGATTTTTTTTAATCTGTATCCATCTATATTAGATATGCATAACTATATATGCATATTATATGAAATATTAGATATTTAATTGTGCAATCTCACTGGGATTTGAGAAAAGCGCATTTTTAAATAAATTGCATTATTATTATTGCTATTATTATTACCACTATATTTGCATTCAGATTAGCTCTAATATAATCTTTGGCAAATCTCAAAATGAATATTGTTTTTTTTTTTTATACTGTACATTTTTATGTTTTGTTAAGTTTTATTACCATTTTATTTTATTACAATTATTATTACAGTGTTTTATTTCTAATATTTTAAATTGGACCATTTTGTATTTTTATCTTTAAGATCTTCAATAATGAAGATTTATATTATTTAATTTTTTTGTTATATTTAATATTTTTAAGAATATTAAATATTAAAAAATGTTAAAAAATATTTAAAAAACTGTAGACAGACTACATTAAAATAGCATTAAATTGATCATGTTAAAATTATTTAATAATTGCATTTTGTATTATTTAATATTCAGTTTTTTTATTTAATAACTTTTACATTTAATATTTTCAGCATTTATATTTTTATATTTTTAGCACTGAATATTTTGATTTAAAAAAATATTTTAATAATACAATACTAAAATAAAATATATAAATATATTATGTAATATTTTAATACAAAAATAATACTGTGCTGATAATATTTGATAATATAAGATTATTTTTAATAATTGTACTTTTTTTTACTTTAGTATTTTAAATTTTAACATTCGCAATTAGTCAGTTATCATCACTACAACATAAAAATAATTATCAGCTGGTATAGACCAGAAATGAAATATCAGTGCATCCCTAAACTCAACCCTAGAACCACATGACATAACTAAGATTACTAGTACCAGTAACATCTGGACAACTAGGACCTGATCAACATCCAAGATATCCTATCAAACAATTACCAAACAAACTCTGTTCCTATCCCACAAAGGAAAGTTCCCAATCCTAAACCCTACTGGAATAGACTGTACTGAGCAGCAAATAAAACATAAGTCCTAGTCTGAGGTTGTCCCGCATCAATTTCACTTACGCGGTTAAACCTACTTTAAAGCACAACGGGGCCCTGTAACACACCATTAGAGCATCTTTCTCCATAAGTCTCTGCAAGTATCTGCACGCGAGTCCTTGCGCAGACTGCAATCCAGTTGCCATGGCAGCAGCAGCTGTATCCGCGTGAGGGTAGGAAGCTGGCACCCCCCAATAACACGAGCCCCCCCTCCCTCCGGTGACCCGCTGCTGAACTGGGGCTGAGAGCAGAGGTCGATGGCTCGAAGTGGCCGAGTGACAGTGAGGGATGACGGCGAATGAGAATGAGAAGAGGGAGTAGAGGCATACAGATGGGGAAGAGAGGAGGAGATATGGAGAAAAGAGAAAAAAACGAGAGACAAGAGCAAATTTAATTACTATCAATGGAGGGATCTTCAAAAAACAAATCGACTGCCAATTTTTCTGTGGGCTGTGTGAAATTAAGGCACCGTACAAAATGGATGGAGCTCTGCTGCTGGCTTTTTATCCTCCAGTGAAATTAAAAATACCTCTTGCCCAGAGCAGAGATGAACAGATTACTTCCATGTGTCATTTTATGCCCGTACTTGATATTGTTTGTCTCACATGCACAGATGTACGTCAGATGGGTCCGAGTGTGTTCATCAGTAAGATGTGGGCAGAGATGTCAAGTGAGTTGACCTTTGACCGCCCTTGCCAGAGGTCAAGCAGTTTGGGTCAGTGTCCTACATATAGCGTTACATGTTCTTCTCACCTGGAAAAATCAAAGAAACGTCTGAGAACATCTGCACTGACAGATTGAGCTACTTTGAAATGCTCCTACATGCATGAGACAAACCTGTCCAGAAATATCTCAGAATTGGTTTTAAACTCAGTTTACTGTGTTAATTAATCACTTTTGCTCTTTTGACTGATTGAATTTCAACAAAATGTTAATAACTAAACGTGACGGTGTAGAGTGAAATAAAATCCATGCTTTATAAGACAGAATAAACAGAACAGAACTATTACAATGACAACCAAAATACATAAATGATGCCATAAAGAGACATAGAGATAAAAATGAAGACTGTTTTTAAACAAGACTGTTTATGTTATTTATAGCTTACTGATAATTATTATGTTTTAATGGACATTTTTCAGGACATTTTACACATCGTATTTAATTTGACACAAATAAAAAAAATACAGTCTGTTACAACCTTTGTTGACGTATTTATTCAATTTAGCAGGGTAAATATATGAATATTCATTATTTAATGTATGTTTTAAAATATATGCTAAGTATATGCTATATAGGTTTTTGTGTTATATTGCCCTGGCATTAATAATTAAAATTGAATATAAAAATAATTTTTTAAAAACTAGTCAACACTGCTGCAATGTAGTTTACATTATTATTGCACCTTCCCTGAACTGCCATTAGCGACATCCTCAAGATTAATGATCAAATTTAAATAAAAATAAAATAAATCAAAAAGGTATGAATTTAATAAGGTTTATAACTTAAATTGAGAAAAAAAATGTGTTAATATTTACTTGTTTAATATGTTAACGTGGTATCAAGATCGCTTAATGAAATTTGATTTCTCATACAACATAAAAAAGGCATTTGCCTTTCAAATTTCAAATACAGCTTCTCACAATAAATTTGGCACCTCTCTCTTAGTTTTTACTCTTTTGGAAAGTTGTGGAAACTTAATGGTAATTATTTTTTCTTATGCTGTTGGAACAAAAAGGAAGCACTGCAGTAACATTTGCTATCACCTCCAGTTTTACCTCGGTTTACCCTACTGTTCTTGACTGTCTTGTTCCAAACAAATGTGAAAACATTGTCCTAGGTCATGTCTAATTTTCATTCCACTGGAAAAAGCATATTGTACCGCACAACCCATTACAGACAAGACTCATTTTTTACGTCAAATTAAATATTCTGTTAAACGAAGGTCCGTTCATCAGTGGATTTCCGGCATTTCAAAAAAACAAAAATGAAACATAAATACTCAATATCTCAGGTAGAATAAAGAAATATTCAAATTTGATAAAAATGCAACAACACGTTCACAGATCACCACATTGTGTGCATTAATGAAGCCCTTGTCTGCATAGCATCATTTATTGCATCTATTAATTTGAATTATAAACTTGTATCTGCAGATTATTCAATTATCATCAGGGAGCTCATTAGCATTCAGGTACAGGACAGCCCTTGAAAGCCTGACCGAGGCAAACAGCTCCCTCTGCTGGTCATTAACTTGCACTTCACCTCGACAGGCTGAGAGTGATCTACACTCCAATTCAATGCATTCTGTGTTATACTCATCAAAACAAAATACATTTTTTGAAACACAAAAGGCTTGCACTGATGTAGCCTGGTGCGAGTAACGCAGTAGCTGATGCTAGCCGCGCTGAGATTGTTTGTTTGTGCGGCACGTGCTGTCTGTCTGCTGTAGCGTGGTGCCGAAGCACTCTTTTTCATTTGCTTGTTTTCCAGATGTCGTGTCCTCCACATCACCCCGTCCTCGTCCTGCTCGGCTACCCCTCCCTCCCTCTCTCTGCCTGCAGCAGCGTCAGAGACCCTAACCGCATCAGGCGAGATAGCAGATTGGAAGTACAAGAGCGATCCATCCATCAAAAGAGAGAGAGAGTTGGGAAGGAAGGGAAGGCGGGGGGCAGGAGAGAGGGAGAGAAAGCAAGCGAGGAAGTGAAAGAGAAAGATAATCGGAGGGATCTCAGCTAAACCGCAGATTATTAGCACTAAGCTCTAACATGTCTAGACCCCGTCTCGCTGTGTTATTCCTTACTGAGCCAATAAACTAGGGCTAAACAACAGCAATGCAGACCTGATATAAGACTGTTGTTATGGCAACCTCTGTGCGATGCAGTGACATCATCAGGGGTCTGACTTAAGTAAACTATTCTAAACTCTGAAATACAATAGACAATGAACACATTCAAAGCAATGAACTCTGGGCCAACAATCACAGCCAAGATGTATGCAAATAGCCCTTTTGTTCTTGCTATGTTAAGACATGCCCTCATATTAAGAGATGAGCCATCTAGCAGGGTTATGCACCATTCGGAAATGAATTGAAAATTAAATGAACTTCATGAATTTTAACTGCGGAAGTAGAAATAAAATGAAAAGTAATTCAAATTAAGCCACATAACTGTAATTTGCACTAGAAAATAAAAGGTTTTAGTGTCAAGAAAGACAGACAGACAGATAAAAACAGACAGACAGACATACAGATAGACAGATACATACAGACAGATTCAGACAGACAAATAGACAGATAGATACAGACAGACAGACATATAGATGGACAAATACAGACAGACATAGGTAGTCAGATACAGACCGATAGACAGACAGATAGACATACAGACAGACAGACAGACAGACAGACAGACAGACAGATAGACAGACAGACAGACAGACAGACAGACAGACAGACAGATAGATAGATAGATAGATAGATAGATAGATAGATAGATAGATAGATAGATAGATAGATAGATAGATAGATAGATAGATAGATAGATAGATAGATAGATAGATAGATAGATAGGGGGAAGTCGTGGCCTAATGGTTAGAGAGTCGGACTCGTCGGACTCGTAATCGAAAGGTTGCGAGTTCGAGCCCCCGGCCGGCAGGGATTGTAGGTGGGGGGAGGGAATGTCCAGCGCTCTCTCCACCCTCAATACCACGACTGAGGCGCCCTTGAGCAAGGCACCGAACCCCCAACTGCTCCCCGGGCGCTGCAGCATGGCTGCCCACTGCTCCGGGTGTGTGTTCACGGTGTGTGTGTGTGTGTGTGTGTGCATTTGTTCACTACTCACTGCTGTGTGTGTGCACTTGGATGGGTTAAACGCAGAGCACCAATTTCGAGTATGGGTCACCATACTTGACAATACGTCACAACTTTTTTTTTTTAGATAGATAGATAGATAGATATAGACAGACAGACATAGGATAGACAGACGGACAGATAGACAGACAGATAAATAAATAGATAGATAGACAAAGACAGACAGACAGATTGATAGACAGACAGACGTACAGATAGACAGACGGATACAGATAGATAGACAGAGAGACGGATAGAAGGATGGATGGATGGATGGATAGACAGACAGATAGACAGTCAATAAATTTCCCTTTCTGTCATTCCAGTTCAGCTTCTTGTGGTGTGTGCCAATTCTATTCAAATTCACACTGATGAATTACAAGGGAGCCAATTCTGAATTCATCTAGTCTGGTGGTTTCGCTCACAGGTCATGTTTGCGTAAACACCTGTTGCAGCAGGGCAGACACGCAGACGAGGAGGACCTGAAGGACAGCTGTCTCGTCTGGCCTGCAGCGGGCAGCAGCTCTATGATGGATAGCACAAAGTTAAAACAGGTGTGCCATGGAAGATCTTCACAGTGCAGCGTTCTCTCCGCTCCCCTGCACTCCTAAACATGATTCATGCAGCAAGGCAGAGAGATGCTCTGTAATGGGAAACATACCACGTGTTTCGGTATGCATGGCATGTGCGAATAGTTTGGGTCATACTTGGGTTGCCCTGCCACTACCTCAGTTCTCAGCAGCTCTTCATCTCTTTATCGCTGTGATATAACGCTTCACTTCCCCCTGCGTATCTCTGGCACCCCTGCGCTGCATCTGTGTATCGCAGCTCTCGCCTCCCCCTCATTCTTAATGTGTTTGTGGCTCTCTCTCTTTCTCTCTCCAACACGCTCTCCATCTCCATTTCTAATTCCCTTGCTCTATCTCTTCCTCTCTCTTCCACCTTCTCTTTCCCTGCTGATGAATCACCTTCCCCTCCCGTTGAACTCGACTGAATCCGAGGGAAGCAGTAAAGTAGCATCGATCAGCCCCACAAGCCACAGCAGAGAGACACGGAAACAACAAACCGCGCTCCCGGCTGTGCACCAACGCACGCATGCATGCATGCACGTGTTTCGGAGCGTCTCACACACGTCTTTACCGGGTGCAGGGTAATATGAAAGGTCGCAAATCTCTTTGGGCCCAGTCTGTGATTTGCATGTCGTATGCAAATGGATGCGTCATTACATGACTATTCCGTTTCTATCCGTGCACCGGTACATGGAAGAAAAGGTGCACGTTCGTGTACACATGTGCAGAATATGTGCATTCAGCACATAAGGGAATCATAAATCAGTTCACATTCTTTTGGCCTATAAAATCTAGAACAGGGGGAAAAGCACATGGCTGAATTGCTGGCACTTGCAAAACACATTAAAGGTGCATCATCATTTTAACTTGCATAGAAGTGATCAATCAGTAATGCAGGTAGAAGTGAGAAAAATACACCTTTTTGTAAAGGTGTAAAAGGCCAGTCTGAGAGAATTGAAAGCAGTGGTCAACAGTTGGGTCAACAGACCAGTTGGGCCGGTAGTTCCAATTTGTAGTTGCTCCACCATTATTTTCACTGCCAAATAATAATAATAATAAAAAAAAAAAAAAATTATATTGTGTGTATATATATATATATATATATATATATATATATATATATATATATATATATATATACATATACATATATACATACATATATACATATATACACACACACACAATTCACATCCAAAATAAAAGTTTTTGTTTACATAACGTGTGTGTGTGCTGTGTATATTTATTATGTATATAAATACACACACATACAGTATATATTTAGAAAATATTTACATGCATTTACTTATATATATATATATATATTTAATCTATAAACATAAAATACATTACATGTACACATAAATATATTCATTTCTATATACACATTTGTGTGTCTATTTATATATACATAATAAATATACAGAGTACACAGATATATTATGCAAACAAAAACTTTTATTTTGGATGTGATTAATCATTTGACAGCACTAATAAACACACACACATTATATATACATGCATATACAACCCGAATTCCAGAAATTTATGCTGCGGCGACCGGGGAGCAGTTGGGGGTTTGGTGCCTTGCTCAAGGGCACCTCAGTTGTGGTATTGAGGGTGGAGAGAGAGCTGGTTATTCACTCCCCCACCTACAATTCCTGCCGGACCTGAGACTCTCTAACCATTAGGCCACGACTTCCCCACTAAATGGACTGTTTCAAAGTGGAAAAGTGTTCTATGGTCAGACGAATCAAAATTTGACATGCTTGTTGGAAATCATGGACGCCGTGTCCTCCGGGCTAAAGAGAAGGGAGACCTTCCAGCGTGTCATCAGCGTTCAGTTCAAAAGCCAGCATCTCTGATGGAACGGGGCTACATAAATGCATATGGTATGGGCAGCGTGCATGTTTTGGAAGGCACTATGAATGCTGAAAGGTATTTAAAGGTTTTAGAGCAACATATGCTCCCCCTCCAGACGATGTGTATTTCAGCAGGACAATGCAAATCCACATACTGCACTTATTACAACAGCATGGCTTCGTAGTAGAAGAGACCAGGTGCTGAATTGGCCTGCCTGCAGTCCAGATCTTTCAGCTATAGAGAACATTTGTCACATCATTAAATGAAAAATACGTCAAAGATGACCATGAACTCTTCAGCAGATGGAAACCTATATCAGGCAAGAATGGGACCAAATTCCAACAGAAACTCATAACCTCGATGCCCAGACATCTTCAAACTGTTTTGAAAAGAAGAGGAGATGCTACACCATAGTAAACATGCCCCCGTCCCAACTATTTTGAGACCTGTAGCAGGCAACAAATTTGAACTGAACTCATTTTGCGCACAAAATTGTAAAATTTCTCAGTTTAAACATTTGTTATCCATGTTCTATTGTGAATAAAATATTGGCTCATGTGATTTGAAAGTCACAACTTTTTGTTTTAATTTTATTTACATTTAAAAAACGTCCCATATATATATATATATATATATATATATATATATATATATATATATATATATATATATATATATCCCAAATGTGTGTGTATGTCTATACGCATGTATATGTGTGTATACGTATGTATGTACATATATATATACATATATATATATATATATATATATATATATATATATATATATATATATATATATATATATATATATATGTACTTCTCAGCTGTTCCATGGCCAGGTGTGTGTTATTCCCTCATTATCCCAATTACAATGAGCAGATAAAAGGTCCAGAGTTCATTTCAAGTGTGCTATTTGCATTTGGAATCTGTTGCGATCAACTGTCAAGATGAGATCCAAAGAGCTGTCACTATCAGTGAAGCAAGCCATCATTAGGCTGAAAAAACAAAACAAACCCATCAGAGAGATAGCAAAAACATTAGGCGTGGCCAAAACAACTGTTTGGAACATTCTTAAAAAGAAGGAACGCACCGGTGAGCTCAGCAACACCAAAAGACCCGGAAGACCACGGAAAACAACTGTGGTGGATGACCGAAGAATTCTTTCCCTGGTGAAGAAAACACCCTTCACAACAGTTGGCCAGATCAAGAACACTCTCCAGGAGGTAGCTGTATGTGTGTCAAAGTCAACAATCAAGAGAAGACTTCACCAGAGTGAATACAGAGGGTTCACCACAAGATGTAAACCATTGGTGAGCCTCAAAAACAGGAAGGCCAGATTAGAGTTTGCCAAACGACATCTAAAAAAGCCTTCACAGTTCTGGAACAACATCCTATGGACAGATGAGACCAAAATCAACTTGTACCAGAGTGATGGGAAGAGAAGAGTATGGAGAAGGAAAGGAACTGCTTATGATCCTAAGCATACCACCTCATCAGTGAAGCATGGTGGTGGTAGTGTCATGGCGTGGGCATGTATGGCTGCCAGTGGAACTGGTTCTCTTGTATTTATTGATGATGTGACTGCTGACAAAAGCAGCAGGATCAATTCTGAAGTGTTTCGGGCAATATTATCTGCTCATATTCAGCCAAATGCTTCAGAACTCACTGTACGGCGCTTCACAGTGCAGATGGACAATGACCCAAAGCATAATGCAAAAGCAACCAAAGAGTTTTTGAAGGGAAAGAAGTGGACTGTTATGCAATGGCCAAGTCAATCACCTGACCTGAATCCGATTGAGCATGCATTTCACTTGCTGAAGACAAAACTGAAGGGAAAATGCCCCAAGAACAAGCAGGAACTGAAGACGGTTGCAGTAGAGGCCTGGCAGAACATCACCAGGGATGAAACCCAGCGTCTGGTGATGTCTATGTGTTCCAGACTTCAGGCTGTAATTGACTGCAAAGGATTTGCAACCAAGTATTAAAAAGTGAAAGTTTGATTTATGATTATTATTCTGTCCCATTACTTTTGGTCCCTTAACAAGTGGAGAGGCACATATGCAAACTGTTGTAATTCCTACACCGTTCACCTGATTTGGATGTAAATACCCTCAAATTAAAGCTGACAGTCTGCAGTTAAAGCACATCTTGTTCGTTTCACTTGAAATCCATTGTGGTGGTGTATAGAGTCAAAAATATTAGAATTGTGTCGATGTCCCAATATTTATGGACCTGACTGTATATATATATATATATATATATACATACATACATACATACATAAGTACATACTCACATACATACGTATACACACACACATCATTTAACTTTTTTATTAGCAGTATATTTTCTATGTCCTAGAAAAATATAATAATATTTTTTTAATATATGAACTTGTAATAATATTATCATTTATTTACTTTTATATTTTTATATATATTTAATATTTTCATTTGAAATAACAGCTGGAAATTATGCCGCTCTGATGCAGCATGACAGCTACATTCATAAACACTTTTGCTGGAAAACGATGGCATATGGTGCAAAACATCGCTGATTTGTTAGTCTTGGAAACATCTTTAAGAATGGGTTGAAAATGACTATTAATCAATCTTGCACTTATGTAAATAACGTTATATTGTCAACATTTAAATCAGCAGAATTCACAACAATTTATTACGTTGCTTGTTTTAATGCAGTGAGGAGTGTACAGTTATCTTGAAAATGAAATACAAGTCACATTTTAATTAAAATTACAACAATTACGACATTACAAACAAACTAATTGAGAAAAAGACATTAAAAATTGATGTTAATAGCAGTTCATTAATCACACCAGAAATAGAAGGTCAAGGCAAGGCAAATGTAGAAGGTCATCTGGTATTCCATGCATACAGGAAATTCACATACTGTGCACACTATACACACTGTATACTGCAGGTAGAGTAGATATAGTCTGATAGTAAGCTATATTGAATGTAACCTGCATATGCATGGCGAAACAGTACACTACCATAACACTTACTATTGCTGCAATATATTATGCGTACAATACATAGATGCACTCTGTCAGTATGAACAGAATACTAACATACTATGTTTCTCAAAAAAATCAGAGCTTGATCATGAAATACTGTATCCAACAATGCAATTCATATCCATCTCCAATGCAAGAAGAAGCTTAATATGAGTTGACTGATTCATTATTAGGGGACACACTGTATTTCAAATGCAATAAATAAAAAAATACAAATAAAAGCTAAAGATTAAATAAAAATTAAATAAATAAAACAGAGCTCATTGCATGGAATTTTGCATCCCACACTGCAATGCACTTTCATCTCCAGTGTGATGAACGAGCTGCATTCAGCATGGCAAGGTTATGTGACAACAAAATATTAGAAACATTTAGCATAGAAAACAACACGTAATAACATTTACAAGATCAAAGAACATAGCGAGAACACAGCTCTGTCCCAAAAATTATCTTGGGCCGGCCCAGGACCTGCGGGCCATCCTTATTTTTGAGCCCTAAAAAAAGTGTCACTTTTTCAAAGCTGAAGCAGAACGTGACCACATCAGGTTGAGGGCATAAAATGCCTCTTAAATGTAACTAATTGCCACAACCTTTCTCCTGACCTCATTCTTGCACGTAATGAATCACCATGTGGCAATGAAGAAACCCTTGACCATAAATAAGTGGACTAACAGGAAACAAATGTATCAACAACACAGCCAGAGGCCTGGCATTTCACTGACACCGACTGCTATTTCCCTTCTCCATTAGGGCACGACCGCTCTGTCTCGGACGGGTGGCGTTCTCCCTCTCACCTCTCTTGTTTTGTTCCTAATGTACTGGCAAAGGTAGACTCCATTAGTCCCTGCATGCACCAAACACATTTATGTCCCCCTCTCATTTCCTCCTTTTCATTGCACCATGATACATCAGCATGCTCATAGCAGTGTGGAGGGAAAAAAAAAAGTCGTGAACTTGGTAGTTGCTTGTTGAGGGTGAGTGCCACCTTGTGGCCGGTCGGCGTCGGGGCAGACAAGACAGCCTGTCATTGTCTCCAGTTCAAACAGCCCCTCAAGAAATAGCTAAAACAAACAGACACGGTTTATCAAGAGACAAAATCGTGCAAACCAGATAAGTGCCCTCGAGAGGAATCCAAAAACTCTCTTCTCAGCAGAAGCTCTGTGAGTCATCAGCGTGTGCAAATGAAGGAAACTGTTTGTTTTCATGTGTGCGTGCCATCACAGGTGTGAGTGAACGTGCTCATTATTGCCAATTCCTGTAGGCCTACTTTTAGAAATCAAGCTCTGTGTGCTTGTAGAGGGGAGTTATGTTTGCGTGAGGCGCAGGGGCGACAGGGGACAATGACGGATCGTGTCAGACGGTGGAATTGCAGGTTGTTGCGTCCCTCCTGTCACCAGGCTCATCTATCTGGGAGGTGGCCGTACCTGCGAGGCACCTCGCGCTCCTCCTCCTGCTGAGGGATCACACGGGAACGGCTGCCAGATGAAGCCGCCCGGTCTTGCTCACCTGCTCCCTGCGACTCTGTTTATTTCAGTCATTATAGTCATGGGGCAGAAGCCGCACAAACCAGAGGAGGTATTTGTCAGCTATGTGTGAGGTCGACATGCGAGTTGCAACAAAAGTCAAATTGGCAATGTCTACAGAAACTTCAGTGGTGGCCTTCAAAAGCAGTCGGAATACTTACTACTAGCATACTGTGCAATACTATTTAAAGAATAATGTGAAACAGTATGCAATGATAACATTTCAAACCATTACACTGCTGTCATAACATGCTTGTTTAATGCATGGGGAAGCTCAAGTTTTCTGGAAAATTAAATATTATTTGCATTTTTAATCTGTGTAAAAAATTCTGCAACTTCAGGCATTACAATTAAATGAATGTACTGCTAGTTGGTACATTTTTTTAATCCCTAGGGACTAGCAGTACATTCATCATACTGGAAATAAAGTCAAGTCAAGGCAAATGTAATTGGACTTCTTTGGAATTTATGAAAAAAATGCACATACTGTGCACAGTAGGCACACTGCATACTTCAGATCAGTAATAAGTGTGTTCTTACGCATCTTATGCTATATTAAAGGTGTGTGTGCAATGCATGTATTTCTGCACAGCTATTTTCAGAATCGCATACTACTTACGATTGCTGCAGTCACGGCCGTAGCCAGCTATGAGGTCACCGAGGTCCGGACCTCGGTCATTTTTTATTTAAAATGTCAAGCTCTCTGAATGATTATTTAGCCGTTTAAACCACCTCATATCACATGAGTGTTTGCAATTCATGTTGCTGCGAGAAGCTAGCGCAGTGAACGGGGCTTGAGAGCGCGTTGAGTGAGAGCGCGGGTGCAGTCTCCGTTTGTTGCCAGATCCACCTATTATACGTGTTTTGTGACTCGTTTTTCCAATTTATTGTGACACTTTGGGACGTTTATAAAGTGGAAAGTTGAACGTTAGTGTTAGTGATATATTCTTATTTACAAAACACAAGCTTTGAACTTATTTCGGATATCTTTTTCTTTCTTTTTGTAATTGCTTGTTTTTCGTAGCAATATCTGGCAACATTGTACATTCATAAAAAAAGCTTATAGACAATCTGTAATTTAATTGCTGACAGGAAGATACCACAATCGGTAAGACAAACGCAGTGATCATCGTTAATATCTGAAAGAAATGTATAACACTATCAAAAACAATAGCATAATACAAATCTGTTTGTAACAGAATGAAATAGGCTACTATGCCAAATAACGTTAACGTTACTGGCCAGCAGACGTCTCATGCTCTTTAGTTAACCTTAAGTCATCAAAAAACATTAATTAAAGCAGTGTTTCTCAACTGGTGGGTCGCTAAAACGTTTTGAGTGGGTCGCGGAGTGTGCAGTCAAAGAAACAACAAACGTAATTCTGTTTTTTCTGACGCTAGACTATTATTTTGAAAGACGTGCTTGAAAGCGGTTGACTCTTCTAAAAGTAGGCCTACCTGAGAAAAACGCTTTTTCCTCATTCAGTATCTACGGTCAAATGAGATGTTGTCCAGTTTTATGTCGGTGTCATTATTCTAACGTTATTTTTATAACTTGTTATAAAATAAAAATTCCCTCACCTAAAAAAAAAAAAAAAAAAAGAACTTTCCAGTCCTGTCAGTCATACTGTGCTGGTTGCGCGCACTCTTCCATTACACGCGCAAATTTACCATGGTAACAGACCTTAACCCTCAAAATGCCACTTTTTTTTCACTGTGTTTTTTTGTAATGTATTTCTAAATGACTGTGGTCTCATCACATACCAACTTATTAACAAAAACTGTTTTGGAACTGCTACCTTACCTTTACCTGTTACCTTATACCTCATTCTCATCAGTATGTGCATTTTCTTATATACAGTGTGTATGTGTGTACATTTATATACATATATATATATATATATATATATATATATATATATATATATATATATATATATGCAAAAGCCTCTAAGTGCCATCTGAAAATTTCTTCTAGAATGGACATTTTTATCAAGCTCGTATATTTAAGTTCAGTAATTTCACTTAAATGTCAATTAATAGGTCATTTTAATTGTAATTTAAGTGAAATTACTGAACTTAAATATACGAGCTTGATAAAAATGATCATTCTAGAAGAAATTTTCAGACGGCATATATATATATATATATATATATGTCAATTTCCAAAAAAAAAGGGTCGCAGCTTAATGTCCATGGTAAAATGTGGGTTCAATGGCCTAACCAGTTGACAACCACTGCATTAGAGCACAGCCAAAGTTATTATTACTTATCCATATAGCAATGTTTATTATGGAAATCTATTACAGTAATCAGTATTGTTACATAACCCATTGTGATGCAATAAAGAAGGTCTAATTTAACAATGTTTATCCTCCAAAACAGACAGAACAGAGAGAGTGTAGAATGGCAAAAAGGTTCCGGCAAAATACATTAGATGTATTTCTTAAAAAAAAGCCTAAATTGAAAGACACACACACACACACACACACAAACACGCGCACACACACACAGAGAAACACTATAGCAAATAGCCTGTAAATAGTTTGTAACATGTAAAACATTATATTGAATAAAAAATATTTCACAATCATCTACATGTCTGTCTATTTTGAAGTTTAGGCTATATGTAGTACATTTGTGGGTGTTATTATAGCACAATTCTTAACACCTTACTTCGGACCTCACTAATTTTCAAACCCTGGTTACGGCCTTGGCTGCAGTATGTAGTAAGTATGCTAATTTTTAATAAACACAAAGCATACCTATGAATAGACTATTTCTGCATGGAAAGCAGTATAAAACCGAATGCATAGAATTTTGGATTTCATAATGCAACGAACTTGACTTGACCTTTCATCTCAAGTGTGATTAATGTTAATATGAGCTGTAATCTATAGACTCTATAGATAGATTATTTGATCGGACTGGCAAATATTCACATTTTAGACAACACTGGATTAAAAATTAAAAAAATTAAATGATAAAAAAAAGACTTTCAAAATAAATTGAACTCAAATTAAACCAAATAACCAGAAATGTAGTGAAAAATGAATTAATGAATAATAAATAAATAAAATTAATTAAGATAAATTAAACTAAAAACCCAAACTGATTTAATGCAATGAATTGAATGTATTGATTAAATTCATGTTAATTATCTATCAATTTATTTACCAATAAACTGATATATGCATAAACAATTAAATAAATGTTTACAAAATAAAATTAGAATAAATAACCAAACTAAATTAAATTTGTAATGCATTGGTAGATTAATAAATAGATACATACATAAATTAATAAAATTCCAATATAAATTAAACTGAAATTAAACTAAAACTGAATTAAACAAACAATGTACTGACAAATAAATAAATGATAATTATCTATCAATTTATTCACGTATCAATTTCCAAAATACATTAAGCTAAAGAACCAAGCTGAATTAATCATGTACTGTGCATATAAATAAATAAATAAATAAAATTAACCAAACTCATTTAAACGAGCTGTATGTTGAGGTGACAATACACAAGTGACAAATGTAACAACATTACATTTACAACTTATATATTATTTGCCTACTGCTTCACTGAATATTTTTATAGTACATAGCACACAATGTATACAGTACAGTATTCAATCAGTAGTAATTTAGTTTTCCATTCTGAAAACAGTCACAGTCAGATTCAGGCAATTACTCTTCTGACTATCTATCGCCCCCTGCAGGTGAACAGTGACCGTCAGCTCTCACAAATCTCTAGCCAGCACCAATATTAGTGGCTGCATTTGTAATTCTTCGCCAGGACTACATCCAGTCCAATACATCAGAACATTTCAGACCATTAATCTCAAAGTCTTCCACACCTCCACAACCATCCTGTCTCCAAATCCAATCAAAGCAAGTCACAACTCCAGATTACGACCATTAAATTTTAAGTGTAGAAATTTGCAGAGAACTGAATGCTCGTTGTGGCCCAGCCCCCACTGCCAGCGCTCCGTCGGGTTTGAGGATGCTTTATGGTGGGCAATTCAGCTGCAGCTGCTATCTGCACCATCTCAGGAATGACCGCGCTCAGAATCAAATGCAATAAAGCAGACTGGAAGAGGAGGGGGAGAGGAACAGAAAGAGGAAACAAAAGAAAGCTAGTTCGTCTGGACGACCATTTAGGGGGAAAGAAGGGGGAGTGGGTCACTGCCCTCGCTTTTTTACCCAAACGGTGAGGAGAAAATGCCACACACATTCGCACAAACCTCCGAGCAAAAGTCTCACACCGCAAGCCATCGGAGGTTTGCTGTTTGTTTTCACAGGAGTGACTAAGAAGGGCACAGACCTACGTTTTCCACTTGCTTACATTGTACACACAAACTTTACAGTCTAACACGGCCTCTCACAGGTCTCTCTCCAACGGGCCTAGTGGTCTGGGCCTTAGGAAATCCCCTCCAAAAGGAGAGCGAGCTGTTATTTATGTCTCCTACCCTAAAAAGAAGGCTTTATAGCCCGCGTCAAATAAGAGCAAAGGGGAAAGGGGAGCGTGAGGATGAGCTACTGAAACACAAAGTTAGAAAAAGCAAGCGTGAGAATAAATTCATCAGAACCAAGTCACATTAATGTCTCATAGGTTTATATTTTTGCATGGCTTCAACAATAGTAAAATCACATATCTGCTTTTATTTGTTGCTACTAACTATATTCCTTCTTTTCAAACCATTAGTCAATAAATACTTGGTAAACATGAAGTTTCTTCAGAATTGAATGCGATGGAATTGAGTTATTAACTCTATAATTAGGACAATAGGTTATCTGGTTAACAAAAATAAGGTTGTTGAAATTGTAAGAATGGCTAGGGACAAAAATTACAAACCAATCAATAATGTTTTGTGATGGTATTTAAATTGATAATTTCCCAATTTTATTCCAAATTTTCTTTGTAAAGAAAAGTTAGCATTTGTTGAAAATGTGCTACAATTTGTAAAAAAAAAATGTTTTTAAATAAATATCAAATAATAAATATAAAGAATAATTTTAAATCAAAACTGAATTTATACATACATATACAAATATATACACTGTTCGATTTTTTTTTTAATTAATACTTTAATTCACTAAAAGTGACATTTATAATGTAACAAATATCGATTTAAATTATATTTAAAAATGAAATGCTGTTCTTTTCAACTTTGTATTCATCAAAGAATACTGAAAACAAAAAAAGATCAGTTTCCACAAAAATATTCAGCAGCACAACTAAAAAATGTAGACAAATTAAGAAGAAATTTTTCTAAAAGTACTAAATCAGCATACTAGAATGATTTCTGAAGGATCATGTGACACTTAAGACTGGAGTAATGATGCTGAAAATTCAGCGTTGCCATCACAGGAATAAATTACTTTTTGCATTATATTCAAATAGAAAACAGTCATTTTAAACTGTAATAATATTACACAAGATTACAATCTTACTGTATTTTTGATTAAATAAATGCAGCCTTGATAAGCATAAGAGACTTATTTCAAAAACATTAAACGATTTTAATGACTTTTACACAGTAGTGTATAATAAACATAAAATTAAAAATGTACGTGATTTGGGTCCAGTAAAAACCTTTGCAGGGCCAATGGAAATTTGGATTACTGGTCCAAGAGGGCACAAGCAGAAAAAATCCTTACTG
Source organism: Barbus barbus (assembly GCF_936440315.1). Lineage (NCBI taxonomy): Eukaryota > Metazoa > Chordata > Actinopteri > Cypriniformes > Cyprinidae > Barbus > Barbus barbus. The sequence continues at coordinate 21,162,848 of NC_136718.1, forward strand.
CTGCTGTCTCTCATTTCAGACAAAAGCTGCCTGCAAGCGTATGTGTATATGTGAAATGAAAACACACATTGGGAATCATAAATCTGCGGGTGTGAGATCGTCAGAGACACATGAGACAGACCTGTACCATGTTTAGACTGGGTCCAGATGTACCTGCCTGCAGCTGAGGAGGTCCGGCGCTGCCTCGCCCCGCAAAGAGCCGGACACTTAACCACTTACCAAACAATACCTCTGAGCTCTGCCTGACACACGAGACACGCCATACCCGCAGGCAGCACGAGGACAATGACAAGCAACCACAAAGACTCCCATCGCAACACGTTTGGCTCCCGCTAACAATATAACAATGGTAACAAATACTGTTACCTCGAATACTACCTTCGCTTTTATGTAATATAAGAGTAGGACATCGCTAGCAACGCTAGAACATCGCATGGCTGAAGATTATTTTACACTGACGTGCTTGTCCCACTTCTGGGCTACTCAAAGAATGAATGGAGGGTGGATCGTAAACGCCCACAGGTATAAAATCAACACGTCTCCCAGCAGCGCTCACATCCAGACTCTCTAAGTGCTCTGAGTGGGTTTAGTGTTTCAATGACTCATTCTCAATGTGTTTCAATGTCCTCTTCGGTATCACAGACCGATTCATCAGCTCAGCTCCATTCACTGGCTCAAATGCAGGTGCACTTCTGTTGAGACTAAGGCAAATATTCACTTTTGAGGCATTATAAAACATGCCTATTTTTCTTGCCGTTTTTAATTGATGAGTGAAGCTGGTTTAAATACAAAACTCAATACTTTATATGACTTACAAATATACATAATAAAAATATAAATATGAGTTAAAGCATGTTTACAAGTAAGGACGCACTGATATTAAAATTCTAGGCTGATACTAGTAAGTCAATAATAATTTTCTTGACATGGCCAATAATCATTAAAATTCTATACTATTTTGTGTAATAAATGTAAAAAATAAATACATTTACAGTAAAATCTACAATTTACAAAAAAGCAAATAACTAAAACCAGCCATTTTAAATGCTATACATGAATTTAGACCTCACAACATTTTAATGTACAGTATGAAAAATGGACATTGTTTTTCCAATTTGATAAAGATTTTATTTAACAGTGTTATTACAGTAATTGTTTTTAACTTTAACAGTAATATTAACAAAAAAGGAAAAAGAGCATTCACAATGAAGTTAAATTAAATTGAAAAATTGTAATATCAACTGATAACATAAATTAACCAAAATAATTAGCTAACAAAACTTTTTTTTTTTTATTTACACTACCATGTGGGGTTGGTAAAATTTTGTAAAATGTTTGAAATAAGACTGCATTTATTTGACCAAACACCCAATAAAAACATTAATACTGTGAAATTTAAAACTTTTTTAAAGAATGTTTTCAACTTTCTTTTACAAAATGTCATGTATTTAGTCTTCAGTGTCACATGATTCTTCAGAAATCATTCTAAAATGCTGATTTTGTGCTCAAGAAAAATGTATTACTATTATTTAATGTTGAAAACAGTTGTTTGGACAGTTGGATTCTTTGATGAACAGAAACCGTTCATTTGAAATGAACGTTACATTATGGACGTCACTATTTTTTTTTAATAATAATTAAACAATTTTCTTTTTTAATCTTACTGACCACAAAACTTTTGAATGGTAATGTATGAAAAAGAAAAAAAACTACTTTTGAATGGTAATCTATGGAAAAAAAAACATCCATCAATGTTGTACAATAGTGGTGAGAATATAAATCGAACAAAAATTGATGACAGATACAATCCGCTTCAGCTCGTCTGCAATAAAACACGGGTAACTCTTACTACGAGAGGGTTTATGAGCTACATATTTCAATAAAATGATATTAAACTCATAAAAGTAATAACAGCAAGCTCCGTCCATGCAGGTGGCCTCCGTCTGAGGCTCGTCTGGAGTTCACCAGAACATCCGGTACACAAAAACAGACCAGCGCACACATGTAAACACGTGTGCAAACCCCAGTGCACAAAAGTGGCACGCACGCTCTGATTTACAGCGGAGTAAACGATTTAAGCTGCATGTCTCGCTCTAACACCTAAACACCCTGACAGCCCTCTCATAAATAAGGTTAGCCAGAGCCTCCTGTGTAATTTACACATACACTATCTCTTAAACTAACACGTAACAGGTTCATCTGCCATATTTCAGCACCACAGGCTGAGAAACAGCCCGGAAAAGATGAATGAGTTGGATGGGCATTAAGAGAGAGAGGAAGAGAGAGCGAGTACAAATGTGCAGTTACGATGGGCTGGGGTGCGTGAACTTCAAAAGCCTGCAGCGGATCTGTTTTGGATGTGGAGGCCATGTTGGCTGCGTTCAGGCCCGGCGCAGGCTTAGCTTACGTTCCTGTGAAAGCGCCCCAGGCCTGAGGCGCAGCCGCAATAACGGCTGACAGCAACATCAAGGCCTCACATCTTCCATCATAAATCCTTTGGCCCTCATTCTTCTTCTCTCGTGCGGTGAAATGTATCTTTGTCCCATAAGGATGATTTATTTAGGAGAAATCTATAAGGTGTGCCAGTCGCTTCACAGCACGGGGCTCTGCGTACAAGAGGAAGGGAGAAAACCAGACCCCCAAATCAAGGCAAAGCCTGCGTGCCATTTCAACAAGCAAACCTAGTTATGTGGAGAATTAATATGATCCATCTCTCAGAACAAAAACATCTGAATTTGAAAACAACAGCACAGCGTGTGACAAACTACCACCGACTGTAATAAAAAGGAAGCTGACTGTAATAAAAAGGAAGTGAACATGCCTGAAACTGACACAGAATATATTATGCCTCCTACAGGCTGACTTTAAAACTGCAGTATGTACAAACACAAGAAAGAGACCAGAGAGACTTATAAACTTTTTTTATATAGACTATACAAGCTTATACTTCCCTCAGCTCTGGGACTGTGACACAGTCAAGGAACATTGTATTTATTTTTAAAGTAAAAAAAAAAAATGTGTTTATTAATTACATTTTTTATTTAATTTCAGTTTTCTACTTTAAAATTAAATTCAGTCTGTTTTTTAATTCAGTGTGTTACGGTTTCTTTGTAATTGTTTGTGAAAAATACCATATAATATTACTTTAAACAATATATATTATAGTTAAAAATAGAATCTTTCAAAGTATAGGAAGCTTTCTGAATATTTGTCAATTTAAAATAAAAATAAAAATAAAAAATATGGATCTCCTTCAAAGTATGAGAAACTTCCCGAATCTTTCTGTTGGTTTAAAATATTTTAGAAAATTAATTTTAAAAAATACTAATAATAATAATAATATTATAGGATCATCTCTAAAGTATGAGATGCTCTCTCAATATATGTGTCAATTTATATATATATATATATATATATATATTTATTTATTTTTTTTATGTATAAATATAAATGTATTTTTAAATTAATTCTAAATTAATCCTTTTTTTCCTTTTAGTGATTGTCGTTGGACAATTTTTGCGTGCATTAACTTACACCCAAAAAAAAGTAAAAATTACAATATAAGAGTTTATGGCAAAATGACATGAATGGTGATGTGTGTTATGGTAATTACTAAAGTTTTTTTTGTTTTGTTTTTTTATGACTGCTGTGGGACAACCTGTGTATACAAACCAAAAACACCAAATATTATGTTAAAATGCCACAGTTTCTGGCAAAATACCATACATAAGATCTTTTTTTATATATAAATATGTGGGTAAGAAGCTTTTCAATTTATTTTTTTTCCGGTTTTTTATTTCTATTGTGGGAGTTTCTGCCACAATATTATAGCTGTTTGTGAAATTTACAAGCACTGTGAGTGAAAATTGTTTCTGCACCATTTTTTTCAGTGAATCTCAGTTCCTCATAACATGCTCTGATAGTCACCTCCAAGCTCACCAGACCCTGAAGAAGCACAGCGGCCCTACACACCTTTGATTTGCACCCTGCATGTTAATTCCCAGCGTTTTATTGCCAATTGAAAATTTAGCACCATGAAAAATAAGCACAAATGCCAGTGCTGGAAATGTAAATTAATGGATGTGGTTGCTAGGTAACCAAGCACACATCCTGAACTGCAAATTATTAATTCAATACGAAGCGAGAGATTACCTGGTAATTAATGTTTAACTATAAATTTTCTGTTACTTACAGTCTGTGTATATCTGCGGTTTGATGCAGCTGTTCATGTATGAAGCAATGTAATCGAGACGTGTCTCTAAACGCTCTACCTGTCATCTGTCACAAATCTAGCATATGACAACTGGTTCAACCTGCCTTGTGGTTTAGAAAACTGTGTTTGTGAGAACCGTACTGTGGGTAATAGTCAAGTCAAGTCACCTTTATTTATATAGCGCTTTTAACAATACAGATTGTGTCAAAGCTCTTAACAGTATCAAATTGGAGGATAGTGTCAGTAATGTATAATAATAAGATTAAACACTCAATTTTCAGTTAAAGGCATTTCATTATTGAATTCAGAGATGTCATTGTCTAGCTCAGTTTAAATAGTATCTGTGAAATCAAATTGATGATTATCGCTAAAAATGAAGTGTCCCCAACTGAGCAAGCCAGAGGCGACAGCGGCAAGGAACCAAAACTCCCTCTGTGACAGAATGGAGAAAAAACCTTGGGAGAAACCAGACTCAGTCGGGGGGCCAGTTCTCCTCTGGCCAGGATATTATTGTTAATTTATTGTTTACTTATTGTTTTAATTAAAATTTTAAATGTATAAATGTATTATATTTCTATTTTTATATTGTTGCAATTTCTACCAATAATATGTAATACAATACATATTAAATAACAGCTTGCAACGGTAAATCAAAGAAACCTTTTTACTGTCAAAATATCATATTTACATTTAAAATATATCATGGGATCGCTGTCAAAGTGTAGGAAGCTTTCTGAATTTCTCTCTCTCTCAATTTACAGTATTGAAAATAATAATAATAATAATAATAAGGGATCTTCTTTAAACTGCATAAAGCTTTCTAAAACTTTCTGCCAATATAAAATTAAAATTTACTTTTTTTTGTCATTTAAAAATAATAATGGCATTCGTTCAAAGTATAAAAACACTGTAAAAAAATAAAAATAAATAAAAAGTTGAGCCAACTTAAAATTTTAAGGCAACCAGCTTCAGCAGATTTTTGAGTTCTCTCAACTTATTTTAGTTTTTTGTTTTTTTGTGGAAAGTGAAGCTTTCCTGTGAATTTAAAATAATAATTATAATAATAATAATATGATATGATATAATCTTTTTGTCATTTATTTATTTTTTAATTCTGAGAGTATGTATAGATTAGTATGTATACTAACTAAATAAATAATAATAAAATAAATAAAATAAATTAAGTAAATACACTAAATAATACTTTATTATACCAGTATTTTTGTCAAAATACCATAGTTTTGATAGATAGATAGATAGATAGATAGATAGATAGATAGATAGATAGATAGATAGATAGATAGATAGATAGATAGATAGATAGATAGATAGATAGATAGATAGATAGATAGATAGATAAGGGATCACCTTTAAAATTCTTTCTGAATCTTTCTGTCCATTTAATAATTTAAAATTTCTCTCTTTTTTGATGACTGTTTTGGGACAGCCTGCATGTTTACTTACTAAACGCACCAAACATACTGTATTCTCATGGAAGTAAAACGCTTTAGGTTCCAGTTTCTCATCATTAGGCACTTCCTGTATTCCCCCTACTCACAAAAAAACAGAGAAGATGAGGAACATCATAACTGGATCGACTCCAGCCAGCTCAAACCACAAGACCATCTTGAATGTCTACCGTAAAACTCTCTGCAGCACAAAGGAAAACAGCAGGCTTCATCACTGGGGTCTCAATTCTGAGAAGCAGAGACTTGGACCTGATATTGTCCAGTTCGATCCAGAACGTCCACGATCTGTAACAGCTGGATGTCAGCCGGTTAAGAGTGAGTACATTTGGAGGAGGTCCATCAAAAACAGGGCCTGAAATTCGGGTTTGAACAAGATTCAAAAATCACAAATTGGACCCTACTTTTCCAGCATTATCACGTAGATTCACTAAACACAAAATCTCATAGATGCCAAGACAGCACACATTATTCCCAGACAGAGCATCTGGCCGACCGCGGACCTTCAATCCAGCATCAACAAACAAAGCAAACCCCCAACTCGAGCGGAAATGTTCGGCATCTTCCTCACAAAGGCAAACAAACCTGTGGCTCGAAACATTTTGAGAATAGGTGAGCTTAAGCTACGCTACTTGGTTGGAAGAGAAAGAGATGTTTTTTAAGTTACGTGACATTCGAAAACACGCAAGTGTTGAAAACACAGACGCACAGCCAAAGAAAATGATGACTTCGCTGTTCAGCTTCAAAATCCCTGAATTATTAGACTCACCTAAGCCTCTGCAAATTTGAAGAGAAATTACATTTTGATCCCATGCACTACAAGAAGAAAAAGATAGGGAAGTAAGAGATTAAAATGACTAGTTATGTCGCTCAATATTGTTTTGACCAGACAAAAGGTCAAATAATTATTTGTTCAAGAAAATAAAAGGCTCTCATTTATTACTCAGCAGGCTTACATTCAAAATTGTTCTCCACTTTTTACCTGGAATAAGGAAAATGTCTAATACTTTAAAAAATATAATCTTTTAATGCTTAAATCACAATGATGCGATTTCTGCTAGAGTTGAAAGGTGAAATATTTTTAACATTATATGTTGGACCACAAAACCAGTCATCCATTTTTTTTTATTATTTTTTTATTGAAAGCTGAATAAATAAGCTTTCCATTGTTGTATGGTTTTATTAGGATCGGACAATATTTGGCAGAGATACAACTATTTGAATATCTGGAATATGAGGGTGCAAAAAAAATTAAAAATTAAAATATTGAGAAAACCTTTGGACTTTAAAGTTGTCCAAATAAGTCCTTAGCAATGCATATTACTAATCAAAAATGAAGTTTTGATATATTTACAGTAGGAAATTTACAAAATATCTTCATGGAACATGATTTTTACTTAATATCCTAAAAGAAAAATAGATAATTTTGACCCATATAATGTATTTTTGGCTATTGCAAATATACCCATTAAGTGGTCCAAGATCACATACATATTATATTATATTTATTTATTTATTTATTTTTTTCAAGTGATTGTGGATTTAGGTTTAAATAATAACCCCGATCCATCATTGTTCCATGTATTTCACCTGTTTATTAAAATGTTTATTGTATATGAGCATCCTTCTATGTGACGAAATATAGTACATCTAAATATTAAGCATTGAAAAAGCTTGTTTTCAGGTCATTCTTTTTCATTCTAATGATTTATTAAGAGGTTTATTTATTTATTTGAATTTTGTATATTACCTGCCTAAGAGGTAAATAAAAAGAGGGTGAAAATTCACAAGGTTAATGGGAATAATTCTTTCATACCTTTTAATTAGCTTCAGATGCGCTTCACACTGATCTAAAAGTGCCCTCTGGTGGCCGTTTGTACCACGATACTACAACTGACCATTGCCAGTAATCATTACATCAGGCTTGCTCTGACAACATTTATTAAAACCTAACAAAAGGTTTTGTTTTTTTCTAAGAAAAGGCTGCAATTATAATCCACAGTGATTTGCTATTAAAGAGAGATTTGTTGAGATTTTGTTTCTGTTTTCTGATGCATTCACATTTTTATTAAAGAAGTGTGGAATGGAAGAAGACCAATGACAGGCCTTTCTAACATTCACAGAACAAACCTTTAATTATTTATTATTTCAGAAATATATCCATAATCCTACTTGGGGTATTGTAATTACTGAAAAAACATATATAAAAAAACAGGTACATTTCAATTTCATTTTTAATGTCTAAATTAATTCATCTATAATTGTACTATATATGTTTACCATTATAAGGGTGGTTTTATTTAACCATAATACAACACAACAGCCTACTTGGTTCATAAATATGTTTACTAGCATTTTCTCTTCACTAGGATGCTGCACTTCTTATTTAGGTAACTGTTGCCAACACAATATATTTGCTATTTTCTATGTATGTTTCATAGGAAAGGGTCTTCAGAACATAATGAATAGACATCTCTGTTATATTATTTGAATACACATTTGAATATACATTTGAATACAGTTGCTACTGATTTTGACTCTATACTAAAAACAATCAATACTATACTCGCATACTTAGCTTGTCATGTTTCACTCATCACACTGAGGAAACTGCACAAATTACACATTTTATTAAAAAAATAAGCTTCTCAGCGCCCTCTGGTGCCCGTCAAACACCCACTTTTTTTGTTTTTGTGTGTGTGTGTGTCTGATATTTTTATCCCATTACATCCTAAATCTTCATATGAATATATTTCTGTGTGCTCAAAATATTTTTTCTTTCAGCTAAAACAAAACCTGACCATAGTTGTACTGTCCAATAAAATAAGTGACTAAATGATACAAAAAAAAAACATTCAAAACGATCTTAATAAGTTTGAACGTATTAGCATTGATGACAAAAACCCAAATTATCTTTAGTTTTTTTTTTTGTTTTTTTTTATAAATATATTGGTAACAGGAGATAATAGTCGCATGGATATTCTACTTATTTAATTAAACTTTTTAGAAATTCTATTTAATAAATATCTATTCTCTGATATTTAATAAATGGATTTTATCGAATAAATACATTTTATGTAATTGTATCACATTAAGATAAGTTTATGATTATTTTACTTACATTACAGATTCAAATAAATACATGAGCTAGTGTGAATAAACGTTGAATAGATGCCAGAATTACTAACATCAAATGAAAATAAGAGCACATTACATTCACTGTGGCTATTTACAGGAGTGAACATGCCCTTAAGTACCCAATCTGTCTTCATTCACAAGCTCATAACTCTGTATAGAGGGCCGTTTGGCCTCTGTCCCACCGGTGCCAACTCTGATATAGTAACAGACGCTTGTCAGCGCTCCAATCACACAGCCAGAGGATCTTACTAGGATTTCACGTAACATTTTGTTGAAACCTCTCTTCTACAGGTTTAATCTGACGCTGAACAGCACATTATCTTAAATGCAAGTCCTGCTCAGAAGGCCAGAGGGCAGTCAGTCTACAGCAGACACCACACAAACTACAAGCAGAGCAACCGAATGAAAAAAACACTTAATGTGCACGTAAACATTTCTTAAAGTCATGTGGACTTTTTTTTTTTTAATTATGTGGAGTTTATTTTAAAGAAAGATTCTGTAGCACAGGCACAATTTCCATATGTCACAAAAATATGGTTAAATATTAAGAAAGAAATGTTTAGAAATAAATGAAGCATTAAGGCTCTTTTTGGTTGTCCAACTAAAACCTGCTCATACTTCATGTGATAAACACATCTGTGGTTATTTTTCTAGTGCAAGGGTTTTCAAACTGGGGACCACAAGGGGATGCTAGGGGGTCCGAAGTAAATGTCTGAGAATAAAGCAAAAGAAAGAAATTTATCAAATTTGACAAGACTGTGTAATTCTAGTCAGAAATCAAGAGAATCATGTCACATCATGATTAAGTACTGACTTAACTACCTTGTTTTAACAGTAATAAAAAGAAATCAATCAAAAAGTAGCCTATGTTTCCTTTATATTATTTATTTTGACGAGTAGCCTACAATTAGTGTCAATAAAGCTGATGTTTATAAAACAATTCGGTGTTTATATGACTGATCATGTTTTTGTACACAGTATAGCGTCTAAATATAACATGTAATATGTTATGTACATAAGTTATATGTAAATATAACAAATATATAGCTATATCCACCTTCATAGTTTCAACAAAAAGTTTGAAAAACCCCTTTATTAGTACACCTGTGCGAACCAGAGGTGACTTTATTTCATATATCCATTAGAAATTACCTTTAGCATAATTTAGCATAATTTATTCCACTTGGTTTCGGAGTTGGTTTCCATCTAACGCAATCGCATTTATATAATTAATTCAAAAACAATGAATCACCACAATACATCACGCTTAAAAAATATGTTATAGATGATTTACACTCACATGAATAAGTGAAGACTGAAGATCAAAGCTGTTTATGTGCGAGATTATTCCTCTTGATGACGCCGTGTTGAGTCACGTGACCGATCGAAACCTAACCGTCTCAAGTGATTCTTTGAATCGAATCTCTACGAAAAGAATCAATTTATTCGAACACTGATTCACTCTTTCTGGGGATTACATTTTTACGCCAGTAGGTGGCAACAAGCGAATCATTTTGTGTTTTAAATGAGTCACTGAATCATTTATTTGAACAAGTCGATCGAAAAGAGTCGTAATAAAATTAGATAAAATATGCGTGTAGATTTTAGACAGATTTAAATTACTATCAGGTAAATGGCGAACACAGAAGGTCACACATTTGAGCTTTCATGTTTATCGATTATTAATAATAAATAAACAATAAAATATGTCCTATGTATTCAGGGACAAAGTGTAAGCATATGTGCCTAATATAATTCTGTACACTGAAAAAAAAATGATTAATTGAATTTACTAAAGAAATTAAGCTGACGAACTTTCAACTTTTTTATTTAAATGTAGTTCAAATAAATTGTTTGCAACCACTTAGCTTAAAAACATTTAGCATATTTAGGTCAAAAAAAAAAAAAAATCAAAAAAAATTAAATAAACATAAAACCTTGAGTGTATCATATCCTGAGATCAGTAATATTGTGTAACCGATTCATGAGTGTATTGTTACACCTCTAATAAATTTTTCAGGGTGAATTTATTTTTGAAAGTCAGTTTCTATAAAGACATACAATAAAGTTTTGGATATAGGCTATGATAAGTAGGCCTATTATGTACTGTATGAACTAATAATATTTAAAATATCTGTGACATTTGTGAAAATAGCCTTGATGCAATTTAACCTAGTTTACTTTGGAGGACAAAATTTACAAAACTGTTCTGCTTTAAATCAAAATCCTCATACATGCCCTCTTACAAGTTTAATTAATTAAATTACATTTAAAAAATAAAGTAAAAAATAGCAGATTTTCAGTGTGATCTTTTCAGTTATGCATTTTCTCTCAAAGACCTAATCTTCTTGTCCCTGAGCATAAGGCCTCTGGCCCCCTGCAGTGCCCGTGGACTCAAAGGGTCCCTCCTTACCTGGATTTATGATGAGGAACCCCAAACAGCAGGAGGTTTCAGAAACAGTAGTCCTGCGTCCGGCGGAGGCTCCAGCAGGGCAGTAAGTGAACCCAGCAGTGCCACTGTTGTTTCCTGCCACCCCTCCAGCCCCCTTCATCTCTCTCCGCCGGGCAGCACACACAGGAAATGTCTTTTCTGTTCCCTGTAAAGAAAAGCTTCTAGTGACCTTGCTGTAGCAAAGGTAACACATCTGCCATGCATTTTCACTTAGTTCGGCATCCCATTTAAATCACCTTTTAAGATCATTTTGAATTGTTTGTGATGAGATTCGGCCAATATTAGTCATACCCACTAAATGCATTTTGCAATCGACTATGGCTCTTTCATACACACACCATGGGTCTTTAACAAAGATATTTTCCTTTCCGTGAGAAGCTAAACGTCAGCGTTACAGTCAGTTTCATCAGAGGAACAGACTGCGTTTCTTTCTCCACGTGTTTGTTAAACATTTGGACCCTGTTCCCTCTCCATGTGATGTGAGTCTCTCTATAGAAGGCTAAAGGAAACCAGGTGTGGAAAAGCTGAACAGAGGTCAGGAGTGGAAACATGCAACACAAATTTTTATGCACTGTTTTCACTCACGGTCTTCTAAGGATTGCTAATCAAATGCGGCATGCTGAAGCGGTTCATAACACTTCGGAGAACCAGCAATGCAACACATCTGCTACCAACAAACAGAAACCTTTGTGGAAGATAAATCCTTTGTGAAAAAGCTCTCATTGTCAAGACAGGCGGGATGGGAGTGTGATCTGAGGAAAGAGAGAGAGAGAGAGAGAGAGAGAGAGAGAGGAAGAGCCAGACAGAGATGTTGTCTGCAGGAGAGGCCATTTGCTCAATCCTCTCATAATTCCTGGATTTCTGCAAGGCCATTCTAGTTGTATTGCAGAACAAATGGGAAATAGCTTTCTGGGAAGGTCTACCTATTTTTAAAACAATCAGAATGTGTTTGTGTACACTATACACAGCTGAGTGCATACATTTGCATAATATATATATATATATATATATATATATAAATTACATATTTTAATAAAAAACATTTTAAAAGATTCACAGTACTCAGTTAAAAATATATAATTTTAATTTAGTCATGTCTTTTATATATCTTGATTTTCCACAAAATAATACAAATTTAGGCCAATAATCCAGTAATAAATGCATATACATCTCCTTGTTCCTTAATATAGTTCTTGAGAATCAGTTAATGTTTGCACCTACACATAATGCAAGTTTGGGGTCGGTAAGAATTTTATAAATATGTTCTGTCTTATTATGGTTGCATTTATTTGATCAAAAATACATAAAAAAATGTAATATAGTGAAATGTTATTAAAATGTTCTTCTTTAATATATTTTAAATTGTAATTTATTCCTATGATGCAAAGCTGAATGTTCAGCATTGGGTTTCACATACATGTTACTTTTGTAACATTATAAATGTCTTTACCATCCCCTTTGATCAGTTAAAGCGCCCTCGCTAAATAAAAGTATTAGTTTCTTTACAAAAAAATGCCACTGATCTAACTTTCAAATGGTGGTGTGTGTATTTATATATTTATAATTTGAAGATTAAACCATGTGATATTCATTAAATACATTTCAATAGCACTATTCTTAGGCCAAATTGGATAGTTATTTTTTCATATCGTTTGAACTCCAAATTCCTCCATCAGATTTACACATTAAACCAGATCGGGTTGTTTATTAAATTATTTTGAGTTGCATAGCATGCCTGTCCTGAAAGCCAGGGGATTTCACAGAGATTCAATAGAGGAATCCCTGTCTCAAAGATTAGCTCTTTCCTGAAAGCCCTATCAGTCATTCTCTGACATTTTACGATTGAGATGCATGTGACGGGCGGGTGTTTCCATCGGACAGATGTGTCCACAGCCGTTTAGTTCGCCAGCTGGGCCGTCCTGCACATGGCTGGGTCTAGCTGCTGGATCACAGAGCCCTCTGTTTTCAGCCACTGCCAGATAACACAGGGTCCTCTGGGGATGCCGTAACTCTAGAGGCTCCATTGTGCCATGTCACGCTGCCTGTACTGTGGTCGGTGCGAAACTGTCAGTTCAAATGAGTGGCCGCAGGCCAGCATCTGAACGTGTCTGTCCTGAATGTGAGTGAATTAGCACTCTCCGCATCCAGCTCAGCCAGGAAACTCAAGAAGACTTTTAAAGCAAAATAGGCGCCGATAAGTCGCCATCATAAATTTGAGGACACATGCTGACTAAAAACAACCCAAGTAATGCAAAGTGGGCTTCCTAGCCCTGGGGCATGATGGGATGCAGGAGAGGCCAGCAGGTGGGCACTTTTGGCTGACCTTAAAGCTCGAGTGAAGAAAACATGGAAGGATGTGACCGTCATCTAAGAAATCAACTTCAAAATTAAATACATAAAAAAGACGGTAACACTTTAATATAATGCATTATAAAAGTACTTTAATGCATTGTAATGTACCTTATAATGCATTCTATGATCACGTGACTAATTATAACCACATTATAATACATTATCTATTCTTTGTTACAGCTTTAGAGAGTATAGTGCATTAAAACACACAAAACAACCAATTTCAGACATAATAGAAGGAATATGCAAATATGAAAACATATAAATTTTATATATAATTTTATTATTATAGAGAAATATTTTACATAAATTACCTGCATTTTAGAAATGTGTAATATGTAACCGTAATATATATATATATATATATATATATATATATATATATATATATATCTATATATATATATATATATATTTATATATATATATATATATATATATATATATATATAAAAAATGTATATATATTTCAATGCATTATTTATAGCTAGTAATGCACCTTATAATATTTTGTATGATCTTGTGAATACAACATTTCTAATACAATTTCATATTTTTCTATTCATTGTTACAGTTGTATACAATATAGTGCATTAAATGTAAAAGGGAATCTGTAAATATTATAACATATTTTAACTTTACTTACAATTAGTTATGAAAACACATGTATAATAATGTACATTATGAATACATACATAAAGGCTACAAAAAAAAGTATTACCAAAAACATTTTTTACAAATCCAAACGTTGACGGATTATGGTAGTAACTTGTGTAGTTATACTGATCTACATGCTCAGAATCGATTCTGATAGCCGTGTGCCAACTCAAAGGTGTTTAATTGCTTCCCTCCAACACGGTGAATACACACAAGTGTGTCATTTCAGAGCAGAAGTGAGACGGTTACTGAGATTAACTGTGCAGTTAGTTCCAACTGCACTGTGATCAGTTTAGGCCTATGTAAGCATTAAATAACAGTCATCAGAGAAAACCGGAGCAATACTACTAAACGAAAAGCAATTGAAACCTACATTTAGAAGTGAATTTGGCCAACTATGATGAGGCTCCATCAGCAGTGTGGTCAATTTTTATGCTAGAGTAGGTCAGCTGCAACACATTTAAGGATGGGCGTTATATAAATCATAGAAATAAATATATAAATGCAGATGTGTAATTGCAGGGCCAGTGTAATTCTGGTGTAAGAATAATTCCATGTCGTTTAAAGGCTTGAAATAAACATTTTCGCCTAATAAAGGCTTGACATTATCTCTTTCAGTCTTTCTCTCTCATCTTTAACATCCCCTGTGAAAATGAATTTACAGTCTAATTACAGAACACGGCACGTGTGGAAGGGACACAAATCAGCCATCATTAGGAAATGACAGAAAACTGCCGTTTTGTAATTGAAGTATAGGTCTGAATCAATATTTAGAAGTCCCAGTAGGTTACAGAGTGATACAGAAACGAGTAGCCTACAAAGAATGACGATGTTGTATTCATTGTTAATTGCAGAACAGAATCAAGAAAGAAAACTGCAACAACTGCATGAACTTAGAACAGAACAACTGCGAAATATATATATATATATATATATATATATATATATATATATATAAATAGTTATTTTAAATTGTATAAAACTTGTATATACAGTACAATATATTACTATACACTGAAAAAAATGATACATTGAATTTACAAATTTTTTTAAGGTAAGTGGTTGCAATCAATTTATTTTAGCTACATTTAAATAAACAAATTTTGCTGAAAGTTAGTCAACTAAATTTGTTTATTTAAATGTAGCTAAAATAGATTGATTGCAACAACTTACCTTAAAAAAACTTGTATCATTTTTTTCAGTGTATATATATATATATATATATATAACTATTTCATAATATATTATATAATAATATATAGCATAATAACATACGTAATATAATATATAATTTTATATATATATATATATATATATATATATATACAGTACACACACACATCAATTACCTAAACTGGATCATTAAATATATATCATATATATTAAATACTAATAATATAAATATATTTTATTATATATTTATAATATACTTAGTATAAATATATTAATATATGTATATATAATAAATGCAATTTATAACACTGGTTACAAGCCGATCATACCCAAATGTATCACAAATCTTAATGAAAGTATTAAAATTAATATTTATGATTTAGATGCCCAGATTTTTATAATTAGAATGTCCTTAAGGGAAGTAATATTTCAGCAGCGAAACTCGTGGTGCAGCACGCTGTAAATAATACATACAAAGTAATGTAATGATTTGCTCAAAGCTAATTTAAAAAAGCCCATGAATCAGTTCGTAGAGCAATCCACACTGACATTTACTCTGCGCTCATTCAGCTCCCTGCCTCCAAAACTTCCAGCACCAGAATGGGCCGTTCATAGAGAGCTTTGCTATTAAACGCAGCTCTAATAGGCTTTCTCGCCGCACTGTATCTTCTTCTTCCCACCGAGCATCTCCGGATAGCAAAGCTCGTGCTGTCTGTCGGCCCCTGCCCCACCCTATCTCAGCTTTTACCTCCGGCCTGTTAAAAATGATATCAGCTCGTGAAGGGCGAGCATTAGCATTTGCATTTTATTGGAGGCATGGAGATTTAGAGCAGTGGATACATCAGCTCTGAGCAGACAGAATTAGTTAACAATGCATTATCTGCCTTTTATGGCGGCCATAATTCTCTCACTCCCCCGGCTAGGGGAAGAGATGGGGGTGGAGGAGGACTGGACCTAACGTCAGACTGCTCGCTGCATGGTGGGGGCTTCTGGGAGAGGTTGGGCTTCGTTTCTCGATGCTTTGCTGCGCATTAAATGCAAAGAGCATCGCTGTGGCATTACGCTTCACGATTCGAACAACAGCCCAATGGAGGGGTGATAAACGTCTCCAAAGGTCACGGCTAACGATGTGACCTTGCGTTCTTAATGACGCCGCACGTAATCACACACTAAAATTCAGCAGAATCGTGGTGTAATCGCGTTTAGGCTTTTTAGGTTCAGAAAGGGATTTGGAAACTGTCGCATATCGCGCTTATGAGGCCTACAGGACGCCGATCGCTGACCCGAAGGAAGCGACGGCGCTCGAGTGCACTTTGTGTGTGCGTTCCAGCGGTTTGGACGGTGCTGCAGTGTGGATCGAACACACTGCTGCAGTCTTCCCCTCCCAAACTCCAGCCCTCGACCACAGCTGTTCAGTGGTCCCCTTGACAGCCATCTATTAGAGCTTATGCGCAGCAAAAACCCATCGGACCACATGCATCCCAGAAATCATGCACACAGTCTCTATTCGCCGCTCGCTAACTTTTTTGCCTCAGTAAACATATTCAAAGCATGCACTCTTTGCTTATTGGTAGAAACGTTGCTCAGGAAAGGCAAACCCCCAACGTTCTGCTCATAGTTCAACATTGTGGGTTTTACCACGAGGATTATGACTTTAAAGGAATAGTTTGTCCAAAAGTTCAAATTATGTGATCATTTACTCACCCTTTACGCCATTTCTTTGGTGAAACGAAAAGTTATTTTGAAGAATTAATACAGAAAGAAAGTCATACACTCTTGAAAATAAAGGTTCTAAAAGTTGTTTTTTTTTTTTTTGCAGCAATTCCATAACCATTTAAAAGATCAATTTTTGGAGTATGTAAAGAACAATTTAATAATTTAAAGAACCTTTTGTGTATTGGAAAGGATCCATGGATGATTTTTCACACCAATAAAGAACCTTCTGGTTTATTAATGTAGAACCACCATTTTTGGTTTCCCAGAGAGTTTTTCAGTGAATAGTTCTTAAAAGAACCACTTGTTCTTAGTGTAAAGGTCACTCTAATTATCTAAAGAAGTTCTAAAGGTTCTATGGACATTAAATGTTCTTCATGGAACTATCATTGCCAAAAAAGAATTTGTTGTTTTAAGAGAACCATCATTTTTGGTCCCCAAAGAACCTTAAAATAACCATTTTTCTCTGAGGGTGAAAGACATTTGAATAATCTGAACAACCATTTTAATAATCTGGTTCCATGAATAACCCTAATAATCTATGGAACCCTTCCATTGGACAAAAGGTTCTAGAGAGGAAAAAGCTTCTTTAGAATAAAGAAATTTTCTTCACATTAAGAAAATAACAGTTCTTTTAAGAACTGATCACTGAAAGGTTCTTTGGGGAACCAAAAATTGTTCTTCTGTGGCATCACTGCAAAACCCCTCTATTTATATGGATGTATAAAACGTTTTTACCATCGATGCCAATAAAGAATCTTTAATTAAATTTAGGAAAGTTTTGGTCAAACTATTAATTTAACACACCAATCCTAATTAATTTCAACAGTCATTTTGCTACCGTTTTCAAATGTGACTTCACATACTCTATTCTCCATCTCTCCTGATCTTACATTCCTCGAGTCTTTGTGGAGCAGAGCGAGTGTGACAGCTCTCCAGCGTTCCATAAAGCATAAATGCAGCCTCTCAGCTATCTGCTGAGACTTCTGCTCCCCGGGGGTGAACATTTACTAGTGACCTCTGCATTCCATTTCAGAGCTGAAGCGCTTCTCCTTTCCCCTTTGGAAAATTCCACTGCCACTGAGGTAGTCGAGAAAACGGTATTACAGGGAGGGGTTACGGCTCAGACACCACCTCTCTTAGACTGGACTGTGCGAAGCTGAGGCCATGAAGGAGCTACAAGCCACATTTACAAAAGGCCAAATGTCTCAGAAACATGATACAAATGGAAAAGAGTGAACTGGAAGTCTATATAATGAGGCTAAAGCAAATCTGCAGGGCTAGGCTATTGTCATCATCCGTAAGATATGACTGCGATACTGAATATCTGTGAAATTGAAAACGAGTGCACTATGGAAACATTCAACATATGGCATTCATTCAAATGTTCTGCATGGGATGTTGCATGAAACGAGTAATACTGGCATTAAACTGCATCAAGACTAGGTTGAAATAGAGAAATAAATTGATATATGAGCTCTGAAACATATCAAATATAATGCATTTATAAGCCAAATATTTTTAGTATATATATTTTTAGTCTTTTAGTAAGAATGAAAAGTACAAATACACCCAGGAATCCTTTGTTTTTTTACTGTATTTAGAATCCCTATGCAACTTATGGTGTACATTTTTTGGTAGGTAGAAACAAGTAGGCAAGACTTGCTCCACTATGACATCTGCTGGTACACATCAGCACTGCTTTTCTGGTTAAACTTATCACTGCACTAAATGAGATGATGTGTATCTGATTTGTTAAAATAAAAATTTGTTTAAATTGCGCTTTCACAAACATTGCATAGCGTGAAACTTCATAATCTCAGCACTACAATGAAATTTATTTTGTTTGATTTGATTCAGAAAGCCAAGGTTTATGGTTTCCTGAAACGTTCAACTGTTAGTGTTGAAAACTAGATTTACTACAGTATGGTACAGGACATTAAAAAAGGCTATGCACTTAACATAGCAAAAGACAACTATTGTTGCACATTTTAAAAACAACTGCTAGTCATTTGTATAAGTGATCATGGAAGGGATGGTCCTTTTGAAATATAAAAACCATACCAAAAATAAGAAAAATGTAACTACACAATGTTCAACCCTGTTTAAAAACTTTCCCTCACATTACAAACAACTCAAGCCAAACCTTTCTCGCTATTCTACTGTCAGTGGACTGCACGTGTACATTTCAAATAAAACAAGCTCTTTTCCTGCTGTAAGTGATCTCGAAGGAGTAGCTTTTGTTCAGTGGCTTTGCAAAGCACACAAAGCACTACAGAGCACAAAACTCTAGTATAGGCATGTAACCTTGATAAACACCATTTTATTGAGTCAACTCTAGGT
Source organism: Barbus barbus (assembly GCF_936440315.1). NCBI lineage: Eukaryota > Metazoa > Chordata > Actinopteri > Cypriniformes > Cyprinidae > Barbus > Barbus barbus. The sequence goes on from NC_136718.1 coordinate 21,182,355, forward strand.
TAAAAAAGTAATAAGAACCCGACATATGATTAAACTACCACGTGAATGAGAACAGCTCTGAGTTCATGAGGTCAAACAGGGAATGTGTTCACCAAATCAGCCACAAGAGGGAGCATATCAGTTAAACCTATGGTGCTTCATGAAAAAAGTGTAGAAACAAAATGTCCCATCACACACTCACATGCTGACGATTGTCTGCCCTCCTGCAAGCAACAGTGAGATAAAAGGTAAGAGTGGTAAAAATGGGCGAATTCTTAAAGTAGAAGAGTTTTACAAAGACGTTAAGAGGGAGAACGAGGGGGGAAAATGGATGTCAATGTTCTAAATTTAATATTCTTTGTGGCTTTACTGACAATCAGAAACCAAAAAAAAAAAAAAAAAAAAAAAAGGATTTTGGCCCACATGGGTCATTATTAAGGTTAAAATGGTGATACAGCAAAATTAATTCTACCTGATTGAAAAAACTAAGAAACAAAGCAGAAATCAGTAGAGAGGGTGACATCAGCTTGTGAAATGAAACCAACGCCATCACGTCTTTGTCCAGCGTTTTAGATGTTAAACGCACACGCAACTGATATTTTCAGTCATTTCCAGCAACACTACCAAATCAACTGTGTGAATGAAAGTTAAAAGTTTGACTTGTACGGGTTTCCATTGTTTCACATCTACACTAGCACACAACACATCATAAGAACATAGTTGTAGGGGCACAAATACACAAATTATGACAAAATAGAAGGAAGATCAGAGCGAGTAAGAGAAGAGAGATCACATTCCACTGCTCTGCTGCAGCCACCGTTCGCCATGGCCTTTCGGTTTGTCTGGTGAGAGATGTTTTTTCATGAAGGGTGAACAGAGGTTGTCATGATGGGCAGTAACCTCCATTACTCGCTGGCCGTTGCTTTTTACTAAATGGTCCGTTAAAAGTTGGCTATGAGAGTGTCACCGGTGTGACAAAGGGCACAAGGTTTGGAGGACTCAGCGTCTTTCCTCCTCCCTCTGCACTTTAAACCGCTGTGGCGCTCTTTTCCTTCTTGTCGCCGTCTTCGTGCCAGGTCAGACGCTCCTCGTAGAAGGCAATGACGATCTGTGGGCACTTGTGATTGGCTTCCTTTGCGAGCACAAGGTCTGCCTCATCAGAGTCCTTCCTGTGGTGGGACATCAGCAACAAAGGAAAGACAAATTTACATTAAGTGGACAATTGTAGTGTTATACATCAGCATTAGCTTCAGTTCTAATTGAAACTGAGAGACAGGCTCAAATGTCCTTAATTTGTTAGTTAAAGCTTCTTCAAGCTTAGACAGATGTCTAGATGTAAAAGACATCATGATTGGCTAACCTCCAGATACTACAAACTGATCCAATATCAGGCATTGGCTTTGTTTACATTTATTGCATACTATACTGTCATAAAAATCAGGGTTTCTACAGAGTTTGTAAAATCAGGTTTATTACTTTAACACCTTTTAAGACCAGCACAAATATGATGAAGACTAAGTCCATACAGAAGAAACATTTACAATTTCAAAATAAATCATGTAACTCAGATTCTTTTACTCAATTAAACAGACTGGCGCAAAACAAATGTTTTGACGTTTTATTGAAGTCTAGGCATTAGCGTATCAATACAGAGATTATTACACCTTGCTAATACAATAACGTCATAATTCATCAACAGTATAAGTGTTGGCCAAGCATAAAATGTGTGGTATTCACTGATTGCAAACTGCTCTGAAACTGCTAGCCTGTAGAAATCTTAACAAATCTGAGTTTTGACTCTGAATGTGCAGCAATCACATTTAAGTCACAGCCTTGTGAAGTTTAATCATCACATTAGGCCATATATTTTATGTAAAAAAAACAAGATGAGAAATACAGAAACTGTAAAACAGACAAATACAAATAAATGCAGAGTGGAGACTACAATGAAGGGTTTCAAATGTACAGGTGTAAATAGCTATAGAATGGTGACAAAAGAATAATGGTTGTACAGTCTCACACAGTGCAGGAGTGCGAACGTGAGCAAATTTGACAAAGAAACGAAGAATGGGGCAGTTTGCATCATTTCAGACATAATGCCAGGTGTTAATGGCGGGGGGTGGTGATGGCGCAGTGGATAAGACACATGCCTTTGGTGTGAGAGACCCGGGTTCGAATCCACTGTGAGACACCAATGTGTCCCTGAGCAAGACACTTAACCCCTAGTTGCTCCAGAGGCGTGCGACCTCTGACATATATAGCAATTGTAAGTCGCTTTGGATAAAAGCGTCAGCTAAATGAATAAATGTAAATGTAAATGCAGCCATTGACACTATTGTCCTAACACTCATGTCGGGTGATCAAATCACAATTGGTCAGTTGAGGCACTTCCCTGATTACTCATGGTATCGACATGCATCTCCTGTGACCACTTGTGATGGGATTTAAATTAAATTTCAACATCAAATGCCCAGTTATTTTAACTAGAATATGGCCAGACTTGTGGCTTTGGTTCAGATGTGTTCATTTAAATAAATTGCACCCGATATGTAAAGAACGGTTTCACTCACCACTTCATAAGGAACATAAGGTCTCCACAGGAGTCTGTTGCTCCAATTATCTTCTCAGGCTCCAGGCCTCGCTCAAAACCTCTTGCTACAAGGATCTCATCCTAGAAAACACAAAGATGACAATCAAAAATCGTTGTTTATAACAAACCAATCCATCATAAACGCACTTAACTGTAAACCTTTGATTCTGTCCAAAATACGAGCCCATAAAGCAAAATAATTCTGACTGCACCCATCCTCTGCAGAGGATCCACTGGTGAGAACATGATGTAAAGCTAAATCTCTCCAAAAATCTCTCTCAATGAAAAGAAAATCGTCTACATCTTGGATGGCCTGAGGGTGAGTACATTTTCAGCAAATTTTCATTTATGGTGGAACTATTCCTTTAAGCAAGTAATGAGCTAAGAAACATTTTAGAGAGAATTTCAACCCTCTGGATGTACTCGCAATATCAGGATGGATATTGCATAGTAATTACATTTAAATGAAGTTTAAGCGAGAGCCCTTAAACCTTTTTTTGTTAAGCTCTTACCTCCTTTTTCTTTTTGGGTTTGCTGCCGCTCCCGTTCTCTTCCTCTGAGTTTTTCCTTTTGCTGGTGCTGCTGTTACTGTCTTTGGGACGGGCCAAAGAAGAGCCTGTGCTGGGTGTGCTTCCGCTGCTTCCTTTTTTATAGGTCTTCATGAACTCGCCAATAAGCTCTGGACAGTCCAGGTTCTTCTCTGGTTCCCATGTGTTGTGTTTGCTGCAAAAAAACGCATGATTCATGCACCATAAACTAAAGCGCCTGGATATCCTCACATAATAGATAAGCCTTCAGGAAGTTTACATACTATGACAAAACTATGTTCTTGAGTGTTCTTCAAACTAGTTTTTTTTTTTTTTAAATCAGACTTATTCACTTCATCTCAGTGTTAAAAACTACTTTTGTTTTTCATAGTCATGCATTAAGATTTTTACATGCAGTAACACAAACCCACATCTTCTTGAGATTAAACGGTCTACACTACTTAAGTACAATGAAGACTTACTCTGAAAAGCCTTTCCACTTCAGAAAATATTCCACACGGCCCTTCACAACTCGCCTGTCCAAGACTTTCTCCACTACATACTCTTCCTCATCTGAGGAAGCAGCCTCATCATCTTCACGGTTCAGGTTCTTCTTTCCCATGGCCTATTCTTAATGTCTTTTCAATGGGCAAGTGTGACCTGTGTGGCTCCCTGGTCCGGGGAGGAAAGTGTTTCCACTGGAAAAAAAAAAAAAAAAAAGTGTTATTAAAGTTAGAAACAGGGCAGTCCTTTACCATACAAAAATACAAAAAGAAGAGTGTATTTGACTGTTCAGATGCATATTCATTTCAAATATATCTTGAATACAAACAAACATCAAAATAGATACGTGCATTAGGTCTTGCAGTGTAAACATCGAATAACTCTATTGCTGTCGGTTATGTAATTAATCAACCAGCACTATTGATCATAATTTGAGAAAGTATTAATTTACAACATCTAATTCATACAGCAAATTCGATGCTAGTTATTTTAGATTCTCTAACTTCTACTGGTGATATATGATGATAGTGTTGTTAAGAATGTAGAAAAGGAGTTTACTTCAATGGTCTTGAAATTTGTCTCTTCAATTACATTTTATTACTCACTGTTCTCTTTAATAATTGCCTGGAGACAAAGGACAGTGTTAACTTAAGCAATTATTTAGCACTGTAAATCATGAAATTTCACTGGTCGAAGTATTACCTATATTGTATGGCATTATTATGGACTGTTGTCTATATTGTGAAAATTTTATTTCCAACAATAATAACCTTATCATGAGCTAAAGTTATTTTTAACTTGACAACAACAAAGGCTGGGTAGTATGAGAAAAATCTCACGACTTAAGGTTAAATCTTTCTTACCTTAAAAATCAGTATTTATTTTTAGAAACTCACCTACAGTATGCTATTGGAGGACGCACGTGACCTCTTACAGTGCAGAGATGATTCTTGGATCACAGCATTCAGAGCTCCCCTAAACAAATACAATTCATTTAAACATTACTGCACTTACACATAACCAAAATGTATATCAATAAACATGCAGAAGAAGGAACGCATTCAATGCTCTAATTAACAATTGTAGAAAACTCTTAAATATAGACACAAAAGATCAGCATGCCTTTGATTCGAGGAGCTGTAACATTTTTTATTATTTTTAAACTTTAAAATGTTTAATTGGAAGTAAAAATTGCGCACACACTGTTATCAAAGCTAAAGGAACAACAATGCATGCAGTCTGTAAACATTACATTAAAATCAAGCAGTTATATTGGGGTGCAATTCCAATTTTCATTTACCAACATACATATTTAATCAACCTTGCGCTAGAAATGCCTTGTCTTACTCTCTTGAAGGATTGTAGCGAGCAAGGCCAAACAATGTGAAAACATTGAACAGCCCTGCACGACTCTCACGTTTTCATAGCTTCACAACGCATGCCATATGAGATCTAATTTCCAATGCGAAACATAATTCACATAGTAAACGGATTTAAATGTAATGCTAGCTGCACTGCTAACATTTAGCTACAGAAGTCCCATTGATTACTACTGTTTGCCTCGCAATAAGCTCATTTCAAAATAGCAACACAACAAAAACACAGAGAGAGAGCAATACAATGAGAGCATAATTCAATGCGTTTGCTGGTGTTGTGTTTGTGAATAACGCAAGCTCAACTAGTCAATGCCTCCAAAAAAACAAAAACAATAAACAAGGCTCACCGATACACAGGCGCACATGATAGCAGGCTAATATAGCTGTTAGCATACACGCTCCACTTCTATCCTCGGTGCTCTACATCTAACCGCAGCAAGCAAAGCATTCGTTTGCTTTTTCGCATTTATTTGAATATTATCGTCGTGCTCGCTAGTAACGTTAAGCCTTTGCTTAGCAACAGCGCGGGCCGAGCAGAACTGATTTCACCTGATCCTAGCATGTTAAAGCGTTATACTGACGGATTAAATCATTTCCAATGCAAGGAGTACATACAATAGCATATACCGACGTTAATGTGGATAATTATTGTATACTCACTGAGATATTGTTCGATGTTTTCTTATTCGTGTTGGATAATGAGGCGGCGGCGGCTTTTTTCTTCCACACAGGAGTTTGCTGCCTCTCGCGCATGCATCCGTCCAGTGGCGCGTCCAGCCAATCAGCGTGCGCCTGAGCGAACCGCTCTCGCGCCAAAAACGGCCTCACGCTCCTACAATGGGATGCGCACACGTCACACGGCAGCTAAACGCACAGTTTGCTGAATGAAAAGCTATATCTAATTACACCTTTATAGAAAAACACATATTTTCATTATAAAAATTATAATGAAATTATATAAAAAATTATAACGTGTAAATTATTAATCCCCTCATATCTTTTAAAACGTATTTTTAATAGTTAAAAAAAAAAAAAAAAAAAGTTTTTTTTAATGTTTGAGAGATTTGTAAACGCACTAACCGCTGTTCCAGGGATTGACTTGGGTCTCAGCCAATCAGGTTTCGTCAAAACGCAAAACAAAAGCGTAAGCGGGAAGCGTAACCAATCACCGTCTGCAGTGGGCGGGGACTGTACTTGCACGAGCTATTTATGTTATCTCCCCCCAGTTCTCTCTGTGTGTCTCACCGACAAGCGTGTGGCGCAGCACGGACAGAAATAGTCGGTAGGATGTCCAAAGAGGTAGGTTGACTTTGATAATGTATCTAGTTTTTTTTTTTTTGTGAGAAACGGCTTAAGCAGTGTAGTTTTAATGTTTTGAGCGTTTTCCGATTTAACTCGGATCTCGTTGGTGGCTCTTTGTTAATGCAAATAGCATGTTCGGCCGCCATTTTGACTCTTGTACTGTGCACAGATAGATGTGTTTGCATTGAAGGTCGTATTCTTGAAAATCGTAGTTTCTTTGTTTTAATTTCTCACCGGCCGCATATGGGACGTTTACATTAATTTATAATCGCTCTAGTTGTACTGAAACAAAGGTAGGGTTTATAAATGGGCCGTATTGTGCGGCACCAATATGGCGGAGGTGTTCGACCACCCCCAAATGGAGTCTGTTACCTCAAGGATTAATGATGCTTTGCGCAGGAATACATTTAGTTTCTTATTCGCTGCAGAATAATTAACTCGACGCAGTGTTAAACTATCATGGGTTATTTTCAGGGCCAGCCACGTGAGCCAGAGCAGCTGCGGAAGCTCTTCATTGGAGGCCTCAGCTTTGAAACCACAGACGATAGTTTGCGGGCGCATTTCGAACAATGGGGCACCTTAACGGATTGTGTGGTAAGTTCCTTCTATCTTGCTTATCTGCAGTGATCAACAATATGGTGTAATCTTAACAAGTATTGTGATGTAAGGGTGTGCTGATGACCAATATGCGTTTTAACCCTTATGCTTGTTGTAGGTGATGAAAGATCCAAACACCAAACGCTCCAGGGGCTTTGGGTTTGTCACTTACTCCAATGTGTCTGAAGTTGATGCCTCTATGGACGCACGGCCCCACAAGGTCGACGGTAGGCTCGTGGAGCCCAAACGAGCTGTGTCTCGAGAGGTGAGGTTTAACACTCTTAAGCTGCTGTAAAACAAATACTTTTTATAAAGATGTGTGTGAATGCAAATGCCTAATTGCATATAGTTTTTAGGACTCCAATAAGCCATTTGCTCACACAACTGTGAAGAAGATATTTGTGGGTGGCATTAAGGATGACACTGAGGAGAACCATCTTCGTGACTACTTCAACCAGTTTGGCAAACTTGAGGCCATTGAGATAATGGTTGACCACAAAACCGGAAACAAAAGAGGCTTTGCCTTTGTTACGTTCGATGACCATGACGCCGTTGATCGTATTGTCAGTAAGTGCTTTTGTTCAAGTGTAACTTTTAGTGTCTTAATATTGTTGGTCTTTTTATTAGAAATGTTAACACTGATATCTTCCCTCTCCTTAGTTCAAAAATACCACACTGTGAATGGGCACAACTGTGAAGTCAGAAAAGCTCTGTCTAAACAAGAGATGCAAAACACTGGCATGAACATGAGGGGTAAGTTGGTGTTTAATGCTGTTTTTTTCTTTTTTAAATGTACTTGGATGTATTAAATGGATCTTTTAAAACAAAATCTGTAGGCCGTGGTGGTGGTGGTGGGGGTGGAGGAGGTGGAAACTTCAACAGATATGGCAACAATGGTGGCTACAACAATGACTTTGGAGGCGGTGGTGGCAGCAACCGTGATGGATATTTTGGAAGAGGTACGTGCCTAAGTGGACGTTGAAGTGTTTTGAATGATGAACTTAAGTTTTCGTATGGGCTTGACGCAATTTTCACAACCCTTTTTAGGAGGCAGAGGTGGTGGAGGTGGCGGCAGTTATGGAGGCGACTGCTACAACAACGGATTTGGTGGCGGAGATGGTATGCAGTGGTTTCTTGATTCTTTGAAAGTAAAACGTTTTGCTTGTTAATGTTAAGTAACTTATTCCTGTTGCTTTCTCCAGGTAATTATGGTGGCGGCCCTGGTAACTATGGTGGAAACCGTGGATATGGAGGAGGCAGCAGCGGCGGAGGAGGACATGGTTATGGCAACCAGGGTAGCGGTTATGGTGGTGGCGGTAACAGCGGCGGTGGCTATAATGACAATTACAACAACGGCAATGGAAACTTTGGAGGTGGTGAGTAGATGCCAGTCTGAATTCTGAACTTCCATACAAATAACTTGAACTGTCAGCAGTAACCAGGTGTATGTGGTTTTTGAATGCAAATAGGCAACTTTGGAGGTGGCGGCGGTGGAGGTGGTAACTACAGTGACTTTGGCAACTATAACAACCAGCAGTCCAACTATGGTCCCATGAAAGGGAACTTTGGAGGTGGCGGAGGAAGAAACAGTGGCCCGTATGGTGGTGGTGAGTATTTTTTTTTTTCTTAATGGCCTTTTACGCTTCCCTTTTGGTTTAAGTCGCCTTGTATAAACTACTTGAATCCTAAATGACATGAAATCTATTTTTAGGTGGCTATGGTGGTGGATCTGGTGGTGGATATGGAGGTGGCTCTGGTGGTAGACGGTTTTAAGCTCAGAAAGGTTCGTTTCAAATTCTTTTGACTACTTTAAATAGACTTACAGGTTAACAATCCCAATACGTTAGTCTTGGACTGAATACTCATTGCTATACTGTAACCTTGCTGTACATCTGGTGTAGAAACAACAAACCTCAGGTAGTGTGCAGCTTAACATTTGTTGTTCATATTGTTCAACAGGACTGAGTGCTTTAGGAGAGGAGAGCGAGAGAAGTGACAGGGCAGATGCAGGTTTACATCCCTAGATCTGCTCAGCCAAACAGGTGTGGCAGATTTACAGCTGCCACCAGAAGAAGTGTACAGTAGCGCTATCATGTGTGGGACATCATGAATTTGTCATGCAGACTTGTTTTATATTGTCTATGGAAAAAAGCATTCCAATGAGGTTTTATGTAGAACTACTTTCAGTCTTTATGGTTTTGATTTTTATGTAACAATCAAGGTGAAATAAAACATCCTTTTTGTTTTTTTAAAAAGATGTGCGTTTTAGTCATTTGTTTTCCTGGGGCTTTTAGTGTAGTACACTTTAACTTAATGGGAGCTTCTATGAGCCCTTTTTAGTAGAATGTAAACTCAAGACTGTCGTCTGGCTCTTTTTAAAAAAAAATAATAACCTGTAAGGGAACATAAGTGAAATGTTCAAAAAGCATAGGCTGTTTAATGCAAATGCCTAGAGTAGTGTGGTTGCATATCAGTCTAACCATGGGAGCAGGCTGAGAAAGGAGTAGCAAGATCATCGCCCTGTGAAGAAGCAAAGAGCAGGGAGTACAGGGCGCCACTCAAAGACTAGCAGGCAGCGCTTTTATAACTCCTGTAGGTAAGAACAGACTTCTCCACTACTGCTGGTAACTGTAAAACATTTTATTGGCAGAAGCTGTACAGTTAATGTGAACTTCCCATTCAGTGTTGTGTATATTACAGGGGAAGTAACAGCAGTCAGCATAGTTTGGTGCAGAAGATTTTGTAGAACTTAAACCCTTTTTAATGCATGCCCACTTTGGTGGTCTTTCATGTTCTACATTTAACGTGCTGACCATGTTACTCTTGCTTTTCAGGATCTGATGAGTGAAATCCTCTCTTGACACTAAGGCATTTTGTCTGTCTAAACTGGTGAAATGAGAAAAGGTACTTGCTCTTGTAATGCAGTTTCTATCTTGTTTGCAATATTCTAAACTTCAAACTTGTTCTCTTTTCTAGGACCCAAATGCAGCTGAAGAGACTATTTTTATTACCTGTTTTTTACCCTTTTTTTACCAATAAAACTTTTAATACTAAAAATGACTTGATTTTGTTTCTTGTGGAGGGCACTTAAAGCATCTGTATGTTGGACATAACACTGATTCTAGGTTTTAGACCAATATTTTAATGTACAAAAGTATTTAACTAAATGCTTGCAGCATAGTCCATAAAAGTTTGGAAGTGTCTTGTTCTTAAAAGCTCTTCATAATTTCTGTAGTTACACGTATTTTGTCGTTCTGTCCTAAACTTCTTTGGCTAAAAATTACTATTTGAGTGATATTGCAAGAAATTTAAAGTCTTTGTTCATGACAAGTGACTTGAAGTTATTGGTGAAAGTGTAGCAACCTCTTGAATTTAGTTGTCCATCTATGGGTGACTTACACTTATCAGTTCATTCACCCTCCAGTACTGTATTCCGTGGCACCAAGTAAATGTTGCCATTAGTTTGTTGCAGTGAATACTCATCAACTGAATAAGGGTGTCCCTCCTCATCACGTAGCTGTGAAAACACTTCGGTGTAAAGATCTGAGAGCCGACATTTGATAATGGCTAGGTTTTGTTGAAACTCCAGTCTCTCTCTGGTTAAATGTTCTCTTTGGGCTCTAAGCTGTCCCAACTCGTTTTCTAAATACACAATATTCTCCAACTTCCGTTTGCGGCAGTTCTGAGCTGCAACTTTGTTCTTCCCTCGTCTGCGAATGTCCCTCACGAGTGCCAGCTGAGCCTCGCTCAGTGTGAATTGGGTCAAAAGCTCATTGAAGTCATCCACTGGTAGGTTCACAATCTTGTCCAGGGAGAATGGGATTTTGAGAGCGAGGGCTCGCCGCTCATCTCTGCTCAGGGGTACGGTAACACTGCTCGATTTTGGTTTTGGGTACATGGATTGATATGAACCCAGTATTGTTAAACCTGAGCTGTTTAGTTGTAAATCATGCAGGGCTGTGGGTAAAACCGATTGCTTCACTGATGCAATTGGTTGATATGTCTGCTGGTTGATAGGCTGCATATTTGTAGGTGTGGGAAAAGAAGTTCCAGGGTATGAACTGTAGGACTGCTGGTAGTCGACAGACCCGAGCAGACTCTGCCGCATGCAACATTGTTCCCCAATACTTTCACTTTCGGTGTAGCCCATCGTACCATCTGCAGGTAAGTACGAAGGTACTCCATGCACCACATTCTCAGGAGAGGCAAGCGGTGGGCTTGAACCAAGTGACAAACCGGAATCTGACTCGAGATCATCTGCGCAAGCCTGTTTTATTTGTCCTGTGCAGTGAAGGTTGATAACGCCATCTTTCGCAATACCATGACCGCGTGTCGTCATGTTCATGTGCTCCAAAATACTCATGAGAGGAGGATGAAGCGCTTGCGTATTCGCAAGCATTCTGGAGGTACCATGGCCGCCAGGGACAGGGAGGCTGTAGTGCATATCCATGTGTGGGTTTAAACGTTGATAGGGTGGCATCATTTCAGGGTATGCATTTTCATAAACAGCAGCAGGATGGGCACCACAAGTGGCTGGAATGGATTCTGGCTGCGGTTGACTCATCCCGAACCCCCCTTGAGAAACCATGGGCTCCATGGACAGGTATGGAATAGCTTCAAAGGGATTCTCACTGGGTACCTCAAACTCCTGTGACAAAAATAATAGTTTAATAACAAGAATCTCCAGTTTCACTCAAACTTGACCTTGGAGGTAATTCAAATCTCTTTTACAATAAAACACTAGTAAAGTGAGGGTTTGCAGTTGATTTGTGCTGCAGAGGAGGGTTGTATTCAGTCATCTGCTCAGGACCACCCCACCTGGGTGAATGTGCCACCCGTAGCTTATGCAGGTCTTACTTAGGAGCGCTCAGGTTTCATGTCGAAACAGATGGTCATTGTGCTATGCAGGGGGCTGTCGGCAATATACAGCACTCACCCTCTTTCTCTGTCTGCCTTTATCCTCACATCACTCAATTGGCCCATTGTTGCAGATCGTAGCTCAATGTGTGTGTTTACAGGGGATTCAGCATTTGAAAAATGTTATAAGGCCACCATTTCATTAAGACTGTAAAATGACTGGCTATATCCTACCATAATATAATCAGAGGTTTTCTTGAGTTTTGACATTTGTGCATGTAAAAGAGCAAGTTTAGTGGGGTGTTCCAGTGTACCGACCTGAAGTTCTGTGATGGCCATCAGTTCCTGCCAGGCCAAGTCCATATCCAAATGCTGGGAGGAACGATGTGCCCGGAATCCAGTGACATTGGTGGACATTGACACCTCCCCATGCAGTCTTCCAGGGTTTGCCAGTCCCTTAAAATTTATAGAGTGCATGCAAAAAAAAAGTTGATTATTTTTGTTATTTGAATTTATGTCTTAAAATATTTAGTAAAATCTATAATTATTTCTAATTCTTAATCAAGATAAATTTACACCAATGCGCGCACAGATGCACACACACATTTAATATATTATTTTTAAAGTGTTTTAAGTATACTGTAAAATATATATATATATATATATATAATATATTTTAGTTTTTTTTATATATATTTTTCTTTACTGAAAAACAAGTCAAGAAAGGAGTAATTCAGCGTATTAAGAATTCATTTTTGCGGGGTACAGAGATTTTACAGCATTTATTCATTCGTTTAAAAAGGTTTTATTTTTCTAGGCTTTTCTTGCTGGGAAAGCTGAATTGTAATATTTTTGTCCTCATAAAGATACTGACCCCACAGCTGATCCTCAGGGGATGTACACCGTTGATTGCTGAACACATTCAGGACAGACCCCTGATGCAGTGAATCAGTCTAAAACATTAAAAGAAATCATTCACTTTTTGTATTTTGTCAGACATGAATGTCAAGTCAAATGCATTTGTTAAACATAGAGAGAAAAATACACGCAAACAATGTAAGCTTTCGCATAACGGGTAATACAGGTCAGCTGTGACCACATGCCAACAATCTTGGGACCAAATTTAGTTGGACTTGACCACATTTTCATCTACACGCCCGTAAACGGAGGATGATGTCACTCCGAAACTTTAAAAAAATCGACATTAACCTTCAGAATATATCTTGTTTGAAACTGTTTCACATTTCCCTTCCCATATGCTCCAAATGTCATTTTGTGTCACTGGACATGAAGTTTCTTTGAGCTGGATTTGTCCTATCAACTGGCTTTGCGAACAGTAATGTCAACCCTTGATAAGACAATCTTTTGGGACCCAGCCTGTTCTCCAGTAAACGAAGGCAGGGGCCTAACCACAGACAACAGAACATCAGGAAGACTTTCTCAGCACACTCCCTCATGTCAAAAATAAATTAATTAATCTAAATGATATTTAATATGCATTACCAGTCATTCTGGTTACCACTGGGTTTAATTTATTTTGCTATTTCATTGTGTAAAACAAATTAAACTTGTGCCTCATCTGTGGGTTTGCTTTTATTGGTGCTGTATTAGAGCCTTTTATACACAACAAACTCTTTAAACTTCAATGTTGGGTTCCTGTTATATTGGATATATAGTTTGGTACCGTAAAAACTATGCAGCTATAATTACAATAATTTTGAATTCGAATGTCATATTCTGCTTGCAAGTGTATACCGATGAGAAAAACTACGCTTATCTTTTTCATTCAAATGAACAATTTTACAAAATAGTGAAAATTTCACACATTTTAGTACAATCTCATATAATTCGAAAGTAATCTTTAGCTAATTGTAAAAATACATAGGCACTGCCTGATTGAAATGTCAGGTACAAGTTTGACAGGACGTGACAGTAATAATATGTATACCATCTAATGGTTTGGCATTTCATGTGTGGTAAAGTATTTAACAAAACACATCTTTCCTTTTGTCATACTGAGGGTAAAAAACATATATCCTGCCCTTACCGCGGTGTCTAGCTTATTTCCTTTGACTAGTTTCTGAAATTCTGAGGGGACAGGGCTGTGGGACCGGCCTCCCAAGATTCAACATCAGCTGGTAACCACTGTACCAGGGCACACGAGCCAACAGTAAGCAAGAAAGATTAAAAATTCAACTATATTTACCATCTCTCTTTTTAAACATTACTCTAAACCATGCGTTGCGATATTTGTGATAATCAAAAAGTGACTGCAGTGGGTAGCGTCTAATGAAAAATAAAGAAAGGTTTAGACCAAAGAAAAGTTTTTAATTTGTTTTTCAAAACAGATTATGTATTTTTTTAATTTAAACCATTTTTAAAAATGAAACTTTTAAAACAAAATTCACATCTCAATAAAATGTTCACATTATAAACCCTTAATATTTAAAGAAAAAAAATAGTAAAATAGATTTTATTTAAAATATAATACAACTTTAACACCTTAAAGTTAAAGTAATAACTGTCAATTGCTTCTAAAGCAAAAACGTTTACTCACTCTTTACATTTAATGTGTCCTTATAAAGTTTTTATGACTAGAATTATGACTCAAAAACTTGAAAGACTAGAATTATGACTCAAAAACTTGAAAGACTAGAATTAGGACTCAAAAATGTAATTTAGAATCTTTCAAATTTGATGATGAACCAGAATTGTACAATATCTGTCAACAACTGCCATATTTACTGAAGAAACTTCACAACAAACCCTCAAAGAAGATTAACTGACAAACTGTACCTTATTAGCATGTCCTTAAGCACTAAGCTCAGATGAAAAAGTCTTCACAATGTCATATTCACAATATCCTGAGAGCAGTAACCACTGACCCCTGTGTAGAAGTGCAGAGTGAAAGAGTTTGCTGCATGCTCTTAGTTTTGAACTACAAGTGTGTATGCGCTCAACCTGTCTTTCTCTCTCATTCACCCGTTCTCCCACTCACCCTGTCTGCTTTTGGCTGTCACTCACACAGATGGGATGGGTCTATGGGCGATGCAAGCAGGTTTCCTGTAAAGCACCCACACTTTTTGCCCTCCTAAATGCAACACTCGCACTTTAATATGTTTAAATTATATTTCCCACGAAAAAAAGAGCAAGTGGTTAAGCCACAAATGTATATATACAAAGCTCACGCCTGATACTGTGGACTTCCCAGATCAAATATAGACTCGGACCCTTCAGCTTGTGGTTTAAGGACATGTTATTGACATCCACAGCTTTGGTGAGTGCATGTCCTAAAATCTATCACAAAAAAAGCACACTTCCTTTATAAGAACTATGTGTTTCATAAAGACCTGAGGTGTTCATGTAAAGGAAAACCACCGTGAGGGATGTGGTTTGAGCGCAGACGCTTCGAGCAGGCGCACCTGGAGTTAAATCTGGGATTGCTTTGCGGAGGAGGGGCTGTTTTCCGACTTGCTTTAGTAGGGATGGAATGTACACCTTCAACAGGTAAGAAAGGCCACATTGTTCCTGTATCTGCTGCTTAACCACAGACAGCGAGCGAAAGCAGGGGGGACGGGAGGGTGGAAGAGCGTGTCTTACATTGCAAGTGACCATTCGAGTCTTTGCTGAAGTCCCTCCGTAGTCAAACACACACGGGACAATCAGCACGATTGTTCAGACACAATTGTCAGGTGAGGTGAAAGGATGTGTTTTCCTTGTTCATTTGAAGTGCTTAATTTTATTTGACCGATGCCTTGTCATGTTACACTCACCCTCAATAATACAGCACTTAAGGAGCGTTCAGGTGCATGATGGTCCACAATCATTAGAAACCAATGACTTCTGGTGGAGAAATCGAATTTCCTATTAATAATACTATCTTAAAAAAACTTCCAAAAGGGAGATTTTGCTGCGATGCCATAGAAGAACCATTATTGGTTCCCCAAAGAACCCTACAGTGAACAGTTCTTAAAAGATAAATTTTTTCTTAGTGTGAAGAACATTTTAATAATCTAAAGAACTACTATGCGGAACCTTACCCTCTTAAAAATAAAGTTCTTTATTAGCATCCATGAAGAACCTTTAACATCCATGGAATCTTTCCATAAAAGGTTCTTTAAAGTGGAAAACAGTTCTTCAGATTATTATATCAAAAATCGTCCTTTTAAGAACTGTTGACTGAAAGGTTCTTCAGGGAACCAAAAATGGTTCTTCTATGGCATTGCTCCAAAATCCTCCAAACTCTTATTTTGTAGTGTATGTACAATGGAAAGGTTCCATGGTTGTTAAAAGCTCTTCACTGAGCCATTGATGCCAAAAAAGAACCTTTCTTTTTAAGAGTGTAGAAGAATATTTTTTGGTTCCCCAAAGAACCTTTTTATTCTTAGTCTAAACTTTAAAAAAAAGAACCTATTTCCACTGTATGAAGAATCTTTTGTACAATGACAAGGTTCCATAGATGTTGAAGGTGCTTCATGGATGTCAATAAGTGTAACAACACAACAGATGCCCAATGGTGTAGTTACAAATTACTAAGAAAGAGTAAGTTATGACTAAAAACTGTTTATCAAAAGCTCATGATAGCGGTGTGCCTGTGGTTTTCTAGATACTTGTTCGTGCTTGTCTTTTACGATGCGGTGTATTCATTCCCACTCGTTAATATGTTTGTATGTAAATGCACCATAATGATGGACGTAGGTGGCTGACATCGTCCAAAGAGGTGGGCGCCTGCCAGGAACCAGAGAGACGGGACTTCCCAAGCCTTGATTCCTAGCACCCACCCACCCGACTCAACCACCTACAAACACACACGTGAAAACAGCCTGCTATTACATACACCACAATGGTTTGGGATTTGGTGTGTTCCAACCTAAACAGCAGTTCTGACTCTCCACACATAGTTCAGGTCATCCAGTCGCTCGCACAGTTCTATATCTCACTGGTGTGTGACCTTTTTGTCATTTTCAACTATATTTTCTTTCCATTCATTGTTTAGTTAAACGTGTTAGCTTGTATTTTTGAATTCATTACACCCTCTGCCACGTTGTGGCCTCATGATGCTCTTAACCCTCTTTGGTTTGACCACAGGAAGTGAAACAGCTCCTTGACACCATCCTGACCCATCCAACTATTCCTATTCTTTCTGCTTCTCATATAGGTAGGAGGAAACTCTCAGGATTTGTTTTAGAAGAAGCATCAGAATATGTTTTTTTTTTTTTTTTTTTTTTTTTTTTTTTACTGAAAACTCAGTGGTTTCTAAAGTACAGTCTTCTATATACATATATATATACACACAGTGGTGTGAAAAAGTGTTGGCCCCCTTCCTGATTTTTATTTTTTTTTGCATGTTTGTCACACTTTAATGTTTCAGATCATCAAACAAATTTAAATATTAATCAAAGATAACACAAGTAAACACAACATGCAGTTTTTGAATGAAGTTTTTTATTATGAAGGGAAAATAAAATCCAAAAAAATTTGTGAAAATTGTGTGAAAAAGTGCTTGCCCCCTAAACTTAATAACTGGTTGGGCCACCCTTAGCAGCAACAACTGCAATCAAGCGTTTGCGATAACTTGCAACGAGTCTGTTACAGCGCTGTGGAGGAATTTTGGCCCACTCTTCTTGGCAGAATTGTTGTAATTCAGCCACATTGGAGGGTTTTCAAGCGTGAACCGCCTTTTTAAGGTCATGCCACAGCATCTCAATAGGATTCAGGTCAGGACTTTGACTAGGCCACTACAAAGTCTTCATTTTGTTTTTCTTCAGCCATTCAGAGGTGGATTTGCTGGTGTGTTTTGGATCATTGTCCTGCTGCAGAACCCAAGTTCACTTCAGCTTGAGGTCACGAACAGGTGGCCGGACATTGTCCTTCAGGATTTTTTGGTAGACAGCTGAATTCATGGTTCCATTTATCACAGCAAGTCTTCCAGGTCCTGAAGCAGCAAAACAGCCCCAGACCATCACACTACCACCACCATATTTTACTGTTGGTATGATGTTCTTTTTCTGAAATGCTGTGTTACTTTTACGCTAGATGTAATGGGACACACACACCTTCCAAAAAGTTCAACTTTTGTCTCGTCAGTCCACAGAGTATTTTCCCAAAAGTCTTGGGGATCATCAAGATGTTTTCTGGCAAAACTAAGACGAGCCTTTATGTTAATTTTGCTCAGCAGCAGTTTTCGTCTTGGAACTCTGCCATGCAGGCCATTTTTGGCCAGTCCCTTTCTTATGATGGAGTCATGAACACTGACCTTAACTGAGGCAAGTGAAGCCTGCAGTTCTTTAGATGTTGTTGTGGGGTCTTTTGTGACCTCTTGGATGAGTTGTCGCTGCGCTCTTGGGGTAATTTTGGTCGGCCGGCCACTCCTGGGAAGGTTCACCACTGTTCCATGTTTTCGCCATTTGTGAATAATGGCTCTCACTGTGATTCGCTGGAGTCCCATAGCTTTAGAAATGGCTTTATTACCTTTTCCAGACTGATAGATCTCAATTACTTTCTTTCTCATTTGTTCCTGAATTTCTTTGGATCTCAACATGATCCATCACTTTGTCAGGCAGGTCCTATTTAAGTGATTTCTTGATTGCGAACCGGTGTGGCAGTAATCAGGCCTGGGTGTGGCTAGAGAAACTGAACTCAGGTGTGATAAACCTTCATAAAAAAAAAAACCTTCATTTAAAAACTGCATGTTGTGTTTACTTGTGTTATCTTTGATTAATATTTAAATTAGTTTGATGATCTGAAACTTTAAAGTGTGACAAACATGCAAAAAAATAAAAAATCAGGAAGGGGGCCAACACTTTTTCACACCACTGAATATATATATATATATATATATATATATGGTAACAATTTACAATAAGGTGTCATTTGTTAACATTAGTTAATATATTAACTAATATGAACAATCAATGTTCAACACATTTATTACAGTATTTATTCATCTTTGTTAATGTTAGTTAATAAAAATACAGTCGTTCATTGTTAGTTCATGTTAATTCACAGTGCATTAACTAATGTTTTAATAATGCATTAGTAAATGCTGAAATTAACATTAAGATTAATAAATGCTGTAGAAGTATTGTTCACTCTTAGTTCATGTTGTAAAGTGTTATGGTATGTGTGTATATATATATATATATATATATATATATATATATATATAATAAGTCATTGTTTCAGTTTTTTCAATATATTTTATATAGAGAGAGAGTTGGAGAAAGAGTTATCATAATAGCGTATAATATACATTTACATTTAGTCATTTAGCAGCCATTTCTATCCAAAGCGACTTACAAATGAGGATATAATGAGGATAATATAGGTTTTCGTTGATCAAAAGTGACAGTAAACACATTTATAATGTTACAAAATATCTCTATTTATATATTATTTTAGAACTTTCTATTCCTGAAGAATCCTGAAAAAAATGTATCACAGTTTCCACAAAAATATTCAGCAGCACAGATGATTTCAACATTGATAGTAGTAAGAAATGTTTCTTGAACAAATCAGCATATTAGAATTAAATGACAAAATCTAAATGCAGCCTTGGTGAGCATCATAAATAAAAATCCCAGCTAAATAAACAAACAAACAAATAAAAATATAACCCCCAACTTTTGAACAGTACTGTGTGTATAAATATAAATAAAAACACACAAACATAACTTCAATTTTTTTCTGTCAAAAATATCCCAATCAAAGTGTCATTAGCCACAAGTAAACATGAGAACACATTTTCAATTACACGGAAAAACCTCACAAGCTACTTATGATGAGATCATATGTGTCTTTGGTTTGTGGTCCATTGGGAAAATTCATCCAAGTCTGCTGCTGGGAAAAGTGGAAAATTTGTGTATGAGTAATAATATTGGTGTATGAGTAAGAGTAAAGTAATTCCATCCGATGCAAAATCTATATACTCTAGCAGCACTCAATTAAATAAATAACATTCTCTTTAACCTCAGATATTGTACATTTTAAATATATGCCTTAATTCAACTTCGGCACAACTACAGGATTTTGAAATATTTAAGACAAAGAAAAAGTAGGATGTAAAATGCAAAAGAATCCATGCAACTTCTAGGCCACTTTTGCTCACCAAATAAGCACATTTTTGACATTCACCATGTCAGACGTCCCTGCTTACGTGCACTTTTGGACTCCACTGTACTGTATATGCTTTATTGTGCAATAGAGGAGGCCGGGTGAAATAAAGTATACAGCCTCAACCACCGTCTCAAGCCAGAAACCACAACAGTTAGCATGAGCACCTAGACAAGCCTTTATCAGCGTTCAGCAGAGTTTCCGCCACCCAACATCCCCTTTCCCCCGTTCTCCACTCCTTCTGCAGACACAGGCTCCAACCACAAGGGCAGCGCTGCTCTTACACACCCATACCCAAACTGGGAAACCGACGGGATACAGACGCACTGCCACCCCTGACACTCATCACAGACCAGTGTGATGATCATCATGTCCATCACTGCCCTTCTGATACTGTGTGAAACAGATGAGTGGACACGTTCTTTGCCGTGACCGCACAGATAAAGATGTTATTGTGAAATACATCTGATTATCTTTTTATCTGAAGCACTATTGAGACACAGTTGCTCTGCGCAATGATACTGCGGGTGCCAGTTCCTCATTTGGAGTTCTTCAGGTGTAACGTTTGTTTGGTGACAAATATTCCCCTAAACTGAGTTCTGAGAAGATCAGCTCTGTTACAAATATTTCCACTGTACATTTGACCAGATGAACCGTAAATGCAGTGCTATTTCAGGAGAACTAATAATAATTTATTATATTTTTAGTTAATACAGAACTAATAATAATTTAGTAATGAATTCATAATAATCAGCTGCTGAACACTGCATGCCATTTTAATGTAATAAAGGCAAAATGACTTAAAGCAAGTATACAACATGCTCTAAATGACCGCAACTATAAACACACAGATCTACTGTAAACACACCCATATGAAATACTTCACAAACAGACTGCCAAATATATAAATGGGTCAAAGACAAAAGGGGTTTTGCAAGAATCAAAACATGATTAGAATGTGTCCTGTTTAAATGGATTTTTTCTGAGCAAAAAATGAAGAAGACTCATACATGCATTTTTACCATGATTTACAGAAAAATGTGTCACAATAGTTTGTATACCAAAAATTATTGTAAGGCATATTTAAAACACGAACAATTAGATGACATTAAAAGATCCTATTTAAGTGTAGTGTAGCCTCCAAAAACGAATTAATTGTACTTTTTTCTTTTCCACTATCATTGAAATCACAAAATTGTACTTATTTGTCAGCAAGAAGTTTTAAATCTTTTAAAATATAATCAAATTTAGTACAATCGCTTGTTCTTTTATATATTTTAGTAAGTACAGGTCAGAAAAAGTATGTTATTTTTATTTTCAGATTTTACATTTTAATCTATTTTTAGGATTTTTTAAACAAACAACCATAATTTGTAACTAAATATATGTATATATTCAGCATTGGGGTAATGCATTACAAGTAATGTGGGATACGTTATCAGTAACTAGTAAAGTAACGCATTACTTTTAAATTTACAAGAAAATATCGGAGTTTCTTTTTCAAATAAGTAACACAAGCTCATTTATTTACTGACACCTCTCCTGTCCCGTGTTGAGAGAAACTGCGAGGGAGGCGCAGAGGAACTTCCTTCAGGCTGAGGCTTGTGAATTTCACTTTTGGTGTGAAAGGGCCTTTAGAGTGGCCAAAAATATCACTTTTGGGTTTTTTTGTTGTCATTGTTGTTATTGATGTTGTTATTAAACAACAAATAAGCAGGCCCAGCTCAGGTGACAAAAAGTAACGTTAAAATAACCATAAAAAGTAATGCCATTAATAATTTTTTTATGGAGTAACACAATATTGTAATTGCCAAACTTTAGTGCACATAGTAAATAAGAAAAATAATAATATGAAATATACAACAACAACAAAAAATCTTGTTCTGTGAGCAGCATTATGAAGTTAAATTCTCATGCTCTGGGTGACATAACCATAACTGAAAAAAAAGTAGCCTGCACCAAAGAAACGCATACTGTATCCTCTCTGATATATCATAGGGTAATTTCGAAATGCTCTTTGTGGTAAAGTTGTGAAAACTCAGTGTTTCATTGTAAAACTCGCTGGTGAGCCTCCTTACTGTAGAAGCATATAAAGAAAGTCTCTTTTCAGAATACTAACTATTCTTTGTCCTCTCTGCATCGAAACTCATTTGGGATACAAAATTAAATGCAGTCAACATGCTCAGCACTGTATTGTGAGATTCACTTACAAATTAGCCCACCACAGCTCTCTAGATTAAACCGTTTCTGATGTCAGTGTAGCTGCTGTAGTAAAGCGCTATGAGCCGTGTGCAGGGAAAACCCCTGTTAGGATTAGTTTTCACAGTGGTGCTTCCCAGAAAAAGTGACCAGTGTAATTATGAAGCCCAGTTGTAGGAGGATCTCTGAAATTATCGCTGGAAAAAAACAGGACCGGCTGGAAGCATATGCAATTTTGAGGAGGACTTGTGTCATTGAGGCCAGTGTGTCATTCATGGGCAAACAGATTCCAAACCCAATCAGTTCAGAATCAGGAACCGAATCACTCATTATCTTTGACTAAGCGTCTGTTCATGAGAGCCAGAGGTTTACTTCATGCTAGAACTACTGCTTAGATTTTTTCCATTGCTGAAAGCAAGATGAAGTCATTATTCCCAGGTAGTGTTGACTTTATAGTGAGTCACTTTAGTAATGCTACTTTGAAATACTATGTAAATAGGAGTTTTGTTTTTAAATTCTAATTTGTTTTTAAATATAAATTTCAAGTAAAGAGGCCTAATAAGTAGTTAATAATCAGTTAAATGCAGATGAAAATAGGCTCCAAAGTGAGGTGTCAGGAGAAAAATAAATTATTAGATTTCTAATGTCCTTATTAGAAGGCAGAAAAATTTATACATACAATTCAGACAAAATACTGGATGTCACTAGCAAAGTTGATCATACAGAAAAAAAATCACACTACTAAAATGAGTTTTCAGTGTTCGTGACTTTATTTTTACGCTATTTAATAATCATCTGCTAAATGTATAAATGTAAAGTTTTTTCTAACATAGGCTATATATAGTTACATTAACTAAAGAGTTATATTTAACTCTGTTTTATTTTTATATTTATACTTTTGCCTAGGCCTATGTGTCATATTGCATATTTGTACCCCACACCAATGTTTAATAAATAAAAATGGCTATGGTTCACCAGGCTGTGTGTCAGACACTGAAACTATCAAGCATCACCATCAATATTGCTTCAATATATAAGTTAATAAATATCAGATATTGTTTGATGCTGCACTGATGTAAGGAGAATTTCACTTTTTTAACACTAGTTAGTGTGTAATGTTGCAAAGTTACGATGCTCAAAGTTCAATGCAAAGTGAGATATTTTCTTTTAAAGAAATTGCTGTTTAAGGACTACAAAAATCAACCACCCCTTTAATTAGTACATTTACTCCAAAATTTCTGTTTTTGAGCCTGTTTTGCATTGCTTTAAAGTTATTAGGCTAAATATGTATGATAAAATATAACTATATACATATTATATTAAATACATATTGCATTATATTTGTGAGGACATTTACAAACATTTATTTGGCTCTCATAAGTAGCTAAACCTGTACACACACCAAATGTCCCCACACGTATAGTAAAACCTGAAATATTTGACATTGTGGGGAAAAAAAATTAAAAATAGTAAATAATTTTAATCTGAAAGTTTAACAATGCAAACAGGTTTTCCATAAGGAGTAGGTTTAGGGGATAAAAAAATATTGTTTGGTCAGTATAAAAACAATAGAAGTCTATGGAAAGTCCCCACAACACACACACACACACACACACACACACACACACACACACACACACACACACACACACATTTCTAGTTTACTATACTTGTGGGGAGTATTTTCTATCGCCCTACACCTAAACCTACCCCTCACAGAAAACCTTCCGCATTTCTGCATTTTTACATTATCAAAAAAAAAAATCATTATGATAAGCTTTTTCTCTTTACTTATTAATTTCCCGCAATATTTTCCGCACGCTTTAATGACGTTTAGAGTACTTCCGCTCAGTTTTGCCCTTTTACCTCATGTCGTAACCGGAAGTACACATTCGCAAAAGTTCAATACACGGAGGTTGAGCGAGCGACATCTGTACAGGACAAGATGGATACGCTAATATTGGTAATATGATTGTATCTTTGTGTGTCCAATAGTTGCATTTAAAGTGTAAAACATCGGCTAGCAGTTAAATCCGCTATTTCCACTTCAGATAGTATTTCCGGTAAACAATGAATCAGTAACCAATCTTACGAGTTCAGCAATAACGTATATATTTATTATAGACCAGAAGGTAAAGATTAGTAAACTGTTACAGGGAGCTATTATGTTAAAATATTAAGCAGGGACACGGTTCCATGTCTGCTCCACCTTTGCCCAGATCACCTGATCGTTTTGACTGTAATTCATTGGTGATTAGTCATGTTTGTGTGTGTGTGCTGTGACAGGAGCCCTCTCTGTACACTGTTAAAGCTGTTCTGATCATGGACAATGATGGAGAGAGACTGTATGCGAAGGTGAGATCATCACATGATCAGATTTGAACTGACATACAGGGAGGATTCATTTAATTATCCATGTGAAGTCAAAGTGAAGGAAACTAAAGTAAAGTTTGTTTTATGTTTTGAATTATATGTGATATATCAGGCTTTTATGGCTTGTATAATATGATATCGTGAGAATAAGGAGCTCATACTTAAAGAAAACACCTCAGTTTTACTCAGCCGCCCAAACTGAGAAAATCTTGTATATCAATGAGATTTTTTACTTGTGTATATGAGCTGTCATTCTGTATTTCCCAATAACATGTCTAGATATTTGCATGCTTAGTTTTCAAAGCCCTGTAGTTTTAATTGTGGGAGAAAAACATGCAATGCAATACAATGATGATTGAGAGATGATGGCATTCATCAAAAGCTTTATGTATCACATTTTAACAATTTTTCTAAAACAAAATGTAATGTATGGATAATCAAGTAAGCCTAAGTGGCTTCAGTCCAGTAAATGCTCATCTTGAAATATTACTAACATTCATAAAAGTTATTCCTGTTTACTTAATAAAAAAAATCACGGCCAAAAGACACTTGTAGCACAACCTGAACATTTCTAGAGTTATATTTAAAGGCCTTTTACTTGTTAAAAAAGTCTAATCTATAAATCAGATGACAGAAGGCATGTGGTAGATTGTGTACAACATGTTTTTAGCAAAGTTTTGAACATGTTAATAATTTAAAGGCCTTAGAAATCCATGTTTCAGATAGGATACAGCAGGTTTTATAGGATTAAATCTGAAAGTAAACATCATTTTAAGTGTATTTGTCATTTACTCACCTTAATGTTATTCAGAATCCATATAACATATGTTTTTTAACTGTGCAGTCTGTCCTTGGAAACATTAACAGCTAGCTTTTTGTTTGCATAAGGTGTATGGATGAGTTTTATTAGCTCTTTATTTGTCTTCAATGTGTCACTGTGTTGTTGTGTTCATGTTTCAGTATTATGACGACACGTATCCCACAGTGAAAGAGCAGAAAGCCTTTGAGAAGAACATCTTCAACAAGACACACAGAACAGACAGTAAGTGATTCTGTTACTGTCCGTGTTGTTCGCTAACACAAAGTCATGTGTGACTCTTTGACACAGGTGAAATCGCATTGCTGGAGGGTCTAACGGTTGTGTACAAGAGCAACATTGATTTATATTTCTATGTCATCGGAAGCTCCCATGAAAATGAGGTAAAGCTTTATACTTGATCCAGGTTTGTGTCTTTCCATCAAACCATGTGAATCTCATAAGTGTTGTTGTCTTTTCTCCCACAGTTGATGCTTATGTCAGTGCTGAATTGTCTCTTTGATTCTCTGAGCCAAATGTTGAGGTAGGATTTTTTTTTCCCTTATATGCTGTATGGTCTCTATCAGCTAATGATGGCTTGATCTTGACTGATTTCTTCTTCTTTTTAAGAAAAAATGTGGAAAAGAGAGCCCTGCTTGAAAATATGGAGGGTCTTTTCCTGGCCGTTGATGAGATTGTTGATGGAGGGTAAGACATAATTAATGTATTCAAACAGAAGTAAACCATTTTGTTACGCAGAGACCATTACACTAGAATTCAAAGGTTTGAGAAGATTTTTTGTTTTTGAAAGATGCCTCTTTGAGGTTCATGCTCATCAAGGTTGCATTTAATTGATCAAAAATACAGTAATATTGTCAAATATTATTACAATTGAAATTACGTGCAATATATTTTAAAGTTGAATTTATTCCTTTGATCAAAGCTGAATTTTCAGCATCATTACTCCAGTCCTCAGTGTCACATGATCCTTCAGAAATCATTCCAATGCTGATTTACTGCTCAAGAAACATTTCTAATTATTATCAGTGTTGATAATACTTGTGCTGCTAAATACTTTTGTGGAAAATATATAAGATTATAAAAGTTTTTACTGTCACTTTTGGTCAATTTAATGCATTCTTTTAAATTAAAATAGTATAATGTTATTTCCCCAAAAAATCTTCCTGTCCCCAAACCAGTGAATCTTTGAAATGTATTATTTATATATACAGTCAGGTCCATAAATATTGGGACATCGACACAATTCTAACATTTTTGGCTCTATACACCACCACAATGGATTTCAAATGAAACGGTCCCTTAACAAGTGGGAGGCACATATGCAAACTGTTGTAATTCCTACACCGTTCACCTGATTTGGATGTAAATGTCCTCAAATTAAAGCTGACAGTCTGCAGTTAAAGCACATCTTGTTAGTTTCATTTGAAATCCATTGTGGTGCTGTATAGAGTCAAAAATGTTAGAATTGTGTCGATGTCCCAATATTTATGGACCTGACTGTATGTATGTATGTATATATATATATATATATATATATATATATATATATATATATATATATATATATATATTAGCATTGTTTTTAAATTATTATCAGTAGTGTTGTTTTTTTTTTTAGGACATTTGCAGAAATTTTATATGGATTGTATTATATTATAATAGCTTGTTATAATTCATAAGTATTAAATAAATATGAATTAAAAAAATTTCTGTGCATTTTTTTAAATACTTATTTTTTTTATTAAATCGGGCTTTAGGAAGCCCACACAGAATCAACAGCTTAAGAATTCCACATACAATCTCATCATTCATAAAATATAAATCAACTGCTCCTTTCATTAATTTATTGAATATTCTGGCTGTTTTGTTGATGTTTCAGCTGTTGATAAGACTTTAGTATTCTCAGCTCTGTTTAACGCTTTTTATCTTGTTTAAATACCCCAATCCAGTAGCTCAAACAGTAGAGCATGGCGCTAGCAACACCCAGATCATGGGTTCGATTCCAAAGGAAATTAATGTAGTTACTTTGGCTAAAAGCATCTGCCAAATTCCACAGATTCTTCCCTAAAATTATTGCAGAAAAGTCTATAGATTCTTGCTGGGCCTAGACATCTGCCATTGAAAACCCACTGCGACCACATAGCTTTGATTCTTGCGTATTTCATTTCCTGATCCAGTTCCTCCCTCTTGTCCACATCCTTTCCTGTTTTCTCTGCATTCTCTCCATCAATAAAAGTGGCCAAAAAAGCATTTTCTAAACCAGAAATGAGTCAGAAAAATCCCATTGCCTTGGTTGCAGCACTGATATCTCATTAATTTTCTGTTTTACAGTGTGATCCTGGAGAGCGACCCACAGCAGGTGGTTCACCGTGTCGCTCTGAGGGTAACTGCTTCCTGTTCTCCTCTATTGACTTTCATGATGCTGCTGTAAATGTTAATCTGCTTTGTCTTTGTTGGCTCTGCTTCATCTCATGTGCTCTGACGCCACTGATGAGCATTATGGTCCTGCTAGGCAGCTATTAACTTTGATTTCCAATAATCTTGCATGTGTGAGACAGAAAGCCAGCCAGCAGTCTTAAAGTCATCTCCCTCTCTCATGTCGTTTCAGGGCGATGACGTGCCTCTGACAGAACAGACAGTCACTCAGGTGAGAGTAGTCAACGCACTTCCTTCAGCGACACCTGTCGCCATCACGGCTCTTATGTTTTATAGTGGCTATGAGATTTACCTATGATTCATTTAGAAAATGAGTCGGCGGTGGTCTGGTTTCACAGCTCCCACATTAAGAACGTTTCATCGTGCCGCCGCTAACCCGGCTTTCTTGGTTCCCGCGTGTGTCTGCTGCATGGAAACATGATGGCTAATTATTGGCGGCTGTCTGCCAGCGATGGCTCCCCGTGGCTGCCGTACTCATGAGTGCGGACTGATTAATGTTCTCATTTAAGAGGCCCTGCGACAGGCTGCCTGTATGCCTTTCGTGTCTGTGATTAATGGCTGTCTCCTCGTCTTCCCCGCTATACGGTTATACTTTGCCTCGCCTCGTGCAAATTAAGATGATGAATTAATTCCTGGATGTTTTGCTGCACCTGCATTACTCGATTACAGGGTTGCATTCAATGTTAGCGCCTTCGTATGATGGGTTTGGGTTTTGCTTTTTCACTTCTGTAGTTTCTCGTTTTAGATAAACTAGTGTTCATAAGTTTGTCAGAATTTTGAATTTTTTTTGTAAAAGAAATGAATACCTCAAGGATGCATTAAATTGATCAAAAGTGACAGGAAGGACATCTGTTAAAAAATATTTATATTTTTTAAAAATGCTGTTCTTTTGAACTTTCTATTCATCACATAATCCGTAAAAATATTACTAAACCATTAGGCAGCACAACTGTTTTCAACATTGATAATGAGAATTGTTTCTTGACCAGCAAATCAGCATATCAAAATGATTTCTGAAGGATCATGTGACACTGAAGACTGGAGTAATGATGCTGAAAATTCAGCTTTGCATCACAGGAATAAATTACATTTTAAAATATATTTAAATAGAAAACTGATATTTTAAATACTTCTTTAAAAAACACTTTTAACAGTATTTTAGATCAAGCAAATGCAACCTTGGTTAGCATAAGAGACACAAAATCATACCGCATACATTTGACCGATTTCCCCCCTTTTTTCTGGTTTTAGTATTTAAAAAAAAAAAAAGGAATAAAGTAATTTCAGCCATAGTTTGAGGCATTTGGACCACACTGTACATAATAGTTTGCCTTGATTTGTTCTCAGTGTTTTTAAAACCATAAAGCAGCATCCTGATGAATGCATGTCTTTTAAGAAAAATGATGGCATTAATGAGTCGAGAACACAAACACGTTAAAATTCAATTACCTGTTTTAGCTTCGGAGACAAGTGAGGTTTTTTGGGAGTGGTTTGGTCTATCCGTCCTCACTGAGTGATTGGATTTACTGAAGAGGAACACAAAACGCTTGAAATAAATGATTCTAAGGATGGCAATTCATTCTAATTAAATGTGACTAATTATTTGGCATTGCTTAATTTTTAAACATCAAGTTTTAATAAATTGCCAGATCTCACTTTCATATATCCCTTCATAAGATTCTAATGACAACTCAAATTAATTATAACAACCATTATAAGTGGATTTAAAGAAGCACCCAGTAATGTTTCTTCCATTCATCTGACATCTAAAAAATTAAAAGTACGAATGAAATGAGATTCCAGTTCTATTCTACTTTTTTTTTCTTTATATCACATTATACAAACATACATATCTATCTATCTATATATATATATCTCTCAATTTTTAAAATGTATTTATTACGAATATTGTACTTAATTTTGTAAATAGATGTCTTGGTTCTAACTTTACTGGATGTTTTTGTTTTTTCTAGGTGCTACAGTCAGCTAAGGAGCAGATCAAATGGTCTCTACTCCGATAGGACACTTTTGGTCCCGTTCCTGAACTGAGACGAGGAGAACAAATACGATTTGACCACTTTTCATCACTACTGTCCTATCTGCCCTCTTTTCCTTGAGTGTTTTCTTTACTGTTAAAGTGCATATACGCTGACTTCTAGTGTTTCTCTCACTCGAAGATAAGACCAAGAACATGAGCAATTCAAGGCAGGAGGAAGAAGCTGAAATATTGTCTTGGCGGGACTTTCTTTTTAGGGAAAAGTACCGGGGCATTTTTTTTTTTTTTAATCCCATTCCAGTAAGCGCTTGAATATCTGGCTGGTTTTGTGAATGATATCACTGCTGTACTGTAAGATTTTCATTACGATTCATGTACATTCCAGTGGTTAATCTTGTTCTCTGTTCTTGCCTCTGACCCTTGTTTTGATTGAAGTAAAGAAACTGTTTAATTCTAGTTCTGCTGCAGTGTGTTTTCGTCCTTTTGGATACTATTTGGTTTGCAGAGGCGGCAGTGACGTTCATTTTTCCAATATTTTGAGGTCACTTGTTTACTGTTTTGTGTTTTAAGTCAACCATCACTGTTACTACTGCTCACACGTAGGGTTAGGGACACTATGTAACCTCCCTAGCAATGTGCTAAAACCATTCAAAACATTATCATCCACCAGCTACATTTTATTATCCTGATTTTGAGTTCTGAATGGGTAAACATGACTTTAGCATCCAGAGTATTAAAAATATGAGGCTCTTTCAACCTTTTTTAAATTATATATGTAAAGACGAGACATACCATTTTGGTGTCCACATCAAATAAAATTTAAAAAAGTGATTTTATATACATAAAATGCTAAATTAACATATCTACTTTAATGTTTCAAATAACTTTTCTGAAAACAAAATATCAATGTGTGAAATAAAATAATGCTCCATCGTCATTTACCATAAGAGATATATTTATGTACAAATTAAACAATCTACTTATTCTGACCTGTACTTAAAATAAATAAAAGAATAAGTGATCATTCTAAATTTTATTATAGTTTAAATTATTAAAAACTTCTTGTTAACAAATGGGTAAACCTAGTCTTTTTCTGCCATCTAATGATTCCTTTTGTCAATATGCCTAACTGGATTTTTTGTAACATGATCTTTTGTTAAACCTAAAGAGATTTTAGTGGGCGTCTTCAAGGTAATGTATGATAGTCATTATATTTTCCAAAAAATAAATAAAACATAACTAGACACATTCTAATGTATGAACAAAATGTAAAGCTGTATTAAACTTTCATTATTTTTGATGCTTGAAAACCCCTTTTCATCTTATTGATTCATTATATTTATAAAAATATACAAATATATACAGTATATTATATGATTTCCAATTGTAATGCCTGTTTAGCGTCCTATTCTATTCCATTCCATTCTATTCTATTCTATTCATGACTCAAAGTCAATCCAAGAGCGCCCTCTGATGGTTTGGGATGAGACACGCAGTCCTGAGGCTGAACTGCATTGAGTATTTACTACACAGCTTTTTTTTTACTTTATTTTTGTTGACCTGTTATGCTTTCAAGGCACATTTTACTCCATTATGCATGTAAAAGTACAAGTGTTTTTTAATATATCCACAACTGTGAGGTTAATTAGTCATTTTTCCTCTAAATGAATTGTCAATTTTGGTTTGGTTGTAAATTACATGCAGCATATGGCATAATTTTAAGAGGTCCTAAAACAGGCAGTTATTTAAAAACCCAGAATAGCTGTCTTGTCTGCAAGCGCTTTAACAATGCATTAGGAAAGCGTTTATTCCACTAAATATTCTGGAATAAAAATCTTTTTTTTTGCTAAACAGACACATTTTGTGTGTGTGTGTGTGTGTGTGTGTGTGTGTGTGTGGAAATGCTGCAAGGAGGTTTGACAGCTTCGCATGCCTGCTTTTTCTCTGGTGGATTCCTCCCGTCTCTCATTTTAATGCAAATGAAAGGTTCCCCTGGAGAAATGGCTGTAAAAATAGTAGTATATCACATACATGCCTCAGAATCATACCTAGGACACAGTTATCGCACTGGGGGCGGAGACGAGACATGTGCAATCTCAGGGGTCACTGTGACCAATGCTTTGAACGAGTTCACTAAGATTTTATCAGGTTACATGCAAAGAGTGTCTGTGTCTGAAACAGAAGGAGCTGCCTCAGTCTATGACTTTGTAAGCATATTTGTATTTTCTTCCAGTTACCATATTCGGCTCCATAATGGCTCGTCTAATGAGCTACAGCAAATTAAAGAGAGCTTTACACATAACCAGACATAAAGCAAATATTTGGAATGAACGACTTTTCTTCTTTCTGTTCCATCAGATGCCATTTTTATTCTTTCCACCAACCACCAAACCATCTACAGCAAATTTAATATTACCAAGTAAATATTTAATGCCTTCAATGCCTGTTTCTCTGTAGAAATGGACTCATAAGTGGAAAAAAAGAACATTCATATTAAATGAGTTAACTTCTTAAAAAATGTGATAATTTAGTATTACTAATATGCTATTATAGTTTATGTTAACATTTTGAATTAGAATTTAGAATTTTAATATTTTTTGTTTTCATTTGAGTTATTTGGTTGTCTGTTTTTGGTAATGAGGTTTGCTATGAGGTTTTAGATGTTAGTTTGAGATAATTATAAAGTTTTAATTATTTTAGTACTTCAATTAAAAAAAGAGAAATGTTGTGTAGGCTACTAGCTGGAACAAAATACATTTATTTATTTATTGGTAAATTTGATTTTATTTCAGGTGATGTTTATTATTTTATTTCAAGTATTAAAGATGTTTTTTAATGGTTTTAGTTATAGTTTTTAGTTAATGATAATAATAATCCTGCTTTAAACTGTGCTACATTAGACACCAATTCTATTCCTTCAGGCAAACAACAAAACAAACAGTTCTGATGAACTCAAGTGAGCATAAGAGATTATCAAGCAAATACTTAACTAATATTTTGTGATAGAAATGGTATTAAAAATGACAAAATGGGTATTTAAAATCAATGAAATGGTGAATAACTTTACTTAGTTGTACTATACGTCTATCCCTCACAGCCTCATTTTCATTCACACACAAAAAAAGGCTTCTATCCTGACTAAGACACATTCTCCTGATTTGTACTGCAGAAGCTGGAATGGAAAATGATCTTCAGAGGCTTTGACTGAAGGTTACAAAAGTTCACCGTCATGTGGGATATGCAGTTGTAATGAGAGACAGGTTTTGGACAGGACTTGTTTAGGCCAGTCTGCCTCCGTAACAAACAGCTGCAGACAGAGAACTTCCTTGGCCCTAGTCCAGCACATTTCCTCGACCCTCTATCCTCCTCTTTAATAATGCTTTGGCATCCATATGAAAGTTGCTGGGAAAGTTTCCTTTGTCTCGGCTGATATCTTAAAGTGTGCTTTTCTGAGCAATGAAACATGACGTTGGCCCCTGAGCGCCCCTCCCTCCCAGAGGGAGTTCCCTAACCCCGTCTCCGAGAGCCTCGCGGGCGCTGGCGTCTTATCTCCAAAGCATGAGAGCCTTCAGCTCCAAATTTATTTGACCAATTGAGTTAAGTAGCTCTTTCATTATGAGGTCATTCATTATGATTCATTAGCGGATGGGTAAGAGTCGCAGATAAAACCTCAGCGTCTCGCTCATCTGTGTGTTATGAAGTGTACAACATGCTCCCATTGAATAAAGCAAAGTGCCGTGGGACAGTGGAACAAGGTTTTTAAGATATTATCAACCGCAATAAAGGAAAAGGAGCAAAGGGTAATCAAGAGTCGGTGTGCGACGCGTGAAAGGACATGTACAAGGGTCTTTGTGTTAATAGTAAACTAACTGTAAAGGTAAAGTCTGCCTTTTTTGAAACTTACAACTATAAGTCAGTCAGTGGTGTGTTGAATGTCCTGAAAAGGGCAAACACTGCAACTCTGTGGTGCTGTAAAAACATTGCTCTGTTTGTTTGAGCTGAGGAGGTCTGAAATACCTGGAGAAAGCTATCCATTAGCATTCTGCATTTCAATGGCAAATGCAACTCCATTTTGCAGATAAGTTCAATAATAAAAGCAATTCTTGCAAAGGTGTGCCTACACAGAATGTTTAGAGATACATTAAGACAAACAAAGCCCTGCTAATAAAAGTTATCATGTCTAGGCCATATCTTTCAGAGTCATTCATTCAGGAATTTGACTAAAGTGGTTGCTCTGTATGCTGTTTTTGATTCACCAAAAAAAAAAATTTAAAAAAAGAAACCGGCAGTTGATCAGGAATTGGACTATGCTGATCATGCTGTATGTTTTTGATTCACTAAAAATAACCGGCACATATGAGTTATTGTTTTCATTAGAGTTATTCTTCTGGTGTCAGGCTACATGGTCAGAGTGAATGTTTTTGATTCACTAATAAAGAGCTGGCACATAAGAGTCATTCTTTCGGAATTAGAAACCAGACTACACTGCATGGTGTGTTTCAAGTTGTAGATTCAGCAGCACTGTAAAAATAACATCTGTTAGGGGTTTTGTTCATTATTTTGTCTCTTTTTGCAGAAAAATGTCATCATTTCAATGGCTGTCAATGCGGAAGCATGATGCTTATTTACCAGCATCTATTTGTCAAGCCAACCAACCAAAACAGTTGGACATTGGGTTACCCAACTGGGATGGGATTATACAGGCCTCAGAAATGATTTGGCTAACCAAGCCACGCTTAAAAATACATTGATGTATTTGCATTATATTGTGCATCTACTGTATACATTTACAGTTGCCACGTGTAATTTTGATCAGTATTATTTAATCTATTCTATGAAATTCAGACATAAAATTCAATCTGTTTTAAGTTTCAAAAGAGTTTGAATTACTGTTTGAAACAGTAATTATTTTAGTGCAGGAATCACATGCACCTTGACCACATGCTAATACACCTGAAAAAAGTGCATTGCCCCCAGGAACGACATGTTCACTCGGATGGTCCTGTTTATGACCTCAAGCAATCACTATATTGATGCATCTGATTTGAATAGCATGTTCTTAACCCTTTGTGGAATATGAGAGGTAAGTCAAGGTTACGAGAGATGATAGATGTATCTGTATAGATAGCAAAATGGCAGGTGTTGAGATAAGACTTCTGTTTGACCCCAGCAAGGCAGAAATGAGGTCAAATTTGACCCCTGTTTTTCATCTATGCCCCTCTAACATGCCTGACGCTCATCCGGCCTTTCATCTGGATATTCCAGCAGCATCTACGAGCAACCGATAAATGCCTTTCATCGACTAATTACAGTGGCATGGCTGTAAACGGCAAAAAGGTAATTTATATTAATTATAGAGGAATGAGCATAATAGACTGAAACAGTGTGGCTTGACACGCTGTACAAAACACGCAGTAAAATTGTCAGAGGCGTGTGGACTAGAGGCCTGTAATTGATAGATGCTGTTTGTGTGTGTGTAGTAGTGAACGGGTGCAGCAGTCGATAAATTATTATCATCTGCAAGCTTGCAGTCTGTATGTCATCGAATGAGTATTCCAGACTTGCGCTTTTTCACGAAAATCTGCACGCTTATTGCAATCAGAGTCATTTTCTATTCTCAGGTGAAGGGGAGGGCGACACAAAAGCGTCAGTGTTTCGTATTAATCATGCATGCAGCTCAGGGACGAAGCTGAGCAAACAGCTCGCCTGCGATAAATGTAGATAAATTACGGCGTGCTCTCGGAACAGGCTAATTCAGACAGGCCAAATTCATCAAAAGGCCATAGAAAATGACTGGGAATAGAGGACGGGTAATGCACGAATACATTCGGACGCAACCAGGCCGAGATAAGAGCGCTGCTCGCCATCGCCACACTCCCCAGGCTCAAGTGTTCGCTAACGGAAACGCCCCCATAAGGCCTGATGTGTTTTATGGCGCCTCTCGGCCTCACAGGGAATGTTTATGGATTCCCGTCGAATAGAAAATCATTTCACCTTGGAGGCAGAGGCAGCCAAAATCAACAGCAATGCCATAGCTTTTGCCGATCCAGTAGTATTTCAACAAGCTCTTCTATGCGGTGTAAAAATAACAACATCTTTGCAGTAAGGTATCTGTCTCCTGAAATCATCAGAAGCTGTCAATTTTGCAGATATGTGAAAAATCCTTCAGATAAATCTGGTATCCCGTGCAATCAAAGTCAAGTCCTGTTCGTATTCATTTCATAATTGCACAATATTTATTCAAGAGCACATTAAGCGTTTCAAACATGCCATTCGGAAAGGCTAAGATGTTATTCCTCTGGCTGGATTGGCGGGTAAGAGTACACCTTATTTTCATATCACATGACGGAGAGTTTAAAAACACATAAATTCAAGCGAAGGCACGCTACATTTATCAGCCAGGCAGTTGGATATGTCCACAAGCCTGTTTAGACATTTCTATTTTCGATTCGCTTGCGCCATTAGTCACTGAATTTGGCCATGGTCCGCCGTTGAAAACGGGGGCCGTCGATCTGAGCTGGAGATGTTTGCGGAGTATAAGCTGCAGCCTGTTAACATTTTAAGAGGAGGCCCTTCTTTCCCTTCTCTGTGATTTAGAACGAGACTCAAATCCCTGAAGAGTCCGTCCTGCTGCGTTACATCTGCACACGCACATGCGTTCGCACACAAACTGGCTCTTTGAGCCGCTCACGTCCATGTGTGTGAGAACATCTGGTCTGCACCCTTGCAGCAACGTGAAAAGGCCCACAGGTCATTGTTTCACACACTCCGACATGTTTCGCTCTCATTTTTATGTCATATCGTATAAAGAAGCGTTTGAGGTTTGCGCTTGACAAGCTATTTCAAATGGGCCGAATGTGTATAATGAGTGTCGTGAACTGAAATAATCGTGACAGAGGCGGTGACTAAGATAGTGATGTAATTGTAGAGTGAGACGCGGCTGTATTTCACTTTTGTTGTAGACACTCAATGTCACACAGCAGTGGTAGCAATTAAGCTTTATGACGGTTTTGTTTCGTGCTTTCGTTCTCTTTCTCTTGTGGTTGTGTTTGGGCTTGTTCCACTCGAGTTTTCACGGCTTACCGCTTACAAAACACTTTGATTTTTTGGCCATTATGGGTTTCAGAAATTAATCTTTGGGTAACCAAAGCAAAATTTTTGCATGCTTTAGCTCTAAGTGCTCAGCTTTTCCCCTCCCTCCTTCCATCTTTCCATCTCTCTCTCTCTCTCTCTCTCATATATACTTTCTTTCCCCCCTCACCCTAGTGGATTCCCCATCTGCACCACAGAGCCCGTTAACAGACGCTCGCCTGACAGATTTACCGCCGCCGTCCCACTATTGGCTGCCAGCGTGACAGAGTTGATTTAATGCTCGTTTCTGATTGGTCCGTGAGCGACAGGCAAATTTATGGCCGTGCTGTGATTCGACGCTGGCTGTCTTTGATGTGAGTTACCGCTCTGTTGCTTATGGGACACAGAAACGGTGTCAGGTTTCAATCGTAAAATCCTCTCCCCAGGGCCCAAGGGAAGGAGCAGGGAGTGCTCGACATTCCTGACGTCATGAGAGCAAGAGAAGGAGGAGAGAAAGAGAGCGAATGATTTGTAGCTGCAGTCATTTTCACTCACACAGGCCTGCTGCAGTTTCTTTGTGGAATGTGTTCACATCCAACTCTCCAACTCCAAAATAATATCCTGTTTCAACACCCGACACTCAAAGAAAACATCTCATATGCAAGGCAAAAATGCAGACAATCTGACTAGCCTGATTCAATCTGATTCATCTCAATCAACACACATCAGAAATGTAAACACGATTGTCATCGCCGTATCCCATTTCTGTTGGGTTGATGTTTGGTTACGATAAATTTGTGGCCTGACACTGATAACCACATATATGTGATAATTCTCATGGTTAAATCCTCACAGTGATTTTCTGATAAATGAGGCATTTAGTCAAAAAGTTGCATTCTTCATTTTTTCTGTTTTGCATAATTTAACTACTATGTCAGCGTAGTACAACTTTAGTACTTCTTTAGAAGAAAATATCTTACCTCTACAATGCTAGTTGTTGTTTCAAAGTGTATAAAGTGATGAACAATCTGTCATCATTGTCTATTTTGTGGAACACAAAAGAATATATTTCGAAAAATTTATTTTTTAGACAATACAATGGAAGTCAACAGGGTTCAGTGTTTTTGTACCCCATTGACATTCATTGTTTTGACAGTTGAAACATTGAAAATATTTTCTTTTGTGTCCCCCAGAATAAAGAAAGTCATACAGGTGAGTAAATGATGACAGAGTAATAATTTTCAAGATACCTATTACTTTGAAGGGTTTCTCAACATTGTTTTAGGTGGTTATAGTTGATCTTTCAACTGTTTATATTTCAGCAGGCAATTTTTTTTGTCTGGTCCATTACAAACATAAAAGCACACCTCTCCTCAACAAGCCACATTATTTGAGGTATTACGGATAGTGCCTTCCTGTAGAGCATGGCATTATCAACACCAAGGTCATTGGAAAAAAAATGCAAAGTTTAAATGCAGCATAACTTGCTTTGGATAAAAGCATCTGCCAAATGCATAAATGCAAATGCTGAATAATTTGCACAGTAAAGTTGCTTTAGTGATGCACACTATGCAGTGTTAAATTATACTGGACTGAAATAATATTCCTGAAGAAGCAGTAAACACATCTTACATGTTTAAATTGGCTTCTGCATTGCAACATATTGTTTCCATGAGGTTTTTTTTACAATCAACACTGGCAATGAACGACCTCTCGACATGTTTCAACTTCCTTTACCTCTTCTGAAACAACACTCACAGTAATTCCCATTAAACTCCAAGACAATTCACTCAAGTGCACCATAATATATGAACATGTGTGGTTGACAGCTTAAAGGGATAGTTCACCCCAAAATGAAAATTCACCCTCATGTCGTTCCAAACCTTTATAACTGACTTTTTTCCATGAAGCATAAAAAAAGTGTCTTTGTTGGTGTTTTTTTTTATGCAATGAATATCAATGGGCTCCAACGTAGCTCGTAGCTTCAGTGTTCTTCAAAATGTCTTTTGTCTTCTTTCTTTTGTGAAGCATGAAAAATATATATGTTTTGAGAGAGGTTTCCGTGATTTTTTTTTGAATGAATGAATGAAAAGTCAATGGGTTCCAATGTTTTTTGTACCCAGTGTTCTTCAAAATATCTTCTTTTGTGACTACAGGTTTGGTACAACATGGAGGCTTAGTAAATGGTGAGAGAATTTTCAATTTATCTCTTTAAGATGCCATTTCTTTCTCATCTAACTCTCTAGATGTAGTAAGATGTGTCCTTTCAATTAGTTTTATTGCAGTTATTAACCTTATGCAACACACTTTCCATTTACATCCGATAGGAAATCCAGCCCTTTTTTGTACTCGAGCTTTAACTTGCTTATAATTCCATATATAATGGTGTGCAGTAAATATATTTCTTCTGATATAATTGTTAAAAACCATGAGAAAGGATCGGGTGTCAGTTCCTAAAGACAAATGGCATCATGCAATTAGTTCAGTGTCACATAAATCTTCACTCGATCTCTTTATCTGCGAGTGTGTATTTGCACGAGGGTGTGTCTTGCCCGCGAACTCGTACTCCTTTGAAAGATGAGAATGCGTTGCGGTATCCCTTAAAATTTCCTTGAAATTATCAAAAGCAGCTCCCCAGTCATTTATTTCCCCATCCATCATTATTCCTCACAGATATTCAGGTCGCATGACCGTGCAGCTTTAGTCTTAAGACATCATAAGGATGTCTGCTCATATCAGAAACGGTTTTTAACCATAGTCCCCTCCTGCTGCCCCTGAGATTAGTGAGGATGTATATGACTCATATCTCTTCAAAGCACTTGAAACTGTCTGGTATAAATCAATGTATCATAAAGCTGATCAATAGCAGCGTACTGCCAAAGTCACTTTGGCCTACTGTCTATCTGTAAGTTACTCTCATCTCCCTAAACGCTTTCCCCTCGTCCATCTATCCCCTTTATATGTGCATCAGTCGCATGGCTGATGCCGATCAGATCAGCGGCGGTGTGCGTGAACCCCCTGTAACAGCCATGACCCGTGAAAATTTCTAAGGGTATATAGCAAGGCCGGTGCCGTCTGTCAAAAGCTCAAGGATTCATAAGACGTGCACCTCCACCTCAACTCGCCTGTTCAGGTGGAAAATTGCAGTGGGATGAAATGAAGGCTCACAGAGGCCTTCCCATGCTCACGTGTAATTGCATAACATCTAAAGAGACGCATTAAGGCTTTTTAACATGCACGCCTGCATGCCAGTCGCAGTGTGAACTCTGCTGGAGGCATATTGCATACTTGCACACTATACGTTATGCTTCTCTCTGAACAAACAGGACTCATAAACGTCTCAGTGGTAGAAACAATGACACAAGCTGTTTATGGAAGGTCAGGGAGGTGCGAATGTTCAAATCTTTATTAGTTTAATCAATTTTTCTATAGAGTTAATAAACAAATCACAGCTGGGAACGGAAAACGTGCCTGTGCAAGATAAAAAAAATGCGAATCAGCAGTCAAAAGGGGGAAAGTTTAATATCACTTAATCC
The DNA here is from genome assembly GCF_936440315.1 of Barbus barbus. Taxonomy (NCBI): domain Eukaryota; kingdom Metazoa; phylum Chordata; class Actinopteri; order Cypriniformes; family Cyprinidae; genus Barbus; species Barbus barbus. The sequence goes on from NC_136718.1 coordinate 21,222,627, forward strand.
ACACGAAAATGGCAAAGGAGCAGTCTCGTCTTATTCAGTATCAAAGCAAAACTGTTAAAGCTCATAGAGACACTTGATATACTGGTGATAAGTTAAAGAATTCCCATTAAGCACAAGTTCACGCAGGGAAAAAGTAGCCGTCTTAAGATATATCATGTTTAGAGAGGCTGATTACATTTTAGTCTGATATTCACACACACACACAAAAAAAAAACCAACAGCTTTAGCGGTAGGCTTGTGGAAAAGGATCTTGGCTAGTGATATTTTTTAAAAGTCTCCTATGCTCACCAAGGCTGCATGTATTTGCCAAAATTTGCAAAACTGTTAAGGCTCTTGAAGACACTTGATCTACTGCAAAAGTTTATGGTGATAAATTTAAGAATTCCCATTAAGCACAACAAAAAGCAGCTATAAAAATACATCACGTTATGTTTAATCGGGTATTTGCAAAAAATATAGCAGCATTAGCAGTCTTTTGGCTAGTGATAAAAAGAGCAGAAACACAAAATAACAGCTAATAAACTCAAACTCAACATCTACACTGTTTTTTAAAGTTGTAAATAACAGATCATTGGAGGATGTTTTACAAGAAAGTACATTTCATGTTTAATTCAATGTTACTTGCACTTTCTTTGTAATTATTTGTGAAATTTACTAGCAATTTCTGAGTGAAAACACCAGATCAGTTTCTACACCAAATCAGCGTATGTTTGTAGTTGAAGTTAAGTTTTCATAACCTGCACTGAGGAACGTTCCTGTGGCCTAGATAATATCATCAACGGACCCTTGACTCAAAAAGGGCAACCAGTGCCTGAGACGGGCCCGTGGGCTTCTACAGGGAGGCCCGAAGCAGCGATGGTGGGTCCCAACAAGTGCAGATTGATAGGGTAGCACAGGGCCAGTGTATGTTAATGTATCTGTCGAGGCGAAATGTGCTTCAGCGTGAGAGTGATTTTAACGCTCTCGGCAAGACGCCGAGGCATTTGTCCTGTCATCGGGAATGTGGATGACTCTCGAGCAAGATAAATCTTGACAATGAGGCGCTGGTCAACTGAGCCAGTTCCAGCACTTTGGATTTCCCTCGTAAAACAGAGTTTAAGGGGTTTAACAAAGGAATCTTCAAACGCAACAGCAACCTCAAGAAGAAACGGATGTAGTTTTGCAACTGATTTTGTGCTGTTGCTTTTATAACATATGCATTGTTTTAATTAGCAGCATGGGCATGATGATTAAGCATTTTTCATTAGGTCTTGCAATTTGACACAATACATGACTTAGTTAATATTTGTGAAAGAAGTCTCTTATGCTCACCAAGGCTGCATTTATTTTATTAAAATAAATTGTAATAATAATAAAAAAAATAATATTGGAATAGAACAATATAAAATAATATTACAATAAAAATAAATATTATTAACATTTAAAATATCCACTTTCTATTTTCATTTATTTTAAAATGCAATTTACTCTTGTGATGCAAAGCTGAATTTTCAATATAATCACTCCAGTCTTCACTAAAACACGATCCTTCAGAAATCATTCTAATATGCTGAATTGCTGCTCAAGAAACATTTATTATTATAAATTTAAATATTTTCTTACATTATAAATGTCCTTACTGTCACTTTAACCAATTTAATGCATCCTTGCTAAAAAGAAAATTAAAAAATTAAAAACAATCCCAAATTTTTCACAGTTAACAGTTATATGAAATTATAAAACAGCAAACTGTGGTGTAACCTGGTTAGATCCTAACCAGTGCTAAAATGTGGCACCTCATGGCAGCTTTTGATGGCATTCTGATGTTGATACAGCAGAAAACACAGGAGATGCTGTATCTGTGTGATTTCTTTCCCTTCATTAAACCCAAAAGCAGTCAGAGAATAACATGAGGGTGTCATTTATCATTTCTCAACTTCCTGTTTGCTCTGTGTGAGGGCTGCAAAAGTGCTGAAAGGAAACTAATTGTGCCATTGCACATAAAAGTGAAATTTTCACATGAATATGCATGAACTATTTGGACAGAAAAGTAGGTGAATTCCCCGGCCTGCCATCAGCAGTCGGTGACAGTCATTCTTTTTGAGAACACATGGCAAAAAAACAAAAAAAACACAAGCTGGTTAATTAATCTTCATCAGTTCCAAGTAAGGCTGTATTTTGTTCTCACTTGCTTTTGTATCTTCCATAAAAAACCTACTAAAAAGTCTGCAAAATGTATAAAAGTTACATTTATATAGCACATTTTCATATTTGAGTCCAAAATGATTTAACTTGTAAATAAATGAATACTTTTAATAATTAAAACATTAAATTGATTCAAAGTGACATTAAAATGTCACAAAAGATTTCAATTTCAAATAAATGTTGTTCTCTTGAACTATCAATTCATCAAAGAATTCTGAAAAAGTATCACCATTTCCACAAAAATATTAAGCACCACAACTGTATTCAACATTGATAATAATAATAAATATTTCATTAGCAAATCAGCATATTAGTATGATTTCTGAAGGATAACATGAAACTGAAAACTGGAGTAATGATGCTGAAAATTCAGCTTTTTGCCACAGGAATAAATGACATTTTAAAATATTTTCCAATAGGCAACAGTTATTTTAGATTGCAATAATATTTCACAATATTGCAGATTTGTACTGTATTTTTGATCAAATGAATGCAGTCTTAGCGAGGCTTCTTTAAAAAATTTCTTTAAAAAATAATTGTGAGCGTTAACTTGAAGATCTAACTAAATATTCAATACTGGAGGGAAACAAAAATAATTTTGTTCACTGAAAAACCCACATTGATTTTCTGAAAACCCCCTTAATATCTATGCCGCTTACAGCCCTGTACTTACTCAAATCCTGAAACATCTCACCGATAATAGCTCAAGATCACTTTTAGGACAGTTTAAACCTAAAAACTTACAGTTACCAGCCAATATGTTTAAACACAAGACTACCCCACTCCTAAAGAAGTCCCAACACTTTAATATTTCACTTCCATCGTTTTGGGGCCACTGTATTAATCCGTAGTCCATGTATGCAGCTATATCAGAGAAGACTGAAATTTTAATGAAGATGTGTGCCTCGCTGACGGGCACTGCGCACCTCTGCTTGGTTAAATATCATCGTTAATTAACACGTAAAGGTACGCTCTCAGCAGAATGACAGATGGCTGCAGCGGCGTATAAGAGAAGGTTGATTAATCTATGAATTAAACATTAAATACAGCTGTACATGCAAGTTGAAGTGAATTAGGCCCTACATTAAGGGTTTTGAGGAGGGTTGCATGTGAAATAAGGCCATTGGACTTATCTGAATACAATTAGTAGTATACAAATGTGTGCATGTGCAACATTTGTGTGCTGAGAAGCCATTTTAGGATTTTCAATGATGATTTGACGGTCTCGAATCGTATGAGCACGGCCATGTCTAAGAATCCCTTCTCATCCACCTTGGCTTTAAGAGCGAGTGTGTTAAGTGCTCTCAGCCCACGGGTGTTATAAATCAGGATCAGCAGTCAGGCTAGAGAGGAGAGGGCTATGGCCTCTGTGAAGCAACACAAAGCCAGACTCTTTGTCTAACTCTGTCTCCCTCGCTGGCAATGCGGTTTGAGCTGCCTTGAACGTTTCACTCCATTACATTTCTGCTGGAAATATCAGTTTGTCTTGCCAGCATTAAACTCTTTTTTCCAATACATACAAGTCATACACTTTATTAATAATATTTCCATACTGCAATAAAAGTTCCTTCTATTGTGGGTTAAAATTATGCTTAAGTATATTATAGTGTCTGGAGCTAAGAAACAAGAACAACTTCACTATATATATATATACATACATACACACACACGCATTTCAAACAACACAGCGCCCTCTACTGGATCATATGGACACAGCTGTGCAATTTCTACAGCATGTAGAGCATATATGAACATGTAGGCCGTTATATGTTAGCAATGTAGGTAGTGAATGATGACAGCTAAAATAAAACCCCAAAACAACTATGCTAAATCATTTTTAAAGGACTTTTAAGGGCTAAATCTGTTTATATGCTTCGGCACACTTGTTGAAAATCGGTGGATTGCGCCACCTGCTGGTAAGCATGTACATCAACGTTCAAAATTTTGGGATCAGTAAGATTTTTTTGTTGACAGAAATTATTACTTATATTTAGTTAGGATGCATTCAATTAATCAACAATGTCACAATTCAAATTATTTCTATTTCAAATAAATGCTGTTCTTTGAAAGATGATGATGTTCATAAAATAATTTTAAAAAGTAGCAATTTCCACAAACGTATTAGGTAGCAAAACTGCTTTTCCATCACAGGAATAAACTACATTTATATTGAATTAGAAAAGTTATTTCAAGATTTCATTTATTTCAAATTCTAATTATTTTTCACATTACTTTTTTCATCAAATAAATGCACCCTACAGATTTCTTTATTAAAAAAAATCAAATCTTACCAATCCTTCACTTTTGAATGGTAGTGTATTTCTTAACAAACAACAGTTCATATTTAATGCATCTGGCAGATGCTTGTATCCAAAGCATCAGCTTACTAGCTTTTCTTTTTTAATTAAAAGGCAAAGAAAACAGTCTTAGTGCTGATGAAGACCAGCATGCTATACCAGTTCATAAAAAATACAAGTACAAATAAATACAAATAAGCTTGTGCTGAGTAAACAGAAGCCACTTTTTTTTTTTTTAAGAAAATTTATTGTCAACTTGAGGCCCTAGGACTCACTAAATGGTGTCTAACAGGATAGAATAAAGTTGACCTGTAGTTCATGTTTGAGAGCAATAAAAAATACCAAACATATGGATCAAAGCGTTTTTCAAAATGTTTTTCGTTATTTTAAACAATCACAATACAAGTCCTTTTTCTGTATATGCGTAACGAAAGGAACATGCAAGTGTACACGTAAAAAAATACAGTGAATCCTCTACGTCAGACAGTGGCAGCAGTCTAATCCTACTACGGTTTCTATTTAAATTGCTGAAAAAATATATTAACTCAAGCTTGACTGCGTCAGAAGTCCGTGCTCAAGGGCCGAGGTCTACGCAATAAGAAACATAACGAGACTTCTGCGAAAAACTAGCGGTTTTATATAAACATCTGTCTCTTTATGAACTGTACAACCTGTTAAAAGATTTTCTTTGTTATTCTTGGCTCGGCTTTGCCAATCCAGTGACTTCAGAAAAGAAACTGAGATGCTCGTAGATTTACCGCGCGAGTAACATCATACTGTGACGAAATATGTTACGCAAATACTCGACGAAAAGTCAGTGTTCAAGTTGACCTAAATGCCAACTTCAAAAGCTTGACACCATAATGTAGGCCACAAAAAAATGAGCTCTCCTGTGGATGTAGGATGGATGATGTTCCAGATGTTTCTGCTAAAACCGTAAAGGCCTGTGTAAACCTGTCAATGGCCATGAGCTTTTATCACAGTATTTAAAGGAATAGTTGTCCCCAAAATGTTTTTGCTAAGAATTTATTCACCTTCAGGCCATCCAAGATGTAGACTGATCACTTGCTCACCAATGGATCTTCTTGTAATGAATGGGTGCTGTCAAAATGAGTCCAAGCAGCTAATAAAAACATCACAATAATCCACAAGACTTCAGTTCATGAAATAAATTGTGAAGCTTTAAAATGTCGCTTTTGACCAAAATACCAGCTCATTATACATAATAACATTTCCTCCGGACAAAAAGCCCATCTCCTGTTGTCCTCTCATATCAAAATCCACCGACATATTTGTGTTTTAGACTGTTTTGGCTTGTAAACGGTGCTTAATCTGTGCAGATTTCTCTCTTGATTCAGACGAGATGACTTTTTCACTGGAGAAAGCAATATTATGGATGAAGGAGTATTTTAGCTGGAAGCAATGGCTGTTTGAAGTTTTAAAAAGTCTTAATCAAAAATGATTTAATTAAGTGTTGGACTGGAGTCATGTGGATTGCTTGTGGATTATTGTGATGTTTTTATCATTTGTTTGGACTCTCATTCTGACGGCACCCATTCACTGCAGAGGATCCATTAGTGAGCGAGTGATGCAATGCTACATTTCTCCAAATCTGTTCCGATGAAGAAACAAACTCTTCGATGGCCTGAAGGTGAGTAAATTTTCATTCTTCAGTGAACTATTTCTTTAATGGGTAAACTATTTCTTACACTTTTCGAAAATAATGCATTAATGTGCACACTGAGAAAATGTATTGTATCAGAATGTGTCTACTGTCACTATACGGCTGACTTGTTAGTAATTCTGTAAGTTCAGTGAAATTTTGTGGGGAAAAAGGTCCATTATCTTTTGTCAGTTGTGTAGTGATGCATGTCACATTAAAACCAAGTAGCTGTCTGTTGGTCTAAGCTGTGAATTTGTGTGACCAAATTAAAAAGAAGCAAAATCTACATGGGGAACTTTTTCAGCCTCATGCGAAACTCCCGATTGTGCAGATTCCTATTGAAATGACTGAATTTTGCTTGCAAAATTTTGCAGAGCAACAGTAAATGTAAGCGCATTATAACACTGAGAATCCCAACAATCTACATTCCTGCATGGGAACTACAAAAGGAAGCGTTTCTAAACTACCAGAAGTCAGTATTGCCTGGACTGAATGCACAACTAACCCACCTGCTGATCACAGTTCCGTCTAAAATACAAAATACGCTATTCAGAGTCTAAGCAGTATAAAAGAGTCCACTGGGGTTAAGCCGGGTGAATTAGAGCTGGACATGTTGGAGTCTTTAAACAATTTTTACAGGCTCAGACCCCCGGTCAGGTCATGTTGGCGAGTCCATTGTGTTTGCTGGGAAGTGGTTTGTACAAGCGATCGGAAGGCTGTCACACCGCCAGCCTACTGTTGTTTGTCTGCAGTGGGCTCCAAGACGCCGAGTGCTGGGAGGGGTCCTGAGAATACGACCGTCCCTCACAGCACGGCTGGTTCTCCTCTTTAGGGATGCCCACGGCACACAAACGTCGATGCCGTAGTAACCGGTCGGTTCTGGAAAAGTTCTGTGTGACAGAAGACTGAGTTAGCCTCTTTATACATGCAGTTTAAATGAACTGATTCCCAGTGTCAAAAGAGTTTCCCAAAAGCCCATGCATGCCATTTGTTGGAACTACTGTTTTATTGTTTGGTTACATACTTTTGTAATCACTATGTTTGAGTATATCAATTACATTTAATGTAAAAATGCACTATTTTTAATATTAATGTTCAAGGCTGCATTTATTTGATCAGAAAGTCTTCAGTGTCACATGACCTTTCAGAAATCATTCTGATATGTGTCGGTGCTCAATAAACATTTCTTATTATTTTCAGTGTTTAAAAAAACAGATTTTTGTGAAAACTGATCTTTTTTTTCAGGATTCTTTGATGAATAGAACATCATTTATTTGAAACAGAATTTTTTTTTTGTAATATTATAAATGTTTTTACTGTCAGTTCTGATCAAATGAATGCATGCTCGTTGAATAAAAGTATTACATTTCTTTTTTTTTTTTTTTTAAATCTTACAGACCTTTTTTAATCTTACAGAATCAGTAGTGAATAGCTCCAGTTTGATATTGCAGACAGAATCAGACTCAGATCATGATTTTTGCCAGCTAAATTGCCCTACCAGCTTGAAAACAATATTGTATCAAGTTTCCTGGCATAATTCAGGCATAAGCACTCATAAAAGTATATGCATTAAGATTTTGTTAATAATCTGCTATCACAATAATAAAGGCAAAATCAACATAAAATGTCAACATGAAAGCAAAACTTACCATATTTACTTTCTCAATACACATTTATAGTCTTATTGTGCACAATTTATCAGTAATAAGAGTTATAGTCGGTTATTCAAAATAAAAAACTATCTTCGAACTGTCCATCATCTAAATATAATTAACTCTTAACTTTCCTATTTTTTTAGCTAGCATCACAAAGCTATCTTATTTTTCAACTCCTCCCCTTCAACTACTTCACTTCATTCTTGCAAAATAACCATTTTTAATGATGAAATTGATTCCTGGTGGATACAATAATGCTTTTGCTCCTTACATATCCTGTTTCGCTTTTTGTGAATTTGTCATATCACAAACATATAAAGCCCCATTATGTTGCCAGACACTAAAAAGTACTATACTATTATCATAAAGACATAAATTTTTGCACGTAATGGGCAAACAGCAAGCTCCCTGTGAATACAACTGCTTGTGTTTGTCATGTCTCACCTGTTGGCAGCGGTCACACTGATAAGGCTTCTCACCGCTGTGAACACGTTTATGTCTTTCCAGGTGGTAGCGCTGAATAAACCTCATGTCACACATATCACACCCGAATGGCTTTTCCCCTAAAACACACACAGATGTGCACATATTTACTTCATGCATCTCTTTGTATGAATCGTAAGATGGTGTGCAAGCAGAAAGGCTCATGGTGTACCTGTATGGGTGAGAATGTGCCGTTTGAGGTGGTAACTACTGCGGAAAGCACTGTAGCAGTGCTCACATATGAAATTCTTCTGCACTTGAGAGCTAAGAGAGATATCGTCATTAACGTCAGGAATCTCCACCTTCATGTCACAAACAGAAAAAAACCCGCATTCAGTCAGGATACGAATACGAGCGGAAGTGTGTAAATGTGATAAACAGGCAAAATCACAGAGCAATACTGCAGACAGACTGAACGCATGCCTGGGGTTTTTCTCTCATTTTGGTGGGAAGTCCAGACTTCCTGTTCTTCTTCTTTGGCTGCATGTTCTGGCTGGCTTGCATGTCTTTTTCATCCAAGAGCCTGGAAGAGTGAAACTCTCCATCCTTGCGGATGAGCTGTTCAAAAACAGAGTATATAAGTCACCGAATTAAAGGCAAATGATCTTATAACATATGAAGCTAATAAATTCAGAAGTATTTCAAAATCCAGCCACTAGAATTTAAATATACACTACTGTTCAAAAGTTTGGGGTCAGCAAGATTTTTTTTAAATGTATTTTAAAGAAGCCTCTCACCAAGACTGCACTTATTTAATTAAAAAATACAGTAAAAACATAAATATAGTTGAATATTGTTACAATTTAAAATCACTGTTTTCTATCTGAAAATATTTTAAAATGTAATTTTTTTTTTTAGAATTATTTGATGAATAGAACATTCTTAGAAAGAACAAAGAAATCTTTTGAAACACTATAAATGTCTTTGACCAATTTAATGCATCCTTGTTGAATGAAAGTGTTAAATATATATGAAGAGTTCATTTGCAAAAATGGATAACTCTGTTTTTAAAAATGTTTAAAAAAATCATGTTTTTTTTATCCTGCATTCCAATTAATATGATTATAAGATTAAATAATAATAACTAAACAAATACAGCTAACACAATTTGGTAGTTTGCATTTGGTAGTTTTTATCCAAACAAAGCAATTCAAAATCCATTCAAAACACACATTTTATCATTTCATGCATTCCCTGGGAATTGAACCCATGACCTTAGTATTAGCTACAGGATTCTATGGAAGAATTTCAAAATTGAAATGAATAGTTCACCTCAAAAATTCATTCCAGACCAATACGACTTTCTTTCCCAACACAATTTATGTGTTTTTCCCTTACCAGTGGTGGGCAGCTGACTCCTGAGGGAAGCACCATGTGGCCGTGTTGGCTGTGGGTGTCCTGGTTGTGGTTCTGGTTGTGATTGTTTTCTCTCTGTCCCTGGCCCAGATGAGAGCCCATCTTCTTATGGCTGGGCATGGAGCCAGCTTGCATGAGTGCCATGCTGGACAGCACCGCTTCACAGCCAAGCAACCCAGCCTGTGTAGAAATACAACCACAAACATACACATCTGTTCAAAAACAAACTAACAACGCTTCACAAAGGCACTAATCTGATGGGTTGGAAATTTAGCTTGAAATCTGATAATTGTGACCCAGTTACCACTTTCAAGATCTGTCAAATTAATTTAGAGGCCATAATTATGCAGTTATGTCAAGAACATGCCCAGGGCATTTTACCATGAAATATAAATAAATAATAAACCTTATTATTACTAACAACATTATCATCTTAATGATCCTAAAATTAAATGATCCATGCAAAAAATAATATAATTATTAGCAATGTCATCTTAATGATCCTTAAAACACATAATTATACAAATAATAATAATACTGACTGTTATATGAACCTTATATGAACCTGAGTAATTGTCATCTCATGCCATTATTAACAATATTGTCTTAATGATCCTAAAATACATAATTCACATTAGAATTAGTAGTAGTAGTAGTAGCAGTAATGATACATTATGTAAAATTATTATTATTTTTTCTATAAATGATGTAGTTTAGAATCATTAAGACAAAAATGTTAATTAAATTTTTTATTATTATTATTTTTTATCAACATTATTGTCTCAATGACCCAAAAATACAAATGCAAAAATAATAACAATTTTGCTAAAATAAAATCAATTTTTAGGTCATTAAGATTTTTGCATTATGACATTGTTGTAACAATTATGCACATCTTTCCCCACAACTTACAGTATCGTATTATTCACAAAGGTCATTCTCATTATTGCAATACATTAATTGGTCAGTGTACTGCAGTAAAATGTATAATCAGGTAAAGATATAATTTAAAACACTACAATTATGTGAAATGGGCTTAATTGCCATGAAGCTGTTCAAAAAATCCTAAATGGCCCTAAAAAATGCTTTACTTTCTTCATGCGAAATATAATTTTGGGAGAAATATGTCCCAGATACGTCCTTTTGTGAGATCCACCCCATTACTTGTAAAAAAATCTGTGTACGTTTTGTGTCAAGTCACGCTGTGGAAGTGAATTACAAAGAGTTAATACACAGAAACGCCAAGCAAAAGGAAAATGAAGGGCTTCTTTTTCAAACAAATGTGGACAAATGCAGAAAATGCAAATGAAGAAGAGAAAAAAAAACACACTGACCCATTTCATGTGATCTCGCACTGAGCTGTTGGAAAGGTGTGACATCGCAGTGGTGAGAGTGTGTGTGTGTGTGTGTGTGTGTTGGGGTACAGAAAGCTTCGCTCTGGGCAGGGAGAGTGTTTAGAGACCACACAAGCCCCAACCATCAGGGGCCCAAGCCTAGAAACAGAAGGAGGGATATAAAGCCAGGGTAATATCCATCTCTGTCTATGATGTTTCCACACATCTAGCCCACCACTAACAGAAGTTGTCAACCGTGGACAAATCATGGCTTTTATTCGCTAGAATCAGACATTTTCCATGTCTGCATTGCCAAGCCTCTGTTTATGTAGGCTTATAGGGCTGTGTTTTTAAGCCATAAGAGTATGACTTCAGATTGGCGTCAAGAGTCCCTAAATGACATCTGGAAACAAACCAGGTCAAAACTGAAACTGAGTGGAGTGGATTCTCATCGGTTCTGTCAAACTCAAATGGTAGGAATACATCCGAGCGTTTATGCCCTGTTGATTTTGGATTTGGTTGGTCGGATTCTGGGACTCACTGGAATAAAAAACAGATTTATTTCAACCACCCTCTTCCCTTCCATCGCTTATTCCTGTGCATTAGTCCGACTAACTCACCCTCAAAGATCCAGATAAACACAACTATAAATCATGAATGAACAAAATGGAAGCCACGGAACAATGAATGCAATTGACAAAATGAACATGGTATGATTGCAATGACATATAGATCGAGGCGAGTGGGTGAATACTGTATATTGTGATTTCCATTCATTTGGCAACCGACAGGGTTCTGGAGGTTAAATTAATTCCAGGAGATAGAAAATAAAATTGCATCAGTCTTATCGCATGACAAACAGATTGCAACCTACAGCAAAGAAAACAAACTTTACAAGAACAACTCAATTGCGTCTATGTAACACACTCGATTATGACTCATTTAGCCTGTAATAATTGGTAATAACTCAAACTTCTTTGCGGTTTGGTGTGCTTATTAGAAACCATGATTTATGCATGCAAATTAAAGCAAGTATTAACCCGCTCAGACCCAGTGACTGTTACAATGAACATTACTTTTATTTATTCACTTAGTTAGTGACATAATTACACATATACCTTTCGAAAAAATTTGAAAAGTTGCAAGCCTGAACCACAAATGTGTTTACAAACACAAAAACAAACTTTGCTTAGCTTGCTCCCAAGAGTGAAATTTATAATAAATAAACTAATCATAACCACTATTAACTTTTAATATGCATGTAAACATTTCACTTAAAAAACACTTGATTTAAAAACAGAAAAATGTAGCGTTATTTAAGATTAAGTTTGTTAAAATTCATTTTATAAACTATATGTAGGCCTATTTAAAGTTCTTTATGAACATATAAAATCCATATGCAGTTATCTGGACATTGCTACAGTTCATAACAAACGTGCATTGTAATGAAATAACTATTCATAATAATCATGTATATATGACAGAATCATATGTTATAATATATATTCATATATGGCTAAATTATATATAATAGCAATATATACTCAATGTATGGTTGAATTGAGAGTAGAAATAAAGCATTGCCATATTATTGGGGTCTGTAGAACAGAATTCAGGTCTGAACGGTTTAAAAGTAACAAAATGCGCGAATTTAGAGATTGACAGTCTCAATTTCTGAGTGAAATTAATTTTCCTTCAGTCTGGACTGTAAACACATGACTAATGTAAACTCCTCCATTCATCCTGCAGCACAACACGGCGTGAGTTCACCGCCTATTTAACTTCATATTTCAGTGCAATTAAAACAGTGAATCATTGTTGAAATGTTGTTGTAGGTTTAATAACCGCAGTACCGCAGCGCATTTGTTTTACCTTACTCTTCTTCGTTTATAGTAGCCCAATATTTTCTTGTCGGACAAATTTTTCAGTTTACAAACACAGGAAACGTTACCGGAAGTGCTCTCTGGGGAGAGCGTCTGCCACGTGACCACCACACTGGCAACAAATTATAGGCTACTTCCGGTGTAAATAAAGCCCACGAGTGTTTTAAGGGAATTTATTTTATTAATATGGAAAATGTTGTGGTGCTTGCGAAACTGAACCTTTTTTTTATATTTGGAAACAAGAAAATGTATATTTAAATCCTTTATAATATAAAGGTTTTCGTGACAAATAAAAAATACAGATTTCAAAACAAAAACAAATAAAGCTTTCAGCTTCAAAGGACATGTTCAGCGTATCGTATATTGACCTATTGTTTGGGTAGGTCTCCTTTATAAAGGAGACTAAACAAAAGAACAGTCACAATTTAAGACAATCAAGTCATTATATCATCAACTAATTTATAGAATATCCTTATTAAATTATGGACACCAAGAAAAAAAAAAGTAATTTACTAAAATAAAATATTTTGCATACTTAAATTTAAAGCTGTTTTTGAATGGCACACATAAAAACAAGTGTCCTAAAAAAAAAAAAAAAAAAAAAATCTCTCTCGGCTCTGAGAGAGAGAGAGAGAGAGAGAGAGAAAGAGAGACAGAGAGAGAGAGAAAGAGAGACAGAGAGCGAGAGAGAGAAAGAAAGAGAGAGAGAGAGAGAGAGAGAGAGAGAGAGAGAGAAGAGAGACAGAGAGAGCGAGAGAGAGAAAGAAAGAGAGAGAGAGAGAGAGAGAGAGAGAGAGAGAGAGAAAGAGAGACAGAGAGAGCGAGAGAGAGAAAGAAAGAGAGAGAGAGAGAGAGAGAGACAGAGAGCGAGAAAGAAAGAGAGAGAGAGAGGGGGGGGGGTCCTGCGCTTTAGCCAATCAGAAACGCTTTCCACCTGTGAATAATTTTGCACATTCAGTTTTGCTGACATCACGTTTACAGACATAAAGTTTCACAGTGCGTCTCAATCCTGGTTCTGGAGGCAGCTGCAGTGCGCATCTTGGATTAATACATCTTATTTAATACACGTGATTTATATAATCAGGTTCATTAGTAAAGGCCCTAAAACCTAAATGGGGTTTTCCAAATGAACTCAATACTTAGGTGGGCCAGAATCTATGAGATTCATTCACTTTATGACCTCTGTGGATGCACATTTTTTGCTGGCTTAGTCATTGAAGTCAGTATTACGTACCGCTTACAAGTCGGCATTTGAGCAACCTTTAGAAAATCTCAAATTTAAAAAATGATGAGATGAGGGGGGATAATGTGACATTGACAACTGGTAGACCATAGATATTCAAACTAACTACAGGTCCTTCCCTAGTTCCTCTATCTCATCGAGGAAGAAATCCATGTCCTTGGTGGTCAGCTGAGGAGAAACAACAACCATTCGGAAGAAGTTGACGTGTCCATCCATGGGCTGGTATCCCACCATCATCGTTCCACGCTTCATCATTCTCTCTTTGATGACTGGTGCCACCTGATGGCGTACATTGGACATAGCATTAGGAGCAATCATTCTGTGCTCAATAATTAAGATTTCAGTCATATGTCATTCTACATTTAAACAAAGCCGACCTTTGATAACCTTTCCTGGTAATCTGCACTGTTCTCCTTCCCTCTCAGACTGGATGGAATGAACCAGAAGCAAACATTCACAAAATGCCCCTGTTGGAAAACACACACACATGCATGCATTATATTTACATAAACATAAGTATATTACTTCAGGTTTATATACAGAGCAACACCGTACCTTACAGACCAACTTGAAATTGTCTCTTTTCTCCATTTCTTCAACTAAATACCTAGTGCAGACATAAATAATAGATTATTAAAATAAATATATATAAATAAATAAAATATACAGTAACAATTAAAAGTTTGGGGTCATTGAGGTTTAAAATATTAAGCAGCACAACTGTGATCAACATCGAATAATAATAACCGTTTCTTGAAAATCAGCATATCAAAATGATTTCTGAAGGATCATGTGACGCTGAAGACTGATGCTGAAAATTCAGCTTTGCATTACAGAAATAAATTACATTTTAAAATATGTTCAAAAGGAAAACATTATTGTAATAATATTTAACATATTTTAGTATTTTTAAAATACTAATTTTTAGTTTTCTTTTAACATTATTATTTTTTTTAAATCGCTAAATTTTTAACAGTACTGTATATATTAATAATATATTGCAATGCATTTAATGATAGAAATCAATAGTGTTTAATAAAATGCAACATTAAAAAGATTGACAGTATATTAATCAACAACAACATCTATCAGATGCATCAAATACCTTGTGAGGGCAAAGGCCTTCTCCACTCGCTCTGAAAAACCACGTGTTCCTATTGCCTTCCACATCAACCACAGCTTTAAACAATCCACCTTCCGGCCACACTGGATGGATTTGTCTCCCGTGTCTAGACTTGTATCATAGAACTTGTCTTGCTGGAATAAGTAGGTTGCCTTTGCACTGTGACAGTGCATTAATAGATTCTACAGATTGAGATGGGGAAAATAAAATTAAGAACAGTGGGCAAGTCAATATAATTTGTTCATTTGACTAATAAGCAAAAACATTGCATAAATTGATTTGCACGGGGTTAGAAGTAAAAGAAAAGATAGACGGACTGCTACATTCCATAAGTATTCATACCGTGGTATCTCTGAACAAAACCACTGAGCACTGCAGTCCCGTTAGAAGCATTTTGTGAGGGTTCCAAGTCACAGAGTTTGCTCTGAGTGTTAAAAAAAAAACATTAAATGATATAGTCAAAGATGGGTTACTTCTCTACCCAAAAACACTGTGCTCAAACCTTTCTATTCCTGCAACCAGATGTTTATGTTTTTTGGAAAACAGCACGCTTCCTCCCCATGCGGCCTGTAAAAAAAGAGAGATCCAGATTGTAACAGTTAGGAACAGGTGAAATTCTGCAAACAACTGGATACTTTTAAAGAGGGGGCCACATGCATATAGACGTGTTGCACAATGGTGTTAGATAAGGTAAACGTGCTGCACTTACATCAACGTGCATCCACATGCCGTTTCTTTCACTTATGTCAGCTATGCGGTTCAGAGGATCAAAAGCGCCCTGCACTGTGGTTCCCGCTGTGGCATTAACGAAAAACGGGACAGCATCCTGAAGGAGACACAGAGACATTGGCCAAACACCATTAACTTTCGACCCTTGGATATTTCATGCATAAAAAAGTGATTTGTCACCCTTATGTCTTTTCAAACCTGTATGAACTTTTATTTCCATAGAACACAAAAGGAGATATTTTATCTAATGTTCACGCTGCTCTTTTCCATACATGAAAGTAAGGATGCCTTGAAATGATCAAAAATGAAAGTAAATATATATAGTTTTACAACTTTATTTGCTATTAATCCTGAAAAAATGTATCATGGTTTCCACAAAAATATTAATCAGCACAAAAGTTTTCAGGATGAATGATTTCTGAAGCATCATGTGACACTGAAATTTCAGCTTTGCATCACATGAATAAACTTTTTAGCATATTCAAATGGAAAACACAATTCTTTTAAATCATAATAATATTTCACAATATTACTGTTTTACAGTTTTTTTCATTATTAAATAAAGCAGCATTGGTAAGCATAAAAGACTATTTTCCAAAAAAAACATCTTGCTGATATAATTTAAAGATTTACTTGTGATTTTGCCTGCACGATTTTCACCTCCAGGTCCTCTGGTATCATGCTGCCGCTGTAGAGGAATAAAAAAAAAACATTTTAAATAATTTAAAATGAAATACTGGTTTTCCAAAATGTGTTGGAGATAAGTTCCTGTACCTCTCATCCACTTGTACAATGAAAATATTGTCCGTTCCGATACCAAGGAAAGCAGCAGATTTTTTCATTGAGTAATGACTCTAAAAAAAATGACATAAAATTTGTATATATGCTCTTTTAAATCTAAGATTAGAACAAGTAGCTCTTGTCTTTTTACCTGTTGTGATGTAAATATAGCCATTCGTGGTGTGGCCCACAAGCCTTGTGTCTTCACTTGAGGGAAGGCCCAGTACCGTGCGGCGTTCATGGCATACATGTTGGACATTGAACCCCCGGGACAAAATATCCCGTCTCCTTCTGACCAGCCAACCAGAGAGCGAAGCTTACAGAGCACTTCCTCCTCCATCAGGACAAATACCGGAGCCACTTCATAGGTGTATCTGTGAAAACTTCACACTGAGTATGTTGCAGATTGAGCACTCATGATATTTATAGTATTTAAGGAATAGATTTGGGGAACATATTGGAGAAATTTAGCTTCATCACTAGAATGAGAGTCCAAACACCTGATAAAATAATCCACAAGTAATCCACATGATTCCAGTCCATCAATTAACTTCTTGTGTAGCAACAAGCTACATCTTTGTAACTGATATGATGATGGATTTGTTTCTTGCAAGCATGCCGCTTTTCACTTCACAAAACATTCATTGATGGACTGGATTCTTGAGGATTACTTGTGTATTATTGTGATTTTTTTCAGCTGTTTGGACTCTCATTCTGACGGCACCCATTCACTACAAGAGGATACATTGGTGAGCAAGTGACGTAATGTTAAATTTCTCCAAATCTGTTCTGATGAAGAAACAAACTCATCTACGTCTTTGATAGCCTGAGGGTGAGTACATTTTCAGAATTTTTGGGGGCAAACTATTACTTTAAGATTTTAAAGTAGGTATTATTTTTATATTTTCTGTTTTCATTTGTAGCAATTTTATCTTTTAATTATCTTTTATTTTTTCTCATTTTAGTTTTAGTTACTGATAACAACACTGTTTGCATTATCTAAAAATTTCAGTTCCTAATTTAATCAATCTCTAATCAACACAGTTTTTAGATAGTCTATATGAAACCAGTGGTTCCATTCTGTTATCAAACGGTGTCATCTGATAACTTCAAGTGGTCTGATAAGTTACTTATTATAACAACAGAGTTTATGGAACACTTCAGCAACAGTGTAACAGCTTAACATTTACTCAAAAGTTTAACACTTTTGAACCCCTCAGTTAATAAAACGCCATCCGGACCCTTTTACAGCACTCATCTGAGAACCTTAAGATGGCACATTCACTGTAACACGTTAACATGAACAACTGAAAGTTCATTCACACATACTGGCTGGTGTTGAGGGTTTCAGTGAGGAGCCGTCCTGTCAATGCATGGTAGTCCACGCCAGCAAACAGCTGATTGAAGAACCGAGGATGACCTGTGAACGAGAAAAGGCTCTGGACCAGGATGTATCCACATATTCAAGATTTAGGAGGAACAAATGTAATAATTTCAGAATAAAATACTGAAAAACTTATATAGGACAACCGCTAATATGAATACTTAGTGGGATGCGATCCCAACAGATGCAACATACAGGTTTTAACACTGTATCTGGCCACATCTCGAACCCTCTGCAGTAACTGCTTGTGAGATTCCCCATGCTCTCTGAGATCAAGGTCCAGAAGAGCTCTCAGCTGATCAGGATCTTTCCACTCACACACCTGTGAATGCAGAGACATGCAGTTGATCTCCTGAGATACAAGATAAGATAGGAAGATGCAGAAGTTGTTAAATGGGATGTCAAATTATTAAAAGACTTAACCTTCTCCTTCAAGTCAGTTCCTTTGTGAAGAATCTCCTCCATAATCACGCTGAAAGCCTCAGTAAGAAACAGCTTCCCATCTGACTCATAATTGTCTGATTCTTCCAGGTGGACATGGCCATTCATATATTCTGTGAGATACATATAAAAGTTAAGTAAATAAGCAAAAGCAATATGATAAAAATAAACCAATGCTCAATAAATCATTCATTTTAATCTAATAATCACAGAAACAACTCTTCAGAAACTACTCCTCATGATATAGGATTAAAACTCTATGCAAAAAATGCAACATGCAGCTATGCATCACTAATGTTTTTTCATTTCATTTTGTTCCCTATTGTTTTGCATTTGAAAATAAGTTTAAATACTATACAAAAAAATGATTTCTATAAAACATGACGAATTATACTGAAATACGTTGTTTAATTGTGTAATTCTATGAATTGTGTGTATGTGTGTGTGTGTATATATATATATATATATATATATATATAATAGCATTGTCATATCATCTTCACATGGTTAATGGAACATTGCAGCTGCCAGCTGGTTTGTTACAGATCTGTTGATCAAGGTCGTCCCTGTTCAACATCTAAGAGGCTGATCCCAACCCCTACCAGTTGGTATAAAAGCTGATCCATCATGTAGACCAGATTGGACCTGCCTAAAACCACCAGTCTAAACAGTAAAACAAAGATAATTTGCATGTGTGCATGATTAAATGATCTATTTAATTAAAAAAAATGCATTATTTGTATACATTTCATTGCATACTGCATTATAATACATATATATAACTGATATAATTTTAAAAAGCAATCGACCATAAACGCATTCATCTGATGTCCCACTTTTGATGAACTCTAACAAATAGTCTTTGACTCTAACTGGCTTTGGTTGCCAAGCAGCGCCGTAACTCCATGCATAATAGGCTCCGGAATTCAGCCGATGTGCACATCCAATCAGAACTCAGTCAGTTTTATAATAAGCACTATAAATTCCACTGCAACAATCGCGATATTTTAGGAGGAAAACGTCATCAACGCCCCGTTTCTTCTTTTTTTTTTTCTTTTTTAAATATATGGAAATATGACACCAAAGAGCAAAATGGCTGTCAGAAAGAATCAAAACCAGAAAGATTTAACAGTAATATGCAACTTTTTGCTTTTGTTAGAATCAAGCTAACCTTTTTTTTTTTGTTTAAATAATCTGTAGAAGTTTGCACAAGAAAACAAGACAAAAATATTGAAGAATAACATCACTTTGTTCGCAGTATAGCATCCAAACTGTGCTAGATAAAAAAGCTGGGGGGCGTCACGTTTCAATTCCTACAATTTTTACAATAGTTTTTATACAATGCATCATTCATCGACCACTCGAAAAATTGCCACCTCCAACCCTATATAGCCTACCTGCAGTTTTTTCCTGCTTCTATAAGGTGAAACTTTTGCACGCACACAGTTCTCGCAGTTACAGTAGCCTATTGCATGATCAGACTTATATGCACGAGTTAGTAAAACTATGAAATTAGTGCATTTACGGGAACTATATGCGTGCAATCAAAAACAATCAAACTTCTCACCTTTAGATGAGCTCATTGTGATGTTTTATGTCCTTTCTGTACTTAGCACATGCAACTCTACTGTATCTGATGTGTAAAGGATGCCTCGAGACCCTCAGTGGTTTATTGCAAGGTCCAGCCTTCATATACGTGGATGCACACGCCTGATTCGTCATTCAAGTCAAATCCTATAATTGGATTAGAGTGATATGGGTGTCAACAAAAAAAATCAATCTTTAACTTAAAAAAAATTGCTTTCTGAAGACCCAGGTGATATGAGGCTATCAGAGGCATGCAACTGTCAAGTACATATTTGATTAACATCATTTCCAGTATTTTCTTTTCTTATAATGCTGAGGACATCTTACCATTGGATGGTTTTATTTGCAGGGTCCTGCATCTTTGTTGATAAAGGGGAATATATATTTACTATGCTAAATCTGACTCACACACAAGCAACAACTTTACATGTTACATAATGACACACACAAACGTTCATTTTGGTAATGCATGCAGCAAAACAGGGGGTACAACGTTCAACATCTTCCAAACTCCGCAGCGTTGTTCTAAGTTCACATTAGACTGCTAGAGTTTGCTGATGAAAGAAAGATATATCCTTCCACGTATGTTTGTCAGATTGCACAATGCTCCCACACACACTCACAAGAGAGGAATGGAATGGTATGTCACAGGGTTCAAAAAAAGCCTGGACCAATGCAGGTCTGTTATCTTATAGAAAAAGTCTTTACTTTGCCTATGGAAAAAGGTAACTGAATATTTGCATGTTAAGGCATTTTGCTATCATCCAAAAAAATATTCATTTGGAAAATATTTTTCCCCAAAGAATTGGAAATTACATTTTATAAGCAGTTTCATTATAATTCTTCTTCCTGGATTTTAAAATTTTATCAATGTTTGTACATAAGAAATTCTTCCAACACGTTCCAGGTTTTGAATAACATTTACCAGGTTAACCAAAATCTATACAATAAAACAATCAAAACTGAATCAATATGAAACTGTAAATGTATATGGACAACAAATGCACTTTAAAAATAAATAAAGAAAAAGTGCAGAGATCAAATGAGAACAGATGAGATTTAGATTTTCCATTCTTCAGCATCAAAAAAAAAAAAAAAACTCTCTGGGAGCCAGTTATTTATAGCTTAAGCCTATAAAACAATAAACAAAAAATCTGACAAAAATCTAAATTATACAATAAAAAAGCTATAAAACAATAAAAAATAACCTCAAACTTTTATCATAATGACAGTAATGATTCATTTAGTTCTCTTTATTTTTATTTATTTTACTTTTTTAAAAATAACCCATCACCAGAAACATGATCAGTTTGCAAAACAGAAATAATATATAAAAGTACGTAAAGTAACAAAACAGGGAAAAAGGTACAAAAAATCTACAATAGAAAAAAGTAACAAAAATAACGATTCATGTAAGCATGATAACAAAGGTTAGGTTGCAATCTATCAAATAAAACAAGTTTTATAATCCCACAGCAAAAGATTCCATGAAGTCTGGCAAGACTAGATGCTGTTTAATGACAGGCCTGTGCAATGGAATTGTACAAAGCTCCGCCTCCAATCCTATCACCTGCTTGGCATGCAAAATAAGGGTGAACAAGGGTGAACAAGGGTGAAACACCAGGGTGAAAAAGCATCAGGGTGAAACAACGTGATACTTGCCGAGAGAGCGAAGGTCGCTGTTATGTTGCCAGATAGCGGTCTCTATTGGAACATAAAACTTTTAAAACTTCTGTCATAAACATGAGTCTTCCTTATCCGTTCATGGAATCGGTTCAAGTTTTTAAGACTTTGATAAAAGCTTTCACATTCATTTACTTAAAGGATAAGTACTATTCTGTAAAAGATATTAAGATGGAATGCTACAGTACAAATCAGGCAATTTGTACCATGAGAAAGCAAACACAAGCTGAAGTGCAATCTAAAAAGTAGGAATGGAACTTGATCTCACATGAAAAATAAGCTTAAAAGAAAAAAAAAAAACAATCAAGTAATAATGCCATAAAAAATAAAACACTAAAATAAAACAAAACAGTCTGACAATTAATTCAGTCTTGCCCCTTTTTGGAAAAAAAAATGCATTACATTTTTTTTTAAATCTTAGCATGTATGCTAATGATATTTTTCACATCAAGTTTAAGAAAAATATTTGAAATACCCGCATTTTAGCTTGGTGGGTTTGAAAGTTGCCCTATTACTTCAAGCTTGTAGCTGACTTATACATTGCATTTACTAAACAAACAAAAAATGAACATTCTTTTACAAGCAGTTATAGTTCCCTCTAGTGGTATATTTGCATGTCTGCAAGTGCTACATGTATAAAAAGTGCTGCAGCTACCTTAAAACCCAGAAGACTAATTCACCATGGGTTGCCTTGAGATTTTCATAAATGGATTTTTATTAGATAGTTCACCCAAAACTTCTGTCATCATTTACTCACCCTTCAAGTTATTTGTGTTTTAAACACAAAAGAAGATATTGTGAAGAATGTTGGTAACCAAATAATTGACGGTAACCATTGACTTCCATAGTATGAACAAAACATAATGGAAGACAACTAATGGTCAACTGTGTGGTCACCAACATTCTTCAAAATATCTTCTTTTGTGTTCAGCTGAAGAAAGAAACTCAAACAGGTTTGCAACAAGTGGATGGGGAGTAAATGATCACAGAATTTAATTTATTTTTGGGTGAACTATCCCTTTAAATTCATGAGTAAAATAAGGTCAGTGTGGCAAACAATATTGCGTCCCAAATTGAGTACTTATGCACTAATCTATGACGTTTTGTAGTATGAATATTGAAAAAGTGAACTTTAAATACACAAATGATGCACTTAACCGAAAAAAACAAAGTGTGAAATGTGGGACACTTCATGCACTAAACTGTCGCAGCTTTAATTACATCACAAAGGGTAAAAAGTGTAATTTAGCATTGACCATTTATATAGACCTTGTTTTAATCATGACCACATTATAAAAACCCATGACCCATGGTGAATCAGTCTTCCGGGTTTTGATGTTATGGCTGCAGCACCCTATTAAAGTCCTCTTAGCAACCTCAGTTGTTTTCCAACAGGAAACTGAGTTTCAGAGTGTCTACACCGTTCTCTTCTTGGGTTAGTAGAGAATGGAGATGAGCTGCCGTGGCTTGTTCCCTCTCACGCATGCTCCATTTTCGTAGCATGGTGAAAACCCGCATTTTGTGTTGGCTGTTGTCCTCCTCTATCTGCTGAAGAGTGGTGGTGTTCATACCCAGTGCCATAATGCCCACCTCCCTCCAGCTGTTCCCTATGCAGCCGGCCACCATCATCATCTCCTTCTCGCTCACCATCCTGGAGTCTGAGAAAACGCAAAGTTACGTAATGGAACAGTGCGGTCATGAAGTGGCTACTGAAGATGCAAAGCAGAGGTGTGTATGTGACTCACTGATAATACGCAGCGGCTCTTTTTCCATTTCCTGTCGTCGTTTTGCTGTCGTCTCTGAAAAACCAATGTCATTTACAAATTACAAATAGATTACTGCATGTACTAGAAAGTTTGAAGCCAATGGGGTGAAATAAATCATATATACATATACAAGTCTACTATTAGGATCTTTTTTTGTATTGTGACAATTTTCAAGATCTACATTACGTTATTGTACAAAAAAAGTACATTAGAAAAATACAGTTTTTACTGTACCTTCTGTTCACATTGCAAAAAAATAAATAAAAAAATAAAATAAAAATGTATTGGTATTTTTGTCTTGTTTCCCAATGCTAAAGTCTAAAGAGTCTTAAAGCAAGATAAATTTACTCTAAAAGCAAAATGACATAAGCCTTGTTTTATGAGAAACAGATCAAAATGAAGTAAGTTTATGATTAAAATAAGAACAAATATAACTGGCTCAGAAAATCCACTAAATTCAATAGGGAAAACAAATTTTCATTCCTTTATTGAAATGTATACATTCTTCTTTTAAACACCAACTCACTTAATTTACTTCAATTTGACTTCATATGTTCAGTTTGTACCTCAAGTAAATGTATCTTGAGTTTGGAAAACAAGACAAAACAAAGATTTGCTGCTCTGACCTTAATTTGTAGAAGACTTTTAAAGACCTGCAGAAACTCTATAATTTATATAGTGCTTTATACATAACAGAATGTTTCAAAGAAAATAGCAGTGTTTATATTGCAAAATTCATCAATTATGAAAAATTGATTTTAAACAATACGATTTATGTTATCTTTCTCTTCCAGTATTTATACATTATGGTAGCATTTATCGCATGTAATTATTTATAAATGATTTGACTTCAAAATGTATTGCAACTGTATTTTAACTGTAAAAAAAAAGACTATTACTGTAATCTAAACCTACATTAAAAAGTTACAATAATGAGAATAATATGCATAAAAGTCACTACGCCAAAATTCTAAGGAGTCTTAATGGTGGATTTACAAAGGCTGAGTGCAAGATAATACCTGTGTTTTTTGGTGTCTTGCGTTTGTTGATTTGCTGCTTTTGAAGGAAATGCAGTTTAGGAAATGTCTCTTGCATGTCTTGTGTTTTCAGCAGCTTCAGGAAATTCAGAGCATGCTTGTTGTCTTTGTGAATCACATAATCCAAGATGTCCCGTACCTGCCTTGAACGCATGTTTGTGTCTTTAATGTTGTTGTACTCATTGTTGGACAGTATGCCACTGGCATGGCAGTGCTGAAGCAGAATCTCTGGATCTCCGGTCAGAGCGTCCAGTAGCTCTGTCTTGAGTCTCCGAATGAGCTTGATGCTATCTACAGGCCCGTCCATCGCCTCTTGTGCTTGGTCGGTGATGTGAAAACCTTGATTTGACACTGGTTTTCAAACCGAAGATTAAGGCTGTAATAAAATCAGAAATTAATTTTATTTTGTGTAAACAATGAAATATAAATAGGCGACTTAAAACAGCATACAGCGTGTAATAATATACTTGGTATTTTGGCAAGAAGCAGTAATACAGAGAATAGCTCAACAGATGAGACTGTAGCTGAAGCATCATGGGTGCAGACGAGATGGAGGAAGTATCTTCTTTATGATCCCTCCCACTTACAAGTTGTTTTTTAAAAACTGCACATGCTCTTTGTTATCACTTTCACACGATGAAATATATATAGCGGATAGATTTTAAGCCTGTATGCGTGTGCGGACAGTGATAATACACAAATGAATTCGTGTTTATTTGATTGTTGGTGTAATAGTTGTATATGGTGCATCTTTCTTTGCAGTATCTGCACGGGACTTTCCAGTTTAGTGGCCCACTACTACTAGAGATGAGTCATCTTTGTTTACTTTCAATAAACGGCTATGGCGCACATTTTAATACATTTGTATTGCTCAGGAAAAATAAAATATTCCGCCACAATTACCATTAATATCGATTACTACAATTACTATTACTTTCGATTGCAAACACTCGCATCAGTAGAGAGAAGAAGAAGAGCGCGGGAAACTGAGAACAAAGATACTTTCGGTTCCGATCCACTTCCGTTTTAAAATAAACAGCGTTACTGTTACACATTTGCGCGCGTTCGTTTTCTTTTTAGAATGTCTATTATTGTTGCGTAGAAACTGAACGTTTAAAATGTAGCGCTTTTTTCGCCTGCACAGAGATATAGAAAGTACCAGAGGGGTGAAGTACCCTACACACATGAATGAAATCACATTTAATTAAGCACGAAAGTCAATTTTGTTTACCTCAGTTCGACGGAGGAACGTTTGATGGCTCGTTCACACTTCATCCGCATGTAATGTGATATTGATATAAAAACAACTAGCCCACTGCTGTCGCCCCCTTCTGGACAGGGAGTGCTATTATTAATCTTGCCTGCAGCTGATACTATTTTTAGTATGTAAACTTTCACTATCAACAACTAATTTCTAAATGTGACCCTGGCCCACAAAACCAGTCTTAAGTGTCAATTTTTCAAAATTGAGATTTATACATCATCTGAAAGCTGAATAAATAACAAGATTCAAGATTTGTATTTGTCACATACACAATTATACAGAGTATAACCTGCAGTGAAATGTAGGTCAGGTCCGCTCCAAGGACAGTGCCATTATAAAGTATACAAATATTAAGAAAAAGAAAAGTAGAAAAATTAAAAGAATAAAATAAAAAATATATATAAATATAAATGTGCAGGTCAGTATGTTGTTGACATAAATAAATAGTAATATAACAGAAATGTACAAAAGAATGTGCAAAAAAGTTGTACAGGGTATTTAAATAGCAGCAATATGAGGTAGAAAAAATTATGAATAGCTATTGATATAGTGATATTTACATGGAGTCAAGTGATGTTATGAGACAGAGTTAGAGTTTAGGAGCCTGATGGCCTGGGGGAAGAAGCTCCTCCTACGTCTCTCAGTTTTTGCCATCAGGCTACGGAAGCGCTTACCAGATGGAAGCAAAGTGAATAGTCGGTTACCAGGGTGATTCGAGTCCTTGATAATTTTAACAGCTCTATTTTTGCAGAGTTTGAGGTAGATGTCCTGCAGAGATGGGAGAGCAGACCCTGAGATGCGCTCAGCTAAGCGCACAACTCTCTGTAGTGCTTTGAGTCCTGATTGGAGCTGTTTCCATACCACACTGAGATGCACTGAGTCAATACACTTTCTATGGTCCCTGAATAGAAAGTTTTCAGGATTGCTGGTGAGACCCTGAATTTCCTCAGCTGTCGCAGATGGTACAGTCTTTGCCTGGCTTTCTTAACCTGTGTTTGGATGTGTGTAGTCCAAGTCAGGTTCTCGGAGATGTTTACACCGAGGTACTTGAAGCTACTCACCCTCTCCACAGGGGTCCCACTGATCATAAGAGGAGTGTCGGGCCGCTGCTGTCTCTTCCTAAAGTCCATGATCAGCTCTTTAGTTTTACTCACATTCAGAGAGAGACAGTTGTCCTGGCACCATGATGTGAGTCTCTCTACCTCATCCAAGTATGCGGTCTCATCGTTGTTGGAGATGAGACCCAGAACCACAGTATCGTCAGCGAATTTGATGATAGATGTGGAGCTGTGAGAGGACACGCAGGCATGCGTGTAGAGAGAGAAATAAGCTTTCCATTGCTGTATGGTTTGTTAGGATCGGACAATATTTGGCCGAAATACAACTATTGAAAATCTGGAATCTGAGGGTGCAAAAAAAAAACTAAATATTGAGAAAATCGCCTTTGTCCAAATGAAGTTCTTAGCAATGCATATTACTGATCAAAAATGAAGTTTTGATATATTTATGGTAAGACATGTACAAAATATCTTCATGGAACATGATCTTTACTTCATATCCTAATGATTTTTGGCATAAAATAAAAAATTTATAATTTTGACCCATACAATGTATTTTTGGCTGTTGCTACAAATATACCCCAGCGACTTAAGACTGGCTTTGTGGTCCAGGGTCACAAAGTCCCCATCTTTTATACTCTTCTGTTATAGAGAACCGGCATGCTGAACTTAAAATTAACCCTTGATTTGTGATTCATCAGTACTCTAAAATGAGTCGTGAATGGGAGTGTGATGATGAAATCATAATTCTGCCTTAGGGAAGTGATAAACTGCTGAGACTGAAATAACGAAGCAGCAAACTATGAAGAAATTAGCTCTGCAGTCTGCACTAGTCACATCTCCGTCTCATTTTGTTTGCGTCCACCTTCTGACCTGCAATTAACAATTGCTGCACACGACACGTGTACCTTGCATATAGAAATATAATAGTAAATTATTCTATAAGAAAGTATGATCAGCGTTTACGTTCTTTATCATTGATAATAACCATCTTGTCTGGCTCTGATATAGCCTATGTATTGCCTGATTGTGATTCGGTGAGGAAGTTTCCTTAGTGATGAATTTTGATAATTCAGATGTGGATCACAAATGAAAGCTACAAAATTCTTTTTAGTGTTCATTATGTATATTTGTACTGTTTCATTTGTTCATGTATTTCTGTTTTATCGGAATCTATAAAAATGTGAATAAATGTGCTCAGCAAAATTAGAAAATGGTAATTAAGAAAAATGCATTAAATAATATTAAACTTTTTTTTTCTATAAACAACTTATATTTGTTCATATCCATTTTTATATTTATATAAAATAATAATAATAATTTATTCCCTCTTGGTTCTCAACATGACACAATTGAGTAAAAAGTGAAACATAATCACTTTTCCATTTATGAAACACCAACAATTTCTGAACTAAAGTGCTTGACAAATCCAGGACGATATTTTATAGAATTTTATTGGCCCCCTTAAGAAAAATAAGGCATTAAAGTATACAAATTTTAAATTTGGAAATAACTAATAATACAATACAATACAATAACATAGTGAGATAAAACAAATAAAGTATAGCATAATAAAAAATAACTAAACAACAAAATATTTCACATTATTTGATATTTGAATTTTTATTTAGAATTTTTTTTTTTAACATTTATTAATGTATGAAGAGTTTATTTGCAAAAAACAGATAACTCCGTTTTTTACATTTTCAAAATCATGTTTTTTATTGTGTTTTATTGTGTTAGTTAGCTGTTTTCAGTTATTTTTTAACCTAGTCAAAATAACCCAACTGTAGTTTGATTGAGATTAATTGGAATACACAATGAAAAAACATGATTTCTGAGAAGTGTTAAAAACAGAGTTATCTGTTTTTGCAAATGAACTCTTCATATATATATATAAATTGTGCTGAAAGGCATAATATAACACTGTGGAATGTTGTGTGCAGTCTCAAACAAGACTTCCATGTGACTGGGATTAAAAAAAAACGATCCATTGCCTGACTCCTAGACAGGCTCCTCTGTTAGACAACATTGCTTTGTGTTCCCACAGTTTTATTTTATATTAGATTAGAGTTTAATAAGAAGCTCCAATGAAGGAAAAAAAGAAAAAAAAAGAAAAATGCTGCACACAACTTACAATCTTTATTGTCCTAATGAATTTTTTCTTTTTATTTTGATGTGAAATATGAACAGGACATGGAGGCGGGGACTTTTGCTCACTTCCAGGAATTCTGTGGGATTCCCAGACTGAGTAGAGGCCTTGTTGACTCACTCTTTCTTTCTGTTCTGCTGAGAGTCTGATGATGAACTGCTGATCCCAGAAGTGGGAGGAGCCTTACCTGCTAGGTGCAAAGCAGCTCTCTTACCATTGGCTGAGAGGAGTCAGTATATTTCCTCACTCACAAACAATGTGAGAGTGAGCAGAAGCAGAGTGTTCAGAGCATTGTGAGGACAGACAGAGAGGCCAAGAAGAAAACTCTCAGCACATCCACTGAAAGACTGCAAGTTTAAAGTAAGTATGTTTAGATTTGTGATTCATGGGCCTTTGTTTGGGTTGATGAGTTCAGAGGGAATACAAGCTTGTCATGTTTTGCATTTTGAATGCATGCTTCATGCTTTTGTTTGATTGAGCTGCTTCTCACTTTTCACTTTGCTTTCAATGGTCTCACCAGCCGATTTATCTAACTTGCTTAGTGAATTTAAAAGGGACCGCTTTCTTTTCAGTAAAATGTAATGGAAAAAAAACTGTATTACATCAAGATTTCTGCATTTGTTCATTTTAGAGATTAATTTGTGTGTAAAACAGGTTGAGAGTTGTATTATGTAGTTCAATGCTAAATTTAAGTTGTGCATTCATTTGAAACATGATCCTGAGAAAATATTTATTACTTTTTTATTTTATTTAAAAAAAAAAAAAAAAATCTATATATATATATATATTACACGCTTTTATTTTTTAGAACTGTGATTTCCAGGCCTGGAAAAGTTATGAATTTTTAATACTGAAAAGCATTTTGACTAGCTATAAGTTGCTTTTTGTGGTTTTTATAAGACTATAATGACTGGGTGAAGTATTGAAAATGTATTGGTCAAAAGATGTTGGAACGTTTCTGATGATATGATTAAAAGCAGAGCACACTGATAAGTCACACCTCCAGGAATAAAGTGAAGACTTGTCTAAGCATGCTGATGTGACCTGACTGTGATGTTTCTGCTTCACTGAATTCATCAGAATGTTCCCGTGTCATTTAAGCAGAAGCACATTGCGTATATGTTGAATGGATGAGTGTCTACTTGAAGCAATTTTGGAAAGCCCTCGACTGTAATTTGTTGACTTTTAAGAAGTCCTGATTTATGAGATGAGTGAGAGTGTCTCATCTTCTGAGTCACATCCTAATGTCTCAATACGAGAGATCCTTGAGAAAATGTAGATCTCTCACAGTATTAAAACTTAAAAAAAATAATTTTTGATATGATTCTTTTCTCAGGCAACAGAAAAGAATCATATCATATAGCAGATTAAAACTGTTTATGGTTTTATGTAAGTGGAGTAATCCGAGGTAATGTTGACTCAGTTGCTGTGTCAGCAGCCTCCGTGACATTTTTAACTGTGAATCTGCTTCTTTCTTGCATTACCCAAAACAAAGCTCTTTGCTCAACTCTGCATGTTGGAGAACATGTTTGAATTGAGATATTTCTAAAGCTAATCATTAAAATGCTGGCTAATTTGAGGTAGTAGTATTATTGAAACCTAATTATAGGTATATATTTACTGAGAAAATCACTGTGGCGAGGAAAATTGCTTTCTGATCCTAATCTTTACCTAGATAATTTCCATCAGTTTCTGTCTATTCATATAAGACTCTCACCTATGTGTACGTGATGATTTCATGGGTGAGGTTAGTGGTTGGCCAGAGGTGATCGGTTTCCTGTGAATTTTGTAAGTACCTTAACAGGCATAACCTCATGTGATAAAACAGTTGTTCCGCTGTTTCCTGTCATATCAGGCATAAGTCTGAGCATGTCTGAATCATCAGGTGAGCAGCTACAGGTGTTGTGCACTGACGCCGAATGATGTCTCATTCAAGAGTGATATGGGAAAAGAATAATTTCTCCTGCTTTTGAACGTCCCGTAGGTGTTTTGGGGATTTCATGACACATTTGATTTGTGCAATCGCACGATCGCCTTGAGTATAATTGGATGCCTTTTTTTTGCAATGCATTGTATCGGGCCAGCTTTTTTTTAACATCTGATAGGGTTTTCAGTTTTCTAATAAAATTCAATTTACCACATTTCTATCTACACTGAAAAATAAAAGGTTTCAATAGGGGGTTTTCACTGCGATGCCATAGAAGAACCATTTTGGTTCCCTAAAAAAACAGTTCTTATAACCATTTCTTATAGTCTATACTCTTAAGGTTCTTTATTGGAATCTATTATTCCATGAAGAACCTTTAACATCCATGGAACCTTTTCAAGGCACAAAATATTATTCATAGTGCAAAAAGGTTCTTTAGATTTTTAAAATGTGCTTCACATTAAGAAAAAATGGTTCTTCTAAGTACTGATCACTGGAAGGTCCTTTGAGGAACCAAAATGTTTCTTCTATGGCTCTGCTGCCTTTTATAACCTTTATTTTTAAGAGTTTAAAGAACCTTTTTCCACCATAAAGAACCTTTTGTGGAAGAGAAATGTTCATGGATGTTAATGCCAATATAGAACCTTTTATTTTTAAGAGCGTATTGGAAAAATCATTACTTTATCATCTGATATTGTAATGCATTTTGATAGTTTAATAAGTGGTACTGTAAAATCTAGCTTTTCCATATATTGGGGGGTTTCTGAGAGTCTTGGTTTAAAAAAAACTCCTGGTCTGGCTATATAATCATTAAACGAGCAAGTAATTTTGTCTTTATTTTAACTATCAGCTTTTTCAGTAAGAGCAGCAGATATTAGAGAGCATACAACATTTAGCATTTTTAAAACTATGTTTAAAGTATGGCTTAAGGAAAATCAAATGTGATCAATGACTTGATTCTGATGTGATATTGTACGTATTGTATTGTTTGTGACTGAATATTGCAATTCTGTAACAACATTCTGCCCTGGGACTGCAGATGCAAATGAGCTTTATAGCTAACTCTGGCACAACACTTTTGTTGTGCAATTGTCTCTGCATAAATAAATGAAATTAGCTAAACTAATATTTGAAATGCCTCTGTCCTAAAAGAAATCCTACTGAAGACATCAGGAAACCAAGATGGCAGTCAGTTCATTTCATCGTGGGCAATGGACCTCAAAGTCCTTGCGAGTTACAGCAAAGGAGCTCTCTATTGTTGGCGTGCGAGGCAAAAACACGGCCATTGCTGAGAGATTTTCCAAGTAAGCAAATTTCAGGATTTGCATATCTAAAACTGATCTCACTTGTCCTTTAATTTCTCCAATTTGCTTTCACTTCAGCACACTTTGTGCTCTTTAGACCTTGTTTCTAAACCTGTTTTAAAGGCCTGTTTTAGCTTTTGTTCTAAATTGGTTTATGATGTTCAGACCTCATTTTGTTTATCTTTTTTTTTTTTTGTGAAATTTAATACCGTTTAATTTAATTTTATACTTTACATAAAGGACATTTAATTACTGACCTATGAGAATTCCAAATACTTGCTCATTTCTTGTTTTAAAAGAATTCAAAGCGAAGGATTCGAATCTGATAACTTACCTGTGATGGGTGTGGGCAAATAGAAATCATGGGTTTGGTATTGGGCTGGTTTAAACGGTTGCGTTTGTTCAGGCCTGCAGGACTATGATTATCTTTTTTTTGTTTGTTTTTCTTTCCAACTAACCTACATTTAGAGCCAACGGTTAGTTTGAATGTGGATTTCCTTTGAAAATCAGATGAACTTCCTGCTTTCAGTACTTGGGAATTTTTTTTAAAGTCCTTCCAACAGATGGTTAGTGTATCTGAAACCCCTTTAGGTTAGATTTCAAGTTTTGTTTTTAACATGCCGTAAAAATAAAACTGGAAGCAAAATCAAGACAGTCCAGTTCATGGGTTTGCACTCATGTGACCTCTAGGGGTCACCAACGATCAACAGTGATTTTTAGCTTTTAGGCAGATAAAAGGAAATATATCTCAGACCATAGAAGTCAAGCTAATGATGGTTAGTTTTTAAAATTTATAGAAACTAGCTACTCTTCATGTGTTTCAGCTGAGTGAACAACTCTTCCTCTTCATTTCCTCTCAGGTACCAGAAAGCAGCAGAAGAAACAAGTTCAGACAAGAAAAAAGTAAGTTCTCACCACCTTGCTATTCATTATCTAGTTTTCTATCTGAAAACTGCACTACTAAACTACTGCTGCTGCTGTTTAGACAGTGTCCAGTCATCTCAATCCCTATTTAGACGTCTTAATCTGCAGGTAATTCCCCACACGCTTTACATAACTGGTTCAGTCAGTCTGTGTCTTCTGAATGGTAATAAAACACTACGAGGAAGCTTCAGTAAACGTCTAAGAGTTTGTCAGGAACTGCAGAATTTTTTTTTTTTTAAAGCTAAATAGATTTTCACTGATTTGTTTTTTTTCTATTTTAAAAAAAATTCTTGAAACATAATATTGTTTCCAGTGTTTAGTGTTCAGAAATTATGCTTTTCTAAAGTAATTAATATCTAAATATTTTAACACTAATTTATAGTCTAAATGAATTATATTATAAATTTAAAGTCTATTTTTATCATTTTATTTCATTAACCATTAAACAAACTTAAGTTTTAAAATGTTTTTTGTTCAATTGAACCTTAAATGTTAACTGCTCACACAACCTGGACCTGTGACTAAGCTTGTTATATCTTTCACAAACGTTCTTTTTTCCCCGTTTCCTGTCACAACTTCCCTTTTTTTATGTTCTTCCTGGTTCGTCTGTCCTGTTGTTAGGGGGTTGGCCTAGTTCCCTCATGCAGATATTTTCTAAAGACTAGCATCTGGTGCTGCATTTTGTTCCCCCCTCATTTCCACCAGCACAGTCTGAGGGAGCAACTCCTTCCATTTGCCAGGTTTCTGAAGCTTTTGTAGTCAACCTTTTCCTAACAGACTAACACTAATTTTGTTTAGCCAATCGCTACTAATCCAGATATTACTCTCAATCATTTATATCTGCTGACTGCTTTTCCTTGGTCTGTCTCTGTTGGCTTTCAGTGTCAAAATTGTCATAAAAACCCTGGAGACTTTCTGTCAGTAATATATTTTTAATCATGAGTCTATTTATTAGTATTTTAAATTAGATCTCCTTGAATTGATTTAAATCTGTCTTATTCAAAACTTTAGATTGAATTAACTAAATCTGTATGTACTGCCATTTAAATTAGTATTTTATGTTTGAATTTCAGTTTAGATGGTAATAGATCAGTACAGTCAGACTCCAGTGTCTGGATTGTCTTCTGTTGAGATTAGAGTTTAAAAGTTGAGAAACCCCAGGAGTGAACGTTCTACTGACAGTCTCTTTGTTCTTCTTTACAGTTTCCAGAGAAGCCGACTCCTTCCTCGCGCAACAGCAATCTGAGTGCCCTAAAGCAGCTCTGGGAACAACCAGCGGAAACGCCTACATCTCTAGAACCCAAAACACACTCCACACAGCAGGAGAACCATCAGCGACAGCCTTTAGATCCTGGTGTTAACACCTCACTGGAGTCCACAGACGGCCAGCTTGTTGACGGCACAGAGACCCAGTTGTTGAGCGACAGTGACCAGGAGATGGAGAAGTGGACGCAAAGAGACATGCACATCGAAAAGCCCACAGTGCCTCTCAACAGTCTGAAGATGATGTTTGAGAAAGGCGAGACCTTTCACAACAATGTAAGTACAAATAATTATCTAAATTGGTGTATATTACCTTAATTGGGCATCTTGTCAATTTAGTAGATAACACTACTTGTGTGTATGTGTGAGTGAACTGAAAGTGTGTGTGCAGTTTAAAAGGGTGTGTGCAATTTAAAAGCCCAACTCCCCAACTTTTTTAAATTATAATATTTTTTCCATCTTATAAATGTTAATTGAGACTTCTTGGACCAAAACAGTCAAAATAATCAGTATATTAAAATGATTTCTGAAGGATCATGTGACACTAATGACTGGAGTAATGAAAATTCAGCTTTGCCTCAGGAATAACTTATATTTTAAAATCTATTAAAATAGAAATTTAAAATTTTTATATTTCAGAATATTGCCGTTTTTGATCAAACAGTAGCAGGCTTGGTGAGCATAAGAGACTTGTTGTAAAAATATTACCAACTCTAAACTTTTGAATGGTAGTATAATTTCTAAATGGCCTGTTTTTGCAGCTTGGTTCACATTCATAAATGTTCAGGTTGGACTGGGGAGGATGTTTTGAATTGTGACTCATGTAGTAAGTCTAGTATGTACAGTAGTATGTCTACCCCATGTCCCCTTGAAGTATATTAAAGTTTGATTAATTGCTGTGATCAAGTCGACTTGATCAAACTGCATCTGTCTGTTCTGCTGGCTGGATATCTGCTTGTATTCAAAACATTCATGAGACTGGTCATGCTGTGAGTCACATGGTCTGTGATCATGAAGACATCAGTGTGCTCCTCCAGTCTCCCTCTGAGCTCTAAGGTTGTTTCTGTAGCTTCACTGCTCTGCTAAACAGCCTGCAGGATGACTATTGTTAACTTGTGTTGTGTGACCTTGCATTAAATATTAGTGCTGCTTGCTAATTCTAGCATTACTTCCCCTATTGTTCATACTTAGAGTTAGAAAAAAACAACAACACTCTAACATTGTTGTATTAAATTTTGTCAGATGTAGAAGTCTAGTTTTACTAAAGCTTCTGTTGAAACGAGATCATGCCTTTTAGTCATGCCTCATCTTCATCTGACATTTTGCTTTATTTTTTTAAATCTAATTTTTTCTCAAAGGTTATGTGTTCAAAATGTACTGGGATTTCACCGTACACAATGGTGTCTCTTGTTTGTTCCATGGCCTGCGAAGGGAGTCGTGGACAACTTTTTATCTGCAAAAGAGTAAGCTGTTTTGAAGTAGCGTGGGTTGAGGACAGGGAAAGACTGAAACTGAATGCATTTTTCCCATTGTACCGTCACCACTGCATCACTAGTGGTTCAAAACGTCCCAGCATGCAATTAACTTAGATCCACACCATAGTTAGTGGTTCTTGCAAAAACAAACATCACTGTTTCTTATTGGGGTTAGAGACTTTTTCCCCATTCCTAATCCAAACTTTCAGTTAGTGATTTAAATTTGTGAATAGTTTAGTCCAACCAGACATTTCATGGAAACAAAATGACTCAATGGAACACTGGACACTGATTCGGTTCTTGAGTTCACTTCAACTCACTCGATAATCTGGTTGCAGCAGACTACATTTGTTGTCCTTTTTTTGACATTTTTGACTTATGAATAATTACAATTAATTTTTTGAGTTCAACTCAAACTCCCCACCCTCTCTAAAGACACTTTCATAATTGAACAGGTTTAAGGCTGCTCTCATAAAGTCTTTTCTGTTCTCACCGGGGGGCTGATGTCATGAGATAAACATCCACATGATCACTGCAGGGTTCAAGCTCTCTGCTCCCATCAAAGCCAAAGTTCTCTCCTTTAACCTGAGGGATGGTCATGAGGGAGAAGGACTGGCTGAAATTATTTGAATTCATCATCCAACTTCTCCAGCAGTTTTTATTTATTTTTAAATCTGCTGCAAAGATTTTCTTTATGAATGTCGCTGGATATTGAGTTTGGGCTACTTTGAGAGCTGAACTGAGTAATGAACTGCTGAGAAAAGCAGTTAATAAAGAGAAGTTCCAGATATGACTAGATGTAATGATGCGCAGAGTCTGAAGGGTGGACACATTTCGCAAGAATCTAGAATTTCACAGATGTTTTACCATCCAGTGTGCGTCATTAGTTCAGTTTTTCATTTAATTGAATTTGCTATTTTGTGATAATAATAAAAGCTTATTAATAATAAGCTTGTCCCCACGGGTAAACAAGCTTACAAATCACATAGAATGACGTTTTTTGAAAATCTAAAAATGCAGAAAGTTTCCTGTAAGGGGTAGGTTTAGGTGTAGGGCAATAGAAAATACGGTCTGTACAGTAGAAAAACCATTACGCCTATGGAGAGTCCCTACAAGGATAACAAACCAGACGTGTGTGAGAATGTGTGAACTAAACTTCCTGCACTAAACTAATACTGAAACAAAAACTAGACATTAAAAATTACTAAGAATTAAAAATGACAAACTGTAAAATTTCAATGAAAAAAAAAATGAAAATTGACATGTATATTGTCAATGATGATAAATTGTGTGTGTGTATATAATCTAAAATAAAAATGACAAAAACAACAAAATTATTAACTTTAGCTAAAATGAAAACTGACAATTATAACAAATCGATGCAAAATTTTAATAAAATATAGTTATTATAAAAATAAAAAGTAAAGTGTGTAAATGTATAGATAAATTGGGGAAGTCATGGCCTAATGGTTAGAGAGTTGGACTCGTAATCCAAAGGTTGCAGGTTCGAGTCTCGGGCCGGCAGGGATTGTAGGTGGGGGGAGTGAATGTCCAGCACCCTCAATTGAGCAAGGCACCGAACCCCCAACTGCTCCCTGGGCGCCGCAGCATAAATGGCAGCCGACTGCTCCGGGTGTGTGTTCACGGTGTGTGTGTGTGTGTGTTCACTGCTGTGTGTGTGCACGTTGGATGGGTTAAATGCAGAGCACAAATTCTGAGTATGGGTCACCATACTTGGCTGTATGTCACTTCAGAAATTTATTGAATATTGCATAATCCTCAAATTAAAAAAAAAATCTTCCTTTTTACCACTTTATTTCATGTATTAAATGAAATGAAAGTGTACTGAATATTTTTTTTATGATAGATATAGTATATGTGTACTGTATATATTTTATCCTTGTGTCTGATAGGACACTCCTCATTTCTAGCAGGCAGCAGATTAATAGAGGGTCTTTTGTCTGGGCTGATGCCCCCTATGGCTGCGCTGCCTTTGCTTTTTGTACGGTGTATATTTCCCGCTCCCCTTGTGTCGGCACACCAGCCTGGAGGCGCTGCAATGATGCCTAGCCGGCTGGTTCCCCCACAGCCGCGCTGATGGCTAATCCA
Source organism: Barbus barbus (assembly GCF_936440315.1). NCBI lineage: Eukaryota > Metazoa > Chordata > Actinopteri > Cypriniformes > Cyprinidae > Barbus > Barbus barbus. Next base: position 21,260,731 of record NC_136718.1, read on the forward strand.
CGACTGGGGGGGTGGGTTGGTTTCAGCCCCCTTGTTGGATTTAAGAGGTTCAAGCAGCTGCCTACCCCACCCCACCCTCTCAGCCCTCCCCCTCTCCATCTCTCCCGCCAGCAAAACACTGGCATGCTCACCATCTCTAATCTGCTCTCAGCGCACTGCCGGGCTTTAGGCAGACAGACTCGGCTCTGTAAATCTCCAGGAATCACGGCGGACCGCCCGTTGTTGTCTGTCTGATTTTAAATAGGTAAGACACCTGGCTTTTAGATCGATACTGTTATTGTTACATGTGGAAACTCTCTGTTGGGTGGGATCATGTCAGTTTTAGTTCCTGTTGTGCTGCTTTCCTGAGAACAATGACAATGGATACAGCAGACTTTTTGGAGGATGTGTTTGTCCTGGAATTGACTGCTCTGTTGTAGGGCAATATTTGCTAGGCACTTGAAAAGTAAATGGTTTTTGTTTAAGTGTCATATTCTGATAGAAAAACTAAGATGTAATATCACTACATAAAGAAATACAAAATTTTCTCTTCCATTTAATGGCTAGTTTTATTATATTCAGTTATTGTAAGCAAGCAGGAACAGATGTCAAACTTTATAAATGTTGCCCATGATTTTAATTAATAATTTACGGAAAAGTTTAAGGTTCAATCATTGTGACACAAGCAGCTCATTTCATCTAATATTTCACGTCATACAATTCAGCCTCATCAACAGGGTCTCGAACTGTTGGGTTAATGTTGTGGGTTCAGTAACGGGTTGTTCTGGTCTCCATGTGTCTCAGTCCGTGGGTGTAGAATTGCATGAGAGCGGTTGTGCTGTGTGCTGGTGGTGTTGTGGCAGTAAAGCCAGACGCTGGTGTCTGTCCACGGCTCTCCTAGAGCTCATTAGAGGATTATTGATGCCAGTGGAGGAGCTGGCCGGCCAGAGAAGGAGACATGTTTAAACACTGCTGTCATGGCTTTAAATGTCTCTTGTCACCTTGCTAATTAGTGCTGTTTACTTTAGCTCATGGGTTGGGGGGATTTCAATAAACCCCTTACCCAGAGTGTTAAACTTTGGGGCGTAAATTTGTCCTGCACTGAATAAGGCTTAATATGAAGATATCTGTATCTATTTATTTTTGCTGGCCAACAGATAAAAAATCCTAGAGACTTACATTTGAAGGAAGAACTCCGGTGTTGCCAAGTCCTCAGTTTTCCTGTCGAATTGGGTTACTTTCATACTGTTGCTGCAGGGTTTGTTTTTTTCTGAGTTAAAGCGAAATCTTCCACCCCCAGGGTGCGTTTCCCAAAAGGCTATTTTGGTTAACGCACCCCAGAACATAATTTTTGACTGAAGAACCCCTAGAACACAATTTTCCTAGTCAATTTCTCCTGAAGCAAGATTAGGCTTGCTTTAGCCACGATTGGGAAAGTTTTGAGAAGCAATTGACCCTTCGCGGGGAGTTTGATTGACAGGCGATCTAAACAATCATAACGCCGAATCTGCCTTTTTTTTTTTTTTTTTTTTTTTGTCAGACAAACAAACCAGACAGGAGAGTAGACTGTGTGAGAACATGATGTGTGGTGTGAGAGTGGCATGGCTTGTCAGACATAGCAACAGTAATGAAGAGGGGTGGTCTTTGCAAAGGGTAAATTTGGGTTGGCTTTGTTACACAGACCTGGCAACCCTGAAGGACTCAAGCTATTTCTAGATACCAGAATGTCATATTTAAGTGTGTGGTAAAAACCACCTAGCGACTATTTAGCAATGCCTTAGCAACCACCCAGAACACCTTAGCAGCCACTTAGTGACGCCCTTGCAACCATCTGGAAGACCTTAGCAGCAACAAAGCAACATTCAAAAACCATTCAGAACACCTTAACCACCACATAAGAACACCTTGGCACTTAGAATACCCTAGGAACCATTTACCAATGCCTTAGCAACCACCCAGATCACTTAGTGACATTCTAGCAACCATCTGAAACACCCTACCAACTGCAACATGCAACACCTTAGCAATTTTACATTAACATCATGGTAAACACCCAGAATATTCTTAACAACCATCTAGCAATGCTTTAGCAGCTACCCAGTCCCTATCAGCCACTAGGGAATTTTTGTGATGTGTGAATGGAAATGAGATCCAATTTGCATTGGGTCTGACTTTAAAGTCTATAAATTACATTGAATATCCTGTTTCATTCTGAAATGCTTCCCATTAAATAGTACAATGGGTGTCAAATGGCTAGTCACATTTACTTGAAGGACTTCTTAACGCTCTCTTTGTTCTTGTTCTGTGCTCTTCATTAACACACGTTTCCTTGTCCGTTTAGGTGTCCAGAGAGCCTGGGGAAACAGGAGACAGTGGATCCGAGAACATGGAAGATAAAGGTACAGAATCAAACGCGGCACTAAACGAACACCCTGGTCTTGTTCAATATGTTTTCAGTTACATGAACTCACATCTTGAACTTCCTGCTTCCTTTTTGCAACCCTGTAAGAGTCAACTTTCTGGAAAGTGCTGATGGCAGTTCTGTGTAAATTCCTGTTTCCCATTCCCACTTTGACCTTGTGGCACACATACTTTTTTTTCCCCCCATTGTATTTCAGTGAGTTATTAGAGACCCCACTGACTAATCTGACTCCTTTTCTTCCGTTCTTCACAGAAAGTCTTGAGTCTGGAGTCAAAATGGTGGAGTCCACCCCTCTCAGGGACCGAATGGCCTTGTACCAGGCAGCTGTGACTAAGCACGATTTCCCTTCCTCCCCCACTGTGAGTGACAACACCCTCCACCCCCACCCCCCCTTCACCATAAACACTCTCTCCGTTACTATCACTCTTTATGATTTCATCACATGCAAATGTTAAGTCTTTCTGCTGACATGACACTATTTGCATCTGGTTTGAAGGGATAGTTCACCCCTAATTGAGAAGACTGTCGTCATTTACTCATGTTGTTCCAAACCCGTATGACTGACTTTCTTCAGTGCTTTTTTCCAACAGGGACTGAAACTTTTAAGTCGCTAAAAATCCCCAAGAGTCTTGACATTAGCCTTAGATCTTTTTGAGTTTGTGAATAAAAAGAATGAATGAACGAATCTGCTCATAAAACCATCTTAATGATTAATGCATGAATTGGACTGATCTGGTTTATTCAGATTTCAGGATCATCAGAGAATAATGAAATTTTAGCCAGCTTTTCTAGAGGTTAGTTACAGTTATATAAGAATATAGTCAAGAGTCAGATGCACCATTTTATGGTATTTTGATAACCCTTTTCTGAAGGTTTATGATTTCATTCATTGCATTTGCATGGGAAAATAGCAATCAATCAATTTAAAAAGTGATTATTTTGTGTTGCATCCTAAAGTTTAGGATTGGAATGCCTTCGGGATGATAAAATGATCACAGAATGCTCATTTTTGTGTGAACTGTTCCTTTAAGGGAGCACATGCACAAAGATAACCTTCTCCCTTTTTGTGTTCCTGGTTCTGGCAGAGTGAACCAGCAGACAATGAAGTCCGCAGTCACAGTGGGAAGCAGAAGGAAAATGTGCCGCCAGTGTCTCCTGATGTGGTGAGAACTGTCGACACGAAATACTCTGACTGAACAGATCCTATTTGCTTTTGTTAATATATGATCCTGGCTTTATTGTGCTTCATAATCATTCATCGAACAACTTGCCCCACATCTGACTTTGTTTTTGGCTGAATCCCTTCGGTTTTTCAACCTGACTACAAAATCCTCCTGCTTTTCACGATGCAGTCAATTTCTGTTTTATTTTTGTTGAATATCCGGTTTTAGTCAGATGTCACATTATGAAAGCAGAAAGGGTTACAGCTGCAGTTTCATTTTAACACAACAGATTATACCATTTTTAAAAATAGTAATGTTTCTGGCACTGTAACTTTACTAGGTATCTTTCTATTTGTAGGGATCTGAATCCAACCCTATGAAAAGTCCCAATTCAGACAGGAATGGTGAGTCTCTTGCAACCTTTCTAGCATACAAATCATGAGTGAATCTTCTGCTTGTTAAGTTTAACTGTATTTTCACACATAGTGAGAACTGATCATGCTTTATTTGATCAAATGCATGCACTGCTAGGCACTTGGAAGTCAGCGCCCTCTAGAGATAGTTTTGCTGAAACAACACTGCTCTCTCATTTTACAGGCTCCGTTATAAGTCCTGAACAAAACCAGACTAAAAATGTTAGGGTGAGTATTCAATCAATATTAACTTTTATTTTAGTGACGTTTGGTTTTATCTCTGTATTTTTTTTCTAAAACATTTGTGTTTTTGTGCACTTGTAGACCTTCCGTTTGCCTGTCCGTGAAACCTGCATCATGTGCCTTAAGACTGTGTACCCGCTAGAGAAACTTGTAGCGAATCAGCAGATTTACCACAACACCTGCTTCCGCTGTGCCTACTGCAACACTAAACTCAGGTGAGGACAAGAGACTCTACCATGGCCCTGATCTTATACTGAAACACTTGATGTGGAGAGTAGTAGGCACAAGACTGTAGGGTGTCCCATTTGTCAATTTATGATGGAGAAGGGTAATCATAAGTTTGCTCACCCCATGCATAGCCAGTGTTAGGCCTACTCTTACTGTTTTTGTCTACTGACAAAAATATATTCTTAGTCAGTATTTTGTCATATTCGAGTAATTATTTTTACTTTAAAAAAAAAAATAAATGATATCTGATTTTACTGTTAGGACTTTTATAAACCGTTTTCTATTTTAAACATTTTATGTATTACACAAATTGTTGAAAACAATCATCTGAAATAACATTGAGTACGCTACTTAAAAAATATTGTGAATTCTTTATGATTTGAATGCGAGTTCACATTCATTTGTGCATTCTCGTTAATGTAGGTTATGTTTATGTTGAATATGTATAGAATGCATTGGGGTTAGTTATTTAACAGGCTAACAGTGTTTCACTTTACTAGTATTTCTTAATTGTTTTAGTCTATTTTTCATATAAACTAGCCTACTAAATTATCTGAAACAATATTGGCCACGTCCACAGCAGGTTGTCAGTTCTGTATTTTGAGTTTTACATTCACACACATCGATTATTCACAAAAGTGGCAACCGGTTTCAGGTTTCACAACCAAAATTTCGGCAAAACTCTGCTGTGTGAACTGAACTGTACTGGACTAGTTGTCTGTTAAGTGTCCATGTGTCATGTGTAGTTCCGGTGTTGTGCCCATTTTCCACTCTCTGCCAAATTATTACCCCCCTCCTTGAAATCACAACCTGATTGCCTAATCCTAATCCTAACCCTAAAGGCCATTGCACACTGAGTCTGAAATTTTCATATGAGTTTTTTCCTAATCGTCATAATTCGTCATGACGATTCAGTGGAGGGAGTGAATAACCAGCACTCCACCCTTAATACCACGACTGAGGTGCCCTTGAGCAAGGCACCGAACCCCCAACTGCTCCCCGGGTGCCGCAGCATAAATGGCTGCCCACTGCTCCGGGTGTGTGTTCACGGTGTGTGTGTGTGTGTGTTCACTGCTGTGTGTGTGTATTTTGGATGGGTAAATGCAGAGCACGAACTCTGAGTATGGGTCACCATACTTGGCCGTATGTCACGTCACTTTCTTTCTTCTTTCCAATCAAAATGCATGCTACGGATGCGAAAACGCAGAAAATCGAACCTGATCCAATTTTTTTGGGGTTTGATTTTCTGCGTTTTCGCATCCGTAGCATGCATTTTGATTGGAAAGGATGACGAAAATGGAAAAACGCATACGAAAATTTCAAACTCTGTCAATGACCTTAAATATACCAATACTAGGGGGGTAATAATTTGGCAGGCATCAGAATTCGGTACTACACTGGCGTTTGCTAACTGTTTATCGCGAGTTACTTTGGTCTGCAAGTGCGTGCGACTCAAACTCTCCGTTCTCTAGTCAGAACCAAAAAAAAAACTGTCAATTCAAATTTGACTAACTAATCATTGTCAGCTGTGATTAAACTAACAATTGTTTATAGGCCTACTTATTGAGTCTTCGACATTTACTGTGGTTGGTTAAAAAGGTGACATTCACAGTTAGTGTGACAGTAAGAAGGGATGGGTTGATTTGTCACAAATTAAGCCAATCTGAAGAGTTTTTTTTTTTTCTGTTGGAAAAGTTAGTTCATGTTATATGGCATTTTTCCTGTCATATTTTCCTACTATCAACTTTTTTTATTAAAATGACATTGTGGTAATGCACCATTTTTCATCTTGTCTGCGTTATTCCTGACAAAAATAATATAACCTTTTTTTTCAGTAAAAGATCTAGAATGCCTTTTAGGACAGGACTTGTGTATTTAAATGATGTTAAAGTTGGTTTGTTTCTAATCTCTCACTATGTTTTGCCGCTCTCTTTTGGTCAGTCTGGTGAACTATGCCTCTTTGCACAACAACGTCTACTGCAAGCCACACTTCTGCCAGCTGTTTAAAGCCAAGGGCAATTATGATGAGGGTTTTGGCCACCGACCCCACAAAGAGCTTTGGGAGGTGCGAGGAGAAGGAGCTGAGGAGCAAGTGAAGTTGTCACCTCAAGAAACCACATCCAGCCCAACAGTAGAGGAGTCTCCATTGGTAAAAGTTAACGTGCTTGCGGCCACTTTAGAGACCCGAACCCAGGTCACTTCTGAGAGGGTGGAGAAGCCACTGGAGACGGGACGACTCAAGATATCCTGGCCTCCGCAGTCAGAAGGGGATGAGAGCGCAACCCATATGTGTGGATCCACAGACGGCAGTGGCATCAAACCCATCCGCCCGAAATGGCCTCCAGAGGGCGATACAGTATCAAGCAACTCAGACCAATCTGATCTCCCAAAGATTCGCAGGAGCGTCTCACTCAAGGAGAGAAGCAAGCCGTTTTCCATCTTCAGCTCTGCGCCGGTCACTCAACCCAGCAAGATTTGCCAAAGATCTCCTTCAGTTGAGAAGCCAAGCTCAGAGGAGGAAATGTCACCCGTTTCTTCCACCACCGACACGATCTCTTCCGAGGACATGACCGAACACAACCAATCAGAAGAGGAGGAACAAGGTGAAACTGAAACCAAGGAGGAACACAATGAGGAAAAGATGGAACAGGAGGAGAAAGTGGAAGCTCAAGAAGAGGAACTTTCCTCCCTAAAATGCAGCTCACCGGTCAACAGTCCTTCATTGTCGCCCGAGAGCGAGTCTGGGTTGGATCCTGAGGAGAACCAAGCCTCACAAGATGTGGGCTTTTGGGATGGAGAAGAAGCTGAGGAAGACAGAGCTGATTTCTCAGTGGAGGACCTCATTAAGAGGAACCGTAATTATTACGATGATGATGATGTGGTCTGAGTGATACGTTAGAAGTCCATGAACTTTCATTTCCCAGAAGCACCAGCATATTTTCATGTAGTCTCCATTTGTGTCTGTCTTTTGTGCAATTTTTTCAGCTTCTACATGTGCCTATAAATGTAAATGAACTAAAAACCAAGTAGTTGGCAGGTTTGTCATAAGGTTTCTCTAGTCTAGATGAGACACTCGAGCTCTTACGGTCTCTTCAAGCCTAGTTTTATGAATTTTTAATTCATTTGGTACTTTTTCTATGTTTTATATATTAATAGGCTGGAATATTTTATTCAGCTGCTGTTCAGTTTCAGAAAATTTGCATCTCTAAACAATTAAAAAAGAATGTTGCTATCACTTTAAGAATTTAATTTTATTATTAGGCCAATCTTAGTGTTCAGTTCAAGCACCCATCTTTTATTTGTTTTTTATTATTTCACACAAGTGGTCTATCACTATTGTAATGCACTTGGATGTACTTTAAAGTTTAAACACCCCCGACTGTACCACATTTGATAGGATTGGCAACCTTTGAATATTTTAAAAATTTTATTTAACTATTTTAAATGTCACTTTTTATCATGGGACCAAATATCTTGGAATACTTGTTTCAAATAAATTTACTACTACAAAATCTGGAGTGAGAGAGTATTATTTTCCTACAGAGGTACTTATACCTTTTTTTTTTTTTCTTCCCCAGCTAAGTGAGCATGAAACAAACTTGCTGTCTTTTTTTTTTTTGTATTCTTTTTGTATTTATTTAAAATAGTTAGCATTTATTTTTGGTCTTAACTGTAACCAGTGGGGAAAATCAGTTAAAAAAAAAACTGCAAACAAGATAGTAATTTTGATATGAGATTAATATATAAAAATGACTAATATGCAATTGTTCGGGAAAAGGATATACCAAGAACAAATGTATAATAATTGGTAATTTGGTTCTTTTAATGCAACAACACTTTGAAAGCTGCAGTTTTATCATTAGACTCAGTTAATTATTCAAAAATGAGTGTTTTGTCACAATGTGACAACTTCAAACTGCAAGCCTAATTTCAATCACTCATGTAACAGGCAGGATTCAAAGGGTTAATTTTTTTCTTCAATAGCATCCTGGAGGTATAAAGTGTATGAAAAGGAATTTGACTTCAATCCCAAGTTAGTTTGTGTGGAAATAACCGTTTATTATGTATACATTAGCAAAAGAGTGCATGCTACAATTAGAGCAACACATCAACATATTCAATGCAAGTCTCCATTTAGTAAGACCGTGAAAGCAAAACGATCATCGCCCATTTATGCGCCAAGCAACCACATTCCAGTGGAGGAATTCAGATGATCTTGGAGAGGACAACCGCTTGGCTTTTTGCATAAGCTTAACTGATAGAGGTATTTGGTTTTGGCTTCCCTGTGCTGTCAATTTATGTCTGGAACACAAGCAATTCTTTATGTTAAGTGATCTGATCTGGAATATTCATTTCACCACTAAATGGAAAGGCTTTAGTAGACTGACACCCATTCTTCTATTTAGAATCACAATTTTTCTCATCAATTCTCATTTAATGTATTTTAGGTAAAAAACAGTAGCGGGAAATAGTCTATGATAAACATGCAGGGTGTTATAAATCACTGAGGAACTTTAAGATGAGTAAATCAAAGCTTATTCAATGATGCAGGTGCTTGGAAACCCCATGCATTGTCAAAAATAGCTGTCGACTATGGCTATATTCAGAAGAGCATACTATTCTTATTTCTGCAGTATACTGTGCATAGTATTAACTTGTATGCATAGAAATGGCAAAATGGGTACTGTTTCCCACAATGCATTGCACTTAACCTTTCATTTCCAGAGTGGCCAATGAACAGTAAATTACTTTATGATCACACTGCTATTTTAAAACAAGTTTTGAATCCAATTTTGTGAAATAAACACATACAACTGAACTCAAAACTCTGCATTCAAGATGATGTTGTGAGGATATGTGACAAGTTACCTTTGCATTTTGTATGGAAGCCCAATTCTGCCAAGGGATAAAAAAAAAAAAGCAAAAACAAACTCTCACTATTAGGGGGAAAATAAATTGAGAAACTCAGAATGCTGACTTTCTCCCACAGAATTGTGACTTCTTAAAATTCAGTTTTTCGCCATGGAATTAAAAACTGAAAAAGGTCATTTGGATTTTCTCACAATTCGGACTTTTTTCCTCACAATTCCAATTCTAAGTTGGCAATTCTGACTTTTTCTTCAGAATTCTGGGTTTACATCTCAATAGTTTTTTTGCACCTGCCACGGAAATAAAAATGAACTAGGTAATTGCAACTTTATCTGAATTTTGACTTTTCATTGAATTGCGAGTTTCTATTCTGTAATTCTGAAAAAAAAAAAAAAAGAATAAAAACTTGGTAAAAATTCTTCTTTGCAAGCAAAAATTCTGAATTGTGAGATCAGTCAATTCCTTATGACCAAAACAAGCTTCCACAGTTTCTCATATTCCTAAAAAAATTGTAGACATACAGTATACACTGTGCAGTAAACTAGTATCTCATTCTGAACATAACCAACGTCCTGAGATTCAACTAGGATGCAACTTAAGAAACTGAGGCACCTAAATGAGGATAGTATAGAGAAAAATGTAATATCATTCAAAGACAAGTTGGAGGAGAAAGTATATTGAAAGGGACAAAATTAGTCATTAAATTTGGCAAAGTGTGTAAAATATGAGACCGTTTTGTTCCATATGTGATATGTAAAAGGACAGAAGAGGAAGGGCATTATTGCAACAGCGAGATGTGCAAAATGGCATCTGTTGAGAAGTCTAGAGCGCAGCATCACTGCTGCTCAAGTTGAGGCGTCTCTAAAGTGCTTGTAGCATTTGTGAACCAGACTAGCTGTGCACAATTCCTGATTAAACAGCTCCATGTTTTCTCACTCCAATGTGGCATCTGCCCTGAAAATCTGATAAAATGTCCTGTCCAAACTGATGTAAAAATCTACATTTACAGAAAATCCTGAACTAAACAAACATAACTGGTTTAAGATGCATTCACACATGAAGTAGCCGATTTGGTGTGTTCTTTTTCCGATCTTGCCGATCTCTCTGGTCTGGAGTTGCTGAATGTGTTTCCCGATGATGATGAGAGTGTATGATACACAACAGGAGACAACACAACTCGCCTCCGCTGGCGTCACAATTAGCAATCACTCCATGCTATTCACTTGCAAACACCTTCCCCTCAACCGCTCATTTTCAGATAGAAATAATAGCAAAAAAAAATGGCACTTTTTAAATATGACATTCAAAATGAATCACAATAAGAAAAATAACCGTAATATGCTTTCTTCACCTTCACAAGTTATTTGAAAGAGAGAGTGCTTGTGGAAAACGGTGAAGTTATTTTTAACATTATATCATTTATTAATATAATCTTTAAGTTTCTCTAGGGTGTCTAGATGTTTTTTAATATCATGATTGATTTAGCTAAATAAGTGTTTGTATAGCAGCCAATACATACATTTACATATGTACATGTACATTAAAAATATATAATTTAATATTTTCTACGCATCTGTAATAAACTATTTTTTTTTTTTTTCGGTCAACAGTTCTTTTGAGGCCCAATATTAACCATTTCATGCCACAGACCCCTCTATATGTGGTTTCACAGTAAACCGTTTGAAGCTGAGGTGATCGCTGTAGATGAAACATGCACTGGAGTGTTAGACGTGTTAAACTTGCATTTTGAAGTGCCTTGAAACGTAAAAAAGATAGAAATCTCAGCATAAATTTTTTGGTCTTTTCCATCCTCTTGTGGCTTGGATATATGGAGTTCCTCGTTTACTATCCGCTCAGAGGATGGAGGTCCACCTTCACCTTTTCTCCGCTGCTGAGCATCCCGATAGTGGGGTAAAACCCTCCGGCTGGGACAACCACTTCCCTCCTGCCGATAATCTTGCCGTTCCGGGTGAAGAACACCTAGATGAGCACAGAGGGGCGACAGTGAGTCAGCATTTCCACAGCTGGAGAAGGAAGAGAGTGAGTCAGCATTTCCATAGCTACAGGGCTGAGACTGGGCGTCTGACAGTCCTGCTTCACGCTAGTTCCAAAACTCTTCGGGACACACGAGGACGAGAAAACACTTGGCAAACATCTGTTTTTGAGCACCGAGGGTATTCGGTGTTCTTTTATATCTAATAAGCCTTTCCAGGCGACTGTCTGAAATATCTGCGAGCAAATTCATCTTGACCACATCTGGGATATCCTGTACCCTCAGAAGACGGCTCTTATGAGACGCTCTTATGCATATTCGTATTGTTGCATAAGTGTGGAAGCAAGCATCTTAACTCTCACCCAGTGGGCAAAAACGAACAGCACTGTGGTTAAGCCATCGTGTCGAATCGACAGTCAGAAACTCGCTGATTACAGAGTTGCGTAGTGCAATTTTTGGCACGGAAGGCTCTTGATAGTGTAACGTCCCGGTGGGAGACCTCAATGCATTAATCTTCTGCACGCTTAAAATGTTGGACTTGATGAATGACTGACTCCAACCGGCTTAAAAACAACAAATAATGATGATTCATTTGTTTAGCTGTCAGAACTGAGGCTTTAAGCACTTCAGTAGAAGTAATTTATTTTGTGGCCTAAAAAGTCATTAAGTTAGTAGACAAGAAAAAGTCAAATAATAAAACAAAGGGTAAAACTACATACATTAACACACACACATTAAACTATTACATTTAAATATATACACACACTACAGGTCAAAGGTTTGAAATGAATATGAAAAAAAAAAAAAAAAAAAAAAAAAAAGATTATTTTGCTCACCAAGGCTACGTTTATTTGATTAAAAACGCTGTGACGGTAATATTACAATTTAAAATAACGGTTTTCTATTTCAAAACATTTAAATGTAAATTATTCCTGTTATGTTAAATCTGATACAATAAATCAAATTTTTTATATAATAAAAATATTTTTTAAAAACACTCACCATAACCTTTCGGCCCTCATGTTCTTGTTCTGGATAATCTCCCTCTTCCTCGTCTTCATCGTTCAAATACAGTAAATTTTCCACACGCCCCTGCTTTGGTCGTACATCAGAAGCATCCCAGTCGTCCATTTCATCTGACAGAGAAACCAACTGAGCTGGATGCACATCTAAAAACTTGGGACTACAGTTCTGACAAGCATGCTAAATTGATCAAAGTATGCATTTTCAAGTATGCATTGGCAGTAATGTGAACAGAATGGGAAATTTCTGCTCATCTTCTTCGATGAGCACCACATACGTGTTCTTACCTTCACAGTCCAGCACATAGTCCCGAGGAAACATGATTCCACAGCCCATGATGTCCCCTTCAAAACAGCGAGGGCCAAACTGGTCTCCTACTCCACTTCCATGGAAGATCTTCCCATCATCTATGAACAGATTTGATGGACAGTTCAAATGCAGCTACTTTCATTAAACAATGATTTTACATCAAAATGTATATGCAAATGAACTCTACATATCCTGGTCATTAATACACTGAAAAATTGAGGCACAACTCTAAGGTCATTCCGAAAAAAATGGACTAGTGTGTATATTTACACTACCATTCAAGAGTTTAGAGTTGGTACTTTTTTTTAAAGAAATAAATACTTGCAAAAGAAAACATTTAAAATGTTTGAAAAGATCTCTATTTTAAATGAATGCTGCTCTTTTGATCTTTCTATTCATCACAAAGTCCTGGAAAAATGTATTATGGTTTCTAAAAAATATGAAGCAGCACAACTGTTTTCAACATTAATAAGAAATGTTTTTTGAGCCGCAAATCAGCATATTAGAATGATTTCTGAAGGTTCATGTGATTTGAAGACTGGAGTAATGATGCTGAAAATTCAGCTTTGCATCACAGGAATAAATGTGTTAAAATGTAATAAAATAGAAAATAGTTATTTTAAATTTTATTATTTCATAATGTTGGATTTTTATGGACTCTGTGAGCACAAGTGACTTCTTTCAAAAAAATAAAATAAATTATTTTCGAAATTGAGATTTATAAATCCTCTGAAAGCTGAATAAATACGTTTTCCATTGATGTATGATTAGTTAGAATCGGACAATATTTGGCTGAGATACAACTATTTGAAAATCTGGAATCTGAGGGAGCAAAAAAAATCGAAATATTGAGAAAATCTGCCTTTAAAGTTGTCTTAATGAAGTTCTTAGCAATGCATATTACTAATCAAAAATGAAGTTTTTATATATTTATGGTAAGAAATTTACAAAATATCTTCATGGAACATGATCTTTACTTAATAGCCTAATGATTTTTGGCATAAAAGAAAAATCTATCATTTTGACCCACACTATTTTGGATATTGCTACAAATATACCCCAGCGACTTAAGACTGGTTTTGTGGTCCAGGGTCACATATTTGGAAAATGCACCATAACCTATTCTTCCACATGTAATACAAATTAATGAAACAAAAGATATGGCTCTAAGAAAAAACACCAAAAGTACCGTGGTATTACCATATGATCTGATCAAGCTGATGACTTTAAATTTTTTTTACATGGCTTCAAATCTACACTAATACAATAATACAAAAAAGCATATTTTGTGTATCTTTTCGGACCTTTCTTATAGAAAATCCCTGGTAAACACGTATCACAGGTGCTCTATTAATTTAAGTAATACCTCCACCTGAAACGTACGTCATCTGCTGGTGTCGCTGTTGGACAGTATTACACAGTGTTTGATTTCATATTTCATAATATTTGTTTCTGTATCTCGTATCCTTATCTTTTTAAAGCCTCCCTCGAGGCTGACCCATTTCCAGTCAATGATGGAGGTGAAAACTAATCATCTGAATGAATTTTAGGACACAAAGCAGAAATGCTAAAGTTAGTGCATCAGAGTGCCGTCAATACCCGACGTGAACCTAAGCACTAATGCTGCATTCCTGACACATTTGTTCTTAATGATCCAGAGAAGTCTTATACTCTTCATCCAGAAACTGACAGGATGAAAGGAGATGTGCTTTCATGCCTCTGTACGTCTCTTTCTCCTATGTCGAAGTTCTCCTTGTATAAGAAGATAGCAAAACAAAGACAACAACAATCAAGAGCAAGTGAAAGAAAAACACTGAAAGGTAGCCTGCAGACAAAAAACCCTCTTGCAGTGTGTGGCTGGTAAATATTTGTGGAGTTGTCATGGGACCCATTCCCAGCTCAGGATACTGTTTAAACAATCCCTATCTGAACATGCGGAGGGAGATGAAGACACTGTATCATTATGATTCCCATGTGGGCCTCTGTCCCAACACCACACTCTGCAAACACTGCGACTGCTGTGGGAGAGGAAGGTGACTAAAAATAGATATGGGGGGTGGGGGGGTTCGGCCGCGCTCTCTCACTGAGCCTGCTGGAGAGCTTTTAGGCCCTCTGGCACCCGAGCCGACAGGAAACGGTACACCGGAGTGCAGAGAGGGTTTTCCTCGAATGTCAGAGCTGTTCTCTGGAAAAGACTGGGAACGTAGACTCGCTTCTGCAAACAAGAAGGGTGCTTTATGAGCCTGGCGGCTAAGAACGGAAAAACGATTTGCTGGTTCGTGTCATCAACATTTTCAAGTAACCTAAAAGGTGAAGGGTCATGTACCCCGCTAAAAACAAAGTGAACGAGACTGAAAATAGCGATTTGGGGTGAAGCGACTCACTGCCAACTATTTCGACCCACTTGGCACGGTGGTCAGCGGATGAATTAAAGCAGGACTTGTATGCTTGTTCCAAACTCAAAATAAATTCATCAGCATTATTTCTCCATCAAAATGAGATACAAATAGCCCCGATGTCTTTGGCTGTGATGCGTGTGAGACGCCGACCCCCAGAGCGACATATCAGTGGCTGTAACGTGTCTCTACGTGATGACTAACAGGATTGTGAGTCATAGATGTGGGCCTCTTATAGATCAGGGCAGGACAATGAGTCATGCCCCCCTGATCTGACCCGCTTCTGTGCCAATGCCAGACCTCCATCAGCGGGTGCCGCAATGAGGCGCAGAAAAGACATGCCCCATAAATGCAGCTCCGCAAAAGCTGACAAGAGAGCCTGGCACTCCTCAAGGTGCCAAAGACAAACTGCATTGCCCTGATGAGAGTGATGATGTGACGGAATCTTTCACACTCGAGAAGAACACAAGGCCTCTGTGAATTCACTAGCAAATAAACTTCCATCACTTCTGGAGATGCACTGGTACGAAAATTTGCTTCGATACAATAATTACAGTCATGTTATGGCCAATAACATAATAGAAATATAAACATATTTTGAAATGTATAAATTCATAAATGAAAGGGAAAAAATAAATAGAAATAAATTTATGAAGAAATGTTAAAATATTTTATTTACTATGATTAGATATAAAATATTATATTTTATCAATCTATCTAGATTAAAAACTAAATAAATATTTTTTCTATTTTGAAATAACTCAAACGAAAGGGGAAACAGGAATTTTAAAATGAATTAGAATGTATATGTATTTTAAAAGATTTAACAAATAACATTAATATTTCTATTTTTCTATTTCAATATTTATATGTAATATACAGTACATGTTTTGACATTTGTATATTTAGTTGAAATTGAATTTTTCTTTTTCCATTAATTCATGAAAACACATATTTAAATAATTAAAATTCATTTTAAATGCAAATTTAGGCATCATGACAATGTACTAGGGCTGGGCGATATATCGCATGCGATATGCATGCTCATCTCATCAGTAAAGCCGTTTCCTTGATTAGTGCTAAATCTCCATCACCTGTTTTCAAATGGAGCGGCATTTAAAACACAGTAGTTCACTGACAAGCTACGCAATATCGCGTTCATTATCGAAGGCGATACATCTTACCATAAATACATCAAAACTTCATTTTTTATTAGTAATATGCATTGCTAAGAACTT
Source organism: Barbus barbus (assembly GCF_936440315.1). Classification (NCBI taxonomy): domain Eukaryota; kingdom Metazoa; phylum Chordata; class Actinopteri; order Cypriniformes; family Cyprinidae; genus Barbus; species Barbus barbus. The sequence continues at coordinate 21,277,007 of NC_136718.1, forward strand.
CATTTGGACAATTTTAAAGGCGATTTTCTCAGTATTTAGATTTTTTTTTTGCACCCTCAGATTCCAGATTTTCCAAATAGTTGCATCTCGGCCAAATGTTGTCCGATCCTAACAAACCATACACCAATGGAAAGCTTATTTATTATTCAGCTTATTCAGATGATGTATAGATCTCAATTTTGAAAAACTGACCCTTATGACTGGTTTTGTGATCCAGGGTTACATTTCGAGATTTGCCAAAGATCATATTTAACATTGTTATTAAATCAGTGTTTTTAAGATTAAAGATTAAGTGAGTGTTAAATGGCAACGAATGTAATAAATTCTGAAACAATGCGCAATTAAATATAGGTTGATATAAATAACTAATATGGTACAGGTGTGTATCAAGCATCCCTAATCTAGATGTATCTTGATGTCCAATTTATGCTCCCTTTGAATTGTGAAGTGCATAAGTCTGGTAGTCTTATAGTGGAGTTGGACACTCAGGCCTGCAGATGCATCAGAAGCATCATGGAAAACACAAATCTATCAATGTCTGGGCTGTCAAACAAGATTAATGAGAGTACATTTTTTAGCATCTCCGCTGTTGCAGCTAAAACCAAAGAACCCAAATAACCCACTAAAGGTAGTAACAGACGTAAATATGTATTAAAAATAAAACAAATAGAAATCAGAACTGTCACTATTTATCTGGCTCACAGGCAAAATCCCTCACCCTTAAACAATAGGCTGTGAGTCACCAAAGAAGCACATCGTTTCATTCAGGATGATACTCAGTGACTAATCTGTTATGTGGAGTGGCATGAAGGCATGACGGGGTTGAGTATAAAGATTGCCATCTTTACATTGAGCAGCAATCTTATCCGATATCAACTTCCTTTGAGCTGCTTTGAAAGATGGGACATGTGGAGTTAGATAGGGCTTTTTATCCTTCTGCCATTTTCAAGAGGATTTGCTTCTAATCAACACGCTCATCTCATCTCCACAATCCTCTTATCAGCACCCAGGACCTCCACACTCTGTAGAGATGGTGCCAATAGATGTGTAGGCTTGAAAAGTGAAGAGAAGCCAAATAATAAAGCTTAAATAAAAGAAATTCACCACCTGCAGGAATTCTGGGTAATCCATGCATGAACTGTGATAGGAATACAACCAGAGATGACAAAACAGAGAAAACAAAACTAACTTTATGTAAACAGGATCTGGATGTGGACTGGTGTGTGTATTAATAAATCTGTATGTGGGAAAAGAGCGAGTACTTTTACATAGACTTTCAAAATTTAATTTCAGATTTAATATGTACTAGGTCTAAATGAAATCAGGCCACGCAACAGATCTACATAGTGCCATTGTATCTTGGCTTCACCCAGCATGCATGTTAACCAGACTACAACTGGCCTGAACGCTAAGTGCATTTCATCCTTCAAACTATTTGATTATGCACTGTGTTATGCATACTTGGATAAAAAATATTGATACTTAAAAAAATATTGTAATATTAATGGGAAAAAAGTGACAATTCATTTGATGGCTTTTCAGTAAAATAACTTATCAGTTTTGTATATTAGGGTTTTGTGTTACATCTAATGTTGTTAATTTCATGTTTATTGCATTATTTTTGTATCGTGTGTTACCATGATGGTGTTTAGCATTTGTGAATGACACCGTGCACCTTCTAAATATTAGTATTTATTTCACTTGTGTTTTTATGGTGGTAAAGTTCTTCAGTAAGTAGGTATGGAGCATTTTTTCCCCCTGTAAATTTATGTTCAATCCATAAAACCTACCTTATTTTTTTTTTACTGTAAACTTCTGGCAACCACAGTTGCCGACTATGCAAAAGCCTGCTGTAGCTCAAAAATGACTGTGCATGTAAACATACTGACTGTTACAATTACAAAAGATTGAATTTTTAAAACTCATAACAGCTCACCAGCGTGATATGCAACAGAACCTCGACTCCATCCTGGATGCCTGTTCTTTGGGTAATCCTGAAAAAAGAGAGGAAGAATGGGTAAACATAAGATGCATATTCTAACAATTAGACAAGAAAAACAGTCTGGTTTTCCAATGGGAGTGATGGATTTACTGTAAACATGCTTTCACTTTTAACAATCTCACTCAACACTTTCATATTAATGTGGTGGAGAGATGACTGACTTCTATAGCCAGAAAACAATTACAGCATCACAGCTCATTGTTTTAGGTTTAAGTGTTGCT